>NC_056076.1:29332745-30536495 GCF_016772045.2 Ovis aries
AGGGATTCTTGCCCACAGTGGTAGATACAATGGTCATCTGAGTTAAATTCACCCATTGCAGTCCATTTCAGCTCACTGATCTCTAAAATGTCGATGTTCACTCTTGTCATCTCCTGTTTGACCACTTCCAATTTACCTTGAGTCATGGACCTAACATTCCAGGTTCCCATGCAATATTGTTTTTTATGGCATCAGACTTTACTTTCATCACCAGTCATAACCACAGCTGGGTGTTGTTTTTGCTTTGGCTCTGTCTCTTCATTCTTTCTGGAGTTATTTCTCCACTGATCTCCAGTAGCATACTGGGCACCTAACAACCTGGGAAGTTCATCTTCCAGTGTCCTATCTTTTTGCCTTTTCATACTGTTCATGGGGTTCTCAAGGCAAGAACACTGAAGTGGTTTGCCACTGAAGTGGTTTGCTCCCTTCTCCAGTGGACCATGTTTTGTCAGAACTCTCCACCATGACCCATTTGTCTTGGATGGTCCTACATGGCAGGGTTCATGGTTTCATTGAATTAGACAAGGCTGTGGTCCATGTTGGAGAAGACAATGCCACCCCACTCCAATACTCTTGCCTGGAAAATCCCATGGACGGAGGAGCTCGGTGGGCTGCAGTCCATGGGGTCGCTACGAGTCAGACACAACTGAGCAACTTCACTTTCAATTTTCACTCTCACATATTGGAGGAGGAAATGGCAACCCACTCCAGTGTTCTTGCCTGGAGAATTCCAGGGACAGCGGAGCCTGGTGAGCTGCTGTCTATGGGGTTGCACAGATTTGGACATGACTGAATTGACTTAGCAGCATCAGCAGCTGTGGTCCATGTGATCGGTTTGATTAGTTTTCTGTGATTGTGGTTTTCATTCGGTCTGCCCTCTGATGGATAAGGATAAGAGGCTTATGGAATCTTCCTGATGGGAGAGACTGACTGAGGGGGAAACTGGGTCTTGTTCTGATGGGGTGGGGGGAGATAATCAGTAAATCTTTAATCCAATTTTCTGTTGATGGGCAGGGCTGTGTTCCCTTCCTGTTGTTTGACCTAAGACCAAACTATGGTGGAGGTAATGAAGATAATGGCGAACTCCTTCAAAAGGTCCCATGCACGCACTGCCACACTCAGTGCCCTTGACCCTGCACCAGGCCACTGCCAACCCAGGCCTCTGCCGGAGACTCCTGGGCACTCACGGGCAAGTCTTGGTCAGTCTCTTGTGGGGTCACTGCTCCTTTCTCCTGGGTCCTAGTGCACACAAGGTTTTGTTTGTACCCTCCAAGAGTCTGTTTCCCTAGTCCTGTGTAAGTTCTGATGGCGCTATGGGGGGGTTAATGGTGACCTCCTCCAAGAGGGCTTATGCCATACCCAGGTCTGCTGCGCCCAGAGCCCCTGCCCCTGTAGCTGACCCATACTCCACAGGAGACACTCAAACACAGTTCTGGCCCAGTTTCTGTGAGGCCTCTGGGTCCTGGTGCACACAGGGAGCAAATCCAGGCCTTCTCGAAAACACTTGAAGAGAGTTCAATTATTATTGCCCCTATTTTACTGCTGAAGATACATCTCTCTCAGCAGAACTGCTCGTTATTGGGCTTTTAAAATTATTTTCTTTAGTTTTTACTATTTATTTATTTATTTTTGGGCCACGCCACATGTCATGCTGGATTTTAGTTCCCTGACCAGGGATTGAACCTATACCCCCTGCATTGGAAGCGCAGAGTCCTAACCACTGGACTGCCCGGGAAATCCATAGACTTTTACATCCTTGATCTAGTTCATGTCTGATTTGCTGACTTGGACTTCTGCTGTTATTTGCTTCTAATCAGAAGTTGCCATCTCATTCCTGTTATTTCAAGGCATCTTGAGATTTCTGAAGGTTATATAGTGAGTTAGGAATAGGGATTTGCAACTAAAATGTTCTGATCTGGCCTATATGTTTCTCATATCCATAAGTGTACCCAAGCACAGTTAAGAGTTACCTGTTTTTCACTACAATTGCATGCTACTAGCATCTTGAAGAAACTTCAGATAAAGCCTAGGAGGGTGAAAAAGAAAAAAACTGTTAGTAAAATTTCGTTTTAAAATTGCTATAAAACTGATAGATAGATGGACAGATAGTCAATTTTGTCCATTCAACCAAAATTTATTGAGTAGTTAAGGATATATATTTTTAAACTCTTCTCACTGTGGAAACAGAGGTCATCAGTCTATTTGTAAAACTGGAATACATTCAAGTGAGAATATCTATATATACCAGAGAAAGAACTTCAGATTTAAAATTTTGGATTGTAAAAAAAAAAAATTAAAAAAAAGTAAATAAAATTTTGGATTGTAAGACTACAAATATTAGAAGATCTGTCCAGAGCAAGAACCATGTGAGACCAGGGTTCCTTGAGAACTGGGGCTGTATTTGTTTCACCCATGTGTCCAAGCCATGCAGTGTCTGAGACAAACACTCTGTCCACAGGATCCTTGAAAAATAAGACGCAAAAGGGCTATTTCTGGTTTTTAGACTTCTATCCATCACGTAGCTGAAATATAATAACTGACATTGACATTTAACCCCTGCCGTTATTTGACTTGTTGGCCAGATGTATACAGATATTTCTGTTGCTCATCAAAGTTTTTCTGAGGGCCTACCATACATACATTAAGAATTTTGTGTTCGCAAGTAATATCAATATCTATCACTTAAAGTAACATTGGGGCAATCCCTAAAATCTGCATTAGGTTAATAACAAGAACACCATTTTGGCTTTTAGGGGAAAAAACTCAGAAACATAAAGAAACAGAGAAAATATAATCTATTCTTGGCTTTCATTCATTCATTTACCAAGTTCTCACTTAATGAGCAGAACTCTGCTGAATGCTGACAGTATAATAATAAGAAAATCTAATGTGGTCTCTGCTTTACTGGGGCTTAAAAGATAGATACAGTACTACGTATAAAATAGGTAACTAATGAGAACTGACTATAGAGCACAGGGAACTCTACTCAATGCTCCATGGTGATGTAAAACGGAAGGAAATCCAAGGAAAAGGGGGATATATGTATATGTGTGATTGATTCACTTTTCTGTACAACAGAAACTAAGACAATATTGTAAAGTAACTACAATTAAAAAATTATAACTTGTAGATATAGGTTTTGTGTTCACTATGAAATTCTTTCAACTTTTTTGCATGGTTGAAAGATTTCTTAATAAAATGTTAGAAGAAACAAATAAACCAACAGAAGATAGTGAAGAATAGACATTAATCAAACAAGTACACAAGAATATAAACTGGTCATAAGCATCAGGAAGAAGTTAAGGGTGCAAAGAGTAAGTACAGTGGTTGATCTGAACTGTGCCAGAGAGTCAGGCAAGCCTTCCTTTAATTGACACCTGAATGATCAGTAGAGTTTACTCAATGAGGGATCAAGCAATATTCAGGCAAAGAAAGAGCAGCAGAAGCTAAAGCTGTGGTTTTGAGTGGGTTGGTGGGATGGGGAGCGGAACATAATAACGGCTGAGGAAAATGGTGGAAGGCCAATGGGAAGGAAGCAGCAAGAACAGTGAAAGGTTGGTATGAGACAGAGCTAGAGGGTTAGGTTGGGGCAAGATCAGGAAAGGAATGGGAGGCTATATTTATAGGAGGCAATTGGGGTGTCTCAGGAGTAAAGAATCTGCCTGCCAAGAAGGAGACACAGATTCTATCTCTGGGTTGGGAAGATCCCCTGGAGAAGGAAATAGTAACCCACTGCAGTATTCTTGCCTGGAGAATCCCATGGACAGAGGAGGCTTGGAGGGTGGCCAAAAGTCAGACACAACTTAGTGACTAAACAACAACAAACAAGATTAGATATGAAAAGGATTAGATTAGACAAGAAAAGATCAGACAGATTGATAGTACTGTATAGTGAAAGTTGCTTAGTTGTGTCCAACTCTTTGGGACCCCATGGACTATGCAGTCCATGGAATTCTCCAGGGCAGAATACTGGAGTGGGTAGCCTTTTCCTTCTCCAGCGGATCTTCCCAACCCAGGAATCGAATGAGTGTCTCCTGAATTGCAGGTGGATTCTTTACCAACTGAGCTATCAGGTAAGCCCAGCACTGTATAGAGGTTGCATAATTAAACATTAAACTAGAATTTAGAAAAATATGATTAGATAAATACCAAAAGGAGTTGACAGAAAACCTATCAGAGCAAGAAAGGAAAAAAAAATATGAAAAGAAAAGCAAGTAAAATCATCTTTGAGACTTCCTTGATGATCCAGTAGTTAAGAATCCACCTTGCAATGCAGAGGATGTAGGTTAGATCCCTGTGGCTCAGATGATAAATTATCTGCTTGCAATGTGGGAGACCTGGGTTCGATCCCTGGGTTGGGAAAATCCCCCAGAGGAGGGCATGGCAGCCCACTCCAGGATTCTTGCCTGGAGAATCCTATGGACCAAGGAGCCTGGCGGGCTACAGTCCATGGGGCTGCAAAGATTCAGACAGGATTGAAGCGGCTTAGCACACACGCACTCACACACACACACACACACACACACACACACACACACACACACGGAAAAAATAAGAGAATAGAGGGTGAGGTTGGTGATTTTGTAAAATGATTCAAATTGTCTTTCAAAAATATCACTCTGACTCCAAAGTGAGGACTTACTGAAGTAAGAAGGCGAGATGTGAGATGATCCATTAAGAGGCTCTTTGAAATTCAGGGTAAGATGTGATGGTGGCTGAAGATGGGTGGTGGTAGAGATAAAATGACTCCTTTGAGGCCTACTGGTGGTTTCAAAATGATATCTTCAAAATAAAAATTTCAAAATTTATATAAACAGTGAAATTCTGAGAGAGAAAATGTCATGTTGATGTGACCAACTGTAGCACTTTACTTACACAATGAAGTAATTCTTGTCATCCTCTAGAAAGATGGATTATTAGGAAAGAAACTCAACTGCTTATAAAATGTGACAAATTCAATAAGACAATGGAGCCAGATGGGCTTTCAGTTTAATTTTGACAAAGTTATACCTGATGTACATAGTTTTTTTTTTCTTACAGTTTTTAACGATACTTCAGAATCTGGGAAGTTGCCAGAGTCAATAAGAAAGGCCAAGTGAAGCTGCCTAAGAAGCTAAGCCAAATTAAGTTTTAAATCATGCATATTGCTTGAGTTATTTTATTTCAGTTTAACTGCCACAGATAACATTCTAACATGAAATTATTACTGAAATCATGGGTACTAGGAAAAGCAGCTTTCCTGAAAAAAACAGCATTCTTTGTTATACGTGCTGTTTTGGTTACACTTGAATTTTGGTGACATTCAGGAAGATTTTGACTGAATGAAGTGTTAAAGGTTAGACTACAGCTTTGAGAGACAAGTATATTAGCATCATAAACTTTAAAACTGTGTACTGCAGTCCATGAGTTTGCAAACAGTCAGAACGACTTAGCAACTGAATAACAACAAAACTTTAAAATATTGTCACGTTATAAAAAAAGGAAACAAAAAAGAACAAATATCTATAATTTTTTTCATTCACTTATGTCTATTTCATAGCACTGATGTAATCACAGTTGAGATAATTTGTATTAAGTAACACTGTATAATAAATGCATTTCAATATTGCTATATTATGAAGTTGGTGATCTGCAACTATGAACTTGACTATTGTCTTATTGAACTTTTAAGTTTCTATTTTCCAATCTATTATGAATATAATAACTTCCCTGAAAATCATGATGTATGTTAGTATCATCCTGTCTTTTGTAACTTTTAAAAAATGATACATTCCAACAGTTTGGAAATCATGGCAAAATAATAGAAGCATTATCAAAAATGTTGAGATAAGAGTTTCTACTTTCTAACTTAAAACTGCTACCTACAGGACATGAGTGTGTAACAGAGTTGGGTATGATTATTTTTAAGTTTAATGATACAGCATTTTAATTTTCATACCTTTGAAAAAGACGTTCATTTGCTAAGTTGTATCTGACTCTTAGTGACCCCATGGACTGCAGCACGTCAGGCTTCCCTGTCCATCACTGTCGCCTGCAGTTTGCTGAAAGTCATGGACATTGAGCTGATGATGCCATCCAACCATCTCATCCTCTGTTGCCCCCTTCTTCTCCTGCCCTCAATCTTTCCCAGCATCAGGGTCTTTTCAATGAGCTGGCTCTTGGCATCAGGTGGCCAGAGTATTGAAGTTTCAGGTTCAGCATCAATGTTTCCAATGAATATTCAGGACTGATTTCCTTTAGGATTGACTGGTTTGATCTCCTTGCCGTCCAAAGGACTCTCAAAGTCTTCTCCCACACCACAGTTCAAAAGCATCAGTCTTTCGGTGGTCAGCCTTCTTTATGGTTCAACTCTCACATCCATAAATGACTACTGGAAAAATCATAGCTTTGGCTATATGCACCTTTTTTGGAAAGTTATATGTCTGCTTTTATTTTTTTAATTTTTTTTTATTTTTTTATTTTTTAAATTTTAAAATCTTTAATTCTTACATGCATTCCCAAACATGAACCCCCCTCCCACCTCCCCTCCCCATAACATCTTTCTGGGTCATCCCCATGCACCAGCCCCAAGCATGCTGCATCCTGCGTCAGACATAGACTGGCGATTCAATTCACATGATAGTATACATGTTAGAATGTCATTCTCCCACATCATCCCACCCTCTCCCTCTCCTCTGAGTCCAAAAGTCCGTTATACACATCTGTGTCTCTTTCCCTGTCTTGCATACAGGGTCGTCATTGCCATCTTCCTAAATTCCATATATATGTGTTAGTATACTGTATTGGTGTTTTTCTTTCTGGCTTACTTCACTCTGTATAATTGGCTCCAGTCTCATCCATCTCATCAGAACTGATTCAAATGAATTCTTTTAACGGCTGAGTAATACTCCATTGTGTATATGTACCACAGCTTTCCTATCCATTCATCTGCTGATGGACATCTAGGTTGTTTCCATGTCCTGGCTATTATAAACAGTGCTGTGATGAACATTGGGGTACATGTGTCTCTTTCAATTCTGGTTTCCTCGGTGTGTATGCCCAGAAGTGGGATTGCTGGGTCATAAGGTAGTTCTATTTGCAATTTTTTAAGGAATCTCCACACTGTTCTCCATAGTGGCTGTACTAGTTTGCATTCCCACCAACAGTGTAGGAGGGTTCCCTTTTCTCCACACCCTCTCCAGCATTTATTGCTTGCAGATTTTTGGATCGCAGCCATTCTGACTGGTGTGAAGTGGTACCTCATTGTGGTTTTGATTTGCATTTCTCTAATAATGAGTGATGTTGAGCATCTTTTCATGTGTTTGTTAGCCATCCGTATGTCTTCTTTGGAGAATGATCCACCTCCCAGAATGCTGGAAATAAAAGCAAAAATAAACAAATGGGATCTAATTAAAATTAAAAGCTTCTGCACAACAAAGGAAAATATAAGCAAGGTGAAAAGACAGCCTTCTGAATGGGAGAAAATAATAGCAAATGAAGCAACTGACAAACAACTAATCTCAAAAATATACAAGCAACTTATGCAGCTCAACTCCAGAAAAATAAACGACCCAATCAAAAAATGGGCCAAAGAACTAAATATGTCTGCTTTTAAAATGCTGTCTAGGTTTGTCATAACTTTTCTTCCAAGGAGCAAGTATCTTTTCATTTCTTGACTGCAGTCACTGTCTGCAGTGATTTTGGAGTCCAAGAAAATGAAATGAGATTACTTGTTTTCAAAAGCTTGCCTACAATGTATTATCTCCTCTGTGGGATGACCATAGCTATAGCCTTCTTCAGGTTATCTGTTGGTGATTCTATTAATTTGAATGAACTCAGCTTGTAGGATAAGTACTGAGAAGAAAAACAAGAGAGAATAATTTTTTTCTTTAAAATTTCTTGCATATCCCTCTCAGTTCTGTGATGAACTGGTGGAAATTACTCCATTCCCACCCTAGCTTGCCCTGTCCCTTTTCAGTCATCTTTACCCACTAGCTCTCTCTAAAAAAGAAAACACACACACACACACACAACAAACAGATGTTATCAATACAAAATGACGGAGAAATAGTTTTCTGCAAGTTTGGATGCAAAAGAGAAACGCAGTGTGTGTGGAATATAAATGGAGCTTGTGAAGCACCTGGTGCTTTGCTCCCAGGAAAGGGTGCTGCAAGCAGAGAACTGAGACCTCCCCTCACGCAGAGCCGCTGGAGCCATCTGCTCTCTGCAGGTGCACCTGGGAACTTGTCTCCTGCCAAGATTATGTTAAGAGCATCGCAAAATAAAATTATGACCATCCCAAAGAGAGGTTGTGGCATTTACAATGCATGTGAAAAATACCAAGATTTCTAGAGCGTCTTCTTGGTAGAGAAAAATAAGAAATAAAATGATCATTTGGAAACATTCTCAATTTGGGGGGAATGTTACAGTGACTGGCCCTGACTGTATCCCTTTAAGAAGACCAAATTGCTAGTTTTTCAAAGGAAGATAACACATGCACATTATTTGATGTCCGATTTTGATGTATTAGTCAATCATTAGCCAGTTAACATAGATAGGTTTTCATTATAATGATGTGTGAATTTAAAAGCCTCTAGAACTATGTTGAATAGTAGCGGTGAAAGTGGACACCCTTGTCTTGTTCCTGACTTTAGGGGAAATGCTTTCAATTTTTCACCATTGAGGATAATGTTTGCTGTGGGTTTGTCATAGATAGCTTTTATTATGTTGAGGTATGTTCCTTCTATTCCTGCTTTCTGGAGAGTTTTTATCATAAATGGATGTTGAATTTTGTCAAAGGCCTTCACTGCATCTATTGAGATAATCATATGGTTTTTATTTTTCAATTTGTTAATGTGGTGAATTACATTGATTGATTTGCAGATATTGAAGAATCCTTGCATCCCTGGGATAAAGCCCACTTGGTCATGGTGTATGATCTTTTTAATGTGTTGTTGGATTCTGATTGCTAGAATTTTGTTGAGGATTTTTGCATCTATGTTCATCAGTGATATTGGCCTGTAGTTTTCTTTTTTGGTGACATCTTTGTCAGGTTTTGGTATTAGGGTGATGGTGGCCTCAAAGAATGAGTTTGGAAGTTTACCTTCCTCTGCAATTTTCTGGAAGAATTTGAGGAGGATAGGTGTTAGCTCTTCTCGAAATTTTTGGTAGAATTCAGCTGTGAAGCCGTCTGGACCTGGGCTTTTGTTTGCTGGAAGATTTCTGATTACAGTTTCAATTTCTGTGCTTGGGATGGGTCTATTAAGATTTTCTATTTCTTCCTGGTTCAGTTTTGGAAAATTGTACTTTTCTAAGAATTTGTCCATTTCTTCCACGTTGTCCATTTTATTGGCATACAACTGCTGATAGCAGTCTCTTATGATCCTTTGTATTTCTGTGTTGTCTGTTGTGATCTCTCCATTTTCATTTCTAATTTTATTGATTTGATTTTTCTCTCTTTGCTTCTTGATGAGTCTGGCTAATGGTTTGTCAATTTTATTTATCCTTTCAAAGAACCAGCTTTTGGCTTTGTTGATTTTTGCTATGGTCTCTTTTGTTTCTTTTGCATTTATTTCTGCCCTAATTTTTAAGATTTCTTTCCTTCTACTAACTCTGGGGTTCTCCAACTCTTCCTTTTCTAGTTGCTTTAGTTGTAGAGTTAGGTTATTTATTTGACTTTTTTCTTGTTTCTTGAGGTATGCCTGTATTGCTATGAACTTTCCTCTTAGCACTGCTTTTATAGTGTCCCACAGGTTTTGAATTGAAAGAGACACATGTACCCCAATGTTCATCGCAGCACTGTTTATAATAGCCAGGACATGGAAACAACCTAGATGTCCATCAGCAGACGAATGGATAAGAAAGCTGTGGTACATATACACAATGGAGTATTACTCAGCCGTTAAAAAGAATTCATTTGAATCCGTTCTGATGAGATGGATGAAACTGGGGCCGATTATACAGAGTGAAGTAAGCCAGAAAGAAAAACACCAATACAGTATACTAACACATATATATGGAATTTAGGAAGATAGCAATGACGACCCTGTATGCAAGACAGGGAAAGAGACACAGATGTGTATAACGGACTTTTGGACTCAGAGGGAGAGGGAGAGGGTGGGATGATTTGGGAGAATGACATTCTAACATGTATACTATCATGTAAGAATTGAATCGCCAGTCTATGTCTGACGCAGGATGCAGCATGCTTGGGGCTGGTGCATGGGGATGACCCAGAGAGATGTTATGGGGAGGGGAGGTGGGAGGGGGGTTCATGTTTGGGAACGCATGTAAGAATTAAAGATATTAAAATTTAAAAAATAAAAATAAAATAAAATAAAAGCCTCTAAAATTTAGAGGTTCTTATCATATTAAAAGAGCTTCTCTGGTGGCTTAAAGGGTAAAGAATATGCCTGCAATGCAGGAGATCCAGATTTGATCCCTGGGTCCAGAAGATCCCCTGGAGAAGGGAATGGCAACCCACTCCAGTATTCTTGCCTGGAGAATTCCATGGACAGAGGAGCCTGGCTGGCTACAGTCCATGGGGTCTCAAAGATTTGGACATGATTGAGCAACTAACACACATACATCACATTAAAAATCATTTGCTGATTCATGCAAAATCACAGATTGTGTTGCATTTTTAGTCCTCTCCCCAAATCACCTTTTTTAGGCATTCTAACATTCCCTACTAGGATCACAGACTTCAAGGTGCATACTTATGTCAAGAATATGGTAAAAGACCATTTTGGCTAGAGATGTAATTGTTTTCAAAGGTCACGAGAATAGTGAAACATATTTACCTATGAATTTATATGGTTAGGATCACTATCTTTGTCAGCCATAGCCTCTTGAAATGTATTTCCTAAATAATAACATTTGAGAGTTAAAATGTCTCCTTGATCCATGGGCTCCAAAATCACTGCAGACAGTGGCTGCAGCCATGAAACTAAAAGATGTTACTTGGAAGGAAAGCTGTGACAAACCTAGACAGAATATTAAAACAGAGACATTACTTCCCAACAAATGTCCATAGAGTCAAAACTATGGTTTTTCCAGTAGTCATGTATAGATGTGAGAGTTGGACCATAAGGAAGGTTGAGTGCAGAAGAATTGCTGCTTTTGAATGTGATCCTGGAGAAGAATCTTAAGAGTCCCTTGGTCTGCAAGGAGATCAATCAATATTATAGGAAATTAACTCTGAATATTCATTGGAAGGACTGATACAGAAGCTCCAATGTAGTATGGTAGCAGGCATGAAAACATGAATCTTATTTTGTCTCCATTAGAGTTTTTGGGTAATCAGGTGCGTTGTCAACAAGCAATGTATGTTGAATCGTTTCCCTGAGCAGTTGGTCACAACAGTTGGCGTAAAATATTCAGTAAAGCATATTGTTAACAGACATAGTGTCATCCAAGCTTTGTTGTTCCATAGAGCACAGGCAGAGTAGATCATTCTTAAGTCCTGTAGGATTTTTGGAATGGTAAATGACCATTGGCTCCAACTTCAAGTCACCAGCAGCATTAGCCCGTAACAAGAAAGTCAGCCTATCCTTTGAAGCTTTGAAACAAGTCATTGACTTCTCCTCTCTAGCTATGAAAGTCCTAGATGGTATCACCTTCCAATAGAAGGTCGGTTTGCCTGCACTGGAAATCTGTTGTTTAGTGTAGCCACCTTCATTCATTATCTTAGCTAGATCTTCTGTATAACTTGCTGCAACTTCTGCATCAGCACTTGCTTTTTCACCTTGCACTTTGACGTTATGGAGAGGGCTATCTTCCTCTACATAACCTCTGCTTTCAACCTCTGCTAGCTTCAAGCTCTCCTGAAGCTTTCTCACCTCTCTCAGACTTCACAGGACTGAGGAGATTTAGGACCTCACTCTGGATTAGGCTTTGGCTGAAGGGAATATGGGGCTGGTTTGATCTTCTATCCAGATCACTCTAAATTTCTCCATATCAGCAATAAGGCTGTTTTGCTTTCTTATTATTTGTGTTCACTGGAGAGGCTCTTTGAATTTCTTTCAAGAACTTTCCCTTTGCATTCACAACTTGGATTACTGGTGCAAGAGGCCTAGCTTTTGGCCTCTGTTGCTTTTTGAGACATGCCTTCCCCATTCAACTTAATCATTTCTAGCATTTGATTTAAAGTGAGAGATGGCCCCAGCTGTAGGCAGCTGCCTAGGTTTCCGTGTACCTAGGCAAGTGTTACACTGCTGGGAGAACAGCAGCCGATAGCTGGTTGGCATTCTGGGCCTGGTTCATGCCTACTCTGTTGTTAACTATACCAGGATGCCAGCACAGTTGTAAAAAAAAAAAAAAAAAAGTGAGAGATGAGTGACTCTTCCTTTTACTTGAACACTTGGAGGCCATTTCAGGGTTGTCAATTGCCCTAATTTCAATATTGTTGTTTCTCAGGAAACAGAGAGAGGACTGAGGAGAGGGAGAGAGATGGGGGAATGGCTAGTTGGTAGAAGTTAGAACACATACAGTATTTACCAGTTATGTTCAGTGACTTATATGGGCATGGCTAGTGGTGCCCCAAAACTACTGCAATGGTAACATCAAAGATCACTGATCACATATCACCATAACAAGTATAACACTAGTGAAAAAGTAAAAATTGTAACAGAGACAAGAAGTGAATAGATGCTGTTGGAAAAATGATACCAATAGACTTGTTTGACACAGGGTTGCCATGAGCCTTCAATTCATAAAAAACATAGCATCTTTGAAGTGCAACAAAGCTGAGCATGATAAAATGAGGTATTTCTGTAACAGAAGAGGATTATGTGACCACTAATGTCAGATATTCAGATGATACCACCGTTATGGCAGAAAGTGAAGAAGAACTAAAGAGCCTCTTGATGAAAGTGAAAGAGGAGAGTGAAAATGCTGGCTTAAAACTCAACATTCAGAAAACTAAGATCATGGCATCCGGTCCAATCACTTCATGACAAATGAATGAGGAAACAATGATGAGGAAACAATGGAAACAGTGAGAGACTTTATTTTCTTGGCCTCCAAAATCACTGCAGATGGTAACTGCAGTCATGAAATTAAAAGATGCTTGCTCCTTGGAAGAAAAGTTATGACCAACCTAGATAGCATATTAATAAGCAGAGATATTATTTTGCCAACAAAGGTCCATCTAATCAAAGCTATGGCTTTTCTAGTGGTCATGTATGGATGTGAGAGCTAGACTATAAAGAAAGTTGAGTGCTGAAGAATTGATGCTTTTGAACTGTGGTCTTGGAGAAGACTCTTAAGAGTCTCTTGGACTGCAAGGCGATCCAACCAGTCAATCCTAAAGGAGATCAGTCCTGAATATTTATTGGAAGGACTGATGTTGAAGCTGAAACTCCATACTTTGGTCACCTGATGCAAAGAACTGATTCATTTGAAAAGACCCTGATGCTGGGAAAGATTGAACGCAGGAGGAGAAGGGGATGACGGAGGATAAAATGGTTGGATGGCATCACTGACTCAATGGATGTGAGTTTGAGTAAGCTCCAGGAGTTGGTGATGGACAGGGAAGCCTGGCATGCTGCAGTCCATGGGGTTGTAAAGAGTCGGACAGGACTGAGTGACTAAACTGAACTGAACTGAATGTCTTTTTTAAGCATAAAATTCAATGCTTCTATCATGTATTTATTAAATTATGAAACAGTGTAAATGCTTTATAAACAAAAGTGACAGGTAAGATTTTTTTTAACAGTAATTATTTTATGTTTTGAAGAATGCTTGGAAGATCATGTTTCCTAAGCTTCAGGTGGGCTAAATAAGAAATAGATTTATCTACAGTCAGAGATGATGTCATAAATGACTGGATTATATATTGATACATCATTTATTTTCTTTACACTTCTAACCCACTCATATTCAGCATTCATAGGCTTTAACACTAAACATACTAAGTGTGAATCCAATCCATATACTCTTTTAAAGAAGATCCTACATACAGTATTCACATATTATAACATATTAATAGTTATAAATCTTATCTGTGGAGGCAACATAATACAATCATCTCTCACCCTATTCTTTAGCTATAGGATTTACTTATTAAAAATCTCTTGGGCTCTACTCCAAAACTGCAATATTTATAGATTTGAAAGTTACTCTCTAATTTATCAGGAATTCAATTTGCTTCTTTTAAAAAAATTGTTTTTTATTTACTTATTTATTTATTTTTGGCTGTGCTGGGTCTTCATTGCTGCCTGTTAGCTTTTTCTGTTGTGGTGTCTAGGCTTCTCATTGTGGTATCTTCTCTTGTTTCTGAACACAGACTCTAAGGCCCACCAGTTTCAGTACTTGGGGCTCAGAAGTTGTAGCTCACAGGCTTATCTGCCCTGAGGCATGGGGGATCCTCCTGGACCAGGAACTGAATCCATGCCCCTTCACTGACAGGCAGATTGAACTACCAGGGAAACCCATGAGAACTTCTTAACATTGATAATCCAAAAAATCAGTTCCAAGGCACGGTTCTTCTCCTCAGTAGACAAAAGGTGTACACACATGGAGAAGGCTTATACTGTTTTGTTTCTTTATCACATACTTTCAAGACGTGGCTCAGCAATAGCCATCTTCAGAACAGGAGTCACTGAAGACACTTAGAGGAATCTTCTCTGGGTGGGAACAGCGCCCATTCATCAGATGTGTACAGAGAAGGGCACTGGGGCTATGTGCTCATAAAGAAACCAATCGAAGAGTTCATGTTCAGAATGAATCTAGAGCCCATGGCTATAATGAAATGTCCTGGTACTTCATTTCTCATTCGAAAATCAAGTGAATATCCAATTCTTTCTGGGTCACTGCAACTTTTCCATCAGATTGAGTAAAAACTATTTCCCAATGTGAAGGAAATGTGAACATTCAAAATCCTCCCAGGTTGTGCACATCTTTTCCCTTCTTGAATTGTCTTTGTGATGGACTCTGTACAGAATGAAGATACATTGAAGGTTTTGAGCCTTGAGTTCAGACTGTGTAAAGAAACCCTAATCTTCTCTTTGAGTGACTTGGGTATACTACCAAATTCCATTTAAAGATATATTTTTTTAATAACACCTAAAGCCTCTCTTAAAATAACATGCTTCAGCGCTTCTGCAGCAGATATATTTTGAAAAGAGATGAACGAAAGATCATTTCCAATTCCTCACCAGTGCCTCTACCAAGCTAGGAAAGCATCTCAACCTCTCCCCATCTGACCACATCAACTGTTAGTTCACCTAGAGCACTTCTCCAGTAGTCCAGTAGTTGAGAATCTGCCTGCAAATGCAGTGGACAGGGGTTTGATTCCTGGTCCGGGAACTAAGATCCCATACACCACAGGGCAAGTAAGCACATGCATCACAGCTACTGAAGCCAGTGAGTCCTTAGAGCTCATACTCTGCATCAAGAGAAGCTAGCGCAGTGAGAAGCCTGGGCAACAGAACTAGAGAGTAGCCCCTGCTCGCTGCAACTAGAGAAAGCCCGTGTGCAGCAACAAAGAGCCGGCACAGACAAAAATAAATAATAAATATACAAAAATTTTAAAAATGTACATGTGGCGTTTATATGTATCTTTTGGATACATAGTACTTTGCACACACTCAGTGTAACACACAGAAGTTACAAAAGCTTCTACCGTACTCAGGCCCCAGATAAAGCTGTTAGTTGCACAACGTAAAGCTTCATGTCACCACGAAACAGTGTTGGAGCACCTACTGCTGTGTGCTTTACAAGCTGCTCTGATTTCTGGAGCTCAAGAAAAAAAATGCACACACAGTAAACACACCTAAGAATGTGATTCAGTTAGTAAAAAATAAATTAAATAAAATAAAGTCTCCGGTCATTCAGAGCAGCAGTGACAGGTTCTGACCCAGGGCAGAGGGCAGCAGAGGAAGGCAGGATTTTAACAACTGTGGCTGCACCACCCAAAGAGACAGCTGGGACCCAGACCTGTGAGTGAACCTGCTGGCGAGTCTCTGTACTCTAAAGAGAGTGACAAAGAGAAGAGGCATGACCTGGTAACTTTATTATTGCAAGTAACTCATTAATAGAATTTAGCTTACCTACTCCTCATTTTCGGCTTCCAAAAACAATTATGGTTTGTTTTTCTGAATTATTAAGAAAATCTTGTACAATTTGGAACTTGAGTGGGAATTCAGAGATTTTTTACCAGTCTGTTATGCACTGAAATCCAGCCCTCCAAATTTTATATATTGAAGTTCTAGACCCCACCCCATGCCCCACCCCACCCCCACTCCCCACCCAAGACTTCAGAATGTGACCTTACTGCAAAATAGGGTCATTATAGGTGTAATTGAGTTTCCCTGGTAACTCAGATGGTAAAGAATCAGCTTGCAATTCAGGAGACCAGGATTTGATCCCTGGGTCAGGAAGATCCCTTGGAGAAGGGAATAGCTACCCACACCAGTATTCTTTCCTGGAGAATCCCATGGACAGAGGAGCCCGGCGGGCTACAGTCCATGGAGTTGCAAAGAGTCTGACATGAATAAGCACACATTATTGTATTATTATCCTTACAAACAACCCCCTCCATCTGTGACTCAAGCCCTTTCCAAAAATGCATGTAACAATATTAGAATAGTAGAATATAGCAACAGAAGTGGTCTGCACTGAAAACTGGAGAATTATTTGGAGACAACTTATGTCACTGTTCGTGCGTTTTTATCTCCTTTTCAAAAACCCATGCTTCTTATAGACCATTATTTAGTATTCATATGTTTCTAGTGCTTTGTCAGGGTACTCTTTTATCTGGTTGAGCAGTAAAAAAAACTGTGTTCATCATGCACTTAGCTATATAGCAAAGTTTAAATTTGAATCTCGAGAAATTATAATCATTTGCACTTGTTATCTAGTTGGAGGAGCCAGACTGTACTCCACTCCTGCGGAGATAAGAATAGCTATTCCCTCTGCCTATAGGACACAAACCTTAAGAACTGGGACTGAAGGCAGGAACAGTAATTGAAAGAACAGTGGCAGGCTGGCAGAAATGGAAACACGCTTTGATCCCTGACCCACTCAGCAATATTTCACGTTAGTGCATTTGGGTGTTTATAGAAAACCCAGAGGCTATTCATTTTAAAAAGCTCTTGATGAAAATCAGACTCACCAGTGTGATAACACTGATGAGCACCAATGTCCTCTCAGTTGAAACTTTACTGATAAAGATTAACCTTCTCTCAGAAGAAGATTAGGGAATTATTGGTATCCAGGAAAGTCTCCGTGAGCCTTGCTGTTGTTGTTTAGTTGCTAAGGCGTGTCCAATTCTGTGACCCCTTGAACTATAGCTCCACGGGCTCCTCTGCCCATGGGATTTCCCAAGCAAGAATACTGGAGTAAGTTGCCATTTCCTCCTCCAGGGGATCAGAAGCCTTATCATTACTTAATGAGGAATTACCTGGAGGAAAAGATATCATTTATATAATTAAATCAACATGGCTGTTTGGCCGGTGTATTTTCTTTATAATAAAAATGATCACTAATCTGATAACTAATTGCCCTCCGTGAATAAGTCCTGATGGATCCTGAGATGGGAGGGGCTGGCACCTTGGTAAAAGGAGTAGGGGAGCCATCAGAAGAAAGGAATGGACGTGCCTCACTGAGCAAACTACATTTTCTGGCCAGTGCTGGGGCCTATCATATATCTCCGTGTGAAAGAACATGCTCTTCGTGTGAGCTGGCCATCCTGGCAGAAAGCAGGACACTCCCTCCAGGATTTATTTATGACTAAATCAATCACACGTTAAAGGGACAGTTTTTCACACAGTCTTGCTCATGCAGGAGGGTTTGCACGGCAGTGACCATCCTGAAATCAGAAGTAAGGCAGTTTAAGGTCCTTCAAATCCAGATCATGGATAATGTTTTTCTCCTTTCTCCCATTTCCCCAGGCTGTGCAGTTTATACGGCTTGGGATTTCTAGTTATTGAGGATCCAGTCCGTTGGGGATGAGGTCGTTAACTGAGCCCTGGGAATTATTCTTGCTTCAGGTGACGAAGGTCATCAATTCTGATCTTTTACTATGGGCCTCGGGGGAATGAATACAATTACACACTATTGTTTCCTTTGTTGTTGTCTTAAGACTTTTACTGAGTCAAGGGAGGTAACTTGGGAGACAGAAACTGTTTATGTATTCCAGAAAGGTGCTTACAAGACTCACATTTCTACCTATACCTGTTTAACCCATCCCTAGAGTGTTACCCCTATGGTTTAGCTGGTAAAAAAAGTCCACTGGCAATGCAGGAGACACAGGAGACATGGGTTCAAACCCTGCGTTGAGAAGATCCCCTGGAGGAGGCAGGCAACCCAGTATTCTTGCCTGGAGAATTCCAAGGACAGCCTGGTGGGCTACAGTCCAAGGGATCGCAAAGAGTCAGACACGATCAAAGCAGCTTAGCACAGAGGGGTAGAAAAGCAAGAAAGCAAAAGAGCTGTGGCTGCTCCCTGATTCTTAGTGAATTGCAGCAAAGCTGCTGCAAGCAGGAGAGACAGATGAATCCTGGGCAGGCCCAGGGCAGTCCCGATTCACGGGGAGTCGTGGGCAGCTGGGAGACCAGAGGGACTGCTGGGACAGCCCGGCACAGCTTCTCAAGAGTGAAGTTCTGGGCTTACTAGGAATTCCTCAGTCAGAGCCAACTCTAGAAATAGCAGCCGCAGCTGCAGATCAAAGGAGTTTTACACGTGCGCGGCACAGAAGGCGGTGCTGGTTAGACGCTGGGGTTTCTGCTGACTTGTCATCATCTTCTGACAAGGAGCGTATACAAAGTAAAGGGAAAGATGTGTGGTTTTGGTTTTATTTTGTTCAGTTTTGTTTTGTGGGAAAGTGAAATGGGATGATGGTTGCTGTTAGTACCTGTCTGGGAATTACAAGGAGTTATTTGGTTCTTAAGATTAAAAACAAAGAAAGAAAGAAAAAGTTAGGTAACTTAAATAGCTCTACACCAGGGGAGTTTTCTGGAGCCCCCCAGACAATGATATTAACCAGACGCTTACCCATACCTATATACTTGTCTGCTTACCTCCCACACCCCATCCCCAGCCCCCCAGGCCCCAGCATACCCTATAGAGCCAACAGCAGCAGGAAGACTCAAACAGTGGGATTGCAGAGATGGAGAAAGCTTGTGTGTGTGTGTGTGTGTGTGTGTGTGTGTGTGTGCTCAGTCATGTGCAGCTCTGCAGTTCCCATGGACTGTAGCCCACTAGTCTCCACTGTCCATAGGATTTTCTAGGCAAGAATACTGGGACGGGTTGGCATTTCCTACTCCAGGAGATCTTTCCAACCCAGGGATTGAACCCAGGCCTCCCACATTGCAGGCAGATTCTTTACCACCTGAGCCACAAGGGAAGCCCAAGAATACTGGAGTGGGTAGCCTATCCTTTCTCCAGTGGATCTTCGTGACCTACCCCCAGGATAAACAACCATAATAGATTTGAATCTAACCGGATGAAAGGAACTGGACTTCTCAAGCAGAAGCACAGGAAAGAAGTGACCGGAGACACGCCTGAATACACCTGGGACTCGGCCTTCATATCTGTCCATGTCAAGTTACATCCATGTCAAGATACATCCATGACTGGAATGATCTCCCTTGATGTCACACTTTTGTGCAGTGTACAACCACAGCATCCTTCCATGGTGGGCCTGAAAGTGGTCCTCATGAATCTCTCAGCTATGATTAACGATAGACATTTTAAGGAAGAAATGCCTCAAGATGAATGTAGAACCAGGGAAAGGCATGAGAAATTCTTTCTTTCATGCT
This sequence comes from Ovis aries, assembly GCF_016772045.2. Taxonomy (NCBI): domain Eukaryota; kingdom Metazoa; phylum Chordata; class Mammalia; order Artiodactyla; family Bovidae; genus Ovis; species Ovis aries. Next base: position 29,352,488 of record NC_056076.1, read on the forward strand.
GCTGCTGTGCTATTATCATCTATAAGTTTATTTTCTTTCTTCTACACTAGAGAATGATATACTCTTGTTCCCACTTACTCTATTTTGTCTCCCTAGACCCAGGGCCTGGAGCTATGCCAGCTCATAAATCCACTGAATGAAAGAATTTCATGAATCATGATAGAAAAAATGAGGTTAAAATAGTTACTTTGAATGAATACCAGGTGCTCTTCCTGACAAAAGTGTATTTCCATAGCTCCTACTCTACCTTGGTCCTAATCAGTAAAACACTAAAGCCTTGGTCAGTCTTTCAAGAGAACCTTAAGAAGGTAGGAATCCCAGAGTTGTCTCTGTAAAAGGAAATACCTTCCTCTTAAGTGACCACTTTAGAGGATCCTTAAGTGGTTTCCAGTAATAGAAGACAACGTTCACAGTTAAATACAAGTCTCCAAAATTGATGGCTTGCTTCCGGGTATATTTGCTTGCCTGGAAGCAGTTTCACCATAGTGGTTTGCATTTCTAATTGTTTAATGGGGACTGTGTCCTTTAGGTCCAAATGAAAAACTAGAAAATATCCAGGTCATGTTGTTGGGCTTAGTGAATGCATAATTAGGATGTAAATCAGCATTTTAGGGCTGATGACAGGTTTTTCTAGACAGGCATGATTAGAAGGCATGAGGAATTTGGAATGCTTCCTTTTTGGCAATATGATTATTTTTCTTTGGTTTGCCCTGCTCCCTGACTACATCCAATGTACAACTTCAACTCTTCTATGAAGAGTCAATAAATAAATATTATTTATCTTACCTGCTTTCTGAAAAGTTCCACAATAAGCCCTAGGTGCTGTGTTGGTTTTACTTGAGACACAGTGTCTCTGATTATCACTGTACTTCAAGTATTTCTAAGGGCACTCTTGTCTATTTTTGATTGTGGCTTTTTTGTTTTCTTTAGAAGCTAACCCCATAGTAAAATTGTACTCCTCCATAAGAGTTTTATCTTAGAGCTGTATCAAGATTTCTGAGTGGTGATGTCTAGTAGGCTACATTTAGGTCTGATGCTCAGATGAAAGTTTGGAAACAAAATATGGGTAGAGACCTATTATATTTTGCTTTTATTGTTTTTTTTCAATAAATATATATTTAATATTCATCATGCATATTAAATTTTGAACAAAAATAATCACGGTCTTTGCCCTCATTGAGTTCACAGTATGACAGGGAAGATGGACATGGCACAAATAATATCATGTTTGAGGAATGTTACAACAGGGTAAGAGGAAGATTCCCATTAGCAAGTTATGCTGCTGCTGCTGCTGCTAAGTCGCTTGTGTTGTGTCTAACTCTGTGCAACCCCATAGATGGCAGCTTACCAGGCTCCCCCGTCCCTGGGATTCTCCAGGCAAGAACACTGGAGTGGGTTGCCATTTCCTCCTCTAATGCATAAAAGTGGAAAGTGAAAGTGAAGTCGCTCAGTCGTGTCCGACTCTTCGAGACCCCATGGACTGCAGCCTACCAGGCTCCTCCGCCCATGGGATTTTCCAGCAAGAATCCTGGACTGGGTTGCCATTGCCTTCTCCATTAGCAAGTTATAAGGGAACCTAATTTAGTGCTCTGAAGAGAAACTGTCACAGGAGATCTGGCATATTTGGGGTAGTAACAATTTAGCAAAGACCTCAATAAGCTTCCAGGGTAACAGTGACACTGCTCCCTGCTCAACGTGTGTGCGTGTTAGGTCACTTCAGTTCAGTTCAGTTCCGTTCAGTCGCTCAGTCGTGTCCAACTCTTTGTGACCCCATGAATTGCAGCACACCAGGCCTCCCTGTCCATCACCAACTCCCAGAGTTCACTCAAACTCATGTCCATAGAGTCAATGATGCCATCCAGCCATCTCATCCTCTGTTGTCCCCTTCTCCTCCTGCCCCCAATCCCTCCCAGCATCAGAGTCTTTTCCAGTGAGTCAACTCTTTGCATGAGATGGCCAAAGTACTGGAGTTTCAGCTTTAGCATCAGTCCTTTCAATGAACACATAGGACTGATCTCCTTTAGGATGGACTGGTTGGATCTCCTTGCAGTCCATGGGATTCTCAAGAGTCTTATCCAACACCACAGTTCAAAAGCATCAATTCTTCAGTGCTCAGCTTTCTTCACAGTCCAATTCTCACATCCATACATGACCGCTGGAAAAACCAAAGCCTTGACTAGATGGACCTTTGTTGGCAAAGTAATGTCTCTGCTTTTGAATATGTTGTCTAAGTTGGTCATAGTTTTCCTTTCAAGGAGTAAGCGTCTTTTAATTTCATGGCTTCAATCAACATCTGCAGTGATTTTGGAGCCCGCAAAAATAAAGTCTGACACTGTTTCCACTGTTTCCCCATCTATTTGTTATGAAGTGATGGAACCAGATGCCATGATCTTCGTTTTCTGAATGTTGAACTTTAAGCCAACTTTTTCGCTGTCCTCTTTCACTTTCATCAAGGGGCTATTTAGTTCTTTCTAGCTTTCTGCCACAAAGGTGCTGTCATCTGCATATCTGAGGTTATTGATATTTCTCCCAGCAATCTTGATTCCAGCTTGTGCTTCATCCATTCCAGCAATTTGCATGATGTACTCTACATCTAAGTTAAATAAGCAGGGTGACAATATACAGCCTTGACGCACTCCTTTTCCTATTTGGAACCAGTCTGTTGTTCCATGTCCAGTTCTAACTGTTGCTTCCTGACCTGCATACAGGTTTCTCAAGAGGCAGGTCAAGTGGTCTGATATTTCCATCTCTTTCAGAATTTTCCACAGTTTATTGTGATCCTCACAGTCAAAGGCTTTGGCATAGTCAATAAAGCAGAAATAGATGTTTTTCTGGAACTCCCTTGTTTTTTCCATGATCCAATGGATGTTGACAATTTGATCTCTGGTTCCTCTGGCTTTTCTAAAACCAGCACAGAGTGGGTTGCTATGCCTTCCTCCAGGGGATCTTCCCTACCCAGGGATTGATTCCATGTCTCTTCTGTCTCCTGCTTTAGCCAGGTGGGCCCTTTACCACTAGCGCCACCTGGAAAGTCCCAGAAACTCTTGAGCGGGTTGTAATTGTGTTATATCCACGTTTCCAGGTTCACTGATGCTGTTTCAATGGGAGAATCGCTTTTCCTGAGGCAGTTTATGAGGCAGAAGAGAAAGATCTCTGAGGGGAGGTCTGAGACTAAAATGGAACTCAAGCATATCATTTGGTAAACTTTAGGTTAACCTAAACCAATACTGGGGCCTTCCTGGGTAGCTCAGCTGGTGAAGAATGCTACCATGCAGGAGACCCTGGTTCGATTCTTGGGTCGGGAAGTTCCCCTGGAGAAGGGATAGGGTACCCACTCCAGTATTCTTGAGCTTCCTTGGTGGCTCAGACAGTAAAGAAATTGCCCACAATGTGGGAGACCTGGGTTCAATCCCTGGTTTGGGAAGATCCTCTGGAGGAGGGCATGGCAACCCAATCCAGTATTCTTGTCTGGAGAATGCCCATGGGCAGAGGAGCCTGATGGGCTGCAGTCCATGAGGTCACAAAGAGTCGGACACAACTAAGCACAGCACAGCAAACCACTACTGACTGAATAAAACAACAATAATATCAAATTTGGGGATAAAAGTCAGATAGAATTGAGTATTGAACAACACAAAAAGTAAGATAGGATCACAATGACTGTAATTAAAATGTTCCTTTCTTTCAAAAGGGCAGAAATTGGATACAATTTTTCTGATTGATATATATGACAAGAATAATTATTGAACAAAGTGATGTAGATGTCAGGAGTATTACTGATGTCTGTGTGTTTTGTTTAAAAATATTATAAATTGCCCTTTACTAATGCTTTCTGATAAATTATTTTATTTAATCTTTCAGTTCCATTCAGTTCAGTTCAGTCACTCAGTCATGTCTGACTCTTTGCGACCCCATGAATCACAACATGCTGGGCCTCCCTGTCCATCAGCAACTAACAACACAAATGATCAAATACATTAGATCAAATACATTCTCCCTGAAAATGGATGCGGAAACTAAGGGATGTTATAACTTGATAAAAATCATATGTTTTAGTGGGATAGGAGTCTCAGAGAAAGAATTCAAATATTTTGATTCCAAGCCTTTATTCTGAATTTTCATATTATCAACCCACTGCCATTTATCATTAGCATAAATTTGATGCAAGCATGGTTTTTGTAGAAAAACATTTTTAAAAAATGCTTAAAAACAATTTTTTGTATCTTCTTTTATATAATACAACAGAAGGGAAACTAAAGAAAAAATCTTATCTTGAAATGTAACAAAACTATATTCTCCTCTGTACATATGCTTCAATGATTTATGACCTTGTTCTTTTCAGAGAATTAGGCTCAGAAGGAAAGGACAGAATGACAGCATTTTTTTTTTTCCTGATGTGAAGTCTAAAAAGACTTGAAAAAACTTTCTCATAACAATCATCTTTTACAGATAAGATTGGTTTCCGTCAGTCATGTAGAGTGGAGAACAGAAATGACAGAGTTTATCCACTCTGTCCACAAGGGCATCCACTTTGGAATTTTCCTTGCAGTGTCCGTCATGGATCTGTAGGAAGGTTGGTTATACTTATGTTCTAATGTAAGCATTGGTCCTTTGCTTGAAAACCACAGCAAAGAATAAAGAGGTGACCCCCCTTCAGCCATTGTTGTTGTTCAGTCACTCGGTCATGTCTGATTTTTTTGACCCCATGGACTGCAGTATGCCAGGCCTCCCTGTCCTCCACCATCTCCCAGAGTTTGCTCAAATTCATGTCCATTGAGTTGGTGGTGCCATCTAACCATCTCATACTCTGCAGCCCCCTTCTCTTCCTACCCTCAGTCTTTCCCAGCATCAGGGTTTTTTTTCCAGTGAGTCAGCTCTTCACATCAGGTGGTCAAAGTATTGGAGCTTCAGCTCCAGCATCAGTCCTTCCAATGAATATTCACAGCCATTAGAGATAATATATGCTGGTGTTTCAGGCTGGCCATTACCAGAGCCCTTGGCCTTATACAGTGCTGCAGAATTTCCTATAACCTTTATCTATAATTAGATTTACATTGTAAAGCTAAAAGATCTTTTGATTTTAAAATTTACAAAGGGTCAAAACCTGGTGAGTCATATGTGGAATTTTTTTCCTATAATAATTGAAGGAATTTTCCAATGGAAACAAATGCCAAGATGAATTTCTTGCCTTCTGGATCACCTTTTATGTAAAGGTCTTCATGCGCTTTGCAGACACAAGCTCATCCACTTCCTGACAGCCCTGGGAGACAGGTAAGTGCTATCAGATGTGGAATCTGAGGTTTGAGGAGATTAACACACAGTGAATGCTGGCCCATCTTGGATTTGAATCAGAAGCCCAGCATCTTTCTTTGGAACCCAGAGTTTTATTTCTACAGGACTTCATAATTTGTGTTTTAGATTACTCAGTATAGTTTGAAGTGACTCCAAGATGGAAACATTCATTATATCCTTTGGGAGGTAATTTTGATCTTGTGGAAGGCTTTTTCTGTCTAACTGGTTATATATATTTTGATTCAGTAAATTTCATTCCATCCAAGAGAGTTATTTTCCCCCTATGTGGAGGGACTTGTTTTTCCCTTTTAGTCTCTCTCTTTTAGCTTAATAGGGGCTTGCCTGGTGGCTCAGACAGTAAAGAATATGCCTGCAGTGTGGGAGACGCAGATTTGGATCTGGATTGGTGAGATCCCCTGGAGAAGGGAATGGCTACCCACTTCAGTTTTCTTGCCTGGAGAATTCCATGGACAGAGGGGCCCAGTGGGCTGTATAGTCCATGGAGTTGCACATAGTCAGACATGACTGAGAGACTAGCACTTTAGCTTAATAATTTTTTGAACTATGTTTAGTTGTTTTAAAAAATATTGTGGAATACTTACTATATGCTCATTCTTATGGTATGTGTGGGTATAGAAAGATGAGTAAGACATAGCCTTTTCTGCATGGAAAAGAGGCATGAAGTTAAATCTGTAGATGGGTTAAGAATTAAGGAACTGGCAGGTAAGTAACTCGTGCTTGAAGTAGGCTATGGAAAGACTTTTTCCAGGAGAGGGACAGATAGAGTGAATTTCTCTATGCCTTTGCACAAGGAAAGGGAAAACTATCTCAGTGCTCTGAATCTTCAAATGTTATTTAAAGTAACAACAACAACAACAAATGGCTTCAAAGCTGTAACACAAGGGAGTGCCGACAGGAACCCAAGACTTGAGTTCTAGCCTTTTATTGCTGGTTAAAGAAATGAAAAACTAACGTCCCTGGTGATGCAGTGGTTAAGAGTCCACCTGCCAATGTAGGGGACATGGGTTTGATCCCTGGTTGGGGAAGATCCCATAAGCCACAGAGCAGCTAAGCTTGTGCGCCGCAACTAATGAAGCCTGCTTGCCCTAGAGTTCACGCTCCTCAACAAGAGAAGCCACTGCAATGAGAAATCCACACACAGCAACTAGAGAAAGCCTGCTCACAGCAATGAAGACCCAGCACAGCCAAATAAATAAATGAATGAATGAAAAGGATTGAACCCCTGCCTGCTTCCTCCTACCAAAAATATAAAGAAAAGAAAAAAACAGAGAAACCTTAGGAAGAAGATGTAGGTGAATATCTCTGTGGCTCAGTCCTGGTTGCTGGCACACTGTTTATCTAAGTCCACAAGATGTGTGTACAGCAGAGTTAGTGGAGCCAAGCACTTGTTTATTTATTAAATATTTATTGTGGACCAACTCTGTCTTATGAAGCTTATGTTTTCCTAAGGGTATAGGAAATAAATAATAAAAAGGCAAGATAAATTCAGATAGTGATAATTGCTGCTATGGACTGATTATTTGCTCCCTTCAACATTCATATGCAAAATATAATGCTGTATATTTTGCTATATATAATGTAATTTAATAGCATCTCTGACTCAGTGGACATGAATTTGAGCAAACTTCAGGAAATATTGAAGGACAGGGAAGCCTGGGGTGCTGCAGTCCATGGGGTCTCAAAGAGTTGGACACAACTTGGTGACTAAATGACAATGTAATGCCTGGTGTGATGGTATTAGGAGGCGGGGCCTGTGGGAGGTGTTTGGTAATGTGGGTGGAGCCCTCGTGAATAGGATCAGTGCTCCTGTGCGTAAGTCGCTTCAGTCCAACTCTTTGCGACCCCATGAACTGTAGTCCACCAGGCTCCTCTGTCCATGGGATTTCCTAGGCAAGAATACTGGAGTGGGTTCCTGGGCCCTCCATCCAGGGGATTTTCCCGACTCAGGGGTAGACCGCATGTCTCTTATGTCTCCTGCTAAGGGAATCCTAGAGAGCCCCCCTGCCCTCTCCTGCCATGTGAGATTACAGTGACCATACAGCTATCAATGAGCAAGCAGGTCTCATCAGATATGGAATCTGCTGGCACAGTGATCCTGGACTTCTCAGCCTCCAGCACTGTAAGAACTAAATGTTTGCTGTTTATAGGCTGCTTAAAGTCTGGTATTTTGTTATAGCAGCCTGGACTGAGATAACTGATATAAAGAAAAGAAAATATGATAACGTGATAATGGTTTGAGGTGGAGGCTGTTTTAGATAGGATGGGAGGTGTTTTTTTTGGTTTGTTTGTTTTTAATCTGAGACCTAAATAATAAGCAGCTAGCTATCCAAGGTCAGAAGGAGGCAGTATTCCAGAAGAGACAACAGGGGAGTAAGCTTAGTATGTGTAAGGCACAGGAAGAGTTGCTCTACAGCCAGGGTGGTGTGGCAGAGGGAGGAATATATGGTTATAGCGGGGCTCGGGGCATGGCAACCCACTCCAGTGTTCTTGCCTGGAGAATCTCATGGACAGAGGAGCCTGGCAGGCCACAGTCCATAGGGTCACAAAGAGTCAGACATGACTGGAGTGACTGAGCCCAGCACAGCACACAGTAGGGTTCAAACAGTGGGTTTCTCGGGCAGCACTAATGGTAAAGAAGACAACTGCGAATGCAGAAGACATAAGAGATGGGGGTTCGATTCTTGGGTTGGGAAGATCCCCTGGAGGAAGGCATGGCAACCCACACTAGTATTCTTGCCCGGGAAATCCCATGGACAGAGGAGCCTGGTGGGCTATAAGCCATGGGGTCTCAGAAGAGTTGGACATAACTTAGTGAGTAAACAACAAAACAAATTATTATACAAACAGAAGCACTCTGGGGGCCACCTGGGATCCAGGTTACCTTTTTAATTCTCCAGTGGGCATCAGTGCAGGGCTGGAATATTCCCAAACCCACACACATACACTCCATGGATGCCAGCCACTTTCATCCCACATGCACCCCAGACCCCAAGTCAGCAGTCATCAAGATTTACATTATGTGTGTGTGTGTGTGTGTGTGTGTGTGTGTGTGTGTGTGTGTGTGTAGGACAGAGTGGAAATTAAACTTTGAAGAATTCTATCAGGATTGCATTTAGCTGCCTGGTGGCTCAAACCATAAAGAATCTGCCTATAATGCAGTAGATCTGAGTTTGATCCCTGAGCCAGGAAGATCCCCTGGAGAAGGTCATGGCAACCTACTCTAGTATTTTTGCCTGGAGAATCCCAAGGATAGAGGAGCCTGGTGGGCTACAGTCCATGGGGTTGCAAAGGGTCAGACACAACTGAGCGACTAACATTTCACTTTCACATGTGTGTGTGTGTGTGTGTGTGTGTGTGTGTGTGTGTGTGTGTGTGTGTGATGTCACGATGCTGGGTGCCCACATGTGATTATGGAGGAGGAAGCTTGCCTTTCTTGCTCTAGGACCTGGCCAGCAGACCACAAAGCACAGTAAAGTGTTACTGTGAGAACTTATCTAGAAAAGGAATGCTGCTCTGGGGAAAAGATATCTGAGTTGAGATCCAAAGGATAAATAGGGTGTAGGTATCTGTAATGGGTATAGAGTCCTCAAGGATACATGCGAGTGTATAGATTATGTCAGGAAGGTTAACAGGCATTCATTTCATGTTGGAGACCTATCTATAGTTTCATTAGATTCTTCCCATGGTTTATGAAAATAATATTAAAATTCCCATTTATAGGTGAGCAAATTGGAAGTTTGAAAAAAAACATCATATACTGTCCACCCAGTGTGAGTCTTGATATTGTGTTTCCTAAATTCCAGATTGCTATACCCACTGCTTAGTTATACCCACAGATGGAAACTTGCTAGAATGATTTTGCTCTGGACACAAAGGTGCTCAGATCCTCTAGAATAGGGCGAATGAACGAGAAATGTCCTGATTTGTCCAGGATGGTAAATTGGAAATAAGCTTATAGCACTTCTGGCAGAATACTCTGCAAATCCCAAGGTAATCAGCATACCCAGATGATTCCTTTCCATGAATCAGAAATAAAGAATGCAACTATTTAGGGGTGTGTGTCTGAGGGGGGTGGTCTTTCATAGCTCTGCACCCCTGCCCTGAATTCGGGATCATGTTTTATGGGGCAGTTTCTGCCCTAAGTTGCCAGCGGCAGACAAGGCAGAGTGGGAAACAGAGTTCAACTGTCAATGCCATAGTTCTTGAATTTTCCAGTTTTACCTCCAAATGAATCAATGCCATTGTTCCTTTTTCTTGAGGAAGGAGAAAATGAGCTGCTTTTTCCACACCCTTCCTGCTCTTTTTGAGTTTTTTTTTTTTTCCTTCCTAGCTTGAATTCAAGCATGTAGATACGATTTTGTTGATAAAACATTTAGACAGAGAAACAAGGATGCTGAATTTCTTTCTTGGCTCCTTCCCTGACCACTGATGTAGGAGGAGGGGAGATCATTTATTCTTTTTACCAATTAGAATATTGAGGTAAAAAGAGATTTAGTGATGGAAACAGAATGACAACATTATCAGTGATTTGTTCATGTATATCATTTTCTCTTTGTGAGCCTTGATTTTTTTATATATGGTGATTAGAAAAAAAAAAAAAAAACAGCACCATCATCACAGAGGTAGGGTGGAGAATGAGTTTGAGAAATGGCAACAGTAACTGTAATTAATGTTTCCATTAACGCTGCTAGCATTATTCTGCCAGTCTTCTTTTAAATTTGCCTTTAACAGAGAAACAACAGCTCTTAATGGAAAGATAAATCTTCGGAGGCAGACAGCACTGGGTTGGCATCTTAGCTCTGTGCCTTCTTCCTTAACTAGTGGATGAGATAAACTTTTCTCACCTGGAGATAATAAAAGCTACCCGACAGGCTTGTTGTGAAAAATAGCAGGCATATTCCTGACCACCACCATAGATGTTTGTTGGATCTGAAACAGATTAACGAACTTTGTATATTTCCTCTTGATCCTTTGAATCTGGTTTGCATTAAGTTTGATCAAAGAATCCCTTATTTATATGACTTCTGAAGAGCTGACTCTAGGATTGTTTTGGTTTTAATTCATTTACTTTTGGCTGCACTGAGTCTTCCTTGTTGCACATGGGTTTTCTCTAGTTGCAGGGAGTACAGGCTACTCTTCACTGTCGTGGTCGGGTTACTCATTGCAGTGGCTTCTCTTGTTACAGAGCACAGACTCTAGGGTGTGCTGGTTTCGGCAGATGCAGCACGCTGCTCAGCAGTGCTGGGCTCATGGGCTTTCATTACTCTTTAGGGTGTGGAATCTTTCCAGACCAGACACTGAAACCTGTGCTGGCAGGTAGATTCCCATCCGCTGTACCACCAGGGAAATCTCAGGAGGGTTCTATACTGCTCTAGCTGAACTCAATATGCCAGCAAATCTGGAAAACTCAGCAGTGGCCACAGGACTGGAAAAGGTCAGTTTTCATTCCAATCCCAAAGAAAGGCAATGCCAAAGAATGCTCAAACTACCACACGATTGCACTCATCTCACACGCTAGTAAAGCAATGCTCAAAATTCTCCAAGCCAGGCTTCAACAGTACATGAACCATGAACTTCCAGATGTTCAAGCTGGACTTTAAAAAAGGCAGAGGAACCAGAGGTCAAATTGCCAACATCCGTTGGATCGTAGAAAAAGCAAGAAACTTCCAGAAAAACATCTGCTTTATTGGCTACGCCAAAGCCTTTGATTGTGTGGATCACAACAAACTGTGGGAAATTCTTCAAGAGATGGGAATACCAGACCACCTGACCTGCCTCCTGAGAAATCTGTATGCAGGTAAAGAAGCAACAGTTAGAAACGGACATGGAACAACAGACTAGTTCCAAACTGGGAAAGGAGTATATCAAGGCTGTATATTCTCACCCTGCTTAACTTAGATGCAGAGTACATCATGTGAATTGCTGGGATGGATGAATCACAAGCTGGAGTCAAGACTGCTGGGAGAAATATCAATAACCTCAGATATGCAGATGACACCACCTTTGTGGCAGAAAGCTAGAAAGAACTAAATAGCCCCTTGATAAAAGTGAAAGAGAAGAGTCGAAAAGTTGGCTTAAAGCTCAACATTCAGAAAACGAAGATCATGGCATCTGGTTCCACCACTTCATGACAAATAGATTGGGAAACAATGGAAACAGTGAGAGACTTTATTTTCTTGGGCTCCAAAATCACTGCAGATGTCAACTGCAGTCATGAAATTAAAAGATGCTTGCTCCTTGGAAGAAAAGCTTTGACCAACCTCGACAGCATATTCAAAAGCAGAGACATTACTTTGCCAACACAGTCCTTCTAGTCACAGCTATGGTTTTTCCAGTAGTCATGTATGGATGTAAGAGTTGGAGTATAAAGAAAGCTGAGCACCGAAGAGTTGATGCTTTTGAACTGTAGTGTTGGAGAAGACATTTGAGAGTCCCTTGGACTGTAAGGATATCTAACCAGTCAACCCTAAGGAAATCAGTCCCGAATATTCATTGGAAGGATTGATGCTGAAGCTGAAACTCTAATACTTTGGCCACCTGATGCAAAGAACTGACTCATTTGAAAAGACCCTGATGCTGGGAAAGGTTGAAGGCAGGAGGAGAAGGGGATGACAGAGGATAAGATGGTTGGATGGCAGCACCAACTCAATGGACATGAGCTTGAGCAAGGTCTGGGAGCTGGTGATGGACAGGGAAGCCTGGTGTGGTGCAAAGAGTTGGACATGACTGAGTGACTGAACTGAACTGAGAAAGAGACTTCAGAGCTGATGCACAAGTTGTTTATACATCCTTGTGATCAGGCTAGAGGCCCACTCAGAAAGCAATGGGTCGCTCCATGCAGGGCTATCTCCTTGCAGACAAAGAAAGGGGAGAAAGCCTTTCCACGTATAGGGTCATTTGAGAAGCATCCATGTGTATTAGAGTTAGGCTCCCATTTACAATTTAACATTTTCCCCTGGCCAAGTAGTAGATTCACATCCCACTCAGCTAGTAAGTCAGAATCTCTGTGACCAATGCAGTGAAACAGCTCCAACAGGAATAACACTTAACTGTCATTTGTTGACTCTAGGAATCCATAAATGTAGCATTACTGGAATCATTCTTATTTAGTTGATATTGACTCTTTCTGAGGGTGCTAGTTTTTCTTCTGCTCTGACCTTTAAAACTCTCTGATCAGCTTTTTCCCAGGCTTAAGTCAGCACTGATTTGAAACTGGAGATCACTAAGCATCTCAGTGCATGATGAAGGCACTGCCCATATGGGTACCAGTCATCAACCAGACAGCTACTCTTGGGCTTTCTAAATCTCATGATTTAGACAAGCAGCATAGTGAGACCTTGGAGAAATAATTCATTTTAGTGACAATTATTAGTCATACTGGTTGGTTGAGGACCAACCAAAATATAAGCCAGGTAACTTTCCAATTTGTAACTGGATATGTCATCCTAGGGGTTTCCCTGGTGGCTCAGATGGTAAAGAATCTGCCAGCAATGCAGGAGACCCAGGTTTGATCCCTGGGTTGGGAAGATCTCCTGGAGAAGGGTATGGCTACCCATTCCAGTATGCTTGCCTGGAGAACTCCATGGACAGAGGAGCCTGGCCGGCTACAGTCCATGGTGTAGCAAAGAGTCTGACACAACTAAGCGACTAACATACACATCAATCCTAGAGACAAAGTAACAGGCTCTTGTGAGATCTATCTTGGGTTTCTTGTCATCTTATAAATTCAAACTAAATCACACCAGCATTAGGAGAATCACATCACCTTGGCTGACTCTGTCCTCCAGGTCACGGACATGGAAAAAGCAAAACCACCAGAAGCTGAGCTGATCATGTTTTTGATGAAAAAGATCCAAGTGTTTGTGTGCCAAGGGACTTAGGAACCCTGCAGTCATATCAGTTTGACTACAATCTCATGGGATCTTATAAATAAAACAAGGGCAGACCAAGTCAGCTCCTGGGTGGCAGATGCAGGATCTCCTGGGGAGTTGCAGTAAGTGGTGCTAGGAAGCCAACCAGCACTTCTTCCTTTGCACTGATAATAAATCAGTACCTAGTAGGAGACAAGATGTTGCCTTTTAATGGTTTCTTCTCTGTCCCTGGCTTCTTTGTATACAGTCCTCAAAAATGACTTCTGCCTTCACCTGTATTTTGAGATGACTTGCTCTTTTTTCCTCCAAATAGAAGTCACCTATTTTTTTTATCACGTGTCATGGAAATATTCTCTTCATGTTTGTGGCTGCAAAGATATGAGATGTATTAGGACTTATTTTGTTTGTTTCTCTCAGGAGCTGGTAGAGTTTAAAGGTGAATGAATCAAACTTCCCTAACATAGGGAATAAAATGGTTTTGATGATAGGATTTTAGAAATAGGTATAAAAATGCAAGTGTTGCTTCAGCAGTCCACCTTGCTTTGTTTATTTATTTTTGGCTGTGCTGGGTCTGCATTGCTGCTCGGGCTACTCTCTGCTTGCAGTGTGCAGGCTTCTCATTGCACTGGCTTCTTTAGTTGTGGAGCACAGGCTCTAGGCTTATGGGCATCAGAAGCTTGTGGGCTTAGTTGCTCTGTGGCATGTGGGATTTGGTCCAGGGATCGCACCCGTGTCTCCGGCATTGGCAGGTGGATTTTTCACTAGAGCCACCAGGGAAGCACAGAGTTCACATCAGGGCTAAGGCCCCATTCATCTTTCTCTTGTTCTAGACATTAATGCATTATTATTATTCTGGTTTTAGTTAGAAAAGTTTCTGATATTTTAATTTTTATTTTATTTTTCATAGAAAAACTGCTATACCTTTCATTGTGATGATCTCTTATTTCAACAGGGTTTCTGTATATCACTGCATATTTTATGTCATGTCTTCTTAGCTCTGTCTCATATAACCACCTTCTAATTTCAGCCTCTGCTTAGTTAAAACACTTTGTCAAACTTTCCTATCACATAATTTTTTTTTCCCTCTCACACATCGTTTCATCCTGACTCCTGAAAAATCTGTTAGTGGCAACTCCAATACTGGCAATGTTAGAGTGAAGAAAAAAAACTTTAAAAAGGGAAAACTGAATCTGAATGTCATCACTGCAAAAATGAAACGTTGATACAGTCTTAGTGAAAGGGCATATCACATCCCAGGTGTGTGGGGGTTGTTTAGCAAAGAATCATTACACAAAAGTTAAATAATGTGTCATTCATTAACACAAAAGGATTCATTGAAATATTTATTTAAATAGCTAGTCCTCCAATACTTTTAAGTCTAGTTTGTGCATAACTAATGAACCGAGAGAAAGATTCTAGAGCAGAGAAACAAAGTGTGAAGAGGTACTGCCAACAGAGGAGCAATAAAAATGAAGAAAACTTAATCTTTAAGATGACAATGCTCTTCACTTGGAAAAGGTAATTTTCTTTTTAGACGTTTTTGGAAACTTATCTACTACGTAATGTACTGTGTGTGGTTGTATAGCAAAATAGCTTAACTGATGCCAAATATGTTGATAGCATGTTTACATAGGAAGGAATGAAGTTGTCTAGGGCTGTAACAAATAAGGGATGTAATAAACAAGGTGCCAAAAATGGCCTCCCTTAGGACATCATCTCCAAGTTGAGACCTGGGTGTTAAGAAGGTAAAAGGGGCAAATGTTTCCATCGCCTGTAGAGTCACAAAGACCAGTGAGCTTGTGGAGTGTTGGAGGCATTGAAAGATGTTTAAAGACTTGAGTCTTTAAAAGGCAAGAAGGAAATTGGGAAGACTTGAGTTAAAGTGTAGACAGGGGTCAGCTGGGTATAATTGGACAGAGAAAAGTGCGCGTCACTAGGTGTATGTATTCTCCTACTTAATTCTGAAATTTATGTTTGGGATAGCAATACTTTTAGACAAATATAATTTATGTCCAATTAATACCATATTTTGATATTTTAACCTCATGTTTTGAGAACCATCACATTAACTTATTAATTCACTTACACAATATTACACAAGTGCCAGATCAAAGGTAAATAAGACAGATTGCCTTCAAGGAGATGATTGATGGTGTAATGTGGCAGGGTGGGGTGGAGCTGGGAGGTGGGATGGATTGTGAGCCAGGAGACTAAGGAGGTGGGATGTTGGGAGAAGGACATACAATGTTAGATCACCAATACTGTTGAAACTTCTCAACTTGGGAAAAATACAAGCAAAATAGCAGATTGCTGTCTTGCTTCTCTCTCACTAGCAGGGGGCTTCTGTTTTTACAAACGCTTATTTAGGGGCATTTCCTGGTTCTTTTGCAGGGTAGGGGATGTGGGAATTAGGAAGTGGCCCATGATATTGACTCCTCATTAACAGATTTTTTACACAACTCCAGGGGGAGAGTCATACTATATTCTATGTAAATGGTGCTGTTGTGATTGGCATCATTCTCCAAGAATGTGAAGGGAATCCCAGAAGTTTGTAGGACTGACCTTGATGTCCCTCCTCTTTGAAAGAACAGTTCAATATATGGTGATTAGGCACCATATATTGGCCAAGTTCAACGGTGAAAAGTATGTTTACAGAGTTTAGCATTGTTAATTAGGAAGAACAGTCTTAACACTGATTTCTTATGTTCTGGAATTCCTGCTTAGTACTCTGAGTTTGGTTTCTTCCTACTCAAAGTTGGTCATTTTGAGGAATTGGAGCTGTTCTATTTAGCTGGGGACACACCCACACACACACACCCACACCCTCCCTTATTCCCTTTTCTCACATTAAGACTTTAGACTCTAGTTTATTCTGCAGAATAACATCCTTTCCTGGTTTACTTAGACTTTCTTTAGTTGGTACATATTTCCATTTCCCAACAAACAAAATCTTTTATTTGCTGGTGGGTCTTTTCCCAGATTTTCTCTCCTGGATCACCAAAGAATCTTTACAACATTTAAATATATATATATATATATATATATATAATATACTATATATAGTATAATATACTATATATATAGTATAATATACTATATATAGTATATATACTATAGTATATAGTGTGCATATATATATATATATATATATATATATATATACCATAGTAATAAATGGCCCTTGTTTATAGCTAGGAGAAGTACACTATTCAATAGAAAGAATATTTATAATACTTACCCTTTGGGTGCTGGCACCCAGAAACAGGGCTTGACCTTACTTTAGGAAATTGCCTGCCAGATTTTTTAGCATTATATTATTTTCAACCCTTATAGTTTTAATTATTTGTCTTGAGACCTCTCAGAACTTGTGTATTTATTAAAATATGTGCATATAAACAGGAACTGTTTGGAGTAAGACTAGACCTCTGATAATGGCATACAGAAGTAGAATCTTTAGAGTAGGGGCTAATGGTTACGCAGCCCTACTGTAACAGTCCAGGCCAGTTGCAGCAGGAACTGAAACCAAGGTGAAGTCTAAGGATGGAAGAAGATATAATGGAAAACATACAGGCTAGGTAAAACTGGAAAAGAACTAGCTGTGTAGATGTTTGGAACCCAGGTGAATCAGAAGATGAACTGACATAAACATGGTACCCAGAGAGAAGAACTAAAGGATGGCAGGGAGAATGACAAATTCACATGTTCTAGATCAACTTTGAACTGTTGGCAGGAATCCAAGCTTTGAGCACTGAATGGGAGCCAATGCCCGTCTAAGCATCATTCTCTCTCCCTTTCTTGCCTCAGCTTTTCTTTTCTATCTCCCTCTGTCACAATTTCCTTTTCTGTAGAGTCTTCAGAAAAGAGTGAAGCTGTGGCTGCTCTGGGTCTTATTCCAGTTGGAGAAAAGTGCCTTTGCCAGGCCCAGCTGCAAGCTGCATCAGTTTGGTTTTGCCAGGTGATCCAGTACACAATTCAATATTTGGGATTAGAGCTCAAGAGAGAAGTCAAAACATTCCATAGCTATTTGGAAGCTATTTGGAAGTCTAATAATGGAAATGACAGACGTAAATATATTTTCCTAGAAGACAGAGAGTGGAGACAAAGGCTTAATAGAGAACTCCAGGGGCCTGAGACAGGGAGCTAGACCCGAGGTGAGGTCAGGGAAAAAGTGATTCCAAGGAATGAAAGAAATAGGATGAACAGTGCCAGGGAGGAAAGATTTAGCATGAAGAGATATTAATCAGCAGTGGGATGTTAGAGGAGAAAAGGATCATTGAAGAGATGGGTAAATTTGATACCAAGGGAAAGAATGGTGAGATTGAAGGTGAGATTTCAGCAGAGCAGCTGGATATAGATTGTAGGGTGGGAAGAGGGGGCAGGTGCTGGAGATGGTGAATGAAGAGGAATTAAAGACCGAAGTGGGCTTGAGGAATGAATAAGCAGAGTGCTAAATTTCAAATGCATACGTATTTTGCAGAGTGTTTCCGGGCTACATGGAAATACTCAAGAGAAAGGAAGTTTGGATATATAGGGGAGGGTGGAAAGTGTTGTAAGACACACATCACATACACACAGAGCTCTTCCAATAGCCTACATGACGTCTAGACAAAAGCACATCCCTTGGTGGATATGGAGTGGGACCCCTCACTGGGGTACATGGTTTGGTGAACAGAAAAGTGAGGGCTTCACTTCAGTTCCCACATGCAACTTGCAACCTATACAAAGAGACACGGCACCACTCTCCACATACAACCTACTGTAATCACACTTAGAGAAAATGCACCATGTTCACTCCACTCACTTTGTCCTCTGTGCTCAGCCGCTTTCCTTCCTCTGTTCAGGATGTATTTCTTATTTATAGCCAGAAAATCAGTTCATCGATGCCCAAACCTGAGCTCTCTCCAAATACTCCCTCCCCAGGGCACACAGAAGCAGCCATGTAGAAAAGTCCCAGCTGATGTGTGAGGCGCCCAGTAATCCCATTATAAAGAACACTTATCCTTTGTTGATGTACTCAGTCAGCTAATTCCTGCCACTGCACTCTGGGACTTAGGTATAATTTTGTGGTGCTGGTTATGTTTTGAAAACTTAACACATTTTTTTTTTCTCAATTTGAGTAGATACAGCTCACAGTTAGAAACACACAGTTTAATCACAGTATGCCAGAAACAGGAATAATTGATTTCTTTTTTTTCTTTCCCACTTGGAAATGAAAGAAAAAGAAGAGTAAATTTAGTTATGGATAGTATTTAATTTCTTTGGGAGGACAAAAGCCATCAAATGTTAAAATTTTTAAAAAGACATCCAAGCCTTCTTACTTGCATGTATATTTTTAGTAATTTCTCCAGGGATTTCAAAGAAGAAATGTTCTATTTCAGTCTATCTGGAGGACAGGGATCTGGATTCAACTCCACCAGGGACTTAGCAAAGAATCTGTCAGTGAACAAAGGAGGCAGGAGGGAGCCCTTGAGTTCCCCGGCTCTGGATGAGAAGGTCACTTTCCGAGGCCCTCTACTGTCTGTGTCATCATTTGCAAGAATAAAGGTGTTCCAAAAACAGTCCGCTTCTAGAGCTTGGATAATATCCCTTCCCCCTAGACCTAAGCCAGCATTTGCTTTGAGAGTATGACCGCCCTGATAAACCTCCCATCCCTGTTGACATCAGTCACTATGGGAGCTGAGGCCCCCACATCATCCTTCCTTCCTCCAATTCTTTTTTTTTCAAACTAATTAATTAATTAATTTTTGGCTGTGATGGGTTTTTGTTCCTGCACGTGGTCTTTTCTCTGGTTGTGGTGAGCAGGGGCAACTCCGACACTCTAGTTGAGGTGTGAGGGTTTCTCGTTGTGGTGGCTTCTCTTGTTGTGGAGCACAGACTAGGATGTTCGAGCTTCAGTAACTGCAGCATCTGGGCTTCAGTAGTCACGGCTCATGGACTCTAGAGCACAGGCTCAGCAGTTGTGGCACACAACTTAGTTGCTCCATGGCATGTGGGACCTTCCAGGACCAGGGATCGAACCCACGTCTCCTGCATTGGCAGGTAGATTCCTAACCACTAAGTCACCAGGGAAGCCCTTTCCTCCAATTCTAACCCCTTTGCCCATGCCTGCTGCACATCCATCCTTACCCTTGCACACCTATCTCCTTTACCATCAAATTACCATATTGTACTTCTTTGTCCTTTTGTGCCTATTAGAGTATAAGCTAGAACTTTGGTCTGTTTTGCTCAGAGCCATATCCCAGTGTTCTGCATCAGTTAGGCACATTGTGAGCACTCTTCAAATATTTGTTGAGTGCATGAATAAAAATAAAGCAAAGAAAAAAAATGTTGAGGAAAAGAGTATTTGAACTTGAGGTGGACTTGGACGTTGTCTGTGAAAGACTAAGTATGGACTCCAGGATGGTGGGCCTGAGTCAGCAGTTGGTACCAGCAGGGACATGGTAAAGATATCAGACAAAAAGACTTCAGTCTCTTCATGCAGACATTAATTTCATATAATGAGTGTCTATCTTATTGATCTGCTGCAGGCAGAGTATTTTTGAAAATGATAAAAAAAAAAAATCTTCCGAGTTCTTGATGAGCAGTTGGTATCTATATGATGGTTTTTCCAGCATGAAGGTAGAATGTATCAGTGTTTGCTTAGGTCAACATTTGCCTTCATGGAAGCTGAAGTAGTTTAAACAAAATGCAGAAAGAGTTTTGCTCCCAGCAGGAAGTTAGTGCTTATCAAATGTCTGTAGGGTATCAGAGGTATTCAGGCCCGGGCAAAATTTGAAGTAGGCAAAGTCTAGTCTCTCTCTCAGCTTTGTAGAGCCGCTTGCCTTCTGCTCTGTCTGTCCTGCTGTGTTCTCTCCATCCTGAAAGGGTCGTTCAGAGACAATCTAACTTTTCCCTTTCCTCTTCTCCCTCTGAAATATAATTACATGACTTTTGCACTCCATTTCTACAGAACCATGCTTTCTCTGTGGAAGAAAGTGATACAGGCTTCATCAGACAAAAGAATCCTATGACCTGATAGGTTGTAGTTCCCAATAACTTTACAATACCTAAAACAAGTTAAAATAATAAAGATTTTTAAAGGCCCCTAAGAAATGATGCCAGTATCAGAAATTTCCAGCAGTGTGGTAAAACACTGATGTAGGTATCTGAGAGTGACTCGACCCTGGTTTAAGAATTTAAAGCCTCCCTGAAAAAGCCAAAGGGCTGTGTAGATTCAGAGACCATTCTAAGAAGGAGTGACATAATCCTTTCATTTCCACTAAGAGATGTGAGCAGGACTGCAAGGCATCCTTGTATGCACTGTAACACAGTATGATTTTCATGTATTCTATCTGAATATGAGCAATTACTGGTTTTAATGTCAGAGCTCCTCACAGTTCAATGTATTGGGAATAAACCACGCATGCTATGGACTTCTTATGATGAATGTTTTGTGATTTTTCTGTTGCTGAAAGAAAGTGCATGGAAGACACCTGGAGATAGACAACCACGTGGGAATGTCAGTTTAGATCTCATTTTCCATAGTGTTTGTGATGTGGAGTTGCCAGAGTGAATATCAACGTTCAGAGAAGTTCTGTGGATTCATGATCTGCCTGTGCAGCATGAAGGAACCGTGGCACCAAAATTACGTATTAGAACACTTTGATTATACTCCCTTCTGTGAAGAAGATGGATGAAGAAGTGAAAATATATTTTAATTCATGTGACTGCAGAATAAATCAGCAAAAGCTTTCTTTTTGATCAAAATTGGTTTTACTAATGTATTATTTTATAACATTTCTGAATGCCTATCATATTTTAAATACAAAAAATATCTCAGATGTCAACAGTTCCTAGGTAACAATTATGGCTCATAAATGGAAAGTGCTAAGGAGATGACGATGGGTCGAGTGGAGATAGAATGGAGACAAATGGAGAGAATAAATCCTTTTGAGTAACTTTTAAGTGTTAGGTACATTCTTATGTATTCTGTAAATCTTCACAGTATGACTGTATGTTAGAAACCAGGGTTTTGATCAGAACCTATATTTCCTACATGACAATCAGGAGGCAATGTCAGCCCTTAAGTTTCCCACCATCCTGACTTTCCTCTGCGTGTATGTTAGTCACTCAGTCTTGTTTGACTCTTTGCAAACCCATGGGCGGTGGCCCATGAGGCTCCTCTGTCCATGGCATTCTCTAGGCAAGAATACTGGAGTGGGTTGCCATTTCCTTCTCCAGGGGATCTTCCTGACCAGGGATTAAACCTCAGTCTCTTGCACTGCAGGCAGATTCTTTACCATCTGAGCCACAGTCCATCACGTGATGGTTTGTGAGAACATAGTTCAGTTTCAGGGAACTTAGAATTTCCTCTGTTCAAAGATAAATACGTATTGAAAAAAGTGACGATTGCTTGAAAAATGACCTCTATCTTTCAGTTGTTCTAAAAACATTTTCAACAGAAATTTCTCTACGGAGAAACTCCGAGGAGAGCTATAAAAGTTAAGACTCGAGTGTCCTAAGTTCCCCAAACCCTTATTATGTTCACTAAAAACCTGTCATGCTGGAGGAGAGGTGGCAAGTTACATCTGGAAGCCCCTATTTATTATATGCCTTTTACTTAAAAAGCATTTGCAGTCCAGAAAACAATGGGATGTGAGTGCCCTGGGTGACCACAGGTACTCCTGTAGTATAGAATTCATTATTTTGTAGTTACAAACAGGGAATACAGAAGGCCTGGGACAGACATTTAATATGGTTTTAGAGCATATTTCCAGGATTTTGTTTAAATTGGTGGTTAAGGAATATTCAAGATGAAAATCACCATCTTGCTGACTGATCGCCTCTTGCTATACCTGGTGATGTTGTAACAAAAAGCAAACAGTACAACAGTCTTATTAAATTTAGGCCGATTATTTGTTACTTGAATTTGTTTTCAAATTTGGGTTTAAATTGGCAATCCTTGGGAATTCTGACATGAAGTCAAGTTCACAGGAAGAGTGGCAAGGTGACAGGTGGGAAGAGGTGTCAAGGGCTAAAGTAAAATCTAGATGAAGGTGTCTACAGAAAGGAGAGCAGGCTGTATGAAGCTGGGACACCTCCCAGGAGGGGTGATGTCTGAACAAGTAAAGAATTACCAAGGAAAATGGCATGAACAGCTGGAGCAATGAATACATCCTGGATACCTAAAAGGAAATGATAAGGGTAATCTTACTTCCAAGAGTAGAAAAAAATATTGTAGAAAAGGGAAGGTGCATTTCACCATGCTTGACACATAATAGGTGCTCAGTAAATACTGGTGATTGAATAAATGGGTAGATTAGATTATGGGAGGATTTATGAGTCAAAATGATATGTACTTCTTACTCACTGTACATTTCCAAGAGGCTAGCCTATATTAGAAACTCAACAAACATCTCTTTAAGTGCTGAATGACTAATCTGACTTGCACATTGTATGCACAGATTAAATGGTTGATATTATTGTTAGTTGAACATCTTTATTTTCCAGATGGAAACATTCAATGGCCAGTTGCTATTTTCAATTTCTATTTTGGTCTGATGGAATCGTATGAAGACACCATTTTGTTTAAAGACATTCTGTCATGTTCCAAGGAGAAATTCTGTAGAAACAGCATTATATGACCAGATAGAGAATTAGAGCACCCATGGTAAAATCCTCTTGTGAAACATGAGAACAATGAAGCTGTGTAAGAATTCAATTAAGATTCCCTACTATGGACCAGGCATTCTTCCAACTAAATAAAGCATAAAGAAGCTTCTGTCCTTATAGGATTATAGTCTAACTGGAGGAGTGGGAAATAAGCAAAACGTATAGTCATTTAGAAGGTGGTAAATGGTAAGGAGAAGAAAATAGCAGGAAAGGGGAGCAAGAAATGTTGGGGGAGTTGTGAGAAGTCCTAGTTTCAAGAATGATGGCCAAGCAAGGTGTGGCTGAAAAGGGGAACATTTAAGGTCTGAAAAATTGTGAAATTGAGATTGACGTATATACACTACTGATGCTAGGCATAAAACAGACAACTGGTAGGAACCTACTATACAGCTCAGGAAACTCAGTGTTCTGTGGTGACCTAAATGGGATGGAAGTCCAAAAGGGAGGGGATGTATGGATATTATGATGGATTCATTTCTCTATGCAGAAGTTAACACAACATTGTCAAGCAACCACTTACTCAGGCATGCTCAGTCACTCAATCATGTCTGACTCTTTGAGACCCCCATGGACTGTAGCTTACCAGCTTCCCCTGACGATGGGATTTTCCAAGCAAGAATACAGGAGTGGGCTGCCAGTTCCTACCAGAGGATCTTCCCAATCTAGGAATCGAACCCTTGTCTCCGGCATTGGCAGGCGGATTCCTTACCACTGTGCTACCTGGGAAGCCCTAATGCAAATATACTGCAGTAAAAAATAATTTTAAAAAAGAAGATCTGAAAGAGTACTTCCCACTCCCTGCCCCCTACCAAGGATGTATTTTGCAATGCAGAGACTATAGCCAATATTTGTAATAAATGTAAAGTAACATTTCAAAATTGTATAAAAAAATTTAAAAACTAATTCTATTGTAAACAACAACAATAACAAAATACAAACCTGAAATTGATATAGCAAGCAGTGAGGATGTGGCTACCTGGGCCAGGCATACTTCATTCAGAGGGAACTGCCTATTTAAAGGCCCAGAGGTAGCACTGTGCCTGTGACTTTCTAGAAGCAGCAGAGAGGCCAGGGTAGGTGGAATGAATGAGAAAAAAGTGGTAGAAGATACTCTCAGAGAAGCTAACCTAGAACTTGTAAGTTATAGGAGGGACTTTGGCTTTTACCTTGAATGATATGGGGAAGCCAGCGGGGGTTTTAAATAGTGCTATGGTCCTGATTTGGTCATGCTCCTGGGAGCCGCATTATCTCTCCATAAAGCTGTCCATGATTTTAGCTCCAGTTTATTGATCCATCCTGGCTTCTCAGGGCTTCCCAAGTGGCAATAGTGGTAAAGAACCCACCGGCCAATGCAGGATGAAAGAGATGCAGGTTTGATTCCTGGATCAGGAAGATTCTCTGGAGAAGGAAATGGCAACCCAGTCCAGTATTCTTGCCTGGGAAATCCCATGGACAGAGGAGCCCCCTGGGCTCCACGGGGTCGTAAAAGATTCGGAAATGTCTTAGCAACTAAACAACAACAATCTATCCACCTCTCTATCTCTCTATCAGTTATTAAGAGGGCCTCTAACTTTGCAGGCTACTAATGACGGAGTAAGCACCCCTCTTCTGCAGGAATAGCCATTGGATAAAATGATTCAATCTGTTTTGATAATTCGGCATCACAAGACTCTGCCAAGGGACTGGCTTTTCTGATTGATTTGAAAGTAAATGTCTTCCCCTCCCTCACCATGGCATTTATTTTCCATAAATGGTCTGGGTTTGCCTCAGCATTCTTGCAACAGGGGGAGCCCATTATCCTGTGAGAATGTTCTCTCCCCTTTCACATTATCTCTTAATTATTGCCCTCTTTTCAATAGACAATGCCTTTAGGAATTTTCATGTAATTTTTTTTTCCCTCTGGTTCCTCTTCTGACTTGTACTGCCATGGGAGAGGATTTGGGTATTAACCCCAGAAAGTCCAGAATAATGAATCTTGTAGACAGTTGGCGCAGTTTCCAAGGAATCCTTTGAGAGGGGGCTGAGATGCTGTGAGCAACCTACAAGGCAAAGGCTTGGGAACTAAAAAATTTGCATTGAAGCTTTGGAGGGAAAGAGGGAAAAACAATGGAAATCTCAAGGCTGGTAGAGAAGGGGGACGGGGGATTTAGCTTTTCCCACATGCCAGTCTCTCAAGACCATCCCTCTTATTTATTTATTTATTTGGGAGAAAAGTTTTCATCCCTCTCACTACCAAAAATAGCCTTCACTATGTAAATCCTGTGTGTATCATTTAGTGGAGCCTGTAGCCAGCCAGATGAAAACAATGACTGCAAAAAAATTGAGAACTCCCCTGATGCATCTTAATGGCTGTTTGTTAACTTCAAAGCTGACCATTTAAATGCTAACACCACGAAGCAAGTAATCCAAAACATAAGCACCCAGTTTGAAACATTAGCATTTAATTATCTACCATTTTTTTGTTGTTGTTAGTTTACAATGAAGGGTACATTCATCATATGTGCATATATACACACATGTTTTTTTAAAAAACACTTTAGGACACAAGTTTATGTTTAGACACAAATGCTTTGTATTATTTATGAACCGACTAGACCCTAGGTTAAGGTTACCATTTTCTGCAGAGCAGAGACACATACAAAACCTATTCAGAAGAGATTTCTACCCTTCACCCCCCCATGCATTTGTCTGTTAGCTCAAGGGATCCACAGAGTTCTGGTTGAATTTGTTATCAATATTAATTGACTACATTTGTGATATCATTGAACAAGGAACATTAGACTCTTAAGTGCAAATATTTCTGGCAGTGAAAGAGTGGGCTGAAACCGCTCCCCCCCACCATTCTTTGAAAATACAGGGAACAAAAAAAAGACCCAGAAATTCCTGGTGCTTTTCAACATAGTATAAAGGTCACTGACAATAGCCTACCTGTAGATGCTGATGTGTGACATTTAAACTGAATACAGGGAAAGCATGATAAGCATTAAAAAGAACTAGTTGCTTTTAAGATAATGCTGTTTACCAGATTATTTCTCTTTGGGAAAAAAATCTACTGTTTCATTTTATGTTGCTTGAGAAATATACATATTCAGTGCCTTTGAGAATGTGAATAAAGAATAGAATGTCTATTACTGATATTTAATCCACTGATTCATAAATAATATTTTTAAAAAGTGGCCTGGGCTGTCCAAACTGTCACCTGGGGAAATATTCTCTGGGAGATGTTTTCAGTTGTTATGTTTAGGTTAAAAAAAAAAAAAGCTGAGGTGTTTATGTTAGAATAGTTGGAAAAAACCAAGTCATTTACAACATTTTTGCCCACATAAAGGACACAGTGGGCTGGACTGATTTGATGTCTTTCTGTGAAATCGAATTGTTTAAGTGAATTTATGGAATTAATCCTGTATTAGCATTATGTTGTCAGAGTTGAATCTGAATCTGGGTGAGAGGTTAGTAAGGGTGGACTAAATAGTAAGAACTCCCAATTGAACCCTCAACTCCATTAGGGCTCATGAAGAACTGTGGAGACCAGGTAGGTGAGTAGAATCTATAGGATGAGTGAAAGAAAAAGGAATAGAAGAGCAGGATCTAGACTTCTGGATTCACTGATCTGAGTGATGGTCTGCTTTGTAGTTCTGGTATGGAACCTTTGATCAAAACCACCTGTCCTGGCCAGGCATGAAAATAATAGCTTGCATAAGTGTCTCACAAGAAGAGGTCCTGATAAAGGAACAGGAAACTAACAAGCTGCCACCAAAACCAAAGAGGCTAAAAGAGGTAGTTGACGCCAGCCCATGTGATGCCTGACTTCTCAGAAAGCCTTGAACTGGACTCCATCCTGACTGAGAGACGTGCTGAAGGGCTCTGAGTGGAGCCAAATACAGGCACAAGAAAGATGACTGACTCAAGACACACTGGAAACTAATCCCAAGACTTCAAGCCTGGAGGCAGAGCTGTCTTCCTGAGTTCTCTTAACCCAGGATCTCCCCTCTGGCACCCCTTTGCAATAAGGTCTTTTGCTTTGTCAGTACAGTACCTATGTCTCTTTGGATAATTCACTTCCAAGTGTTACATAGGAGCCCACTCTTGGGTACTCCCCCAGCAAGTCCAGAGATGGAATCAGGCGCAGGTTCTTTGCCCTTTGAAGCAGTGATTTTCAATGGCTGCTGTGCATTGTATCATCATCACCTGATCCAGCCCACATATGAAGCCAGGTAGTCAGCATCTCATGGGCTAGACCCCTGGCTCATTTAGGGCGTCAGGATCCCCAGGTGTTTCCAATGTGTAGCTGGGTTTGAGACTCGCGAGACCGGTGGGCTAGCTCGCGCGATAGTGGGCTTACTCGCGAGACTCTTAGGCTTTATAAGGTGTCGGGACCACAAAGGTAAGCTTGACTGCCCTTCCGGTTCTCCAAGGACTCAGTGCGGGAGGTGAGGCTGCATCTGCTGCCATCTTGTGCCTACAGGGGAGGTAAGTACTGACCACACGGGAGTGCAGACAGTGGAGTAGTTTGTGGCAGCCTGCTCCACCTGCATAGGACAGGAAGAGTGTTTCCCCGGGCGGGTCTCCCACATAGCAGGGGTGGGAGCCAGGCCTCAGAGCATCCATCATCCATTTCACTCTTAATCTAAGTGGCTAGAGGTACTGGGCAATGTCTCAGCACAAGTAACACCCATCCTTCTGAATTACAGAATGAAAAGCCATTCACACTTTTTACATTTCTAATGTGGCATCATAACCTAAATTGATGCATTCTTGCCAGCATCTGCTGGATCATAGAGAAAGCAAGAGAGTTCCAGAAAAACATCTATTTCTACTTTATTGACTATGCCAAAGCCTTTGACTGTGTGGATCACAATACACTGTGGAAAATTCTGAAAGAGGTGGGACTACCAGACCACCTGACCTGCCTCTTGAGAAACCTATATGCAGGTCAGGAAGCAACAGTTAGAACTGGACATGGAACAACAGACTGTTTCCAAATAGGAAAAGGAGTACATCAAGGCTGCATATTGTCACCCTGCTCATTTAACTTCTATGCAGAGTATATCATGAGAAACACTGGGCTGGAAGAAGCACAAGCTGGAATCAAGATTGCCGGGAAAGATATCAACAATTTCAGATACACAGATGACACCACCTTTATGGCAGAAAGTGAAGAGGAACTAAAAATCCTCTTGATGAAAGTGAAAGAGGAGAGTGAAAAAGTTAGCTTAAAGCTCAACATTCAGAAAACGAAGATCATGGCATCTGGTCTCATCACTTCATGGGAAATAGATGGGGAAACAGTGGAAACAGTGTCAGACTTTATTTTTGTGGGCTCCAAAATCACTGCAGGTGGTGACTGCAGCCATGAAATTAAAAGATGCTTACTCCTTGGAAGGAAAATTATGACCAACATAGATAGTATATTGAAAAGCAGAGACATTACTTTGCCAACTAAGGTCCATCTAGTCAAGGTTTTTCCATTGGTCATGTATGGATGTGAGAGTTGGACTGTGAAGAAAGTTGAGCACTGAAGAATTGATGCTTTTGAACTGTGGTGTTGGAGAAGACTCTTGAGAGTCCCTTGGACTGCAAGGAGATCAGCTCTGGGATTTCTTTGGAGGTAATGATTCTAAAGCTGAAACTCCAATACTTTGGCCACCTCATGCAAAGAGTTGACTCATTGGAAAAGACTTTAATGCTGGGAGGGATTAGGGGCAGAAGGAGAAGGGGACAACAGGATGAGATGGCTGGATGGCATCACTGACTCGATGGACGTGAGTCTGAGTGAACTCCGGGAGATGGTGATGGACAGGGAGGCCTGGAGTGCTGCGATTCATGGGGTCTCAAAGAGTCGGACACGACTGAGCAACTGAACAGAACTCATTTGGTCTTTTTTTGGCCTCTGGGTTTCAGCTAGTTTAGACCACAGGCTACTGAGTAGAAGAATAATTCCATGATGAGATATAATTTCTTTAGAAGACCCAGCCAGCACGGCAAATGTCAGTCAGTTAAATGGGGTGTGGGGAGGGAAAACTAACACAGTGTAATGTAGTATAAGTATTGACAGTTCAGTGTGTTTTCACTTGAACCTTGTATACAACATTGTAAGACTTCACCCTTTTTACAGGTAAGATCTTTGAGTTTAGAAATTTAACTAGGTGGGTCAGCTGGGAAAGTTTAAAGGCTATCAGACAATATTAAAACAATTGACTTGTGGATTAACTGGGAAGAGGTCATTGCTAGTTAACTATTGGGGTTTTCTCTTGCTTTCAGTATTATTCAACCCAAAGTTGCAAGCCATTTAATATTTTGGAAAACAACTATAGTCAGCTGGAATGATGGTCCAAGACCAGGAAAATTCATCTACTTGTACATTAAAGAAAATGAACCATTATAAAGATAGGGCTGAGAGAACTCTGAAAATGGCTATTCATATTAAAAAATTCTGGTACTGCTTGAATCCTTCATTCAACAGGAATTATCAGAGCAAATGGCATTTTAGACCAAATGGCCTAAAATGGTCTAAAACTTGTAGAGGCACACAGAACACTTTTGCATGTTGACTAGCCCAATATAAATGTTAAGTTAGCGTCAGCTGTTGTAACTGAGTCCCCCTTTAATTAGGGAAAGTCCCTGTATTGACTAAGACTCACACCTTGATTCCACATGCCAAACATTTACTGCATGCTTTACAGAGATAATCTCTTATCCTAACTATAACCTGGGCTTCCCTGGTGGCACAGTGGTAAAGAATCTGCCTGCAATCCATGAGACACAGTTTCAACCCCTGGGTCAGGAAGATCCCCTGGAGAAGGAAATGGCAACCCATTCCATTATTCTTGCCTGGGAAATCCCATGGACAGAGGAACCTGGCGGGCTATATTCTGTGGGTTTGCAAAAGAGAAAGACATGACTTAATGGCTAAACAGCTACTATCACCTAGTGATGAGGGACTAATATAATTCCCATTTTAGAGATGGGAAAAGAGAGCTTCAGAGATGTTAAGAACATTGTAACAAGTCATTCAGATGGCAAGTTGTGGAGCTGGGTTTCAAACCTGGGCATTGAGACTTCAGGAGTTTGGTTGTCCCTAAAGTTGGGTCCTTTTGAATGTTCAGATTCCAGAATTATGTGCTGTGAACAAATACATGATTTCTGTCTGGTTTCTGTGTTTATGTATACTACTACAAATTAGCATGAAAATGAAAATGAATGATGATAGTGATAATGAATGATAATGAAAAGTGAATATTTTAATTTAGTGAATGGGGCCCTAGTGGACTAAAAGACTTAGCTTCCAAACATTCATAAAGGTAAGTTTTATTCAATAGTACTTGACCTGGTATTTTCACATTATTTCCTGTTTCCGAACAAAGAAATCTTTCCTTCCCTGTTCAGAAATAATATACACACACTCACATACGTATGACCTTTTTGATTGCTTCTCCTGTTGGATCTACTGTCAGTATGCTCTTATCAAGTCTATGAGAGTTTCAGGAAGATTGTTTTTAATTTCAGCTTCAAATGAAATGATGCACAAAGGAACCCTGAGTCCTTTCCATCCCACCCAGTCCTTCCCCTGTCAAAGTCTGCTTTTGACTCCTACATCCAGGCAATGTTCGATGCATGACGTTGACAGCGTTGAACAGGAGGCAGCCATCCCTGCCCTTGAACTCAAATTCTGTTTCTGTCTTCCCCTGCTTTAGCCTTTCACTCATCTCTAACCATAGTTGGTGATTAAGAAAAACAAAACCAACAAACTTTGTTCTTGGTCTATAATTTTTCTAGTAGTGGACACACTTGTGTAGTATGACTTCACCTATTCTGTTACTTAGAGACATGGTAGGCAATTCTGGTGTAAGACTGTCTCTAAGTTTGGTCTTCTTTGGAAATATTCCATCTTTGGGGGATTTAAACTCAGTCAAGTTTGGATTCTCCCCTTCATCCTTCTGCTTGATACTTGTAGCTTCCCAAATAGCTGCACACTTCCAATGTGCTTTGGGAGGAACTGAATCTAAGACCCAGGTATGAGAAGAGTGAATTATCAGGGGCAAGAAATTCTAGACTGAGACTCATCATAGAATCAGGCCAAATGGAATTAAAATCTTCATATTGTACACTTCTGTTGAGCTTCGTCATTTTGTGGCCAAAAACTTCCTAATAGTGTCTTTTCTGTAGCATGTGGCTGTACAAAAATCAATGCTAATTTTAGGGGGAAGATGTACTGAAATCCACTGTGGGACTTCATACTAGAAATTATTACAGTGGAATGGCATTCCACAAACTCCTCAGCAGACATGAGTCACTGGCATAACAAAACATCTTCTGCTGATAAAATTTAAATTTTTTCTAAATCTAATAACATAAGATAGTAGGAACTTTAATGTTTTACTTTGTAATGAAATCTATTTGTAATTCTTTTTCAAACCCTTATGCAAACCTTTGATGTGACCTAAGTGTGATTTGAGAGCAGCCTTTTTATCACTGACATCACTGAGGCTGTAAGAGAAAAAGCCTGGAGCAGCAGCAGGTTGAATTATTAGTGTAGTGGGGATAAAGAATCATATAATTTGAAATACATAACTCTTATGGAATTTTTGTTTGAGTATTTTCCCCCTTACGCAGTCCTTCAACTTTAAGACTTGGCTGTGGGGTGACAGCAGACAGAGGCTGCTCAGCTCTGCTGGGAACCTTCTGAGAGACACAGGTTGGAATCCTCCCATTAAGAGGGGAAGAAGCTGGCCCACCACTCCAGTCCATTGTTGGTTGAGTGTGGCCTATGGAGCACAAACTGTGGCCTGTCCAGCTTGCACCCTTGACCTCCAGGGGTGCAGGAAGCTCTCATTATGTCTGGGAGTTGTTTGTAGATGACTGCTCAGTAGTAGGTGAGTGCATGTGTGCAGGGTGCCAATGAGCCAATTACAATAAGTCCTCTACAGACAAATAGTGCTTAAGTTCAAAAAAGTTAGCCCAGGTACCCAACTAACACAATTGACTACATAGTACTGAAATAGGTTTGTAATACTTCTCATAAAAATAATACATGAGAAACAAAACGTTTTAAATCTTATAGTACCTTGTAAAGTTCAATAGTACATACAACAGCTGGCATACAGAGGCTGGTACCAAGTGAACAGGCGGGAAGAGTTCCTGACTGGAGGAGGGAGGGGTGGTGGGAGATGGTGGAGCTGAAGGATCGTCAGCAATAGGGGGTGGAGACAAGCTGCAGTGTCACTCATGCCTGATGTTGATGGAATGTGAATTTCCATCTTTGAAAGTTTGCAACTTGAAGGTTTGTATGTAGGGGACTTACTATAGTCAAATCAGTTATTCAATAATGAATACTTACAGTACCCACCTGTACATAAGTTACTAATATCAGTTTGTTACGGCTGCTATAACGAAATACTGCAGCCTGGGTGACTTAAACAAGAGAGACTTATTTTCTCACAGTTTTAGGGGCTATAAGCCCAAGAAAGTGTTCGCTGGGTTGGCTTTGCTGAGGCCTGGCTCCTTGGTGTGCAGGTGGCTGTTTTCTTGCCGTTCTCGCGTGGTTTTTCAATCTGTGCCCAAGAATCCCTAGTGTCTCTCCCATCCCTAATCTCCTAGAAGGGCACCAGTCAGATGGGATTAGGACCTTCCCTAAAGGGTTTATCTTACCTTAATTACCACCTTCAAGGCCCTGTTTCTAATTAGTGTCACATTGTGAAGTATTGGGAGTATTGAAGTCCTGGGAGTTAGGACATCAGCATATGAATTTTGGGGGGAATACAATTCAGTCCATAACAACTGTCAGATGCATAAGAGAAATACAGGGTTATCCAGATCTTAGAGAAGTTTGTGTAATTGGGTCACTACTGAAAGATATTGGTCACTTTCCTGAGCAGTGGGCAATTTTTTTTATTTCTCTTGAGGGTGTTGAAGATTAAGCATAATTTTATGTACTGAGAGGCAGATTTTCTAGCTCTCTTCTGTTTTTGGAACTCATACCCCTGAGTAGAAAATTGGCAGATTTTTCAAGTAAGAAACTAAACACTGTAGGAAATAGAATATTGATGCTTGGAGTTTCTCCAAAGAAAAATCCAGTTGCTATCCTGATTATCTTACAAGTAGTATCTAGTCTCAAAAATTACTCAAAACCCAGAGCATCAGATTAGATTTTTAGTGTCTCATTCTACAGTGTCCACGGATAGCAAAGGACCGTGTGATAATTAAAGAAATCTAACAGGAAGACCAAACAAAACAAAATACAAGAGAAAATTGGCTTACCCAGTAGCTCAACTGGTAAAGAATCCACCAGCAATGCGGGAGAGCCCAGTTCAATTCCTGGGTTTGGAAGATCCCCTGGAGAAGGGAATGGCTACCCATTCCCTTGCCTGGATCCCCATGGACAGAGGAGCCTGGTGGGCTACAGTCCATGGGGTCGCAAAGAGTCTGATATGACTGAGCGAACTAAGCACAACAGGCAATGCAGACAGCACTTTAAAAAATGTATAAAAATATCTGAGAGATCAGAGGCTTATAAGTCAATGTTGAAAAAAATCCTGAAATAGAAAAGTTGAAATGAGAATGATCAAAAAATGAAATGCACAATAGGACAGAAATGATGGGACAGTTAACCAATCAGTCAGGACTTAGAATATCTACTAGTATATAAATAGAGAACAGAGGAAAAAAAAAAAAAACAGAAAATTTTCAAAGCAATAAGAGAACTTGCAGACAGTGAAGGGCCCACAGAGTACCCAGTACAATGAATAAAGAGACTCCCATGAAGAGATGTTATCTCAAAGCACTAACGATGAGAAATGTTCCCTTGGTATCTGTAATTTTCTTGAAGAGATCGCTAGTCTTTCCCATTCTATTGTTTTCCTTTATTTCTTTCCATTGATCTCCAAGGAAGGCTTTCTTATCTCTCCTTGCGATTCTTTGAAACTGCACTCAAATAGGTATATATTTCCTTTTCTCCTTTGCGTTTAGCTTCTCTTCTTTTCTTAGCTATTTTTAAGGCTTCCTCAGACAACCATTTGCCTTTCTTTTTCTTGGGGATGATCTTGGCATGGACCTAACAGAAGCAGAAGATACAAGAAGAGATGGCAAGAATACACAGAAGAACTATAAGAGCTTCATGACCCAGATAACCACGCTGGTGTGATCACTCACCTAGAGTCAGACATTCTGGAATGTGAAGTCAAATGAACTTTAGGAAGAAGCATCAATACAAACAAAGCTAGTGGAGGTGATGGAAATCCAGTTGAGCTATTTCAAATCCTAAAAGATGATGCTGTGAAAGTGCTGCACTCAATATGTCAGCAAATCTGGAAAACTCAGCAGTGGCCACAGGACTAGAAAAGTTCAATTTTCATTCCAATCCCAAAGAAAAGCAATACCAAAGAATGCTCAAACTACTGCAGGATTGCACTCATCTCACACGCTAGAAAAGTAATACTCAAAATCCTCCAAGCCAGGCTTCAACAATATGTGAACTGTGAACTTTCAGATGTTCAAGCTGGTTTTAGAAAAGGTGGAGGGACCAGAGATCAAATTGCTAACATCCGTTGGATCATCAAAAAAAAGAGTTCCAGAAAAACATCTGCTTTATTGACTATGCCAAAGCCTTTGACTGTGTAGATCACAACAAACTGGACAATTTTTCAAGGAATGGGAATACCAGACCACCTTACCTGCCTCCTGAGAAATCTGTGTGCAGGTCAGGAAGCAACAGTTAGAACTGGACGTGGAACAACAGACTGGTTCCAAATAGGAAAAGGAGTACGTCAAGGCTGTATATTGTCACCCTGCTTATCTAACTTAGATGCAGATTACATCATGGGAAATGCTGGGCTGGATGAAGCACAAGCTGGAATCAAGATTGCCGGGAGAAATATCAATAACCTCAGATATGCAGATGATACCACCCTTGTGGCAGAAATTGAAGAGGAACTAATGGACTTCTTAATGAAGGTGAAAGAGGAGAGTGAAAAAGTTAGCTTAAAACTCAACATTCAAAAAGGGAAGATCAGGGCATCCGGTCCCATCACTTCAAGTGAAATAGTCTGTCACTGTTTTCACTGTTTCCCCATCTATCTTCTTAGGCTCCAGAATCACTGCAGATGGTGACTGCAGCCATGGAATTAAAAGATGCTTGCTCCTCAGAAGAAAAGCTATAACCAACCTAGACAGTATATTAAAAAGCAGAGACATTACTTTGCCAAGAAAGGTCTGTCTAGCCAAAGCCATGGTTTTTCCAGTAGTCATATATGGATGTGAGAGTTGTGCTATAAAGAAAGCTGAGCACTGAAGAACTGATGCTTTTGAACTGTGGTGTTGGAGAAGACTCTTGAGAGTCCCTTGAACTACAAGGAGGTCAAACCAGTCAGTCCTAAAGGAAATCAGTCCTGAATATTCATTGGAAGGACTGATGCTGAAGCTGAAACTCCAATACTTTGGCCACCTGATGCGAAGAACCGACTCATTTGAAAAGATCCTGATGCTGGGAAAGATTGAAGGTGGGAGGAGAGGGGATGACAGAGGATGAGATGGTTGGATGGCATCACTGACTCGATGGACGTGAGCTTGAGCAAGGTCTCAGAGTTGGTGATGAACGGGGAGGACTGGCGTACTGCAGTCCATGGGGTTACAAAGAGTCTGACACGACTGAGCAACTGAACCAACTGAATGATGAGAACTTGCAGAAAGAAAACTAAAGGTGAATAACCTGGAGGAAAATGTGGTGTTGAACCCTGGAAGGTAGAAACTACTAGAGTGATCCCTTTTAATTCTGATGAAAAATGGTTTTTAGCCTGGAATTCAATTCTAAGCACAAACTGACAAAGGGAAAGGGAAGACATTTGCGATTATGGGAGAACCCAAAGCTCTTGCGCCTCCTGTAGTCCTTCTCAGGAAGCTGCTGAAGTAAACCTGGAAGACGTCAAGGTGGAGGATCAGGAAAGAATGCCTCCAACACAGTGAAAGAATGTGATAGAGAAAGCAGCCAGGAGAAAGTTCTCTAGACAAAGATGAAACTGATAGTTTATCTGATATATTTGTATAGAAAGTATTACTGAGATTAATTTTCCTGAGCTCTTGGAATATTGAACGATTATTGCCTCTAAAGTAGAAAAAAATACACAAGAAATGTTGCTGTAAATTATTGATTTAAAAACACCTACATTTACACAGTCATAGTAATTTAAAAAATATTGATTTATCTAAATACTGAGATAAAACCTCATTTGTAACATGGGGCAGAAGGAACTAGAGATAGTAGTTTAAGAGAACTAAATCCTCATCCTTATGAAAGGAATGTCTAAAATTGGTAAATTAAGAAATAGAAATCTGGGCATCTTATTCAGTAATATGGAGATAAATGGCATAAAAATTTGCTAAAATATAGCCAAGTGGTTGTGATGCAGCCAGGAAACTGCTATTTTTATAAAGTTTCATATTACTTTTTTGGGAACTATAATAAAAACATATAACACTAATAAGATATAAAATCAAGTAGAAGTTATGTGTACATACTTAAAAATGCATAGGTTAATAAACAGTTCATTTAAAATATACATAGATTTTAAGAATTAATATATAGCTTTATGTAGATGAAGATATGCCAACATGTTCTATTTATTTCTGCCAGCACTGTACTAAGCATTTTATATCACCTTAAGAGACCTTATTACCCCATTATAAAGACTGACAGTCTGAACCTACAGGAGTATATGTCTTGCCCAAAGCCACATAGCTAGTATGTAGTGCAGTGGTTCTCCAGCTTTAGGGATCATCTGGATGACCTGAAAGACTTGCTGAAACACACATGGATGGGTCTTACCCTCAGATTGTTACACTAATCTGGGAAGGGGCCAAAACAAAAGATCCCAGGTGATGCTGATACTACTGGTCCAGGGATCAAATTTGAAAATGGTTGAACTTGAAGTGGTATTGGGAAGTGAAAGTGGGTGTCTCCAACTCCAATCACTTACATAGTACTCCTTATCGAAAGCCACATAGAATAGGGAATATTGGCTGAATTGACACATAAGCTGAGGGAAGAATTTGCCCCAGAGAACTGTCATGGAATGAACAGAGACATTTTAAAACAGACTCTTAGACCAAATACGTTAAGTGGCACAGACTTCTGAACATCATAAAAATGGTTTGACCTCATTCCTAAATAGAAGTTAGGCATTTTGGGGAATTCCCTGGTGGTCCAGTGGTTAGGACTTTGTTGGGAGCCCAAGTTCAGTCCCTTGTCAGGGAACTAAGATCCCACAAGCTGCCTGGCACAGCCAAAAAAAATAAAGTATAAAACAACAACAACAAAAAAAACCCCAGCTATTTTAGCAGACAGTACTAATGGGGAGAATTCTAACTGGCCCAAGTGAATTACGATTGTGTTATACCAGTTGCTAGTGATTGGTTTACAGTGAGGCATGTGACACAATTCTGGCCAATGAGATCTAAAAGGAGGTCTGATGGTGGATTTCTGGGAAAGATTCTTAGTAAGACACTTTAAAGAAGAGATGCTATCATGTCTGGTTCTGATGTCTACAACAGTGGCAACAATTTGTGCCCAGGAGGGAGAGTTGTTCTCAAGACAAAGCTGCAGTCTTATTCAAAAGTTGTGCAGAAAGATGAATTCTTGGTGATACTGAGGGAACTGCTGAATTAAGCAAACATGGAACTGTCTACATCTGGATATTTTTGACACGTGAGAAGAAATTTTCTCACTCTTTTAGACAGCCAATTTAGGTGCGTGCATCTGTAGGCATCCCAAATGACAGGTGAGAAGTATATACAGATATGTCTGAAAGAACTGGAACGTTAGTGAAAGACAGAATGAGGAGTGATTTGGTGGGAGGGTGGGGGAGCGGAAACAAGGAAGTTCAGTCGGAGCAGCAAGGCCTGGCTGCTGAGTCCAGGTGTAACACCCTTCTTCCTCCCCACCATGGACATAGCTTCCCCTGAATGCCTGTGCCTTCTGAAAAGGAGGGGCAAATAATACTGTAGCTCAAGATAATATTACAGCATTGTTGTGGTTCACTTGTGTCCAACTTTGCAACACCATGGACTGTGGCCTGCCATTCTCTGTCCATGAGATTTTCCAGGCAAGAATACTGGAGTGTGTTGCCATTTCCTTCTCCAGGGGGACCTTCCTGACCCAGGGATCGAAACTGTGTCCTCTGTATTGACAGGCAGATTCTTTACCGTCTGAGCCATTAGGGAAGCCCAATATTACTGCATAATAACACTATGATGCAGTGTTATAATGAAACATTATTTTAATACTCGAATGTACATGATAATACATAACAGTTGAGATATTTCTGTGAAGGGAGTTAACTGATCTAGAGAGTTACCTGCTATGAGGACCGTTTGTCATAGGTAGCCTATTCTGTTAATTACTTATTATCATGTAACAAACCACTCTCAAATTTAATGGCTTAAAATAACAAACAGTTAAATGACTTGTGACTCTGTGGGTCAGCAATTTAGGCTGGCCCCAGCTGGGTGGTTCTGATATTGGCTGGGCTGCCTCACACGTCTCTGGGGAATTGCAGGCCACTTGGGTGGCCCTGCTCCTGGGAGTTGGCCAGCCGTCACCTGGGCTAACAGGGGTGACTGGTCATGTGATGCCTCAGATCCCAGCCCTTAGCTGGGCTTTTGCTTTTGGTTGTAGAGGGCAGGTAAGATACATGTCACCTTGGCTATATTTTATTTGCCAAAGCAAGTTGCGAGGTGAGTCCAGATTAACAGGCCAGGGAAATAGATTCCATCTGTTACTGAAAATGTCATGGATAAAGGAAGAGGGGGCTGGAGAGACGACACCATGTCCACAAGTGGCCTGCCACACATTTCTAGTGGAAAACTGAGCAGGGAACCATCTGAGAGATGGGCAATAAGCAGCTACTGCAGATGTGTGAGCAAATGCTGATTGTATGGGAGATGAAATACCCATGGGGTCATGGACCACAGTCAGCTTCAAACTTCTGAAAGGCTAGGATAGCACCTGGGCAATAACAGCTGTGTCTGGCAGAGGAACATCCCTATGAGAGGACAGGTGGCTGAGGCTGCGCTAAGGTACCTTGTCAGGAAGTCAGGAGAAGGGGAAGAACATGAATGAGTATTGTTGTGAGTAACACTCAACAGCGATTTCCAGAGAAACAGGAGGCGACTGTGCCAGGGGAGTGGTGGGATGGTGGACTATGGCTGTGTTAGAATGGCTGGGAGCCATGGTGATTTCAGCATCAGTGTGTCACATTTGTATCTGCCGCTTGTCTGATAGAGACGTAGCGACTGTGCTCAGATGCTGCCTGCCAGGCTCCTCTGTCCGTGGGATTTCCTACGCAAGAATAATTGGAGTGGACTCCCATTTCCTCCTCCCGGGGATCTTCCTGATTCAGGGATTGAACCTACATTTCCTGCATTAGCAGGTGAATTCTTTACCACTAGTGCCACCTGGGAGGCCCAGAGGCATAGTGATTGCTCATAGGAAATGGTATGGTTCTGATGCTAACCTGGAGTCCTCTTCAGATGGGTTAATCACGTGCAGCCCAGGCTTGCATCTGTCCAGGACCTGCCTAGACTCTCCTTGTTGGCCCTCCTGGCTCCAGGTTACCCCCTCTTCAGGAGTCTCTGCTCTTGGACTTCAGACTCTTTCCCAATGGTATCGATTTCTCAGACACCTTAAGCTGAAGATTCTGAAATTCATACTTTAAGTACAAGGTTGACATTTTATATTCCAGTGATCTCTGTTTTCTGATCAACGTATATCTGTGGGGCCAAAACTGAGGGAGCTGGCCTCTCCTATATTGTGTCCTCCCTAGGACTGTATTTCCATGTGAGGATGCTGCTGCCATGATTTGGGCTCTGTCCTGATGTTTTCTGTATGTACAACAATAAATTGGAAGTGTTCGGGAGTTGACCTTATTCTTGGATGTCTGGAGAGAGGCTCCCCTGGGAAGGCATTGACTGCCTCTTTCACTATGCAAAATCACTGACTGTTTACATCAGCTTATCAAACATGATTTTACTTTCTTCACTTCTTTATTCTCCCATTTAACTATATTGTCCAGTGTGGGTTACACTTAGAATTTAGTTGGGGTAGCTAACATATAGGAACTGATAAAATAATTCCAAGCTGATTACCTTGCCGGTGTTGATGGAAAAGCGTGGCAGGGGAACGTCATAGGGCATTGTCCTTGTAGGAAGACTAATATGTGAACAGTACATGGGAAAATGGATGGGGCAAGAGGGCAGGGAGAACATTCTAGACAAATCTTCAACTTAAAGACTAAAAATAATGTCTTTAAATTTTTTAAAATGTGTACATACATGTAAAATTCAAACTAAAACTTCAGCGCTCTTACTCCATTTCTTAGAGGAAAGGTGAATTGTAACATACGAAACATAAGATACTCCTAGGCTAGTAAAAAAGATTAATAACTTAGTTCTGTTTTTTTTTTTTAACCATAGTATCAAAAGTTTCTGTGCACAAAAGTTTTTCAAATAGTAAATTATTTACTAAGCATTCAGTAAATATTCCTTGGTGTTAAAAATGATTCAGGCTTGATTCAGGCTGTCCTATTTTCTGATAGGGTAAATTTTGAGAGAGATGGCATTTAGGGAGAACCTTTCATCAGCAATCATCATTTTATGTTTTGAATTGAGTCATATCCTGTTTCAGAAGTTCCAGGAATATAGTTCATGAATGTGAATTATGTGCGAAAATTTTGTAGGGGAAACATATTTGTGTTAGAATATATATTTAGATCGATGGATGGACAGATGACATACAGATAGATACAAGCTCATCTCAGCAAACCCCTAGGATAGTGGCAAAAGAGGGTCAGCGAAGAATGTTAAATTTCCTTGGGCGGGGCGGTGGGAGAGAGTGGCTGAGATAGTGCCCAGAGAAATTTGCCTGTGTTAAGTAAGGCTAATATATCAGGTTTCCCAGAGTATGACAAAGATGAATGGGGTGGCCCTACTCTGGCAGAAGCTTCAGTTGAAGTGATGTGGCCCCAGGACTTTCAACATTGTGGGTATATATCTTCAGGCAACCAAAGGAGGACTGTCTGCAGCATGGGATGTTCATGCAGTCTTTTCATCTGCCTGTAACCCAAGTTCTCCAGCTTGTTCAGAGCCCCCTGCCCATCTCCTTTCCTCTTCTTTCTATATCTGTTTGTTTTTCTGTTAAATTTGGGGAGGGGGTGGTGGATAACCATAAATATCTTCTTAAAAAGCCAGAAATCTCTACTTTTCCCTTTATCATTTTCTATAAACAAAAGCTTACTGTTTACTGAGAAGACAGTTAAGGAATTTAATTAGTATTTTGAAATTCAAATCAAGGTCATCGGCAATCAAAATATGACAAATGTTATAAAAGACTTGTGTTAAGATACAAAAGCGTAGTCTTTGCAGTAAAACTTCCTTTTATCTTTCTGCATTCTTGATTTCCTAGACTGATTTATGTTTTAACTTAGTCTCTAGTTTTTACCCCTAATCTAGAGATCATCTTTCATCTTTATTCAGTGAAGAGTACCTTTTGCATGACTTGACGTAATGCTTTTCAATCTTACCATCAGTAAATTATCAGATTCTCTGAATGTGCTACTTTTAAATATTTCACTTATTTTAGGATTTCAAAAAGTTTATTATGTTATACAGAAGTTTATATTTGCCATGAAGTATCACAATATGAAAAGTTATCTTTTTTTAATTTTAGAAAGTTTTATACATTTGTTTATACATTTCAGGGCTTCCCTGGTAGCTCAGATGGTAAAAAATCCACCTGCACTGTGGGAGACCTGGGTTTGATACCTGGGTTGGGAAGATCCCCTGGAGAAGGAAATGGCTACTCACTTCAGTATTCTTGTCTGGAGAACTCTCTAGACAGAGGAGCCTGGAAGGCTACAGTCCATGGGGTCAAAAAAAGTTGGACATGACTGAGCAACTTTCACTTTATGCATTTCAAGCATTTTCCAGTTTTGTTTGCAGTTTATTTGCTTACCAGGGCTCTCGTTTATGAAGTCTTTTAAAACATGGATCATGGAGCTTTAGTCATTACTTTGGGGATGTTACATTTTCTAACTCTCCTCAAAGAAATGACTCACATTGGATTACATTCTAGGGTATTAAATTATGAATGGTTTCTAAGGCTTCACACTTCCTCTTTCTCTTATTATCTTTGACATGAATCTCCTGTAACTGAATAACTGTAGTTTGAGATGGTGATAGAAATTTTAGGTTCACAGTCTCTTAATTGCCTACCCAAATCTGTGGTAGGCAAAAACAAAGTGTTGAAAACTGACAAATATTTCATAACTCTCTTGGTAGCAGAACTGACCTGTTCTGAGCTCCTTCAGTGGTAAAACCAAACCTGAAATGACATGAGGCTATTTACAATCTTGTCTTTAATCCCACTGAGTATAAATATTTATGTGTTTCACTGAAAAAATATCAATGTTTACTTATGGGGTGATCTCCCAGATGCTGCTGGAGTTATCTATTTCTATGAAATAGAAAAATTTTAAATATACATCTCTGCACTTTCTAAAATCTGACTTCTGAATTCCAAACACATCCGGTTCCAGGTATCAAAGCATAATTTTCAAAAAAAAAGACTCTTCATAAATATAAAATGAACACATGTCAAAGATTTTATTCAGCTCATTAATTGATGAGGAAACCAGTAAGATGGTAAGCCTGGTTCAAAGGAGAGTTGGGAGAATAAAGATCTCTATAGTCAGACAGCCAAAGGAAAACTGAAATAAATGTGTGTGACTAGATTAAAAAATGGTTAATGGCTTACCAATTATGAACTTAATTCAAGAGGAGTCTTCAAATTTTCATGTGATTTCAAAGTATCAGTACTTTGACTCAATATTAAATAACAAAGTCAAATACATAGGTGTATTCTCCAAGATATTTATATAATCCTTAGTTAAATAATGACATTGAAAGGACATGTGGGGACTTCCCTGTCAGTCCAGTGCCTAAGACCCCATCCTTAGGCACGTGGGAGCCCGGCTTCCAACCCTGGTCAGAGAACTAGATCCCACATGCCACAGCTAACACAATTAAGACCTGGTGCCGACAAACAAAAAAAAAATTTTTTAAGGACATGCTGTTATCCTTAAGTTTTATTTCCAGTTTTTGGATATTTTTTCTCAACTCCTTTCTCAGTCTCCACTATGACCATAAATAATTTCTAAAGCTTATTCTTAAGAGCAACAAGAGGTAGTCTTATGAATTTTGGCCCCATTCTTTACACAGGTGGAGTGAGATGTGTATGTTAACATACAGAAGCCTCTTCTGGCATATAGTCCTTTGCAAACTAAGATGGAGAAGATGTAAGAAATTGGACTCATAAAATTTTGTCCTGAATATACCTGCCTGTTCTGCCTGTGCTTCCTCAGAGCACAGAGTGCCTCATTCCTGATCTTTGTCTGAAACTCCTTTCACGGTATGTTGAAGGCCAGTGACAGCAGTGGTTAGTGACTTCACTGAAAGAAAGTGAAAGTGAAAATAGCTCGAGTCTTGAGTATACAGTCCATGGAATTCTCCAGACCAGAATACTGGAGTAGGTAGCCATTCCCTTCTCCAGGGGATCTTCCCAACCCAGGGATTGAACCCAGGTCTCCCACACTGCAGGTGGATTCTTTACCACCTGCGCCACCAGGGAAGCCCAGTGACTTCGTTACTGTAGACAGTACAAGGGACACTTTTTATTTACAGCTCTGTTTCTTGGGCTTGCCTGGTGGTGCAGGTGGTAAAGAATCTGCCTGCAATGCAGGTAACCTGGGTTTGATCCCTGGGTCATAGAGATCCCTTGCAGAAGGGCATGGCTACCCACTGCAGCATTCTTGCCTGGAGAACCCCATGGACAGAGGAGCTTGAAGGGCTACAGTCCATGGGGTCACAAAGAGTAGAGCACGGCTGAGTGATTAATGCACTCTGTTACATGCTTTTCTCTAGAGAGTAGGAAGCCAAAGCTAAGAATCTCTCATGAAATTTCACTTGTAGTACCTGTAAGGTGGGGTGAAGTCCCATCTCATAGATATTCCCACCATTTTATCAGGTTCTCTTAGCAAGTGACCTTCCTTACCACTGTGAGACTGGACCTTTCTAAGCAGTAGAATAGTTTC
The DNA here is from genome assembly GCF_016772045.2 of Ovis aries. NCBI lineage: Eukaryota > Metazoa > Chordata > Mammalia > Artiodactyla > Bovidae > Ovis > Ovis aries. The sequence continues at coordinate 29,396,457 of NC_056076.1, forward strand.
CAGGCCAGCTTTCCTGGGAAGGAATGGTAAACATTATCTCCACACATCAATAGTTATTTTTATTGTTTGTTTTGTATTCTTTTAATCATCATTATACCATATCAAATAAGGATTCTTACATGACACTCTAGGTATGGTTGTGGTTACCCAATTAGTACAGTTATACCTTAGTAAGGAGAACTGACTTTCTTTACTAGGAGAGAATCTATGCAAATAACCATGCTCCCATTAAAAGCAAGAAGAGCAAAGAGGCATTTTTTAAAAAATTACAAGTAGAGACTCTGAAAATCATTTGAATTCTGTGGGTCAATAAGAATTGGATATCATTTGTCAAATGATCCAATCTGTAGAAGCACAGTCTGCTAATTTGAGAGAGCTTTTCTCATATACTGACTAGAAAATAGAACGCTACAAATAATACTAAATATATTCCAAAATAAATAATGACAATTACATTTCTCTCATTGGTTCATTTAGTCTGCTGTAATTAAGTTTTGCTCAACTCCCATGAAATTGTCAGCTTCTGGGACAAAGGGTTTTAAAAATCCTGACTGCCTTCAGGAATAACTAGCTAAGTGACACCATCTTTAAGCTCCAAAGCCTGATCTGTGAGTTTTGACCTTGGAATCTCTGATATAGACTTTTCTAGGAGTTGGCTGAGATCATCTTTCTTTGTTGTGGAAGATACAAACTCATGCCGGTAGACTATAGCAGAATCTTCAGGCAAGCATCCTGGTAGGACAGAAGCCTGTTTGATTATGAGGGTAGTTGCTGTGATTCATTTATCACAGCAGCCAATAATGTAAAAATACAAGAGGGTAAAATTCTCTACTGCAATAAAATATAGTGTTTGAATTTGATCAGTGTTACTCCTGAGTAAGGATATATAAAGCAGATTGAGGGTATTTATGAATTTCTAGGGTCTTTCCATCAGTTCTGTGAGATCATGGCATCTCACAGTATGGTATCACTAGTATCACATAGGGAGGCTTATATAAAGGTCAGATTGTTGAGCCCCACCTGGAGAATTTCAGGTAGGTAGGTCTGAGGTGGGTGTCTAGAATTTTTTTTTTTTTTTAAGAAAAATTTATTTATTTGGCTGCAGCAGGTCTTAGTTATGGCACGTGGGCTCTTCTACTTGTGGCCTACAAACTTAGTTTCAGATTGTGGGATCTAGTTTGCTGACCAGAGATGGTACCCAGGACCCCCTTGCATTGAAAGAGTGGAGTCTTAGCCACTGGACCACCAGGGAGGTCCCTGAGAATTGGTATTTCTAATGTGGGGGAAAAGAACTTTGCTCTATCCTTTAGGTTCTTCTGGCAGGTCTAAGAATTAAATTGACATCAGACATTAGCAGGAGAAAGTCAAATTTAATTATGTATGTACAGGGGTGGAGGGGGTTCCATTGAAACTTATATACCATTTAAGGAAAGAGGGGGGGTGGGGATCTGGGACTTCAGAGGGAAGGCACTCAATTCACAGAGATGGTAAAACAAATATTTGATAACCAAACATTTGTTGATGCCATTCAGAGACAGTAGGGCACTGAAGGCTGGTCTTCAGCTCCTTTTACCACACCTTACCCATAATCTGTAGATTTCTTTTGTGACAGGGCTCTTCCTGGACCAGGAGCTTTATATAAATTATTTTAGGCAGTGAAGGGAAAGGTTAAAAAACAAAAAAACAAGACTTCCTGAGTTGCCTGTTCATTAAAAGTAATCAGCCTAAAATAAACTTCATGCCAAAGAGACATATTTTGGGGTGACAAATTTTGTTCCCCTTTGTGAACAAGATCCCCAGTAATACTATTGCTGCCAGTGGTCAGGGGATCATACTTTGAGAAACACTGTAAAGGGTGTAATCTGAAATACTTTTATTAATATTATATCTTATCCACATTCATCCTTTGATTTTACAACTTTCAAGAATGTCCCTGTAATAGTGTCGAGGTAATTGAGAAATATAAAGCACCCAAAACACACTCTTATCATTTCGAGGGGCCTTCCTCTTCTAATGTTTGCTTAGTCACTCCGTCATGTCTGGCTCTTTGTGACCCAATGGACTATAGCCTGCCAGGCTCCTCTGTCCATGGGATTCTCTAGGCAAGAATACTGGAGTGGGTAGCGATTCCCTTTTCTAGGGGACCTTCCCAACCCAGGGATTGAACTGGGGTCTCCTGCACTGCAGGCAGATTCTTCACCTACTGAGCTACGAGGGAAACTCAAGGCAAAAAGACATATTTGTGGTTATGCAGAGGCTGAATGGGAAATTGCAAAATTATTTCTTTAAAAAAAATCTGGAAGTTTATGTCTTTTGTAAATATGAGTTTTGATCTTAAGTCCAAGCTAAGAATTATTAGATGTCTTACCTGGTTAAGACAGGCTTAATGGATTCTTGAGATAAAATCCAAATACTTGACTACCTATTTAATCAATGTAACTTTACAATATTTCAAAATGAATGCAGTAGAAGGTAACATGCCCATAGGGGATTGTGGACGGTAGGGTTCCTGTTCATGGAAGGACCTGCCCAGCAGTCAGTAGGCAGCCTCAAGCTTTCAGCTCCCAAGAACTTTGCTCAGATGCATAGAGCTGCCTTTTCCAACTTTTCGTCTTCCAGGGTGGCTCAGATCCAGTGATCCCAGGTGGAAAGGCCTCACATCTTGGTCCAACTCTGAACACTTTGAGCCATATATGTTCCAGGGTTGCCCAGGGGGTTGGCTGAAGTGTTGTGGGGCCTGCATACTTTAACTCCTGCCAGTTCTGTACTCTGCTTCTATCTTGACACTATCTGCTCAAGTGGAACCCAGCCTCCTTCACACCTTAACACCCTCGCAAGTGAGTACACTTTGTCCTCTATTATTTTTTGTTAAATCGAGGACAAAATGAAACAATGCAAAGCACAGAGAATTACTCTGGTGAGTGTGGGATCCTATTTGGACAGGTTACACTAAAAAAGTAACCATTTACTATCCATTGTTATGACTAAGTACTTCAAGACCAGTTGTTATAATAGCAAGCCAAGTTCTGTTTCATATTAATACAATATTTGTCAGTAAGGGTTTTCAAATTAACTTGAGCTCATCAAAACTAAGCAAGCTGTCAATTTTAACATTTCATTCTTTTCAGACTCAGGTATTTTAAACCAAGGTAAATGAAATTCGGTTCCCTCTAAATGTCTACAACTTGCTATACAAATTCAAATTTTGTTCTCCATTAGGCTTTTTCATATTCTGGAACACAGATACTTTCCAACAATACTTTTCTGATTTTCCTGAAAAAACATTTGCATCCCATAACTTGCGTATTCGGTTGTATTTTTCTGCTCCTAAGTGCTCCAAATAAGCTTACTTCTATTTTGCTGAGAGGTAGGTAATTGATAATTTCTTATCTTATAGTTTAGCAAACAATAAGCATGACTCAGTTCCTATAGCTACACATAATAGCGTTGTACATCGTTAAAGTGGCAAGGATGAACACATCCAATAATATCCAAAATTATAATCACTCTATAGTAAAGAAACTAAAGGCACATATAGTAAACCTGTGCTTGAATTTCAGCATTATTTTACTTGGAAATTATTCAGGTATCTGAAGACTATACAGTAATTAACTCTACAGTCAGTTCGAGATTTTTTTTAGTTAATGAAGGATATAGGGAATTATGTTTAAGCTGAAATGCTACAGAACATAATTACTGTTCATATAAAAAAGTTTATCAGAATTATAATTTATTTTATTTTTTACATTTTTTCATAATCTTTAAAATATAATGGAGTAGTATAAGCTTTTGATCAAAAGTGAGTGAAGACTCATGTTTGGGAATGCATGTAAGAATTAAAGATTTTAAAATTTAAAAAATAAAAAACTAAAAAAAAAAAAAAAAAAAAAAAAACAAAAAAAAAAAAAAAAAAAAAAAAAGTGAGTGAAGAAGCTTAGGAAATTCATGAAAACAAAATCAAATCTCTAAAATGTATTTTTATATAATCCCGAATTCTGATATAATCACAGGAAAGATATATCACTGTTTTCATAACCAAAACTATCAAGACAGTCTCATTTTCCCAGTGGTTCAACTTGATTATATGAACTTGGATTCTTATATAATCATACTTTTGGAGTAGTGATTTATTTGTTTTATCTTCAAAAGCTATCCCATTTAAAATTCAGTTTTATTTTCTCGAGAAATTTTAGGAATGGTTCACTCAAGTAGGTGTTAATGTCTCTAAACCCACACAAAACAGAGTCCCTTTATTTTGAGACTCTGCCATGAATGTATTAATAACTTCCAGAGGCAGGACAATATTTCAAAATTTACACAATGAAGAGCTTAAGGCTTTCTCTCAACCTTAGATACACAGATCCATATTTCACTAAAACTCTCTGAGCCATAGGTCAAAACAGAAACAACAAACTGGCCAGTTTCTCTCTCCAAGAGCTGTTTTCCTTTTTAATGTGTACAAAATATTGTTTTAATTGATGTGAACACATAGAGACAGACAAAAAGTTCTTCTCTGCCTCCCTGACAGAAAGCAAACTCCCATCTCAATACAAATGACACACTGTCAACCTCACAACCAGACCCCCATTGCTTCCGGTGGAGAATAGTACATTGGTAGTGCACAAGCTAGAATCAGATCTGAATGTGGCCAAGGACCAGAAGTGAAACAAAAGCACAGGCAGGAAGAGTCAGCCAGTCTGCTGCTGCTTGAGATCGGCTGTGGGAGCCAAGGGAAGGTGGGCCTGGGCTCACAAAGCCCAAGAAATTGCACTTCTTGATCAATGCAGTTTAATTGGCTTTGGCAGGTAAGTGCATCTAAGCATCTCAATAGAACCTTCAAAACTGCCAGAGCACAAGTGTCAAAAAATTAAATGTGACTCATAGATATATTAAATACATATTAATGATCTTATTCAGCCCGTTGCTTAATAAAGAGATCGCTAAGATGGTATGATGGCTCAGGAGAGCTTAAAAAATGAAGTCAGATCAAAGAAAAACAGGATGAATCTGCTTGTAGATGCAAATCTGGTTAATGGATTACAGGGCACACAGCTCTAACTTTTGGGATTACCTTTCCTATGGATAGAAATCTACAAGTTTACATGTAACGTCACAATGTCCAGTCTAGTTAAACATTAAAAAGATACTTTATATACTTTAATATTCCTTGGGTTGAGCCAGTTAAACAGTAGGGTTGAAATGCATATGGTTATCCTCTTTATTTCTAAATTCTGGTGACTTTAAATTAGCAAAGTTCCTATAAGAGACTAGGGATCTGAATTTACTTTGGCAACTTTGGCTCTATCATTATTCAGTCAGCTTCTATGACGTATTGGTTTGTGACTCAGTCTATAAAGTTACTTCTTCCCACCATGATATATGTATTATCAAAATTAAATGAGCTTAAGTTGCCAGTAAGCACTTCAAATCCTAAAGGATGATGCTGTGAAAGTGCTGTAGTCAATATGCCAGCACATTTGGAAAACTCAGCAGTGGCCACAGGACTGGAAAAGGTCCGTTTTCATTCCAATCTCAAAGAAAGGCAATGCCAAAGAATTCTCAAACTGCCACACAACTGCACTCATCTCACATGCTAGTAAAGTAATGCTCAACATTCTCCAAGCCAGGCTTCAGCAATACGTGAACTGTGAACTTCCAGATGTTCCAGCTGGTTTTTAGAAAAGGCAGAGGAACCAGAGATCAAATTGCCAACATCCACTGGATCATCCAAAAAGCAAGAGAGTTCCAGAAAAACATCTATTTCTGCTTTATTGACTATGCCAAAGCCTTTGACTGTGTGGATCACAATAAACTGTGGAAAATTCTGAAAGGGATGGGAATATCAGACCACCTGACCTGCCTCTTGAGAAACCTATAAGCAGGTCAGAAAACAACAGTTAGAACTGGACATGGAACAACTGACTGTTTCCAAATAGGAAAAGGAGTATGTCAAGTCTGCATATTGTCACCCTGCTTATTTAACTTCTATGCAGAGTATATCATGAGAAACACTGGGCTGGAAGAAGCACAAGCTTGAATCAAGATTGCTGGGAGAAATATCAATAACCTCAGATATGCAGATGACACCACCCTTGTGGCAGAAAATGAAGAGAAACTAAAAAGCCTCTTGATGAAAGTGAAAGAGGAGAGTGAAAAAGTTGGCTTAAAGCTCAACATTCAGAAAACGAAGATCATGGCATCTGGTCCCATCACTTCATGGGGAATAGATGGGGAAACAGTGGAAACAGTGTCAGACTTTATTTTGGGGGGCTCCAAAATCACTGAAGATGTTGATTGAAGCCATGGAATTAAAAGACGCTTACTACTTGGAAGGAAAGTCATGACCAACCTAGACAGCATATTAAAAAGGAGAGACATTACTTTGCCAACAAAGGTCCATCTAGTCAAGGCTACGGTTTTTCCAGTAGTCATGTATGGATGTGAGAGTTGGACTGTGAAGAAAGCTGAGCACCGAAGAATTGATGCTTTTGAACTGTGGTGCTGGAGAAGACTCTTGAGAGTTCCTTGGACTGCAAGGAGATCCAACCAGTCCATTCTGAAGGAGATCAGCCCTGGCATTTCTTTGGAAGGAATGATGCTAAAGCTGAAACTCCAGTACTTTGGCCACCTCATGCGGAGAGTTGACTCATTGGAAAAGACTCTGATGCTAGGAGGGATTGCAGGCAGGAGGAAAAGGGGATGACAGAGGATGAGGTGGCTGGATGGCATTACTGACTCGATGGACATGAGTTTGAGTGAACTCCGGGAGTTGGTGATGGAGAGGGAGGCCTGGTGTGCTGCGATTCATGGGGTCACAAAGAGTCAGACACGACTGAACGACTGAACTGAACTGAACTAGTTGATCCTTACAGCTCATAAAACATTCAAGATTCCAATACAGTGTTTGTTAAAGGCTGTTCTGTAGAACAACTCCATTGGAATCACCTGGGATACTTGTTAAAAATGCAGACTCCTGGCAAGATGTCAGGCCTAGTGAAGCTCAGTTTCTGGGGAGGTGGCCTGGGAATACGCAGTTGTCTAGGTGGAAAGAAAGGCTCCTGCCTGAAATAAGTTAATACCAAGAAAAGCTCAGGAAAACAGACCTAAGTCATTTTGTGTCTCCAGGGATCAAGTCACTGTTTGAGCAAAAAGGGTAGTTGTTGACACACAGTTCTGGGGTTAAAATGGTGTTTGTACTTAAGGGGTCTCTTATTCACTAAGGTATTGGTGTTACTGAACAGTATTTGTGTAATTTTAAGTGTGATAGCGAAAGCTTTTGTTGGTTTACAATGTTGAGCTTAACTTCCCTGTTAAGTTGATAGTGATCTTAGGTGTTGAACAAAACCATGGCCTCAAAGGAAAAAGAGAATTTGTCATAAACTGTGTGTGTGCTGTGAGAGAGAGGAGCCCTCTTACAATAGGTATTGATGGTGCTCTCCGTTCATTATATCTCCTTTGCTGCCTGTGTACATAAACCTGAATCATGAAATTTTGTGTTCCAATAGAAAATTTCTGAATGCTGTTGTAGGATCAAAAGCTGGATATTTTTATAAAAACATTGTTGTAGTTAGCAATTTATTGCTTTAAAAATGTCTGTTATTACATGGTCTATATCAGAAATAGGCCTTTGCTAAATTATTAATAGTTACATGTAGAACTACTAAAATTCTCCTCAGCTATTAGCTTATTGGGGTGGGGTATATATGTATCCACTGAGGGGGATGCCGAAAAGGAAGGGGTAGACAAAAGGAAAAAAATAGGTTCAATGTTGAACCAATACAATTATAAAGTGCAAAAAAAAAAAAAAAGAATGCAGTGGCAAAAATTACTTATTCCCTGTCATTAAAACAAAAAAAATTTTTTTCCTGGCCAAAACCTTTAGGCGATAATATCAAAATGATTGCAAATAGTGTTTCAGGATATTTTTGCTTTACCCTTTGAAAAATGCATTTACTTTGAAACATCTCACATTTTTTCCTTTAAAATCACTTTATCAGCAGACACAGAAACAAACACAAATGGTTAAGAAATGTGTCTTCAGTAAGAATTGAAGTTTGAAGCAAGAAAAAATGTTACAGGAGATCTAGTATCTTGCCATCGAACTATCAAAATCATCCTGAATTTATGGGAGCTGAATTTTACAGGCTGTGACCTGCGTTTCCTGTTGGAGTGGTCAGGAGAATGCCGGCAGCAGGCGTGCTTGGGGCTCCGTGGTGCCCTCTTGGCCACTCGTTGGCTCTGCATCTGCTTATGGCCATGGAGGAGCCCCAGGGCCCATGCACTTGGCAGTGGAGCTGCTCTCTCGGTTCTTGCAGCTGCTTCAGAGCACAGGGCCCCAAAGATGGCAGATCTTTAAAGCAAGATTGGAACAGCAGAAAATGCATTGTCATCGTCACAGCTGCCCTTAGACTTGAGTGAGAGAGGTCTCGTTTTAGAAGCCCATACTTAGGCCCCTGCCCACAGAGAAGGGGATGTGACCACCCCTGCCCCCACTGCTTCCCTTTTCTAGGCATTCATGAGTAAGAGGTCCTCCCTTCTTAAAATTGTTGTTTTCCTGTTTGTGGCTGATCAGTGCTTCTATAACATACAAAATTCTACCCTGGGATGATGCAGCAGGATCGGATTGCTGTGAAAGGCTCTACAGGCTTGCTTTTCCTTGTCTGTGCTTGATGCAGACTATACTAGTTCAAGAACCAGGTTCAGAGACTGTACTTTGACTAGTACTTTCTAGACCTTGTGTGGGCCCCCAGAATCCCCTGCCCGAAGGGACCTGCACTTGCTTCCTGGATCTGTGTAGAACTTTCCCCTAAATCCACACTCTGGAGGCAGATCACACTGCCAGTGGCCACGGGGCTGCTGTGTGGACATTGAGGCTAGAGTTTGGATGTGTGGGATGGGATGGCCACCCATGTGGGTCCCAGGCCCCCTTGCAGAGTGGGACAGAATGGAGCTTGGAAGAGAGGGTGTGGGAAGGAGATGGGGGAGAGGTTGGGAGCCATGCTCTGAGCTGAGAAATTCTAAATTTGTGCCTGGTCTTGCACTCATTATAAAGTATATTTATCAAGGTAGAAGTGAAGAACATACTTAATAACTTGTTTTTTAGTTTATTTATTTTAATTGGAAGCTAATTACTTTACAGTATTCTGGTGGTTTTTGCCATACATTCACATGAATCAGCCATGGGTGTACAACTGTTCCCCATCCTGAAGCCCCCTCTCACCTCCCTCCCCATTCCATCCCTCAGGGTCATCCCAGTGCACCAGCCCTGAGCACCCTGTCTTATGCATTTACCCTGGACTGGCAATCTATTTCACATATGATAATACACATGTTTCAATGCTATTCTCTCAAATCATCCCACCCTCGCCTTCTCTCACCGAGTACAAAAGTCTGTACTTTACATCTCTGTCTCTTTTGCCATCTCGCATATAGGGTCATCGTTACCATCTTTCTAAATTCCATATATATGCATTAGTATACTGTATTGGTGTTTTTCTTTCTGACTTCACTCTGTATAATAGGCTCCAGTTTCATCCACCTCATTAGAACTGATTCAAATACATTCTTTTTAATGGCTGAGTAATATTCCATTGTGTATATGTACTACAGCTTTCTTATCCATTTGTCTGCTGATGGACATCTAGGTTGCTTCCATGTCCTGTCTATTGTAAACAGTGCTGCGATGAACATTGGGGTACATGTATCTCTTTCAGTTCTGGTATCCTCGGTGTGTATGCCTAGCAGTGGGATTGCTGGGCCATTATGGCAGTTCTATTTCCAGTTTTTTAAGGAATCTCCACACTGTTCTCCATAGTGGCTGTACTAGTTTGCATTCCCACCAGAAGTGTAAGAGGGTTCCTTTTCCTCCATACCCTCTCCAGCATTTATTGTTTGTAGACTTTTTGATAGCAGATGTTCTAACCAGCATGAGATGGTACCTCATTGTAGTTTTGATTTGCATTTCTCTGATAATGAGTGATGTTGAGCATCTTTTCATGTGTTTGTTAGCCATCTGTATGTCTTCTTTGGAGAAATGTCTGTTTAGTTCTTTGGCCCATTTTTTGATTGGGTCGTTTATTTTTCTGGAATTGAGCTGCGGGATCTGCTTGTAGATTTTTGAGATTAATCCTTTGTCAGTTACTTCGTTTGCTATTATTTTCTCCCATTCTGAAGGCTGTCTTTTCACCATGCTTATAGTTTCCTTCATTGTGCAAAAGCTTTTAAGTTTAATTAGGTCCCATTGGTTTATTTTTGCTTTAATTCCATTACTCTGGGAGGTGGGTCATAGAGGATCCTGCTATGATTTATGTCAGATAGTGTTTTGCCTATGTTTTCCTCTAGGAGTTTTACAGTTTCTGGTCTGACATTTAGATCTTTAATCCATTTTGAGTTTATTTTTGTGTATGGTGTTAGAAAGTGTTCTAGTTTCATTCTTTTACAAGTGGTTGACCAGTTTTCCCAGCACCACTACTTGTTAAACTGATTTACTACTTTTAACATTTAGAATATGATGTGTGGATTTTTAATTTGTATTCTTGTCCAGAGCCCTGCAAATGCTGAAGGCAGGCCTGGTTATGGTCTTAAAAGCCTACTTGAGAGATAACAAAAGCACCTTCTATCAACTCAGATGCTATGAATAAAGATCATCATCTAAAAGTTCTTGGGGGAGCTCCATTTTTCTTGAGTGTCTGTATTTTTAAGACAATGGGCTTTAGAATTAATGTGGATTAGAATCTGAGCTTATCAAGTTTTTGGATGGATGAAGAATTTAGGCAAGTTATTTAACCTCCCTGATTCATTGTTTCTTCATCTGTAAAATGGGCATGATAACTTGCTGTCTATCACATAGAGTTGTGTTGAGATTAAACAAGCGATGTTTTAAAAGTGCCTGGTACATAGTGAGACAGAATGTGGTCCACTGGAGAAGGGAATGGCAAGCCACTTCAGTATTCTTGCCTTGAGAACCCCATGAACAGTATGAAAAGGAAAAATGATAGGATACCAAAGAGGAACTCCCCAGGTCATTAGGTGCCCAATATGCTACTGGATATCAGTGGAGAAATAACTCCAGAAAGAATGAAGGGATGGAGCCAAAGCAAAAACAGTACCCAGTTGTGGATGTGACTGGTGATAGAAGCAAGATCCGATGCTGTAAAGAACAATATGCACAGGAACCTGAAATGTCAGGTCCATGAATCAAGGCAAATTGGAAGTGGTCAAACAAGAGATGACAAGGGTGAACGTCGACATTCTAGGAATCAGCAAACTAAAATGGACTCAAATGGATGGATTTAACTCAGATGACCATTACATCTACTACTGCGGGCAGGAATCCCTCAGAAGAAACGGAGTAGCCATCATGGTCAACAAAAGAGTCCGAAATGCAGTAATTGGATGCAATCTCAAAAATGATAGAATGATCTCTGTTCATCACCAAGGCAAACCATTCAATATCACAGTTATCCAAGTCTATGCCCCAGCTAGTAATGCTGAAGAAACTGAAGTTGAACGGTTTTATGAAGACCTACAAGACCTTTTAGAACTAACACCCAAAAAAGATGTCCTTTTCATTATAGGGGACTGGAATGCAAAAGTAGGAAGTCAAGAAATACGTGGAGTAACAGGCAAATTTGGCCATGGAATGCAGAATGAAGCAGGGCAAAGACTAATAGAGTTTTGCCAAGAAAATGCACTGGTCATAGCAAACACCCTCTTCCAACAACACAAGAGAAGGCTCTACGCATGGACATCACCAGATGGTCAACACCAAAATCAGATTGATTCTATTCTTTGCAGCCAAAGATGGAGAAGCTCTATACAGTCACCAAAAACAAGACCAGGAGCTGACTGTGGCTCAAATTACCAAATTCAGACTTAAATTGAAGAAAGCAAGGAAAACTGCTGGACCATTGAGGTATGACCTAAATCAAATCCCTTATGATTATACAGTGGAAGTGAGAAATAGATTTCAGGGCCTAGATCTGATAGATAGAGTGCCTGATGAACTATGGACAGAGGTTTGTGACATTGTACAGGAGACAGGGATCAAGACCATCCCCAAAGAAAAGAAATGCAAAAAAAGCAAAATGGCTGTGTGAGGAGGCCTTACAAATAGCTGTGAAAAGAAGAGAAGTGAAAAGCAAAGGAGAAAAGGAAAGATATAAGCATCTGAATTCAGAGTTCCAAAGAATAGCAAGGGGAGATAAGAAAGCCTTCCCCAGCGATCAATGCAAAGAAATAGAGGAAAACCACAGAATGGCAAAGACTAGAGATCTCTTCAAGAAAATGAGAGACACCAAGGGAACATTACATGCAAAGATGGGCTCGATAAAGGACAGAAATGGTAGGACCTAACAGAAGCAGGAGATATTAAGAGGTGACAAGAATACATGGGAGAACTGTACAAAAATGATCTTCATGACCCAGATAGTCATGATGATGTGATCACTAATCTAGAGCCAGACATCTTGGAATGTGAAGTCAAGTGGGCCTTAGAAAGCATCACTACGAATAAAGCTAGTGGAGGTAATGGAATTCCAGTTGAGCTATTTCAAATCCTGAAAGATGATGCTGTGAAAGTGCTGCACTCAATATGCCAGCACATTTGGAAAACTCAGCAGTGGCCACATGACTGGAAAAGGTCCGTTTTCATTCCAGTCCCAAAGAAAGGCAATGCTAAAGAATGCTCAAACTGCTGCACAATTGCTCTCATCTCACATGCTAGTAAAGTAATGCTCAAACTTCTCCAAGCCAGGCTTTAGCAATATGTGAACCGTGAACTTCCAGATGTTCAAGCTGGTTTTAGAAAAGGCAGAGGAACCAGAGGTCAAATTGCCAACATCTGATGGATCATGGAAAAAGCAAGAGAGTTCCAGAAAACATCTATTTCTGCTTTAGACTATGCCAAAGCCTTTGACTGTGTGGTTCACAATAAACTGTGGAAAATTCTAAAAGAGATGGGAATACCAGACCAACTAACCTGCCTCTTGAGAAATCTGTATGCAGGTCAGGAAGCAACAGTTAGAACTGGACATGGAACAACAGACTGGTTCCAAATAGGAAAAGGAGTGCGTCAAGGCTGTATATTGTTACCCTGCTTATTCAACTTCTATGCAGAGTACATCATGAGAAACGCTGGACTGGAAGAAGCACAAGCTGGAATCAAGATTGCCAGGAGAAATATCAATAACCTCAGATATGCAGATGACACCACCCTTATGGCAGAAAGTGAAGAGGAACTCAAAAGCCTCTTGATGAAGGTGAAAGAGGAGAATCAAAAAGTTGGCTTCCAGCTCAACATTCAGAAAATGAAGATCATGGCATCTGGTTCCATCATTTCATGTGAAATAGATGGGGAAACAGTGGAAACAGTGTCGGACTTTATTTTGGGGGACTCCAAGATCACTGCAGATGGTGATTGCAGCCATGAAATTAAAAGATGCTTATTCCTTGGAAGAAAAGTTATGAGCAACCTAGATAGTATATTCAAAAGCAGAGACATTACTTTGCCAACTAAGGTCCATCTAGTCAAGGCTATGGTTTTTCCATTGGTCATGTATGGATGTGAGAGTTGGACTGTGAAGAAAGCTGAGCACTGAAGAATTGATGCTTTTGAACTATGGTGTTGAAGAAGACTCTTGAGAGTCCCTTGGACTGCAAGGAGATCCACCAGTCCATTCTAAAGGAGATCAGTCCTCTGTGTTCTTTGGAAGGAATGATGCTAAAGCTGAAACTCCAGTACTTTGGCCGCCTCATGAGAAGAGTTGACTCATTGGAAAAGACTCTGATGCTGGGAGGGATTGGGGGCAGGAGGAGAAGGGGATGACAGAGGATGAAATGACTGGATGTCATCACCGACTCGATGGACATGAATCTGAGTGAACTCTGGGAGTTGGTGATGGACAGGGAGGCCTGGCCTGCTGTGATTCATGTGGTTGCAAAGAGTCGGAGATGACTGAACTGAACTGCTAGATCTCAGCATAGCAGACTCAGGAAGCCCTCTTATTCTGAACTAAAGAATTTGAAGATTCTGACTCAGCATACTGGCAAGCATCACTGACTCGATGGACATGAGTCTGAGTGAACTCCGGGAGATGGTGATGGACAGGGAGGCCTGGTGTGCTGCAATTCATGGGGTCACAAAGAGTCGGACACGACTGAGCGACTGAACTGAACTGGACATAGTGAGTAAATGGTAGCTGCTGTTTTTATGAAGAGTTCTTCACTGTTAAAACCATATAGAAGCTCTGATTATAATTTCATTTTTCCAGATGTGATTTTAGAGTTAAGATAGGCTGGGGGCATATACCAGGAAGGGGCCTGTCAACTAATAACTCTATTCAACAAGACCAATGAAAGTCTAGTCCTCTGTGAATGTGGCAACTAGTCACAAGAAGAGATAGCTTTCTGCCCATTTATGAATTTACCAACTCTGGAAAATGTTAATTTTAATTTTTTGAGTTTGAGGGCCTTTTCTAACTTTTACTTGTTTAGTATGTCCTAATGAAAATCCTTTGCCCATTCTGGTCTTGGCCCTCTCCACCTAGCTTTCACATTGGAATTAAATTTTAACCAACTCTCAATTGTGTGTGCATATGTTCTCACAGAATGTTATATCAGACATTATAAATAATTCCCAGGCAATATTTAGAATGGCCACAAGCCATTTTTAGGATTGGTTGAGAATTATTTACAATACCCAACTCGCACCCTTTGCCTGTCATATGTTCACTATGTATTTTTCTTAGCATCCTTGAAGCAGAGAGGAAGCATTGATATTCAGGGGTTTATCCTTTGCCAAGTCAAGGATATGATAAACAACTTTTCTTTGCTGTCCTAAGCCTAAATAAACTTGGAGTTTCTTGACCTCTCCAAGGTCTAACTTGCCTCCACGTTTTGGCTCCTCCCACCTCTGCTATATACACTCCCTTTCCTTTCTTTTTCCCCTCATGTGCACACTCCCCCATCTCTTTTCTAAGTCCTACTTCTCTGGTTTACGTGCCTCCTCCAAGCGTCTGTGCTTATCTCTGCTCTATTTATTGGTGGGTCTTTATCACTGGACTAAGAGCCCATCACATACAGAAACTGCCTTTTTCTCTGTGTATAGGAGTGATAGTAAACATATTTATTGTATGACTATATGTATTAACAAACCTGGCCAGCTAATGGGCCCTGGAGGCCTCCTGCTGGGCCAGAGTGAAGGAGAAATTGTGCACAATTTTCAAATGATTGTTGTTCATTCGCTCAGTCATGTCTGACTATTTGTGACCCCATGGACTGCAGTACACCAGGCTTCCGTGCCCCTCACTATCTCCCTAAGTTTGCTCAAACTCATGTCTATTGAGTCGATGATTCAAATGATTAGCAGTTGTGTTCAGTGGAACATGCATGGTGTGGGGACCATTCTTCCAGTTTCTTTGAATCTGTGAACTCTGGATCTTTCATTGTCTTGGCACTATCCTGCACCTCTGCAGAAACAGAAATTAACTTGCTGAAGTTAATTTGCACATCAGTAACACAGCTGCTCTAGCAAAGCACAGCCGTTGCTCCTTACCTTGGACGAGGGCTGTCTCCTCACCGCCACCCCTCCTGACCTTGAACGTGGAATAGCTCCTCTAGGCTCTCCTGTGCAGGCACAGCCATTGCTCCTTGGACGTGGGGTAGCTCCTCTCGGCCGCTGCCCCTGACCTCAGATGTGGGGTAGCTCCTCTCGGCTGCACTATGTGTGCCGGTTGCAGGGCAAAGACTAATAGAGTTTTGCCAGGAAAATGCACTGGTCATAGCAAACACCCTCTTCCAACAACACAAGAGAAGGCTGTACACATGGACATCACCAGATGGTCAACACCGAAATCAGATTGATTATATTCTTTGCAGCCAAAGATGGAGAAGCTCTATACAGTCAACAAAAACAAGACCAGGAGCTGACTGTACGTCAGATCACGAACTCCTTATTGCCAAATTCAGACTTAAATTGAAGAAAGCAAGGAAAACCGCTAGACCATTCAGGTATGACCTAAATCAAATCCCTTATGATTATACAGTGGAAGTGAGAAATAGATTTCAGGGACTAGATCTGATAGAGTGCCTGATGCACTATGGACTGAGGTTCATGACATTGTATAGGAGACAGGGATCAAGACTATCCCCAAAGAAAAATGCAAAAAAGCAAAATGGCTGTCTGGGGAGGTCTTACAAATAGCTGTGAAAAGAAGAGAAGTGAAAAGAAAAGGAGAAAAGGAAAGATATAAGCATCTGAATTCAGAGTTCCAAAGAATAGCAAGGGGAGATAAGAAAGCCTTCCCCAGCGATCAATGCAAAGAAGTAGAGGAAAACAACAGAATGGGAAAGACTAGAGATCTCTTCAAGAAAATGAGAGACACCAAGGGAACATTTCATGCAAAGATGGGCTTGATAAAGGACAGAAATGGTAGGGACCTAACAGAAGCAGGAGATATTAAGAAGAGGTGACAAGAATACATGGAAGAACTGTACAAAAATGATCTTCATGACTCAGATAATCACGATGGTGTGATCACTCACCTAGAGCCAGACATCTTGGAATGTGAAGTCAAGTGGGCCTTAGAAAGCATCACTACGAACAAAGCTAGTGGAGGTGATGAATTCCAGTTGAGCTATTTCAAATCCTGAAAGATGATGCTGTGAAAGTGCTGCACTCAATATGCCAGCACATTTGGAAAACTCAGCAGTGGCCACAGGACTGGAAAAGGTCCGTTTTCATTCCAATCCCAAAGAAAGGCAATGCCAAAGAATGCTCAAACTACCACACAATTGCACTCATCTCACATGCTAGTAAAGTAATGCTCAAACTTCTCCAAGCCAGGCTTTAGCAATATGTGAACTGTGAACTTCCAGATGTTCCAGCTGATTTTAGAAAAAGCAGAGGAACCAGAGATCAAATTGCCAACATCCACTGGATCATCCGAAAAGCAAGAAAGTTCCAGAAAAACGTCTATTTCTGCTTTATTGACTATGCCAAAGCCTTGACTGTATGGATCACAATAAACTGAAAATTCTGAAAGGGATGGGAATATCAGACCACCTGACCTGCCTCTTGAGAAACCTGTATGCAGGTCAGGAAGCAACAGTTAGAACTGGACATGGAACAACAGACTGGTTCCAAATAGGAAACAGAGTACGTCAAGGCTGTATATTGTCACCCTGCTTATTTAACTTATATGGAGAGTACATCACGAGAAACATTGTGTTGGAAGAAGCACCAGCTGGAATCAAGATTGCTGGGAGAAATATCAATCACCTCAGATATGCAGATGACACCACCCTTATGGCAGAAAATGAAGAGAATCTCAAAGCCTCTTGATGAAAGTGAAAGAGGAGAGTGAAAAAGTTGGCTTCAAGCTCAACATTCAGAAAACGAAGATCATGGCATCTGATCCCATCACTTCATGGGAAATAGATGGGGAAACAGTGTCAGAATTCATTTTTGGGTGCTGTGAAATAACTGCAGATGGTGACTGCAGCCATGAAATTAAAAGACGCTTACTCCTTGGAAGAAAAGTTATGAGCAACCTAGATAGCATATTGAAAAGCAGAGACATTACTTTGCCAACAAAGGTCCATCTAGTCAAGGCTATGGTTTTTCCATTGGTCATGTATGGATGTGAGAGTTGGACTGTGAAGAAAGCTGAGCACCAAAGAATTAATGCTTTTGAACTGTGGTGTTGGAGAAGACTCTTGAGAATCCCTTGAACTGCAAGGAGATTCAACCAGTCCATTCTAAAGGAGATCAGCCCTGGGATTTCTTTGGAAGGAATGATGCTAAAGCTGAAACTCCAGTACTTTGGCCACCTCATGAGAAGAGTTGACTTATTGGAAAAGACTCTGATGCTGGGAGGGATTGGGGGCAGGCGGATGAGATGGCTGGATGGCATCACTGACTCGATGGACGTGAGTCTGAGTGAACTCCGGGAGTTGGTGACACACAGGGAGGCCTGGTGTGCTGCAATTCATGGGGTTGCAAAGAGCTGGGCACTGAGTAACTGAACTGAACAGGAAAATAATTTTTGTTTATAGATATTCAAAAATGTCTGATAGATGTTCAGTTGATTTCTGTTCCCCACTGTGGAAGCAGTCAGTATTGCACCTATCTAGTAATTCAATTTTCACAGGCATGATCGGCTTATATATTTACATGGTATTTGAATTTTCCTTTGAACTGGTCATTACACCTTTTGGGGTTCCCTTGTTACTTACAGTTAAAATCTCTGACAGGTGTTTACTCTAAGTCTGTATGAGAGTCATTTTATCTTTTCACAAAAAAGTTTGTCCTTAAATAGTTGTGGAGCTCTTCCATCAAGATTATTTAAAGAAAATACACCTAACAGAAGATGAGACTTCCTGTCTCAGGAAAGAAGATTCTTTTGAGTTGTGTTATCTTTGTTTACATTGAAATGCTTTAATGTCAGTTTGATTATGTAGGTATCAAGTATTTCTCTGAGTCACCCACATGAGGTCCTATGTTAGTCAGATGTGTATAAATTTTATCTGACTTTTTTGTTGGTTTTTTGCCTTCAAAATATTCTAAATATAGGAAAAGAAAACTGTTCAAGATATCTTTTTATGCCTGAAACCATTTTTGAGATTTCCTGGAAGATCTCTGGAAATTTAGTGATTTGTGCTTAAAAAATGACGCTAGAAATAGGTTTTTTAAAATGAGCTACTCAATCAGAAGGCATGCTCAGATTTCCCTAGGTTATATTTGAACACATGAAATGTGTATAAATATTTCAGAAACTGTTTTCATGGAAAATTCCTAGAGGTTGTGTCAATGACCTCATTACTCATAATACAGGCAGTGATCAGGGGTGCAAGTATCTTTTCAAGATGGTGATTTCATTTCCTTTAGATTTGTATACCCAGAAGTGGGAATACTAGATAGAATACTGGAGTGGGTTGCTGTTTCCTACTCTAGGGGATCTCCCTGACGCAGGGATCAAACTTGCATCTCTTGCATCTCTTGTGTTGGCAAGTGGCTTCTGCCCTCTAGCGCCACCTGGGAAACCAAATAGACCATATGGTAATTCTATTTTTAATTTTTTGAGGAACCTCTATACTATTTCCCATAGTCACTATACCAATTTACATTTCTACTAATGGTACTTGGGAGTTCCCTTTTCCTCCCACATTCTTGCCCTCTCTCTCTCTTTTGTCTTCTTGATAGGCTTTGATTTGAATCTGGCATCTTCTAGGTTGGTATTTCTAAATTGGTGATGCACATTAGACTTATCTGTAGAGTCTTATAAAAATACAAAAGTCTGGGCCCTACCCGAGAGTTCCTGAACTTCTTGATATTCCTGATACATTCCTCTTGGGATTACAGTATAGCTCAAGGATTTTTTTCCCATTAAAAATCACATTTGTGCATTTATGAATCAAATGTAATACTTGAAAATTGACTTGATCATTACACAGAAACATTTCATCTGCATTTTTTGGAAAGGCCTTATTATCTACCTTTGGATCCCACTGAAGTGACTGTTTCCTTGTCACTTTATTCTCTCATCAGATCTTTCACATATGAAAATTATCAGTAATGACTAACCACACCTATTTCACATCTATTTCCTCCATGGATAGTTTTTATTTTACTCCAATTTTCACCTGAATGAGCAGCATCTGTCAGTTCGTATCTTCAATAAGGATTGTACTGGCCCATAGTGTATAAGCTATGTCAAACTATTGACTCTTCTAAGAATAGACTCTTGGGTGCAGAAGCTATTGCTTGCCAGTATGCTGAGTCAGAATCTTCAAATTCTTTAGTTCAGAATAAGAGGGCTTCCTGAGTCTGCTATGCTGAGATCTAGCAGTTCAGTTCAGTCATCTCCGACTCTTTGCAACCACATGAATCACAGCAGGCCAGGCCTCCCTGTCCATCACCAACTCCCAGAGTTCACTCAGACTTATGTCCATCGAGTCGGTGATGACATCCAGCCATTTCATCCTCTGTCATCCCCTTCTCCTCCTGCCCCCAATCCCTCCCAGCATCAGAGTCTTTTCCAATGAGTCAACTCTTCTCATGAGGCGGCCAAAGTACTGGAGTTTCAGCTTTAGCATCATTCCTTCCAAAGAACACAGAGGACTGATCTCCTTTAGAATGGACTGGTGGATCTCCTTGCAGTCCAAGGGACTCTCAAGAGTCTTCTTCAACACCATAGTTCAAAAGCATCAATTCTTCAGTGCTCAGCTTTTTTCACAGTCCAACTCTCACATCCATACATGACCAATGGAAAACCATAGCCTTGACTAGATGAACCTTTGTTGGCAAAGTAATGTCTCTGCTTTTGAATATGCTATCTAGGTTCGTCATAACTTTCCTCCAAGGAGTAAGTGTCTTTTAATTTCATGGCTGCAATCACCATCTGCAATGATTTTGGAATCCCCCAAAATAAAGTATGACACTGTTTCCACTGTTTCCCCATCTATTCGCCATGAAGTGATGGGATCAGATGCCATGATCTTCGTTTTCTGATGTTGAGCTTTAAGCCAACATTTTCACTCTCGTCTTTCACTCTCATCAAGAGGCTTTTGAGTTCCTCTTCACTTTCTGCCACAAGGGTGGTGTCATCTGCATATCTGAGGTTATTGATATTTCTCCCAGCAGTTTTGATTCCAGCTTGTCCTTCTTCCAGCCCAGCGTTTTTTGTGATGTACTCTCCATAGAAGTTAAATAAGCAGGGTGATAATATGCAGCCTTGACGTACTCCGTTTCCTATTTGGAACCAGTCTGTTGTTCCATGTCCAGTTCTAACTGTTGTTTCCTGACCTGCATATAGGTTTCTCAAGAGGCAGGTCAGGTGGTCTGGTATTCCCATCTCTTCCAGAATTTTTCACAGTTTATTGTGATCCACACAGTCAAAGGCTTTGGCATAGTCAATAAAGCAGAAATAGATGTTTTTCTGGAACTCTCTTGCTTTTTGGATGATCCAGAGGATGTTGGCAATTTGATCTCTGGTTCCTCTGCCTTTTCTAAAACCAGCTTGAACATCTGGAAGTTCACGGTTCACATATTGCTAAAGCCTGGCTTGGAGAAGTTTGAGCATTACTTTACTAGCATGTGAGATGAGTGCAATTGTGTGGTAGTTTGAGCATTCTTTGGCATTGCCTTTCTTTGGGACTGGAATGAAAACGGACCTTTTCCAGTCCTGTGGCCACTGCTGAGTTTTCCAAATGTGCTGGCATATTGAGTGCAGTACTTTCACAGCATCATCTTTCAGGATTTGAAATAGCTCAACTGGAATGCCATCACCTCCACTAGCTTTGTTTGTAGTGATGCTTTCTAAGGCCCACTTGACTTCACATTCCAGGATGTCTGGCTCTAGGTGAGTGATCACACCATCGTGATTATCTGAGTCATGAAGATCTTTTTTTGTACAGTTCTTCCATGTATTCTTGCCACCTCTTCTTAATATCTCCTGCTTCTGTTAGGTCCCTACCATTTCTGTCCTTTATCGAGCCATCTTTGCATGAAATGTTCCCTTGGTATCTGTAATTTTCTTGAAGAGATCTCTAGTCTTTCCCATTCTGTTGTTTTCCTCTATTTCTTTGCATTGATCGCTGGGGAAGGTTTTCTTATCTCCCCTTGCTATTCTTTGGAACTCTGAATTCAGATGCTTATATCTTTCCTTTTCTCCTTTGCTTTTCACTTCTCTTCTCTTCACAGCTATTTGTAAGTCCTCCCAAGACAGCCATTTTGCTTTTTTGCATTTCTTTTCTTTGGGGATGGTCTTGATCCCTGTCTCCTGTACAATGTCACAAACCTCTGTCCATAGTGCATCAGGCACTCTTGTCTATCAGATCTAGTCCCTGAAATCTATTTCTCACTTCCGCTGTATAATCATAAGGAATTTGATTTAGGTTATACCTGAATGATCTAGTGGTTTTCCTTACTTTCTTCAATTTAAATCTGAATTTGTCAATAAGGAGTTCATGATCTGAGCCACAGTCAGCTCTTGGTCTTGTTTTTGTTGACTGTATAGAGCTTCTCCATCTTTGGCTGCAAAGAATATAATCAGTCTGATTTTGGTGTTGACTATCTGGTTATGTCCACCTGTAGAGTCTTCTCTTGTGTTGTTGGAAGAGGGTGTTTGCTATGACCAGTGCATTTTCTTGGCAAAACTCTATTAGCCTTTGCCCTGCATCATTCTGTATCCAAGGCCAAATTTGCCTGTTACCCCAGGTGTTTCTTGACTTCCTACTTTTGCATTCCAGTCCCCTATAATGAAAAGGACATCTTTTTCATCTATAATGAAAAGGAGAACTCTACTAAATTACATAGGGCTAAGTGAACTCATGTGGAAATATTTATCATGAGTATTTGTTTAGAATACTGGTTGATGTTCTTTTAATGTTCTTTCTTCTAGATATGTAAGAATCATCCTTTAAAAAAAAGTTCTTCAGCTATCTGTAACCAACTCTTTTTAATAGATGCTATTTTAAACAAATAACGTAGCATTTTCAAACGATACCTGATTCTCACTAATTCCTTCACCCTCACTGCTACTGGAAATGGGAAACACTCCCTAAATCATCTTCCGTTCTCATTCTACTAGTGTAAAATCATCTTGTTCTATTTGTGTAGGTTCAATAAGAATGCGTTCTCCCTAACACAAGGAGTTAATTGAAAAAAAATTGGGTATACACACAAAGCCTTACCTGGGATGTCTTATTTGGGCATTGTTTTCAGTCAGGTATGAGAGTCACTTTTAAGAAAATAAGATTGACTCCTCATATTTCATTTACAGCCTTTTTAATGAAGCCAATGTCTTTTGAAAGCTCCTCAGGAAAACTGGCCTAGAATCTTGCTTACTGGGGCCAGTCTTACCCATGGTGAAGAAGCCACCTGCAGGGAGGCCTTGGGCATTGAAGAGAGAGGGATTCACCCATGCTTACAGATACTGCAGGTGACATTTGGTGAACAGTGTTTTGGGGCCTTGCTTTCTTATGCTCAAGATAGCTTGTACTAAAAACATGAAAAGGTCCAATCTGAAATTTTTTATGAGAAAACTTCCTGCCAGAACTTTACTTTGTGATTATTCCATACTATAGAGCTTTGCCAAAGCCAACTTGATAAAGCCTCTCGATACGGTGGGGGAGGAAAAATTGCCCCCTTAGTTCTTTTGGCTAGCAATTAAAATCATATAAGGCAGGTTAACAGGAGAAAATCAAATTTACTATGTGTGCACAAAGTTCACATGGGTTTAATTCCAAAGACAACAAGGCAATGTGAAATATATATTATATATAATATATGTATGTGTATAATATGTATGTTATATATATATTATGTGTATAATATGTATATTTTATATATAGAGAGAGGAGAAGGCAATGGCAACCCACTCCAGTACTATGTCTATTATATATATAATATATAAATATATATATACACACACACACACTCTCACACACTGGACTAAAGAGAAAGAGGTAGGGATCTGAGGCTTCAGGGGGGCAGTAAAGTAATTTATAGGAAGAGAAAGAGTCAATGGGACATCCAGACACAGTGGGACACAGAAAGGACTTTGATTAAATGGGCCTGGCCTGGTTCCTGTCTATCTACCACACCTAATATTTATAGTTATCGATGGCGATAGCTTCTTCCTGACAGAGGCCTCCTATCTTCAATTCTTTTAAGCATTGAGGGAGATGTTCAAAGTTCTTCCTGAGCCTTTGGGCCTTGGTGGTGCTCAGTTCAAAATAATCCATGTACCAGAGTGGCACATTTTGGGGTGGCCTGCCCTGGGCCCCACCTATGCAAGTAATGAAGCCACATCTAATGAGACCAGCCCTACAAGGGTGATTTTTTTTTTTCCTTTGGGATTATCCTCGATCAGGTAGAAAACCATAACCAAAAAAACTGTGAAAGACTTTTAGGCCAAAAGATTTCCGAGTTTTTTCAGGGGAGACCTGTGCATTGTTTAGAGCATACCTTTCAGAATTATCTGAGTCTATAGGGTTTGTGCTTTTCATGGTCCTTGAGTTATTTTACAACCCTAGAGATAGCTAGATATTAACTTACTGACATTAACTTGTACAATACTGATACAATGCCTGTCTGTAGATAAAATTATTGGCAGTAGTGTTTTTTGGGTGTGTGTGCTACTGACATTCAGTTCACTTCCATCACTGTTGTAGAAGTCAGTTTTGCATCCCTTCAGCAAATTTGTTTCAACATTCCTGATGGGCTTTGAATTCTCCTTTGCACTATTTATGACAGCTTTTCCGGTTCCCTCATTAGTGAGTTGAATCTGTGGCATAGTTAGTGTTATATCTGTGTGAGTCATGATTGTACTGTATTCTGAAAAATTATCCTTTAACTCAGAGTAAACCTTCCTGCTGCTTGTTAACGAGGCATCCCCCGGTGTTCAAGGAAGGGGGTCAGTGGGGAGCTTAAGGGAGTTGCTGTTAATCAGCTGGTGAAATACTTTAGCATCTTAAGAACTGATGTGTCTGTATCTGGGCACCTGCCCATGAATCAGCCCTGATTACGTCCAGCCTTCACGTAGTTTTTACCCTGAGTAGGCGCTGCAAACACTGTTACTCCCCTCTTCTCCCCTAAATTCAATCATAGGTAGAAAAAAAGACCATGTAGGTGTTTGGATGGCTTGATATTTACGTTCAGGTTTGCTGCTGATTCTACAGTTCTATACAACTAGAATAAAAACACAAAAATAATAAAGCAGTTGTTCTGAGGATTAATCAGTAGCTTAAGCAGCTGAGGAAGTTTTAGGGAACTTCTGCTTCTGCTTAAAAATGACAGTTAACCTTAATGAGCATGTACTATGTGCCTGGCACTATTGTTAGAATGTTGAGCATATTCACTAATCCTGAATAGACCTAAGAACAAGGTACTTTAAGTAGATCCATTTTGTTTGTTCTTGCTTTTTTAAAACTTTTTGTTTTATATTGGGATAAAGAATGTTGTGACACTTTCAGGTGAACAGCTAAAGAACTCAGCTATACATATACACGCGTCCATTCTTGCCCAATCCCCTTGACATCC
Source organism: Ovis aries (assembly GCF_016772045.2). Classification (NCBI taxonomy): domain Eukaryota; kingdom Metazoa; phylum Chordata; class Mammalia; order Artiodactyla; family Bovidae; genus Ovis; species Ovis aries. The sequence goes on from NC_056076.1 coordinate 29,421,499, forward strand.
AGGCTGCCACAGAACATTGAGCAGAGTTACATGTGCTATATAGTAGGCCCTTGTTGGTTATCCATTTTAAATTTAGCAGTGTATATATGCCCATCCCAAAATTTCTGTAACTATCTTTTTCCCCCATCTTCCCCCTGCCCCAGCAACTATAAGCTTGTTCTCGAAGTCTGTGAGTCTGTTTCTGTTTTGTAAATAAGTTCATTTGACAGAGCAATGGATAAGGAAGTGGAGGGGGGTGTAAAATGGAATATCACTCAGCCATAAAAAGCAATGAAATAATGCCATTTACAGCAACAGAGCTGGACTTAGAGAGTATCATACTGAGTGAAGTAAGTCAGAGAAGGAGAAATATTGTATGACATCCCTTATATGTGGACTCTAGTAAGTAGATGCATTTTTTAAGGTGAGAGAAGAGAGCACAGAGCTGTTAACTTGCTCAGCTGAAACAGCCAGTTCTGGTTTAAATATATCAATTTTCCTTTTCACATCAGATTCCATGTACTCAATTGGTCTTCTGACCAGAATCTTATTTTCATCTAATTCTTATGACATCCCTATAAGAGAGACATTGCTATCCCCATTTTGCAGATGAGAAAACCGAGGCTAAATGGCCATACAATTGAAATATATCATTTGTTGTACAGTGTTTCTGCGGAGTTAGCTCTTTGTCTGCCTGTGTCGTGTGCTTTGTTTAGTTCCAACCTGTGTTACTGATGAAACCTGCTCTCCCTCTCAGTGAACGTATGGTTTTGGGTGCTGTGCGTCCCCTCCTTTTAAAGTCAGGAGTGCTCTGCTCACTCCCTGCTAAAGGAGCCTCTTCCCCTAAGAGACACTGGCATATGCTTCTCAGTGCACTTGGAAAACTGCTGGCTTTGGAGGTTACTGCTCTGCTTCATGGAAGATACAGAGAACATAGCTGACCAAGTAGAACTATCCCTGAGGTAAGCCCACAGACAGCTGTATTCTTTGCGGGGGTGAGCCCCTCTTCTTTTTGGCCTGGCCACTCAGTATATTAATTAGCTTTAAATGAATGCTTGCCTTTCCCCACCCTCGTTCCCAGTTTCCAGCACTCTCTGTCAGGGCCCTCCTCTCCCCTTCTGGCAGAATGAGACTCGCAGCTCTACTCCCGAGCCAATCCTGATGGTGCTCCGTGATGACTTCAGCACTGCGTTCTTGGCTGCTTCTGGCTCGATTTCAGCTGGTTTCTGTTCACTCTGTGGCAGATTGTTAAATAACGTGTGTTTTCTAGGCACTGAATTCCTCATCCTTGTGGCATCTGACATTTTTGTTTCTGTCTGTCGCAAACCTCACAGAGTCTGCAGCTGGGGCCCTTGGTGACTAGTTCAGCATTGACGTAAGCTGGGGGTTCACTTTCTACCACCTGGAGGCATTGCCAGCCCTCAGAGTCACATCAGTCTGTGCAAAATAGGTTTCTCTTTCTTGGAGCTGCTTTGTGCGTTGCAGCCGGAGCTCGGTTCTTCTTTCTGGTGCAGGAACATAGAAAGTCCAGTCCTGCAGCTGGAGGGGTCTGTAGGGAAGGGACAGCCCCCCGCCCCATCTCGTGCCCAGCAGTCTCTCACTTCCAATATCAGTGATTGTAATGCAGGCAGTTCTTCTAGGATGCAGGGGAACTGGGCAAAGTGTATAGATTTCCAGCTCTAAGGTAAATAAGCATTGGAACTATAACATACAACATATGACCTTAACTAAAAAAGCTGTATGGTGTACTTGAAAGTTGCTATAAGGGTAAATACCAAAGGTTCTCATCACAGAGAACTATATTTTCTGTAACCATATGAGGTGATGGCTGTTAGCTCAGCTCCCTGTGGTGGTCATTTTGCAGTATAAGTGCATGTCCAGTCCTGAGGCTGTGCCCCTTGCACTTACACAGCATGTCGATCATATCCCAAAACTGGAAGGAAAACAAAGCAGGTTTAAAAAAGTTTGAGAGAGGATTAAACGTACCTCTTCTCTCTGAATCTTCTCTTACCCTCCATTTCTATTAATTAATAGCCATTTTCTCATTCATTGTCTTCCCTGATAGCTCAGTTGGTAAAGAGTCCGCCTGCAATGCAGGAGGCCCCGGTTCGATTCCTGGGTCAGGAAGATCCACTGGAGAGGTGATAGGCTACCCACTCTAGTATTCTGGCCTGGAGAATTTCATGAACTGTATAGTCCACGGGGTCACAAAGAGTCATACATAACTGAGTGACTTTCACTTCACTTCCTCATTCATTCCTGCTCAAAACCTGCAATTGTTCTGTCTCCCTTCATACTTGATATCTAATGGAGTGTAAGTCCGTATTTAAGTTTCCTTTAGGCGTCCCAGGGGCCTCAGTGGTAAAGAATCTGCCTGCAGTGCAGGAGGCACAGGTTTGATCCCTGGATCAGGAAGATCCCCTGGAGAAGGAAATAGCAACCCACTCCAGTATTCTTGCTGGGAAACTCCATGGACAGAAGAGACTGGCAGGTTGCAGTCCATAGGGTGACATGCCTGAGTGACTCAGCAACAATAAGAACATGACAAGGTAGGTAGTGGCCTTCCCTGGTGGCTCAGTGCTAAAGAATCCACCTACGATACAGGAAACTTGGGTTTGAGTCCTGGGTCAGGAAGATCCCCTGGAGAGGGAAATGACAACCCACTCCAGGATTCTTGCCTGACAAATCCTACGGACAGAGGAGCCTGGTGGGCTACAGTCAATGGGGTCGCAAAGGAGTTGGACACAGCTTAGTGACTAAATAACAACAGGTTATTTTCAACCTATCTCTTGCAGCTACTCTCACTTCACCATTCCTTGTCAAATGTTCTGCATTCAGCTCCTCAGTACTAATAGCTGTTTCTTCAAGAAGTGCATACAGGCCAGACCTCACCTCCAAAATTTTCATGCAGTTGTCCCCTACTGTGTGGTAGGTTCTAGAGATATCTACAGGAGGGTAAGGACTGTCCCAGACAGAGTATCTTCTTTGTTGTGTTAATTAAGGCCTGAGTTTCAAAACACTGGCAGTTCTCTTCCCATGGAGTGCTAAGCTATATTATATTTGAGTTTCAAAGACTATTTCTTCACAGACTCCCTTGTGGCCTAGATAATATATAGCTTAAGCCACATATTTCAGTTTTTTTGGTTTTTGTTTTGACTTGAACCATACTGGGTCTGTTTTCTGGCCCCCCTCTCCCCACAAGGCAAGTTTGCTGTTCAAGCAGGAGGAATTTCACACATTGCTAATCAGATGAATTCAAGTATGAGTTGATTAAAATTATTTAAAAAGCCCCCCACGAGTTCTTTATCTCGGCTATGACGACTCCATCCTTTGCCATTCTGGATTCCATTTTGTCCTTGACCTCCGCCACAGAGGTTAGATCCAGGGGCTGATGAAGGACTAGCTGACTCAAATCATATTCGGCCTTCCTGCGTGGTTCTCACCCCTGCCTGCGTTCCTCCTCCACACTCTAGGTCACTGTGAGAATTGGCTTCTTAAAATGTCAAGTCACGGCCCCTACATCAGTGGCATCGGAGGCCGCTCATTACTTCAGAATAACAGCAGCACTTCCCAGGCTCTGCTGGGAGTCTCTGCCCGCCTGGCTCCCACCAGTTACCTTGACTCACCCGGCCCCACTGGACTCGTTCCCGGAAGTTGGTCACTGCATTATTCAGCAGCTCTTCTCTCCGGATCTGTTCCTCTGTTCACTGAAGTGGCTTTGCACTCGGTGGGGTGGGTCAGGGGAGGAGGCAACTATGAAAAGGTTTTATTTTTACTCAGTCGTCACTTTAAACCATGTTCTGCCGACTCGCTCCTTCATCCCCTGATACCTGGAACAGCGGTCCATTCACTCGCCTCTGTTAAAATCCGGGCCACTCTGCTTCAGAACTCCTGTCATGATTCCCTTTATGGTTCAGGAGTGAAGCTTGACTCTAGGGAGCGCCACGTGCTGTGGGAAGGGGCGTGGTCTCCATCTCTCCCTCCCGCCTCCTCCCTCTTGGAGCTCCCCTGGGGTTGTGCCCTGGGTGAGAGGACCAGCCAGGTGGTGGGAGGAGTTTCTTCAGCTGACCCACCTGCAGCTCATCCTCTCTTGGTGTCCTGTGTGATCTTCGTCACCTGTCATTCACCTGCTGCTCTCCTCAGGAGGGAGCTCTCCATTATGCGATTTCCCTCTTCAGGAGGGCAGTGTGCCATCCACCTCCAGATGCCCTGTGTGAAAGAGGGGTCACCTCTTACATGAACCTCTAAGCCTCTTCAAAGCTCTGGAAACCGTGCTTACCAAAGACGGTCGTTAACCTAGAAACTGATTCGGTTCAGTCACTCAGTCGTGTCTGACTCTTTGTGACCCCACGTACTGCAGCTCGCCAGGCTTCCCTGTCTATCACCAACTCCCGGAGCTTGTTCAGACTCATGTCTACTGGGTCAGTGATACCATCGAACCATCTCATCCTCTGTCATTGCCTTCTCCTCTTGCCTTCAATCATTCCCAGCATCAGGGTCTTATTTTTCGAATGAGTCTGTTCTCATCAGGTGGCCAAAGTATTGGAGTTTCAGCTTCAGCATCAGTTCTTCAAATGAATATTCAGGACTGAGTTCCTTTAGAATTGATTGGTTTGACCTCTTTGCAGTCCAAGGGACTATCAGGTATCAGTATCAGTATCAGGTATCAGTATCAGGTATCAGTATCAATTCTTTGACACAGCGTTCTTTATGATCCAACTCACATCCATACATGACTATTGGAAAAACCATAGCTTTGACTAGACGGACCTTTGTTGGTAAAGTTATGTCTCTGCTTTTTAATATGCTGTCTAAGTTTGTCATAGCTTTTATTCAAAGAAGCAAGTGTCTTTTAATTTCATGGCTGCAATCACCATCTGCAGTGATTTGGAGCCCAAGAAAGTAAAGTCTGCCACTGTTTCCACTGTTTCCCCATCTATTTGTCATTAAGTGATGGGACTGGATGCCATGATCTTCATTTTTTGAATGTTGAGTTCTAGGCCAGCTTTTTCACTCTCCTCTTTCACATTCATCAAGAGGTTCTTTAGTTCCTCTTCACTTTCTGCCATAAGGGTTGTGTCATCTGCATATCTGAGGTTATTGATATTTCTCCTGGCAATCTTTATTCCAGCTTGTGCTTCATCCATCCCAGTGTTTCTCATGATGTACTCTACATATAAGTTAAATAAGCAGGGTGACAATATACAGCCTTTACATACTCCTTTCCCAATTTGGAACCAGTTCGTTTTTTCACGTCCTTTTCTAACTGTTGCTTCTTGACCTGCATGCAGGTTTCTCAGGAGGTAGATAAGGTGGTCTGGTATTCCCAACTCTTGAAAATTTTTCCACAGTTTGTTGTGATCCACACAGTCAAAGGCTTTAGTGGAGTCAATGAAGCAAATGTTTTTCTGGAATTCGCCTGCTTTTTCTATGATCCAATGGATGTTGGCAATTTGATTTCTGGTTCTTCCACCTTTTCTAAATCCAGCTTGTATATCTGGAAGTTCTCAGTTCATGTACTATTGAAGCCTAGCTTGGAGGAGTTTGAGCATTACTTTGCTAGCATGTGAAATGAGTGCAATTGTGTGGTAGTATGAGCATTCTTTGGTGGTGGTCTTCTTTGGAATTGGAATGAAAACTGACCTTTTCCAGTCCTGTGGCCACTGCTGAGTTTTCCAAATTTGCTGGCATATTGGATGCAGCATTTTAACTGTATCATCTTTTAGGATTTGATGTAGTTCATCTGGAATGCCATCATCTCCAATAGCTTTGTTTGTAGTGATGCTTCCTAAGGCCCACTTTACACTCCTGGATGCCTGGTTCTAGGTGAGTGATCACATCATCATGGCTATCCAGGTCATTCAGATCTTTTTTGTGTTGTTTCTCTGTGTATTTTTGCCAATTCTTCTTAATTATTAATTCTTACAAGTTCTTAGAATTATTTGCCTACTGTTGGGGTGATGTTTCTGTTCGGAATAATGACTTAGAAAAGAATTCTCTTAGCAGTGTATCCTAGAGGCCTGCTTTGTGTGCACAAGTTTTAATGATGTATTTGCTGCCTTTGCTCTCATCTTTATCTGACTTAAGTTGACTGAGAGGACTTAGGAAGGGGGAGCCACATGGCATAGAGTAACTCTTGTGTGGGGAGAAAGTGGTCCTTCTTCTCTAAAGCTCTCAAATAAGGAAACCAGTGATTGGGTTCCTGATGACTGCCTCCTTTGATTTCAGAAGGATTTGCTCACATTCTGGATTTTTTTTCCCTTATTTCCCAAAGGGTAGTCTTGCCTTTTTATTACATGGAAATAAACTTTTCCCCCCTTCCCATCTTGCAGATTGCTGATGCTTTATTCAAGGTGAGCTGAGGTTCCTTGAGTAGTAGAGCAGAATCAACTAGGCTTTAGACCTCCTGGGGCCCCTCTGAGTCCTGGTGATATATGTGTGTAGTTTTGTTTTGTTTTTAAATTGGTGTATAGTCATTTACAAAGCTGTATTAGTTTCTGCTGTACAGCAAAGTGAATCAGCTATATATTTACATATATCTCCTCTTTTTTGGATTTCCTTCTTATTTAGGTCACCACAGAGCATTGAGTAGGGTTCCTTGAGCTATACAGTAGATTTTCATTAGTCATCTATTTTATGCAGAGTATCAATATGTGAATATGTCAAGCCCAATTCATCCCATTCCACCTGCCCTTTACCCCTTGGTGTCCATACATTTGTTCTCTGTGTCTCTATTTCTGCTTTACAAATAAGATGATCTATACCATTTTTCTAGATTCCACCTAAACGCATTCAGTTCAGTTCAGTCGCTCAGTTGTGTCTGACTCTTTGCGACCCCATGAATTGCAGCACACCAGGCCTCCCTGTCCATCACCAACTCCCAGAGTTCACTCAGATTCACGTCCATCGAGTCAGTGATGCCATCCAGCCATCTCATCCTCTGTCGTCCCCTTCTCCTCCTGCCCCCAATCCCTCCCAGCATCAGAGTCTTTTCCAATGAGTCAGCTCTTCGCATGAGGTGGCCAAAGTACTGGAGTTTCAGCTTTAGCATCATTACCTCCAAAGAAATCCCAGGGCTGATCTCCTCCAGAATGGACTGGTTGGATCTCCTTGCAGTCCAAGGGACTCTTCAAGAGTCTTCTTCAACACCACAGTTCAAAAGCATCAATTCTTCGGCACTCAGCCTTCTTCACAGTCCAACTCTCACATCCATACATGACCACTGGAAAAACCATAGCCTTGACTAGATGGACCTTAGTCGGCAAAATAATGTCTCTGCTTTTGAATATGCTATCTAGGTTGATCATAACTTTTCTTCCAAGGAATAAGCATCTTTTAACTTCATGGCTGCAGTCACCAACTGCAGTGATTCTAGAGCCCCCCAAAATAAAGTCTGACACTGTTTCCACTGTTTCCCCATCTATTTCCCATGAAGTGATGGGACCGGATGTCATGATCTTCGTTTTCTGAAGGTTGAGCTTTAAGCCAACTTTTTCACTCTCCTCTTTAACTTTCATCAAGAGGCTTTTGAGTTCCTCTTCACTTTCTGCCATAAGGGTGGTGTCATCTGCATATCTGAGGTTATTGATATTTCTCCCGGAAATCTTGATTCCAGCTTGTGCTTCCTTGAGCCCAGTGTTTCTCATGATATACTCTGCATATAAATTAAATAAGCATGGTGACAATATACAGCCTTGATATACTCCTTTTCCTATTTGGAACCAGTCTGTTGTTCCATATCCAGTTCTAACTGTTGCTTCCTGACCTGCATACAGATTTCTCAAGAGGCAGGTCAGGTGGTCTGTATTCCCATCTCTCTCAGAATCTTCTACAGTTTATTGTGATCCGCACAATCAAAGGCTTTGGCATAGTCAATAAATGCATTAGTATATGATATTTGTTTTTCTCTTTCTGACTGACTTCACTCTGAAGTGAAGACAGTCTCTATGCTCATCCATGTGGATGGATGGCCCATTTTTGTCCTCTCTGCAAATGGCCCAGTTTTGTTCTTTTCATGGCTGAGTAATTTTCCATTGTATATAAGTACCACATCTTTATCTATAGTTTTTAAGCTAAATTTATGTTACAAATTAGCATATAGTACACTTACTATCCTTTTCTTGATGTACAGTTCTAGAATCTTCTCACAGGGATATAGTCACATAGCCACCATCACAGTTAGGATAGAGGGTAAGTGCACCATTCTAAAAATTCCCTTGTGCTGTCGCTTCCTGGTCACATATTCCTCCACCTTTAACTCTTGCCAATCACTCATCTATCATCAGTCACTATAGCTTTGTCTTTTCAAGACTCTTAAATAGTTGCAAATCACACAGTATGTGGCAGCTTGAGACTGGCGTCCTTCAGTCAGCACGACGTCTTTGAGAATCACCCAACTTGTATGTATCAATACTTTTAAAACTTGAAATACAATAGACATAAAACTAGTTTCAGATGAATAACATAATGATTCAATCCATGCATATATTACAATATGATCACCATAATAAATCACCACACATAGTTACAAAATCTCTTTATTGTGTTGAGCACTTTGAAGATTTATTCTCCTAGCAACTTTCAGTACAGTGTTATTCTTGTCACCATATTGTATATTACATCCCCAGGGTTTGTTTATTTTTAAGCGGAAAGTTTGTATCTTTCTACTATCTACCCATTTGACCCATCTACCCATTTGACCCAACCCCACCTCTGGCAATGACACATCTGTTCTCTGTATTTAAGAGTTTGAGTCTTTTTTTTTTTTTTTTAATAAAGAAATCCATGTATAACTGAGATCGTACAGTATATATCTTTCTCTATCTGAATTATTTAGCTTAGCATGATGCCCTAGAGGTCCATCCATCTGTCGCAGGATGTCTTTCTTTTTAATGTCTGAATAATAATCCATTGTATACATATTTCACATTTGCTTTATCCATGGATCCAGGAATGCTTTGGTTGCTTCCATAAGTAATGCTGCAGTGCACATGGGAGGGGCACATATCTTTTTCAATCAGCGTCTTTGGTTTCCTCAGATAAATACCCAGAATGAAATTGTGGTATCATATGGCAGTTCTATTTTTACTTTTTTGAGAAAGCTTCATACTGTCTTCCATAGTGACTGCTTGTATCACTAGCTTATTCCTGTTTGCTGGCCAGTAATATCCATAGTGTGGATGTAACAATTCCTGGTGCTGCTTTTAGGTCTGTGGCTTGACCTGCTGGATCCTGCTTTTCCTCTGAACTCTGTATTGACCTTGCCCAGCAATGGTTACTGCTGATCCCAGTTGGGGACATTTTACACCAACTGCTAGTTCTGCCTTGTCTTTGTTGGAGCAGCAAATATAGCAATGGGTGTTTTTGTCCTTTCTCTTTCAGTAGCTTTCTTTCCAATAGGATGTGATTTTGCCCTTTCAAGAAAGTTTCATGCTTCCTTTGTTCAGGGCATATTCTCAAGGAATGAAGCTGTGAAAGGCATGTGAGGCTGCCCTCTCTGATGCTTGATGGGAGTTTTTAGGACTCTGAAGGGGATTATATGTCACTGAGTCTTCTGTAGATGGTAAAGAATCTGCCTGCAATGTGGGAGACCTGGGTTTGATCCCTGGGTTGGGAAAATCCTCTGGAGAAAGGAATGGCTACTCACTTCAGTATTCTTGCCTGGAAAATCCCATGGACAGAGGAGCCTGGAGGGCTACAGTCCAGGAGATCACGAAGAGCTGGACACAACTGAGGACTAACACATTCACTTCTTTTCTGATCCTACAGAAATCAGCTCCATCCCATCCAAAGTTCTTTTCCTTGGCTCCAAGGGTCTTAACAACTGTCCCTGTGATGGGACTCTTTGGGGACTTTCACTGGAGAAGGAAATGGCAGTCCACTCCAACACTCTTGCCTGGGAAGTCCCATGGATGGAGGAGCCTGTTAGGCTACAGTCCACGGGGCCACAAAGAGTCGGACACGACTGAGCGACGTTCATGGCATGCCCAGGTTGTGGATGACTTTAGAATAATCAGTGTATGGTAGTGCCTAGAGTTAATGCACTTACATATCTGGCCTCACTTAATTTTTATTGCAACAGTGTGCTGGAGGAACGAGAGACTAGACCTAATGTGTACCCAGTGCCTAGAATATGCCAGGCACTTTAGATGATCATTTCATTTAATCTTCTAGGAGCTTTATGGAGAAGTCTTCTCACTTGCCGTGTGAGTAACCTGCAACTTGGAGAAGTTAAGCGAATTGCTTGAAGAGAGCAAATACATAATAGGATTAGGATTCAAACTCAGGTGTATCAGATACCTTCCACCCCGCCCTCTATTTAAAAACACAACAAAAACCCAGGAGGAAGATAACAAGGGAGAGGAATACAATGTATAGTGTTCCTTCATTAGTTTTCTAGGGCTTCTGAAACAAAGTACCATGAACTGGGTGGCTTAAAACAGCACCAATCAGTTGTCTCACAGTTTGGGGGGCTAGGAGTCCAAAATCAAGGTGTTGGCAGGACCTCTTCCTCTGAAATCTGTAGTGGAACCCCTCCATTCCTCTTGGAAGCTCCTGGTGGTTGGCTGGAAATCTTTGCTGTTTGTTTAGGAGTGGCCTAATTCCAGTCTCTGTCCTTGTCTTCAAACGGCCTTTTCCCTGTGTCCTTCCATCTTCACACAGCCAGCCTATGAGGGCACTAATCTGCTCCAGTATGACCACATCTTAACTGTTTACATCAACAATGATGCTATTTCCAAATAAGGTCATGTTCTGAGATATTGGGATTAGAATTCAATCTTTATTTTTGGGGAACACATTTGCCCAAGGACAGTAACATTATGGGGATAACTATTCTTATAAAAACAGTACTTTATTCTCTCAAGTGTGGCTTACACTCTCTGGAGCACTTCATTAGAGTAATCATAATATGTAGAGATGCTCTTCTGTTAGAGTCCTACTAGGAATTAGAATGTTCATGAAAATGAAAGTCGCTCAGTCATGTCTGACTCTTTGCAATGCCATGGACTCTACAGTCCATGGAATTCTCCAGGCCAGAATACTGGAGTGGGTAGCCTTTCCCTTTTCCAGAGGAGTTTCCCAACCCAGGGATTGAGCCCAGGTCTCCCACAGTGCAGGTGGATTCTTTACTAGCTGAGTCACAAGAGAAGCCCTAGAATGTTCATAATTAGTACAAACTTTGTAGTTGAGGAAGCAGTTGAATTGAAATGTATTTCCTCTTGTGAACAGTCACATGCATGCAGGATAAAGTTAGGCTTAAACTTTGTTCTCGGATTTTATTGTCGAGACCTCTGTGCTGCCTTGTCTAACTATTTTCCCGTTTGGCTTTTTTTTTTTTTTTTTCTTGAGAAGACATCTGTTTTGAGAACATGCTTTGAGATTTTTGATCAGTAAGGCTCAAAATGGCAGTTAGGAAATGACGTCATTAAGTCTGCTATTCTTTTGCTCCTTTTTTACCACCCCCACCCCCCACCACAACATCCATATTGAAGCAGCTCAGTATTTTCTAAATTTTCAGTAAATGAGAACACAAAGTGAAGAAGTCTCATATGGGAACTTCCTATCACATATCTCAATGATTGTCTGAGATTGTTTTAGAAATCCATTTTATTTTTCAATGACAATACTATTTTGAAGACCATTTTTTCATAAATCATATTATGGACATTTTCTGTATAATGGAAAGTTAATTGGTTATTGCCTTTTGAAATTCCGCTTTCCTCTAAATGCATTTTTGTAAACTGTCCCATGTGACCTGTTGCCGTGTTGAATTTGAAATTCCAGATCACTAGACAAGAACCATGTCTAATATGCTTGGTTTACCTGTCAGTCTCAATAAATATTTAAAAATCGCACACAACTATATATTTTTTTCTTAGAGTACCTAAGAACTTTAGGTAAATGATAAATCCTTTTTAAGGATATCAGCAAAGAATGTGCTCAAGTACATGAAGAGCTCATCTGATATATTTGACAAAAAATTCAAGATGCAAATATGGGGAGAAAAGCAGTGCATGAAATTCTTTTTTTAATTGATGAAACTGCTTTTAAAAATAGCTAATCACCTAGTCCTTTCTATTTGAACATGTATACTTCTGGTCTCACCTCTTTTCATAGCAAAATCATTGGAAGCAGATGAAGGATATTTTACATCAAAACAATTTTATGACCATTCTGTATCTCTTGGTTTTGACAAAACTCTCCCCCATGAGGCAATAGCATGGCACAGTTCCTGACAATATTTTATTTTGGAATTTACTGGGGATAAAGATATCATTTCTGAAACATTTTTAGGTGGTTTGAAGCAAGGAAATATTTCATGCGAAGATGGACCCAATAAAAGACAGAAATGGTAGGGACCTATCAGAAGCAGAAGATATTAAGAAGAGGTGGCAAGAATACACAGAAGAACTGTATGAAAAAGATCTTCACAACCAAGATAATCATGATGGTGTGATCACTTACCTAGAGCCAGACATCCTGGAATGTGAAGTCAAGTGGGCCTTAGGAAGCATCACTATGAACGAGTGGAGGTGACGGGATTCCAGTTGAGCTATTTCAAATCTGAAAGATGATTCTGTGAAACTGCTGCACTCAATATGCCAACAAATTTGGAAAACTCAGCAGTGGCCAAAGGACTGGAAAAGGTCCGTTTTCATTCCAATCCCAAAGAAAGGCAATGGCAAAGAATGCTCAAACTACCACACAATTGCACTCATCTCACATGCTAGCAAAGTAATGCTTAAAATTCTCCAAGCCAGGCTTGAGCAATATGTGAACCGTGAACGTCCAGATGTTCAAGCTGGTTTTAGAAAAAGAGGAACCAGGGATCAAATTGCCAACATCCACTGGATCATGGAAAAAGCAAGAGAGTTCCAGAAAAACATTTATTTCTGCTTTATTGACTATGCCAAAGCTTTTGTGTGGATCACAATAAACTGTGGAAAATTCTGAAAGAGATGGGAATATCAGACCACCTGATCTGCCTCTTAGGAAACCTATATGCAGGTCAGGAAGCAACAGTTAGAACTGGACATGGAACAACAGACTAGTTCCAAATAGGAAAAGGAGTACATCAAGGCTGTATATTGTCACCCTGCTTATTTAATTTATATGCAGTGTACATCATGAGAAACACTGGGCTGGAAGAAGCATAAGCTGGAATCAAGATTGCCGGGAAAAATATCAATAACCTCAGATATGCAGATGACACCACCCTTATGGCAGAAAGTGAGGAACTAAAAAGCCTCTTGATGAAAGTGAAAGAAGAGAGTGAAAAAGTTGGCTTTAAGCTCAACATTCAGAAAACGAAGATCATGGCATCTAGTCCCATCACTCCAAAAATCACTGCAGATGGTGACTGCAGCCATGAAATGAAAAGACATTTACTCCTTGGAAGGAATGTTATGACCAACCTAGACAGCATATTAAAAAGCAGAGACATTATTTTGCCAACAAAGGTCCGTCTAGTCAAGGCTATGGTGTTTCCAGTGGTCATGTATGGATGTGAGAGTTGGACTGTGAAGAAAGCTGAGTGCCAAAGAATTGATGCTTTTGAACTGTGGTGTTGGAGAAGACTCTTGAGAGTCCCTTGGACTGCAAGGAGATCCAGCTAGTCAATCCTAAAGGAGATCAGTTCATTGGAAGGACTGATGTTGAAACTGAAACTCCAGTACTTTGGCCACCTGATATGAAGAGCTGACTCATTGGAAAAGACCCTGATGGTGGAAAAGATTGAAGGCAGGAGGAGAAGGGGACAACAGAGGATGAGGTGGTTGGATTGCATCACCAACACAATGCACATGGGTTTGGGTGGAGTCTGTGAGTTGGTGATGGACGGGGAGGCCTGGCGTGCTGCGGTTCATGGGGTCTCAAAGAGTCAGACGCAACTGAGCAACTGAACTGAAGCAAGAAGCTATTTTTTGAAGATGAATTCAATTCAAGAGAATGACATAGAAATAAGAATTTTAGCATCTTAAGATTTTATTTGGGAATTTAATCTTTTTAACTATCTTTACTAAGGTCCGTCTAGTCAAGGCTATGGTTTTTCCTGTGGTCATGTATGGATGTGAGAGTTGGACTGTGAAGAAGGCTGAGCACCAAAGAATTGATGCTTTTGAACTGTGGTGTTGGAGAAGACTCTTGAGAGTCCCTTGGACTGCAAGGAGATCCAACCAGTCCATTCTGAAGGAGATCAGCCCTGGCATTTCTTTGGAAGGAATGATGCTAAAGCTGAAACTCCAGTACTTTGGCCACCTCATGCGAAGAGTTGACTCATTGGAAAAGACTCTGATGCTGGGAGGGATTGGGGGCAGGAGGAGAAGGGGACGACCGAGGATGAGATGGCTGGATGGCATCACTGAGTCAATGGACGTGAGTCTGAGTGAACTCTGGGAGTCGGTAATGGACAGGTAGGCCTGGCATGCTGCAATTCATGGGGTTGCGAAGAGTCGGACACGACTGAACGACTGAACTGAACTGAACTACTCGTTGTATTTGGCTAACTGTATTACATAACACTCAGCTAGAATCTCCAAACACTGGGTCTCAGTATTTCTTTGATTCTTCCAGAAGTTCCTAGGGACAGTAGAAGGAAGCTCAAGGGGATGGTTGAGAGCACAGATTCTGGAGACCCTCTGCCAACTCAGATCTTGTGACCTTGGACCTCAGTCTTCCCTCTTGAGGATTAAATTAAGTGAGGAAGTTCAGACTAATGCTTGACACAGTAAGCACGATACAAATGTAACTATCCTTCTTCCAGGCTTACTTTGATATTCTAATTAGCTATGTGATCCAAGGTAAATCCTTTAACCTTTCTTAGGTTTTGTTATTCACATCTCGTATAGCTCACAAGCTTTTCATGAGAATTAAATTAGATATTTCATGAAGAGATCCAGTGTGCTTGTGGCTTATTGCTTTTAACTATGGCAGGCTATCTATGTACGCTTGAGTGTTTTATTTAAGGTATTCTGGTGCCTGAAAATGATGAACACATTCTAAACTTTTAACACCCGTCATTCCTTGGGATCTGTTTAGACATTGGGAGCAATCTAGATCATTATTACTCTTTTAATATGTTGCTTGATGTTACTGCATGTGTGTTATTAAAGTATATTCAACTGCTTTTTTGTTGTTGTACTCAAGCCATAACCATTGAGTAGTTGTTCCCCAAACCATAAAGTACCAAAGTCTCTTGAGTAAAAATAAACCAAGTTAGAGAAAATGTGATTTGTGACCTGCAATATCATCATTCCAAGACTCATGGCTCAGTGAAACTGGTTTCTGTTAGTAAAATAACACTCTGGTTTTATAAATCTCAGCCTTTGACTATGACTATATGTTTAGAGCTTCAAACTTAAAAATAATATTGCACATCATTACGCTTTCCCTTGGAGAAGGAAATGGCAACCCACTCCAGTATTCTTGCCTGGAGAATTCCATGGCCAGAGGAGCCTGGTGGGCTACTGCTCATGGGGTCACAAACAGCTGGACATGATTAAGTGACTAAGCTTTCCCTGTCAGTGAGAAAGTAACAGAGTCAGTCAAAAGTGTACCTCAAGTTTTATTGAAAAGGAAGGATTAAAATACAATATTGTGTGTGTGTATGTGTTTTTTAATTCATGAGAACTGCCTACATCCTTAGGAATGGTTTGGGGACGTGCTGATCCGAGGTGGTGATTTGAAAGGTAATGTTCTTTACCATTGGTGAGAGTAGTAATTTCAAGAGTATTATAACTTTGTTTTGTATTTCTAAGCTGGCTGACTCACTTGGTTTTGGGTTTCCTGGTTCATGATGTGATTATCATTCCATATGGTGCTATTATCTTCCAGCTCATATTTTCATCAGCCAGCACTAGCTTGTTGCCCATTTAATGATGCAGACATTCAAATTCATGGATGGCAGTTTCCGATGTTAAAACACCATTGCAAATTTACCTAAGGAAAATGAGTAAAAGAGCGTTTTTGCATTCAGAGTAACATGAGTCTTTATGCTAAGGAAGAATTCTTCCTCTCTTCAGTGCCCATACCATATAAAAGTGAAGTCACTCAGTCACGTCCGACTCTTTGCGACCCCATGGACACCAGGCTCCTCTGTCCATGGGATTTCCTAGGCAAGAGTACTGGAGTGGGTTGCCATTTCCTTCTCCAGGGATCTTTCCCAGCCCAGGGATCGAACCCAGGTCTCCCGCATTGTAGACAGACGCTTTACTGTCTGAGCCAACCAGGGAAGTCTATACCATATAAAAACATCATCCAGTGATGTCTAAAAATAAGAACTTTAGACTCCTTAGTCTCCTATGAACTGAATTAAAATTTGGAGGAATGTATTTTAACTCCAACCATGAGTGTTAGGTTTACCCAACTGCCACAAACCTCTTGTTTGTCAAAATGATTCATTTCAGAAAAAAACAAGCACATGTTTTCTCAGGTATCCAAGAGCTCCCCCCTATAACCCCCCCCCCCTTTTTTAAGCCTCAAAACTGAATTCTGTTAAGTCCATCCATGATTTTCATACTTTAAACATCTGACATGGGCTAGATGACCTTCCTAAGTGGTGATGGCAAAATCTAACACATGAGTTTGGTTATTTCTGTGGCTTAATGACAGTCCAGAACTATATCAAGCCAAGATCCTCAGTCATTGAGCAGAATTTTAAACCTGGGTATGAAGTCCATGAATCTCAAGATGAGCAGCCTAGATGGAGTCCTGGAGCAATGTGACAGTTGCTCTTTGTCTTTGAAACAATTACCGAGCAGTGCTGCTGTTAGCATCCTTTCCAGGTGAAGGTTGCCCAGAACTTTTTGGCAGGCTTTTGAGATGTTCTGATTTCTCAGTGGGTGCCTTTTCAGACAGGTGACTATGGCTTCTGTAAATTGGCTTCCTAGCTTAGCTTTCTCATTACTGCCATCCAGGAGTTAGGCTTTTTCACACAGTAGGTTGCATCACTTGTGTGTGTTAATGCTGGCTCTGGTTCCTTTGTGGCATTGAAAATAGATTCTCACCACTTGGTTGAATCTCTGCTTCAACTGTTTGCTATAGCTGGTCAATATCCAAGACTGCTAAAAAAAGGACCATAACTGAAAGGGTAGCTATAAAGTAAATATTTTGTTTTCTTCTGAAGCCAACGCCTACCCTTGTTTACGTAAATAATTAGGTCCAGATGTTTTACAAGTGACCATCTTCAAAAGCAAATTAATGGTAGAAAATAAAGGCTCATATATCTTGATCTGAATTGGCTGTTATTTTTTTCTGTTTTTATAGTGTTGTCAATAGACAGCTCAGATTCCATAATAAAAATTTGTAGTTTTTATTTATGATTCAGTATCATGCTTCTAGATATTTCCAGATGCTTAAATTACTTGCTGCTTATAAAATAATGTATGCTTATTTGTCAGTACTGTAAAAATTCTAAATACTTGCTCCTGGAAGATACATACATGGGCAGGAATAATATCTTTGTTTCTTATTGGTCAGCTGCTATATCATCTGAAGGCTAAAATTAAACCTAGTGACTGGGAGAAGGAACTGGTTGTACCAGCTCTTAATTTCTGCCGCTAGCACAGATTTGCTGGAATAACTGATATTGATCACAAATCTGCTGTACCTCCCTTCCTTTTCCCTGTGCAGCAAGCACCACTCTTTCCTTGCAGGTCAGCTACAGATTTAATTAGGGCTGGGGAAGTAGCTGGATGCTTGGCCTGGAGGCACTGGGCAAATAAGAACTCCAGTTTATCCATCAGATACACCAACCAGAAAGTCAAGTGGCATTATTTTACTCTCTCATCTTTGCCTCATGCTTCAACCATCTAAATTTCAAAAGCTCTTATTGAAGAGGGGGTGGTGGTGATGGAAGACAAATGCTTCTTGCTTAATGAAATCTATAGGACTGCTCATTGTGTATATGGATGTAATTTATTCTCTAAGGTCATAGTCCAACATCTTGGAGAGTGACTGTCTAAGAATGAGAGGGGCCACCATAGATAATAAATTCTTTTAGAATATAAACAAATGATGTGTGTGTATGTGTGGGTGCAGTCGTGGGTGTGGGTTTTTCACAGCTCTGTGAGCTGAATGCACCATGACGAAGATTACGTAGCAGTCCGTGATGATGATCTCTGTGTGTAGTGGTCAAGAACATTTCATGTATCATTTATAAACACTGTGCTGTGATGTCACCATATCATTCCCCAAAGCAAATGAAGCATAAAGAAACACAAGGAGACAGACTCCCTTTCTCTTCTTGGGGACTGTTGTTCCTGGGTCACATAAATTCTGGGTGGAATGAGACGGTGCCCTTCACTACAGAGGAGAGAGCGAGTCAGAAGTTGGGTGCTGAATGCTCCATTGTGTAGCTGGTGCATCTCACAGTTCTAACCCAAGTCACACTCAGAATAGTTTCTCCTTCCTCTCTTCTGGAAGAAAAACACGCAAGGAGGAGTTTTTGTGTTTCCAAAAGTGTGCTGAGGGTGAATTCCGAGGGTGAATACTGCCTTGTCCTCTTTCTTGTTAAATCTGTGGACGTGATTCAGCAGCCTTTCCTCCAGGGTGTCTCTCTCTCTCTCTCTGTCATCTGGGGTTCCCATCTGAGGTCTCTCCACTGACATCTCAGAGTGCAGTTATTTCAGGTCCGCAGATCATTGCATATATTTCCTTCAAATGCCAAGCTTCATGCTAACCTATTTGTCCAGTGTCAGTCCTTTCCCCGTGAGAGTTGTGCTTTGTTGCTTGCTTCCAAGGCTTAAAATAACCAAGTGTTAAGTTTTTCCTTTTCTTTGCTCTCTGAAACTTTCCTTTCCAAATCATCTCATGTGCTACCTAGCACTCTAAGTAACTTTCTAACCTGTAGGCTTTTTATTGACCTTTAGGTTCAGTGGTTGCTATTCATACCAAGAATCAAACATCTCTTTGTATTAATTCTGCCAGAGTGAACAGCTCATGTTAAAACATGTAGTCAATATGAAATGATGTAGGTTTGAAAGGGAATATCAGCGTGGTCAGATAAGGTCTACATGGCTCTCTACCAAAGAGCTGCCCAAGTACTGTTATGTTATGGTATAACCATAGCCTACACACTTACCTCCCTATTATGTTGTTCCATGTTTTATGGAATTGGAAGGGCTGACTCATGCTAATCAATCATGTAACACTAAAGGGTATGCTCAGTAGCTCAGTCGTGTCTAACTCTTTGTGACCCAATGGACTGTACAGCCCACCAGGATCCTCTGTCCATGGGATTTTCCAGGCAAGAATACTGGAATGGGTTGCCATTTCCTCCGCCAGGGGGTACTAAAGTAATAAGCCATAAGGAGTGTTTAGAATGGGGAGATGAGTACAATGAGATGGCTGGATGGCATCACTGACTCGATGGACATGAATTTGAGTGAACTCCGGGAGTTGGTGATGGACAGGGAGGCCTGGCATGCTGTGATTCATGGGGTCGCAGAGAGTCAGATACGCTGAGCGACTGAACTGAACTGAATGAGTACAATGTATCAGAATCCTCGAGAAGTGAATTTACCTAGAGACGCTAGGTGAAGAAGGTAGCCTTGAGGCATATTTCACCATGGCTGGTTTGAATCTCTTGAATCGTCCATTATAAACGGTATTACCACAGGAAGCTAAAAGTGTATGTCTTTTACGGGACTTGACATACAAGGTCAACTTCAGGCTCCTGGTCTTTCTGCCCTGTTCTTTAGGCTAATTGTCCTTCTGTTCAGTTTTTCTCCAAACTGATAGTTAATGTTCCTGCTTTAAAAATTATAAACATCTTTCAAATCTGCTTTCCTGCTATTCCATTTCAGACCCTCTGACTTCTTGAGATACAAATTTAGAGAGAACCTCCTGAGTTAACTTCTACATACTTCTGTGCAATGTGTGTGAAATACTGAATATTCCATACCTGGGTGTCTGGATAGGTGGTTGGATCATTTCTTTATGCCCCTATAGTCCACCAACATATGATAGAATACTTATTATAACAATCCTCTTATCATATGCAGATTGACAAAATTTACATGACTTTCAACCAATTTCTCCATAAATAGTTTATTGTAAATCAGCAAAAGGCAAATATTTTGTACAGATACTCAACAGTAGTGAAATTGGAGAGTATAAAAGCTCAGTTTTATATTTGTAAGTCAATCATTAATCATTAAATAACCTTGTGTTATCAGGGAATGCCCTCCACTCTATCCTGACTGTTAACTGTTCAATGGAAATCTACACTGACAAGGAATTTGCTGTTTCATGGAAGAATTCAACATATCTTGGGGTGACTGAAGACTGTTAGAAAATCCTTCCTTCTCACTGAAGTTATGAGTGAACATTTGATTCTTACGAGTAGTTTTCCATGGCTTGCATAATCATTATCTTCCTTTCAACCACCTTTTTAGTTTTTCCAATGTTTTTAAATGTTAGTGGTAGAATTGAACAAGTATTATACATAATTTGGTCTGGAGGTGCCCCATCTACTTTCAAGACGCCAGCATTTAATGCTTTTTACCATCATGCTGTTGGCTTATAACAATACTGGGATTAACTAAAACCCAACTAATTTTAACAAATTCCAATGACAAATGAAGTCTCCATATCCTGTGATAGAACCAACAATTCCTTTGATTCAAAGTGTAGAACTTTCCATGAATCCTAATTATGTCATTTTGTCACGTGGGTTTGGACTTTCAATCCCTTACATTTCTTCTGAATTCTCATTTCCTTGTGCAGTGTATTTATCCAGGATATTGTAATGAGAGAAAAAAGAAACCAAACCAAAACCAACCAAGAACCCCCAGCCATGCCTTGCGTATCTTTGTATAAGAGATACACAATGACAGAAAATATATTCTTGAAGACCAAATAGAAGATATAATGTCACAACATAGGGTTTCATTTCATTAATTCACTCAAATGTTCATGGAAGCCTAGACCATGCCAGATACTGTGTTAGGCCTTATGAATAATTAAAGCCTTAGCTTTTGTGAAGCTGATATTTTAGTGGAAGAGATGGAGTGTAAACAGAATGTGGTAGGAAGTAAACATAGGTAGGTTAAATAAAGATAAAGTTGAATAGGTGGCCATTTACTTTAGAGATAGTTGCTGAATAGGTGGCATTTAAACTAATGCCTTAAGTTTCTGAAGAATTCAAAGAGCTATTCAAAGAGCTGAGAGAACATTTCAGGCCAAAGGGAACAGCAGATACAGGAAGGAATGACTGTGGTTAAGAACAGGTGGTCTCCAGCATGAAGTTTCGATTCCTTTTTTTCTTTCTGAATTACAATTGATTTTTAAAAAGTTCTGTTTATGCACTGAGTCCTCAACACTGCATGCAGGCTACTCTCTAGTTGTAATGTGTGAGTGTCTCATTGCAGCGGCTTCTCTTGTGTGGAGCACGGGCTCTGGGGCATATGGGTTCAGTAGTTGGGCTTAGTTGCTTAGCACCATGTGGGATCTTCCCAGATCAGGGATCAAACCCATGTCTTCTCCTGCTTTGGTAGGTGGATTCTTAACCACTGGATGACCAGGGAAGCCCTACCAATTGCTTTTGAATAAGCTTGCTTAATTAGTATGGTTAAATGAATTATTATTATCCAGTCCGTATTTCTCCATGGTGTTCATGAGAATATCACAAACTATCAGATATATTGGAAAAATCTTATTTTATTCTGTACTTCTTTTTCTGATATATGATTCAAAATGAACAGAAATCTTTTGGGATTTGTTCCTAGTAAACTGTGGTGACTTGTTTGCTCAGGTCTTCTAAACCACTTGTTCTTGGATCCTTTATAGAATTTATCAGGAGTCTGAGTCAAGTGGAACAGTCAATAGTTTCTAAAATGTTTGTTTTTGAAACTTGGTTCAAGATGTTTTGTATCTTCAGTCTATTCAGATTTCGTCTATTCCCCCTAATTGTGTAAAGATGATCACAAATGGTTCTTGATCAAACTTACAAGATGGTTCAATACCTGGAAATATAATTCACTCTGTTTCAAGTAATTAGATTTTCTTTCACACTAGAAATATATCAGGATTTGTTCTGGTTCATTATGCTTTAAGTTTGGAGGCACTTTTCTTAATAAAGAAAAAGGAATCTGAATAGTATAAAACTGCTCTGTCCCCTTTCTTATCTGGAAATTTTGCTTCATGGGTGATGGTTCACATCATGGCTGTCAGGTGTGAGCCAACTCTCTATTTCGCTTTAAGCATAGCTAACCAATGGAAGCTTCTCTGGTGACTCACTAAGATGGTGAAGAATCTACCTGCAATGCAGGAGACACAGGTTTGATCTCTGAATTGGGAAGATTCCCTAGAGAAGGAAATGGCAATCCACTCCAATATTCTTGCCTGGAAAATTCCATGGACAGAGGAGCCTGGCAGACTACAGTCCATGGGGCTGCAAAGAGTCGGACATAACTTAGCGACTAAACAACAAGGGCCTTTATGGATAGGAACTCGCAGCAAAGCCGTGGTCGCTGTGGTGTTGACCTCACACCCATGGTTTTAACATCACGCCCACGCCTTCCAGGCCTGGAGAGAACAGTGTGGAACAAGATCCAGAGCTTTGTTTCTCCAAATGTTTCCTTTCTCACTCTTTAAAAGTCTTCCTAGGTATGTAGACTAAACAGAGATTTATAGGAAGGAAAGTCCACACCCCAGGGAATTCCAACATTCAGAAGTACCTCAAGGACCCTTAACAATTGAGGAGTGACTCTTTTGGACACTTTTCTATGCCAAGCTATCCCAGACAGTAGGCCAACATTTGAAACTGATGAGAAAAATACCAGAAAACTCACAAAAGTCACCACCAAACGTAAGTCCTCTTAAAGGAAGCAATTAGTGTTTTTTGAACAAAAATATTTTATTTGAGCAAGCAGTATTCCTTAATTCCCAGATTATTTGTCTTCAGAAAACCACAAGATAAATATACTATTCACTTTCTTTGCCTGCTTCTGCTGGCAAGTACAACTAGTAATATGGAGAAAATAAAAGGAGAGAAAGGGCATAGTACTTGATTTTCAAAGCAGAGGAAAGGGCCAGTGGTGACCTAAGTGTTGAGTTTATCTCATAGGTAACCATAGGGGCCCGCACTTACTTGGCTGACTGTTCGCAGTCAGTTCTAGGTTCTACGCAAGAGTGCATATTCTTTCTTTCCTTTGTGGTTTACATCTTAGTGAAGTAAATCTACAATACAAATCTTAAAAAATTAGCATGTCTATGGTATCTCATTAAAAGCTAAGAATGAAGATGGCCCTGAGTCACTTAATGAAGAGGCTGGAAATGTTGTCTCTGAAACTCTTTCTAGCTACAATATCTGTGATTGTTAAGAAAACTGTCTTACTCCTGAATAGAAAGTTTGATCTTCTTTGTGGAGACTGAAGAAGAGCTGTGATCTTTCTTTTTCATTCTTTAGCAATTTTATGTGCAACTTTTACATAAGGCACTAGAAGATTGGATCACTTTTTCTTGGAATTTTTGAAGACCCTTAAAAATGCATTCTCCCTATCAGTTAATATTTCCTCTATGGCAGCATTATGGTGGATGCTAAAAAAATGACCAAAACCTAAGTGATGGTTCCTGGATCATGTTCCCCACTTAGTAATTTTTATGAGGCCACATTTAGTTTCTTGTAGCCAAATATTTTGAGACAATGTTCGTTAAATCTTCAGAGTCTTCTGTGTTGTCCGGTTTAAATAACGACTCATTCTATAGCAGCATCTGATCTGCATATAGCTTGATAAGTAATTTTAAAAACTTGAAAAATTTAGGAACATCTTTGAATAAGTAGATAGTGCTAACCCCTTTTTAGATGTTGATTTTTTGTTGTTGTTGTTTAAATTGAAATTCTCCTTTTATCCTTAGGGAAAACAAATTGCCACTAACATCAATCCACTGGAATTTCATATACCTTTTTTAATCCAGAGGCTTAGAAACAAATATAGTCACCGAATGTGTATCAGATAAGCCAGACATTTAAAAGTGAAAGTATTTTTCTCATTTTTTTTTTCAGGCTTCTCAATTTTTATGAGATACTTGGTTAAACATCATTGCTCAGGGTATTTCTGATATGGAATAAACATTAAGATTAAATTTCCAGAAGAAAATATTTAGTCCTCATAATTTGTACCAGGATTGGAAAAAAAAAAAAAAGAGGTATGGAAAGTAATAATTAAAAGTTGTGTCAAGCTATATTCTGGTTTGAGAGAGAGAGAACAGAAAGGAGGGAAGAAAAAAGATGACCAAAAATATTCTTCCCTCTTAATTCTGTTCATCAGATACTATCTCTATCTCATTTTTATGGATATGTGTTTCTCCCGAGTCTCAACCAATCATTCTATTGTAGTATATTTGAATCCTGAGAAGTTATTTGCCTGTGTTTCATAAATCTTGATAACAGAACCTAATTCTTGGTAGTTAGGTAGTACTCAAACAGGATAGAAAGATTATTTTAATACATTTGATTAGGTAAATTGATCACATTAACTGCATTAACTGTTATATTAATAGAAGTCTGGATGTGGATGAATTCAGAGACCCTGATCTTTGTTCTCACTCCAGGTGACAGAAGAATATTTTGTCTATTTCTTTTTTTATCCCTTTATTAAATTTTCTTGGGTAATATTCTTAAAAAAGCAGACTGAGAATATTCAAGCTTGTTTTTGGTATGAGATAAAATAGCGTGTCCCCCCCCAACCCCCGCATCAAGTGTGTGTGTGCCCATGCACATCATGTGAGTATGTGTGTGTGTGTGTGTGTGTGTGTGTGCATTGTTGCCACCACTGCCATCACTCTGAAACTCTTTATGGCTCTGTTTCCTCTGAGGCAGATAAGGCTGGAAAATGAGATCTTGGGTCCTAACACAAAACCACCGCACTTCCTATTGCAACAGATACACGGTGTTGAACTCTCTCCTCAGCTGGGTGTAAACACAATGTGTTGTCCATTATTCTTAATTCTACAAGAAGTAAAAGCAATACCCCTGGCTGATTTAGTGGGGGACAATCTTTGTCTGTTGAGTAAAAGCCATTAGGGGTGTTTCTCCCATGCCATCAGTCTGCGTTCTTACAGAAAGTAACATCTCTGGGAACCACGCCTCCATGGACAGAGTTCACAGAGCCCCAACGGGTGGCCCCCAGGACTTGGGTGGCTTCCGACTGTAATCCTACTAGGGAAGTGATGCTTTTCTCATAAATAAGCCCTGTTGTACTCCTATTCAATGTGAACTGACACCGTTGCTTTACCTTCTCACATTTAATTGTTGTGAAAACTTATCTTAAGACTTCTCCATATCTAATTTTCACATTTTCTCCTAGAAGGCATCTGTTTCATGCAGGTGCTTTTGAACATGTTATGTTATTTTTTGTTTCCTCTTTCTCTCTGGAAACAGTTGCTGTTAATGTTTATTGGGGGCATCAATGTTATATTTTTTTGTGGTGTGACAAGTGAGGTGTGTTGGCACAGTGAGAAATTTGATGGTTGAGTCTTCTAGCTGGGTAGCACTTTCTGGTATTTGTGCTGGTGCCTGTGAAGTTCTAAAAGGGAATTGTGATGCAGGCACGCCCAGGCTGGAGGATAGAATGGGTTCTCTGAGAGTACTTCAGAACATGATATATCTCCCCTGATTTTCTATAATTATGAAAAGCCCCGTTCTGGTCAATAATAAAATGTATTCTGAAAAGAATAGTTGTAAGGCACATAAAAAGAAACACAATACAATGCTTGCTTTTTTTTCTCCCTATTGTATAGCACAGAAGGAAATGGAATCTGAGGCAACTTTAAATCTGTCATCAAATAATGAGTAAGACTAAAGTGAAACACTTAAGACTGGGAAGCAAGCATCACATTGTAGATGAAGAAAGGAGAACCTTTTCTCAGATCATGTTGCTTAGGTGAAAGGGAGATTTCATTGTCTAACGGGCAGTTCATTGCTCTGTTTACTTTTGAATATTTAGGAAAGCTACGTTTTGGTGTTTTGAATTGTAGCTCTAAAGTTGAACATTTTAGGAATTAGTTCTACCTATATGTCAACTGGTTACAACTACTACTGGATTTTGCCTGGTTTATTTTTTTGTTTAGTCTCTAAGTTGTGTCTGACTCTTTTGTGACCCTATGGACTATGGCGTGTCAAACTTCACTGTCTGTGGAATTTCCCAGGTAAGAATATAGGACTGGGTTGCCATTTCCTTCTTGACCCAGCGGATCTTCCCAACCAAGGATAGAACCTACATCTCCTCCATTATAGGCAGAGTCTTTGCCACTGAGCCACTTGGGACAGTTTCCCATTAGTGTAGTCTGACACTGGTCCTCTGACATTTTTTTTTTTCTGGGCTATAAAATAATTCCATCCAAAATTAATCATCTGAGTAGGAATGTAAGTATAGAATAAAAATGAAAAAAATCTGTTTCCATTTGCAAATTCAAGGATGGATTGTTATACAATTCCTTAGCTTATATCATGTGTATATGCCACCATTTCACATTCTTAACTGCTACCTCTGCTCAGAATAAACGATAAAAGAATGAATTACCATTGATAATGGAATGAACAAGTGAATTAAGGCTGTTGGGGGCCTGGGTTACTTCAGAGACATAAAAACCAGTGACTCAGAGAGGCAGGTGGCAGAGAACAGGAAGTTGCTGGATCAGCTGCCAAAAGAGCCTGGGTGGTGGAGGCGTCAGTCCAGAGCTAGACTCCGAAGCAGAACCCCTGGGAGATGATGGATTTTTCAGGATGTCTTTGCCTCTGCAGGCAGACACAACTGTCTGCTTAAAAGGAAGGCTCCCTTTGCCTGTGCAGATCGACAGCAGACAAGCTGCAGTGGTCCAGGAATGCCCACCCGCCTCTCCTAGTTCTTGCCCCCTTGACTCCCTTTTTGATGGTCACCATCACTGCTGAAGGGTTTTCCTGCTGCCTTCAGCCTCAGCCACTGGCAAAGCAATGGTGGCCCTGGGAATCAAAGACCTGCCTCTCCTCATGGTGAAATGGAAGGTGATGCCAGGTCTGAAATGAGAGTTGGAAAGAAGACAGCATTGACTCATGGAAAATTCAAGGACCCCCACTGTCCCCACCCCTCGGAGTGCCAGGCACTGTGCTGGGCAGTAGGTGTGAACTGGGCAGAGCACGGATTCTCCCTGCACAGAGCATACAGATTCACCTTGTGCAACAGAGATGGCTCAGGTCTCAGCTAGAGTGACCTCATCTTTACACAACCGGCGCAGTAAGCACAACGCCACACGGTGTCGGGAAAATGTGCACAAAGCATCTAGTCCAGTGTCTGGCTCTTGGCAGATGATCAGTAGATACTTTTTTTCTTTCCTCCTCTTCCTCTACTTAGCCTTAAACTTAATCACCTATATAGATGCTTTTGAAAAACAATGGGCAGATGGTCATTCCTTGCCCATGTAATCAGCCCTCCAACACCTCCTTTATCATTGACAACTCCCCCTTTATTCCACTGCATGTTTCCTTTTGGTGATGGTTTCATTTCTCCTCCAAGGTTGTCCTTGATGTTCTTTTTAACCTCATTCCTCCCACAGACCATATGCTGGAGGGGGGTGGGGGACAGGAGAGGCACTGAGATTTGTTCTGCCTCCTGCACCTGTCTGGGGCTGGACCTGCCTATATATAGACAGACGTGAGCAGCAGGCATCTCTGAAATGTCACGCCAAGGGAACAGGCAGGGCCCTTTGCTCTGTGGGGGGACTGTGTGAAGGGGTATTGATAGACGGGTATGGCCATGCTTTCAAAACCCTGTACTGCGACTGAGCCCTGCTCCTCCATCCATGTTTATTCTGAACTGCTTGATATTCTAAGGCTGTGTTCAAGGCCAGCCTGGGTCAGGAGTGGAACAAGGGGTCTTAGAGCTGCCTTTATGATTGTATACCCTCCAGAGTCTGCCTGACTTGGTCCAGGCCCACTTCTACCACAAACAGGCTGTGTTACCTGAGGCAAAGCCACAGTCCAGGGGAGCCCAGCTTTACTAATTCTTGGCTCTCCTGGTGGCTCAGATGGTAAAGAATCTGCCTGCAATGCAGGAGACCTGGGTTCAGTGTCTAGTTTGGGAAGATCCCCTGGAGGAGGAAGTGGAACCCCAATCCATTATTCTTGTCTCAGAAATCCCATGGACAGAGAAACCTGGTGGGCTGCAATCCATGGGGTCTTACAGAGTCAAATGCAACTGACCGACTAATACTTTCACTGTCTTTCAACACAGAATGCAAGCAACAGCCCCATCTCTCACAGTAAGCCCTAGCTTAGTAAGTGGGGATTTCATCATTTTGCTCAAAAGTTTTGGAGTCATCCTTAGTTTTTCTCTTTCTTTCCTGTTCTACTCTCTAGCTATCACCATATCCTATTAGCTCTATGTTCAAAATAAGTCAATAAACCAAATCCAATCACATCTCTCACTCCCTTCCCTTCCTAGGGCTTTTTCAGAGAGGCCTGCCCTGATAACTCTATCATATCTCTTTGTCTTTTCCTTCGTACTGAGTTATCTTGTATTTGGGACTTCTTTCCATTTAGTGTACAATGTGTGTCTATTTTATTTCCCCCACTAATAGATGATAAACTCCATGATGACAGGAGTTTTATATGTTCTGTTTACTACTGTATCCTCATCAATCAGTGCATTGTCTGGCACAAAATCATTCCTGTGAGGATCCATGTCAAAGAAAGCACTGATAGGAAACATCTGTAAATCACCCAGCAGAGCACCTTGGTGTCACACATTTGCATCACAGGGAGCTTTTCTTTGAGGTTCTTCTGCAGCAACAAAAACTAACTTCAAATTCTAGGCCACTGCTTGGTGAGAACCTCCCAAAGGACATGTTGCTAAATCTTTTAGAAGAGAAAAATAGATGATACCAAGCTGATGGTGTCAAAAGCAATGTACAAGGATTGCATAGAAACTCGACACTGACTACTTGATAGCAGTGTTTTTGAAAATCTGGCTGCCAGTGACCAGCATCAGAATCACCTGGGGTGCATGTTAAATACAGATTCCAGGCCTGCTTCTTCACTTGAGAACTGCTTCATAGTCATGCTTTGTAAATTGCTCTTGTAATTGACAGAACATTTACATTGGCAGCAGCCTCCCATTTTCCCAGGGTCCAGTAAGCAACCTTGGGAACCAGGTGCTAAAAGGAGAAAAATGGTACCATGCTTGCTTCAGTTATCTAAGATACATGGATTGATTGAACATACAAATACCGGGTAGAACAGAATGAAAATACTAAGCCCACATGTGAACTTTTTATACCCTGAGCAGATTAAGATGGTTGGGTGGATAGGTAAGGATTGTGGTTTACTAAAGAGGCAATGATTGTCTAGCTAGGTATAACAGAACTGTCTAGGAGAGGCAGATGGTCATGATGGAAGTTCAGAAACTATTTTTGAAAAGTTCAGCTTGATTATGCATTTATTTTTATGGACCTTATAAGCATAGATCCACAAAGGAAAATCTTTTTCAAAGGCAAACATAGGGCAGTATGGTGCTGCATATAAGAATTACTCAAATGCCCAGTATCTGTATTTAATTCACATAATATATTACAATATTGACTTCTGTTATACTGGAACCAAATGTGATTGATGTAATTAATGTAATTTTAGTGATAGTAAAATTGAATTAGTGCTACTAATTTCTAGTCTTTCCCAAGACTTCTGAAAAACTTTTTATTGATTGAATGAAATGTAGGAAAAGAAGAGTATTGTCAATGTGTAAATTGATATTTTATTAGAACTTGCCAGGAGTTACCTAGGTAGGTGGAAACTTCAGTCAGAGTCAGTAAAACCCATAGGCCCAGGAAGACTTGTAGTCAAAACTACCTTGTGTTCCATTATTTGGTGATGGAATGAGACAAAATGTGTCTCTTGAAAGCAGCAAGGTACTTTTCTGAGAATGTTTTAAAATTAGTATGACTTACTTGAGGAGCTTTTCATAAAAGCCTACTGTTCGTCTGAAATGAGAAACGGTGAATGCCTTTTTCATTTTAACTACTAAGTGATTTCTTTCAGAGCCTTCTCCACTTCATTGTTCTTGTCATATGTTTCCAGCATAGACTCTAGGCCATGTACTTAACACCTTCTTATTTCTTCAAATTCATAAAATGTAGCCCACCAATTCCTTTTTTTCATCACTAGTTCAAACTCAGCTGCGTATGATAGTCACAAGTATGTTCTTTCATTTGTCACTTGGGCTGTTTCCACCTGATTCATAGTGTCTTTGGAACCCTGAAAGTGAATTCTGATCGTTCGGTTGGGCTAGAATGGGTATGCATATGGAGTTTTGGAAGCTGAACAGAAGATTGAACTATATAGCTTTATATAAGTCTCTTTTCTTTATTACTACATGATTTAAAAAGAATAGAACCTCCAACAGCATGGAGATTCCTTGAAAAACTAGGAATAGAACTACTTTTGACTACCATAGAACCACCATCAATCCTTCTATTGGGCATATACCTGGAGAAAACCATAACTGAAAGAGACCCATGTACCCCAATATTAATTGCAGCACTGTTTACAATAGCTAGGCTTCCCTGGTGGCTCAGCTGGTAAAGGATCCACCTGCAATGCAGGAAACCTGGGTTTGATCCCTGGGTTGGGAAGATCCCCTGGAGAAGGAAATGGCAACCTGCTCCAGTACTTCTGCCTGGAAAATCCCATGGATGGAGGATCCTGGTAGACTACAGTCCATGGGGTCACAGAGTCAGACATGACTCAGTGACTTCACACTTTACAATAGCTAGGACATGGAAGCAACCTAGGTACCCAATGGCAGATAAATGGATAAAGAAGTTGTGGTTCATAATACATACATACTCAGCCGTAAAAACGAAGAGTACCAATGAACCTATTTGCATGGCAGCAGTGGAGATGCAGACAGAACAGACTTGTAGACACAGTGGGGGAAGGAGAGGGTGTAATGAATTGAGTGTAGCATGGAAACATTTATGTTCAGTTCAGTCGCTCAGTCGTGTCTGACTCTGCAACCCCATGAATCACAGCACGCCAGGCCTCTGTATCCATCACCAACTCCCGGAGTTCACTCAGGCTCACGTCCATCGAGTCAGTGATGCCATCCAGCCATCTCATCCTCTGTTGTCCCCTTCTCCTCCTGCCTCCAATCCCTCCCAGCATCAGAGTCTTTTCTAGTGAGTCAACTCTTCGCATGAGGTGGCCAAAGTACTGGAGTTTCAGCTTTAGCATCATTCCTTCCAAAGAACACCCATATATAAAACAGCCAGTGGGAATTTGCTGTATGACTCAGGGAACTCAACCTGGTACTCTGTAACAACCTAGAGGGGTGGATGGGGTGCGAAGTGGGAAGGAGGTTCAGGATAGAGGGGACATATGTATATCTATGGCTAATTCATATTGATGTGTGGCAGAAACCAACATAACATTGTAAAGCAATTATCCTCCAATTAAAAATAAATAAATTTAAAAAATACCTTCAAATAAGAACAGCTTCTGTATTTCTTTCTTGGAGGGGCTAAGAAATTGTACTATGTTGAAACGGGGAGAGACTTGTTTTGCAGCTGCATTTAAATCAGTTCAGTCACTCAGTCATGTCCAATTCTTTGCGACTGCAGCACGCCAGGCTTCCCTGTTCATCACCAACTCCTGGAGCTTGCTCAAACTTATGTCCATCGAGTCGGTGATGCCATCCAACCATATCATCCTCTGTCATCCCCTTCTTCTTCCACCTTCAATCTTTCCCAGCATCAGGGTCTTTTCCAGTGAGTTGGTTCTTTGCATCAGGTGGCCAAAGTATTGGAGCTTCAGCATCAGTCTTTCCAATGAATATTCAGGACTGATTTCCTTTAGGATTGACTGGTTTGATCTCCTTGCTGTCCAAGGGACTCTCAAGAGTCCCAGCGCTACACTTCAAAAGCATCAGTTCTTCAGCAGTCAGCTTTCTTTATCATCCAACACTCATTCATACGTAACTACTAGAAAAATACTTGAAAAAATACTGGAAAAATATCTGAATAGTAAATACTATATTGGCAGAATAGTTGGCTCCCATCTGAACAGCTCTGATTCTGAGGCCAAATTGAATTTATGAATCACAAAATTTTGTCTGAATATTGCTTCTCTTTCAAACATATAAAGGTTCCTTAGTGAGAAGTTAGAATATATTGTGAGAATATCTGATTTACAGCATACCCTGTTTAAATTCGGTTATAACACAGTTTCTTGGCTAATAAAACTAAGAACACTTACCAGTTTCCATTCCAATTGTTATAAGTGGTATAGAAGTTGGCAATGGACCACATATGCATACTGTGCCTGAAAACAGAACATGGACTATTAGAATATAAAGAAATACCTAAATCGCTAAAGAGTTGAATCACAGTCGATATGTGTTCCCCTGGAGAAGGGAATG
The DNA here is from genome assembly GCF_016772045.2 of Ovis aries. Classification (NCBI taxonomy): domain Eukaryota; kingdom Metazoa; phylum Chordata; class Mammalia; order Artiodactyla; family Bovidae; genus Ovis; species Ovis aries. Next base: position 29,453,865 of record NC_056076.1, read on the forward strand.
GCTACCCACTCTTGTATTCTTGCTTGGAGAATTCCATGCATGCATAGTGGAACCTGGTGCACTCCAGTCCATGGGTCACAGAGAGTCAGACAAAACTGAGTGGCTAACACTATATGTTAGTGGTTTGGTCCTCCTAATTAGTAGCATTTTAGGACTTAACTGCCTGTGAATTAGAAACTTGAATTCTGATGTGATGTCAGTGATTTCCGTTAATGCTCTCATGGGTAGAATTGCATGGCTTATATGAATGTAGGAAAATGAAGAAGAAAGTAAATTCTTTAGCCTAAGTTCTCTTTGATACCCTTGTGGGTCCTACCTAGTAAGTCCATAGTTTTAGTACATCCTCTGGGAGGAAAACTATCACACACAAAGTGCCAGTGTTGATAGTATAATGAAGCAATGAGTGAATTGCTTCAGAGCCCCTGAAGCAACATGTCTGTGTCCCAAGCTTAGTCTCAACTAAAATGGAGCTTCTTGGATTCACAGTTGTTTTAACCCATCACAAATCCAGCATATTTTGTGAGTGGTATATTTTAGTACAATTATTTTTTGGTGCTACTAGATCATTTTGGCTTAGTGAGTTAGATGACATTTATTTTAAAAATAAAATAATTTTTTTTGTTTCTTACCATATTGTTACTCTGTAATGCTGTTTTTAATATTAGGATAATAAAATTTTCAGTTGACCATACTGTTGAAGATATGTGTCAGCAAAAGAGTATTCTGTGAACCATGAAGAAAGATGTCAGAATTCACACCATGGCTTAATTAAGCATTTTCTCCACACATACTCCTCAAAGCTCTACGATGTTTGTAAATCATCTGTTACTTAGTAATAGAATTATTCATAGAAATTAGCTCTTAGAAATTAACAAATCTAGAGGATATAATCATGAAAATATTATTTTGATCTCGATGAAGTCACAATCTTTCTATTGATATTAACTGTTATAGACTAGAGATATACCCTGATAAGGATTTTGATAAAGGCTTAAGAAAGGTGGAGATAGTTTAATTATTATACTGTGTATAATGCTTTAAAAGTGATATTTTAAATGCCATAGGTTAGTTTGTAATTTAGAGAAATCAGAGACTGACAAAATAACGAAGTATATTCTCTGTAGTATGAGTAATACTTTATTCTAAACTGTTTTTGATATTTTTGTCTAATGTCTTATATTTGTTTTTTTCAATCCAGGCAGACTTCTTAATGTTATTTTAAATTAAATATAGTATTTAATAGTATGGAAAATACACTTAGGTGTACCTATAATTTTCCTATAGTATCTTAAAAAATTGTGGTTTCTTGGAGTTAATTATCCATTACATAAATTACCACAATACTAAAAAAAAAAAGTTATTAGGTTTATGTTAGGAAAGCAATAGACTCTCAAAAGTTTGTGGATTTAAGGCCAGAAAAATATTACAAAGACCCTAAGGCTAAAAGAAATTCGAGAAAAAAGGACAAAGGTCTGAGCTGCAGATTAATTAACCCTCAAATGACTCTACACAAGGGGAATTGTGTGGAGATCCCTATGAACATGGTAGTTTTCCAGGCTATATAAGATGTACCTGAGCTTCCTTTGAGCCTAGTGATGAAAGTGAAAGAGGAGAGTGAAAAAGTTGGCTTAAAGTGCAACATTCAGAAAACTAAGATCATGGCATCCAATCCCATCACTTCATGGCAAATAGATAGGAAAACAGTGGAAACAGTGGCTGACTTTATTTTTCTGGGCTCCAAAATCACTGCAGGTGGTGATTGCAGCCATGAAATTAAAAGATGCTTACTCCTTGAAATGGCACCCCACTCCAGTACTCTGGCCTGGAAAATCCCATGGATGGAGGAGCCTGGAAGGCTGCAGTCCATGGGATCGCTGAGGGTCGGACATGACTGAGGGACTTCACTTTCACTTGCCTCCTTGAAAGGAAAGTTATGACCAACCTAGACAGTGTATTAAAAAGCAGAGACACTATTTTGCCAACAAAGGTCCGTCTAGTCAAGGCTATGGTTTCTCCAGTGGTCATGTATGGATGTGAAAGTTGGACTATAAAGAAAGCTGAGGGCAGAAGAATTGATGCTTTTGAACTGTGGTGTTGGAGAAGACTCTTGAGAGTCCTTGGACTGCAAGGAGATCCAACCAGTCCATCCTAAAGGAGATCAGTCCTGGGTGTTCATTGGAAGGGCTGATGTTGAAGCTAAAACTCCAATACTTTGACCACCTGATGCAAAGAGCTGACTCATTGGAAAAGACCCTAATGGTGGAAAAGATTGAGGGTAGTAGGAGAAGGGGACGACAGAGGATGAGATGGTTGGATGGCATCAGTGACTCAATGGATATGGGTTTGGGTGGACTCCAGGAATTGGTGATGGACAGGGAGGCCTGGTGTGCTGCGGTTCATGGGGTCACAAAGAGTCGGACACGACTGAGTGACTGAACTAACTGAGCTTCCCTAGAAGCTCTTGAAAAGAATGTCTATTACAGTAGAGAAAGGCAGTGAGCTGATTGCAATTATCTTTCAAATCAGAATAGACTGCTTTTTAAGCTTGTAACTGACGTTTTCGATTTTTTTTAACTATGCAAAAGGCTTTGTGAAATTTCTTGTTTTCCTTTGAAAATTTAGTCTCTCATTTGTTATACTCTTTAATTATAGTATATTTGTTGTAGTACCTGGAGTAAATATATATGTGCAATCACATAATTAATTTAGAATCAGTAATTATGATGTGTAACTGTAATATAAAATTTTCTACTAAGCTTTGTCAAATGAAATGTCCTAAGCATACGCATCACATTCAAACCTCAGTGGATGACTTTTCTGATTTGTTCTTTTTCTAAACCACTGAGTGTTTACTGTACTTTGTGTTTTTTTTTTTAATACCTTTTATGTAATTTGTAACTGAAATACATGTGTTCTCATTCGCTCCCTCCTGAATATTGTTTGTTTAATGTTCAACTTTGGCAATCTGTGGAATAGAATGGTCAAGAGAATGTGGTTGATGGTGTTTCAGGGGACTGCTTAGCTGCATGACACATCTCCCGGGGAAGGGTAAGAGGGGGATTGACCCAAAGGCTAATGAAGATAGGCTTCACGTGTGCAAACACTTTCCAGGACCAGCATAGGGGCCCTACTGGGTCTTAGCACGGTTATCGAGTCGGTGTAATTTTTTGTCTTTTCCAGTCTCTTTCCTTTCTATTACCTCTTAGCCTCACATTGAGTGGTATCTGGAGGCTGCAGACATTTTGATACCTAGCTAAGGTATAACTGAGTTAAGAATAGATTGTGTTGAGTCTAATGGGACATTTTGGCATGGTTTTCGTTTTTGTGTAGTACAGTTGCATGAATGCTAACTGTCCTGGCTTTTCAGTGGCCTCCTGGAATACTCCTACTACCCAGTGTGCCAACTGACCGAGTGTCCTAACACAAAAAGGTACTAAGCAATTTGAAGAGATGTTTTGGGATGTTTTAGTAAAACATGAGAAATTAGACCCGTGTTAGATATATATGATGAATCCCTTTTGTCATCTTCAAGTTACTTATTAAAGAACTGAGAGTAATTTCAGATTAAAAAATGCATGAATGTGAACCAAAGTGATGAAAAGTGAGTGATGAAGTCAATAGAAATTATGCTAACATTGAGCATATAATTACAACCAAAAGTTTTTCAGAGCATAGTAAAGAATAGTTAAGAGGAAGGGATAAATTTCTGATAGAAGTGGTGAGTAGGTTCTTGCATTAAGTCATATGAATGAATGACATCTGAACCCTTTGGGAAAATATTAGAAATTTCTTGATTTAATTTAAAATACTAGTAATAACAAAGCTGATATGACATCTTTGCACGGAAGTTATCAATGACAAACTGGTTAAAGTTAAGACTAGTCACAGCAGAAAAAACTCAAAAATGCTCACATGTAAAAGGAATTTTTTTCAAAGTTGATAACTACCATAATGAGGGGGTAAGTAAGTGTTAGTCGCTCAGTTGTTCCCTACTCTTTGTGATCCCAGGAACTGTAGCCTCCCAGGCTTCTCTGTCCATAAAGTGCTCCAGGCAAGAATACTGGAGTGTGTAGCCATTTCTCTTCTCCAGGGGAATCTTCCCAGGGATTGAACATGGCTCTCCTGCACTGGGGTAGATGCTTTACTATCTGAGCCACCAGGGAAGTCCACCATAAAATATACATATTATTAATAATAATTTGAGAAGCTGAACATAGCTTTCAAAAATTATCAATAATAAATTATTATCAACTGGAGTAGAACAGAGGTGGCAAACTATGGGCTGTTTTCTATGGCCCATGACCTAATAATGATTTTTATATTTTTAAATAACTGGGGAAAATATTTCATGACCTGCAAAAGTTACATAAGTTTAACAATTCAGAGTCCAAAGCTGTTGTGTTAAAACAGTCATGCCCATTAATGTATTTATCATCTGTCACGGGTGTTATGCTATGACTGAGTTGAATCCTGTGATGGAAAGTGTGTGATATGAAGTCTAAAATACCTACTATCTGGCTTTTATAGAAGGGACTTCCCAGGTGGCTCAGTGGTAAAGAATCTGCCTGCCAATGCAGGAGCTGCAGGAGATGTAGGTCTGATCCCTGGGTTGGGAAGATCCCCTGGAAAAGGAAATGGCAAGCCACTCCAGTATTCTTGCCCGGGAAATTCCGTGAACAGAGGAGCCTAGTGGGTTACAGAGAGTCAGACATGACAGCATACATGCACACACACACATACACATGCATACTTGTCTGCTTATCTGATATCAGGTAAAGGAAAGACTAAATTCTCTTCATAATACTTGATATTATAAAATCTTTGTTATATGAAGAGACAATCAGAGTATGCAGTCAAAATATGTAGCAAAAGTTGTATGGGTGAAACTGATAAATTTAGGTGTATCTTCTGATCCTTCTGGATTTTATGATATTGTGGAATTTGTCAGCCCTTCTTTTAGTTTTTGGTGACTTTTCTCATTCTTAATATTCACTTTCATTTCTCACTTTTAAAAAATTCATTTTATTGATGTATAGTTGATTTACAATTAAACTTTTATTTTTAATTTTACCTTTTTCTTAAACATTATCCTCTCAAATTATTTAAACTCTGGGTCTAACAAAACTTGATACAATAGTATATAATAAACTACATTTTCTCAACTGGAGCCTCAGTGCTTTTCTCCTGCTATGCATCTGTCCTATTTATAACTATCACACATTAGACTGGAATTAGTTTACAAAGGGCAAACAAGCATCTGGGGTGAAGTAAAGAAAAAAATTCTGCTAAATGTTTTACTTTATGAGAAGTTGACCCCCTGCTAAAACTTTCTCAAATATTGTTCCTAAACAGTGGAAAACTGCTGGTTTAATTCTTGGAATGGCACATTATTGCTCAGAGAGATTTTTTTATGGCTAGGTTTAAAATGGAACTGCCAACAGGTTTAATTATGGTACCACTAGAGAGGGCACAGCATATTAACATTATCGCATGAAAAAAATATCAATCTATTCTGTGAATGTATCGAGCACCTTTAATATTTTCATTTGCATTTACAAAAACTCACATTTAAATTTTTTATGAAAGCTAAATAGGACTTCAGAGAAATGCCCTCTCAAGATCTTTCAGTTTGAAATCTCTTATTTTAGAAAATGTGATATGAAAATATGAAGAACTATGGTTTTTGATAAAAATCAAAGAGCCTATCATTCTCCAATATGGCCTTTCTGATGGTCATATTTGACCCATTTTTCTGGGGGTGAAGAGTATTAAAACAGGCTCAACATTCAGCTGTTATGTATAGCTATATTTCTCTTAAATGCTTATTGAAATAACTCAAGACAGTGCTATGATAAGATTAGATGGAGCCACTGGCTAAGATATTTGGGACCAACCATTTTTTTTCTTCTGAGCCCATGTAATTGTTACATAAATAGACTTTTTGTACCTTCTAAAAATTGGTTCAGGACTTGTAGAGTGGATGGGAATCTGCCTGCCAGTGAAGATGACAGTGGTTCGATCCCTGGTCCGAGAAGATTCCATACTCTGTGCAGCAACTAAGGCCGTGCGCCCTAACTACTGAGCCCACATGCTTCAGCTACTGAAGCCTATGTGCCTAGAGCCTGTGTGCCACAACAGAAGAGGCCACTGCAATGAGAAGCTTGCACATACAACAAAGAGTAGCCGCCACTCACTGCAACAAGAAAAAGCCTGTGTGTAGCAACAAAGACCCAGCACAACCAACAAAAAATGGTTTGGTGCTACAGTATATTCTCATCTGAGCTTGAGTCTCCTTCAAGACACCAGATGGTAATTAGTGTCCTGAACTGGTCCATTGCTCCTATCAAGGCTTTCACTTTGTCTGAACTCTAGCATGGCTTCTAGCTACTTCAGACCATGTCACTAGGATAACTCCAGGCCCCACTTAACTCACTATTGACCGGAGATCTATTAATTTGTCTTTTCTTTCCCAAATGTTATTGCCCAGAGATGTTTCAGTATTCACTTATATAACAAATTGCCAGCCATAGGAGTTAATTTCTGCAAAAATCCCCTGGTCAATAATGTGTTAAAATGTGTTCCTAAAAAGCTTGCAGTCAGAAATCCTTTCTCTGACCTTTGAGATGGAACTCTTCTATCACCTAAAATTGACTCCTCAAAGATCTGGGAGAAGTCTTTGTAATGAAAACATCCAGAGAAAGAACTCTCACTCTCAGTTTCCAGGCTTCAAAGTACGACAAGGACCAGACCTTGGTGGGCTCCTTGCTCCATCTTGCACCGTTTTACCCCCTGGCATAGAGATGAGATGTTTGTTTCTCTTCTGTATAAGTGTCCATTAGCCTACTCCATGAACCTACCCTTTAACCCCTTAATGCCTTTAGATGTCTTTCCTTTAGTACACTCCAGCATTGAAAAAGTCTCCTGCCTTTTGTGTTTCAGTGGGATTGAGCTCAGATTACACAACGTTCTCTTCTCTAATGCAATAGTCACTACTGGATAAAATCTGTCTTTATTACTTTCAGCTACTGTCAAGCTTTATCATTGATACTACATTTGTTCCAAGCTATTGATGATGCTGTGTAGCTTTTTATTTCTCAGTCTTAGAGTCAGAAGGGACTCAGACTGCATTTTATTTCAACCCCCTCTTTTACAGTAAAGACATTGAAGCTTAGAAAGAGGAAGTATGAAGCACAGGTCAGTAACTGTGAAGATGAGGTCAAAAGCCAGTGTTCCTGACAGTCCCCTCTGCTCTGTGCATTGCCACATCCCTGGTTGGGAATCAAATTTAACTTTCCATGAAATTATTTTTATGATAGGAGGAGTTATGAGATTGGTACTTAACCAGCTTCTGAGTTAAAAAATCTTATTTTTCAGATTTAAGGACAAAGTTTTATAGATGTTATGACAAACAGGACATATACTTCTGCCACACAAAAGTAATATAAAACTTCCTAAATTGAGTAGTAAAATCCAACAATTTGATCATTTTAATATTCACTGAGTTAGATACTTTTTCCACCCCCATCATATTGAGATCAGGATGAAGTGAAGATTTAGCCCAAAATTCTAGCCATTTTTAGTGTATTCGAGCTGTTTCAATGCATAGCTGTAATTTCAAGGCTCAAACACAATTGCTGTATACATTTTCTTTATGTATTTTTTTTTTTTTTTTGCGGATTTCATGTCGCTTAAGAAGAAAAGTTAGGTGTATTTAGCAACAGCAATGGGAAAGATCTAAAATTCTTTGATTCTCTTATCTCCGTTATAAATACAAATAAGCAAACTAAATTAAGCTACTATAAAAGACCTTTCAAGAAAAATGGAAGAATATGGGAAAATGAGCTTTAATAATAGAGATATCTGCACTTGTATCCTTACTTTAAATGTGTGAAAATGGCACTTAATAGTCTTCCAGATAAGGTATTCATTCACAACATCTACGTGCATGCTTAGTTGCTGTCATGTCTGACTCTTTGTTACGCCCATGGACTGTAGCCCTCCAGTCTCCTCTGTCCATGGGATTTCCCAGCCAAGAATACTGGAGTGGGTTGTCATTTCCTTCTGCAGGGGCTCTTCCTGACTTTCTTGATCCAGGGATCACCTGGGAAGCTCCTCACAACACCTTGTTCAGTCAATAAGTCGTGTCTGACTCTTTGTGATCCCAAGGACTGCAGCATGTGAAGCTCCCCTGTTCTCCACTATTTCCCAGAGTTTGCTCAAATTCATGGCCATTGAGTCAATAATGCTATCCAACCATCTTATCCTCTGCCTCCCCCTTCTGTTGCCTTCACTCTTTCCCAGCATCAGGGTCTTTTCCAACAAGTCAACTCTTTGCATTAGGTGGCCAAAGTATTGGAGCTTCAGCACCAGTCCTTCCAACAGGATTGATTTCCTTTAGGATTGACTGATTTCTTCTCCTTGCTATCCACGGGACTCTCAAGGGTCTTCTCCAGCACCACTGTTTGAACACATCAATTATTTTACACTTAACCATCTTTATGGTCCAACTCTCACATCCATACACAACATCTAGCTGGGCTTTAAACAGCTCTTTCTTGGTTACACTGCATATCTGCAGGCACTGGAGTGATTAAAAGGAAAATGGTGTAATTGCAGTGAAATAGAAACCAGCTCTTCTAATGATTTAGAATTGAGATCAATGATGACACAGTTCAATTACAGCATTAGTTCTTGATGTCAGAGAGGGGTTAAAAATGGATCATAATGACTCTTTAGCAGATAAATTTGGAGCAATTAGAGTCCTGAAAATGTCTCTTTATGTAACTAAAAAAAAATTGCTCTTAAATGATCTGGGCTGCAGAACCTGTTTCTTTTGCATGTTAGAAGCGGTTTTAAAATTCTATTGCTTCTCAATTTGGACTTAATCAACTGAGTTTCTAAGCCCCACATTGCAAGTGAAGACAGATTAGATTTTAAGTTAGTCTGAACTACAGGGATTTTAAAAGGTTAGTAGGTATAAACATATAAGGAAAGATAAGGAAAATAAATTTGTTAAACCTAGCACAGTTCCCTGCATATCATAGGTATTAAATAAATGCTTATTGAATTAAATTTTATATTCCTTTTGAGGGGTTTCCCTGATAGCTCAGTTGGGAAAGAATCCTCCTGCCAATGCAAGAGACCAGGGCTCAATTCCTGTGTTGGGATGATCCCATGGAGAAGGAAAAGGCTACCCACTCCAGTATTCTGGCCTGGAGAATTATAGTCTGTGGGGTCTGGCAAAGAGTCAGATACAACTCAGCGACTCTCACTTTCAAAGAGTACAGATTAGCTAAATATCAGTCATGACAAACAGTCAAGACCAACTTTACTGTCCTCTTTATCTTTTGTTTGGTGCATATAAAAACTGAATAAAAACATGGACTAAGCCAACGTGGTTCTTTCATTGTAGGTTTGGTGGGCTGAGACTCTCATTTTCCCATTTGTTGCCCTCCCAGTTCTAGGCTATCCCTTAGAAAGTCTACAGTCTCACTGAAGCCAGAAACACTGTCATTACGTCTTTGTTTCTCCCATTATTAGGATAATTTGACTGACATATTTATTGCTTTATTTCAATACCTCAGTGTGTTTTAAGGAGAAGATTTAAACTAAATTGATTGTTTTTTGAATGGACAAATGGACAAAAAAGAGGCTTTGGTTCATGGACAGTCTATTCAAATTAGCAAAGCTTCAATTTGTCTAGACATTTCACTATAGCTATCTCGTATACAGAAAGAAAAACGTTATTACCTCCTCCTTCCCTTTGTGTTAGCCTGGTTATTTAGCTCTGTTTCCTACCCTCTTGCTTTTTTTAGAACTCTGTTTTCTGGAAGTTCACTCTTCTGACACATTGTTGTGGCATTTAAATTAATGTCCGTATGGAAAAGACATAAGGGAAGAATATTGATTTCTTATAAGCTAATTTTTCATTGATGCTGTATATTATGAAAGATTCTCTGTGTTTTCTTTAACAGGTATAGAATTTTTCTCTTGCTCTTAAAAGTTTTGAAATTGAACAAATAACTATTTCAATGATAGGTGAATAAGCAGAACTTATATATAATAAAGACTTTAATGTTTCTGATATATGGAGAATCTTGTTTGTAACATACAAATTCTTACAGGTTGATATTATTTTTATTACAGATGAGGAAACTGAGGTTCAGAAAATTAATTTACTTATGTTTGCCCAGTTGGCTTTTTGCATAGCTAACAAACTTAAAATAGAAATATTGCTCATAAATTTTAACAACTAATGATACGCTAATAATATATACAGATTACTCATTCTTTGATGTTCATAAATTATTTTCAAAGGCAATAGCTTACTTAATTTCAAAGGATTTTTTTGTTCTATAGATTTTATTATTAAAGGGTTTTAGAGAGATCCTTATTGTCTATCACAGTGTATTTATAACAAACATAGCCTATTTTTCAAGACTTTATATTTTAATTTCTTGGGATGCTCTTGATGCTAAGTTTAGATACATTAAGATAATCTGTTTTTTCAAAGGGACTGTCACTTCCTCTTGGTATGTAATGCAATGCTCTTCATGAATTTCAGAGCTAAGGTTTGTGGCAGCTACACAACATCAGACCAAATGGACTAATTCAAAATGTCCTTTTTTTCCAGAATGATATTTTCCACAAACGTAGATCTTCTCTTTTCACTTAGAAAAACACACTACAAAAATATCTTCTAGACTCTTAGCATATTATCTTTAAAGTTGGTAATTCAATGGTATAAATATCAGGCAACATAAATAAAAATTAAAGTCTGATTATTTATTATGTAGGCTTAATCTTTTATTTGAGGGTTTAAAGCTGCTTTCTACCAGAACTAAAACTAGTCCTTTGCTTTATTTTTTCATATGTCTATATTTATACATGAAAACTTCTCTTAGACCAGCAGTACTTGGTATAGTTCACTGTTTTCCAGTAAAGAGTAAAGGAGCAAATCTTAGATTTATGTTGACTAGCATAACCCTATAACTCGGAGCAAGCATCGAATGCAGGAAATTTGGAGTTAATTCAATTCAATGAATGCTTAAAAGCTCCTGTGTTCCAGGTATGACACAGAGTGCTGGATCTGTAAAGATAGGTAAGATATACTTCCTGTTCTCAGAGATCTCACAGGGTAGTGGAAAGTCAGATAGAGGAAAAACATGAATGTCAGATGAGCGGGAAGCAAATTCGAGAGAGACGCTGGCCCCAGATTTGATGGCACATGGCTCGTCAGCCTTTCTGGAGTTGTTGCCCAGACAGGCATTCACTACCAGTTCCTCACAAGCTGTGGCCGTGTTCAAAGGAACGTGGGTATTTGTAGGGCTCACATGGAAATGCTCCAGTGACAGTTCAGTTGCTCACCTCCCCAAGACCAGAATGATAATCCTTTACCTTGGAATTCTTCCCTCCTCAGCCAGTGTCATCTAAGGAGAGAAAGAAGAGGACTGGTCCTGTTGATGAAATCAGTGGGGTGGCATTTTGTAGTTTCACCATTTTTATACCTTTGTGCAACAGGACATTCTCTTGTCTGACCTATAAGAGCCAAGAACAGAGGTAACTTTAGATCTCTCCAGGTTTTCCATTCTCAAATCTGGTTCCATTTTCTTTAAGGTTATCATTTGAGTAAATGTATAAGAAGAGAGGCCTGGCGTGCTGCAGTCCATGGGATCACAAAGAGTCAGATATGCCTGGGCAACTGAACAACAACAATAAAAAGAGAAGGAAGGGTTGGGGTGATGGGGTAGCTGGGTTTCACACACTAAAGCACTTGGCTCTGTCCACCCCTGTGGCAGCAGTTCCACTGAAATCATCTTGATGTGATATGTTGTAATCTCTATGGCATTAAAAGATGCCAAGTTTCATGGAGAATCTCAGAGCAAAGTTCTGGGAATAAGGGGTGAAGCAAACAAGCCAATGGCTAGAAAACACCTTAATAGAGGATCCCAGGGCAACATCCAGGATAAATGGAAGAAATAAATGAAACCGTGGATAGATAATAGCTTCTCTGTTGCCTGGGTTTTGCTGCCTATCATTTTCCAGATATCTCTCTTTCTTTCCAGTGCCAACAACCTTGACAGATATAACACTGATCTAAGTACAGAACAGCTGCCTGTGAGGATCTGACACCCTCACCTCCCACATTATGACATCAAAGATGCAACTCGTATTCCTAAGGGAAGCTGAATGTAAAAGAGCCAGTGTGCCACCCCCATGGTTTTCCACCGGACACAGGGATGTGCAGAAACCTAGAAATGTATCAGCTAAGCACATGCTGAGAGCCTGGGTAGCACAAATGTTTAGCTCAGTGACTGTAGCCAAAGATGAGTGTATGAGCTGAGGACACAAATGAGATTTGCTTCAATTATAGCAGCTGTCTCAGCACCAGCCTATTTTAGTGGCTTCAGGTAATATAGCCTTTTGTATAAACCAGCAACGTGTCATGACCATCCTTCTCATTTTCCCTGATCTTGGGTCCTAGTCCAGTGAGAAGTGTCTCCTTTGACAACCTGGACTCTTGAGGTTAAATGGAACAACTGAAGTCTATCTCCTCCTTCTTAGGATTTCTTGCTATTCTGTGAAAATAGAGATGGTCCTTCCAAGTTAATCACATGTAATCTTTAGTATGAGCTTCCCCGGTGGCGCAGTGGTAAAGAATCTGCCTGCCAGTTCAGGAGGTGTAGGTTTGATCCCTGGGTAGGGAAGATTCCCCTGGAGAGGGAAATTGCAACCCATTCCAGTATTCTTGCCTGGGAAATCCCATGGATAGAGAAGCCTGGCAGGCTACAGTCCATGGGGTCACAACAGCATCGACACGATTTAGCTACTCAACAACAATCTTTAGTAGAAACCAGCTGGAGTTGTGAGTTCAGTCTTTGTCATTCGTGGTTTTATAGGAATATCCTCTCTTTATAGGAATATCACAGAGCAAAAGTTTCTATTGCATCTCCTATATTTATGACTCAATAAGAATTCTGTAGACTCTGTAGGGGAGAGTTGTCTAGAAATCTTTTGAATTAGATATGATCCAAAAAATCAATGTAGGAACATGGATTTATTCTGCTGGAACATCTCTATAAGCTACATAGAGTCTTTGGGGGCAAAGACTCTGCTTCATAAATTTTTGAACCTCCTCCTTGTCTATCTAGCACCATACTCTAAACAGGGAAGATTCTCAGTAAATAAGTGCTGGAAAAATGTGTGTTTTGGAAGCAGTATTTCCTTACTTTGAAGAATGAGGTATCTCAAGAAATTTTAGAATTTTTACATTTAGTGAAATGTAATACTTAATTTTAAAAAAATCTCTTGTACCAAACTCTCCAAATTAGTTTCATCTGCATCTTCAAAAATCCTTTGTAAGGAGCTATTTGTTAATAAATTGACTCAAATTTCTCTGCAGAATTAATGTAATCTGTTTGGAGGAGATAAGAGTGAGGATAGTTTGCAGTTTATAAAATGAAAACTCACTCCATCTGGATTTGGCACTTGTCAACCATATACAGACTGCTGCTTCTTGCATCCTAAGCTAAAAGTATTAAAGCAAAAAAAAGAAAGAAAAGCTATGTAAAAAAATTTTCCATGCTGATTCCCCCTGCTCTCCCTACCACCTTGAAACCATTATTTCTAGAATGCTAGAATTCTAACACTTTCTTCCCCTTTCCCACTATCTGCAAGTTTTCTTTCCTTTTTTCTCTAAGAATAATGTTATTGAGAATTCTGTTTACATGTGTGAGTTGAATTTTTCTTGAGCTATTTGAATCAGACTTCAGTGATGCCTTGGTAGCAGTGCTTTCACACTCTGACATTTTGCTTTTCCCTTTCTCAATTTTCTTTTTCTTTTACTACAATCCAGCTTTCCAGCTGGAAGAAAATTCAAGAGCTTCGGGTCAAAGCTGATGCTTTGACCTAGACATTCACTTGGAGGAGATGAAGGAACAATTTAAGCCACTTTCTTCTCTCCTTTTCTGTTACAGGAGATTGCTGATACTCTGATTATAGGCATGTGTGCACATGTAGACACACACACTCATACACCCTCGTGATAGGGTGTGTGTGCATACACGCACACCCCTAGGGCCCACCCCGTCTTCTTCAACCTAACACTAATTTGGGATTCCCCATCTGACAGGCACTGGCACAATGATCTCTTTCAGATACAGAGTGGTAATTTCACCCTAAATACTTCAATTATTTATAAATGGATCTCAGGCACAGCAACTAGCAGCTGGGCTATAGAAGCTGCTCTGACTGAGGCGTGGCCATGATGCTCTAAACAGTGTTATTAATATTTATGTGACTTGATTGGCTAGTTTAGATGCAGGTCTTCCCTGGGCTGTGCAGAAGAAGCCTTCCTCTTCTCCCTCGTCTGTAATTATGAGCAGATTCTTTCCTTGGTCGAACTTCAGGGGTGATGGAAGGCCAGGCCCCGGCTGAAAACTGTGCCAAGCATATCTGTACGGTTCCTTTACAGCTGAAGCATATGCCTGAAAATAGCAAATCTGGAAGCTCAGACACTGAAACTTGGATGAAGGTTCTGATTTGAACTTTTGACAATACATAAATGGCAATGAGTAATCTGACATAAAGGGAATTATCAAAACAGATTGAGAAACTTGGGTTAATGAATTTACACTTTTTTCCCCATTTGTTAATGTGTTTATTATAATGAGTTTGTATACTTTTTTTTTTTTTGAAGATACAGGTATATTTATTTAGAGTCTGATATCAGATGGTAAGGGGCTTCCCTGATAGCTCAGTTGGTAAAGAATCTGCCTGCAATGTAGGAGACTTGAGTTTAATTCCTGGGTGGGGAAGATCCCCTGGAGAAGGGAATGGCTACCAACTCCAGTATTCTTGCCTGGAGAATTCCATGGACCTGGACCAAGGAGCCTGGCAGGCTACAGTCCATGGGGTCATAAAGAGTTGGACATGACTGCTCGACTAACACTTTCACTTTCAAATGACCGTTATAATCAGTGCACTTAAAGGGCACTGCCACAAACTTCAGGTATTGCTTCCTTCCTGATAAATATCTTTGTTTTCAATGAGAATATATTATACTATAGTCTAAAGTAAGATCTTTTAATACTTCACGATCTATTAACAAAAGGGTGTAAGTGTTGGCTTCTGAGAACTCCATAATTTCTCAAGTCAAACACTAATGCAGGACAATGATGATTCTAGTGCTGGTTCAAAATGGTGATTCCTTTGGAAAAGCTGACGTGTGTTTGGTTTAGAATCTATCTTCTGCATGGTTTCTTCGGTGACATCCCTTGCAGGAAGGTGGTTCTGCAGCTCAATTCTGGTAACCTTAAACCTGCAAGGTGATAGCCGTTAGAGGGCAGTACAGTTACATTTTGTTAGCAGGAAACTGGAGGGAAACTGTACAAAACATTCCTTGCAGGGGTTTTCAGGACTAAGGCAGTTGTCTCAGCACCAGTGGTAGGTTTTCCCCACCTCGCCTTAATGGGGACAGACATAGGCAGAAGCTCATGGTAACCAATAACGCTGCATCAGTAACATCAATATAGGAATTCTTTTATTTTTGTGTATATGCTAGTCACTTAGTAGTGTCCGACTCTTTGTGAACCCATGGACTGTAGCCTGCCAGGATCCTCTGTCCATGGAATTCTCTAGGCAAGAAGACTGGAGTGGGTGGCCATTCTCTTCTCCAGGGTATCTTCCTGACCCAGGGATGGAACCTGGGTCTCCTGAATTGAAGGCAGATTCTTTACCGTCTGAGCCATGAGGGAAGCCTTTTACTTTGTGTAGTTACAGATAACAATACTTCCTTTATTACCCTTTTCTGTCTTTAACCAAATAAGAGTTGACCTTTCTGATTTAGATTTTTCATAATCATTTGTCCCTTTAATATTTGTGTGTTTGTGGGCTGTGTTTTTTTTTGGGGGGGGGGGTTGGGGGGAGAACTGTACAACCAGATGACTTCCCACACAAAAGTGCAAACTCCTAAGTCTTCCATGACCCAGCATTATAATGAAGATGGTTATTGTGGAGAGTCTAGGTTAAAACATGTACAGAACCAACCTGTCATAATGACAAATCAGCTTGTGAGTGATCTCATTTGCTAGCTACGGCCGTCTTAGCTATAAGCTGCCAGGGAGATGAGACCTGGGTAAATAATCCATAATTACAGTAGAGTAATCCATAATTTGGAGAAGGCAATGGCACCCCACTCCAGTATTCTTGCCTGGAAAATCCCATGGATGGAGGAGCCTGGTGGGCTGCAGTCCATGGGGTCGCTAAGAGTCGGACACGACTGAGCGACTTCTCTTTCACTTTTCACTTTCATGCATTGGAGAAGGAAATGGCAAGCCACTCCAGTGTTCTTGCCTGGAGAATCCCAGGGACGGGGGAGCCTGGTGGGCTGCCGTCTATGGGGTCGCACAGAGTCGGACACGACTGAAGCAACTTAGCAGCAGCAGCAGCAATCCATAATTACAGTACAGACTGATATAGAGAAATTTGATTCTTTGGGATGGGAAAACTTTTCCTTGAACTTGACTAATGAATTAGTTTTTAGAGAACAGATAAATACAGTGTGGCTTGCTATACTTAAAAAATATTCCCAACCTGCACATCTTTCTCAGTAGATAAAGGAATGTCTCAGTCGTAGAGGTGAGCTCAGCAGCTGAAGGGGTAGAGCGTGAAGCCCAGCCAATGCCTCAGACCTGAGAGTAACCTGGAGCTCATTCATTGCACAGACCAGTGGACCAGAAACTGGAGTAATGAGATCACCAGCTCAGTCTTTTGACAACCTCGAGCCAACACTCTTCTCAATTCCTTGCTCTTCTCTCCGATCTCCCAAGGATCTGCTTTCTGCTCAGGCACGACTTGACAGAAACAATTCTGAGATGCTGAGTTTGAAAATAGAAACAAAATTTAAATACTGGAAGGATAAAAGGAATCAAGTTAAACATGAGGGTGGTTGCAGCTAATTAGCATGTAGGCAGCTTCCTCACAGGGAAGGTAGTGAGATATTTACTTTCTTTTTTATGGAGTGGGAATAAGAGGTAAAAGATGAGGAGATTGGGCCAGGTGCTGGAAGTCTGAATATACATCACTAAGGGAAATATAAAAGGTCAAAAAATATCCGGTGCACATTCTAGAGACTGGATGAAAGCTTGTATCACTGAATTGAATTTTCAAGCAGCCAACTTGACTGTTAGTTAAGACCAGTGTTCTCATTTTCCCCCCTATGTCCTTTGACATCATTTTTGACTCATTCAGGTACTGTTCTGTACTGTGCTTTAGGGGGCTTGACAAACAGTGGGAAATGGATGCATGCACAAGTGTAGGTATACAGTGTGAGTCCCCATAATTCTCACTGCCATTCCCAGTCATCACCATTATTTTTAAACATTAAGTTGCACGTGTGTGTTAGTTGTTCAGTTGTGTCTGACACTTTGGGACCTCATGGACAGTAGCCCTCCAGGCTCCTCTGTCCATGGGATTCTCAGGGCAAGAAACTGGAATTGGTTGTCATTCTCTTTTCCAGGGGATCTTCCCAACTCAAAGATTGAACTTAGGTCTCAGGCGTTGCAGGTACCCTCTCCACTCTCTGAGCTACCAGGAAAGCCTAAGTTGCATAGACCATCAGCTTAAAGCTGACTGTACTTTTGTGTGACTATATAGTAACACACTGCTGTGATCTGTGCTGCTGGAGCTCCTCACTGGGTCGGGGAACCTTTGAACACAGGTCAGCTGCATTTTAAGGAGCACGATTCTTAGGGGTGAGAAGTGTGGCTCTGATGGAGCATGGTGATGAGTGACTTTAGAGGATGAGAGGGGTAGGGGTTGGCGAGCCCCCTGTGCATCATATTCCTGTCCCCAAACTCTTTGTATCAAGCAAACTACAGACTGGTGCCTGCCTGAGGATGGTCCTCTGCGTCTTACCCCGGGATATCATTTGTAATCTGGATGTAGTTACTTGTTGACTCCTGTCCCCCATTAAGCTAAGAATCTCTTTGTAGCCAGAGGCAGCATATTTGCTGGGGCTTCCGTTACAATGTATCCCAAACTTAGGGGCTTAAAACATAGTCCTTCTTATTTAACTTATATGAAGAGTACATCATGAGAAACGCTGGGCTGGAAGAAGCACAAGCTGGAATCAAGATTGCCGGGAGAAATATCAATAACCTCAGATATGCAGATGACACCACCCTTATGGCAGAAAGTGAAGAGGAACTAAAAAGCCTCTTGATGAAAGTGAAAGAGGAGAGTGAAAAAGTTGGCTTAAAGCTCAACATTCAGAAAACGAAGATCATGGCATCTGGTCCCATCACTTCATGGGAAATAGATGGGGAAACAGTGTCAGACTTTATTTTTTTGGGCTCCAAAATCACTGTGGATGGTGACTGCAGCCATGAAATTAAAAGACACTTACTCTTTGGAAGGAAAGTAATGACCCACCTAGATAGCATATTGAAAAGCAGATACATTACTTTGCAAAACAAAGGTCCGTCTAGTCAAGGGTATGGTTTTTCCTGTGGTCATGTATGGATGTGAGAGTTGGACTGTGAAGAAGGCTGAGCGCCGAAGAATTGATGCTTTTGAACTGTGGTGTTGGAGAAGACTCTTGAGAGTCCCTTGGACTGCAAGGAGATCCAACCAGTCCATTCTGAAGGAGATCAGCCCTGGGATTTCTTTGGAGGGAATGATGCTAAAGCTGAAACTCCAGTACTTTGGCCACCTCATGTGAAGAGTTGACTCATTGGGAAAGACTCTGATGCTGGGAAGGATTGGGGGCAGGAGGAGAAGGGGACGACAGAGGATGAGATGGCTGGATGGCATCACCGACTCGATGGATGTGAGTCTGAGTGAACTTCGGGAGTTGGTGATGGACAGGGAGGCTTGGCGTGCTGTGATTCATGGGGTCGCAAAGAGTCGGACACGACTGAGTAACTGAACTGAACTTATTGTCAGTTTGGGTGTCCGTTTTGGAGGCCAGCTGCTGGAAATCTGGCATCAGAAGAGTTGGTTCCTTCTGAGGGCCATGGGATGAACCTCTTCCGTGCTTCAGACCTTCCTTCTGATGGCTTGCTGGCCATCCTTGAAAGTCATTGGCTTGCAGAAGCATCATCCCCAGTCTCCGCCTTCACCTTCACACTGTCTTCTTTCTGTACTTCTCTGTCACCAAATGTCCCCTTTTTCTAAAGATTTCAGTCCCACTGGAGTAAGGTGGGCCCCTACTCCAATCTGAGCCCATCCTCACATCCACAATGACCATATTTCCAAGTAAGGTCACATTCTGAGATCCTGGAGTTAGGACTTCACTGTGTGATATGGGGTTGGGTGAGGGTGGGGGACACAGTTCAACCCATAGCAGGTGGAAACATGATTAATACTGTGAATTTAATTTTTAGGCCCTTTATACTTTTAGCTGTTCAGAGTAAACTGTAACATTATTAAAAGAGATATAAATGGAAATACTTTTATGATGGTTTATATATTTCTTGGATTTTTAATTGAAACTGTATTTTTCTAAGTAGTGTAGCTCTACCTGTTCACTGGAATTAACACAACCAATTGAGTCGATCAGCACAGTATTCTGCCCCTGTCCCTTCAGAAGAGGAATTCTTTGGTTAACCCAAACCTGCGTGACATCCCTAACAAGCTCATTCTAATGCTGAATAACCCTCAACACCACCAAGTTTTCTTTGCTTCCAGGTTCCCGAGGATTCAGGTTAAATTGCTTCCTCTTGTTCCTGCTTCCCTGAAGACAAAGAGCGGTTGGCCAGCGTGCTTTGTAGACCTCTTCCTGTGACCAGCATTATTAGGTTTCTTCTTTACAGTCCATCTTATAAACAGAATAATCTAACTTTCACTTTGGTTTGATTCTAAATCTGAATCTTTGTTGTGGCTCTTGTAAAGCCTCTCCAGCATCTCCTGCTTACTACTCTTGAGTTAGTTATCTCAGAACTAGAGGTAAATCCCTAGGCAGGTCTGAATTCAGCAGGGTAGGGGAGGATTGACCCTTATGGATTCAGATGTGGCTGTCTGTTTTCTTGAAGAGTCCTGTGGTGAAGTGGCAAACCTTCTTCTGAATTTCACATTTCCTTCTCACTGAGCAGTGACCCATCTGTATTTCATCTCTTCGAAATATATATATTTAATGCTTTGTTTGGGCTTTGTACTGGGGCCAGGAGCTGGGACATGGGAGTCAACATAATGAGGCTCTGTGACAAAGATATTGTGGCCTAGAGGAAGAGATCTCAAAGTTGCTCAGGATTTGGCCTCTGAAAAATTATTGAGGACCTCAAATAACTTATTTTATGTTGACTGTATGTACTGATATCTCCCATATTGGAAAGGAAAACTGAGACATGTTTAAATACTCATTTAAAGATAACACTGACTCACAGCATGTTAATACAAATAATGAAAAAATAATGAATTTTGTCTTAATGAAAAAATAGTTTTTGACATAAAGGTAAATTGTGTGAGAAGAATGACATTGTTCACCATTTTTTCAGATGCATTGTTAATGTCTAGCTTAATAGAAGACAGCTGAATTTGCTTACCTGTTTTTGCATTCAATCTGTTGTGAGATGTTATTTTGGCTTGAGTATAAGAAGATAAGTAGCTGGGAAAGGATGAGGATTTTAATTGCTTTTCAGATAATTATAGATATTCTTCTTTGATGCTATACCAAAATGCAGGAAATGATAGATCCTAAACGTTAGTTGCAAAGTGGATTTTGAAACCACATAAATTAACTTTTCATACTCTGTTAGGTTAAAGTCCATTGCTCCATGTTATACTTTGAATGGATATTTTGTCAGTGCACTGGTCATTTGGAAAGTATTGGCCTATTTAGTTATGCAGGTTTTCTAAAGGCTAATCTAACGTTTCATCATATCGTATCAAAAAGTTATATTTGTCACTATCACTGATCTTATCAGAAAAATCTTGAAGTATTGGGAAACTCTCAAGGTGATAGTGACATGTTTTTCAAATTCTAATTTTCACTTGAAAGCTTGAAATCTTCTTAATAATAAATGTTGTCAGTTTTCTTCCTTGAGCTGAGAGACTGACTTTGTTCATTTTTCATAAAATGTCTACCAAATACCCAAGTCTGAATAGTTAGTTTTTCAATCATTCTTTCATGGGAAAGTGAAATTCTATTTTTTTAAAAAAGTGAGTTCCACTGGTAAACTATGTACAAGTGCTTTTCCTTGAGACAGCTCTCATCTGTTGGTATACAGCAGAAGCGCTTGTGCTTGCTTCTCCTTGACTGTGAAAAAGGTGTGCACGTAATGGCAGAAATTCGTTAGAAATAATTGTTACTCTTCCAACAGATGATTTGTAAGTGAAATAGCCATTGTTTTTACAGTGAGTATGTGGTAGTGAAAAATTTATGGCTTCTAGTCAAGTTGGGAGCCACTGTTTTGATCTGAGCTAAGATCCCACCATATTTAATCTACCATTGTGTTTGCAACATTGGTGCCCATCAACACAGAAAGGCAAAGAAAGTCTAAGTATTTCTACTATTTGAAAATAGCTTTGATGTTGTGAACACTGAGTCTCAGGTATCCCTAGGGGTGTGCAGTTCATGCTTAGAGACCTGCTGGTCTAGTTTGGTCTGTAAGCAGCCAAGGACAACTGCGTTTTCAGTGATTAGCTGGGGTAGTTGCTGTTCAGTCACTAAGTTGTGTAGACTTTTTATGACCCCATGGGCTGTAGCACTCCAGGCTCCCCTGTCCTTCACCATCTCCCGGGGTTTGCTCAGACTCATGTCCATTGAGTTGATGATCACAGCCTTGTGCAACTCAGTGAAGCTAGGAGCCATGCCTTGCAGGGCCACCTGAGATGGATGGGTAGTGGTGGAGAGTTTTGACAAAATATGGTCCACTGGAGAAGGGAATGGCAAATCACCCCAGTATTCTTGCCTCAAGAACCCCATGAACAGTATGGAAAGGTAAAAAGGTATGACACCAGAAAATGAGCCCCCAGGTTGGTAGGTGTCCCATATGTTACTGTGGTAGGGTGAAGAAAGAGCTCCAAAAAGAACAAAGAGGCTGGGCCAAGGTGGAAATGATGCTCAGTTCTTGATGTGTCTGGTGGTGCAAGTAAAAGCTAGAATAGCCATAGTAAAATTAAGAGCTAGGAGAGTCAGAAAATGATGCTCTGAAGAAATGACTTCTAAGGTAAGTGCTAGAATATAAAACTTAGAAGGTGTTAGGAAATTGAAGAAAGGGTGGTCAGAGACCAAAAAAAAGATGTGCAGGAAATGTTTGGAAGGTGAAAAGCATGGCACTTTCATTGCTCTGCAAGGGACTCAAAGGGTTTGAAGAATATAATGTGAGGGTGCCGACATAAGTAAACTGAAGGCGATAAGCAGGGGCCAGTTAGGTAAGGCCACGTGTG
This sequence comes from Ovis aries, assembly GCF_016772045.2. Taxonomy (NCBI): domain Eukaryota; kingdom Metazoa; phylum Chordata; class Mammalia; order Artiodactyla; family Bovidae; genus Ovis; species Ovis aries. Next base: position 29,476,254 of record NC_056076.1, read on the forward strand.
CTGTGTGATGATATTTAGAACTGAAGATTCCTTAGCCGTTGAAGTATTCTCAGGAAGAAAGAAGAGTGGCCTAAATTGAAGCAGTGTTATTAGGGCTGAAGAGTGTGTGTGGATTCAAGATACACTGAGAAAATCTGAATGGTTAATTGGATGTCAAGGGTAAGGGAGAGGGATGTCAGAGATGATGCCCCAGTCACTAGTTTAGGATGTACTATTAGAGGGTACACTGAAGAGAAGCAAGTTTGGAAGTGAGAAAAATAATGAGTGTAATTTGGCATGTTACTTTTCTTCATCCCTGACATCAGTAGCGGCTTTCAAGAAAAGATGACTCTTTCCTACAATGGTGTAATACTAGCCTTGCAGATAAAGTTGGAACAAAACTTGTATTTTTCAAAGCATCTTGGAACCTCCTTGCATTTAGGAGCCTATATTACAAAGACCATGTTTCCAAGAGAAATCCTTAGCATTTTTCCTCAAAGTCTGGGATACTGGGGCTGATAATGTTGGCTGTAACCTATTGATACTAGAAATACCTTAAATTTTACTGATGCTTTGAAGCTCACAAAGTGAATTCATGTTAAATCATGAAATACCTATGAGGTGGGTACTCTTGTTATGCAATGACATACAGCTCACGTTTAACTGGGACTTGTTCTACCCCCCACCATGGTATACCCAGGAATCTCCATATATGACCATGAACAGGCTTGGTCAGGGGATATGGGATCAGCTATGCTTTTTCTCTTCTTGCCTCAGATCCCTGTCCCAAATGTTGCTATACTCATGCAGTTGTCAGCTACTACAGTTGAAGCAAAGAAGAAGCTAAAGAGCCTCTTGATGAATGTGAAAGAGAAGAGTGAAACAGTTGGTTTAATACTCAACATTCAGAAAACTAAGATCATGGCATCTGGCCCCATCACTTCATGGCAAATAGATGGGGAAACAGTGGAAACAGTGACAGATTTTATTTTTTTAGGCTCCAAAATCACTGCAGATGGTGACTGCAGTCATGAAATTAAAAGATTCTTGCTCCCTGGAAGAAAAGCTATGGCCAACCTAGACAGCATATTAGAAATCAGAGACATTACTTTGCCAACAAAGGTCCATCTAGTCAAAGCTATGGTTTTTCTGGGAGTCAGATGTGGATGTGAGAGTTGGACTATAAAGAAAGCTGAGTGCCAAAGAATTGATGCTCTAGACCTGTGATGTTGTAGAAGAATCTTGAGAGTCCCTTGGACTGCAAGGAGATAAAACTACTCCATCCTAAAGGAAATCAGTCCTGAATATTCCTTGGAAGAATTGATGTTCAAGCTGAAACTCCAATACTTTGAACACCTGATGCAAAGAACTGACTCATTTGAAAAGACTCTGATGCTGGGAAAGATTGAAGGTGGGAGGAGAAGGGGATGACAGAGGATAAGATGGTTAGATGGCATCACCAACTCAATGGACATATGTCTAAGTAAACTCTGGGAGTTAGTGATGGATAGGAAGGCCTCGCATGCTGCAGTCCATGGGGTCTCAAAGAGTCAGAAATGACTGAGTGACTGAGCTGAACTGAACAATTGACTCTTCCAAAAGCAACCTCATATGCTGAGCTCTGGATATTTTTTCTGATTTCCCATTCCCTGGGAGAGTGGGTGAGCTTCCTTAGTGACTCAGGGGGGTAAAGAATCTGCCTGCAATGCAGGAGACCCAGGTTTGATTACTGGGTCAGGAATATCCCCTGGAGGAGGAAATGGGAACCCACTCCAGTATTCTTGTCTGGAGAATCCCATGGATAAAGGAGCCTGGTAGGCTCCAGTCCATGGGGTCACAAAGAATCAGACATAACTGAAGGACTAACACTTTCACTTTGAGAGAGTTGGTTCCTCCATTGGGTTTCCTTGCTGATGTAATGGAGCCTTCTTCCTCTTGGCAGAGCCATGGTGGCATCTGTTGGGAGTGATGTTGAATATCTCTTTCCTGCTTGTATGCTCTTAGAAGTCGTACTCGTTTTCCAAATACTTTGGTAAAACATCTCTTAATAGGTTCTATTTTGACCTAAGCCCTCTGACACTGCGCTCAGTTAAATTCCAACCTCCTTTTCTGCAACCCCAGCCCATTATAAGTGGCAATCTGTCTAAAGTGTTTTCCCCTGACCTTCCTGAAAACTCCTCACCATTCTTTTCAGTGCTTCTTGGCTATTAACAGATGAGGGGAAGTGCTGCCTTCTTCTGTCTGTGGATATGGAAAAGTCAGCAGCACTTCACAGCACTTATTCTTTCATGTGCTTTCTTGCATTCCTCATTCATTCAGCCAGCTTTACTTTGTTTTTTTTTTTTCTTTTTTTTTAGCTTTGAGTGCTGATTTTCTTCCCTACTGGGGTTCTTAGAGAGCCGTGGCACAAGGTATGGGGTCCTTTTATTGTTCATGAGACTTTCTTGTGAGGACAAACTGAGCTAGACAATCTATTTACATCTCTGATGCCAAGAATGGTTCATTGAGATGAAGTCTTCTCAGAGAATTTTATTTCCTATTTCTTGTTTTTTTTTTTTTTTTCAAATAGATGTGAGAAAGTTAAATAGGATTAGAGCAGGAGCAGCAAGATGAAGTAAGAGTAGGTCAGTTCATTATTTCTACTTTAGACTTTTATGCCTAGTTTTTCTTTTAGTATTTTACCGAGGAGAAAAAAAAAAAGGAAAATAGGTCATAAAGTGTTTGTGTGGGATGGACTCACCAAAGCTGTGTGTTCCTTCGCCAGAGGCACCCTGCTGGCTATTTGCCCTCTTACCCCCCTGCACCGCTTTCTCATTCCCCCTCTGCCCAGCTGTTTTCCTCCCTTACCATAGTCTCATCACTTGCTAACTTAATCTCCAGTGTAACTGGTTAATTAGAAGGGGAAAACACCTCCTTCCAATATCCCAGGCTCCACACAGCTCTTGGGGATAAGAATGACCAGGGTGTCTAAAGTAAGTCAGAAAGAGAAAGGCTCATACAATATATTAAAGCATATATATGGAATCTAGAAAGATGGTGCCAACAATCCTACATGCAGGGCAGCTAAGGAGATGCAGACATAAAGAACAGACTTTCCTCCTCAATGGAAGGAGGGAGTGAGAGGATTTGAGAGAATAGCTCTGAAACATATTCATTACTACACGTAAAGGCTTCCCTTGTAGCTCAGTTGGTAAAGAATCCGCCTACACTGCAGGAGACCCGGGTTCGATTCCTGGGTTGGGAAGATCCCACGGAGAAGGGAATGGCAACTCACTCCAGTGTTCTTGCCTGGAGAATCTCACGGACTGTAGCCTGCCAGGCTCCTCTGTCCGTGGAATCTCAAGAGTCGGACACAACTTAGGGACTAACCCACCACCACCACTATACGTAAAACAGATAGGCAGTGGGGGTTTGATGTATGACACAGGGAACCCAAAGTCAGTGCTCCATGACAAGCTGGAGGGATGGGGTGGGGAGGGAAGTGTGGGAGAGGGGTTCAGGAGGGAGGGGACACATGTATGCCTATTGCCGATTCATGTTGATGTATGGCAAAAACCATCACGATATTATAATTATCCTCCAATCAAAATAAATTAATTAAAAAGATAAAGGGCCACTGGGTGGGATTATGAGATTGTTTTAGAAGAAGTGCAATGGAAGCTGATGGAAAATTCCCAAAAGATTTAGGGTATTCCCTCAGATACTGAGAAGAGTAAAGGGGTTTGTTGGTTCCAGGGGGAGCTGAGACCAGCACCCCATCACTCAGCTTCCACATGAAGTGTTGTAAGAAGCAGTGGTGGACACTGTAATAAGGACTGTGGTGATGGTAGGAACTGGTCACTAATATTGCATGCTGGGAAGTTGAGGGAAATTTGCATGGAAGTTATGGAGTTGCCATTTTTCAAGAACCGGTGACTGAAGGAGGGCGGAGTAAGAAAAGTCAGGCTTTCTGAAGATGTTCTTAATTCCATATGCACCAGAAGAAATGCGATGAAGTCTCAGATTGGTGCCGGGGTTCAATAATAACAAAGGATTACTGCCATCATAGTGGGATGATTTCTGAACGTATGAAACTTGATTTAAGGAAACAGAGGAAAGTAACTTTTTTTTTTTTTTTACATCCAGTATTTCAGGGTAAAATTTATGTCCATTATAGATTTTTGTTTTGTATGACCTCAGTTATCAAATAATATTGATGATAGTAATAACAGCAGCTAGTATTTATTAAACTATCACTATGGAAGAGACACTAAGCTAAATGTTTTACTTTAGTCAATTTCATTTTTTACAACAAATTTACAAGGACATTGTTACTATGAATCCCTTTTTATAGGTGGAGAACAGAGGCTAGAGAATTCACCTAACTCCTTGCGGTTTACAGTGATTAGAAGAGTTACATAGGCTTGAATTCCCCAGTCACCTCTTCCTGTTCTGCCTAAACTTTATGCTGTGCTGTCTCTCTGTTGTCCAAAGAATTGACAAATAGATGAATATTCATCCAGAATAGGCTTGGACAACTATCTGTGACTCTTAATTGATACCTTTGAATGGAAAGAAAGTTGGAACATACTTTCAAAGTTTTTTTAAGTAGCTTTAAGATCTTTATAGGAAAGAAGTAAAGAGATTATTCGGAGAAGGCAATGGCACCCCACTCCAGTACTCTTGCCTGGAAAATCCCATGGACAGAGGAGCCTGGTAGGCTACAGTCCACGGGGTCGCTAAGAGTCAGACATGACTGAGCAACTTCACTTTCACTTTTCACTTTCATGCATTGGAGAAGGAAATGGAAACCCACTCCAGTGTTCTTGCCTGCAGAATCCCAGGGACGGGGAAGCCTGGTGGGCTGCTATGGGGTTGCACAGAGTCAGACACGACTGAAGCGACTTAGCAGCAGCAAAGAGATTATTGTTGTTATTCAGTCTCTCAGTCCCATATGACTCTTTGTGACCCCATGAACTGCAGCATGTCAAGCTTCCCTGTCCTTCACAGTCTTCCAGAATTTGCTCAAACTCATGTCCATTGAGTTGGTGATGCTATCCAACCACCTCATCCTCTGTCACCCCCTTCTCCTCCTGCCCTCATTCTTTCCCAGCATCAGGGTCTTTTCTAATGAGCTGGCTCTTCACATCAGGTAGCCAAACTATTGGAGCTGTGCCAGTATGTACATGGTGGTACATCATTTAGTACATTTAAGTTGCAACACTGTTCTTACTATTCCCGGGTTCCTCCCCCTTTTCTATGACACCATGAAATTTCTTTCCTCCTGCAATTCGGGTTTGTACATATTATACAAGGAGCTCTCAACAGTGTGATACACTAAACCGGCGAGAACTGTCTCCCATCAAAGAAAGAATAGTAAAATTAAAATCCCTCTCTCAATCTTGAAACAAGAAGAAAAATCACCTGGTGTCAGAAATAAAGAAGAAACTCAAAGATAATGCCATCCTAATCTAGTAGAGGAGAGATTGGCAAATATTTTCTATGAAGGGCCAGATAGTAAGTATTTCAGGCCTTCTGGTCCATTATAGTCTCTGTTGTAGCTGCTCAGTTCTGTCATTCTACCTCAAAAGTGGTCAGAGACAATTCATAAATGAATGAATCTGACTGTGTAGCCAGAAAACTTTATTTGAAGAAACAGCAGGCCGTTGTTTGTTGACGCCTAGAGTAGAGAATCAAATCCAGCATCATAAGTCCTATTGAGGGGCTGGAAATTGAGATTTTAATGCCCAGATAGCTATAGGAGAATGAACCTTGGGGCCTGCATAAGATGGGGGGCTAGAAATGAAGTAATTGCATTAATCTGTGACCGCAGCCATGAAATTAAAAGACGCTTACTCCTTGGAAGAAAAGTTATGACCAACCTAGATAGCATATTCAAAAGCAGAGACATTACTTTGCCAACAAAGGTCCAACTAGTCAAGGCTGTGGTTTTTCCAGTGGTCATGTATGGATGTGAGAGTTGGACTGTGAAGAAGGCTGAGCGCTGAAGAATTGATGCTTTTGAACTGTGGTGTTGGAGAAGACTCTTGAGAGTCCCTTGGACTGCAAGGAGATCCAACCAGTCCATTCTGAAGGAGATCAACCCTGGGATTTCTTTGGAAGGAATGATGCTGAAGCTGAAACTCCAGTACTTTGGCCACCTCATGAGTTGACTCATTGGAAAAGACTCTGATACTGGGAGGGATTGGGGGGAGGGCAGGAGGAGAAGGGGACAACAGAGGATGAGATGGCTGGATGGCATCACTGACTCGATGGACGTGAGTCTGAGTGAACTCTGGGAGTTGGTGATGGACAGGGAGGCCTGGTGTGCTGCAATTCATGGGGTCGCAAAGAGTTGGACACAACTGAGCAACTGAACTGAACTGAACTGAGTCCTTTGAAGGCCTAGCCCATACTTGAACACCCACTTTTAGCTCTTCTGATTTGTTAAAAAAAATTCTTTGCTTTGAAAACTAGTGTCTGCTAAGTCCCATGGCTGCAATCATCCTCTGGCCCAGGAACATAGCAAAGAGGCTCTGGATGGATGAGACTCAGGGGTCTTCATTGCACACACTAGAACCACACTATTCACTTTCAGCAGAAAAGAATTTCCAGGGGGTCCAGAGAGCTAGAATCCAAGGCTACCAACCAGGTAGAATGCCTAGCCCACCACAGTCATCACTACCATTTATCACCTATAATCTTGTACTTGGGATGTGGGAAGCTCCACCACCACCCTTGCTCCTGGGCTCTGCAACCATGTGTGCTAGAATAGTTAGTCCTCTTCTCACAGCCACTTCTGCCTGGCTATCATTTCCAAGTTTAATGCATGTGTATGACTGCTTGTTAGAATCTGCACTGCTGAAGAATCTAGAGAGATGAGTCTTTTCTGCCTCAAGAAAGAGGGTCTTTAAATGTGGCAAGTTAATAAAATATAAGGGAAATATTCACAGATACTGGATAACTACAGCTGATTAAAATCCACAAGGATGAAGATTTTCAGTATTCTGTGAGAAATAAAATTCTAGTCTATATCACACGTCAGAAATCAGTCTCTTGTATTTCCTAAGGGGAAGAAAAGCACCCCCCCAAAAAAATGAAACCCTTGGCCCATTGGTAGAGATAGACAAACTCCCCAATTTTCTTAAGTATGTCTTTATAGTCTTAGTATATTTGAAGCAAGATCCAAATCTTACAGGTAGGTTTTTCCCTAGTTTTATTGAGATCAGTTCAGTTCAGTTGCTCAGTCATGTCTGACTCTTTGTGACCCCATGAATCGCAGCAAGCCAGGTCTCCCTGTCCATCACCAACTCCTGAGCTTACCCAAACTCATGTCCTTTGAGTCAGTGATGCCATCCAACCATCTCATCCTCTGTTGTCCCCTTCTCCTCCTGCCCTCAATCTTTCCCAGCATCAGCATTTTTCCAGTGAGTCAGCTCTTCATATCAGGTGGCCAAAGTATTGGAGTTTCAGCTTCAACATCAATCCTTCCAATGAACACCCAGGACTGATCACCTTTAGGATGGACTGGTTGGATCTCCTTGCAGTCCAAGGGACTCTCAAGTGTCTTCTCCAACACCACAGTTTAAAAGCATCAATTCTTTGGTGCTCAGCTTTCTTTGTAGTCTAACTCTCACATCCATACACAACTACTGGAAAAACCATAGCCTTAGATGGACATTTGTTGACAAAGTAATGTCTCTGCTTTTTAATACGCTGTCTAGGTTAGTCATAACTTTCCTTCCAAGGAGTAAGTGTCTTTTAATTTTATGGCTGCAGTCACCATCTGCACTGATTTTTTTGGAGCCCCCTAAAATAAAGTCAGCCACTGTTTATTGAGATAGAGTTTACATATATATCACTGTATAAGTTTAAGGTATATAGCACAATGATGTGACTATGAAATGATTATCACAAGTTTAATGAACATCCATTATCTCATAGATACCAAATCAAAGGAAAAAAAATTTCTTTGTGGTGAGAACTCCTAGGAATTACCATTTTAACAACTTTCACATATAACATACAGTTGTTGCTCAGTCGTGTCCGACTCTTTACGGCTCCATGGGCTGCAGCATGCCAGGCTTCCCTGTCCATCACCATCTCCCAGAGCTTGTTCAAAGTCATGTCCATTGAGTCAATGATGCCATCCAACCATCTTGTCCTCTGTCATCCCCTTCTCCTCAGCATCAGGGTCTTTTCCAATGAGTCAGCTCTTCGAATCAGATGGCCAAAGTATTGGAGCTTCAGCATCAGTCCTTTCAATGAATATCCAGGATTATTTTCCTTTGGGATTGACTGGTTTGAACTCTTTGCAGTTCAAGGGACTCTCAAGAGTCTTCTCCAACACCACGGTTCAAAAGCGTCAATTCTTTGGTGCTCAGCCTTCTTTATGGTCCACCTCTCACATCCATACATGACTACTGGAGAAACCATAGATTTGACTGTACATGAGTAGCATGGATTACATTTATCATTTTGTCCATTACACGCCTAGTACTTAGCTATCTTGTAGCTGGAAGTTTGTACCTTTTGATGTCCTTCCTCCATCCCCATCCCTCCACCTCCTGCTTCTGGTAACCCTAAATCTATTCTCTTTTTCTATGAGTTTGTTTTTGAGTTATAATTTATCTGCAGCAGAACCATATAACATTTTCTGTTACACAATATAGTGATTCAGTGTTTCTGTACATTTCAAAATGCATGATAAGTACAGTTATTACTGTCATGATACATAGAGGTTACATTATTATTGATTGTTTCCCACACTGTACATCTTATATCTGTGACTCACTTCAGTTTTGCAACTGGAAGTTGATTCCTTGCAACCTCCCTCATCTATTTCTCTCCTTTTCCTACCCCATCCTGTCCGGCTCTCTATCTGTAACTCTTGTTTCTGTTTTGTTTGTTAATTTATTTTTTAGATTTCACACCTTGTCTTTTATGTCTCACTGTTATTACCCTAGTTTCCTTTTCATTCCTTTGATTTATTCAAGAAAACTGGTTCTTTTTTTTTTTTCAAGTAGAAAGACCCCATTTTAGATTCAAGAATGTTTTCTTTCGGTGTCCTTATCTTCCACATTTCCTGTAAGTTAGTAGTACAGTCTAGAGAATGATTATTCACACTAGGTTTTTGTCTGGATAAGAATGCTCCACCAGTGGTGCTGTGTCCTTTCTGCTCTGTTTGAACAGAGGCACCTAAGTCTGGTTGGTGGTTCTTTCAATGATGCCAAGATGACCTCATTGGTTTAGGTTGTTGTGGCTCATTCATCTACTCTCAAATTACCCATTAACATTTTACCTGATGGCTTTAATATTTATGACAATCATTGTCTGTATCCATTATTTATTTCATTACAGGTTTTGAAAGAGTGGTTTCCTAGGTCTGTAATTCCAGTCTCTCAACAACTATTTGAAGTACAGTTAGCACAGAAAGACAAACCTTTGAATTTTTTCTTTTTTAAATCAGCTTTCAGAGTGAGTTGGGGCTCCAGCAACTTCCAAAGATGACCAATGCTCTTTAAAATTTTACCAACATAATTTCATGGATCTTTAATATTACTCTGAAGGCATGAGCTTTAGAAGTGTATTTGGTGGGCTTTGATACATTCATCCTTTTCCTTGCTCAAACTGTTCTGGCTTTTGGTCAGTGAGAGCTCCTTCACATTGGCCCCTGTGATCTTTCTAGTCTTTGGTAGCCTCTGAACTTTCTGGCCTGACAAGGTGTCTCTGGCTTATTTTAGTTTTCCAAGATTTGGAGTAAGAAAGGAGCCCTGGTTCTTTGTCATGGCAAATGGGCCATAGAGGCCAGGGTGATGTCTGTGTTCATTGCTCCTGGGATGTTATTGGTTCTTGGCTTTTCCAATACACAAAGCAGGGAGACTTCTTCTTCTTCTTTTTTTTTTTTTTTTTTTGAAGGAAAAAATGCGGTGTTTATACTGATATTTCTAACTTTATTTAAAAAGCCTTTTTGAAATTAGGGACTGGTTATAGACATATAAAGCAAGATGCTGAGTTTACCCAGAGATAATAAGATATGAGATAATAAGGCCCAGAAAACAAAAGGGAAGAGACAGAGGCTCAAGAATTGATTATTTTAGAAGTGGGGCCCTCAGGGACTGAAAGTACCCATATAAGGACCATGATGAAAGCAACTGCAGCCTCCAAGGTGATACTCTCGTCCTTACATCAGTGACTTTCCAGTCCTGCTGATCATCTAAAGGTTGTTTTCCAGGAGATTTCGCCAAAAGGGCTCGTCTGATTTCTTATAGTAGGGTAAGTGTCTGTGGCCTTTACACTTGAGATTCAGGTCAGCTGCCTATTAAATCTTGATTCTTTCTTCTACATTCTTAAACTATTACTCCATTATTTTTTAAATAAAAAAATTAAATGTAATTTTTTATCAAAGTATGGTTTGATAAAAGAGTGATTTATAGTGTTGGGTTAGTTTCAGGTGTACAGCAAAGTGATTTATACATATATCATCTGCCTATCTATCTCTCTCTCTATATGTATATATATTGTTTTTTAGATTCTTTTCCCTTATTGGTTATTACAAAGTATTAAGTATCGTTCCCTGTGCTATACAGTAAGTCCTTGTTGGTTATCTATTTTATACATAGTCATGTGTATCTGTTACTCCATTATGTACTAGCATAAATATTAACACTAAAAATGCACTTTTTGCCTATCTGATTTTCCCTCTTGTAAGTCCCTTGGTTTGTTCCCTGTGGGCCCAAAGACTTTGCTTTAAAGTCCAGTTAACATTTCAGAGTATGTCATTCTGGATTGTTGTCACCAGATAATCATTGTTCCCTTTCACAAAAATAATTGGGGGTAGGAGTAGTAAGTTTTCTGAGTTTTAGTATTTGCTTTGTTCCGTTGGATTTCCTTTTTAGCAACCACTTTATATACATGTTGGCTCTTCTTGTCTAGCAACTATTTGCCCCTCCCTCCAAATACATTTTATCCCTTTGCTTTCTTTTGATTATAAATTTTCTTTGCTTTTACCTCTTACCTCTCACAAAGAATTATCTGTTTCCTCTTACATGAATTGTAATTCAGGCTTCCTGTCTGAAATGATTTTTTCTTTTATTTCGAATTCTTTCCTTTGTTCTCCTCCCATATCTGACTTTTTCAGTCTTAACTTTGGATATTATGTAAATTTTTAAATATATGAAATTTTCTTTTAGTTTGTTTGAAGTAGCTATAGCTTTCAGCTATTTGGTTACTTTACCTTCTTCCAGTCTGGAGGGACATTTTTGTGCTCCTCCTGATATGTGTGTATGTGACATTTGGCACAGTTCTGTTTATTGCTCATTTCTGTGAGATATTAGATTTACTGAATTTTGAGGAGGCCAGGGTAGGTCAGGTTAGCTTTTTTAGCTTCACAAATCTAAACCTGCCTTTTAAATATTTTTATCTTTGTCAGATGTTTACAAATCAAACATTTTTAAATACGGTCTATTGTTTTCTGTCTCTTTCCCCTATCCGTATCTTTGTTTATCCCTTACTTCCATGGACTTTGACTTGCAAAGTTTGGAACCTGTTGCCAACTGTCCTCAGGATGAGGCTTTTCCTGAAAGGGGGCTTTCCGTATTAAGTGAGCTTGGATCCTCAGAGCTCCAGCCTCTTCAGATGTACACCACCTAATTGTTTGTGAGCATTCAAAATCTCAATTTTGTTTTAGTGTGTCAAACTTTGTTGTAAATACCTATCAATTGTTTATTCACTGAGCCATCAGGAAAGCCAAAGACTGCCTGCAATACAGGAGCCCCAGGTTCCATCCCTGGGTTGGGAGACTCCCTGGAGAAGGAAATGGCAACCCACTCCAGTATTCTTGCCTGGGAAATCCCACAGATGGAGAAGACTTAGGCTTCCTTGATTTTCAGGTCTAGCAGGCAGCGCACTACTTTCCTCTCCTACGGAGATGCTCATAGCATTGTTATCCACATACCTTTCCATCTGGGGGCTACTTTTACATAATTTTGATGTAAATGTTTCTCTGTATTTTTGGTTCTGCATTCCCAGCTGCTCTGTCCTTTTTTTCTGAGGGTATTTGAAGAGATTTTTAAAAAGATAACACTGCTGCCTCAGTGTTCTCCCCAGTTCCTTCCAATTCACATTTACTTGTTTCTTGTTTTTACTTCAGTTTGGTATGTTACTAGTACCTTTATGCTGAAATCTTGATTCATTATGCTATTGATATAATGACTCTATTTTGACATATATTTACAATAACTTCAAAATAAAGATAAAATTACTGTACTCAACTTAAGAGTTCTTTATATTTATTATTTATCTTAAAATAAGGTGCTACAGTTGTCTTGGTGTGCTTAGGATTTTCCTGCTTTTAGCACTGAAAATCTTGTGTGCGAAGAAACCCTTCAGTCCTGGGTAAGATCTAGATTGTTGGTTATTTTATATATGTGACTAAAAATAGATGCCAAGACTCTGTTGAAAAATTTGTTGGAAACTACTTGGTTTTGAGTGTGGTATGCCAATAGTTTGATAAACAGACTCACTTTTCTCACTATTTTAATTTTGTTTTTACTTTAAACAGAAACATTTAAATAGCCTAAAAGTCAAATCTACAGAACAAGGTATCGGACTTTTGGACTCAGAGGGAGAGGGAGAGGGTGGGATGATTTGGGAGAATGACATTCTAACATGTATACTATCATGTGAATTGAATCGCCAGTCTATGTCTGACACAGGATGCAGCATGCTTGGGGCTGGTGCATGGGGATGACCCAGAAAGATGTTATGGGGAGGGAGGTGGGAGGGGGTTCATGTTTGGGAATGCATGTAAGAATTAAAGATTTTAAAATTTAAAAAATAAAAAACTAAAAAAAAAATAATAAATAAATAAAAAATTAAAAAAAAAATAAAATAAAAAACAAAAACAAGGTAAAAAATAAAAAATAAAAAAAAAATAAAATCCTTATTTTCAACTCTTTCATGCTTTTCTTGTCCAGGTGACCATCTTTATTGGGTTTTTAATTTATCTCTCCATTATTTCTCTTTGAGAATGTAAACATATCTTTGTATATTTACATATTCCCACTTCATAAACTAGAAATTGATGTTATAGTCTGTATTCTGCACTTGACATTGTCTCTTATAAATACATGCTGGATTGTGTTTGGTAATACAGTTATTTTCAAAATATTGATTCTTCCTACCCCAGAACATGGAATATCTCTCCATCTGTTTATGTCATCTTTGATTTCCTTCATTATTGTCTTATAATTTTCTGTGTACAGTTCTTTTTTCTCCTTAGGTAAGTTTATTCCTAGACACTTAATTCTTTTTGTTGCAATGGTGAATGGGATTGATTCCTTAATTTCTCTTTCTGATTTTTCATTGTTAGCTTCAAGAAATGCAAGTGATTTTTATATCCTGCATCTTTGCTAAATTCACTGATTCGCTCTAGTAATTTTCTGATACTCTCTTTAGACATTTTTATGTACAGTATCATGTCATTTGCAAACAGTGAGTGCTTCGCTGCTTCTTTTCTGATCTGGGTTCCTTTTATTTTTCTTCTCTGATTGTTGTAGCTAGGACTTCCAGAACAATGTTGAATAATAATGGTGAAAGTGGACACCCTTATATTGTTCCTAATCTTAGGGGGAAAATGCTTTCAGTTTTTGATCATTGAGAATAATGTTTGCTGTAGGCTTAACATATGTGACCTTTACTATGTTGAGGTATGTTCCTTCTTTGACCATTTTTTTAAGAGTTTTAATCATAAATCAGTGGTGAATTTTGTCAAAGGCTTTTTCTGCATATATGGAGATTATTATATGGTTTTTATTTTTCAATTTGATAATATGGTATATCACATTGATTGATTTGCATAATTGAAGAATCCTCGCATCCCTGGAATAAACCCAACTTGATCATGGTGTATGAGCTGTTTGACGTGTTACTGAATTCTATTTGCTAAAATTTTGTTGAGGATTTTTGCATCTATGTTCATCATGATATTGGCCTATAGTTTTCTTTTTTGTGTGTTGTCTTTGTCTGGTTTTGGTATCAGGGTGGTGGTGGCCTCATAGAATGAGTTTGGAAATGTTCCTTCCTCTGCAATTTTTTTTTAAAGAGTTTTAGAAGGTTAGGCATTAGCTTGTCTCTAAATGTTTCATAAAATTCTCCTGTGACACCATCTGGTCCTGGGCTTTTGTTTTTTGGAGATTTTTTTATCACAACTTCAATGTCAGTGTTCGTAATTGGGTTGTTCATAATTTCTATTTCTTCCTGGTTCAGTCTTGAAAGATTGAACTTTTTAAAGAATCTGTCATTTCTTCCAGGTTATCCATCCTGGATCATGATTCCTATCAAATTACCAATGTGATTCCTATCAAATTACCAATGGCATTTTTCACAGAACTAGAACAAAAAACTTCACAATTCATATGGAAACAATAAAGACACCGAATAGCCAAAGCAGTCTTGAGAAAGAAGAATGGAGCTGGAGGAATCAGTCTTCCTGACTTCAGATTATACTACACAGCTACAGTCATCAAGACAGTATGGTACTGGCACAAAAACAGAAATAGAGACCAAGGAACAAGATAGAAAGCCCAGAAATAAACCCATGCACCTAAGGGTATCTTATTTTTGACAAAGGAGATAAGAATATACAATGGGGCAGAGACAGCCTCTTCAATAAATGGTCCTGGGAAAAATGGACAGCTACATGTGAAAGAATGAAATCAGAACACTTCCTAACACCATACACAAAGATAAACTCAAAATGGATTAAAGACCTAAATGTGAGAACAGAAACTATAAAACTCTTAGAGGAAAACATAGGCAGAACACTTGATAACGTAAATCAAAGCAAGGTCCCCTATGGCCCACCTCCTAGAGTAATGGAAATAAAAGCAAAAGTAAACAAGTGGGACCTGATTAAACTTAAAAACTTTTGCACAGCAAAGGAAACTATAAGCAAGGTGAAAAGACAACCCTCAGAATGGGAGAAAATAATACCAAATGAAACAACTGACAACAGATTACTTTCCAAAATATACAAACAGCTCATACAACTCAATACCAGAAAAACACACTACCCAATCAAAAAGTGGGAAAAAGACCTAAACAGACATTTCTCCAAAGAAGACATACAGATGGCTAACAAACACAGGAAAAGATGCTCAACATCACTCATTATCAGAGAAATGTAAATCAAAACTGCAATGAGGTAACCCCTCACACAGGTCAGAAAGTCTACAAACAGTAAGTGCTGGAGAGGATGTGAAGAAAAGGGAACACTCTTGCACTGCTGGTGGGAATGTAAATTGACACAGCCGCTATGGAAGATGATATGGAGATTCCTTAAAAACCTAGGAATAAAACCACCATATGACCCAGCAATCCCACTCCTAGGCATATATGCTAAGGAAACCAAAATTGAAAAAGACACATGTATCCCATTGTTCACTGCAGCACTATTTACAACGGCTAGAATATGGAAGCGACCTAGATTCATCAACAGATGAATGGATAAAGAAGCTGTGACACATACACACACTGGAATATTAGCCATAAAAAGGAATGCATCTGAGTCAGTTCTAATGAGGTGGATGAACCTAGAACCTTTATACAGAGTGAAGTAAGTCAGAAAGAGAAAGATAAATATTATATTCTAACACACATATACAAAGCTAGAAAAATGGTACTGAAGAATTTATTTACAGGGCAGCAATGGGGAAACAGACATAGAGAATAGACTTGTGGACATGGGGGGAGGGGAGGAGAGGGTGAGATGTATGGAAAGAGTAACATGGAAACTTACATTACCATATGTAAAATAGATAGCCAATGGGAATTTACTGTATGGCTCAGGAAACTCAAACAGGGGCTCTGTATCAACCTAGAGGGGTGGGATGGGGAGGCAGATGGGAGGGAGGTTCAAAAGGGAGGGGATATATGTATACCTATGGCTGATTCATGTTGAGGTGTGACAGAAAACAACAAAATTCTGTAAAGCGATTATCCCTCAGTTAAAAAATAAATTAAAAATACATGCTGAAGATAATTTCATATCAATGCCATAGATTTTATTCTTTACGTTTTAAAGATAAACATACTCTGTAATGTGGATGCACCTTAGTTTATTCAGTCTGTCTTTGTTGATGGCTGTTAGCTTGTGTTTAGTCTTTTACTGTTGTGAATGATACACACCAACTAGATTTCTTCAGATAATATTTCTTTGTCAGTTTATCATTGGAACAGAATTCTGAAAGTGGAATGAGCTACTTGGTCAGATGATGATGATGGTGTGTGTGTGTGTCTGTATGAATATTTAATATTACCACGTTCCTCTTTATAAGAATTTTGCCATTTTGAATTCCTGTTAGCAAGGTATGAAAGTACCTGTTTTATTGACACAGTGTATGTTGCTATGCTTTTGACTATTAGACAACATGTGTAAGAAATGGTACTTCTAACTATTAATTTTCTGAATATGAATGAATTTGAGTATATTTTTCTATGACTAAGTGTCACATTTTGTTTAGGCCCTTTTCCTACTTTTTTTTTTTTTCCTATTGATGGTGTTTTTTCTTCTTGGCATTTAGAAGCTCTTTATTTGGAAGAACTATTGACCCTTTGTGGTATAAGTTGCACCAACTTAAACTTGGTTCTTATATGGCTTAAATGTCTTCTTATCCCATGGTATCCAGACAGGATGTTTGAGAAAGGCCTCACTCCTGTCATTACTTAGCAGGCATTTCCTCATTACAGATTCAGTACTGAGGTTCTAAGGTGTTTTCTCAAGCAGGGCTTTGCTGGCCTGGGCGTTCAGTGTCACTTCTTCTCTCCCCTTCCCCCTCTTGTGTCAACCTGTCCTGCCTCTGCGTCCGTCTTCCTTTGGCCCCTGCCCTTTGGTCACCTTCTTCACTTACCACCCTGGCTCTGGCAGGGTCACAGTTTTGAGCCGTCCACTTTCATGTTGATTAACTGCCCCAGAAAATGAAGAAACTGAGCACGGATACTGCGTGGGAACTTTGTTGAACTCCTTAAGCTTTTCAACCTTTCCTGGACCTCCCCACTGCTCACAGGACAGTTCTTCTGACCCTTGAGTCAGCCTTTTTGTCCTCACTCAAAGATGCCCAGCCTCCTGCTCACAGCCTTGACATTAGTATTTATAAAATCATATCTATGTAAAATTGCATGATGAATAAATAGAAACGGTGTTAATATGTCTCACTGGCCACACCTGTGCCTTCCTCCTTCCATGCCCCTTTGTGGAGGACAGGAAGAAGTAGGCAGCCAGGGCAATCAAGAGACACAGATGGCATGCAGGTGCCTCATCGGTATTCTGAGCACAATAGCAACCTTTAGTTTTGCACTGTGACAGGCTTCAACTTGCTGCTGAGAAAAGGAAATAGCTGTGTCAGCCAGAACTTTAACTCACCACAAAACTCGGTGGGTAACTATGTGGGTAAATGCCTCTTGCAAGTCTTAGGAAAGAGTTTGGAGGAAGCAGGGCTTGGGGATTTGGAGGGTTGCTTCCCAGGTGGTGCTAGTGGTAAGAACCCACCTGCCAATGCAGGAGATGTGGGTTCGATCCCTGGGTCAGGAAGATCCCCTGGAAGAGGGCATGGTAACCCACCCCAGTGTTCTTGTCTGGAGGATCTCCTAGACAGAGCAGCCTGATGGGCTACAGTCCATAGGGTGGCAAAGAGTTGGGCACAACTGAAGCAGCTTAGCACACAGGCATAGCTAGTGATACCCAATGATCTTTGATTAAAATGAGATTCTTTTAGCAGCTACATAAGTCCTCTCACTCTGGGGGAGACTGCTGACTTTCCAATCAATAGAATCTTCCTTTACTCTGGGGGTCAACTAAGAGAACAAAACGTTCTTTAGGCTGGGTACCCCCTACCATGAGTGACTGAAAGCTTGAGTAAATAGGAAGAGCTGATGGATTTTAACACCACCACAATTACAAAAGAACAATTTGAGCCCAATTAAGTCATTTTCTAAGCTATGCAGTTTTTCTTTACAAGAAAACTTCCTTATGATTATTAATGAATGCTTGGCATTGGTGGACACCTCTAATATTTGCAGACTTGGGCCATGGCAGAGGATAAGATGAGTTTTCAGGGCTGTCTCACCGCTATTGTCCTCTGAGATAAGATACTGGGGCCAGTTGGCGATTAGAGCCACACAACTTGTTGTCTTTGCTATCCTACTCTTCATTGCTGACCAAAAAGCAGTCACAGTGCTAGGTATGCCTGAGCTGAGTAAAGATGGGCAAAATTGTACAGTTTTTGTATTTAAATTTCAACATACTTCTGTGTCTCAATAGTTATAAGCAAGAGAAGTTTTCCCACTGAACAAGGTGTGGTAGTTCTTGCAAGGCTTAAAATTTTCTTACCCGATGGTATCCAGTTGGAGTGTTCAAAGAATGACTCACTCCCATCACTGCTTCAAGGGGGTCTGTTCATTACAGATCCAGTTCTGAGGTTCAAGGCAAAATATTTGCAAATTGCTACCCATAATGCACAACTAACCCCTAAGCTAATTTTTTTTTCAGTCCATTTCACGATGTAGGATTATGTTGATGTTATGAAATTTTAAAAATGAAAATTCTTGCCTGCTGCACAACAGTGCTCAAGGAAAACCCAGGAAAATTGAGCCTTCCTCATTAGACATTCAGATGAACAATCCAGGCACAGAAGAAAGTTGAAGAGGAAGAAAAAGAAAAACAATAAAATAAATTATTAAACAGTATTTGATTATGATTCTCCTAAGATTAAAAAAATATATAGCTGCTACTTCCTTTCTGATGGAGCTCACTGAAATACGCATGTAAATGGAATGCCACTCTCTCTATCCGCCAAAAGAAGACAAGTGCCCCATGAGGTAGCATTTCTCTTTCAATTGAAGTGCTCAGGCAGAGTCTGCATACCATTATCAGAGATGATGTCATGAGGTGGAATAAATGACCCCTGAAAACTCCAAAATTCTATAGAACTACAGCTTTAGTAACATTCTCTTACCTGAGGACAGTAAAGAAAGAGGAATTAATATTTAGGAGGCACCTGCTAAGAGGCACTTACCTTCCTTACAGCGTGAAGCACGGGCTTATCTGCAATTAGTGTTGGAGATTTTAATATTGTTTAAAAAGAAAATACCTTAAATTTACCTATTGAAGAGTTTCCACCTGCACTACATAGTTTGGGTCTCTTGTAACTGTAGGAGATGTTGAGGGAAGATGCCTCTGTTCCCATTTGTAGATGGAGATACAGATCAGAGAGGCTGTGTAACTGGCCCCTGGGCACTCACCTAGTTCAATGAGAAGTTCCCTAATCTTCTTTAAAGTTTATTTATTTTTCTTTTCAATTGGGGGATAATTGCTTTACAATGTTGTATTGGTTTCTTCTGTACAGCAGTGCGAATCAGCTGTCAGTATATATTGAGCAAGGTCAACAGGGTGGCCAGTGAGCATAATCTGTGAGGTTACTGGTGTCCATAGTAGCTTCATAATTAAGAAGCTGAGTGTGCCTGTTGCCAACTTTCTCACCTGTCAATAGAAAAGAAATAATACCACCCCATCTGCTACAAAGGTTGATTGAAAATATCTTCAAGGTAAGCAGTAATTTAGTTACAGTTTTAATGGTGATTATGATATATGTGGGGGTGCAAGATACAACCTTTATGTGTCACAACAGTTGTCAAACAGTTGATAGTTTATAATAGAGTTCAATATGCTAATGCAATTTCACTCACAGTTTAAACATTTCTGCTTATTCAATTTGTTCATTTGGTCTCTACTGATGAAATGAAAATGCCTCCAAAACATAAAGTAGAAAGGATAATTTTGAAAAGGCCATAGTTCCACAATAGCTTATTAATAATTTGGTAGATTTTCACTAGATACTGTGTTACAAATGGCTTAGTTATATCATTTATAGTTTAATCATTTTATAGTTTAAATATTACATTATTTTATAAAACTGTTTTTAATGACCACATATAATTCCACCAAAGTGATTAAACAGTTTTCTGACTGATAGGCATTTAGGTTAAAAAACATTATAGGTAAGGTTTTTTGGGCATCTACCTAACAGATAGGTTACTAGGTAGGTAATGTTTTCTTTCATGTTTTTGTTTTTAATGAGAAAACAGGCTTAGGCAAGGCCAGGCCTGAATTTTAAGCATCTCACTACACAATATTTTCCTAGTCCACATCTCCAATAACACAACATGACTTTTAACACAGAGTGTTTGCTAAAACTGGTTGCATGTATTTCACTGTCTTGAAGTCCAAAGGAAATTGACCATATATATTTTTTTTCCACCAACAGCTTTCTATAAATTTTTACTTAAGATTAGATATAAAAATTAAAACTCAGAGGTAATAAGGGATTGCTTTGTGACCCAAATAAAACATACCTAAACTTTAAGGATGCCTTACCGTGGATCTGGCCTTAACCAATGACTGACACTCAGCATTCGATAGCCTTGGGCTTCAAGTGAGGTCTGGACTTCTATGGGAATTTAGGATTTCCACTAACTTTATCTCTTTCCTTGCACTAGATGGTATCTTTAGGTGCTTCCATTGTGTTTTTATTTATGATGTATTAATACTTTTAAGCCTGAAAGAGATCAGGGACAGCAATTTTAGCCTGGAAAGTGAACCAAGGACAGTCTTCTCTGAAGGCTAATAATTGTCCCTTTTTAAAAGCATGGAATACTTAGTTAATTTAAATGATCACATCTGTGAGTCAAATACATCTGGCCTTGCAGGAAACAGCTGGGTCCAGAAGCCAAGCTGGTGAAGGCTGAATCCATTGTAGCAGGGAGATAATTGGTCTCAGAAGAAAAGGCTTCCAAAAGCTCAGCTATTCAACATGACTTCAAGGAGTGTCTCTGGAGGAAGATTGATCTTGACATGCCATTCTTCTTTCTGTGGTATCCTCTGACGGTGTATGAAGATTATGACAGGTATCAGGGGAGTCGAGAGAGAAGCTCCCAGAGTGTTTGCAGGAGATTCATTCCTGTGGCGGGCAAAGTCGATCAAGATGTGGACTCTGTTCAGTCCACTGGCTTCAAGGCAAGATCCAACTCTGAGCAGAGGAGTAAGACTTCTGAAGGTGGTATGCGTCTTGAAGAGGCATGAAATGGTTTAGGAAAAGGATGAATGTTTAGTCTGTCCTCTCTGCCAAAGTTTACCCATCCGTGGGCTTGGAAGCTTTGGGAAATGAAGTGAAGACTGTCAATGATGGATTTTTTTTTTTTTCCCCCTCAAGAGTGAGTCTTGTGCACAAAAAAATGATTCAAGGGTGATGTTGGTTTTAAATATTAATATTTAGTTGAATAAAGTTGCTCAAGTAAAACCTGAGTTTTTTCTTAAGCTTCTAAATCTTTTTTAATAAAGGGTATGTTTTGGGGGATCTTTTATTAATATTTCATACCATTTGCAGACTTAGATCATTAACCTTTTAATAATTTAAACTGTGTTTATAAGTTTAATATTACTGACTTTCTTTTTAATCAGATTAACAAAGTTTCCCAAACTCAAGTAATACTTATGTCTAATAATAAATTTACTTAATGAATAAAGTGAATCTTAAGAGCAGTGTTTCTCAAAGTGTGATCCCTGGGCCAGCAGTTTCAGCATCACCTGAGAATTTGTTAGAAATGCAGATTCCCAGATTCCACTCCAGGAACTGGTCTGGTAAGCTCTCCAGGGGATTCTGAAGGGTGGGAAGGTTTGAGGACCAGTGCCTTAAATGTCCCTATGTTATATGCAAATTTATAAGATTTTTGATTAATGTAATGTCCAAATTGATCCTTTAATCAAAATCATGACTTATTTTGCATTGTTGTTGTTGTTCAGTTGTTAAGTCATGTCCAACTCTTTGCAACCCTGTGAACTGCAAAATGCCAGGCTTCCCTGTCCTTCACTGTCTCCCAGAGTTTGCTCAAACTCATGTCCATTGAGTCGGTGATGCCAACCAACCATCTCATCCGCTGCCTTCCCCTTCTCCTCCTATCCTCAATCTTTCCCATCATCAGGGTCTTTTCCAATGAGTCAGCTCTTTGCATTAGGACAGCCTAATATGTCAAATTCTCTTATACATTATCAACACCTAAAATATCTCGTACATAGGTTAGTTCAAAATCTAACATGAAAAATATCCTAAGAGGTATGATTTAGTTCTTCCCAGAGAATATACTGTCTAACAAAACAATTGCAGTTTTGCTTACTAAGGGAATTAAGTTTTAAATTATGTTATTAGCTCTTGGAGGTTGCTACTTGACCAAAGGTTTTGGTTGGCTGTGTGATCAGAAACTGGTGACATTTAAGGTAAGCTTCCTTTTATAGTCATTATGATGTAGAGCCCACAATTTCATGAAGGGAGTGATCACCTTTATCCACCACCTTGGGGAAGAGATAGCTCATTCCTTGAATTTCAAAGGAGACGGAAGTCCACAGCCTCCACCCATGTAATCCATAGTGCTTAGCTTTGGCTAATCCATGTATTATTTATTTCTATTCTGAATTCTTGCTTTTCCTATCTGTCCCCTCTGACAACTGACCTCCATTTTTTAAAATGGCTCCTGAATGAATTTAGTGTATCACAAAACTGACTTGGATGTCACTTTTCTTCAGAGGTTACTTCCATGACAAAGACAAGGGGTCTGTAAAACCTTATGCACCTTATGTGTGGTCAGTGAATTATAAGCATTTGGTTTTGTATGCTTGCAATTACTTTTCAGTCAAGTGGAGTGGCTGTTGTACTTATAAAATACAGCATTTTCAAGAATTACTGATTTTATTGTAGCTTTTGGTCATTATGTATTATTTTCATCTGTAGGAGCTAAACATACAGCTGAATGGAAATAGTCATAGTCATTTTCTGTTAAAAGTGTCCTCATTTTGGAAAAGCACCGTAAGCAAATAAAAGGAGAGGTGCTCGATGCAAAATGCTTTTAGTTGTCTGTCCTATTAATTATGTTCCAAGAGCAACATATTTTCTGCCAAAATGAAGTTAGTTTGAGCATAGAGGCTGACAATATATAGTGAATTTTGCTATAATACATAGGTCTAAAGGTGATTCTGCTAACATCAAGAGTATATATTTAGAATGGATTTCCGGTAGTGTGTTGCAGATATAATTCTGTCTAGCTTGAGTAGTTTCCTATTTCTATTTCTGTGAACAAACTATTTACTTGCTGACGTCTCCACGACCTCCACTGCTAGGCGTCTTGTATCTGTTGCAGGTGCCCAGACTGGTCTCCCTGTCCCACCCTCACCACTGCCTTTGCCCATTTGCGTGGCTTCCATAGAGATCCCACGGAGCTCTCAGTCACATCACATCTTTTGCCCCAAACCCTCCAGTGCCTTGTGGTCTCTTTCTGAGGAAGAGATCTTTACCGTGGCTGCCAGGGGGCAGCTCAGAGGTTAAAGAATCTGCCTGCAATGCAGGAAACCTGGGTTTGATCCCTGGATCGGGTTGGGAAGATTCCCCTGGAGAAGGGAATGGCTACCCACTCCAGCATTCTTGCCTGGAGAATTGCATGGACAGAGGAGCCTGGTGGGTTTCAGTCTATGGGGTCACAGAGAGTCAGACAGGACTGAGCAACTAACACTTTCACTTTTCAGGGCCCTCTGTGATGTTACTTTTGTTCTGTCTGACCTCACTGCCACTTTTCTCTTCTAGCCACCTGAATGCTTTGCTAAACAATCATGTTTTCTTGTTTTGCCTCAAGGCCTTTGAATTTGCAGTTTCGTCTGCTGAAAGTAGATCTGCCCCTGGTGTTCATGTGATTCCTCACTGTCTTAACAACTTTGCTTGAATGTTACCTCTTTGATGAAGCCCATCCATCCACCTAATTAAAATGGCAAAGTCTGCCTTTGCACTACCTTGCCCCCTTTTCTGCTCTGATTTATTTATTTTGTTTATGAAGATACCTACCACCTTTCAATCACCTGATTGTCTATCTTCTCCCTGATGAACGTAAACTGAGGGCAGGATTTTTTTCTCTGCTGTATCCCCTGTGTTTGAAATGATGGCAGCACACACAGTCAGCCCTCAATAAGTAGTAGTCGAGTGAAATAAATAAATGGGCTGGAAAAGGGAGAAGAGATCTCTTTATTATGCATCCTCATCAACTTGCACTGGTGGTCCCAGAATATAATTCTACAATTCTGGCCCTGGTCCTCTCTGGAGGAATGCATCTTCCAGGAGCTGTGTTGTGAATAGCTATTGTAGAGAGCTGTAGGAACTGTCTTTCAAGAGCTAGGGTGAGTCAAAAAACAGAGCGGAGTGTCAGAACTTCCTATGTACAGGAGGAGTATAGCTCCCCTCCCCCCGCCTCATAAATCCCCCCTGTAATTGCCTCAGAATCTGTGCAAAAGTCACTGTCTCTCCATGCTCTGCCATTCCTCACCCCATACTCAGCCCAAGCCTAGACCATCAGAGACAGGGAGGTAGGGGTCTAGCTCTCATTGCCTCCTAGGGGCCTTCAAGGTCATGGCAATCTAACATTGTGGACTTGACTTTTATCTTACTGTTGGTTTGGGCTAATGATACAGTTTAGGCCAAAACATTTCTTACCTGTGCCTTGGTAGTATCTGTTCTCTCAGCTCCACACTTGCTTTCGCTTCGTGCTGGGATTAGAAGACTGCAACTGTTTACCAAGCCGTCTTTGCCAGCTGTCTAAAAGGCATGCAGCTCCAGTTTTTCCACTTAGGACTAAAGTGGTTCCATCAAAGCAGCAGTCTGTGTGGGCTCACAAGAGTCTGTCCAGGAGCAGTAGTGGTTTCCTGATCCTAGGTGAGCAACGATTCTCTTTTTCCCTCTTCCAACACCCTTCCCATCAGCCTCAGAAATTCCAGCTGCTCTATAACCAGGGTCATTTCTCAACATTGCTCTGTTTGAAATATGGAGTGGTTTTTTTTTTTTTTTTTCCTGTTTCTGGTTGGATGCTGATGGACTATTCAAATCCTATACGTATGATTTTTGCCTCTGCTTTCCAAGTGCATAGATCACAACAATATGGCTAGTCTCTAAAATCTGAGAATCACAAAGAGAATTTTTTATTGACAGGTTAACTAGAAGTGGGGTGTCCTATGTGATTGCATATTTGGTTTTCTCTTTGGCCCTAAATAGGAAGAATGGTCAAAAATTGGGGAAGCTGTCAGCATTAATCAAGGCTTAGACATTTGGGGCTGATTATTATAAAAGCTATTGTTTGGCCTCCTTAGTTGTTACTAGAGGTAGCAATCTGACTTCCTGCAAGGCTGATTTATAGTAGCCTTGATTTCCAGGGCTGATGATTATAAAGGGTTAGTTTTCTGGGCAGGCTGCTGCCGGTCCTGGGTCAGAGTTCTATTTTGATATACAGCCTGGCCACTGTTTCTTTATGTGGTCAGTCTCTCAGAGTTAAAGGTCTTGTGGAATCCTCACTTTCCTGCTGAACTCAGAGAAGCTTGTTGGATCTGGGCCAAAGCTACAGTCTTGGGTTAAAGGGAAGAATGGCTGTCTCAGACCTTTTAAGCACTTTGAGTCAGGTCATGAGCCCCAGAACAGAGTGGAGGCTGAAATCAAGAGACAGATTTGATATCTCACCCTAATGCCAGAAACTCAGAATCGCCTGAATAGTCAGCCTACTTTCTTGGGAAGTAGACTCCTCATTCAAATCTAGGGAAATCTGGGCAGTTGAATTTTAATAGCTAAAAAAATTGGCAGTGTGTTTATTTTCCAGATAACTTTTTTTTTAGAATTATATTCTGAGGTGTTTGCACAGACTTCCAACAACCCCTGAACCATACTGAGCACATTTGACCTCTTTGTTAATTTTGGTTTACATTTAAAAAGAAGTCTTGCAAGAAAGTCCCCAAAGGAGAGTTAACAACTGTGTGAACAGCAATCACACATATTGCTTGCTGGGTGTTCCAGCCTGTCTGGAATGGGGCCCCAGCAATGCTCTTTGCATGACGTAATTATAAATGAAAATACATCTGTGGTGAACAAAAGCATTTCATCCCATGCAATTGATCTTGCATTACCTCTCCTTCAGTGGAGAAGTCATGGTTTGTTAAAAATACAATATATTTTCCCCCCAAAAATTTCATTGCTTCTACAACTGATTTTCTATTTTGTCAGACCAGTTCTTGGTTTCCTCTTGAATTCACTTCATAGCAGTGGACACAGGATGGGAGAAAGAGAACACGACAGAGTTATTACATAAACCCGTTGGCCGTGGCAGAGGGCCAGAATGAAATCCAAACACAGTCTCATTTCCAGATAACACTGCAAAGCTATCAAGTAGCACCTGCCTTTCTCCCCCTGCCTCTTGCTTTCTGTCTTAAAATGATCTAGATCACCCTCACTTTGGTGGAAAACAACATCTGAATCCAGGAACCTTCTCTTTTATTGGCAGCTTTTATTGATTCTCTAAAATGTCTTTGGCTGGACCAACTGTTCTCAGCTTCTGTCTTTTGTGATGATGACATAGCACTGGCTCACGTGTTTAAGCCGCCCGCCCAGGTTTTTTCCCTTTCTTGGAGACAAAGAAGTGTTCCTGTCATTTGATATCCTTGAAGCAGAAGCAAGAGCTTCAAAGGACACCCAGGAGAGTCATAGGAACAGGCTTCCCAGCTGCTTCCTGAATGATGCATTTCATGTAAATTCCTTCCAAAAAACATTGGCATCCCAGGCAAAAGGCCCCACGAAATCTGTATCTGGAGGCTGCATGCCTTAAAGAATTTTTTTTTAAGTCTGTGTTTGCTGGGAGTATATGTTTTAGGTTGATCCTGCAACTATGCCTTTGAATTCTGAGACACACTTGGGGTACACTGAAATGCCCAGACAGGTGCAGATGCCCCTATTTCCTGGACATTCAGCATGTTCAGATTGTATGCTGATCAGCTTGTAATGGGAAGATTTTTCAGCCTGCCTCTGTAGTCAATGATATACTCCATCTTCACTAGGTTGGAATGGAGAAGGCAACGGCACCCCACTCCAGTACTCTTGCCTGGAGGATCCCATGGACATAGGTGCCTGGTGGGCTGTAGTCCATAGGATCACTAAGAGTCAGATGCAACTGAGCGACTTCACTTTCACTTTTCACTTTCATGCATTGGAGAAGGAAATGGCAACCCACTCCAGTGTTCTTACCTGGAGAATCCCAGGGACGGGGGAGCCTGGTGGGCTGCCATCTCTTCGGTTGCACAGAGTCAGACATGACTGAAGCAACTTAACAGCAGCAGCAGCAGTGTAAAAATGGTTGTTTCAGGGGCTTCTTAGGAGAAAAGCCATTTTACTGTAGGCTTCCCAGATGGCTCAAATAGAAAAGAATCTTCCTGTAATGTGGGAGATCTGGGTTCAATCCCTGGGTCGTAAAGATCCCCTGGAGAAGGAAATGGCAACCCACTTCAGTATTCTCGCCTGGAGAATTCCATGGATAGAGGAGCCTGGTAAGCTACAGTTCATGGGGTCACAAACAGTTGGACATGACTGAGTGTCTAACACTTCAACACACTTCCCTATCCTTTTCCAGACTTGTTTTCCATGTGAACCACACAGCATGGGTGTGGTTATTTCTATAGGGGAGATCCATTCATTGCCCACTGAAGCTGCCTCTAGTTTTGATGAGTAGAGAAAAGGCTTTTGACAATTTAAGCCATATGTAGGATGCAACCTCTGGAGGGTGTTTTTGTTTTTAAGTTAAAACAAAATTTGGTTAAAACAAATTTAATTTGGGGAATCATGCACAAGAAATATTTTAGACTTTGGCTTCCATCATGACTTCCTTGGTAACCCAAGTCCCCTTGCCTTCCAGCTCCCCTTGCCTTCTCCTCCACCTTAAATACAAAGAGAGGCTCAGGGGGCTGCATCTTGCTTTGAAGGATGCAGCGGAATGCTCAGGCCACCAAATTCCTGATGCCCAGAGAGGTCTTGCTAGGGACAGATTTAAGTTGGCAAGCCCATAAGCTTCATTGGGCTATTTCAAAGTTCACACTGCTTTAACGCTAATCCTCTTAACATATTAAGCTGAGTAACTCACAGACTATGATGGTAGTGGCATAAAGGCCCCTTCTATTTTTTATTTACATTTCTCTGCATGCTAGCATGCCAGTCAATTCACTCTCCCCTCCAGATGCCTTCCTCACTGTGCCCTGCCCCAAGATGGTAGAAATTATTTGTAGCCCAAACTGCTTAGGCTAATTTATTTGAAGATTTTTTGTAACACTATTTTCCCAAAACCTTGGAACACTTATGAGTATATTGGCTTAGTGTTTGGGTTTTTCTTTTTTTCCCCCCCTTCTTCTGCAAAGGATAACATCTTGGCTGTATACAAGGTAAGCATTTCCAATATGAATGTTTAATGAAGATGAAGTCAGCATGCAGCTTGCTGTTTATTTTGCTTTCTAATAAACTCAGACTCAGCAATAGTCTTATTACTGCTGTGACTCCTTGCAACAATTTTTCATCTGCTTGTACACTCAGAAGACATTTTCTTCAACATTACCATGCTTATGATAAATTTAACTACACAAAGTATGAAGATGTCAAGGTGGTCAAGAAGCTAAACAAAACCCCTAAGAACTTTTTTTAAAAAACCTCCAAATACCATGTGTGTGTTCACATATGACAGAAACAGAGCAAGAAAGAGTAAACTCTGAGGTTTTCCAAATGTATTTCAGATTCCAAATGGGTCTCATGTGGTGGATGCTACCAGGAAAAAAAAAAAATCCATCACTGGTGGAATAAAAATGCTTGTGTGAAAAAAGAGTTAGAAACCCAGAGGGAAACAGGCTGTTGAAAGCCTAGAAACACTATGAAAGTCTGAGAAATGTCAAAGAGAACTCAGCATAGAACACAGTCCAGAGATTATGCCCCAGTCCCAGCTGAGTTGCAAGCTGGTGTGTGATCTCAGACAAGATACTTTTCCCTCTGGCTTAAGTTTACTGTCTTGTAAAATGTCCAGGTGTCACTAGTATGACCCTAAGGTACCTTTAGGGGCTTCCCAAGTGGTTCAGTCAGAGAAGGCAATGGCGACCCACTCCAGTACTCTTGCCTGGAAAGTCCCATGGGTGGAGGAGCCTGGTAGGCTGAAGTCCATGGGGTCACTAAGAGTCAGACACGACTGAGCGACTTCACTTTCACTTTTCACTTTCATGCGTTGGAGAAGGACATGGCAACCCACTCCAGTGCTCTTGCCTGGAGAATCCCAGGGACAGAGGAGCCTGGTGGGCTGCCGTCTATGGGGTCGCACAGAGTTGGACATGACTGAAGCGACTTAGCAGCAGCAGCAGCAAGTGGTTCAGTTGTAAAGAATCTGCCTGCCAATGCAAGAGATACAGGTTAGATCCCTGAGTGGGGAAGATTGCCTGGAGAAGGAAATGACAACTTACGTTTGAAAACTCCGGATGCTAACACTGTGACAATGAGGACCATTCATTGAGGACATATTTCCCAGTTGACTGTAAGCATACCTTTTCTAGAATCCTGTAAGTTACCCACAAAGGTAAGTATTACGATGTACATTTTAAAGTCGTAAAAATGCAGCTTGGAGAATACTCTGGCCAAAGTCACGTTGATTGTAAATGGAAGATTTTGGATCCACACTCAGGTTTTCCTGACTTCACAGCCCCTTTGCCTTTTGGTTATGCTGCCTTTTCAAAGCTGGAAGAAACTCCAGTGGGCTTTGATGAGCACGGAGAAGTAGCCACAACCATCGCCTTTCCTCATCTGTTCCCCTCTGGTATCATAAAAGATACTTGCTTGGATGCTGAGACAGATTACAGAAATAAAGTCCACATTTGTTCAGATTCAAAAGACAGCTTTTGGTTGAAAGGAAGGAACACAGAAATGGAAGGTGAAGCCTTGAATTATGTGTCACTGTTTAAAAACCCACTCATTTTTGGACCTGTGGAAAAGTAGAAACAAGAATAAATGGAGATCCAGTCATTTAAAAGCAAATTTAAAATCTTGTCAAAAGAATGAGAAATTCCATATGTCACTGGAATCTCTTCCAACCTCAAACAGGCACCCCAAATTGTCTGATGACCGAGATACTCAGTGTCTGTGCTGGAAAATGAAAAGTATCAATCCTATGGTTCAGAACACAGTCTTGAGTTCTGCTATCTCTGGTAATGATACTAATTCTATAAGGTGAATGGATGGGAGTAATTCGTACATTGCTAGCTGGAGAAACGCTGAATAAATAGACCATGAGGTGGGAAGACCACTTAACTTTTTAAAGAGATGATGCCGTGTGGAAGACCACTGGCCTTGGAGTTAGATGTGTTCCTGTTACAGCTCTTCAGTGTGTGGTAGTAGGAAGATACCTGTCCTTCCTGTGTCTGGGCCTTCATACCTATGGAATGAGACTGGTAATACCTGCCTCAGAAGATGCAGTGTGATAATATATATAAATGTACTTACGGTCACTACCACGTGGTGGAAACTCAAAAATATGATCTATCTTTATCTCCCCTTTCTGTTTTACTCAAATCCCTCATTTCGCAGTTGAATTCAGCTTATACTAGGGAAGAGTCAATGGAAGCAGAATAGCTGTTCACCATCTTTTGTCTTGATGATCTTTCAAATGCCTATGGATGTACAATTTATTCTTGAGTCTCAGACGTGTCTTCCCCACTCCAAAACGTTGTGTAGATGCTGATAAATCTTATTTTCATTTTTGAGCATTTTCTCAAACTTCTCACGTATCACTGGTCTGGAGATACAATATATAGAGTCAGACTGCTGGATTCAGATCTCATATTCAATATCTAAAATTCCTGTGATCAGGAGAAACATGCTTACCTCTCTATGACTCAGGTTTCTCATTTGTAAAATTACAGTAACAGTAGTACATAACTCACTTTTGAGAGCTAATACTTTAAAAATTCTTGGAAATAATACCTGGGAAGTACTGATAAGTATTAACTATCACTATCACTACTATCATTAATTTATTATACTTAAGAACGAGAGCTTATCACTCAGGATTTTCATAGATATTTGAGCATTTTGTGCACTTAACATGTCCTTTTAACTCACTGACACGTGTTCACTTGCATATGCCTTTATTTACGTATGGATATCTAGGTGTCTTACACAGAGTTACTCTGTGTATGGTTTTACATGCATCTTATATCATACTTTCTGTTTTGATTATCTTTTAAATTCATCTTTCAGATTTATTATATATATACATAAGTGGACCTAGTTCATTTATCTTTGAGTTCTATAAATCTTTATAGGCATATACCTTCTTTTTATGTTTTCCCTTCAATGTCCATTTAAATTGATTTAGCCTTTTGCCTTTTCCAACAAAGCTGCGGTGAACAACCTTAAATATATGATTTTGTGTATCTACTTGAAGGTTTCTCAGAGATTCGTACATAGAAATAGGATGACCTTGTTGGAGAATATATGCAGTCTTGATTTCAATTAACACTGCTAGACTGAGTATCTAGTAGAATGCTCTTTTGCTGGCCTAGGTTAAACTGATAAATTTCTGGTCTTACGGTTGCAGACTCTTTACCATGAGTGCCACCCAGGAAGCCTAGGAATCCCTTATGTATCCTCAATATGAATCATTTGTCAGTTATGCACACTGACAAGCACTGTTGTAAGCCATTGTTAGCACAATGTTAAGGCAGACTGCTATGATTCAAGCACTAACTCCCCCATTCATTAATTTTGTCACCTTGCTCAAATTCCTTAACCTTGCTGAGGTTCCGTTTCCTCATCTATAAATTAGAGTGGTAACTGACTACCTTCAGGGAGAACTATGAGGACTAATTGAGTCAAAGCATACAAACCATTTAGAATAGAACATGGCACAGAAAGGGCTGGTTGTCTTTTGGAAATTTTAATATGCCAAATACAGCAATTTTTACTTTTTTTTTTTCACTCTATTCTAATGATTTGACCCTACCCTTATACTCATTCAGTTCCCCTCATGCTCCCTGATGGAACTGTGTGCTGTTTAGGTCAAGAACCATGTCTTGGTAGATTTTTGTTTCTAACAAATGGCCTATCCCATATAGGAAGTATCGATTTCACGTTTGTGGAACAAATGAATGGATGGATGCTTCTGGTGTCACATCACCTCTCTTGTTAGTAAAGTCCCCTTTCATTTCCTTAGGGTATAGTTGGTGCCACTGAAGGGCGAGTTCCTTTCCTCCAGTAGCATTGTGATGAAATCTACAGAGAGACCCCCTTTGGGGACTTATGTTACTAATAGCTGAATTTTTGAGACAGAGTTCCTTATACATTTAAAACCTGACTTCAACAGAAGAGCTGCCTTTCACTTTCCATTACAACTGCAAACTGGAAAAACATTTATTCCAGCTCCATCATGTGGGTCAGTTTTTGAACTTTAGATGTCCCTGTGGTATATGAATGTAAAGACATGACTGATCTCTTGGTAAAAATTCTCTTCATAAAGTCCAAAGAGACCTGCACAGAGTCCAGAATGAATTGCAGATGGACTTAAGAGTAGACACCCTATCCTGATTCATAATTCAGTTCTCTTAGAGTTTTTGTAGCTTAAAGTTTTAGAAATATTCAGATTATCTCAAAATGGGACCTTGAATTTCAAGATTCTCTGAATTCATGTAAGAAAAACGTGTTTCTAACCTTGGAGATTTCCCTTAACTTGGCGTGGAACTTCAGTTTGGATAAAAATCCATAAAGGGTATCTCATAGAACAAAAGGTAAATGATAAAAAGTACATTAATGCAATTTAGAAGAGCTGAGAGAATGCAAGGAGGAATAAAAAGGAGCAGGCAAAAGGGAAGTGACAATGAATGATAATTAATAGTTTTACAAGATATTAAAACCTTAGTAGTATCTTTTTACGATTCATACACTACATATTTGGCTGAAACTATGAGACTAAATTGAAAAAAGTAACATAGGAGCTGTGTTACACATTCTCTGAAAATTGAAAATGAAACAGATGTACAGTGAAATATTTTGCTGTCACTGTTAAGGCGATAAATTTGTGGTCATCTTGTTAATTCTCATGTAAGATTATCATTAGGGAATTTTTCTTTAATGTATTAAATTTAAGACTTTCAATGTAGCTGAGCCATAGGGAACATGGATATAATAAACACTAAAGGTTTCTTACATCTTTATTTAATCTATCAATAGCTTCTGCTCTTTCAGTGACTGTGTTTTCAACCAAGTTGCTTTACTGAATTTTGCAATTTTTAGCTAATGAGTGGGAATTAGTACTCAGTCACTAACAAATTACCTCCTCATCTAATTTCTTCTGGCTCTCCTAGGTAAATCACATTAATGTAGTCTGGATATTACACTTGGATTGAACAGCAAAGTGCTGGTTCTCATTGGCTATTTCCAACTGAGTCCTTTCCTTTGCTCTTCTA
Source organism: Ovis aries (assembly GCF_016772045.2). Lineage (NCBI taxonomy): Eukaryota > Metazoa > Chordata > Mammalia > Artiodactyla > Bovidae > Ovis > Ovis aries. The sequence continues at coordinate 29,509,591 of NC_056076.1, forward strand.
AGCAGAAACCTGTGCAGACTCGGATCTCCTCTCATCCTTCAAGTGAATGGGCCTTCCGAGGTTTGTTGGTAACAAGTAAGGACCAGACTGAGAACGCATGGACTTCCCCCAGGCTTCCCCTTTCTGCATTCATTCAATTATTTATTCATTCCTTCAGCAAATAGGAATTCAGGGACAGCTATAGGATGCTTATTTGGTGCTAGAGACAGAGATAAACAAAATGTGGTCCTGCTGTAGGAGACTGACAGTGAGAGACATTAAACCTGTTATTGTGTGATGAGTTAAGTGCTCTGGGAACTGTGGAGAAGATCTGAGAGGCAACCTCATGTATCTCAAGGGCAAAAGAAGGGAGCGAGCTGATTTTCCAGGAAGGAAAAGAAATTAGTCATTGGAAGAGTGAGATAAGACCATTCCAGGCCTGGGGAGCCATGTAAACAGTGGCTCAGAGGTTTGAGACCCATAAAATTTTTCAGTATTTTTAGGGGGAGGAGAGTGGAGATAAATGAGACCAAGAGAATTTGGAAAGGGCCAGGATGGAGCAGGTATTGTTCATCCTGCTCAAATATCTAGACTTCATCCAGAGGACTGGAGTAGGAAATGGCAACCCACTCCAGGCTTCTTGCCTGAAAAATTCCATGACCAGAAGAGCCTGGTGTGCTGCAGTCCATGGGGTCACACAGAGTTGGACACAACAGAGTGCTGAGCACGTAATCCAGAAGACAACAAGAACCATCCAAGGCTCTACACAAGAGTAAGATGGCATCAGGACAGAGAAGGGATGGTATGGAGACATGTCTGCGGAGAAGAGATCCAATGGGTAGAAGTACAGCTCTATAGAGAGAGATGATAGATAGAATGATAGGAGGTGGGGCTCCCGAATTTTAAGAGAGAAAAAAGATTGATAGCCAAAATAAAGTGAAGGCAAGGATAGAGAAGGAGTCAATGATATTTCCACATTGGGACTTGAGCATCTAAGTGGCATCATTCTCAGAAAAAGGAAATTGAGGGGAAACTGGGGGGAGAGTAAAGATGAATTCCATTGGGGGTGTTTTTGAGTCTCAGATCTAGCTATCAGGCATCCAGGCACACTCAGCATGTGGTATCACAGACCCAAATGTAACTTGATTTTTACAGTGTGTTTTGCAGTTATAGATTCAGAGGATTAATACTAGAACTCATACCTTGCCCGGGTAGCAGGAAATGAAGTTTATCTCTTTAAAAGGGCCCTCGTTCTCTCCCTTAATATGTCCAAGAATCGCTTTGCTCTTAATTGATAATGCCTAGGTTTAAGTATGGGGAACAAGGGGGGAAGTCACTTGTTAACTACACATGGCTCATTGAGATAAAACTGTAACTGAGATGGATGCCCTTAGCTGAAATCTGGAAACCCTGAAAGTAAGACCAACATGGAGATGCATTGCTTAGGCTTACTCCTGGACCAGGGCTTCCCCGGTGGCTCAGTGGTAAAGAATCTGTCTGCCCACACATGAGGTATGGGTTGGTTTGATCCTTGGATCAGGAAGCGCCCCTAGAGAAGGAAATGGCAACCCACTCCAGTATCTTGCCTGGAAAATCCCAAGGACAAAGAAGCCTGGCAGGCTATACTCCAGGGGTCACAAGAGTCAGGCACGACTGAAGTGATTAAACAACAACTACTCCTAGGCCATCAGCAGAGAGCTATTGATTCACTGATCAAAAGATAGGGTCTAAAAGTAAGTTTGAGGCTTTCCATTTGCTGCTATTCCCTTAGACGACGATTACTTTCTCACGTTGTGATTAGTCAAAAAACATGAAAAAAAAAAAATTGGCCCTAGTTTACCTTAGAAACGTATAGCTCTTTAACATATCCTCCCCTCCCTTTCTACAGAGAAGAGCTCTCTCTGATGAGTAGGCCATTGTCTACATTGAAGAAGGTCTTTCTCCAGTGGAGACATTCTGTTTATGGTGAGGACACGTGGCCTAGATTGAAAAAGCCTTGGGTGCTCGAGTGTAGATCTGAAGTGTTGTGACCACGTCACCTGCTCCCAAGTCCTCTCCTCTAGATGCCATCCAGATACTGGACTGACTCCCTGCCCCAGTGCCCTCCAGGGAGGATGCCTGGAGCATCCAGCAGATTCTCAGGCAAGAGTAGATCATGATGTATGAATTGGAGTCCTTGAGGTTGTGGCATGTTCCATCTGCTCCTGTAGTCATCTCCCTGGGGGTGCAGTCTGACCCCACTTCCTCCCTGCATAGAAATGCTGGGCTGGTATGAGTTCTGGGACCCAGATCATCACCCACATTATCTTCAGGACAGAGGCCAGTCCAGTGGTTACTTAATCTTCCATTCTGGTGGGGTGAATGTTTGTGTTTTCCCCAGATTTACATGTAGAAATCCTAGCCCTTGATCGATGATATTTGGAGGTGAGGCTGTTGGGAGGTAATTAAGGTTAGGCTAGGCCAGTGTTCTTGCCTGGAGAATCCCAGGGACGGTGGCGCCTGATGGGCTGCCGTCTATGGGGTTGCACAGAGTTGGACACGACTGAAGCGACTTAGCAGCAGCAGGCCATGAGGGTAGTGCCCTCATGATGAGACTAATTCTCTTTAAAAAAGAAAAAAAAGACACGGCACTCTTTCTGCTCTCTGCCATCTGAGGATACAGAAGGCCATCTGCCAACTAGAAAGCAGTACAGCAGACACTGGGTCTGTTGGCACCCCAATCTTTGACTTCCAGCCTCCAGAATGGTGAGATATAAAAATCTGTTGCTTAAGGTACTCAGACTATGATATTTGTTATAACAGCTGGCACTGACTGAGACACACCCCAGTGGCAATACACTTCCAGGAGAATGCACTTTCTTAACCCTGGTCCTTGACCTAGGCCACCCCAGCACACTCTCAGTTTTTAGTATTGCAGGAAACATGAGAAAGTCCTCAGCCTTCCACCCACTAGAAACCTCTGTGCTACTTGTGCAAATGGACAAACCCCTCCTTCGACTTCCACATATCGAAGTGGGCAGGAGTTTCTTAGACTTCACGAACACAGAAAAACCCTCCAAAGAGATGCTGTTATGCACATTGCCCAGGATAAACATTACTGCTTGCCTTTTATTTATATAACTAAGTGAGAAACTGGCCATCCTTGCTGCAGTGGGGAAGACAACTTGCTTCTCTTCCTCCCAGCCATATGAAAGGTTGATCTGTTTAAATTAAGACTGGACACTGACTTCTTCAGTCTTAGAGCAAGAAGCATACCAAACGTGGAGATCTTGAGTGAGAGCACTCAGGGCAAGATTGCAGGTGAGAAGCTAGGAGGAAGGGACTTATGGAGGGGAAAGCAGAGGAGGGGAGAGAGGGCAAGAGAAGGGAGGAGATGGGAGAGGTGTGGCCGGGAGATGAGGAAGAGTTGTGCCAAGAGCCAGTGGGGAGAGTGTCCAGGAAGGAGTGGTTTGACTGAGTGTCCAATACTCAGGAATTTAAGTGAAATAAAGGCTGGAAAATGTCTCCTTTTGCACCTCGACTCAGGAGGCAAGATGGAGCCTTGCAGCAGAGTTCACAGTAAGGCTTTGTGTGCAGTGGGCTAAAATAAAGGCAGATGTCAGAGGACAACATGAACAGGTCTCTCCTAAATATTTTGTGAGATGAACAAGGCAGGACAGGGGCCCTGAGATGGAGTAAGACAGGATCATAGCAAAAGACTAGATAGCGTGGCAGCGGTCTGGGAATTCCAGGCGACCAAAGTTATCCTTAAAAGTCTGGGGAAGGAGACCAGGCGTAAGTATGGGGTGTGCCTTCTTTCCTCCAGTCTGCCTCTGTCCATGGGATGGGGCAGCTACTCCAGCCCTTGTTTAACATGGTCAGGAGATGCAGAGAGAAGTGCCTGGGCATGAGGGGTCAATATTGTCCTTGAAAAGAAGGGACACAAGAGGAAGCAAAGGAAAGAAAGGAGATAGGTGATCCCCCAAACATGAAGAGGACAGGCAGACAGGACTGCTTGGAGAGGGCTAGAAGTAAATATTGAGTTATAATGCAAGAGATTTAATCAACACTTTGACACCTTAACTGGTTTGATGTTTTTTTAAAAGTTGAATTGACTAAACTTACTTAGACCCCTCATAAAACACACATTTAAACAACCATAATGATGCCGAAAAAAGAAAAATGAGCCCATCTCTATGGTTTTATTGTCTGCAGCTATTTAAGGCTTTATTGTTGTCAAAACAAGCAGTTAATTTAGTTAATTTAGCCAACCAGTCAGTTATATCAGGAGGAAAACAAGGCTTTCACAAGAGTCATGTTTCAAAATGCAAGCCCCAGGCCCCAGCTGTTAGGCTGGACTTGCCACTTTTCTATTTGTAGTATTGGCATGGAAAGCCAGGGCTCCCGAGGCCTGGAATGGCAATCAAAGAAAGGCTGTTAAAATGTGAACAGTAGTTGAGGATTAGAGCAAAAGAGATAGTCCTCCAATATCATCTGCTGATACAGTGACTGTTTCTAAAACCCTTTCTACTTCATTGTATGATTTCCCATAAAATCATAGGGAGAGACAAGAGGCTGGCATGAACATTATTTACATTTTAGAGAAGTGGAAACTAAAGCCTCAAGAAATTACATGTTTGGAGCAATTCCAGGCAACATATCATGAGCAGGACCATAAACAAAGCTTGTGTTTTTCAAAAATCCCATTTGTGGGCTTCATCTATTAGAGCATGTGATCTGCATGATTTTATGAAGCAATCTACCTCTAGCGGCAGGCCCCGGTGGGTGCCTGATGCTTATTTGTTGAAGATGATAATAATGATCATGATAATAGCCATCATCTGGGATGAACAAATGGTAAGGAGCCAAAGGGAGCCCGATGAGAGAAGTGTTTATGGAATTTTATCATCAGTCATAATGGGGCAAATGGAAAAGCGATGGGAACATCAAAGAAGCGACAAGATGAGGAGCAGGCCTCTCTTCATTTCAGTTTAGTTAAACTTTGTTTTTTATGACGCAGAAATAAATGGGAGCATGTTTTAAACTGAGTCCTTAACAAAAAAGCCGCATAAAGAAAGGAAGTGATGATAAGCTTCTCATAAACCAACTGATAAAATCCCAAGTGGGAAACACCTATCAAAACTGAATGTCTGGTATAACAATCAGCAGCTATGAAAACTCTTCTCCCTGAGGTCATAGGGAAATGAATTAATGAATTCACAAGCAATTCTTTCTCTAACAGTCATGTAAGAAAAATCAAGGCATTGCCAGAAGGCCCACAGCAAGCAATTCACTTGGCATCTGACTAATGGTGTAAATGGTGTGAACTCTGAGTTGATGTCATGTTGGCTTGAAGATGTCACTGATATGCTTTGCTACCATCATCAACAGAATGGTGCATGGCAGGGCAACTTCGGTGCTGGACTTTCTATTACACGTCATCTCTGTTTTCTACCACAGTCAACATTTTTTGTTTTTCTTTCCTGGCCCATTTTGGAATTAAAACCACTCAGGGTTGGAATTGACTTTCTATTTTAAGTGAAGTGAAAGTGAAGTTGCTCAGTCGTGTCTGACTCTTTGTGACCCCATGGACTGTTGTCTACCAGGCTCCTCTGTCCATGGGATTTTCCAGGCAAGAATACTGGAGTGGGTTGCCATTTCCTTCTCGAGGGTGGCATAATCTACTCCAAATACATCACATTGCTGGCTACAGTTTTCTGGTCAATTCTACTTTCCCATAACATGTTTCAATGATTGTACAATTTGGGGCAAGGGACAAAGGCACTGGGTCCAACTTTTCCAGTTTAAGAGTTAGGTTCTTTTCAAGTTGAAAATGATATGATTTCTTAACCATTTCATCTAACTAGTGAATCATTACATGGATTACTTTAGTATGAAATGTAAACAACAGTACCAGAAATCAAGGCAGATATGACCATAGGGACAGTGGTAGTGGTGATGGTGGGGTCTCAGTAAGGCAAGCAGAGGCAGGAAAAACATTGGGTTGCCCAACAATTTTGTTTGGGTTTTTCCATCACGTTTTATGGAAAAACTGGAGTGAACTTATTGGCCAACCCAATAGAATGAGGCACGAATGGTCCTCCCAGAGTGGCTCAGGACACCTGCATCCTCCCTAGTTGAGAGTGGGCACAAGAGGCAGACTCTTGCCCTGGGTTAATATTTCTGAAAGTATAGTTTTAAGTTACATCAAAGAGGGCTCTGTTATAATCTTGGGGACATGCTAGGTTACATAAAATCAAACAGAATACACACTTTGGAAGGGTTTTCAAAGTCCCTGATAGATGAACATGCATTCAAAACTCCATGAGGCATACTTCCCAGTATTCAGTGGTTCCTAAACTCATCTGAACATTTATTTTCTTCATGGAGATTCTCAAGGGTTCAATTTTGCGATGAACAGATTTTTGCAAACATTCTTTGTAGTAATACTTGGCAAATTCAAGATCACCCCAGAGTAAGGCCCAAAGGATCCCTTAATGTGAAATCCTGGCATTTATATTAGACCTGCACTTAACAAGCCCTGAATTTACAGTAGATAACTCTTGGGGCAAAACTAGCCTCCACAATTCATAAGTTGACCTTCAACTTGTTTTTGTTTGCATAGTTTTCTTACTTGCTTATCTCCTGAGCAAAGGTTAGCTCAATTTTGACTGAAAGGATGTTTTTAAAATGTGTAACCTATTGATGTATTTCCCCTTGAGGTGTTACTAATATATTTTCCTCTCTATTCGTATAGAATTTCAGAACAGATTTTATCATCAAATTTTTTATAGTAAAATTGACAAACTTTACAACTCAAGTTTTCTGAATGACAGCAAAAATATCCATTGATTTATCTGGCTAATTTTGATATTTTTAATCATATTAAAAAACCTAATCATACCCTATGTGATATGAATTATGATATAATTCATAATGTGAAATGTTTCAAATTTCCAATCTTTCCAAAACAGAATCAAATTTTGCAAATTGAGCAAAAGATTCTTTTTAAATTGTAAAATTTCTTGAATGAGACAAAACTCACTTTGGAGATATATAAAATCAAGTGAAAATCTGGAGATCACCACATGCTTGTCTATCTTCCATGTGAACAGGAAAAGGATTTCATAAAATGCATGATTGGGAAAGTCAAGGTTAAATAAAACAATTCCTACCAGAGGACAAACCTCTTATTACATAGTCTGTCTTCCCCACTATTATATAGGAAAGAGTCACATACAGTACATTAAAGACAAATTTAATGTTTTTCACCTACAAATAACTAAGGAGAAAATGTATGGATGGAAAAATGACAAAGTGGTTTCATCCAAGTCCAGTACATATGCGCTTGACAAATACCTCCTGTTGCTTTTTAAAATGGATTTGGTTGAAAAGGTCCCTTAGTATGGCTTTCCTGAGTGGATTTCCAATCATGTTGAAAGCCTTCAAACAGGCCCTGAGAAATGCTGGATGACTGAGATTCATTTAATTTTAGCTTATCAGAATATTGTTATGTGAGAACTGTTTGGTACCCAAACATTTCTCCACTCTGCTCAGATACAACTTTATTAACCTAAAACAAAACACTAGGGTAGAGGGCAAAGTACAGAAACAACTCATGTTTATTGATATCACAGTTTATCACATAGTGTCAATACCATAGAACCACCTATGCAAATTCTTAAAATCATAATAAAATAGAGTTGGGGAATGGGAAGTGAGGCATAGTTGGTTTATCATTTGAGAACAGAGTTTAAGAGACAATTAGTAAGTGAATGTTTTGTAATCATACTCACTTTCTAATTGTGTGTATGTTGGAAATTGCTAAGAGAATAGATTTTAACATTTCTCATCATAAGAAAAAGTAATGGTGTGGTAACGGATCCTAATTAGATGACTTGTAGGTATCATTTTGCAATATGTACATATATCAAATTATTATGTCATATACCTAAAAATAATATAATGTGATATTTCACTTAAAAGTTATAAAAAAGAAAGCAAATCTTTGATTTCTCTGTCACACCTTTCTCCCACCCCCAGTATAACAAGCACATCTCTTGAATTTGAAAGATGTTTCTTAATTCAGCAACCCCTACACTTTTTAGTCTCAGCAGACTTTGCATTCTTAAAAATTATCAGAACTCTAAAAAGGTATTGTTTTGTCAGTTATATAGTAATACATCAACATTTACAGTGTCAGAAATTAAAACTGAGAGTTTTTAGAATCCACAAATATACATTTCATTAGCCATCAGAGCAATGACATCACATATAGTTTCTGGAAAGCTGCTGGATACTTGTAAGAGAATGAACATAACATAGGCAAAATGTTTTCGTATTACTGAAATAGTTTTATCTTATGAACCACCAGAAAGAGACTCAGAGACCCCCTCCAAGGGGACTCTGGGGATTCTCCAGGCAAGAACACTGGAGTGGGGTGCCATTTCCTTCTCCAAGAATAACTATATTAATTCATTAATAAGTATTAACTAATACCTACCATGTGCTGGACACTGAGAGTTACTATATATGTATTTATATATGTATTAAAGCCCTGACTTCTTGATACTTTAAGAATGTAATATATAAGCTTCTAAATAAGCTTCTTAATAGCCCAGATCATGATTTAGTCATAGTATAGCCTCATAGTTCTGTGGACATACATTGTAAATGCTCAGTAAATAACTCATATAATAAACAGGTAAACAATTCCATGGTTTACCTGCACCATTCAATTTCTTTGTCTCTGAACCTGTGATTACCCATTTTATCTGAAACCATGCAATGTTTATACCATTTTAAACATGGATATATGACTTATTCTATTACATTCCAAAAATCAAATAGAGTGAGAAGAAAAGTAGAATAGGAGAAAGCAATCAAACACCACGACCAGAGACATAAAAGCAGTTGATTGTTATTCAGTTCTGTAGCATTATTCTCTGAGGGGTTTTGAATCCTAAAGATTCATGGTACAGACAGAATGGGAACCTGCTGAGACTCAGCCAGAGCTGAATCCAAGCTGTGGAACTGCTGGGAAAAGTTTTACTTCATTAAACCAATTTTGTTGTTTTTCAGTTGCTAAGTCATGTCCTACTCTTTGTGATCCTATGGACTATAGCCCGCCAGGCTCCTCTGTCCTCCACTGTCTTCCAGAGATTGCTCAAATTCATGTCCATTGAGTTGGTGATGCTATCTAACCATCTCATCCTCTGTCGTCCCCTTCTCCTCCTGCCTTCAATCTTTCCCAGCATTGGGGTCTTTTCCAATGAGTCAGATCTTCACATAAGGCAGCAAAAGTATTAGAGTTTCAGCTTCAGCGTGACCTGCCAATGAATATGCAGGGTTAATTTTCTTTGGGATTGACTGAGCCAATTTATTCCTCTTAAAAAGAAGGGAAGAGTTATTATGAAAATCAAATTTGGATGATAGATATGAATAAAGTTTAGAACCTTTAAAAGATGGAATAAATATAGTTGACCCTTGAACAATCTGAGTTTGAACTGCATGGGTCCACTTCCAATAGTAAATGCTACAATATTACATGTTTGACAGATGGTTCACAACTGACTGAATCCAGGGATGCAGAACCAAGGATCAGACAGAAGCAAGCAGGAAGCCCGGATAACGGAGGAGCCATGGATACAGAGGGCTAACTATAAGTTATAAAGTTGAAAGACTGACACTATTACATTTCAAGACTTAAAGTTATTACAATTAAAACAGGGTAACATTGGTTCAGAGATAAATAGATCAGTAGAATATAATAAAGTTCAGAAATAGACTCATATATGGTACATGCAGGCAACTGTGATATAGTTGGGTAAAGATTTTTTTTTTAATGAATAGTTCTGGAACAACATGATAATATGTTAGAAAATATCAAATTATGTCTCATACTGTATAGAGGTCAGCTCTATCTACAAAAATACCAAAGTTGTGAAAACAAAGTCACAACCTCATTCATCATCAAGGAAGTGCAAATTAAAATCCTTAAGGCAACACTGATACTGGGGAGATACTGACCTTGTCCTGCTATGTTAGGCTACTGGGGGAAATATAAATTTGTACTACCACCACGGAACACTAGTAGTATTGACTAACGTACCTTGTTATCTTTATTATATTATTCTGTAGTAAGCTTTTAAAATAATCATCAAGTGTTGCCACATTCTTAAATTTTTTCCTCGATGTTTTATGGGTTTTACTGTGCTTTGAATGGAATCCCCTCTCCCCCTTTTTTTCACTTCTGATTGCATTGTCTGGTTGGTTATTACCGCGTTACAGGAAAGTTTGATTTTCTGTGTTGATCCTTTCTGTGGCCGTGTGTGTTTATATTTAAGTAGACATTCTTAGAATCTAAATTAGTTTCATTTTTATCTCATCCTTTCAGTTTTCTACATTATATTTATGTTTTTTTGGATTACTGCTTTGGTAAGGATCTTTGCTAACATATTAGTGAAAATAGAAGCCAAAATATCCGATGCCTGACAGTTGAGATAATGTTTCCAATACTGTATTATTAAAAATCATGGTTTTATAACTTTTTGGTGACTACTGTTTTTCAGGTTAAGAAAGTTTTCTTCTATTGCTAATTTTCTAAGAGATTTTATTTAGAATGAGTGATGAATTTTATAAAATTCATTTCTATATGTCTTTTTTATTTTATATATTATGTATAATTTATTATATTATATATTCCTTATATTCTTAATGAAAAAATTTTCATTCCTATATCATTCTTTAAATATGTTCCTGTATTCAACTTAGAAATAATGTGTGTATGTATTTGTCATCTATGTTTATATACTCTTTTTGTACTTCTTTCTTGTTTCAAAATAGAGATAATCCTAGGTCTTAGAATGAGCTAAAACTTGCCCTCTTTTTCTGTTAGCTATATTGAAAGCTATCTTTTCCTGAAAGATTTTGAAGTTCTCAGCCTAATCATTTGGACCCAGTCTTTCTTAGAAGTATGTCTTGTCAGCCCTTGACTCTGATTCTTACAAGATTTCTTAAAGGTTTGTGAAATTTTCTTGAGTCAGTTTTGGTAATGTATATTTTCTTAGAAGAAAACAGTGACTTTTTCCAGGTTTTAAAGTTTATTGATAAAAATATATTTTATACACTTTTACAATTTTAATCCTCTTTAGTACAGTTAAAGACTATAATTTGTAAGATCATTGGCATATTTTATCATATCTCTTTTGATCAGAGTTATCAAGGTTTATCTACTTTTAAACAATTGTATTGTCTTTTCAAAGATCCAGACTATGGTTTTTAATGATGAAGTGCATGATTCTTTGTTTACTATTCTACAACACACACATGCATGAATATATTTAATTCTGTGCACATTCTGAAATGATATGTGGTCGTTTCCACTTGGAACAGTTCCAATGAACTCTTTTACCAGTGAGAGACCTTCTATTATTTTGCTAAATTTACCTTAAAATAGACTGTATGTTTAAAAGTGTGTAAAAGCCCAAATGCAACTATGGCTTAAAATGTTGTATCTCCAGCTAGACCTCATCCTATGCTACCAGGTCAGGATTTTCATTAAAGACAGATCTCTGCTATTTACTTCTTTTCTCCACCCTTCAATAATTAAACAAAATTACCCAAATCCAATATTCTGTTGTCCACTGAGACTATCCTATCTTGGTTAGAATTACAATTATTTTGCTCCTATATATTGTTTGACATTCCAAGTATCAAAGACCTCAGAAAATTCGGGACAACAAATAATTCCTCTACATCCACGACTATAATGCAAGCATTTCATGTGCTCTTTGACTTTTTGACCCAGTTCATCCAATTTGAATGGCTTTCAAGAAAGAAAGTCTAACACAAAAAATATTTAACTTGAGAAACAATTCTCTCAACGTGTTTGCTCATTCAATTCTCACTTAATGTGAGAAACATGAAGGCTGAAATACTTTTTGGAAAACAATATTTCAAAAGATTCACTCAGACAGAAAGTTAAAGTAGGCTATACATTTCCCTCCCCTGGTGGCTTGAAGTGCCACCATCCACTGACTAACAAAAAATGGAAAAACATCTTTTGTGACTAGTTGACATTTTACTTTCTTTGGAAATAAAGGAGGAGATGTGCCTGTAACTGCCAACAGCACTGCTCAAATTGAGAGTTAGGCAGCCATCTACTTCAGCTGGAAACAATGTCACCACTTCCCTGATAGTTTAAAGTCTCAAAGCAAACATTGGTTTAAAGCCTATAGTATCCTGTTGCTCACTTCCTGATTTACAACTTTCAGGGACAGAGAGATTGTCCTGTAGCAAAGACAGATGGTTAAAAAAGTGAAAGCCACACTATGTTGATCACTTTGCACACAGAGGGCATGTATAAAATTACTCTGAATGCCAACGTTTACTTGTACGCTTAGGTATTTTGCCTTTCCCATCTCCATCTCTGTGTTTGCTTTATACCCAGTCCTACCTTGCATCAATTTTTGCAGAAATAGATTAAGCAGGTTGGGCTGCCCCTTTCCACCTGCTTGAAACACACATTAGCCCTATGCTGCCAAAATAAACTACCTTTTCCTCTTCTGTTCTCTTTGGATCTCTGTGATTGCGGAAGTTGAGCTCATTTGAGCGACATACGAATGAGAAAAGCCACCCCCTGCTCTGCTTTGCAAACTGCCATTCATTTCAGGAAAATAACTCTGCCTGTTGGCTGGAAATCCAGCTGCTTGTCATGTTAGAGCATGTGGCGTCTGCTGCTGAGTCCAGCTGTACAGCCAAGATCAGTGCCCTAAGGACTGAGCACAGAAATGCTGTGATCCCTGGCGGTGACAGGGTCTCTGCTAACAAGCCTCTAGACATTCAAGATGAAATGTCATCACCCCAGCTCAGCTATCACAGAAGGATGAAACAAAGCATCTAAAGACCTTTAATAGCATCAGAGTCTGGGAAATAAGTGAAGCATCCTGTGTAGTTCCCCATTCCATAGAGTTGATGTCAATTCTGTGAGCAATTGTGACCCCTCTCTATCACCTTCATCCCTAATACTCAGAAATGAAAAGATCACATGGAACAACAACTTTCCCCATGATTGAACTTAGAGCATTTTCAGATCTGCCTGCTAGTTGTCATTCATTACTCAATAAATCATTTTAAACACCTATTGTGTAAAAGTCCCTCTGCTAGAAGTTGAAGTTGATAAAGAAATGAATAGTCAAATTCTCTGTCTTCATGGAGTCACAGGTAAGAATCAGTCAATATTTATTTCAGGTCCCCAGTCCCACTGCACTGGCCCTACTCCAATGGACTGGTATCCTAATAAGAGAGAAAATTGCATCCAGGCACAAAGGGAAAAAAGCCTTGCGATGATGGAGGCAGAGATTGGAGGGAGGTATCTACAAACCCAAGAATGTCAGGGATTCCCAGCAATCTCAAGAGCCTGGGAAAGAGGCACAGAACAGATGCTTGCTCAGCCTCTAGAAGGAACAAATCTAGCTGACACCTTGATTTCAGACTTCAGACACCCAGAACTGTGAGACAAAAACATTCCTGTTGTTTTAAGCCACCTGGTTTGTGGTAACTTTTGCCTACAGTCCTGAGGTATTAATAACCTGATCTATAATTCCTGGACCAGGCTATGAAAGAGAAGCTTTCAGACTGAGGAGAGTGCAAAGAAGCTGGGGGAGACAGAAAGCAACAAGTAGTGAATGCACGGCCTTCAACGTTGATTGATCCCTCTAAAAGTCTATGAAACTAGTTTCACTCTTGTAACAAATAATAAGAGCCAAGTTCTCTTTCCTAGACTACTTCTACAAGTAGTGCCACCTGGAGAGGGTTTCTATTAGCCAAGCACTGAAGAGGCATCTGTCAGTTGGACCACTTTCCTTTCGGTCAGTTCTTTCATTAGAGCAAGCATCGTTCAAGCCTCAGCTCCTTTCTGGCTATGGAAAGTGGAAAATCACATGTGCTAGCAGTTGTCTAGAAAATAACATTATCATGGCTGTGGATATGGCTAAGTTTTACTGAGTTCAGTAATTTTTTTTTTTGACACTATATGGTGTGTGATCATAAGCAATGAGTGAGTTTTCAAAACATGCCAGGACTAACACATCCAAAGATTGCTATCCATTAAGACAGTCACCAATGTCTTTATAACTCTGAATATTGCTAGAACTCCTCTTGTGCAATTGTCTTCAAATCTGGTTAATGAACCACATGAGAAGCCAGCCTCATAAATTTATAGTCCCACATAATTTTGACCATTAAGGATGTCACCGTGCTTGATGGATCTTACCCACCTCATCCATCAGAATTGACTCTGAATAACTTTTGACCATATCTCCAAATAAAATCCACCATCCATGGAGTAATACTTGCTTCCAGTGAGCACATTCAAAAGAAAAATAGCTTCTAAAATTCCTTTCAAAGGAGGGTTTAGCACAGTGCCTTACAGATGGTTGACACCCAATTAAGATTTTGTGGACTTGCTTTGAATGCACTGTGGGTTCTGAAGACACTGCCAAAGGAGAAATAAGGAAGTATTACAAGAACATAGCTTTCTAATATGATTTGTAGGAAGGAAATGATAGTCAACTATATGTTTAAATTGTAATCCACATTAAAAATAAAGTAATATAGGGACTTCGCTAGAGGTCCAGGGGTTGAGACTCATGCTTTCAATGCAGGGGGCACATGTTTGATCCCTGGTCAGAGAACTAAGATCCCACAGGATACATGGTGTGACAAACAAAAACAAAAACACAACATTGTAAATCAGCTATATTTCAATAAAAATTTAGCTAAAAATAACATAATGTAACTTTGTTGCTATACTAATACAATACCTATCTTCCTGTTAGGAGATCCAATTTTATGGATTTTGCAAATTATAAACAGAGCGCATGTGCAAACTATGCTTATGAGTGTTTACTTTTTGTTTTCTTAGATTAATAATAGCATAGTGAAACATTTTACCAAAAATTTATTATTTTGTTTCATTTTGTCAATGCCATCTATTCATTTCCTTGTCAAACTACAACTGTGAATCTAAAGGTTACATTTGTAAAAGCAGCAGGAAAGCAGTAAAATAAACTGATACAAAGGCTGAAAACCACTAGCACTGGGGTAACTAATGAATGGACTTCCTGAGGCTCAAGGCAGTGGCACCCCACTCCAGTACTCTTGCCTGGAAAATCCCATGGACAGAGAAGCCTGGTGGGCTGCCATCTATGGGGTCGCACAGAGTTGGACACGACTGAGCGACTTCACTTTCACTTTTCACTTTCATGCATTGGAGAAGGAAATGGCAACCCACTCCAGTGTTCTTGCCTGGAGAATCCCAGCGACGGGGGAGCCTGGTGGGCTGCTGCCTATGGGGTCGCACAGAGTCGGACAGGACTGAAGCGACTTAGCAGCAGCAGCAGCAGAGGCTCAGTGGTTAAAACTCCCATCTGTCAGTGCAGGAGACGTAGATTCAACCCCTGAGTTGGGAAGATCACCTGAAGAAGGAAATGGCAGCCCACTCCAGTATTCTCATCCAGTATTCTCATGGACAGAGGAAACTAGAGCGTATAGCCCATGCGGTCAGAAAAGCGTCTGACACAACTTAGCAAATAAATAACGACAACTAGTGTACAGGTAGCATGGATTGTTTTCACTCCAAGAACACTGTTGGAGAAGATTCAGAGAGGGAAAAATGCATTATAACTAAACACCTAGATGACAAGTGTGACTGGATTGTCAACAAAAGAGAAAGGGACTGAAGCTGTTTAAACAAAGGAAGCCTTTTGGTGATTCCATGTGTAGTCTTGTTTTCCTTTGGTAACCTTACCACTTTACCTGGCTCTTTGGCCAGTCACTCTAACAGGTGTAAAATGACAGGTCAAAGCAAAGCCACTAATTTTTCTTTTTAAGTGAACGTGAAATACTAGGCTTTAAAAGTGACTCAGGTTGTAGGAATGTAAAATGGTGTAGCACCTTGAAAAATAGTTTGGTGATTTCTCAAAAGGTTTAATGTGGATTTACCACATGTCACAGTAATTTGACTCCTAGATGTATATCCCAGAGAAACGAAGATATATATCCACACAAATGTTCATTGCAGCATTATTCATAATAACAAACAAGTAGAAGCAACCTAGGTGCCGATCAACTGTGAATATATAAACAAAAAGTGAAGTATCCATACAATGGAATGTTATTTGGTAATAAAGAATGGAGGGGCAATATATGCCACAATATAAATAAAACTTTAAAACATTATGCTACATGAAAGAAGTTATTCACAAAGGATCACAAATTATATTATTAAATTTATAGGAAATTTCCAAAGTAGGCAAATCTATAAGGGACAAAAACAGATTAGTGATTGCCAGAGGCTGGGGAGGAGGGGGCAGATTGGGGAATGACTGCTAAAGGGTCCCCAGTTTCTTTTGGGGGTGATGAAAATATTCTAAAATTGACCCAGTGAAATCACTAAAATCATTGGGTTATATACTTTAATTTTTAAAAGACTTTTTGATGTGAACCAATTTTAAGGTCTTCATTGAATCTGTAACAATATTGTTTCTGTTTTATGTTTTGGCTCTTTTGGCCAGAAGCAATGTGGGATCTTTCTTAGCTCCCTAATCAGGGATCAAACCTGCACCCTCTGCATAGAAAGACCTAGTCTTAACCACTGGACCACAAGGGAAGTCTCAGAATTTTACACTTTAAATATGTGGAATGTATGGGTGTTTATCTAAAGCTGTGAAAAAAAAAAAAAATGACTCAAATCTTTTTTGAAAGCCTCAAGCTCTGTGTTAAAAGGATTTTCTCCCTAGGCACTGGTACCTCTCCTGGGTAAGAGACAAGGAATGAAATTAAACTTTTAGGATCTGGAAAAGTCCAGTTTCTGCTGCTTCCCCAGAAATAAGAAAGATTGACTCAAATTTGGGGTAGAGTTATTTTAGCCATTTTATCATGTTTAAAAAAAATTTTTTTTCAGAGCATCTCATTATTACCGTAAGTCAATAGATAGGTGTTTAAACATTTGATATCTTGAAAACAGAAGTAGTTCTTAGGAGATTATCCTAGGTTCTGACGTTTCTGAGTTTCCCCAATGTCTCAGAAATTTCTGGAATCACATTAAGGATTCCAGGGACATTTGGTCTTATTTGCTGCTGCTGCTGCTGCTGCTGCTGCTGCTAAGTCGCTTCAGTGGTGTCCGACTCTGTGCGACCCCATAGACGGCAGCCCACCAGGCTCCACTGTCCCTGGGATTCTCCAGGCAAGAACACTGGAGTGAGTTGCCATTTCCTTCTCCAATGCATGAAAGTGAAAAGTGAAAGTAAAGTCGCTCAGTCGTGTCCGACTCTTCACAACCCCATGGACTGCGGCCTACCCAGCTCCTCCCGCCATGAGAGTTTCCAGCCAAGAGTACTGGAGTGGGGTGCCATCCTTAAATTGTGATCCAGCTATAGTTTCTTTAGTAAGTCAACTCTTACTGATATCACTGCTGTTATTATTTAAACTCTCAGTTATTGGGTAGTTTTTCCTACCAATTATTTATCTAATTTTATGTGTACTCTCTTATTCGATCCTTACAACAATGCAATACTGCATAATACCAAGGGGAACATCTCAAGTGGGTGCAATGTTTGAAGCAACAGTTCTCAATTTCATTATCTTCAGTGGCTTGGAAGAGGGTTCAGAGCCTCAGCCAAGGTGACATAAACCAGGACACCTTGGGGCAGAAGGTGAGCTTTGACCCATCTGACTCAGAACTTTATTAGGTGAGGCTCCAGGTTGAGAGTTTGTGAAGGCAGTTGGTTAGTACATTGAAGGAGGGGGTCATGACGGTACGACACAGGGGCTAAGCCTAGGGTTCTGTTCAGACATCCTCTTTGGAATACGGGTTCAATCACTTAAAACTATAGACTGTGATCAATTACTCAAGTTCTTCTGCCTCCTTTACTCTTGGCTGTACTAATAGAATGATAATTTTATATTTTGAGGTGTTACATGAAATAATCCTTGTAAAGAGGTTGATACAGTGTTGGTATACTATAAAGCTACTAACAAGTGTCAGTTTTTAAGGTGTTAATGAGTGTATGACTTTATAGGGCAATTTTGCTACTCTGTCCATGCATTTAAAAAAAAAAAAAACAAAACATTTTGGTCATGCCCTATGGCATGTGGGATCTTAGTTCCCCAACCAGAGACTGAACCCCCTGCATTGGAAGTGCAAAGTCTTAACCACTGGACCACTAGGGAAGTCCCAGGTCCACACTTTTGAAGCTGTCAAATGACAGACTATACAATTATTCTTGCTGTCTTAGTGACAGAGTTGGAGCTCCACATCATGGATGGATTTGTGAAGAATCAGTCGCTGATATTTTGCATACAGGGATGAGCTACAAAAGCATCAGTTCAGTGATCTCGAGTATATGTATGTATAATTTTCCTAAGCACTTTCACTTTTCACCTTCATGTGTTGGAGAAGGAAATGGCAACCCACTCCAGTGTTCTTGCCTGGAGAATCCCAGGGACGGGGGAGCCTGGTGGGCTGCCATCTGTGGGGTCGTGCAGAGTCAGACACATCTGAAGCGACTTAGCAGCAGCAGCACTATGTGCTTTTACAGAACTGGGTGACTAAGGCTTATTTTGCCACTGTTCTGTTGTGAACAGGCATGGAATGTTTAGTTATTTCAATGCACCTCTTCAAAACACCTTTATTTGAGAATCTACACTTGAGAAACATTTATATTTGAGAAACAACCTGCCAATATGTGTTTTTTCAGGAATAAAAAAGCAATGAAGATACTCTGTATACACTAATATGGAAGTTCTTCAAAACATATTAGCAAAAAAAAAAGCAAGCCGTGAAGCATTGTGATTTGTACGATAAAATTGGTGTAAAGGGGGTGGGGAGAATGTGAATGTATAGCTGTATCTTCAGCTGGAATGGGAGGACTCTTCACTCTAGGCCATTTTGCACATGTGGATTTATTCTTGTGAATGTGTTACTTATTCAGAAAGTTAAACATACACTTTCAAAAGTAAATCTCCCCAGCAGCTTTTTGTTAGAGGAAGTTGAGGAATCATATTCACATCACTTTTTAATAAATAGTAATTGTTGAAGGACAGAGGGGAAAAAGGGCACAGAGAATTCTTATTTGTCACTTAGAGAATGCAAATGAAGAGTCAGTTGTTTTCAATCACCTTATTTATAATTATGAACCTGAGGACAAGAAAATAATGTCACTGAACACAAGGAGAAACCCCAGTTGGTGGCAGTGAGCTAAGGAGAGGAACATAACTAAGCAGCCCTGAGTTTGTTACCCAGGAGAAAACCCTGATCTTGAGGCTAGGTGTGCAAAGTCACATTCAAGGAGTGTCAAGATCAATTATATTTTGCACTTACCGCTTTGAGCCATAGAATTGTTTTTTTCAAAATTTACAAAAAGCTAAGGGTTAAAAGAAAATTTGTTTAGCACATTATGTATGTTATATAATATGGGTATAGTTAAATAAATGCATAATAAACGTGCTTATCTTATAAAACTTTTAATTCATACAAATATGTAAGCAAATCAGCTATGCTGGCTTTGAAAAAAATCAAAGTTTATTTGAAAATGGAAAAAAAATTTAGAGCCAGGAAGACTAGAACAATCACCACATGCCTGATAGAACAACGAATCATTTTTCTATTGTTATATAGTGATTCTTTTTTATAAAATGTGTGATTATTTTATAAAAGTGATTTAGAATGATTCCATTACTTAGATTTCTCTGAAGGAGAAATAATCTGTAAACTCTAAGAGCCTTGGGGTCAAGATGGTATCTTATCTTGTACTCCATTATCAGGTGCTAAAGAAGAGTTGTTTGTTTGTTTTTTTGAGCTCACAGATCATCCAACTAGAGCTCTATTTGAATTTAGGATGACAAACTCAACTATGCCTGTTTGTTTTTCAAATGATTTAGGGCTAACAGACCACTGCCTGCTTGAATAGTAGGAGTGTAGCAGTTAGTAAGTTGGGGTAATTTACAGCCTCATGAGGACTTCCTAGATGACTCAGTGGTAAAGAATCCATCTGCAATGCAGGAGACGTGAATTCATTCCCTGGATTGGGACAATCCCCTGGAGTCGGAGATGGCAACCCGCTCCAGTATTCTTGCAGGGGTAATCCCATGGACAGAGGAGCCTTGCGGGCTATAGTCCATGAGGTTGCGAAGAATCAGACACCACTGAGCGACTGCATGCATGCATGCGTGCACAGAAACACACACACACACACACACACACTACACAGTTCCATGAGGAGGACCTTCCTCTTTCTCTTTCAGAAGAAAGGGTGGTCTAAGGATAAAAAGTCACCTAGTCTGAAATATCTTGTGTTACAGAGTGAATTAAAAAACCAAAAACGACATTGACTTGAGTTGCCTTCTCAGGCAATCATATTACTTGCATTTCCAAAGAAAATAACAGTGAATCACTGGCTGCTTTGAGCACTCAGGCACATGTGCCTGGAGGTTGCTTTTTAGATTTAAGAGTAGATTGCCCAGAATATGTAAAACTTGGAATATAATTCCCAGTTCTGCTACTTCCAGCTGTATGGCCTTGGACAATTTATTTCACTTAAACTTGAGTTTTTCCCATTGGTAAAAGCGGGTGAGGGGTTGAGCAGAGGCAGGCTGCTGGTTTTGATGACAAACTAAGACTTCTTGTACGTCATAAGAAATATGTCAGGATATTACCTCAGACTACTGATCGTGCTTCCTTCTAATCCCCACTCTTTGATGGTTTGTGCATGGACTTTTTTTATATTATTTTTTTTTAATTTTACTTTACAATACTGTATTGGTTTTGACACATGAACCCACCACGGGTGTACATGCATTCCCAAACATGAACCCCCCTCCCACCTCCCTCCCCATAATATCTCTCTGGGTCATCACCGTGCACCAGCCCCAAGCATGTGCATGGACTTTTGACCACACAGACCCCATGGGCCCAGCCATAGAGATCTACACTACTTGACATTTGACAAGTCATGTCTGTTACTCCAGATCTCACGCTAGGCCTGCCTCCCCGTCTCATCCCTGTGCCTCTCCCTCTCCACCCCCTCAGCGCAGCACTGGTCTCACATTCCCCAGTGTCCCTGACCACCCTCTTCTCTCTGGTTCAGCATTTTCTACTGAATTAACAATTCAACTTTGGTACT
This sequence comes from Ovis aries, assembly GCF_016772045.2. Taxonomy (NCBI): domain Eukaryota; kingdom Metazoa; phylum Chordata; class Mammalia; order Artiodactyla; family Bovidae; genus Ovis; species Ovis aries. The sequence continues at coordinate 29,530,734 of NC_056076.1, forward strand.
GCAACAGGACAGTTCTAGCTCAAAAATGTTATGATTTCTACTAGAATAGCTCCTTGTGAATAGAAATAATTTTAAACCTCTTTATTTGGAAATAAATGCATCTATCCCTAAAATTATATGGAGCACAACCACATTTTTAGTGCATCAGAGGGATTCAGGATCTTTCAGTGACTTATAGTCATTATTACACATATCAATTTTCCTCCTATGCCTTTGTGGGGGCATTTTGATTATTGGAGTTTACTGCAAATTGGCCTATATTCATGTGATCAATGAATGTAACTGTTGTCAGCATTTTATCAAGTCTTTTTGGAGTTAAGACTATTCCTTTTGCTCACTCTTGTCTTGAGTTTTTCTGTTGACCTATGCTGACTCTTCTATCAATTCCTGAAGAGCATTCACCTCTTTCATTTTCCAATTATTCATTTACCTGGATACAGTTTTTGCTATTTTCATCTCTACACTCAGATTTTTTATTCCATTACTTAATCATAATTCACCTACTATTACTTAACTATTTGCCATTTAACTATTTACTATTACTATAAACTATTTAACTATTTACAATTTAAATATTTTTAAATAGTAAATAATACTATTATTTAAATACTTATTATGGACCTATGTCCATAGAGTAAGACAAATGAGAACATGATGCACAGACATGCACATGCATATCTTTTTAATTTTTAAAATTTATTTATTTTTAATTGAAGGATAATTGCTTTACAGTATCGTGTTGGTTTCTGCCAAACATCAACATGAACCAGCCATAGATACACATATGTCCCTTCCCTCTTTAACCTCCCTCCCACCTCACTCCCCATCTCACCACTCTAGGTGGTTTCAGAGCCTTGGTTTGAGTTCCCTGAGTCATACAACAATTTCTCATTGGTTATCTATTTCACATGTGGCAATGTATATTTCCATGTTACTCTTTCCATACATCCCACCCTCTCCTTCCTCGCCACCCCCCACCATGTCTGTAAGTCTATGCCCTATGTGTGTCTCCACTGCTACTCTGCAAATAATTTCGTCAGAGCACATGCATTTTTTAATCATTCTGAAGGTAGATTAAACATTGTCTCTTTAGTCTTTTGCGCTTATATAAATGCATTGACTAAAAAATGCTGTTAAATACCACAATGTCGGTTTATTTCAAACAAACTATAAATATAACAATAGTTAGTGTTCCACAAAATTCTTTATGGTTTCTGAGAAAAGTCATGAAACAATGATGGCTGTAGATGTAAGCAGAGGAGTAATTTTACTATGTTGTTTAAAGGATTCTAGAAATCTTTTCCCAAGCATCTCCCCTAAAAGTGTACCAGATGGCAGATGTCCCCACCACCTGCTTTGTTAAAGCACAGTATTCAGAACATCTAGATTTTATGCAGTCTCATTCCTTAGTGAATAAAGCTCATTTATCTATAACCTAGCCGAACACATTTTTTTTTTTTTTTTGCAATTTATTTGTGAGATCATTTAGCAACCTCACAAGTTTAAAGTCTTTGGGAAAAGTATAGAAGATAGGTATATTTGAGGTTCATGAAGAGAGAAGAGACATAAGGAAATATTTAAACTGTGAAATATGGAGTAACAGAAGTTGGTTGTGATAATTTGATTTGGGCAGTAGAATAGTTGTTGCTAGGTTTTATGTAAGAAACGAGAACAGGGACTTTCCTGGTAGTCTGGTGGTGAAGAATGCAAGTTGCAATGCAGGTTAGGGTTAGGTTCTGTCCCTGGTCTGGAAATTAAGATCTGACATTCCTCAGGCAACTAAGCCTGAGCACTGCAACTACTGAGCCTGGGTGCTCTGGAGCCCCTAGGGCCACAACAAAGGATTCTGCATGATGCAAGGAAGATCTCTTGTGTGGCAATCAAGAATCGACACTATCCCTTCTCCAGTGGATCTTCCCGACCCAGCAATCAAACCAGGATCTCTTGCAAGGCAGGGGGATTCTTCACCAACTAAGCTATCAGGGAAGCCAAATAAATCTGGCCCATATCTTCATTTCTTCCTGTGTCCCAGGGCCAAGTTTATTTTTATAAATAAATACATATTTTAAAAAAGAAATAAGAACAGAAGATTGGACTGGAACATAGGTGGATATAATGATAATTTAGCCTTGGGACACAGGAAAAGAAATGAAAATGTGGGCCAGACCAGCAGGTCAAGAGTGGGGGAATTGTTCCAAGTCCTAAGGAGATACTTAGAATGCAGGATGAACACAAGCAATCAGAGGAAGCAGACACTCAGAAAGACACAAAGACACAGCCAAGTGTGCAAGGTCTTTAGGACTTAGGACTTGCTGCACATCAGGGCTCAGCGCTGATGTCTTGAAACCTGCCCAGTCGGGACAGGAAGAGCTTGATCAGCTCCAGTTGGCCCCTGGCTTCACCTGGCAGATGGTGACAGAGACTGTCAAGGCTACACATGGTGCCGAGGTTATCCTTGTAGTGTCTGGATGCATACCAGACTGTGTCCTAGAAACATCACTTCTGTACCCACGCCATCTCAGCATTTCTAATATACAGCCATCAGTTTGGCATCTGAGCTTTTGCTTTCTGGCTTTGCTTTTTTCTTTTTCAAACAAGTTGCCTCATTAAGGTCCTCACAGGAACTGCCAGGAAGACTGGAGAACTTCTCTTTCTGCAGGTCTTAGCAAACACAGTCTAAGGCAGTGTTTTCAGACCCAAACCCCAGCTGTCCTCTCTGCTGATGGAAACTTTTGCGGCAGAGTACAAATCACTCAGCTAGTGATTTTAGGGTGGATGCAAAATTTCTGCTGCAGCGCCAAAGTGGGGATTTCTCAGAAGCGTTCCTCCATGTCAATCTCCACAAACATCAAGCGGTGCCTAGTGGCAGCTAGACTGACACTTACTGCATCTTCCCTGTTTGGGCCCTGTGTACATGAGGTTTGGTGTCAGCATCTGGTTTGTATGAGGATAAAGGGACAGCTATCTGACCCATCACCTTCTCCAGAGTTCCTGGGAAGGCAGAGGCAATTCTGGTTTGCTAAGTGGAGGATATGAAACATTGAGGAAAGAAAACCCCAGCTGAGGAAGGAATTGCAGTGAGTTTATTCTGTTCCCAGCTAGTTTAGCTGAATAAACTTTACAGTTAGTGAGCTTTTGGAGATGGACTGTGTGCAGAAGTCAAAAAAGGAAACCAAACCTTTAGACAGAAAGGGAAAAGACAAAGCCACATGAGGAGGATATCTGGTTAGGAAAGAGATACGAAAAAGATTTAGAACAGGTCATTTAAAATAGCAAAACTTTAGTGCTCATTTAAGTGTAATGGAGTTGCCTACAGAATAGACTGCAAATTAGTGAAAGTCACTCAAATTGTGCCTGACTCTTTGTGACCCCATGGACTAAACAGTCCATGGAATTCTCCAGGCCAGAATACTGGAGTCGGTAGCCTTTCCCTTCACCAGGGGATCTTCCCAACCCAGAAATCAAACCCAGGTCTCACACGTTGCAGGCACATTCTTGACCAGTTGAGGCACAAGGGAAGCCCAAGAATGTGGGAGTGGGTAGCCTATCCCTTCTCCAGCAGATCTTCCCGACCCAGGATTTGAACAGTCAGATTCTAACATTCACCACCAACTAATGTTGCAGGTTAGCAGTGGATTGCATAGACTTTGAAGAATATTCCTCATTCTAAAAAAACAAAATTGGTAGCCAAAATGAATTTAGAAGGCCAGAGTGGAAGAACCTCCTGGATATTTACCAAACCCATTTCTCCTTTGTCCTGAGCTCATAGCTTAGCTGTAGTTCTCAGTCTTGCTTGTGTGGACATGTGACTGACTTCCCGTTAACAAAACAGAAGCATGAGTAACATATACTAGTTCGCAGCCACATCCACAGTTACCAACCTCAAGATACCTCTTTTTCAGATTCTTTTCCATTATAAGTTATTACATAATATTGAGTATAGTTCCCTGTGTTATACAGTAGGTCCTTGTTGGCTATCTATTTTATTTATAGCAGTATCCACATGTTAATCTCAAACTCCTAATTTGTGTCCCCTCTCCCCTTTTCTCTTTGGTAAACATAAGCATGTTTTCTATGTTTGTGAGTCTATTTCTGTTTTGTATATAAGTTCATTTCAAGATTATTTTTAGATTCCACATATAAGCGGTATCATGATATTTGTCTTCCCTTGTCTGACTTCCCTTAGTATTATAATCTCTAGATCCATCCATGTTGCTGCAAATGGCTTTCTTTCATTCTTTTTATTATTATTACTGTTGTTGCCTTCTTCTGAGTGGCTGGAAGTCATCACCCAAGCAACCTTGGAAGCCACAAGTTGCATGGTGATACCTATGGATCATCACTTGGAAGAGAGCTGTCTGCTAACTAGGAATGCCCAGTTTGGACATGGCATAAGCAAGAAATGGTTTCTGTTTATTACACATTTTAGAGGTTGTTACAGCAGCTCAGGGCTTCCCAAGTGGCTCAGTGGAAAAGAATCCACTGCCAGGGCAGGAGACGCAGGAGACGCAGGTTGGATCCCTGGGTCGGGAAGATACTCTGGGGGAGGAAATGGCAACCCACTCTAGTATTATTGCCTGCAGAATTCCATGGGCAGAGGAGCCTGGTGGGATAGAGTCCCTGGGGTCACAAAGAGTCAGACACGAGTTAGCAACTGAACAACAACAGTAGCAGCGCAATCAATACAACTTTAACTAATACTGTAACTAGTACCATCCTTGAAATCGTTTTACATTAGAAGGTCACTCATGTTTTTCTGGCAGTTTTGACTCTATCAAAGTTTAACACAGCAATGCCTAGAATACCACACACCTACACCACAATGGTGCAAATTAAGATTTATTTAACTAAGAAGACATAAATAGAATATCAGGGAAATATTTTTCTTTCCTGGTATATATAAACTGAGACCTTCATGGCAGTGTATCATGGACTCTAATTCTTTAAGTTGCAGTGGGATCTGAACACTCAGAAATTTTCTAAACAGTGTCAGTTTTTTCATTATCCTTCATTTCTCAGGTGAATGTGCCTTATTCCTTAAGTCTTCATCAAAGCAAAAGAAAAAAAAAAATTGCTCTCGGAATAGTTTTACCTATTAATCCAGACTTGTTTTTAACATGCCTTAGAGCAGATGTCCCAACTTTTGGGGACCAGAGGTGTTTCCTGGAAGACAATTTTTCCATGGACGAGGTTGGGGAGGATAGTGATTTGGGGATGATTCAAGCTCATGACATTTACTGTGCACCTTAATCTAATGCCACCACTGATCTGGCAGGAGGTACCGGTCCACAGCTCAGAGGTGCAAGACCCTTGCCTGAGAAGGAAACTCCTTCTACTTCTACCTGCTGTGGCTCTTGTCAACTTTCAATCTCAGCCATTCAGGTGACAGAGAAGGAGAGGACAGGGCTTTCCTAGGGAACCTGAGCGATAAAAGGCAACATCTGGAGAGTTGGCAGAGATGATAGAGAATAACCTCCACAATGGCCCACAGCCCTGGTGTTTCTTCCAAGGCAAGCAGGGAGCCAGAAACACAAATAAATGAATAAACTTTATTCACAACCTAAAAGTTAAGAATTATGTTTTATTAGGTGGGAATTTTTAGGACTTGGAAGCCTGGGAGGCACCCTTTCAAGTGACCCTGAGAGAACTGCTTAGAGGAGGCAGGGGTGGGAGAGTGGGGAGGACTCAGGTTATATAGAAGTTTGCAACAAAGGGCAGGTAGTCTGAACATCAAAAAGTATCTTTGTGTTTGGGAACGCATGTAAGAATTAAAGATTTTAAAATTAAAAAAATAAAAAACTAAAAAAAAAAAAAAGTATCTTTGTGAATTAGAGAAAACCTGAAAGCTCAAGTAAGGAAATTAGCACTTTTCTGTGTTTGGAAAGATGCAAGAGTCTGCACTCATTGCAGTCATTAATTTCATATGCATCTCAGCTATCTGGGGCAGGTTCCTGTATTTTTCCTCAGTGCTCACCACAGGAAGTGGCTGTAACCTAGTGCCAGATCTCAGATATTGTTCTCCTTCCTGGTTGCCCTGGAAGGCTGCAATAGCTGATGACTGTGGCATCATTGTTTATTGATATGGCAGGAAATACTCCATTTCTCATAAAAATATTCCATTTCTCATAAATAAGCATCATATATGTTTATATATATTTTATATAATGATATATTTTTATGTATAAAATATTTTATATATAATTTGTATTGATCCCCTGGAGAAGGGAATGGCTACCCACTCCAGTATTCGGGCCTGAAAAATTCCATGGACTGTATAGACCATGGGATCACTGAGAGCGGGACATGACTGGGCGACTTTCACTTTCATATTTATATACATTGTATATAAAATAAATGTTTTATATACATTAATATATATATTTATCTTACCCATATATATGTATGTATATGTACATATGTATATATATGTATGTGTGTGTGTTCAGTCACTAAGTCATGTCCAACTCTTTGGGACCCCATGGACTGCAGCCCACCAGGCTTCTCTGTCCATGGAATTCTCCAGGCAAGAATACTGGAGTGGGTTGCCATGCCCTCCTCCAGGGGATCTTCCTGACCCAGGGGTCGAACCCACATCTCTCATGTCTTCTGCATCGGCAGGTGGGTTCTTTACCACTGGAGCCACCTAACACTAAATTCCATGGCAGAGCACATTAAAAGTAACAAAGGAAACAAAGAAACATATGTAAATAAATTTCTGATGCTGTCAAAGACAGAGTTCCCCAGGATCAAATGGCTTGTGTTAGTCTCTTCTTGTTTCCTTGGGTAACCAGCTTAGAAGCTACTTCCCTTGAAGGAAGCTCTACATTCTGGGCCTCCTGGGGGCCTCTACATGATGTTTACACACTGATATTACTTTCCCAGGCAGGATCAAGAGGAAGGCCCCATTTAAGAATGCCCACATAAAGCCCTTTGCTCATCTGTAGAGTCTTCTGTATTCTAAGTGTAAATTGCAAGACTGTTCACTAATTTTCAGGAGTTACTCTGCTTTTTCTTTTTGATTAGATCATATGTCCCAGGAAAGAAAACTGTTGGTTATGAAAAACTGGTTAAAGTTTCATTTGTAGGCCAGTATCTATCTGATCATTTTTGTAAATATTCCTTTGATATATAAAAATATAGTTTCTATGTGGTGAGCATATATTTACTTACTTCAGCTTATCAATTGAATGATTCTGTTCCTTTGTGTTAATGACTGACTTTTCTGATTTCCTTACTGAATTTGAAAATTCATAAACCATAATTTTTAAGACTCAGTGATTCTTTATGTGCTTTCATTGAATCCCTTTACGTGCCCTGATTAGTTTGGGGTCACCTCTTATTCATGTCCTCCTTGGGTCCCTACGCTGCTATGTGTAGACTGTGGCCACATGCTAGACTACTGGAGGTGTGAGCCTGCACCCTGTCACCATGTTGCAGATACCGGAGAGGCCTTGCGGCCCCCGAGTGTCCTCTGTTGCCAAGGCCATCCCCTCCCAAACTCCAGGACACATTCGTGCACAGCTCCTTGGAACCAGGAAGACTGGCACCTCCTTCCTAAAAATCATGTGAGCTGGTATCTCTGCCTCATCAGGGAACACGGGTCTCTTCTACCCAAGCTAACCCAGCAGGCTAGTTATTTGGATGCACATCCAACCTGAGCTTCCTTGTGGCCCTGAGTGAGAGCATTCTGCCCCAGTTCCCTCACTTAGAATTTTGAGGATCCCAAGGTCACACTCACAAACTCCAGGGCCCTCTGAGAGACACACAGTAAGTCCTGTACATAGCAACCTTCAAGTTGCAAACTTTCAAAGATGCGAATGTGCATGCTATGAACGTCAGGTGTGAGTGAAATTGCAGCTTGCCCTTTATCTCCTGTTGCTGACAATCCTTCAGCTTTATCACTTCCCACCTCCTCTCCCTCCTCCAGTCAGTAACCCTTCTTGTCTGTTCACTCTATGCCAGTGCCTGTATGCCAGCTGTTGTATTGTGTGACCGCACTTTTCAATGTACTATACTATAAGATTTAAAATGTCTTCTTGATTTTTCGTGTTTGAAAAAGTGAAAGTCTGTCAGTCATGTCCAACTCTTTGAGACCCCGTGTACTATACAGTCCATGGAATTCTCCAGGCTAGAATACTGGAGTGGGTAGCCTTTCCCTTCTCCAGGGGATCTTCCTGACCCAGGGACTGAACCCAGGTCTCCTGCATTGCAGGCGGATTCTTTACCAGTTGGGCCACCAGGGAAGCCCAAGAATACTGGAGTGGCTAGCCTATCCCTTCTGCAGATCGTCCCAACCCAGGAATTGAATTGAGGTCTCCTGCATTGCAGGAGGATTCTTTACCAACTGAGCTATCAGGGAAGTTTATTGTTTATGTAATATTTGTATGAAAAGTATTATAAACCTATTATAGTATAGTGCTATATAGACAACTGTGTTAGTTAGGTACCTAGGCTTTCTTTGTTGGACTTAAAAACAAATTGGACTTACAAATGTGCTCTTGGAATGAAATTCATTCATATGTAGGGGGCTTACTGTGGTCAGAAGTCATCCCCATAATGCCAGGGGGCAGAGGGTCAACATTCAGTCCCATCCTCCTCAGCTCTGCTTTCTGTTCCTGAGACACTTTTCCCTAGGCAATTGGCTGGATGGGCTCTAGACTATTCAATTACCTTCTGATTCTCAATATAGGAATTAAGCCCAGCTGTTAACACAAAAGCCATCCTGCGTGAGCAAAGAAGGCTCCTGCCCTGCCATCATTCAGTATCAGCTATAGACAGTTGTTTAAGTCACGGAGACAAACTTCTCACATTGGAAATCTTACTGGGATGAGAATAGAATTTATGGTGATGACTATGGCTTTCCAGGGCCTTCTGAATATGTTAAGTCCATCAAAAAACTTTAAATTTCTCTTTTTTTCTGTTTCAAGGGCTTCCCTGGTGGTTCAGATTTTAAAGAATCTACCTGCAATTCAGGAGACCCATATTCCATCCCTGGGTTGGGACGATTCCTCTGGAGAAGGGAATGGCAACCCACTCCAGTTTTCTTGCCTGGAGAATTCCATGGACAGAGGAGACTGGTAGGCTACAGTCCATGGGGATGCAAAGAATCAGACACGATTGAGCGACTTCCGCTTTTCTGTTAGAGTGTTCTGAAAGCAATGATTTGCTAAGGGAGTGAAAACATGTATATGTCACAGAACCTCCTTGCTTATGTCACATGCCGATGAAAAACTCTTCTTCTGATCATAATATTACTCTAGAATGTCATTTGATAATACAGGAAGTTCATAAGACATTAGGATAATGATTCCTAACATGACTTGTCAGTAAAATATGGAAATCATTTCTTGTTACCCGTTCATATTAACTTATCTTACATTTATTTAGTTGTAGCAAAGACTTTCTGAAGTGATTGTTTCCTACTGATTAATTCCCAGTTCTAACAGATCACTAGATGATGTATAGGGATGTTTTCTTAACAGTGAGGCCTCATAAACGTGAGGGAAATAGCTGCCCATATAGTCACTGGCCTGTTTGAGAAATACTCAAGAGACACTCATGGCCATGGTTACCTATGAATTAAAGGACCCTTCCTCCAGCATCCTTTATAACTCACTAATCTCTCTTGATCCTCTCTTTCTGACGCTATTTCTGTTCCCCTTCATCCCTCACTCTAGCCTCAGGATTTACTTGTGGCTCCAGACATCCCCACAGTAACATCTGAATTGTTGCCCACTTTCTTAAGGTACAGGGCTTCCCAGGTGGCGATAGAGGTAAAGAACCCACCTGCAAATGAAGGAGACATGAGCTGTGGGTTCAATCCCTGGGTCAGGAAGACCCCCTGGAGGAGGGCATAGGAACCCACTACAGTGTTCTTGCCTGAAGAATCCCATGGACAGAGGAGCCTGGCAGGCTACAGTCCATAGGGTCACAAAGAGTCAGACAGGACTGAAGTACAGATAGATCCCCCATAACCCTTTATCCCAAGTACATAGTTAATTAGGTCAGTATAGGATGCCAGAGTATCTCTGGTGAATTTACTCAAGAGTTCTTCTAGCCAGGTAAGAACTGGTTAGAAGTTATCTTCTAACCAGATGTAAACAAATTTGAGTTGATAGATGGTGGTTCATGCAACCAGTATCCTTCTAAATAGTACTTCAATTTGCTTCAACAGAAGAAATCCTAGGGTAATTGCAAGTATTAGTGATTGGTGTGAGTGTATTTCTGTGTGGAGATGCAGACAGTGCAAGAAAGGGGAGGGGAGACATTTCGAGGGTCTTCTCCAAATGGCACAATGCAGGAGCTGTAGGAGATGCGGGTTCACTCACTGGGTTGGGAAGAGGAGGAAATGGCAACCCTCTCCAGTATTCTTGCCTGGAAAATTCCATGGACAGAAGAGCCCGGAGGGCTATAGTCCACAGGATTGCAAAGAGTTGGACAAGAGTTAGCAACGGAGCATGCAGATGTGCATTCCAAGTCTCCCCATCTCTTTGTTTATCAGCGTCTTTGAACATTTGAACTTGCCTGTAGGTATTGTTTCCAGGCACTAAACATCTCATCACCTTTTCTAAGGTTGTGGTTTTTTCTTTGGTGATGAAGAAATTGCACTATCATGATTTTGCCCTTTCCACAGCTCTTATGCCTCACTGGATGTGCTCATTGTATTTACTATGTCCATTGTAACAATAGCAATAGGAAAACTTGAGAATATGCTACTGTTCTGAGTGTTGAAAGCTTTTTGAAGCAGGAGTCCATGTGTAAGAACCTCAACCCCCTTTACACACTCACAAAAAAATAAATAAAAATCTTAATACAGAAAAAAAGCAACTTTAAAAAATTGCTGTTCTGTGGGGATCTTCACCCACTTTACCAAACCTATCACTTCTCGCTAAGCCTGACCTCTGCACAGCCACACTCAGTTATGCAAAGAAGGCATTTCCCCCTTTCCCAAGAGAAAAGAGGCAATTTTAGAAATAGAAGAGATGATAGGAAGACCATAGGGGAAAAACTCACATGTCATCACTTTCCCTTCTTTCCTGGCTTTTTCTCTAACATTCACTGTAAATGCAAGGGGGGAAAAAAGGAACCCAAACTTTTACAGGGAAGAATGCACATTTCTCAGGCAGGTATCTCTAGTCAGGCAGACACTCTATCTCATTTTAAGCCAGAGTGGCACCCTTAGGAGATAAGAATTGGAGAAGATTATGCAAAAGATCGAAGGCCAAAAGAGGAGCTCTGAAAAGTAGTAGGTAATCCTAAACAGATGTTGTTAGGATCAAGATCAGGCTCTATTTCTTAAGCAGAGAAAGGGCCCAGAGCCGACCCTGCTTTGATGGATCCCAAGTGGCTATCCACACTGCTGTGACACTGATCGTGTTCACAAAACTGGAGATGACATTCCCAAAAGGCCACCAGAGATAAGTGGTTACAGACGATCTAGCTGTCAGCAGATAAGGAAATATTTAGCATGCTTTCCCCTAATTCTTAAGAGGGAATAAGCTATGTTGTTACTTACCTTAATGCTTGGCTGGAGTAAATATACTTAATACATATTTGTAACACTAAACTGTCAATTAAACATGACAAATATTTCTTGGTGAGAATCATTCAGGAACACAAGGTAATCCCAAGTGTCACTGAACAATCTTATGAAGCTCCTCATCCAGGGATGGTTTTCCCTTCAAGGTCTCTCACACCTTCCAAGGGGCTTTATCAGTTAATTGGAAAGCAAATACTGACAACCCCTTCATGCACAATACTTAGAATTTAACGCTGAGAACACTGAAGCAGAAAAGAAAAAAAAATTTTTTTGCTGAAATTGAGTTCAGCATCTAATATGACTATGACTCAAAATTGATGGATAATAAGGAAAAACGTCACATGAAGGAAAGTAGAATAACTGAAATTATTCCCCTGAACTACCAGGTAAATGTCGGCTGACCCCTAAGATGACTTGCCCTTGGTAGAGAAATGATATTTTGAAATAAATGACTGTTGACCTCGCTGAGTTCTCTTCTGTGACAGTCTGCCTGTTAGCTCTACGCTCAGTGTCCAGGGATTTGTTTTGTATTAAACATTGATGGGATTGGCCACAATGAAGGATGAACACAAAGATTTTTGAACATTGTTTGGCTATTCTTGATATTCGTGGAATAATCGTCTTCTTAGAGAAGGACATTGAGGGAATTAATGACGCTGGCATAGTTTTTGGCTTCCTTGGAGCTGTCTAAACAAAAAGAAGTAGCAATAACTGGAGAGCACAGAAGGAAATGAATTCCAGTGTGGAAGTCAACAAGCCAAATACTTCAGCTGGAGCCTGAGCCCAGACACACGGTAATGAGACCAGTGGCAATTTCTCTCTGCAGCACTGGTCCACACAGTGTAAACCCAATAAGCAATAGGATCCAAAGCCCCAAGACCTGCAGCTAAAGTGCAAACAACAGCCACTTTGCATGTCGGGAAAGGGCGCTTTCATTTGAGCTGAAAGGTCTGGTCAACAGCTCCTCATAACTACCATCAACTGGAGGAAATGTGTGGCAGCTGAGCTGAGCGATACAGAGCAGCTCAGTGTTTCAGAATCCCTAAGGAGGCAGACGGCGTCTCCCAGGCACTGCCTTCGTTACTATACGTGGTAGGAAGATAGAGGTCATAATGTATATTTTTTACGTTCTATTGATAGTACAACAGCAACAGCAAACAGGCCCTGAGAAAAGAAATGTTTCCCTGATTGAGGCACAGAGAAAGCAGGATAGAATTCACTCCTAAATGTAAAACTGATGTTTGTTGGTCCTCGCAAAATGCTGAAACATGAAGAAAAATTAACATGTGCACTCAGGGCTAACTACTCATAACATTAAAAATAAAACCACTCAAGCAAAACAACGAAGGACTATCAACCGTTACTGAAGGCCCTGGCCGTGCTTTACTTTTAAAAATAAATCATTTTTTTTGAAATGTCCATAAACCAGTTTGCCATTAGTGTGAAATAATAGCAAAACTGAATAAATACCTACACGACAATTATAAGGACTGGTTTCTGACTAGGATGTTTTTCTTTTTTCAACACTGCCCAATAGGAGGTCTAGTGGTGCCCACCACACTCAGCCTCTAACTTCAGACATAAGTGACACCTTCCTCCCTGCATTCTTAGCCACTTACACTGTTTTAATGAACAGTAGCATTTTTTGAAGATGGTGGTTGGTTCTTACCGGTTTTTGAGTTCCAATGACACAGTGGTAAAGAATCTACCTGCCAATGCAGGAGAAGTAGGTTCAGTCCCTGGGTTGGGAAAATCTCTGAAGTAGGAAGTTGCCACCCACTCCAGTATTCTTGCCTGGGACATCCCATGGACAGAGGAGTCTGATGGGCTACCATTCAGGTGGCCCCAAAGAGTCGAACACAAATGAGCAGGCACAAAGGAGGACAGCACAAGTTAAATGTGTTACATTGCACAGTTAGTATGCAATAAATATTTGTTAAGAGAATGAATGTATAATTGAGTAAATATGTATCCAGAAAATATTCTACCAAGACTGATACCAAAAAGACAATAAAACAGCAATCAACTGGCAATGAAATTGCTTGAAAATTACAAAGGAAATGCTACCCCGATTGGCACATTCCTTACTTTTCTCATGAGGGCACTCAGAATAGATTGTAAGTAAATGTGCGTCTTTGTCATTGTGTGTCTTAATTTTCTCTGTATCAGTGCTGTCACTGTTTTCATTAAATAGCTATTTACAGTGTGTGGTGAAATGGTGTGCTGTAATACACTGTGACTAGAATGCCTTTGTTCTCTGCTGTTGCTTAGTCCGTAAGTCGTGTCTGACTCTTCTGCGACCCCATGGACTGTAGCTCACCTGGCTCTTCTGTCTATGGGATTTCCCAGGCAAGAATACTGGAGTGGGTTGCCATTTCCTTCTCTAGGGGATCTTCCCCACCCAGGGATCGAAACTGTGTGTGTCTCCTGCATTGACAGACAGATCCCTTACCACTGAGCCACCAGAGAAGCCCACTGTTTTCTGTTAGAGTCGGCAAATCTCCTCTGCAGTAGAGTACTGTCAGTGTTTTTCCTTAGGATGGTGGTGGAGATTTTCTTTTTTTTCTTTAAGTGGAGGTAGAGTTGATATACAATATTTTACAGGTTTCAGGTATACAACATAGTGATTTATAATTTTTAAAGTTTATACTCCATTTATAGTTTTTATAAAATGCAGGCTATATTTCCTGTGCTGTATAATATATCCTTGGAGCTTATTTACATGTAGTAGTTTGTACCTCTTAAACTCCTCTCCCTATCTGAGTCCTTCCCCTTTCCTCTCCTCACTGGTGACCACTAATTTGTTCTCTGTATCTGTGAATCTGTTCCTCTTTTGTTATATTAACTAGCTTATTTTTCTTGGATTCCACATGTAAATGATATCATACACTTATAGTGATATCATGCAGTGTTTGCCACTCTCTTTTCTTTTTAAATTCAAAGGCAAAGTCTTTTTATACAAAGAGCCCATCCCAGGTTCCATTGTCATGTGTAGATTCACCATAGTGAATTCTGTGATTGCCAGATAAAATTAGGATAGCCAGTTAAATTTAAATTTCTAATAAACAGTATGTAATTTTTAATATAAAAAAATTTTGGTACAAGGATATTCCCAATATTACATGGGTCACACTTATATTAACAACATCTGTACTAAACATTTCTTATTATTAGAAAAAAATTCTTTTTGACTGCACCCTGTGCGGTCTGTATGACCTTAGTTCCCTGACTGGGGATAGAACCCATGCACCCTGTGTGGGTTAACCACAAAGTTTTAATCATTAGGCTACCAGGGAAACTCCTTTGCATGGGTGTGTGCTCTCTGTTGCCTCTGACTCTTTGTGACCCCATGGACTGCAGCCCTGCAAGCTCCCCAGTTCATGGAATTTTCCAGGCAAGAATACTGGAGTGGGTTGCCATTTCTTTCTTTAGGGAAACCAAAAGCATTACCTACTATTTATCTGAATTATAAATTTACATTGACCAGAAAAATTTTCACAGTTTATGTGAAATTCAAATTCAACTGTACATCCTATATTATTTTCATTTTCTAATGCTGGAATACCTGTGCTGTGCTGTGCTTAGTTGCTCAGTCGTGTCTGACTCTTTGTGACCCCATCGGCTGTAGCCTGCCAGGCTCCTGTGTCCATGGAATTCTCCAGGCAGGAATACTGGAGTGGGTTCCATGCCCTCCTCCAGGGTGTCTTCCTGACCCACGGATCGAACCCAGGTCTCCCGCATTGTGGGCAGATTCTTTACTATCTGAGCCATGAGAGAAACCCTAGTAGTAACTAAAAATCAAAGGAGAACCAAGTAGAAATCCCTGCAGTAGGAAAAGCAATGTGAAACTCTTGCTTGCTTACGTCTGACCACACGTCAGTGTTGGTTGACTGCCTGCTTCTCCTGAAAGAAGCTCCAGGAAACTCACTCTCTGAGTGCCCTACTTCTCCCAGAGCTGCGCTGAAATGGGCAAATTTTGAAGCAGAACCAACCTTGTAGTGGCGCTCGTAGCATCGTGGAGGAGGAGAGCAGTGAAGCAGATCGCTGAGTTTGCAGTCAGCATGTTTTTTTGCCACCCCCTCCCCGCCCTGCCCGCATTTGTCTTTCCTGTAAGTCTTTATAGGAAGTTATCTTAAATGGATACGGTGAGAAGGAATCAGACATTCCAAGTGAATAATGAGTTTTGTTCAAACTGAAGTTCTCCATATCATAATCTGAGAGCAATAAAACAGATCTTTTTTCAGTTTCAGAAAGGACAGGCTTGGGAGACAATCTCAGTAGGATGAAGAAAAGGAAAGCACAAATCTGGGAAGGGCATTAAAGGGAAAGTTGAGAAGGTTGTAAGGAGGATGGGTCTCAACCAGCCAGCCCTGGGTCCTAGTCACAGTTTGCTTATTGGCTGCTTAACTTCCAGCAAGTGACCTAAGTACCCTTAACCTCACTTTTGTCACTTCCCAGGTAGTACTTGTTGTAAAGAACCTGCCTGCCAGTGCAGGAGATTTAAGAGATGTGGATTTGATCTCTGGGTTGAGAAGATCCCCTGAGAAGTTCATGGCAGCACATTCCAGTATTCTTGTGGGCTGCAATCCATAGGATCACAGAGTTAGACAAGTCTTAAGTGACACACTGTTGATCCCTCTGGATAGTTGTGGATATTAGATGAGCTTAACTCTTTCTTGTCATGTGGTAAATGGTCAGTCAATAGTGTGGGTAGTAATTTCTGGTTATTTTATTTTTTTTATTTTTGTTTTTATTTCAGTGTGTGTTGGTTGCTCAGTCATGTCCAACTCTTTCTGACCCTTTGGACTGTAGCCCACCAGGCTCCTCTGTCCATGGGATTTCCCAGACAAGAACACTGGAGTGTATTGCCATTCCCTTCTCCAGGGGATCTTCCCAACCCAGGGACTGAACCCTGATGAGCAAGGATTGAGCCCCTTGGTGGTGGCCAACTTCCTGTGCTTCAAGTTCAGATAACTCACTCTTGCGTGTCTGCTCTCAGTCACTCAGTCAAGTCTGACTCTTTGCAACCCTATGGACTATAGCCTGCAAAGTTCCTCTGTCCATGGGATTCTCCAGGCAAGACTACTGGAGTGGGTTGCCATCTCCTTCTCCAGCAGATCTTCTCAACATTTACGTTTCTTAATTTCAGCGGTTAAAGGCTTTCTCCTTTGTTAATTTCTAACCGATTGTGAAAGCACAGTATCACTGACTGCTATCACAATATCACTTTACCCATCAAGTAAAGAGTGTCTTCAGAGTTAGAGGAGAAAATAAACAGAGTCAAAGCAGAAATTACCAATTCAGACTAATAGAATGGATGCTTAAGATTTTAGGGAAAAGATTACTTGATTTCTAGAAGTTACCTGCGTTAAATAATAATGACTTGTTCAAGCTGAACATGCCCTTCCTCTTTTTCATTTGTCACAAATTGGGAAGACTAGTTAAAACACGAATGCAGCATGCAACTAGTCTCTTTTAGAGACAATGAATAGCTCATTTCTGCATTCAAATAGATAAAGGACACATCCACCACTCTATATAGGGATACTAAGCTTGCTTTCAAATTTTTGCCAACAAACCCTTGAGAAAACATGACAGCTAGAAAATTTTCACCCTTCTCATTTTTACCTTCTTTTACTCCTTTCCTTCCTTCACCCCCCTTTTGGTGTTCATAATATATGCACCTTCTAATCACTACCTTTTCAGATAATCAAAACGACTCCCTTGGCCTCTGATGTTGGATTCATTTGAGCAAAGTACTAAGGAGTCTTTGTTTAGCTAGATTCCTATGTCCATTAGGGTTCAATGGAGCCTTTGGCAGCAGACAATAGGCTTGATCTGCGGCCTTTCTGCTTGACTAACCGCTCCCAGAATGCATGCCCTGAAAGGCACTAGAGGAGATTCTTATTACCAAAACCGTATTAGCAACAAAAGATTCAGCGAAAGGGTTGCACAAACCAGGGAGATTTTCTGCCATGGAGCTATTGATTGTCCTCCTTTCTGTAATCTTTCTGCAGACAAAGCAAATGGCTTTGCCTAACCACCGCTCTGCCTACTGATCTTATTGTGAACCGAAAGATGGTCTGGATGTTGTCTCCCTGAGAATGTTGATCTCAAAGCCTGCTTTCTCCTCACTGACTCTAATGAGCACTCTAACGATGGCATGGCTTTCATTCCACCCCTTTTGTTCTGCCGCTGAGAAATGAATTTAAACAACAGTTATTCAAGAGCTGTGGCAGTTAACGACTGGATAAACACAAGCCTGAGATTTGGTTGTGCCCCTCCCAAACCTGCCAGCTCCTCTCTTTGCTTATCAGGTTTGCCTCCCACCTTATGGGGGGTGATGGTGCATTGCGGTCTTGTTCTGTAACGGCAGGTGGGAAAGGAACAGCAGAAATGTGCACAGCATAATCCTAAAGCTCCTTGAGGCACAATTCTGATAGAACCCCCCAGATTCTTGTACAGTCCATTTATGGATAAATGCAAATATATGAAATGAGAACAACTCTGCTTTTCAGGAGACTGTGGACAGGTCCACTCAAATAACGAACCAGCTTAAATGCCAGTGACATTCGTGGTTGAACATTATAAATACTACAACATTTTCTAGGTCAAAGGTAACAGATGTTGGCATTTAAATTAGTTATGATTATGTTTTTGTCTGTACAGTTTTGAAGAAATCAGTCCATTGGGAGAAAAGAGATGATGCTTTTTCACCATGTAGAGATAGAGGGCACAGGGTGAAATTATTCTACAGTAGTGGTCTCAATACTCATTGCAAATGAGTTGCCTGGGATTTTGTTAAATTCTAACTGACCAATTTAGGGGCCCCATCTCTTGAAATTCTGATTTAATTAATCTTGGGTAGGGCCTTGGCATTGATGTATTTTAAAAAGATCTTGGACAATATTCTTGTGCAGCCCAGGTGAGAACCACACAGGCTGTGATTGCTGCATGTAAGGGTCACCAACAGAGCTCCCTGAATAGACATTCATCTGGGTCCCCCTCAGACCAAATGAGACCAAATCACTAATTAAAAAAGATACTAAATCTCCTCAGGTGGTTTTGATGCATAATGAGATTTGAGGACCACTCTCATCAGTGAGGGACATCAGAACATGCCACCCTAACTATGACCCTCGGGTATATGGATTATTTCGTGCTGAAGGCCACTGAGACTCAGCAGATGCAGAAAGAGTTTTCCACACTCTCCTTATCTGCTTAAAATAGGGGTCTCCAACCTCTGGGATCTAATGCCTGATGATCTGAAGTGGAGCCGATGTAATAATAATAAAAATAAAGTGCACAACAGATGTAATGTACTTGAATTATCCCCAAACCATCTCTCTGGCCCTGGTCCATAGAAAAATTGTCTTCCATGAAACCGGTCCTTGGTGCCAAAGAGGTTGGGGACTGCTGGCTTAAAAGAAGGGTATGAAATTCCCTTTGAGAAGGTTATCCCCTCCATTCCATACCAGGGACAGAAAAATAACTCATCCTAGAAGTTGATGAGTTGACACCAAGATGAGTTTGCATAAACAGAGTTTATTAAAATAGCCCTTGTTTTCCATTAATTCCCACATATATTTCCAAGTCACTTCCCCACAGCTTATCATCCCTGAAGTCCAAACCCCTTTTCCTTCATTAAAACAGTCTGTTTGTCCCTGAATCTCTCTTTGAGTTTTGCTTCTTTTCTGCAAACTCCTATGCACATAAACATTAATAAAGATTGAGTGCCTAATCTGTCTTTTGCTAGTATAATTTGCAGACTCCTACAAACTAAACTCAAGAGCGTAGAGAAACTTGTGGACACGTTGAGGGAAGGATAGGATGGGATGAATTGAGAGAGTAGCATTGAAACATACACACTGCCATATGTAAAATTAGATAGCCAGTGGAAATGTACTGTATGATGCAGGGAGCATAAATCTGGTGCTTTGGGATAACCTAGAGGGGTGAGATGGGGTGGGAGGTAGGTGGGAGATTCAGGAGGAAGGGGCCATACATATACCTATGGTGATCCCTGGTTGGGACGATCCCCTAGAGAAGGGAATGGCTACCCACTCCAGTATTCTTGCTTGGAGAATTACAAGGACAGAGGAGCCTGGTGGGCTACAGTCCATGGGATCGCAAAGAGCTGGACATGACTGAGCAACTAACACTTTTCTTGTATGGTGAGGTGAAGGCCCTAATAAATAAAGAACAAAGAGATTGCACGCCCTACTTCTCTATCTCTTTCCCTCCCTCCCCCTCCCTCTACCCTTGCCAGGTGAGGATACGAGACAAAAAGCCATCTGCAAGGCAGGAAAAGAGTTCTCACCAGAACCCAACCATGCCGGCACCCTGATCTTAGACTTCCTAGCCCCATAGAACTGTGAGAAATCAATGTCTACTGTTTAAGTCACTCGGTATATGATATTTTCTCATAGGAGTCCGAGTTGATTAAGTCACTGACCCAAAACATAACTGTTTGACTTATGAGATTATGGTAAATTCTTCCCAGTGTACTTGATATTGACAAGACTTGACAAACACTGTCTAGCTGCTTTTGCATTGCATAAGGATATAGATCAAAACCTTTTCCAAATTTAGACCTTGTGGGCAACTGCTAGGGCTTGTGAAGCTTTGGATAAAATATTTTTGGCTAGGTCTGTATAAATAGTTTTATTTAAAAAACCGTTATAAAATACATATGTTACAGACATTCATGAGATATAGGGATTTATTGAAGAAGATATAAAATAAGGGTAGAAAAGCAGTACTTATGGATTTTTTTGTTATCCATTCCAATGCATGTCAAATGTCTAAGTACCATCTATTATATTGTCTATTGTCAAATACATTGTCTCCTGGCTAATTCCATATCACCCACCATGACAAAAAAGGTGGCAATGCTGTTATTTCTCATAATGCCATAGTTCCTTTATATTTGTATTTGAAGCAATATAGATTTTCTTGCTTTTACAGTTTCCTCATGCCATCTATTTAATGTCAACCACATCATCCCTCATGATGCCACATCATCCATTGAACCACCTGTGAATACTGGCTTCCAGTGACTCTGTCCAGAAAGGACTGTTGCTGGACTTCTCTGAAAGTGAAAGTGAAGTTGCTCAGTCGTGTCCGACTCTTTACCACCCCATGGACTGTAGCCTACCAGGCTCCTCCATCCATGGGATTCTCCAGGCAAGAATGCTGGAATGGGTTGCCATTTCCTTCTCCAGGAGATCTTCCTGACCCAAGGATTGAACCTGGGTCTCCTGCATTGTAGGCAGAAAGAAGCTTTACTGTCTGAGCCACCAGGGAAGTTCAGGCTTTTCTGAAGGGGATCACAAAGCAAGGCTTACCTGGCACATGCAGGCAAATGTGAGCAATAGTTTGTTTTCTAATCATGTAATAGTTACCTGTCAGAATTTTATAGCATAACCCAAACAACTCTTCTTCCAACCAGTCTTTAGGTTGTAATCACTGTGTTCCTAGGATGTGAACTGTTGTCCATATATCACCGCCTGTAGGGACTATGGTTCAGGGACTGTGGGCAGAGTGGGAAGAGCAGTCTCATTTTTACACACAATGTCCCTTCTTTCTCTGGTACAACTTAGGGCAATCTGGAGAGAAATACAGCAAGTACATGGATAGGAGGTGAGAGAGGACATGAATTGGCAAGGCCTGTTGGCACTATGGAGCAATGACCTCAAAAGCCCTGGGAAGAGGGCAGCCACCCCCAGGACAGTGGGTGGAGGCTGTAAAGATGGAGGGGCTACCTTGGGTGCCAGTAGCTAGGAGAACATGGGGTAAAGGATGTCCAACACCACACTAAATTCTCAGATAGTGAAGTCCAGAGGCATTTTCGAGGCCAGAACATGGGTGGCTAGAGTCACAAATGAGCCTCTATCTAGGGTTCAAGTCTTGGCTTGTATCTGACAAGCTGCTGCTGCTGCTGCTAAGTCGCTTCAGTCTGACTCTGTGCCACCCCATAGATGGCAGCTCACCAGGTTCCCTCATCCCCGGGATTCTCCAGGTAAGAACACTGGAGTGGGTTGCCATTTCTTTCTCCAATGCATGAAAGTGAAAAGTGAAAGTGAAGTCGCTCAGTCATGTCTGACTCTTTGCAACCACAGGGACTGCAGCCCACCAGGCCCCTCCGTCCATGGGGTTTTCCAGGCACGAGTGCTGGAGTGGGGTGCCATCGCCTTCTCCGACATCTGACATGAGGTTCCCATGAATCAGTGTTCTGGGGGCCCAATCTCAGCTGATCCTATGAAAGAAGTATGGTGCCAGGGAACCAGAGTGATCTGCTTACTAAGTGGCCCCTGGAATCCAGGCCTAAAACAGGACAACCTAGTTGAAGTGAACCTCAGCGCTCTTCATGCTATCTGGTCAATCCCATGTTGGGTGGTTGGTAGAAGGTTGAAGGGGGCCCAGAGAGCACCCTGGAAACCAGGATTGAGGACCATGAGGGTTCTTGTCCAGGCTCGGGTTATCCCACACGCAAGGCACTGTTGGCTCTGGGTGATCCCAAGCACCTGAAGGGTAGTTAAGTGTAGGGCCCTGGACAACAAACAAACTAACACCCCAGTTGCTTGGATCTAAGTGTAGAGCTATAGGATTCTGTGTCTCATGACACATTGGTTGTTTATATGTGATAGTCAAGTTATCAGAGAAGCTAGGGCTATCCATGTGTTTTCCTTTGTTTCTAGTTCTTCAGAAAGAGAGGGCAAGAAAATTCACCTGACTATATATAGCTATATATCAGATATATATATATATATCAGCTATATTTCCTACCTTTGGAACTAAATTTTATAAAGCCAACTCTAACCTCAGTTTTGGGATGACGATACCATATTTAGAAAAAAATACGGTACAAAAAAAGCTACATTTTACATTTTGTTTTGGTTGCAATGACAAGCACTTCCCAAGTGGTGCTAGTGGTAAAGAACCCACCTACCAATGCAGGAGACAGAAGGGACCAGGGTTTGATTGCTGAGTCTAGAAGATCCCTTGGAGGAGAGCATGACAACCCACTCTAGTATTTTTGCCTGGAGAATCCCATGGACAGAGCAGCCTGGGGGGCTACAGTCAATAGGGTCACAAAGAGTCAGACACAACTGAACTGACTTAGCAGGCATGCATACATACACAATGACAAAATGCAGATTACATGATAGAAGTATGCGTTCCTTGGTGGTTTGGTTATGATGGCTTCAGTTCAGTTCAGTTCAGTCACTCAGTCCTGTCCAATTCTTTGCGACCCCATGAATCCCAGCATGCCAGGCCTCCCTGTCCATCACCAACTCCCGGAGTTCACTCAGACTCCGTCAGTGATGCCATCCAGCCATCTCATCCTCTGTTGTCCCCTTCTCCTCCTGCCCCCAATCCCTCCCAACATTAGAGTCTTTTCCAATGAGTCAACTCTCCTCATGGGGTGGCCAAAGTATTGGAGTTTCAGCTTTAGCATCATTCCTTCCAAAGAAATCCCAGGGCTGATCTCCTTTAGAATGGACTGGTTGGATCTCCTTGCAGTTCAAGGGACTCTCAAGAGTCTTCTCCAACACCACAGTTCAAAAGCATCAATTCTTCGGCACTCAGCTTTCTTCACAGTCCAATTCTCACATCCATTCATGACCACTGGAAAAACCATTGCCTTGACTAGACAGACCTTTGTTAGCAAAGTAATGTCTCTGCTTTTCAATATGCTATCTAGGTTGGTCATAACTTTTCTTCCAAGGAGTAATCGTCTTTTAATTTCATGGCTGCAGTCACCATCTGCGGTGATTTTGGAGCCCCCCAAAATAAAGTCTGACACTGTTTCCACTGTTTCCCCATCTATTTCCCATGATTACTGGAATTCAAAATGTAAAGGATCAAGAGGGATAACCCAACATGTGGCTATTTTAATAAACTTTGTAATAGTACAATTATGGTTGTATATAGAAACACACTGGGTGATGTCTTAATCTTATTCTTTCCTCAGATTTATTGATCTCTTAGAATCATGCTCTCATATTTAAAAATTAAAAAGTACAAAACCAGATTCCCAGAAGTAATAATTTCACAGTTAATCTGAATCCTCCTCTAATTCATCTAATCATTATTTGATAGAATCTAACTCTTACAGAGTTATTGTCTCATAGGAGTGAAACATTAATGATTTTCCTTCTCCCTTATTAATGAATCTCACCTGCTGGCAGGAAGCTTGTTCTTGGCATCCATGGTGTTTCTTCTTTACTTTTTTCTTATTTGTGTAGCCATTCACAACAGAGGGATGCTTAGAGCAAAGACGATGGGGAGATGACTTAAAACCCAATAAACAGTTATTAAAAACAAAATACATAATAGATATTGGAAAAGTAATTTGCTAATCTGCATCTAAACCCAAGCTCAATAACATAAGAGAACAAATGAAACTCACTTATCAGAGGAAGGTGCACGAGAATTAGAAAAGGACTTAATAGAAGTTATTAGGTATTTCACATGCATTATCAAAATTACTTGTTCTAGTTTCAATCTAAGTACATTTAATTTCAAAAAACAAACAACTTAAATCAATAAGTATTTATTAGTGCCTACTATGTTTGGACAAGGCAGTAAGCTGCGTTAGGGGGATACCGAAATGAGTTAGTCATATCTAATTTATTCAACTGAATTGACTGAATAGTTAACAGAATCATTGAAGTGTCTGTCTATACTTTAGACTATTAGATTTTAAAAGCAACTTAAGACATTGCATATGTAGACCAACAAAGTTATGATTAGACAAAACAATTAGCCATTTTTTTCAAAAATTTTTTTAACTTTCCAAGAAACTTAGAAAAAATAGATAATATGTAAAAGTGGAAAGTGACTGTAATTGTAGCAATATGGTATGTATGATTTTCAAAGAGTTCAAAAGAAGTGCTTTTATGGAAATTGACTAAAATTCACATAGGGTTCATATTGTATCCAAGGAAAAAGGGATTATAAGAGATTAAACACTGATTTGTGAGGATGGCATTCACTCTAAAAGTCTCTCTGTTCTTTTTTGCCCCTTTCAAAATGCGATAACTGAATGTAATTACCTATTGAAGGGCACATATGACGTTTTATTAAGCATCACATGAAGGGCATTGAGAAATAGTTAAGCACGCTAGGAAAGCCAAAGAGACCTGGGATTCGGCATAGGGCACTAAATGATTAATCAGTTCAGCTGTGTTGTCCTTTAAATTATTGTCGTTCATTTCTGTGAGTGCTCAAAGGGAGCGCACTCCGAGTCTGAGATATTCTATCACCCAGCAGGCGCTGAATAATACTTTTGCAGGATTTTTGTTGTTGTTGTTAAGTACCTATCACATCATTTAAATAGGGAGGGAAAAAAAAACCACAAAGTTAGCCTTGAAAGTTAGGGGCATCTTTAAGAAATTAACACTAGCGGTACCTACTATTCACATGGCCCTGAGCTAAGTAGGCGCTCTGTGACTATCATCCCTATTTAGTCTTGAGGATCATTCCCAATTTACAAAGGAGAAACCTTTATGAATTTTTTAAAACACTCTTTTGGTCACACCACACTAAGGGAACTAAGATGTTAGCTCCCTGACCAGGGATTGAACTTGTGCCCCTTGAGGTGGGAGGGTGGAGTCCTAACTGCTAGGCTGCCTGGAAAATGCCACAAAGGAGAAACTTTAACTCCAAAATATTTAAGAATTCACCCCAACTACTACAGCTAATGCATGACATATACAAAATGTGAATTCTGGTCTATCTGGTTATCGTGAAGCAAGAAAGAGGTTTGGGTAGAACCAGTCTAGAGTTATAATTTAGAAGTCATGTCTAAGGCACTGTGGTTAATTGGTTGGTTGATTCATTAATTCATCAAACCTATTTTGTTTCAGAAAATGACCAGGGTCCTAAAGTGGCAAAAGATTCTTCCTATAAAGAGGTTCAAGTCACATTAACTCTTTCAGAACTCACACTTTACCAGCTCACTTGATGGTGAAGGTCCTCCTACGGAAATTATGCTTAAAAGTGAAGGACTTCCTCCGGCTTGTTGCATTCTCTTTCCCTGGAAGTCATCATTCAGTGCTTCACGGTGCATATCCAGAAATTTTCTAGGTACACTGAAACATACGTAAAACATATATTTTGTGATTTAAAAATAATAGACGAAAATGCTGTGCATTTTCTTAAACCCAAATGGGCAGAAAAATAAACATTTTGTGGGGATTTTATGCATGTTGTTTTGCCTTTTTTACATTATCTATCAGTTTATCTATCAGTTTGCTCAACTAGTACTGCTTTCTCTTGGTGAGCAGGAGCCCTGCCAGGGGTGTTGACAAAGGCTGCTGAAGAGAGAGTTTAGGATCCTTAAAATACCTTCTGTGCTTGGACAGGTATTACTTGATTACAAAACTCCATCCTTGAAATAGTTCTAATTCTAACTCTCTGTTCTGGGCAGCCTCACTCAGTTGATAAATAGAAGTTGATAGATAAGAAGACACTATTTTTTCATTTGGAATCCAGTTCCTGCTCTCCAGAAATGTGTATTTTCCAAGTACTTTGGCCACTTGTACAAATGTACATTTTCCAAGTACTTTCTTCATGAGAAGAGTTGACTCATTGGAAAAGACTCTGATGCTGGGAGGGATTGGGGGCAGGAGGAGTAGGGGACGACGGAGGATGAGATGGCTGGATGGCATCACGGACTCGATGGATGTGAGTCTGAGTGAACTCCGGGAGTTGGTGATGGACAGGGAGGCCTGGCGTGCTGTGATTCATGGGGTTGCAAAGAGTCGGACACGACTGAGCGACTGAATTGAACTGAACTGAACAGAACACAGAATTTACATGTAGGTTAGAATTTCATCAATATCTTTTTTTGAAGGCATTTTTTTTTAATTAAAAGAAAATATTTATTTATTGTTGGCTGTGCTGCATCTCCATTGCTATGCACTAGCTTTTCTCTAGTTCAGTGAGTAGAGGCTACGTCTAGTTGTGGTGCACGGGTTACTCACTGCAGTGGCTTCTCGTGTTGCAGAATATGGGCTCTAGGGCACATGGGCTTTGGTATTTGCAGCTCAGTAATTGTGGTGCCTGGGCTTAACTGCTCTGAGTCATGCGGAAGCTTCCTGGACCAGGAATTGAACCCTTCCCCTACATTGGCAGATGGATTCCAGACTACTGGACCAGCACGGAAGTCTAGAATTTCATCAGTGTCTTAGAAGAGGAAAAAGCACTGATGATTTGGAGAGTCCAGAGAAAGAAGAACCTCAGTGTCAGTCGTTTAGAAATTTGGACACTTCCAGATTCAGAGGCAACTGGTTTTCTATCACTTTCAATAATTGAGTTGTAAGCAGTAATATATTCTGGAACTGAGTGGGAACAGAAGGGGAGGGTTCATTTCAGTTCAGTCTCTCAGTCATATCCAACTCTTTGCGACTCCATGGATTGGAGCACACCAGGCTTCCCTGTCCATCACTAACTTCCAGAGCTTGCTCAAACTCATGTCCACCGAATTGGCAATGCCATCCAACCATCTGGTCTTCTGTTATCCCCTTCTCCTCCTACCTTCAATCTTTTCCAGCATCAGGGTCTTTTCTAATGAGAAAAGGAGGGGGGGGGGTGAATATTAGTATATCCTGGTCATAGTTTTTTCAACAAGAAATAGTACATGCCTAATACATGTGATTCTGAGGTTTTCTGATTTGAAAGGGCTGCTGGCTATCTTCAGCCTCCCTGTCTAGTTAACTAGACACAGTTGGATTTCCAGCAGCTGCAGCCCTGCAGGTTATGTCTTCCCTGTTGGGCAGGGTTGTTTCATCTTAAAATGATTGTGGTTCTTCGCTTCAAAAGGACTTGCTTTGTAAAGCATATTTGCAGGAAAGGGAAGGACTGCACCATGGAGCTATACTCATTAGAACCAGCCTTTCTATTTTTTTGAAGACAGCAAATGTTGCAAAAATTCTGTTTAGAGCAGGGCATGTAGTCTTATTCTGCATCTATGAAGCAGGGGAGCCAGCTGACCCCATCAGGAAGCAAACAGAAAGCAGAGGTAAATTTCCTCGTTAGACTTGAAAATCCCTTAAAGGTGCTTAAAAAATGTAGAATAACTCTGAGATCTGAATGACCTTATGCTTATGTAGAGCAGATGCCCATGGAGCCCCAGAAGGTCAAGGCCAAAGATCCTTGGACTCTGAAAGCATAGATGTGGGTCTATGTGGTTTTGACAAGATAAAGGGAGACCACTTTGAATTTTTTTTTTTTCAGATTCTCAAAGAGCCTATGGCTCAAAAAACAAACACAAAAATAAAAAACCGCATGCCCCTCTCAATTATGTAATCCAGTGTCCTAGAACAGCTATGACTTGCTCAAGACCCACATCTGAAGTGGTTTATTGAAGTCCATGTTCATACTTTTCTGTCAAACCACTTTCCAAGGCTTCAACTAATCTTGAAAAATTTGTCTTTTCCTTACACGAACTTTTTGCTTTAAAGCACCACATTTGAATTGCTTTTTGTAGACACGTAAAAGCCCTTTCAGGGAGCTAGGTGAGGTGGGTCTATAGGACGCCCCATCTACGTTTCCACCAGAGTGATCATGCTTTTATCTATTTTATATGGTGTCATTCTGAATCAGATTTATTTGGGGGGAAAAATTCAATGCTTCTAAAATAAGAACTGTTTCTTATGGTTCTTATTTGGACAGCTATTTGTCTAAAATGACAAATATGGATTGGCGGCCACCATGTTAACACAGCCTGGTAGTCTAAACGATGAAAATTTCTCACAGTTGTGCAACACCCAATTGCATAATGAAATATCAGAGCTGTGAATAAATGAGGGTCTTGGGTTTTGGAAACCCCCAAATCCTGAAGGGGTTTTGGAAACTGGAAAACATCTTCCTGGCGGGATTTATGTCAAAACAAACTCTTAAACATCTTGTCTACTTATCCTGTTCTGTGATTTTTTTTTTTTAGGTGATTTTTATAATGTGAGATGCTGAGTTCACTTTATGGTGAACTTTTCAAAATAGAATTTCTGATAAAACTTCTTTGCTTATAAAAAAAAGTGTTGTAAGATAAAAAGGGAATTCCCTGGTAGCCCAGTGGCTAAGAATCCGCCTTCCAATGCAGGGGACATGTGTTCGATCCCTGGTCTGGAAACTAGGACCCTACATGCCTGGGGCCACCGTGCACCCTGGGGCCATGTGACACAACTGGGGAAGCCCACTTGCCACGACTAAAACCCAACACAGACATGTACATTAACAAATATTCTAAAAAAGAGAGAAAAGGTCCTTGGCAACATCTTTCCTTACATATGATAACTGAGAAAATTATGGAATAAATTTATCACTTTTCAAGTAAAATGAGACAAAATGTCATAGTGACTTTTTGAATGGTCTTTTTTAAGTTGTCCAAATAAATAATAATCTGTTAGCAATAGAAGATGCTCTTCTTTCATTCTTTCTTCCCATTCCCAAACTTTCTATTCTATTGGTATTAAGCCTTACTCATAAGTCAGAATTACAGCTAAATATAAGACCTATGATGGTTTTCCTGTTGGCTCAGTGGTAAAATATCTGCCTTCCAATGCAGGAGATGCGAGTTTGATCCCTGGATTTCCCCTGTAGAAGGAAATGACTACCCACTCCAGTATTCTTGCCTGGGAAATCCCTTGGACAAAGGAGCCTGGTGAGTACAGTCCATAGGGTCACAAAACAGTCAGACATGGCTTAGCAACTGAACAACAACAAGGACCTAAGAAAAACTTCCATAAGACCAAGAAGACCCTGGCTTACATATTTTATACCAGTTCATGTATAATTCAAGCCCTATTTATTTCTTTATGTATCTATGTATCATTTATCTATCAAAAAGTAATTGCCAAGTTTTGTAAAACACTAACTTATTTCCTCCTCAATGGCCCAGCTTATAGTAAGATGGGGTGAAAAAGTTCAGCTTTTTAGACATAAAATGAATTCTGGCTAAGGAAGTAGTTTTTAAATCCTTTCGTGTGTTGGAAGTAGAAGAAAGAAAGACAAATTCCATAGGACATCTGTGATTATCTCAAAAGTTTCCGAGAAAGCACTTGGCATACCATCGTAACTACATACTTCTCAAGCATACTATACATGTACTGGGATCATTTTTATGGAAAAGATTTACTTCAATACACTGAGCTATAGTGCAATGGGGACCCAGAAAATATTTACACTGTCTACCATACGCTGAAGGAAATATGGAACTTGGCTGGAAGGACAAGCACTTGGGACTTCAAGGAATTCTGAAACACTTGAAAGCCCGCAGGTAAGTACCTCTTAAGAGCTGGCGAGCATCAAAGGATCATTAATTATCCTCTTCACTGTTGCTTTTCTTTGACAAGCATCTCAAATCTCATGGGGGAAACAGTGGGACAGGCTGAATACAATGTTCTCAGTGAACCAAGGAGGAAGAACAAAAGAGAAAGTAGAATTTGGGCAGTTTTCAATACACCAAGTAACTCTGTAGTTATCTCAAATTCCAAAGTGCCTGAAAGGACTGGGGTTAAAATAGAAGAGCAATTGTCTTGAAGGTGATGACAGCAACCAGAATAGTCGGGGCCTTACTATCCTCGGCTCGGAGAAGTAGTGCCAAGTCTATTAAATCTCATACACCTGAGGGAAATGTGTTTCTTCAGTGATATTTCTCCAGGGAACCAAGCAAAGTGACAAAGAGAAAGAGAACATACCTCCCATGGACATGTTTAAGTAAGAAGAACTGGCACTATTTAGTTTTCAACTTATATTTACTTCAACAGTGGAATTAACTTTGATACAGAAATAAAAGATGAGTGGGAATATGAATGAACAATTGTTTTATTCATTCTTTTAATCATTCATCATTTACTTTCTACTGAGCAAAAATGCTATGTTGAAGCCCCTGATGTGGGTGTGGTGCATGATTGCGGGCTAAGTCGCTTCAGTCATGTCTGACTCTTTGCAACCCTGTGGACAGTAGCCTACCAGGCTCCTCTGTCCATGGGATTCTCTAGGCAAGAATGTTGGAGTGGTTTCCATGCCCTCCTCCAGGGGATCTTCCCTACCCAGGGATCCAACCTGCATCTCTTATGTCTTTTGCATTAGCAGGCATATTCTTTAGCCACCTGGGAAGCCTGGTGGATGTTGTGGGTAAACGTAAAAGATGAAAGTGCCTATTCTCAAGGAGTTTACAAAATTAGCTATTTGGAGGTGAAAGTGAATATTTGGGAAAATGGAGTCCTTAGAATAGGATGACTGTTGCTTTCAGGCTTAGCATGTTTACAACAGGAAACCATAAGAATAAGTTCATGGTACTGCTTAATGACGCTGAGAGGACTGACGCTGAAGTTGAAGCTCCAATACTTTGGCCACCTGATGTGAAGAACAGACTCCTTAGAAAAGACCCTGATAATGAGAAAGATTGAAGGCAGGAGGAGAAGAGGACGACAGAGGATGAGATGGCTGGATGGCATCACTGACTCAACGGACATGAGTTTGAGCAAACTCTGGGAGTTGGTGATGGACAGGGAGGCCTGCAGGCATGCTGCAATCCATGGGGTCACAAACAGTCAAACGTGATTGAGAGACTGAACTGAACTACTTAATGACACATCACAGCTCTGGAGTTTGGATGGTACTGCCTGAAGATTGAGGGAAGGTGCTGAGTAAGTTGTATTTCATCCAGTAACAAAGTTTGCAGTATTCTTTTGTTGCCTGAAACAAGAGGTGTGATTTTTAACATAGCATCAGCTTTTAATCACCTCATATTTGCAAGAGAGGTTAACAAAGTTGAAAAGATTTGATATTTATCTTTTTTGACATATTGCCTATAAAATTATCAATGTCATACTTGCAGCTGGAAACCTTATATTCAATCACAGTAGTGAAATAAGACCTATAGGAGCTTTATCGGAAAAGGCAATGGCACCCCACTCCAGTACTTTGCCTGGAAAATCCCATGGATAGAGGAGCCTGGTAGGCTGCAGTCCATGGGGTCACGAAGAGTCGGGCACGACTGAGCGACTTTACTTTCACTTTTCACTGTCACGCATTGGAGAAGGAAATGGCAACCCACTCCAGTATTCTTGCCTGGAGAATCCCAGGGACAGGGGAGCCTGGTGGCTGCCGTCTATGGGGTCACACAGAGTCTGACACGACTGAAGTGACTTAGCAGCAGCAGCAGCAGCAGCAGCAGCAGCAGCAGCAGCAGCAGCAGCAGCAGCAGCAGCAGCAGCAGCAGCAGCAGCAGGAGCTTTATACTGTGTATCTCCTATGCTTACTCATGTTTCCTCCATAATGTATCTCTATATTAATTGATCTTCTACCAAATTATATCCCTGGAGAAGGAAATGGCAACCCATTCCAGTATTCTTGCCTGGAGAATCCCATGGACGGAGGAGCCTGGGAGGCTATATTCCATGGGGTTGCAAAGAGTCAGACATGACTGAGCAACTAACACACAAACACACCAAGTTATATAGACATTCACTGTGTGATTCTATACAAGTGAATTTAGTGGAGGCTAACTGTGTAATAAGACAAGATTGAAGGATAAGGCAAAATAACGATGACTTTTGGAAGGTAGGGTTAAGGTCCAGAACAAAGCAAGTATGGTTGTTTGTTGATATGATCAAAGCTGAGGCACCAGATAAGAAGTCATTCTCTGACTCTAAGGGGGAGACCATCACGTGGGCTGGTTGACAGTTAGTGATGAACTTAGGCTCAAAATCAGGGTCCAGCCAGAAAGAATCTAGACATTCAAAATATTGATACTGTGGTAGATAGGCTACCAGTTCTGGGGATGAACATCTTAAGACTGACAATGAAATTTGGATATTAACTTATTCTAAACCGACAGTTCAGTCACTCAACTGTGTCCGACTCTTTGCAACCCCATGGACTGCAACAAGCCAGGCTTCCCTGTCCATCTGACACCTGTAATTAAACGGAGGAGTTTTACTTCTCTATCTGTATTTAGTTTGTATTCTTAAGAATGTTTGGAGCTTCCAGATGGCACTAGTGCTAAAGAATCCATCTGCCAGTGCAGGAGACTTGGGTTTGATCTCTGGCTAGGGAGATCCGCTGAAGTAGGAAATGGCACCCCACTCTAATATTCTTGCCTGGAAAATTTCAAGGACAGAGGAGCCAGAAGGGCTACAGTCCATGAGGCTGCAAAGAGTCGGATACAACTGAAGGACTGAGGACAAGAATGTTTGACACTCCTGCAACCAGAACAAATAGAAAGAAAGAAAGAAAAACACATACAATAAAAGGAAACTATTTCTGAATAAAATAAACCTAAATACACACATTCAAAAATGCTCAAATTTTAGCTGAGAAGAATGATGGGAAAAAAAAAGACTTTGTGCTCTAGAGACTGTGAGCCACAACTCCTGAAGCCGGAGCTCTAGAGCTCCTGCTCTGTAACAAGAGAAGCCCCCAGGCTTCAGTGAGAAAACTGGGCACCACAATGAAGAGTAACCCCTGCTTCCAATAGCTAGAGAAAACCCAGACACAGCAGTGAAGACTCAGTGCAACCAAAGATGAATAAATAGAAAACAAAGACTCCTGCCTCAAAATACTATGATCTTTTTTATTCAATTATGAGCTGGGGGAAAATCTCATAGTTAAAACATCTGGGTAAAATTCATACAAAGGGAAAAAATCAGATTGGTTTTCTGTCTCCCTGCAGTTGGAGATAGCAAGGAAAACAGAAACCTAGGGGGAATGTTATGCAAAAGTTATACAAAAAATTGGTACCCAGAAGCTTTAGCTATGGAGGCAAAGGCAAGGCATTCTTTCAGGAAATTTTCCAGGAAAATGAAGACCTGCCATAGCTAAAGGACACAAGAATCCAAAGTAAAGATTCAGAGTTCTAAAAGAAATGATTTTGAATGACATTTAAATTAGTGAAAAATAAAATTAGGTTGAATACCAAAAGCAGTTCTTGTAAATACTGAAAATTCCAGATCATAATAAAAGGAATATGAGGCTATTACCAGGTTTCATAAATATGTCCTAAATACCTTGATTTATACTGGCAGTATCAAAAAAGACTTTCATACTTGACTTTGAGTTCTGATACTATAAGTTCTTCAAAAGTATGCATATATGAAGGTTTGCAGAACCAAGAGTATAAATATTTCAAAATCCTTAGACAATAATGCAAATCTCTAAAAACAAAGAAAAATCACAGTTCACATAACAAAAGACAAAATATAAAAAAAAATGAAAGAAGAGTATATCATTAACCAAATATAAGACTTCAGATTTAAGATTAGACATCAATACTCTAAGAATACATAGCTTAGAATTTCACAGTGCTAAGTTGCTTTAGGCATATCCAACTCTTTGTGACCCCATGGACTGCAGCCCACCAGGCTCCTCTGTCCATGTGATTCTCTAGGCAAGAATCCTGGAGTGGGTTGCCATGGCCTCCTTCAGGGCATCTTCCCAACCCAGAAATCAAACCCGCATCTTTTATGTCTCCTGCCTTGGCAGGTGGATTCTTACCACTAGCGCCACCTGGGCATGTCATAATAAAAGACAAAAGTTATTAGGATACGGAAATAAATTCTAACCAAAGTTTCTTACAAGTAGAAAGGAAGTGAAATAACACAAAACATTAACAATGTAAAAACAGAGAAAGATTTATACCAAATATAAAAGGAGAAGTTTTAGCTAGTTAGTTAGTTGGTTGGGTTTGGTGTGGATGAAAATAATTGGTTTTAAAGAAGTAACTAAGAATCTCTGCCTATTCAGGATAACTTAACTTTTAGGTATAGATAGGTCTGAAACATGAGGAGCCTATTTTCTTTATAAGAATGCTTGGAATAAAATTCATTATGTGACTATACTTATAAATCAAGATGTGCGTTCTAGGTCGCTTCAGTCATGTTCGACTCTGAGACCCTATGGACTATAGCCCACCAGGTTCCTCTGTCCATGGGATTCTCCAAGTAAGAACATTGGAGCAGGTTGCCATGGCCCCCTCCAGGGGATCGTCCCCATCCAGGAATCAAACCTGTGTCTCTTAGGTCTCTTGCATTGGCAGACTGATTCTTCACTAGTGCCACCTGAGAAGCCCAACTCAAGATATATTTTATTGAGTGGTGTGTTCACTCAGGGGAGCCTAGAACTGCTCTAAGCTACCAAAAACTACCAGTTGATTTCATTCTGGTGGTTTTTATATTTGAAGCATGTATAATTTTGAATCCTCATAAATGTATAAGGATTTGCATGCCCACATACAAATACATACCCACAATGCACTGGGTACACTAATGTTAAAAAAATAAATTATCCACAGTGAATTTGCCTACCTAATCTGTTGTCACACATTCATTTCCTGTAAAAGCTACCTTCCCTGATTTAAATCATCTAAAGAAACTTTGACAGCTTTCCAAGCAATTTCTCTGCAGAGACACAAATGATGTTTTTTTCCCCTCTTCTTTCTGCCTATTTCTGCTTTTTAATAAATACAAGTGATTAAAAGCAAAGCTGTTATTGACAGAGAAATACTAAAAACCCAGAGACAACAAGAAGAAGCATTAATTATCTTTTTAAAAAGGGTATATAAGAGTAGATAGTACATGCAGGAATAGGTACATTTTTAATTGGAATTATTGCTATCATTGTAGTGCCACAGGGGTTGAGGTGGTGCTGAATAAGTGAATTTTAATTCTAAATTAACCAACTGGGTCAGATGGACAGGTGCAGCTGACCATTAATTTCATCCTTAGGGAGAGTAAAGGACAAGAAGTCAAAGAGTAAAAAGAATAAACAATAAAGGATTGCAGGTCTTTTAGTTGCTAGGACAAAAACCCTCCCTACCCACTTAATTTTCCGGACCAATAGAGGATGTGCTAGGACTTTTGAAAGTAAATCCTTATGTCTTTTAAGAAATCTCTTCTTATGAAAATGAAACATTCATACTTGTTTTATAATGAAGTTATGTGACTGGTTTTGAGATGTGTGTTTTAAATGTATTCAGGAGTAGTGTGCACATTTTGATCATTTATGCTGAATCAGTTAGTCATGTCCTGCTCTTAGAGACCCTTTGGACTGCAGCCTGCCAGGCTCCCCTGTCTATGGGATTCCCCAGGCAAGAATACTGGAGCAGGTTGCCATTTCCTCCTCCAGGACCTTTCTGACCTAGGAATTCATCCCACACTTCCTGTGTCTCATGCATGGCAGACTCTTTACCACTGAGCCACTGGGGAAGTCTTTTAAGGATGTGATTGAATCAGATCACAGACCCATAGCTTTAGTTTTTCTCATGGGCTGTGAAAAAAGTTTCAGCATATTTAATCCATCAGCCTCTTCCTCCACCCAGTAACACGTGTTAGGATCTAGACTACATCTTCGCATATTTTTCTCCACATATAGGGTTTCTATTGTTATTGTCTGCCTTTAAAAAAATCATATTCTCTGTATCTTGCTTTTTTTTGCTTGAAAATACCTCTTGAAAATTCTCAGCTCAGTTCAGTTCCGTTGCTCAGTCATGTCTGACTCTTCACGACCCCATGAACTGCAACACACCAGGCCTCCCTGTCCATCACCATCTCCCAGAGTTCACCCAAACTCATGTCCATCAAGTCGGTGATGCCATCCAGCCATCTCATCCTCTGTCGTCCCTCCCAGCAACAGAGTCATTTCCAATGAGTCAACTCTTCGCATGAGGTGGGCAAAGTACTGGAGTTTCAGCTTTAGCATCATTCCTTCCAAAGAACACCCAGGACTGATCTCCATTAGAATGGACTGGTTGGATCTCCTTGCAGTCCAAGGGACTCTCAAGAGTCTTCTCCAACACCACAGTTCAAAAGCATCAATCCTTTGGTGCTCAGCTTTCTTCACAGTCCAACTCTCACATCCATACATGACCATAGGAAAAACCATAGCCTTGACTAGACGGACTTTGTTGTCTCTGCTTTTGAATATGCTATCTAGGTTGGTCATAACTTTCCTTCCAAGGAGTAAGCGTCTTTTAATTTCATGGCTGCAATCACCATCTGCAGTGATTTTTGAGCCCCCCAAAATAAAGTCTGACACTGTGGGGGGCGCTCCCCAGAAAGAGAGAGGCAGTGGAACTTCCCTCAGCAAAGCCAAGGGGTCCCAAGGAGAAGTGAGCCTGCTGTCCACCAACCCAGCCCCTCGGGGAGCGAGAGACAATCAGACACGACAAGGGTTCCGTCTGAGCACTTCCGCTTTATTGCCACAAACTCTTGGTTTATATAGGCAAGCAGGGGGTTTTGCGAGGGACTTTCCGTAGTTGCGCCTATCATGTTAAAGGTCAAATCGTCCTGTGCATTCATTATAACAGGAGTCTATGGTGCTCACGCACTGTCCACATGCACAGAAATCAAGAGAGCCAATCAAAAACTTTAACATAGACCACACCCCTATCTCTTCCACCAGGCGCCATCTTAGTTTCCTACGGCAAAGCTAACCCATCTTTTTTAAGGTTTCCCATTTAGGGCCCCACATGACACTTTCCACTGTTTCCCCATCTATTTCCCATGAAGTGATGGGACCAGATGCCACGATCTTAGTTTTCTGAATGTTGAGAAAATTCCTCAAATTACTGTAACTCTAACTCATTCTTTTTAGTAGCTGCATATTATTCCCTATGGATATAGCAATATTATTCAATCATCCTCCTTAAATACTTCTATCTCTCTTAGGATTTTCTTTCTAGGAACCAATTGCTAGCTCAAAAGACCTGCCTATTGTTAATTTTATGAAATGTTGCTGGACTGATTTCCAAAAAGTGCCAGCACCTCATAGTACCATGATACTATTTTCTCACTCTCTCATAGTATATGTTCTTAGTCTTTCATGGTTTGAGACTCTGATGGGTGTAAAGCGGAAAAAAACTGAAACTGTTAGTCACTCAGTTACGTCCAGCTCTTTGCAACCTCATGCACTGTAGCCTGCCAGGATCCTCTGTCCATGGCATGCTCCAGGCAGAATACTGGAGTAGGTAGCCAGCCGTTCGTTTCTCCAGGGGATCTTTCTGACCCAGGGGTTGAAAGTAGGTCTCCTGCATTGCAGGCAGATTCTTTACTGTCTGAGCCAACAGGGATGGGTGTAAAAAGATATTTAATTCCTTTGGTTTGCTTTCTCCATAAGTGATTATGAGCTTCTTTTTATATATATTTAGTCATCAAAATTGCCTGTCAATTGTTTTTAATATTCCACTGGTTTGCTTTCTTGTCAATATAAGAAATAATACTCTTGCAAATCTATTTATTAGTCCTTCGGCTACCTGCTTTACCTAATTATTTTTCAAAGCATATCATTTATTGATTAACTTTGCTTTTGATATTATTCCTCTGTATCTATTGTCTTTTTTGTTGTTCCAAGTTTTTCAATGGAATAAGAATGTATTTTATATTCTCTTTCTGGAATTTATTATTTTATTTTTACATTAAAAATTTATCTGGAAATTGCAATCATATGATTTCCAGTTTTACTTTCTTCTAGGTGGTTGGACAATTGTGTCATTATTAAATATTGTGCTTAATTGAAATGCCACATATCTCCTATTATTACACTTAATAAATAAATGTGATTAATGAGCTACACTTCTGGATTTTTTTAGATGAACTTTTATTATTTATTTCTAATTTTATTGGATTATGATTAGACATAGAGACTTATAAAATATCAACTTTTGAGGAACTGTTAGGATTTTCTTTATGACCAAATGTACTATTTTGTAAATCTTCATGGACAGTGAAAAAAATTATGCATTCTCTGTTAGAAATATATGAGGGTCTCTCTATATGGTTACCAATCATGTCTACTGATTTTATTAGTCAACTGAGGCTGCAGGATGTCCAGTGGGTCAATGGAAACTGGGACCTGGAGCTCAGAAGAGAGACTGGAAGAAAAAAAATAATTTACAAGTA
Organism: Ovis aries; assembly: GCF_016772045.2. Lineage (NCBI taxonomy): Eukaryota > Metazoa > Chordata > Mammalia > Artiodactyla > Bovidae > Ovis > Ovis aries. The sequence continues at coordinate 29,569,182 of NC_056076.1, forward strand.
TGTAAATGGCATTTTAAGCCAGTGAAATTAGGTGGGATTTGTCAGGAAGGGAATTTAGTGTGAGAGTGAAAGAAGATTCATATTAGATCTGTGGAAATCAGTGAGCCTCCTGGGATGTGGAAGGAGAGGAAACAGAGGAGAAGCTTGAGAAAGACATCATTTCTATGGGCGAGTGAAATATTATAGAAAAATAAGGTGGGGAAAAGTCCATTCTTTTTTGATACTAGGAATTGAGCATTTTATAAATCCTACTCTTTAAAAATGATATTTATTTGTATTGTAATTGAGTTTATACAATATATATTCATAACTTATTTGGTTAAATGAAAGAGGAATAGGCAACAATCCCAAATTTAAACTTTGTAATTATATTTATATTATGACTTTTGGTCTATAAATATATTAATATTATTTATTTATAATAAATGCAAATGTTTCCATTTCACTAGTAAGCCTGTTTTAATCTCATATATTTTGTATTTCACATAGGAAACCAGGGTTAGTCAATATTTCCACGTAGAAATACTTTTCAAGGAGGATGTAGATGCATGGAATTTCTTATACATTGCTGGCAGGAGTGTAATTTGGTGTTATCTCCTTAAGTTGAGCATTCAATTTACTGTGACTCAGCAAATTCCAGTTTAGAGGAAACCTCCATTAAAGAGAAAATCTGACACATTTACAAAGGAAACATATACAAAAAAAAAAAATCCATAATACTATTTCCAATAGTAAAAACTGGAAGCAGCTCAAAAGCTCTTTTATTGGAAAATGGATTAATAAAGTGCATATTCACACAATAAAATATTATCCATAAAGTAAATGGACTATAGAAATAAGTGACACCGTCAAAAATCATAGCAATATAATATTATAGGAAGAAAATGAGTTCCCAAAGATTATAGGTAGCATGCTATCCTTTTTGTAACATTAAAAAGAACTAGAACAAGCTAACAAATGATACATAGAAAAGCAAAAAATTATTTTCAAAGGAAAGTTAGGAAATGATCAGAATTTTGGATGATGACTACCTTGCACTGCAGAGCTACCAGGGATGTACTATTGAAGGAATCATGTAAGTAGATGTCAGTTACAGACTAGTTTCAAATAGGAAAAGGAGTATGTCAAGGCTGTATATTGTCACCCTGCTTATTTAACTTATATGCAGAGTACATCATGAGAAATGCTGGACTGGAAGAAACACAAGCTGGAAACAAGATTGCCGGGAGAAATATCAATAACTTCAGATATGCAGATGACACCACCCTTATGGCAGAAAGTGAAGAGGAACTAAAAAGCCTCTTGATGAAAGTGAAAGTGGAGAGTGAAAACGTTGATTTAAAGCTCAACATTCATAAAATGAAGATCATGGCATCTGGTCCCATTACTTCATGTGAAATAGATAGGGAAAAAGTGGAAACAGTGTCAGACTTTATTTTTGGGGGGCTCCAAAATCACTGCGGATGGTGACTGCAGCCATGAAATTAAAAGACACTTACTCCATGCAAGAAAAGTTATGACCAACCTAGATAGCATATTCAAAAGCAGAGACATTACTTTGCTGACTAAGGTCTGTCTAGTCAATGCTATGGTTTTTCCAGCGGTCATGTATGGATGTGAGAGTTGGACTGTGAAGAAGGCTGAGTGCCGAAGAATTGATGCTTTTGAACTGTGGTGTTGGAGAAAACTCTTGAGAGTCCCTTGAACTGCAAGGAGATCCAACCGGTCCATTCTGAAGGAGATCAGCCCTGGGATTTCTTTGGAAGGAATGATGCTAAAGCTGAAGGTCCAGTACTTTGGCCACCTCATGCGAAGAGTTGACTCATTGGAAAAGACTTTGATGCTGGGAGGGATTGGGGGCAGGAGGAGAAGGGGATGACAGAGGATGAGATGGCTGGATGGCATCACTGACTCGATGGACATGAGTCTGAGTGAACTCCGGGAGTTGGTGATGGACAGGGAGGCCTGGCGTGCTGTGATTCATGGGGTCGCAAAGAGTCAGACACGACTGAGTGACTGAACTGAACTGATGCTCTTTTGTTTTGGGGTGGTGAATTAGCAGGTGTTTGTTACATTATTCAGAAAACACTAATTGAATAACTAACCAATAAAATGAGATGAATATGGATCAATGATATCAATGTCATGGCACAAAGATACAATTCATCCAATGCTGTGCATCTGAGTTTGAAAGGGTAAAAATTATTTAAAGATACGGTTTGCAATTGAAGCGTAAGGAAAAGTTGCTAATAATTCTCTGTTGTGGTGACTAGATAGTGCTACAGTTTTTTTTAAGTTATGAAAGTATGATAACACCTTTACAGGAGACTTTGAAAATACAGAGAAAATTTGAGTATCATTTCACTATATTTACGGTTATTTTTTAAGTAGATAAGATTGTTAGTTGGAGTTTCAACATCAAACTCTCAAAAATTAATAGAATGAATGTATGGAAAAGCAGAAGGGTGAAGTAGACCAGAAAAGCACTGTGAACCAATCCAGTGTAAGATTTCTACTATTTTCACAGAACAGCAGGATACAAATTATACTCAAGTTCACATCAACTATAAAGTAGGAGATACTGGAACATATCCAGGGACATAAAACAAGTTGCAAAAATGTCATTGTATAAAGGTATCGAAATCATACCAAGTCTCTTCTCTTATCACTGTGGAATTATGTTAGAAATCAATATCAAAAGATATTGGAAAATAACCCACATATTTTCAAGTGCAATGTGACATTTACCAAGAGAAATCTTTTATTTAGCCATTGAAAGCCTCAATAATTTTAGAACACTGAAAAAACACAGAGGGTGATTGCAGAGAAGAAAGCATTTAAATGAGAAATAAGTATCAAAATGAGAAATTAATATCAAGCATACTTTGATATATTTGTATTTGATGATGTATTCAATGATGTATTTGATGTATTTGGAAATTTATTAACTTTCACTGGGCATAATGGGAGACTGGAAAAAATAAGTCCTGTTCAGAAACGTTACCTTTTTCAGATGCAGAATTATTCTTTTTAAATATTCTGTGTTGAAATCTAATACAGAAATCATTTTCTTCATTACCTGTTTGTATAAGTTCAGGAAGAGTTCATTTCAATTTGATATATTTTTCTCTTTAGATAGGAATCTATTCTTGAGGCTTATAAAATATTGTTATAAACTGTAAATCCTGAATCTTTCAAGGAATATTCTGCTTGCTAGTTTCCTTTGCCTTTTTTTTTTTTTCCTTCTTTTCTGTACAACACCAGCAGGAACAGTATATTTTCATGCCCTCTCATACTTGACACTTCAGTTAATTGACCAACATTGTAGGGACTCATTCTGATAACCATGGCCACTAACCTTGTATTTTGACTATTAGCCTCTGAATTCCCATGTAGTATTAATACTTGGAGATTACAAACCTTTTTTTAGCAGCTGTGTATTTTTGTTCACCTTTTTATTCAGCACTCAACACAGGGTGAAATCCTTGTGTGTTTATAGCATAGAGTAAATAAGGAAGCATTCCAATCAGGATGCTATTGTATTTCAATAGGCATGTTATATTCATTTATGTTGAGGAGTTCCACTCACATCACCAGGAGGATTTATCCTTTGTTGATAGTCATTTTGCTAGATTGAAAGCTTTTCTGTGTTTTATTTTTAAATTATCCACATTCTTCACATTTGTTTTCTTTGAAAACTTGATTCCCAAGAACAGAGTACCACTTGGCAGTTATTTTGCATGTTAACTATGTTGATGCCATTGGAAATAATGCTAAATTGTTTTTATTATAATACAAAGACATTAATATATTTGGTATTCAAGATTCTTTTCTTTGGATATGTTAATGTTCATTTGGTATCCACCAGTAGAGGACTTCCCTGGTGGCTCAGATGGTAAAGAATCTTCCTGCAATGTGGGAAACCTGGGTTTGATCCCTAGGTCAGGAAGATTCCCTGGAGAAGGGAAGGGAAGCCCACTTCAGTATTCTTGCCCGAAGAATTCCATGGACAGAAGAGCCTGGCAGGCTACAGTCCATGGGGCTGTAGAATCAGACATGACTGAGTGACTAATACTTTCGTTTTCACCTTTCTTTCATGCACCAGTAAGGCCTTACTGATTATTAGAATCAAAAAGTTCTTCAAAACTTGTTGAATATCCACTTGCCTGATCCTTTATAATATCCCTCTGTTGTGTCAGACTCTTCCCTGAGTACCCTGACACCAGCGCACTTCCCTAGCCGTCCAGTGGCCAAGACTCTCTACTCCCAATGCAATGGATTTGGGTTTGATCCCTGGTCAGATCGCACATGATCTCACATGCCATGACTAAGAGTTTTCCACATGCTGCAACTGAAGATCCTGCATGCAAAAATGAAGATCGAGGATCTCGTGTGCTGCAACTAAGACCCAGTGCAGTCAAATAGATAAAAAAAAATTTTTTTTTAAATCCTGCCACCACATGGTTAATAGATGGCAAAAAAGATTTGGTCTAGCTCTATAGCAGTCTTTACTTTTATTAAAGTTCTTACAATAACAATCATATCATAGCAGTAGTGTTAGTCATTCAGTCGTGTCAGACTCTTTTTGATCCCATTGACCACAATCCAGGGACCAGACTCCTCTGTCCACAAGATTCTCCATGCAAGACTGCTGGAATGGGTAACCATTCTCTTCCCCAGGTAATCTTCCCAACCCAGGGACTGAAACTGGGTCTCTCACATTGCAAGCAGACTATTTACCAAAAAAAAAAAAAAAATCATATCATACCTATTGTTAAATAATATTGACTGTCATCTGTATGTGCCTTTTTCATTATATGAATAATGGTTCAAACCTTCATAGGAAAACTGAGGACTGCTCAAATCCTCAAGAAGCAATGTCTAATTAGCAAGGTTAATTTATGTTCATAATTATAATCATAGCAATGAGTGTAATCCCCAAGGCTTATAAAAATGCATTTTAATAAATTTATTGAAGGCAATGCCTATCCTGTCTTCTACATTATTCAACAGATCAACGCTTTCCTTGTGTGCCTTGCCCAAGCAATACAGAGACAGGAATTCAAGTGAAAGTCAATTATTTGGAAAGTACAAGAAACACCAGCAAAGAAATAGGAAAGTAATACAGGGAAGGGAATTGGCCTGTTACCATCTTGTGAAATAAACTTAATCCTTCAGGGAATCTTTGGGAATTGTTGAGATGTATGCTTCAGAAATATCCTGCTAGGTGGGTCAAGAGAGTTGAGGTATTTATACACCCACATTGCCATTTATTGGTTGAGGGCTGCTCCTCTGAATGTTAAATCCTTGACACTTCTGATCTGTGAGCCCTAGAACAGAGCGGCCTTCCCCAAAAGCCTTCAAACACAGATTTCCCAATACTGGTATGTGGAAGTCCTGCTTTCTGAGGAAATAGGACTGAAGTTTCTGGCTGGGCATTGATAGCAGCTGCTATAACTTCTTTATTGTCATCAGAATCAGGTTCCATGTTTTTTTTAGCTCTTGAATCATTCTTTTAATCCATCCTCATCAAAGATCCATTTTGTTATGATAAAGAACTACTTCTTTCGCCTTTTGGGAGAGAGATGGAATTGAAAAGCTTCTTTTGGAAAGGTCATGTTCCTTAAAATAAAAAGACTTAGTAAATTTGAAATCTTTGAGGATTTAGCTTGCCTTACAATTTCAAGATTGCCTCCTATGGTCATGCAGGCAATATTTATTTCCATCTGTGCAACTATCAATGTGTTCAGTTGGTAACTGCGTACTTTTATTTTGCTGAACCTTTAAAGAATAATTGGGTAGGATTTTCTCCCTTCTCTAACCCACACGTAGATACTAGTATGCAGAGTGGAAATTGTAATGACAGTGAATTCAAACAAGCCAATTGTACAGTGTCGTTAAGAAGCTCTTTGGGTTTAGCTGAAGATAACAAAGGCCAAAATAGATGTGTTCAATAATATCCCCAAAGTTCTTTTTGGTAAATCTGGATAGTACAAAAGCATATAAATAAGAAATAAAAATCATCTGGTCACCCATAGTTTTACTTTTTAATAATGACTACTATCATCATTTGTCATATTTACTTTCATGCTTTTTTCCTATGCTAATTTTTACATCATTAAAATTATATGCATCAGTACTTTTGTCATTTTATAACAAAATTCATTTCTCTGAACTCAATTCAGTTCAGTTCAGTCACTCAGTCGTGTCTGACTCTTCACGACCCCATGAACTGCAGCATGCGAGGCCTCCCTGTCCATCACCAACTCCCAGCGTTCACTCAGACTCACGTCCATCGAGTTGGTGATGCAATCCAGCCATCTCATCCTCTGTCGTCCCCTTCTCCTCCTGCCCCCAATCCCTCCCAGCATCAGAGTCTTTTCCAATGAGTCAACACTTTGCATGAGGTGGCCAAAGTATTGGAGATTCAGCTTTAATATCATTCCTTCCAAAGAAATCTCAGGGCCGATCTCCTTTAGAATGGACTGGTTGGATCTCCTTGCAGTCCAAGGGACTCTCAAGAGTCTTCTCCAACACCACAGTTCAAAAGCATCAATTCTTCGGCACTCAGCTTTCTTCACAGTCCAATTCTCACATCCATACATGACCACTGGAAAAACCATAGGCTTAACTAGATGGACCTTGGTTGGCAAAGCAATGTCTCTGCTTTTCAATATGCTATGTACGTTGGTCATAACTTTCCTTCCAAGGAGTTCAGTTCAGCTCAGTCGCTCAGTCATGTCTGACTCTTTGCAACCCCATGAATCACAGCACGCCAGGCCTCCCGGTCCATCACCAACTCTTAGGGTTCACTCAAACTCACGTCCATTGAGCCAGTGATGCCATCCAGCCATCTCATCCTCTGTCGTCCCCTTCTCCTCCTGCCCCCAATCCCTCCAAACATCAGAGTCTTTTCCAATGAGTCAACTCTTCACATGAGGTGGCCAAAGTACTGGAGTTTCAGCTTTAGCATCATTCCTTCCAAAGAAATCCCAGGGCTGATGTCTCTCAGAATGGACTGGTTGGATCTCCTTGCAGTCCAAGGGACTCTCAAGAGTCTTCTCCAACACCACAGTTCAAAAGCATCAATTCTTCGGCACTCAGCCTTCTTCACAGTCCAACTCTCACATCCATACATGACCACAGGAAAAACCATAGCCTTGACTAGATGGACCTTAGTCGGCAAAGTAATGTCTCTGCCTTTGAATATACTATCTAGGTTGGTCATAACTTTTCTTCCAAGGAGTAAGTGTCTTTTAATTTCATGGCTGCAGTCACCATCTGCAGTGATTTTGGAGTCCCCCAAAATAAAGTCTGACACTGTTTCTGCTGTTCCCCATCTATTTGCCATGAAGTGATGGGACCAGATACCATTATCTTTGTTTTCTGAATGTTGAGCTTTAGGCCAACGTTTTCACTCTCCACTTTCACTTTCATCAAGAGGCTTTTTAGTTCCTCTTCACTTTCTGCCATAAGGGTGGTGTTATCTGCATATCTGAGGTTATCGATATTTCTCCCGGCAATTTTGATTCCAGCTTGTGTTTCTTCCAGTCCAGCGTTTCTCATGATGTACTCTGCATATAAATTAAATAAGCAGGGTGACAACATACAGCCTTGACGTACTCCTTTTCCTATTTGGAACCAGTCTGTTGTTCCATGTCCAGTTCTAACTGCTGCTTCCTGACCTGCATACAGATTTCTCAAGAGGCAGGTCAGGTGGTCTGATATTCCCATCTCTTTCAGAATTTTCCACAGTTTATTGTGATCCACACAGTCAAAGGCTTTGGCATAGTCAATAAAGCAGAAATAGATGTTTTTCTGGAACTCTCTTGCTTTTTTCATGATCCAGCAGATGTTGTCAATTTGATCTCTGATTCCTCTGCCTTTTCTAAAATCACCTTGAACATCAGAAAGTTCACGGTTCACGTATTGCTGAAGCCTGGTGTGGAGAATTTTGAGCATTACTTTACTAGCATGTGAGATGAGTGCAATTGTGCGGTAGTTTGAGCATTCTTTGGCATTGCCTTTCTTTGGGATTGGAATGAAAACTGACCTTTTCCAGTCCTGTGGCCACTGCTGAGTTTTCCAAATGTGCTGGCATATTGAGTGCAGCACTTTCACGGCATCATCTTTCAGGATTTGAAATAGCTCAACTGGAATTCCATCACCTCCACTAGCTTTGTTCATAGCGATGCTTTCTAAGGTCCATTTGACTTCACATTCCTGATTTCTGGCTCTAGATTAGTGATCACACCATCATGATCAGTGGGTCTTGAGGATCTTTTTTGTACAGTTCTTCTGTGTATTCTTGCCACCTATTCGTATTATCTTCTGCTTCTGTTAGGTCCCTACCATTTCTGTCCTTTATTGAGCCCATCTTTGCATGAAATGTTCCCTTGGTATCTCAAATTTTCTTGAAGAGATCTCTAGTCTTTCCCATTCTGTTATTTTCCTCTATTTCTTTGCACTGATCACTGAAGAAGGCTTTCTTATCTCTTCTTGCTTTTCTCTAGAACTCTGTATTCAGATGCTTATACCTTTTCTTTCCTCCTTTGCGTTTCACCTCTCTTCTTTTCACAGCTATTTGTAAGGCCTCCCCAGACAGCCATTTTTGTGTACCTTTGAATCACCTACAGGCTTTGATAAAATACAAATTCCTGGGTCTCTTTGTCTCTGGACCTTCTAATTGGGTATGTCTAGGGCTGGATCTAAGAATTTGCAAGTTAGAGAACAATTTGCAATTGTGAGATTCCCCATGTGAGATTGATGCTGCTGGACAGAGGTCTACACTTATAGAACCTAGGTTTTTAAACTTTATACACACTGGAATGAAGTTAATATTTTCTTGGTTGGGGCATGGGTTCATATATTTGTGTTTATTTTGGGAAAATTCATCCAACTATGAATTTTTATATGAGTGTTATATATCAACAAAACTTTAAAGAAAACTTAAAACCTCAGAAGGGTAAATATAATGACTTGGTAATATTTTCTCTATGCATGTGCCATGATTTACTTAATCATGCCCTTAATTTCAATTTTTTCTAATGAATATTAGTATATTTTAATATTAAAGATAGAGCCTTTTGGAGACTTTCAAATTGTTTTATAGAAATGCAAGTCTACAAGCAATAAATTCTGGAGAGGGTGTGGAGAAAAGGGAACCCTCTTACACTGTTGGTGGGAATGCAAACTAGTACAACCACTATGGAGAACAGTGTGGAGATTCCTTAAAAAAACTGGAAATAGAACTGCCATACGACCCAGCAATCCCACTGCTGGGCAACACACCAAGGAAACCAGAATTGAAGGAGACACGTGTACCCCAATGTTCATTGCAGCACTGTTTATAATAGCCAGGACATGGGAACAACCTAGATGTCCATCAGCAGATGAATGGATAAGAAAGCTGTGGTACATATACACAATGGAGTATTACTCAGCCATTAAAAAGAATACATTTGAATCAGTTCTAATGAGGTGGATGAAACTGGAGCCTATTATACAGAGTGAAGTAAGACTGAAAGAAAAATACCAATACAATATACTAATGCATATATATGGAATTTAGAAAGATGGTAATGATAACCCTGTATGCGAGACAGCAAAAGAGATACAGATGTATAGAACAGTCTTTTGGACTCTGTGGGAGTGGGCGAGGGTGGGATGATTTGGGAGAATAGCATGAAACATATATAATATCATATGTGAAACGAATTACCAGTCCAGGTTCGATGCATGATACAGGATGCTTGGGGCTGGTGCACTGGGATGACCCAGAGGGATGGTATGGGGAGGGAGGTGGGAGGGGGGTTCAGGATGGGGAACACATGTACACCCATGGCGGATTCAGATTGATATATGGCAAAACCAATACAACATTGTAAACTAATTAGCCTCCAATTAAAATAAATAAATTTCTGTTAAAAAAAAAAAGAAATGCAAGTCTATTTGTTGTACAGCGGAGATTAGGACAATATTGTAAGTCAACTATATGTCAATAAAAGTTTTAAAAGAAGAAACACATATCCAAGTTAAAAAGTAATTATGAATATTTTAGCAGTTTGTGCATATTGCCACGCTGCAGCTGCTAAGTCACCTCAGTCGTGTCCAACCCCATAGATGGCAGCCCACTAGGCTCCTCTGTCCCTGGGATTCTCCAGGTGAGAATACTGGAGTGGGTTGCCATTTCCTTCTCCAACACGTGAAAGTGAAAAGTGAAAGTGAAAGTGAAGTCGCTCAGTTGTGCCTGACTCTTAGCAAGCTCGTGAACTGCAGCCTACCAGGCTTCTCTGTCCATGGGATTTTCCAGGCAAGAATACTAGAGTGGGTTGCCATTGAGGGCCATAATATTTCCCAAATTATAATAATTCATTTTTGAAATAATGGTTAATATTTTCATCTTTGTTTTCTGAATGGGTGATGGCCTTCTTTGGCTGAAGGTATTACGATAATGTTTTTTCATTTTTATGTATATTTTTTAACATTTGAAGCATAATTGAAACAAGTGATTAACCTAGATGGCTTTCATGTTCCAAGCTTTTAGAACTAGAGTCTTAGAAAGACAGTTCTTTGAAGTCTTCTATATAGCTTTGTCCTAGGTAAAATACTAGAGAATTAAGTAGCATTTTGTTTTGTTTTTAATTTTAAGGGCTAGGGGCTAACACTGTAAATTGAGTAGAATCAGTCATTTTTTTATGTTCACCAGAGTACTCCTTCTAGTATTATACTTTGGTCAGAAAACAACTAAAAGTTTCTCATTAAAACTTCTTCTTCCTCACTGAAAAATGAAACCACCATTATAAAACAATCAGAATGACTATTTATAGGGCAAAGCTTGGAGGAATAGGAATATAGCTCCATTAAACACATTTTTAAATGAGTACAGTCTTTGAGTTTAGCCCTCACTGAACTACAAGTTTTTAAAACTGTTGTTATTAAAAAATAAGCATTAAGGATAATCAGATTGTGTGTTTATCTCTGTGTTCTCAACACAAAGCATCATTTTGAACAAAAGCCCTTCAAAGTAATTGTTCATGTATATATTCGTACATATAACTTTTCTTGAATCTAAAGATTAATATAAACTGAAGGAGATTTTCAGTATATTGTTTTGTGTATTCAGTGAGAATTACAAATATGGGAATCACCTAGTGCTACATCGTCTTTTCTCTTTAATCTAATAAAAAGTTCTTACAACTCTAGCAAATAACTGTCTCTAAAATGGAACAGTTTTTAATATTCCGCAATATTACTTGTGTTTCATAGTGAGGAATTCCAGGTTGCAGCATTATGTGTTTGGGCAAGAAAGAACATTCAGAGTATATCAAAGTGGAAACTTTAAGAAACTGACGCAGCATGACTGCTCAGTGAATATTTTTTATACAAATACATTAACACTAAAAGTGATCATTCTTATAAAATAGATAGCTAATAGGAAGCTGCCATAAGCACAGGGAGCTCAGTTTGCTGCTCTATGATAAACTAGAGGGGTGAGATGAAGGGAGGGGGAGAAAGGCTCAAGAGGGAGAGGACATGTTTACACATGGCTGATTCACAATGTTGTATGGCAGAAACTAACACCGCATTGTAAAGCAATTATATTCCAATGAAAAAAATAAAAAAAAGTGATCATTCTTTAACTGGAGCGTGTTCCAAGGGTAGCAGTCAAAATGCTTGATGATGGATTATAGTTGCTGGTTTTATTTTCTAAAAGTTTTTTTTTATTTTCTAAATGTTTAGGAGATAAATGATAGGGGTAAAACTTGAAAATAAAGGAAAGAAGAGAATACAATACCTTCTCCAACCATTGTTTGATTCTTTCATTTCCTTATATCTGATGTTTTCTCTTAACTATTCCACAATCTGAGTTTATTAGTATAAATGGAAAATATTTTACATAGAGGTGAGTATATTTTAGGTATTTAAGCATCCTATGCCCCCATCCTTTCTCTTTCCTCTTTCTTCATTCTTTCCATATTAAAATTTTTATTTAAAACTTGTCTAGATGTATCACACAGCTCCTATAAAAATGTGGTAGAATATATGCAAGAATGAGAAGACAGAAATCAGTGTAAGAGAGCTTCTTTGAGGCGTTGATGCTTCCTTTTGCTTTTCAGCTACCAGTTTTATTAGGATCTGGAAGTTATTTGATTCAGATTTTACCATCTCAGAAAGTTCTTGAGAGAAAAAAGCCAGTTACTTTTTTATAATAGTATTTCATACAACAAAATGCCAATATTATGACATACAATACATTCCAGCAACATCATGATGTAGTAAAGTAGGAAACGAGAAGTTTCTATATGTACTATTATATGTATCCTTATATATGTATAATGATATACATATAGACCACATTTATATTCATTATATACATATCACAGTTCCTCTGAAAGCATCACTGAGCACTTCACAGCCAATTACTAGGCTTAAATGTCAGTGAGAGGATGTGTTAATTTTTAAGTGAAACCAAAATGACTTTCCTATCTGAGCAGCCAATGAGATTCTGCATCTAAGGGATTTTCTCCTTCAAATGCCAAACTGGATACATTTGCACATGTTCTCCCTGATGTATCAGGAAACTGGAAATTGCACATAACTTTAAAACAATTCAAGAAATTGCTTTTACAAGCTGGATGTTTACATCTATGTATGATTATTTTAAGTTTTGGATGTTAGGGTTTTCCCAGAAATAACTAATCAAAATTGATTATTGATTTTCTTGTCTGTTACCTAATAAACATTTTACTGCTGATAGATTAGTGCTCAAGTTTATAGATTTAATGTTGATGTAAAGAATAATGATTGTTCCTAGACCAAAAATGTAAACAGAAATGAAGTTTGTTACATCAGATAAAGGACTATTATACTTGAAAGCAAATAAATAAATTCAGTTTTATTGTCATTTATGACACTTGTTACTGGGAATTTATTAAAACCTCCTACAGAGAGAAAATAGTCATATGGGTATTTTCCTCTTTTACTTAACTAACTGATATACAGCTAAAATTTATAAGCAAAATGATCTCAACCCCTTTTCACTATGTTGTTTAGTACTCTTTTGCAACCCCATGGACTATGGGCTTCTCTGTCCTTGGGATTTTCCAAGCAAGAATACTAGAGTGGGTTGCCATTTCCTTCTCCAGAGGATCTTCCTGACCCAGGGAGAGAACCTGTATCTCCTGCTTGGCAGGTGGATTCTTTACCACTGAGCCACCTGGAAAGCCTCCCCTTTTCGCTGTAGGAAACCATTTGTCACTGTTGACTCTTTTGTGTTACGTCAGAGGATTATTAAATTTTGTTTGTCATGTACCTCTTATGTAACCAGATAATTCACCACATACTTTGTATTAGCTTCTGGCTTATATTTAAGAAGTGAGCATATGAGAAATGTGTACCTAGGAACAGTAAAGACCTTTTCTCTACGTATTATTAAGCAGACACTTAGAGGTGTTACACCCTCTGGACTCAAACCAAACCAAATGAGAAGGAAATGGCAACCCACTCCAAGATTCTTGGTTTCTTTTGGTGCATCTCAGAGTTTGTTTGTATGAAATTGTATTTTAATTATTGAGTATATGCTAAAAATAGCAAGTATGTAATAAACACTATGATAACCATGCAGAATTGCTGAACAGCCCATTGCTGTTACTGCCCAAAACCCTAGTCTTTTCCTACCTAGCCATCTAGAACCACCTCATGAAGTGTCAACCAGAAGTCTGTAAATATATCATATTTTTAAAAACTCAAGTCTAAGTACCCAATTAAATGGATATTTTGCTGACAGATGACCATGATAGGAAAAAAAAAAAAAAGAGAGAGAGAGAGAAGCAATCATAAAAAGGAAACTAAAATAATTCAAGGAGTGGGTAGACTTCTTTTTTTCTGCCGATTCTATGTGTAGACACCAGGATCGTTGTTGCTGTTCTTCAGTTGCTAAGTTGTGTCCTACTCTTTTGTGACCCCATGGGCTGCAGTCCACCAGGCTCCTGTCTCCATGGGATTTCCCAGGCAAGATTACTGGTGTGGGTTGCCATTTACTTCTTCAGAGTGTCTTCCTGACCGAGGGATCAAACTCATGCCTCCTGAGTTTCCTGCTTTGACAGGCAGGTTATTTACAACTGAGGCACCTGGGAAGCCCAAAATCCAGGATAGGGGATGTATAACATGAGAAAACCTTTTACTGTATGCAGGAAATCTCTGATTTCCCTTAATCAAGCAGAGGTACATTAAGAGGTTCCCCCCCACACTCAAGTTTTCTCGTGGAAAAGAATTTCCTAGAATTTGGAATTTATATTTTGACTGACTGTGGCAAAAAAACAATCCATACAGAAATTATGGATTAACTCTCCATTATATGTGAAGACACAGTTAGGAATAAAAATCAAAGATAATATGACAAAGTGGTCCTTTCCGTATTTTCCTATAATCATTATGGTCCGGTGGAAATTACATTACATGACTTCAACCAGCTTGAAATGAGTCTTCAATACAGATCCTTTCTTAATTTATTCTTCTTAATTTCTATTTCTAGTATGCTACCCCGTGTTCAATGTCTTAATATAGACTATATAGTGAATTGTTGGATTTGGGAGTACTATAAAGTCCTTCACTTAACATGTCTGTTATATACTAGATGCTATGAACAGGATTAGAAGAAATAAGAGCAAAGACCTTTTCTCTACGTATTATTAAGCAGACACTTAGAGGTGTTACACCCTCTGGACTCAAACCAAACCAAATGAGAAGCAATGAGTCTGAAAGGGAACAAATTCTCCAAAGTGTGACCTTGAAGTGAAGTGAAGTGAAGTCGCTCAGTCGTGTCTGACTCTTTGCAATCCCGTGGACTGTAGCCCACCAGGCTCCTCCGTCCATGGGATTCTCCAGGCAAGAATCTTGGAGTGGGTTGCCATTTCCTTCTCCAGGGGATCTTTCCGACCCAGGGATCAAACCCAAGTCTCCCACATTGCAGGCAAATGCTTTAAGCTCTGAGCCACCAGGGAAGCCCAAGTGTGACCTTATTGGTACTGAAATAGTCAATGACTAACAAAGATCTTACCTTTACAGCAAGGGACGGTTTATTCAGATCAATAATCCCACACATTTATGGAAACGATTTGCACAGCAAGTATGAAAGACAGCTCCTGAAACAGCATCCATTGTGGTGATGGCAACTGATCCATTAAGAACCTTGGGTATCCACATCAGTCATTTCTAAAGAGCTGCTGTTAAAAAGAAGTCACTCCTACTGAGATGGAGTGCACTTGACCTTGTCTGAGGCTCAGGCACTTACTCAGAGAGAGAGACGTTGGATTTAGGTAACAGCAGGTGAGATCTGTTAGGACCAGAAAAATTATTTACAGGAGAGGCCATTTTTCTCTGAGTCCAGATATTTGTATGTGTTTGTTCTTAAGTAAGGTGGGAAGCCTATTGGTGTTTCCCTTCTGTGGTTTAGCTGAGATCTCTGGTGCTTGCCAGGTGGCTCAGTGATAAACAGAAAAAAAACCCACCTACCAATGCAGGAGACACAAGTGACTCAAGTTTCATCCCTGGATTGGAAAGATCCCTTGGAGTAGGAAATGGCATGGATTTGAGCAAACTCTGGGAGATAGCAAAGGACAGGGAAGTCTGGCCTGCTGCAGTCTATGGGGTCACAGAGTTGGACATGACTTAGTGAGTGAACAATGACAACAAGGAAATGGCAACCCACTCAAATATTCTTGCCAGAAAATCCTGTGGACTGAGGAGCCTGGTGGGCTACGGTTCATGGGGTTGCAAAAAAGTCGGACACGACTGAGCATACACACATACTGGAACAGCATTGAGAACTTTATGGATTTTAGTGATGATAATGTTTTGTGTTTCTCATGTCAAGATTTCAAAGCATTTTATTAAGAACTTGAGTGCCCTCACTGGGTGAAAACAAAAGGCAGGTTGGCCATGAACCTAAGGGAGGGCTCTCTTCACTGGTTCGTGTTGCTTTTCATTCAGAATTCTATGATCTCTTGTGCCAGACATATGGCAGCCGGATGCTATCATGGCCTCGTCTTTCATTGTCCTTTCCCTGGAGACAATATGATCTCCATTTAAAACCTGTGTATGAAGTTGGACGAGTCTCTGAGGATGCAAGTGCTTTGTGTATTTACAAAACCAGAGGATTGTCTTTCCTGTCTATTGCTGCCTTTAGATACTTTGCTGAAAGGGCTGAAGACCTTCATGGCTGTGGGCATTTTCTTTCATGAACACAGGACACCAGGAAGAGCCCCCTTGGCAGGCAGTGGGCATTCCATGACCGGCGTCTCATCTCTTTTCACAAAGTCTCTTAAAGATGATATGACTTCAGATTTCCTTCCTCATGTTAGAACTTTGAAGGGTGGGGGTGTGAAATCTGGCTTCCCCTAAGGCTCTAGTGTGAGTGCTGGCTTCATAAGCCATCTATGGAAAGGGTGTATGAACAGACTCTACAGATGCTACATCTAACTTCATTGTGCCAAAGAAACTGGAGGTTCTCTGCCACCAGGTTTTCTATTTCAAGACAGCTTACATATTTTTAGTGGTTTAATTTTTTTTTTTTTTTTAACAAGCCATCTTGTTGTTGCTGATAACTGACCTAAATGCTGTGGTCAGAAGATGAAACATTGTTCACCTATTTCTTTCCAGCTGACAGCTCAGATTTGTGAAAGCAGTAAAATCCTTAAGTTAAGTCATCTGTTTATAGGGCTAAACAGTTTAAAACATGATTTGAATATTTGAGCCTAAATGGAACTAATATCTTCAAGATACCTTTATTTGGAGGCAAATCTCTTCTCTCATCTACCCCATCTCTCTCAGGGTGTGTGTGTTAGTCACTCATTCCCACTCAGTAACCCACCAGGATCCTCTGTCTATGGATTTCTCCAGGCAAGAATACTGAGTGGGTTGCCATTCCCTTCTCCAGCGGAGCTTCCTGACTGAAGTATCAAACCCAGGTCTCCCGCATTGCAGGCAGATTCTATACCCTCTGAGCCACCAGAGAAGCCATCTCTCCCAAGGATCACATGAGACTCTGGGTCCGTGTACACGGGTAAAGTAATATAAAGGCACACCCCTGGCTCTCTCGTCTTTAATTTTAAGGATTTTTGCCCCATCACAGTTTCCCTTTCTCCCTTGTGGCCTTTTTGTATCTTAAGAGTGATGATGAACTAGCCCTTAGCTTGTATGTGACTCTGCATTTTCCTCCCTTCCTGTGGTTTTCTGACCTTTGTCTTCATGATCATAGAAGTGGGCTGGTCCAGCCTGATGCCTGGGGTCCTGTGTCCCTTCTCTGCCTCAGTGATTTCCAACATCTGCCCCAGACAGAGATTCTTGCCAGGATCTGATACAGACCAGGAGTGAGGCCATTCGGATGCAATATCTTATTTAAATGCAGTATCTTATTTAAATATGTTATTTAAATGAATCTTTTTAGATTTTTATCTCTCATTAGTTCTATTTGATCTTTGCAGAGTTTAGTCCCTGAGAACTAGAACTAAAAACAGGAAGCAAGCTGAAATGAAAATCACTCCCTCTTGGAGACCTGCCTATCCTACCCTGGAGCAAAACTCTCTCTTTAGGATGAGGTTTTTTTTCTTTCCCTAAGAGAGACCTGGTCCTTCAAACAGACCTCAAACACATCAGAAGTTTCCTTGAGACTCCTGATTTTTCTAGACATCCCACAGACCTCTCCATCTCAGTACGTACAAATTTGGGTTCATCATTAACATAAGCCTTCTTATCCTCCTCTTCTCCTGCTCTTTGTGTATGATGTTACCCAGTCTTTCTTGTAGTTAAAAAACAATTTTTTTTTTTTTTTTGCTTATTACCTTTTTTTCAGATGCTAGTCCATCTGCTGGGACTATTTCTCTAGTAAGTTTCACTCAGCTAGTACTTTTAAACTCAGCTAGTACTTTTAATCAAGAGAAACTCACCAGAAGTGCTATTAATACTTCTTTCAGAAATCTTATATCAAATCTCAAGTCTCGGCTAGAGTTTCCTATTGCATACTTTCGTGATAATTTCTTTAAAAAAGAAAAAAAAGCTTTTTGTTTTGTATTGGGGTATAGCCGATTAACAATGTTGTGATAGTTTCAGGAGAACAGTGAAGGGACTCAGCCATCCACATACATTTATCCACTCTTCCCCAAACTCCCCTTCCCTCCAGGCTGCCACATAACATTAAGCAGTGTTCCCAGTGCTATCCAGTAGGTCCCTGTTGGTTATCCATTTTAAATATAGCATGTGTATATGTCTTAACCCTTTTTACTTGTCTATAATCCCACTAGACTCTGAGTCCCTTGAGGCTAGGACTGTGTCTTGTTTATTACTGTATTATCAGAGCCTGTGTGATTGTGTGTGGTGTTAGTTACTCAGTCGTGTCTGACTCTTTGTGACGCCATGGACTGTAGCCCGCCAGGCCCCTCTGTCCATGGAATTTTCCAGGCAAGAATACTGGATGGGTGGCCTTTCCCTTCTCCAGGGAATCTTTCTGATGCAGGAATTGAACCCCCATCTCCTGCATTGCAGGCAGATTCTTTACCATCTAAGCCACCAGGGAAGCCCTTATCAGAGCCTTGGAAGTGGATATATATATATATACATATATATATATATATATATAAATGGTTATAATAAATATGATATACATCAGATATATATGACTATGATAAACCATATATAAAATGATTATGATTATATGATATATATCATATATGGTTATGATAAGCCATATATGTAAATGGTTCTCTTATATATATATATATATATGGTATATCATATATATGGAGAAGGCAATGGCGACCCACTCCAGTACTCTTGCCTGGAAAATCCCATGGATGGAGGAGCCTGGTAGGCTGCAGTCCATGGGGTCATGAAGAGTCGGACACGACTGAACGACTTCACTTTCACTTTTCACTTTCATGCATTGGAGGAGGAAATGGCAACCCACTCCAGTGTTCTTGCCTGGAGAATCCCAGGGACAGGGGAGCCTGGTGGGCTGCCATCTGTGGGGTAGTGCAGAGTTGGACACGACTGAAACAACTCAGCAGCAGCAGCAGCAGCATATCATATATATCATATATATATATAATATATAGGTATATCACAACCGTTTCCCGGGCTCTTTTAAGGGCTTCCCTGGTGGCTCAAACAGTAGAGAATCCACTTGCAATGCAGGAGACCTAGCTTTGATCCCTGAGTTGGGAAGATCCCCTGGAGAAGGGAATGGCTACCCACTCCAGTATTCTTGCCTGGAGAATTCCATGGACAGAGGAACTTGGCGGGCTACAGTCCATGGGGTCACAAAGAGCTGGACATGACTGAGTAACTGACACTTTATATATATATATATAACATATATATTCATGTATGTATATAGCATGCTACCCGCTTCTTGTTTGCTCCACATGAATCAGGTTTCAGTGATTCAGCTGCTTGGACTACTATTGAATCAATTCCTCTCCCTTCTTCCTCTAATCTGATTTCTGCCTGGTTATGGAAGGGTCTTCTTACCTTCCTGCCTCGAGGCATATTCCTCCTAAATTTATTACATATGTTAGCTCCAGAATTATCTTTCTAAAAGGGAAATCTGATCATGCCACTTACTACTCAAAGTCCCTCTATGGCTACCCGTCTACCATGGATGTCAGACTGCAAAACACAACATACCCGGTGCCTCCTACTTTGTTCTTCATGACATTTCCTATCTCCCACCTCCCATGCACCCGTGTTTCATTTAAATCCCGCCAAACTTGTCATGGTTCCTCAAATGAGATGTCGTATTACCCCACTGTACCTTATTGCCAGCTCTTCTTTCTGCTTACAATCTCCAATTTAAAAGTTAACTTTTGAAAACTAGCTGCTCAGGCAGGACTCTCTTGCCTACTGTAGAACCAGTCCAGGTGCCCCGCTTGCCCTTCCTGGAATCTTCTGCATAACTGTTTATTTTAAGGTGGTCTTAAGACTCCAAAGGCTCCTTGGACACTGATAAATATGTACTTTTGAAGTGTGGACATTCTGCTGTTACCCTATAGCAGTTTTATCTTTCCAACTAAATTTATTTCTTTTGAACTTTTGGTGATTTGTAAGGCTTCGTGCTAAAATTGTCTCACATATTTCAAGGCCATTATCCATCACTACAGAATGAATGCTTTCAGTCTGCTGAATGTTAAATATCAAAAAAGAACTACTGGTCCTTCTCCCTGGAGCATGACACTCTGTTTCCTTTGAAAACCTATTCATTCCTCATAGCGATACTTTTCTTTCCTTATATGTTCTCCTGGGACTGCTTTCTCATATCTGCCTAAGAGAGAGAACACTGTGGCACATGGCAGTGTTTTGAGAGCTGCCAGCAGAAATGAAAGAGATTGTTCACGGAGTGGCTTTGCCAGGGAACACCTCCAACCATGTGTTGGGATTCTCATCTGATACACTTCCTGTAGGTGTAAAAAAATACAGCTATGAGGTGGACCTCACCTCATTCTGCTCATTCATTTATAGCCTCCAAATAATTATGGAATTGCTAAGTGCTGTATTCTTGCCTGGAGAATCCCAGGGACAGAGGAGCCTGGTGGGCTGCCATCTATGGGATCGCACAGAGTCAGACACGACTGAAGTGACTTAACATGCATGCATGGATTGGAGAAGGAAATGGCAATCCACTCCAGTATTCTTGCCTGGAGAATCCCAGGGAAGGAAGAGCCTGGTGGGCTGCAATCTATGGCATCGTACGGAGTCAGACATGACTGAAGTGACTTAGCATGCATACATGCATGCTTTGGAGGAGGAAATGGCAACCCACTCCAGTATCCTTGCCTGGAGAATCCCAGGGACAGAGGAGCCTGATGGGCTGCCGTCTGTGGGGCCACACACAGTCGGATACCACTGACGCGACTTAGCAGCAGCAGCAGCAATGAATACCAAAATGAGGAAGGTGGAGACCTTTTCTCCCCACCGAACTTATAATATAGTAAGTAGACTAGATAAGCTTTAAAAATGCATGCATAAAGTTCAGTGACAGACCAAAAAAAAAAAAATCCTCTAAGGTGAGCCTGATCAATGGGAAGTAGTGGAGAGAATTGGGAATGAAAGATGATAGTTTGGTGTTGACCATATTGAGTGTGAAGTGCTTATGTGACATCCAGACGGAGCTGTTGTCATTAGTCAGGATGACATTACAAGCATGGCCCTCAAGAGAAAATCCTCTCCTGATAACATAGATGTGGGATTCACCAAGTGAAAGAAGATATTTGAAGCTGCATAAAAACTGATAAAAGGAGGTTAATGGCAGCGATATTTAAGGGATATTAGACCCAGAAAATGGAGCCTGCAAAAGAGAGAAGGAATAATTGGTGATTTCAGAAAGATTATGAGTCGGGGACAACATTTCAGAAGCCGAAGAAGGATATTTACAAAGAGAAGAGTGGGCTGCAGTCAGATATCGCCACGAGGTCGATCACAAGGCATAAAGAAGAGTCCATCAGTTTCTGCATTGAGCAGGCACGGAAACAAACCAAAGAAACAAATCTCTTTGGTTCTTCTCTTTGCTGAGATCACTAACTGCTACATTGAGGACGTTCAACATGCCTCACTTCACTGATCATCCAAATTGAGCTTCAGCTGCATCTTGAGCCTAGATTATCTTTGCAGGGCTTCCCTCATAGCTTAGTTGGTAAAGAATCTGCCTGAAATGCAGGAGACACAGGTTCAGTCCCTGAGTTGGGAAGACTCCCTGAAGAAGGAGATGGCAACCCACTCCAGTATTCTTGCCTGGAGAATTCCATGGATAGGGAAGCCAGACAGGCTACAGTTCAAGGGATCACAAAGAGTCAGACATGATTATGTGACCAACTTTTTCACTTTTAGACTGTCTTTGCAGTTCTTCAGTCAGACTGAAATTTGGGACATGACTGTAGTATTTATTAAGTGCTCAAACCCCTCAGATCTTTCTTTGAGCAGATAGAGCAAAATATGGTGGCAGAAGTCAGACTGGAGACCCACTGCCTGGCAAGGAAGTTCAGATGGTGGCTGCAGCGTGTTTGTCAAGAATTATGGCTATGAATAGAAGAAGAGCGACAAGAGAGAAGCCAGGAGAAGTGTGGCTAAAAAATAACCTTCATGTTTTAAAAATGTGAGAGACGAGAACGTATAAATGCTGAGAAGTCAGTAGAGTGGAAAAGATGGAAGATATGTGAGAGGAAAGAGCTGATGATAGAACAGGATCTCAGAAAGACAGCAAAACATGCTCTTATGTGCCACATTTCATGCATGGAGTTGGGCAAGGGAGCCATTCATATGGATACACAGCAGCTCACAGACACCAAGCATCACAGATGTCCTTAAGGAATCTGTCGAGCCTCTTTTCAATCTTGCATTGTGTAGAGACTTTGGCAAATGCGATGAATTTATTTCTTAGTTCACATTAGCAAATAAGAAAAATATTCCCCAGAGTGCTACAGAAGCAGTTCCAAATATTCATTCCCTTAACTAGAACAAATCTCTTTGGTTCTTCTCTCTGCCGAGATCACTTAACTGCTGCACTGAGAATGTGCAACCTCCCTCACTTCACTGATCATCCAAATTGAGCTTCAGCTGCATTGTGAGCAGAGCTGAGACTGTCTTTACAGTTCTTCAATCAGACTGAAAATCAAGTCATCGCCGTGGTTTTTATTAAGTGCTCAAACCTCTCTGAACGTTTTTTTCTACCAGTGGACTGTAATTTATATCCTAAACAAATGCCATGCAAATTCTAATGCTCACAAACAGTTTTCTTCCCTCTTGATTTAAAATGAAATCCTTAATCATCTGACCAGCTGGCCATCACTGGTGTACATGGCTTAACCAAAGGCTGATTTAATTTGCACAAGTGTTTAATATCTCTAGACTGTGGTAAATAAATGTCTTCTAAATGGAGCAGGATGTTGTGTTCTTATGGATCAATGATATCATAATGGGAAATGAGTAGTGTTTATATTATTGTGCTTACTAGAGGGTGAGAAGATATCTTAGATTTCCTTCAAGTCAGATATCTGTAACTGGAGGGTCTTGTAACAAAGGGGTACAGAGCTTGGGACAGTTAGGGCTTTGGCTCATGTTGTTTTCTGAGCTGAAATATTGTTTCTTTAGCTTTAAGTCCAGTAGTGTCTCTTTCTGGGACTCTGGATCCTCCAGAATGGGGGAGATGTTCATCACGTGACCTCACATCTCACCTGTACACACAGATGACATATACATCACTACGTCTGCACCATCCAACTAGAGGGTTTCGTTGACTCTTGCACCAGCGGGTCCAAGTTCAGAATCCAGTTTCCAGCAGCTGTTAAAGGAAAAGTATTAAATGGGGAAATAAGTGAATGTGTCCAGACCTTGTCATTTTGATATGTAAAGTTGGTAAAATTATCTGCCTAAAATCGTGAGGGCTAACTTCCTACTGGGATGGGTTTTCTAAAACTTAAAAGCTGTGATTCTCTCAGGACAGTTTATACTAGAAGTCTTCCCATAATCTGGTATTCTCAGAAAATCCCACAGTCTCACAACACCTGGCGGGGTGTTTCCTAGCTCTCAATTTTTGGATAATTTTCTGTTTCTCTTTTTCAAATTTTCATAGCTTTTTATGCTTTTTTTCTTTTTTGGGGGGACATTTGACACAATCTGAGATATAACAGTGCTACTTAAAAACTCATCCAATAAAAATTTTAAAAAAGACTACCCCCTCAAATTAAAAAAAAAAAAGAACATTTTCTTACTGACTTGCAATTTATTTAAAGGAAGGGATTGCATTTATTACCCACAACAGAACTTAACACTATGCATTGCTTATAGATGGTGATTAATAAATATTTTTACGTTGAACTTCATTAGCAACTATGATTTAAATGCGGCAGCAAAATGCTAAGGACTTTGGCACAGTGATGGTAGTTTACAGTATGGAAGTGGGACCAAGGGATGATGCTAATCACCACTGAGTAATGACCCCTCATGAGGACTCTAACGAAGCCAATTTCAGGGGCCCTGGCCTCCTGCTTGCCAAAGGCGGATAATGACTGAGCTAATTTGTGTCCCAATTGCCAGCAGTCATTTGCTAAGTAGATCAACATGGCATGGTGGTGAGAGAAACCCAACCAAATGGTAAGGATCTATAGGGAGTATCAGGTGCGTTCCAAAGTAACACTCTTTGTAGGAAAAGAAATCTCAATATTCCTTAAGTAATAGGATTCTATTCACAGTTGAGGTTTCTTGGTGTGCCTGGCATTGTATGAGACATGGTGAGGTAGGGTTGAATAAAACAGGTGAGATATTTTGTAGTTTGTTATGACAAAACTTACACATTACAGACAAATAGATAATCTTATCTAAGCATGTAAGATTAAATAGTCAAATATCCACATATATAAAAAAATAGATGAGACAAGTTTCATTCAAAGTCAATACTAGCTACTGCCTTTGTCCCATTATGGTCTTCAGTATATTTAAAATCTACGTGAGAGTGCATTCCACAGTCACAACTGGATTCAGCAATGCTTAAAAGATAGCTTAAAATGCATTATCTTTTCATTTACTAAAAAAATGAATCAGTCATCTTATAAAATTGTTTAACATCTGTAGGATTTATAAAGCAGAACAAAATAACCTTTTATTTATAAGTGGTTTATCAATACAAAGACTACAAAGGTAAACATGTTAGCAGTCTATTATTTATCACACTTAATAAATTTAGGTGATTTAGAGGACTGTGGACTAGAACACATTTCCTGCCAAACACTAATTTTTGGAAACGAATTTATTTAGGAAATAAGAGTGTTTATATTTTAAGTTCTGGTTACATAGAAAAATCAGTATTAAATAAAGATGGCTTTATTAGATCTTGGCACTATATTTAAGGTACAAATGAAAACATTAAGAGGGAAATATGACAATAAAACTTGCAGTTTAATGGTTTCTCTTATAACCAGAGAAAAAACAGAGATCTGTGATTGCTGAGTTACTTATAGTAGATAGGCTCATTCAAAATTCTTATGCATAAGAATAAATGATTGGTTTCAAAGTATTACCCTCAGATTATTTATTAATTACAAAGCTAAGAAGCATCTTTACAGCTGAGAAATACAGAGGATGTGCCACTAAGTAGTAAAAGCTAGCATTATTGATAATGAATGAACACATTATCTTGACAAAACTCTTTAATATAAGTGCAATATTTAGGGAACAATGAAGCAAATGCAAATTGAAGGGCATTCTTCAAAAACACTGTTTATTTCTTTACTTTTGGATTTATTTTTGTCTGCACTGAGTCTTCGCTGCTGCACAGACTTTTCCCTAGCGGTGGCGAGGGCGGGCTACTCTCTAGGGGTAGTGCACAGTATTGTCATTGCCGTGGCTTCCCCTGTTGCAGAGCAATGGCTGGAGGACTCAAGGGCTCAATAGTTGAGACACATGGAGTTAGTTGCTCCTAAGCATGTGGGATCTTCCCAGATCGGGGATCAAACCCATGTCTTCTGCACTGGCAAGGGGATTCTTTACCACTGAGCCACTAGGGAAGCCGAAAACAATTATTATATACTCTGGAAAGATGTCAGTGACACGCAAAACAAAAAGATGGGAGAGCTATTCCATCTAGGTTAAGGAGACTAACGGGATGTGGCAACTATCTGCCCTTGCGATCCTTGACTGGATCCTGGATTGCTATCAAGGACGCTACTGGGACAGCTGGGAGAATAAGAATATCGATTTCATATTTGATAATTATGGGCATCAACATTAATTATCCTGAATATGACAACTGACCTATGGTTATAAATAGGACGTGTTTGTTTTTAGGTGAAACAAACTGAAATAGTTGAAGTGTCATTATGACCGCTCCTAACTCTCAAAGTAATTGGTTAAAAGAGAGAATAGATAGGAACAAAACATGACAGTGCTAGCAGTTAGTGAATCTAATCTACAACATTTGTTAATATTTTAATGGACATTCATTGTACTATATAGTTTCAATTTTCTATAAATTTGATATTTTTCAAAATATAAAGACAGCAGAAAAATAGTCTCAGTGGTTGCTAAACCTAAGTTGGAAGAATTGCCAGGAGTATTTCTTAAAAATGTAAATTCCTGTGCTTTACTCTCATATAGGGCCTCCCTACTGGCTTCCCTGGTGGCTCAGATGGTAAAGAATCGCCTGCTATACAGGAGACCTGGGTTCAGTATCTGGGTTGGGAAGATCCCCTGGAGAAGGGCGTGACAACCCACTCCAGTATTCTTGCCTGGAGAATCCCCATGGACAGAGAAGTCTGGTAGGCTGTAGTCCATGGGGTTGCAAAAGAGTCAGAAATGACTTCGCTACAAAACAACAACCCTCATCTATTCAGTGGAACTGAAGTGGGGTCCACTTGGGCAAAAGCTACCTAAGGACACTGGAAGTAGATAGAAGCATCAAATCTGTGCAAGTCTATTCATGAATACAATATTATTCTGTTGACTTGGTCTAGTCCATCCATGTCTTCACCAGGCTACCAACAAGGCCAGATGAAAATGAACAGCACTTGCTGGGTCTGGTGCTCTGGGAGGGACTCTGGAACCATAGTGCTATAAAAGAATACAAATCCTACATGAAAGTTCTAGCCTGTCCATCATTAATGGGATAAAGGTACTTTCTAAGTTTTGTACCCAGGCTCTCGTCTGCCCACAGATACATGATTACCAGCCAGGTACCGTCCATTTTCTTGGGAAGAGTGTGAGAGACAAGGATCAGATGCTAGTAAACCCAGCATGTGGATGTCCTTTGAACTGAGCCATATATATCTGATCTGGGTTTTATTAAGCCCTGTAAATTTATGAAAATTGAGGGATCATTCGTACAACATACAGTTCACTCATATATTACACAAGTTTAAAGAGAGTTTTATTATGTTTACAAAGTTGTTCAAGCATCACCACTATTTAATTTCAGAATAGCTTTATCACCCCCCAAAGAGAGCTCTGAATCTATTAGCAGAAAAAAACACCATTGTCTACTCCCTCTAGCTTCTGGAAAATGTAGTCTATTTTTTCTGTGTCTATGGATGTGCTTATTCTGGATGTTTCACATAAATAGAATCATACAATTATGTGACCCTTTATGTCTGCTTTTTTTCACATAGCGTATTTTCAAAGGTCATCCAAGGTGCAGCATGTATCAGTATTTTATTCTTTTGTATAGCTGGATAACATTTCATTGTATGAATATAACACATTTTGTATATCGATTAGTTACTTGATTTGTTTTCCCCCCATTTTATGGCTATTCTGGGTAATATCTAATATGAATACTTGTGTATAAGTTTTTGTGTGGACATACATTTTCACTTTTCTTGGATATAATTTACCCAGGAGTGGAATTGCTGGGTCATATGACACCACCCTTATGGTGGAAAGTGAAGAAGAACTAAAAGCCTCTTGATGAAAGTGAAAGTGGAGAGTGAAATAGTTGGCTTAAAGCTCAACATTCAGAAAACGAAGATCATGGCATCTGGTCCCATCACTTCATGGCAAATAGATGGGGAAACAGTGGAAACAGTGTCAGACTTTATTTTGGGGGGCTCCAAAATCACTGCAGATGGTGACTGCAGCCATGAAATTAAAAGACGCTTACTCCTTGGAAGAAAAGTTATGAGCAACCTAGATAGTATATTCAAAAGCAGAGACATTACTTTGCCAACTAAGGTCCGTGTAGTCAAGGCTATGGTTTTTCGTGTGGTCATGTATGGATATGAGAGTTGGACTGTGAAGAAAGCTGAGCGCCGAAGAATTGATGCTTTTGAACTGTGGTGTTGGAGAAGACTCTTGAGAGTCCCTTGGACTGCAAGGAGATCCAACCAGTCCATTCTGAAGGAGATCAGGCCTGGGATTTCTTTGGAAGGAATGATGCTAAAGCTGAAACTCCAATACTTTGGCCACCTCATGAGAAGAGTTGACTCCTTGGAAAAGACTCTGATGTTGGGAGGGATTGGGGGCAGGAGGAGAAGAGGACAACCAAGGATGAGATGGCTGGATGGCATCACTGACTTGATGGATGTGAGTCTGAGTGAACTCCAGGAGTTGATGATGGACAGGGAGGCCTGGCATGCTGTGATTCATGGGGTCTCAAAGAGTCGGACATGACTGAGCGACTGAACTGAACTGAACCGACCTGATGATATCTCCATGTATAACTTTTTGGGGAACCAGCATATACTTTTCCAAAGTAACTGCACAATTTTATATTTCTACCAGCAGAATATGAGGGTTCCAATTTCACCACATTCTTGGCAACACTTGCTTTCTGTTTTGTTTTTTATAGTAACCATTTTAATGGACATGAAGTAGTAACTCATTGTGCTTTTGATTTGTATTTTCCTGTTTAGTGATGTTGAGCATCTTTCTATTTACTTATTAGCCATCTGCGCATCTTCTTTGGAGAAATGTCCTCAAATCCTTTCTCTGTTTTTAATTTAGGTTAGTTTTATTGTTATGGAGTTGCAGTAGTTCTTTATATATAGGATATTAATCTATTTTTGTGTCTATTTTTGTGCCTGTGCTTTTGATGTTATAGTCGAGAGATCGATTGCCAAATCCAACATCATGAAGATATTCCTCTATGTTTTAAGAGTTTATAGTATTAACTCCTACTGAAGTCATTGAGCCATTTGAGTGAATTTCTTATATGAATTAAGAGAGTACAACTTTCATTCTTACAATGTAGATTTCCAGTTTTCCCAACATTGTTGAAAAGACCGTCTTTTCTCAATTGAACCGTCTTGGCACCATTAGAAAAAAATCTCCTTCCGGGTGGGGTGGGATGGAGCCTCTTCAATGGGGCCAGCAGTTTGGGAATTTGAGCAGGGCTGATTCTCAGGGGAATGGCAGGGTGAGCTGCCTGGTGTTAGCTAGTTTGATGGACAATGACAGACACAGCATCTTCCAGCACCTGGTCAGCTACTATCATTAAAAAAAAATGATGCCACCAGCACTTCTGTCCCCAGGGAAAGTTCCACTAGATTCCTCCACCTCTAGCATAAGCTTTAAACCTAGCCCATGAAATTCCTTCTCATATGACCCAGTTGCTTTTCAAGCTGCTGCCTCTGTGCTGGGACTCAGAATAAATCGATGAGAGTAAGCCCTTCAAGAGTGGTGTCTTGGTCTCAGCCTTCTGGTTCTCTGGGACAAAAGCCCCACCAGTTTGCAAAGCCAGATGTTATGGGGGTTCAGCTTCCCAGTGCTGGTCCCCTGGTCTAGGGAACCCAAAATGGGGCTTGATCACCTCACTGCTCAGGGAGACCCTCCCATTTAGGAGTCACCACACTGGAGGTATGGGTTCTGATAAGACTACACCTCAGCCCCTCCTACTATCTTGGTATGGCCTTTTCTTTCTATCCTTACTTATTAACAACACATCTGTTCTGCTGGTCTTCAGGTCATTCTTGGAGATAGCTATCCTATATGCAATGGTAGTTTTGGTTTAGGAGGTGACAATTTCAGGATTTTCCTGCTCCACCATCTTGGTCCTGCTACTGCTAAGTTGCTTCAGTCCTGTCCGACTCTGTGCAACTCCATAGACGGCAGCCCACCAGGTTCCCCCGTCCCTGGGATTCTCCAAGCAAGAACACTGGAGTGGGTTACCATTTCCTTCTCCAATGCATGAAAGTGAAAAGTGAAAGTGAAATCGCTCAGTTGTGTCTGACCCTCAGCGACCCCATGGACTGCAGCCTTCCAGGGTCCTCTGTCCAGGGGTTTTCCAGGCAAGAGTACTGGAGCGGGGTGCCATTGCCTTCTCCCATCTTGGTCCAGACCTCCCTTATTTGTGTACTATAAACTAAAGGACACATTATATTAAGTACCCAGTAGTACCTATTATTTTTATCTTCTCACTAGATTTTTGTTCAGTCACATGACAAGTTCCAAATTTAGGCCATGACGTTTAAAGTGAACTGATTGAACCCTCTGGCAGATGGGACTGTCTTATGAAAAGAAAAGAAAATCTTATTTTACTAAACTTATGGTTCTACCTGCACTGTGCTAGATCTATGTAATTGATTCTTTCACATTGACTGTTGACAATTTGATTGGTTCTTTGTGACCAACATTAGTGACAGAAGCCAAAACAGTTTGGCCTACAAATATTGAACTTGGTAGCGTTATGAAATGTTAACTCTCATCAAGCAGCCATGTAGCAGTTCAACAACACACCCATTGGGAGTTTGAGGAACAAAACAGCCACAGAGAAAAAAGTCGTTTGAGTGATGGGGCAAATTCTAGGTCAACTACATTTGGAAAATGTTCTTTCTCCATCTAATATTCAGGGTTTCATAAAAATATTCCAGGGCAACAGTATAAACTTGGTCATGAATTAGCGCAGCCCAGGTGAATGCTGAAGTGAAAGTGTTAGTCACTTAGCTGTGTCCGACTCTTTGTGATCCCGTGGACTGTAGCCCATCAGGCTCATCTGTCCCTGGAATTCTCCAGGCAAGAGTACTGGAATGGGTTGCATTCTTTTCTCCAGGGGATCTTCCTGACCCAGGGATCAAATCTAGGTCTCTTGCTTTACAGGCAGATTCTTCACCATCTGAGCCACTTGGGAAGCCCAGGTGAGTGTTACATGAGTGGAAATTATATAAAAATGGACTTTAACCAATTAGTACTCCTGGGATTTCTCACTTTGGAGAAATAAAATCAAAAACAGAGACAAGAATAGCAAAAAAACAAGAGAAACTGAAACATAGGTATTTAAATTTGGGTGGTTGATGCTGAAAATTTTGCCCTCTAAGGATTCTTTGGATAGGTAAAAGGAAAGGAATTAAAATTGTTTTCTTTTTGACCCCAGAGAATGACAAGCTTGCTACCTCAAAAAATAACACAATCAGATTGTGTGTTTGTGTTCAAACTCACTAACAGGTAAGGTAAGCAGGATTTGTTTTAAGAAAGTTTGCTTTTTCTGACATAGGGATAAGGACAGATACTGCCACTACCACAGTTCTGATTTAACTAATTAGCTTCTGAAAGAAAATAGTTCTGGTTTCCATTTTTCTAATTCCACTGAAAAGGGGCTTGTTTATTACAGTAATTATGCTATAAGCATCCATTTAAAGAAAACTGCTATGGAAAATTTGATGAAAATGGGCTTTAAGCTTTCTTTGAACCCCATGATTTAAGCTTTTTTTAAAAAAATAGAGCAATCTACAGAAACCTGAGTCTGTAAAGTGGCATTTTCCACCCATCTAAATTCATGTTGAGTATTAAGCACTGGTAGAGTCTGAAATGAGGAACAAACAGTCACTTAGACAGCATATATTGCAGAAATATCCCATAAAGATGCAAGAGTCTGCATTAATCATCTGAGCGGGACAATGGGTGACCTTTTCTAATAAGAACGGGAGCATCTAAAGTGAACATTAAATTTCACTGCGGCCCTATTTGCTGTCTATCTGCGGCATTCATCACTGCTGAGATATAAACGTACTCAGACTTTTGGAATCTGACAATCATACTTCCTGGAGACGGAATGTTCTGAGGAGTGCAGAAAGCTTGTTCACCCCTCAATTTTGGCAACCTTAGAGCCATTATGGCTTCGTGTCTCTTTCATTATGAAAGCAGAGCAGCTGTTGAGTGAGCAAGGTTAACAAACCTTGGAAAAATATTAAAGTTAATTTGTTTTTAGGGCTTTCCTAAACCCAGAAGTTGGAAGAAGATTATTTTATATGGGCCCATTAGTCTTTCAATAGTTGAATCTGCAGAGCTACTTTTAAGATTGACTCTTTGGGTTTTAAGTAGATATTATTGAGGGTGCCCATCTGTTTAACTGGAATGTGGAGTCACGAGGGGCTGATGGGTTAGCGTAGAAAGTGCTTTGGACTAATGACCTGTTCAGAGACTGGAGAGTCATGAAATCTCAGCTCAACTTCTGACATTTAAAAGCCTTTGAAAATTAACTGGTGAATAGGATCAATGTCCATACAGAATCAAAACGGCTAGGTGGAGAGAGAAAAAGTACGTATAAAAGGTGATTTGGGTGAATTCAAACTTTAAAATTAAAATCAGTAAATCTAAGTCAACCAAATTTGGGCAAGTGGTAGGGAAGGATGACATAGAATGTCCTGAGGATCCGTCACATCTACTTCTTAGGTACTCCAAAGCTATGCAGTCTTCTCTGAGCCTCGGTTTCTTCATCTTGAGCTTATTATGATGAGTCTGGCCTGTGGATTTAATTTGAAGCTTAAATGTAATAGATAAAATCATAAGATTAAATATAATAATGTCTTAGAGCTTAATCTTTGTGTGGTTGGTGAATTACACAAATGTTACTGAGGGCTGTACAAATAGTCTGAGGGAGTTGCATTTTTCAGAAACTCTGATGGCCTTTCAGATAGAAAAAACAGAGTACTTTTAAGACTTAAATATTAATGCATATATATGGAATCTAGAAAAATGGTAATGATGAGCCTATCTACAGGGGAGCAATGAAGATGCAAACATGGAGAAGGGACTTCTGGACACAGAGCGGGAGGGAAAGAATTTAGAGAGTAGCACTGAAACTTATGCATTACCATGTGTAAGATGGCCAGAGGAAATTTGCTGTATGATATAAGAAGCTCTTTACAGCATCGGGCCTTGCTTCTATCACCAGTCACATGCACAGCTGGGTATTGTTTTTGGTTTGGCTCCATCCCTTCATTCTTTCTGGAGTTATTTCTCCACTGATCTCCAGTAGCATATTGGGCACTTACTGACCTGGGGAATTCCTCTTTCAGTATCCTATCATTTTGCCTTCTCATACTGTTCATGGGGTTCTCAAGGCAAGAATACTGAAGTCGTTTGCCATTCCCTTCTCCAGTGGACCACATTCTGTCAGATCTCTCCACCATGACCCACCCATCTTGGGTGGCCCCGAGGGCATGGCTTAGTTTCATTGAGTTCGACAAGGCTGTGGTCCTAGTGTGATTAGATTGACTAGTTTTCTGTGAGTATGGATTCACTGTATCTGCCCTCTGATGCTCTCTCACAACACCTACAATGTTACTTGGATTTCTCTTACCTTGGGCGTTGGGTATCTCTTCATGGCTGCTCCAGCAAAGCGCAGCCACTGCTCCTTACTTTGGATGAAGGGTATCTCCTCACCGCCTCCCTTCCTGACCTTCAATGTGGGATAGCTCCTCTAGGCCCTCCTGCGCCCACTCAGCTACCACTCCTTGGACTTGTCTTAGTGAGACAAGCAGTATCTGGCCTGCAGCAACCCCATGAATCTGTAAAGAGCAATATTGCATAGGAACCTGGAATGTCAGGTCCATGAATCAAGGCAAATTGGAAGTGGCCAAACAAGAATGGCAAAAGTGAACATCGACACTCTAGGTTTCAGCAAACTAAAATGGCCTGGAATGGGTGAATTTAACTCAGAAGACCATTGTGTCTATTACTGCGGGCAGGAATCCGTCAGAAGAAATGGAGTAGCCATCATGGTCAACAAAAGAGTCCAAAATGCAGTACTTGGATGCAATCTCAAAAACGACAGAATGATCTCTGTTTGTCTCCAAGGCAAACCATTCAATATTACAATAATCCAAGTCTATGCCCCAACCAGTAACACTGAAGAAGCTGAAGTTGAACAGTGCTATGAAGAGCTACAAGACCGTTTAGAACTAACACCCAAAAAAGATGTCCTTTTCATTATAGGGGACTGGAATGCAAAAGCAGAAGGTCAAGAAACACCTGGAGTAATACACAAATTTGGCCTTGGAATGTGGAATGAAGCACGGCAAAGACTAATAGAGTTTTGCCAAGAAAATGCACTGGTCATAGCAAACACCCTCTTCCAACAATACAAGAGAAGACTGTACCCATGGACATCACCAGATGGTCAACACCAAAATCAGACTGATTATATTCTTTGCAGCCAAAGATGAAGAAGCTCAAAAAAAACAGTCAACAAAACAAGACCAGGAGCTGACTGTAGCTCAGATCATGAAATCCTTATTATCAAATTCAGACTTAAATTGAAGAAAGTAGGGAAATCTGCTAGATCATTCAGTTATGACCTAAATCAAATCCCTTATGATTATACAGTGGAAGTGAGAAATAGATTTAAGGGCCTAGATCTGATAGATAGATTGCCTAATGAACTATGGTTGGAGGTCCGTGACATTGTACAGGAGACAGGGATCAAGACCATCCCCATGGAAAAGAAATGCAAAAAAGCGAAATGGCTGTCTGGGGAGGCCTTAAAAATAGCTGTCAAAAGAAGAGAGGTGAAAAAACAAAGGAGAAAAGGAAAGATATAAGCATTTGAATGCAGAGTTCCAAAGAATAACAAGGAGAGATAAGAAAGCTTTCCTCAGCAATCAATGCAAAGAAATAGAGGAAAACAACAGAATGGGAAAGACTAGAGATCTCTTCAAGAAAATCAGAGATACCAAGGGAACATTTCATGCAAAGATGGGCTCAATAAAGGACAGAAATCGTAGGGACCTAACAGAAGCAGAAGATAATAAGAAGAGGTGGCAAGAATACACAGAAGAACTGTACAAAAAAGAGCTTCACGACCCAGATAACACTCACCTAGAGCCAGACATCCTGGAATGTGAAGTCAAGTGGGCCTTAGAAAGCATCATTATGAACAAAGCTAGTGGAGGTGATGGAATTCCAGTTGAGCTGTTTCAAATCCTGAAAGACGATGCTGTGAAAGTGCTGCACTCAATATGCCAGCACATTTGGACAACTCAGCAGTGGCCACAGGACTGGAAAATGTCAGTTTTCATTCCAATCCCAAAGAAAGGCAATGCCAAAGAATCCTCATACTAAAGCACAATTGCACTCATCTCACATGCTAGTAGAGAAATGCTCAAAATTCTCCAAGCCAGGCTTCAGCAATACATACCGTGAACTTCCTAATGTTCAAGCCGGTTTTAGAAAAGGCAGAGGAATCAGAGATCAAATTGCCAACATCCGCTGGATCATGGAAAAGCAAGAGAGTTCCAGAAAAACATCTATTTCTGCTTCATTGACTATGCAAAGCCTTTGACTGTGTGGATCACAGCTGTGGAAAATTCTGAAAGAGATGGGAATACCAGACCACTTGACCTGCCTCTTGAGAAATCTATATGCAGGGCAGGAAGCAACAGTTAGAACTGGACATGGAATAACAGAATGGTTCCAAATAGGAAAAGGAGTACATCAAGGCTGCATATTGTCACCCTGCTTATTTAACTTCTATGCAGAGTACATCATGAGAAACGCTGGGCTGGAAGAAACACAAGCTGGAATCAAGATTGTCAGGAGAAATATCAATAACCTCAGATATGCAGATGACACCGCCTTTATGGCAGAAAGTGAAGAGGGACTAAAAAGCCTCTTGATGAAAGTGAAAGGAGAGTGAAAAAGTTGGCTTAAAGCTCAACATTCTGAAAACAAAGGTCACAGCATCTGGTCCCATCACTTCATGGGAAATAGATGGGGAAACAGTGTCAGACCTTATTTTTTTGGGCTCCAAAATCACTGCAGATGGTGACTGCAGCCATGAAATTAAAAGACGCTTACTTCTTGAAAGAAAAGTTATGACCAACCTAGATAGCATATTCAAAAGCAAAGACATTACTTTGCCGACTAAGGTCAGTCTAGTCAAGGCTGTGGTTTTTCCTGTGATCATGTGAGAGTTGGACTGTGAAGTAGGCTCAATGCCAAAGAATTGATACTTTTGAACTGTGGTGTTGGAGAAGACTCTTGAGAGTCCCTTGGACTGCAAGGAGATCCAACCAGTCCATTTTGAAGGAGATCAACCCTGGGATTTCTTTGGAAGGAATGATGCTGAAGCTGAAACTCCAATACTTTGGCCACCTCATGTGAAAAGTTGACTCATTGGAAAAGATTCTGATGCTGGGAGGGATTGAGGGCAAGAGGTGAAGGGGACAACAGAGGATGAGATGGCTGGATGGCATCACTGACTTAATGGACGTGAGTCTGAGTGAACTCCAGGAGTTGGTGATGGACAGGGAGGCCTGGCATGCTGCGATTCATGGGGTCGCAAAGAGTCGGACACGACTGAATGTCTGAACTGAACTGATAAGAAGCTCAAATCAGATGCTCTGTAACAACCTAGAGGGGAGGGATCGGTGGGATGTGGGAGGAAGTTTTAAGAGGGAGGGACATCCATAAACCTATAGCTGATTCATGTTGATATATGGCAGAAACCAACACAATATGGCAAAGCAATTATCCCCCAATAAAAATAAATAATTTTAAGAAAAAAAACCTTTAATGATCGAATCTAACTAAAGAACTAATGTTAAGGTATGAGAGCAATATGTAGATTGTAAAGGGTTTTTATTACCTTGAAAAAGTGAAAGCGTTAGTGGCACAGTCGTGTCCAACTCTTGTCATCCAATGGACTGCAGCTCTCCAGGTTCCTCTGTCCTTGGATTTTTCAGGCAAGTATACTGGAATGGGTAGCCATTCCCTTCTCCAGGGAATCTTCCCAACCCAGGGATTGAACCTGGGTCTCCTGTATTGCAGGCATATTCTTTACAGTCTGAGCCACCAAGAAAACCCTTTTATTATCATAGTATGAACAAATGAAAATATTTTATTTGGTTAAAAAAGAAAGGATTTAAACCTTGAGTGCTAAATATTTTGGATTATTACAGAGGGACAATAAATAAGGATTTTTTTAGAGACCTGCTCACTGCTATTCAAAATATTACCAGTTTGGGTGAAATAGTCTGAATTTCAACTCTAACCTAAATGTTCTCTGTGTGGGTCAGTAATTTGTGCACCCTGAGCAGCAGCATCTGTTTCTAGATTGGGGTCTAGAAGCTCAGTGGCTGATGGACTCAGGCCAAGGCTGATTGACATATCAATCAAAGAGCTGAAGCTAAAGGCCAGTTCAAAAGGGGTGGCTGGATCTAAGTCTGAGGAAGTTGAGATTTGAAGGACAGAAGTCCCCAGGCACTAAGGGTTGAAGCGTCTATTGAGAGCTCTATCTCAGAAGTCTTGAAACCAGTAGGAAACCGGGCACAGCCTGGAATTAATTGTCAGCAGGCTAATGTGAGCTGTTGGAGTTCTGAGATACTTTGCTGAAGGCAGAGTGGTCAGGAATTCAGGAACTGTAAGGTCTTACCAGATCCTGTCCAGCAGCGCTCCTCCATCTCGGTCAGGGTACGTGGTGGCGTCAATACACAAAACACTCAGCGTAGTGTCTGTCACGTCAGGTGAATCCAGGGAATCTCACTATTCTCAGGACGTGTGTGACTGGAGGGACTTTGGAGAACCCCCCAGGCATCTGAGCCCTCCTGCATCTGGGCTTTCTGCAGGGTCATAAAGAGACCAGTGCTGAGTGCTCAGTGCAAAGCGTCCTAAGGAAGCTTCTAGAAGAATCTGTAGTAGTGAGAAGTTGATTGCCGATCACTTTTGAATGTAATATAGGGAAACAAATATATTTCAAAATATTTTGACTTATTTTGATACTTGCATTCAAGTTCAATGAGCTGAGAGAGGAAAGAGGAACAATTACAGAAAAATGGAAAAGTGAGGAAGTGACATTTTTGCTTTTGGAGACCAGAGGTACTCTGCCTTTTGTGGTTCACAAGCTTGCTTTGTGTCAGGAACTGTTTTAGTTACTTTAACTCATCTAATGGTCTTACTTTAGGCCTGTAAAGTTGATATTATCAACACAGCCGTTAAACAGAGTTTAAATAATTTATCCAAGGTCGTAGAACACAAAGTCAGGTCTCAGATCCCGGTGTTTTAGCTCTGGAGTCCACATCCTCAATCCCCATGCCCAGCTCCCTTCTACTTATGTCTCCATCCTTAATGCAACTTCGTTTCCACAGTATAGAAAATCACTGTATTGCTTTGCTTTGTCAGCATTCCCAGGAATACATAAAAACCACCTTTGTTAACTGGACAAGAACATGACTAACATTGACAAATACAATGGGCTCTCAACTTGCTGGAATCAATTCATGTAAATTAGACATTACCACAATGTCTTTAAAAGGAACTCATTCATTAACTTAACAAGTCCTCATTGAATGCCCACTACATGGCAGGCACTAAGCTAGATATATAGGGTTGTGTGGTGTGCTAAAGACTATTTAATAGTCTCACCTGACTCTGAAAAATAAAAACAGCATGATATCTTAAAGTTGAAACAGTCTACATTATCAGGTGTCAGACTTACACTAAAGGTAAGCTTCAGGATCACACTAAAGATAAACTTCAGTATCAAACTCCAGGCCTCACGAAACTGCCTCTATCTACCTTTAACTAGAATCAGCACAAAACAAAAGAACTCTATATATAAGTTTAGGGACTGTGTACAGATAATGCAGGCACACTCCTATAAAGGAAAAATTGATCAGTTCCCTTGCAAGAGAAGGATTAGAAATGTTACAATTAAATCCATGCCTTTCTGATATTTCTACACTGGAAAGATGGGGGGAACATTTAAAAAGAAAAGAATGATTTGATGTGAATCAATCAGCCAACAAGTGTAGAAACACGACTAGAGTTTTGGTCAGAGGTTCTTTGCACTGTGCTGTCCATGACCTCTGAAAGCAGAGTATCAGACAATTGGTTGGAGAAAGAGCGAAAGTTGCAGTTCTGTTATATAGTAATTTCATGTCAGAAAGGAATTAATTGTCCATTCTCTTTGTGCTCTTGATAGTTGTGGTCAATGAATTGATCTGACACTGAAAATTAATGCCTGCCATCTATTTTGTGTGAAATGATGATTCTCTGCTCATCAAGTTGTCAAGGCAAGCCGTTACCTTTGCTGAGAAATCTATCTGAAGTTTAGCTTTTCCAAAAAATTGAAAAATCTAGATGTTTTATGCATCAACCACACTTCCTATTCAGCGATGAGGTTCTCTGTACCTAGCCAAAAGATCAAGCATTCTCTTGAGTTTTATTTCCAGGTAAAACATAAGTGAGGCTGTTTATACACCATGAGGACAGCAAAATTCAAACAACAAAAAGAAAACTGATGAACAAGCCATGCTATCTCAGGCAGAATTATATAGAATAGTCTCTTTAAGAATTTCAGAGGTGCAAAATTCAAATACTGTTCAAGCGATTAACCAGTGACAGGTATGTACATCAATGGTTAGTTGAATCTTAAAATGAACTCAAGGTGTTTTGGGGGGCTGGGCTAGGCTTATCTGCAAAATGTAGATAACACCATCCTTGAACAATGTCAGAGATCGATGAGGTAATATATGTAAAATGAAATTGATTATTCCAGGAAAAAAATTAAAAAACGTCATCTACAGACTCATCTAAGTATTCTGGACATCAATTTTTACCTGATCTTATTGTTAATGAAGTAAATTAGTGCCATTAAGGAAAAGTCAACATTAAATAGCAAGTCCTTCGTGTGAGAGTAGCAAGGTGAATTTTGGCTAGAATCTAGAAAGAATCTAAGCTGATGTCTTTCCTATAGCAGATAAGCATTCCATTTAAGAGTTTGAATATACTGGCTGTACTTTAGTTGGTTTCTACTTATAGTTTGTTTTTGTTGGGAAAATACATCCTCTTAGAAAATGGTAATAATAAAATTATTATTTAATAGTCTTGATAATAAACATCTATGTAGAATACAAAGCATTAAGTAACAAGTTGAGTGTTTGCATCTTCTTTCATTCATGTCTGCAAAGGACCTCCTTATATATCTATATGTATATATACATTGTTTATGTTTACTTGCTAAGTCATGTCCAACTCTTTTGCAACCCCATGGACTGTAACCCACAACGCTCCTCTGTCTATGGGATTCTCCAGGCAAGAATACTGGAGGGGGTTGCCCTTTCTTTCTCCAGAACTATGTGTGTGTGTGTGTGTGTGTGTGTGTGTGTGTGTGTATGTATATGTATGTATATGTATATTTGTGTGTATATATGTGTGTATGAATACATACACACACATACACTTTTGTATAGCATAGCTTAAAATGTATTAAAAATTTTTAAGACATTGATTATTTTTCAAGAAGCATGCTCTCCTGTGTGCATTATGCATTTAAAAAAACTTTTATACAAGTTGCTACTTCACTAATGACAGATTGGCAAGGGATCAAGAGAAGTAATAAATGCATGTCGATTTTCCTACAAAATTCCCTTGTAATGTTAATAAAAAGGGGCACAGTTACAATGTCAACTGAAGAACTGTTTCCTTTTCCAGACACTTGTTCTTAATGATGAGTTATACTTGAGGAAGACAAATACTGTTCTTCCCTAAAGAACTCATTTTTCCCCCATGATGGAAATTTGAAGTCTATGATTTGTCATAACTCTCAGCAGGAAGTAAAATGGCCAAGCTTGGCTTAACATGTCATTTATTCAAGTAATGTGGTCTCAATTCTGTGGGTGACAAAATTCTCCATCTCTGGTTTGCCCTTGGCCACCATTTTACCCAGTGATTACAATGAAAGAGTGAAGTTTGGACTTTCAGAGTGGCTTTATCCTGGCTCAAGTTCAGAGTCACCTTGTTCCATCCTGTAGGAATAGCAGTTAGATGTCATCCAGTAAGAAAAAGAACATCACCATCACTAAGTATCTTAATTTACTTTTCTGTGTATGGAAGTTAACCTGAGACTATAACGATATTCCTTTCCATGTATGGTGAAAGTTCTCCAACAAAAATGTGCATGTGATATAAATAGATAAGTTTCCAGATATTCTTAAAGAGCACAGCCCAGACTGTAAACTGTGCTGTAAAGGAAAGTAGCTTTACAGAAATCAGGGATTAGTCTATAAATTTGCATGAGTATGCCTCAAGACTTAAGGACAGGATATCTGCATTGGCAGCTGAATGTGGTTCTTATGAATGGAAATAAAGTCACAGTTCAGTTCCTGCCTTTTAGAAGAAAAGCCACCAGGAAGGAACTTTCCCCAACAATGAACTGTTTGACACAAATCCTCTGCCTTGGTTGTATGGGCTGAGTGCATCACTTCTTTTCATTTTATCCTCCTACCCTTTCTTTTAAGTCATACTGTATCTTCAAAGACCATGTGTCCTTCAAACTCAATTTCCAATGTTCCAGTTTGAAATGTTAACAGTATCCAAATTTTCCGAAGTATTATATTCTAGGTCTGTGTAAAAACTAAAAACTTAAAATCTCATCAAAATGTTCCTGAAAAATCTCTTAAATATTTGATGAGAAAGAGTACAACCACTTGATTTTGTATGTATAACCTGCAGACATCTTGACACGTTCTTCTATTAGCCAATGTTTCTCTTTGACCCTCAACTAAGTACTTATTATTTTTCTCCAGGATTTAAGCAAGTCATCACCACCCGCATTGTCTGGGCATCTTCATAAAAGGTCAGAAAACCTTTAAAATCATTTATACATGCCTTTCATGTCTCATCAGTGTACAAACACCTTTTCTAAAGCTGATTACCTTAATTCCTTGCACTACACAGTCATTTGAATGGAGTTTCAGAGAAAACTGTCCAAACTGTTTAAAATGCTTTCTTTCATTTCTCAATATTTTTGTTATAAGTTCATTATATACCTTATGTAATAGTAACAACTTCTTGTTTAACTTAAATTTTGAACCCTCACCCATATCAAAGGGTATGTAGTCTTTACAAACTTTGATTTGTGAAGTTTTAGGGGAGCTAGCCCAGTTAACAAAGCAATTTGTTTCTTGTGAAATTAAAGGAAATCTCTCTGGATCCAGACACCATCTGTTGAACAAGCTAGTTAATAGAGTAGAAAGAGCATAGGGGTCAAATTACCTGGATTCAATTAAATCCTGGTCCTGCCTTTTCCTATACAAACAACCTGAAGTTAAATTTATTACCCTATCCCGAGGCTTGTTTTTCACATTTTTAATAATTATGATAATATTAAAAGTTCATAGGATTATTGGGAATTTGAATAAGATACTGCTTAAAAAAATCACTTGTATGAAAAAGTACCATACAAAGATTGTTCTTACTGTTTTTGTGTGTTTTTTTTTAATGTATAGTTTGGAGAATAAAGCAATGTAGTGAGTTTGTGTGTGTGCGCACACACACATGCACTCAGCCACTTCAGTTGTGTCTGACTCTTTGCAATCCCACGGACTGAAGCCTACCAGGCTCCGCTATCCATGGAATTCTCCAGGCAAGAATACTGGAGTGGGTAGCCATTCCCTTCTCCATAGGATCTCCCTAACCCAGGGCTTGAGCCTAGGTCTCCTGCATTACAGGCAGATTCTTTGTCATCTGAGCCAGAGTTTGAATAATTATATCCAAAACAGCTTCTTCCTATGAGTTGTTCATATGGCCTCATCAGAGAGCCATCTAGAAAAAAGAAACACTAAAGAATGGTGATGTCTCTCCTACATGTATTTCCTTCTCATATATGCCTAATTCCCAGGTATTTTGGTAAAGTTGAATGTTTGGGTTTGTTTGTTAGGCTTTCAAGAAGAGACTTGGATAGGGGTGGTGTGGCACTTTTTACATTTTAAAATTTTCTAATTCAAAGTGAAGTCACTCAGTTGTGTCTGACTCTTTGAGACCCCACGGACTGTAGCCCACCAGGCTCCTCCATCCATGGAATGTTCTAGGCAAGAGTACTGAAGTGGGTTGCCATTTCCTTCTCCAGGGGATCTTCCTGACCTGGGGATCAAACCCCAGTCTTCTGCATTGCAGGCAGATGCTTTACCATCTGAGCCACCAGGGAATCCCAAAGTGACCAGGACCTCCTAACTGAATTGCATCTCATTGGCCTTTAATCTACCACCTCCTCTCCTATCTTCCTAGAGGAGTGGAACATCTATTGTGGTATATAACGGAGATCTGGGCTGGATGGTTATTGAAATTATACCATAAAGTCTCTAATACCACCCACTTTATTTTCAACATCAGAGTGATACTTCCTAATCATGATGCTCATACCTAGGGGTACATAATATTTGCGATTTGATTTTTTTTTTTAAATTGGAGGATAATTGCTTACAATATTGTGTTGGTTTCTGCCTTACATTAACATGAATCAACCATAGGTATGTACATGTACTCCTTGGTGGGAGGGAGGTTTAGGGGTGTGATTCTGTTTTTAAACACATGTATAATGATCACCTTTGCTGTGAAAAGTCCATTCTCTTTTGTGTCACTGTGTTAACTGAAGGCATATTCACTGAAGTCTCCACTGGCTGACTCACGGCTGCAGCCTGAATGTGGCTTCCGTCTTCCTGGAAACTTTGGTTAAGTTGATCATGTCCTTCTTTCACACGCTCACATTGACTTAGCTTTTAATTACTAGCATTTTCTCTTAGAGTCAGTCTTCAATTTTCTTTTCTCACTGCAGACATCAACATGCAATGAGGTCATCATCTTCCAACTTTTAACTGGCACTGACGCAATGATAGCTTTCAAATATTGGTTTTCAGACATTTGCTTGTATTTGCACTGTGGACACCTATAAATCAAATATAGTGCTAAAATTCAAACTTTTTATCCTCCCCTCAAAAAAAAAGAAAGAAAAGAAATTTACCATTTCTCCTATAAGTCTTGTTTCGGTTAGTTATATCACTTTTCATTCAATCTGGTAAGACAGAAAACATAAAGAAATCTTATGCTCCATCCTTTGTAACAAGTCAGTCAGCAAGACTTGTCAATTGCCTTTTCAAAATGTTTCTTTAATCCAACCATTCGTTTCGCCAGAGCTGCCCATGTTCTAGTGTAGGTCCTTAATTATTAAATCTAATTATTTAATCTAACACCTAATTATTACATCTAACACCTAATAGCCTCTTCTTCCTTCCATTCCCCTTCCACGCAGCCACCCAGTCAATTGAAAATGAGATTCACCTATGTCAATCTTTTTCTTCTTAAAAACAAAAAAACTATATAAAAATTCAGTAAATAAAAGCTGAAAGAAAGACTACTTTATTAACAACCTATTCTCAATGTATCTGTTGGGATTCATGCCTCTAGGATTTTATACTTACATTTTTGTGCACGGCTCCCCCTTCTTCTTGTTGAAATAAACTTTGATGCAC
The DNA here is from genome assembly GCF_016772045.2 of Ovis aries. Taxonomy (NCBI): domain Eukaryota; kingdom Metazoa; phylum Chordata; class Mammalia; order Artiodactyla; family Bovidae; genus Ovis; species Ovis aries. The sequence goes on from NC_056076.1 coordinate 29,613,179, forward strand.
TCTTCAGTGCCTTCTCTGGGACGCTGGGTACCAATTCTTAGCCCTTAAAGGACAACACTCCTGCCATCAGCCTCTCCCTCTCTCTTCTGTGCGTCATAAGGTATTCTCTTTCCACTGGATAATTCCCTTCACCATATAAACAAGCTCAAACATCTCATTTTTAAAACCCTGTTTTTTTCATGTCCCTCAAGAACTAATGCTCTATGTTTTTTATGGACTTTAAAAAAAATATTCATTTTAGAAAAAAAAGTGGGAGAGAAATGAAATAAACTCATACCTTAATTCTGCCACTTTAATGTCCTAATTACTAGAGATTATAATACCTAATAATTATAACTCAAAATTCTTTGTTTCTTAAGACAGTTTTGACTATTTTCATAGGTTTATTAGATAAGTTTTATGGTTGTTTTGATTGGTCTTACCCACTTCCCCTTTAAATACCCTTCAAATTTTGATCAGAATTGTTGATGTTCTTCAGTCACTAAGTTGTGTCCTACTCTTTGGGACACATGGGTTGTAGCACACCAGGCTCCTCTATCCTCCACTATTTCTCTACTCAATCACTGTTGAGTCAGTGATTCTGTCTAACCATCTCATCCTTGCCTGCTCCCTTCACCTTTTGCCTCAGTCTTTCCCGGCATCAGGTTCTTTTCCAACGAGTCAGCTCTTCCCATCAGGTGGCCAAAGTACTGGCGCTTCAGCATCAGTCCTTCCAGTGGATATTCAGGACTAAATTCCTTTAGGATTGACTGGTTTGATCTCCTTGCAGTCCAGGGGACTCTCAAGAGTCATCTCCAGCACAACTATTCAAAAGCATCAATTATTCAGCTCTCTGCCTTCTTTACGATCCAACTCTCACATTGGGACATGACTACTGGAAAAACCATACCTTTGACTCTATAGACCTTTGCTGGAAAAGTGATGTGTCTGCTTTTTAATACACTGTCTAGGTTTATCATAACTTTCCTTCCAAGGAGCAAACATTTTTTAATTTTATGGCTGTAATCACTGTCCACAGTGATTCTGAAGCCCAAGAAAAGAAAATTTGTCACCGCTTCCACTTTTTCCCCTTCTATTTGCCATGAAGTGATGGGACTGGATTCCACAGTCTAATGCTCTTTTTTAACTTCACCTTTGCAGCAGAAGTCATTCAAAAAATTGTCTATACTCAAGGCTGCTTCTTCCTACGCTTCTCTCCTGACTTCACTTTGACCAATTTTTCATCTCCAGGAATTCACTAAATCCTCTCCAGTCAACATCAGGTATGATTTCTATGTTACCATTTGAAAGCACTTTGGGTTTCATCTTACTCTATTTATATCCTTCAACAAAGGCACACTCTTCATTTTCGAAACATTGTCTTCACTTGAACTTCCGGCTTCCCTTCTCTCTTGAGTCTCTCCTTTCCTACCCCAGATTGATAATTGGTTCCACTGTACCTACCAGATTCCAAAAGTTGGAACACCTGAGGGCCGAGGGCCGGAGCCTCCAACCTTCTCTGCCTGCACTCACTCTATGGATGATTTCATCCATTCTGACTGCAAATAGTTCCACAGGTAAACCAATGACTTCCAAATTCATCCCTCTGGCCCTGACCTTATTCTTAAACTTCAGATACACTTGAGCACTTGCCTACAGGAGATTTCGCTTGCATGTCTGACAGGCCTCTTAGGTGTTCAATATTGAGCTCTGCCTCTATCAGTGTCAAGTATGCTCTGCATAAAGTCTTCCCATCTCAGTCACTGTCAACTCCATTCTCCACTGATTTAGACAAGTTATTCCCACATTTACACCATTGCAGTGGCCTCCTAGTTTGTCTCTCCGCTTCCATCTTTGTCCGCCTTAGATTTGGGGCATGTGTTCAGTCATGTCTGATTCTTTGCAACCCCATGGATTGTAGCCTGGCAGGCTCCTCTGTCTGTGGAATTTTCCTGGCAAGAATACTGGAGTGGGTTGCCATTTCCTCCTGCAGGGGATCTTCCTGACCCAGGGATTGAAAGCTTGTCTCTTGCATCTCCTGCATTAGCAGGCAAATTCTTTACCACTGGTACCATCTGTGAATCCTGTGTCCTTCTTTGGTCTTTTCCTGACACAACATCCAGAGTGATCTTTTAAAGTATCAGTGTAAGTGAGATCATAACAGTCCTTCTCTTCAAAATCTTTCATGCCTCCTTTTTTAACTCAGAGTAAATCTCCAGATTCTTACTCTGGCCCCAAGACTTTCTATGGTCTTTCTCTTCTATACATTTCAAGCCATGATCACCTCATACCCTCCTTGCCTCACCCCTCGGGTGTAACCTATTGGTCTCCTTTCTGTGTCTGCTACATCCCAAGTACACTGTGGTCTCAGGGCCTTGGTACATTTTTCCTTTGCCCAGAAAACTTCTTCCTCATATCCATATTGCCTTTTCTCCACTTTCTTTGGATCTCTGTTTATCAGTTTAGCCTAGAGGTCTTCTACCACAACATCATGTAAGTTATACACTCCTCCTGTTGTATCTCCTTATGACACTTCCTAGTACTTATCACTTAAGGAATAGGAATTTGATATGTAAATCCAGTTTATAGCATTAGGACATAAACTCCAGTGAGCGGTAGGACACACCTGTTTTTATTTGTTGATAGCTTCTTTGGATCTAGGTAAGTACTTTGCTGGGCTTCTCAGGTGGCACTATGGTAAAGAACCCACAGGAGAATGCCGGAGACTGAAGCAACTTAGCCCAAGCACACACAAGTACTTTGTCATGCCCTACTCCAGGGGATCTTCCTGATTCAGGGATTGATCCTGGGTCTCCTGCTTTGCAGGCAGATTCATTACCATCTGAGCCACCAGGGAAGCCCTAGTTAAGTCCTAAGAGTAACAAATATATACTGAATAGAAAAATGGTTAACATTGTGCATATATAACTAAGTAAGCAAGTTTTTTTTTTTTTTAATGAAAATTCATCACAATTTCTGGCAAAATGACTCAGAATGACTGAAAGTGGTTTGCCATTTGAGTAATCTGAAGAGAGCAGCCCATGGCAGTTCACATCACATTTTGTTCAGAAATAAACATTAATAGTAATTTAATTTTTAGCTAAGGCAGTGGCTCTTCCACAAGGACAATCAAACCCCCTGAAATGAAGAGAGGATTAAAATTAGTGAGACTGGAAAACCAAGAGGAATTTAACAACCAAATCAATATCTCTACTTGATCTTGGCCTTGATCAACATGTACCAGGCTGTTGACCCTGCAGAGATCATCAGGACAATGTCCACTTTTGCTCCCACTCTTTTTAATGCTAGTGGTGGTCATGCACAGGCTGGAAGTAGGGGAGTTTGTAGCTGGGAATTGGTTTTTCTTACAGTCAGAGTGGAATGAACCTGATAGATTAACTGGGCCAGTGGTTTTCAACCATCCCCCCCCCCCCCCGAAAGTGATATATTTAATACCTTCCAGGTAACCTTTCCCTGAACTTCGTCCTCACATCACTCACTCGAGTTTGCTACACAGGTGATATCGCCTGTGGGTTCTGTGCAATTTCAAATCACTACCTAAATGCCCCTCCCCCAGAACCATTTCTCCCCTCCATTTATATACTGGCAACATGAAGCTGGGAACTGTTTTCTAGATGAAACCTGTCATTTTTCAGAAAAGCAGTCCGAGGCTTACAGAGAATAAGCAACTCACCCAAGATGATGGAGACAGAGAGGTAAGATCTCAAAAGTCAGAGACTAAGAGATCTAGAGACTGAGCAAGACATCTTCCTGGCATGATATTTATTTCTCTGTTAGTGAGGAACAAGTGTCAAAGGGACAGTGGCTAAGCCATCTGTTCAGTTCAGTCGCTCACTCGTGTCTGACTATTTGCAACCCCATGGACTGCAGCAGGCCAGGCCTCCCTGTCCATCACCAACTTCCAGAGTTTATTCAAATTCATGTCCACTGAGTCAGTGATGCATCTATATAGATGGCATCTATATATGGCCAAGACACATATGGAAATAAACCCTGACCGACAACCTGCAGGGACCAGTCCAGGAAGCCAGGCTGCTCTCCACTGTAACCAATCCAAGAAATCAGAGTGCTGTCTCTAAGACCCAGTCCAGGAGACTAAGCATAGCCATGTGACAGTTGGTCTGAAATGGCTAAGATGTGGTTAATATTAGCAACTGACAATTTCCCTAATTTTGCCAGCTCTTCCAACATAGGACCTACCTGAGAACCCCAAACATGAACCCCTGACCAATCACAGAGGATGCTCACAAAGGATAGGACCAACCTGAGAACCCCAAACATGAACCCCTGGCCAATCACAGAGGATGCTCACAGAGGATGCTCACAGGGGATGCTCACAAAGGGTGCTCCACCTGTAGCTGGCCCACCTGCAGGGTCTCCATGCCAACAGCCTCCAATCAGGGCATACCTGATGTCACCCTGCTACCATGAGAAGGCTTCCCTGTGTCTCTACCTGCCTTTAAGTTTCTGCCAAACACAAGTGATGGTGGCTGCCCCCCTTGCTATAGAAAGCTCTGAATAAACAGCCTCTTTTTGGTCTCATGTGGGTGAACTCACTGATTTCCGCAGCTCTCATGGATGTCCCATCAGACACAGTGGGCACTGCCCAAATCTGCAGACCCCAGCCTTGGACCACGAGTTTCCTGAGAAGACAGAGAGGCCCCTAGTATCCCGCTGTACACAGCTTGTCAAGTCCACACTTATATGCTAAGTCAACTTTAGCTCCGAATTTTGCTGTCTTTGTGTTGGATTTCTCAGCTATTTATTCCCAGTTTGGTCCCCAGATTTTGTTGTTGGTTCCCATTTGGTTGGCATCCTTGGTGGAAACAGGCTTTTTCATCCCTGTTGCCCTCTTTTTGGTTACTGTTTTATGTTGCTCTGTCTAAAAGTGTTTTTTGGTTGTAAAAGGAGAATAATTGTATGGTACAAGACAGGCAGAGATTCTTGAAGTCTGTTGTTCTAGCTGACTTCACACACTGGTGAGTTTGTGGTTCTCTAGACTGGTATCTACTTAGACAAACTTTGTTGTGGGTCACCAGTACATCCTAACCATGGCATTGTAAATGAAGACTAAATTCTCTTGAATTCCTACAGCAGTATTATATTGCACATTACTAGATGGTGTTGTCTTCCATACTTCTATAATGTGTAATGTGTTTATTACTGTCAAAAACTTTATATTATCACTACTATTTGTTGTGTTCTAATTCTCTCTGCCAGAGCTCCTGGAAGAGAAATTTGGCTCAGCTGGCAAATTTACCCAAGGCTGGCTCTGGGCACTTTTTGATACTGTCAAGGTGTCCTGCCTTGTATATGGTAGACATTTACACGTTTGCTTTTCTTAAATGGGAAGAAACAGAGAAGGAGGGAAGACAGCTATAGCACATCAAGGTGATACCCATGTATTCATTTGATCTGACTCCATGACTGAGATTTTATTATCTGTATCTTAAAGGTGAGTAAAAAGAGGATTGGAACGATTCAGTAACTTGACCAAATCACACAGCTAGCTCGTGGTGGATCCAGATGTTCAAACCTAGTCTAACTTCAAAGCCTACCTTCTTTCTGCTTTGCCACATTAACCCTTAAAGCATAAACACAATCACAGCTTAAAATCTGCAGTAGAATTGGATGAAATGATGTTAACACAAAAATATTTAAAGCATCATGTTTTTGAGGGGTGGGGGCAGACTTCTGCTTGAGGTGAAAGAATCCTAGGTTCTTTCGTTGCTAGAACACTTATTGGAGTTCTGGCTGCTTAAGCAGGAATTCAGCACAGCCTGCTTTCCCAGTTAATGAAGTGTGTGCTGCCCTCTACTGGCACCAAGAAAACACTGCTGCGCTTTATGTTGGCTCAGCAGGGCAAAGAATGTAAAGATTAAATTCTCCCTGTCGTTTTCAGGGATTTCCAGGGTGTCTGCTTTCTTTCTATTGTATTTTCTCCTTGAATAAACTTACAAACTTCAAATTCTTTCCTTGTCAATCTCGTCTGGCTATGCCGTTCTAAAACGTTGTAAAACGTTGATACGTTTTAGATTTAGCAGAGGAACCAAGAAAAACTAAAGCTACATCTTCCTTAATGGAAATGCAGGAGATTAGAAATTGGCATGTGCACTAGGTTCAAGGGTGCAGTAGTCCTTGCTATTTGCTGTCAATATTGCCCTAAATTATAGGTGACTAGTATGTAAACTTCTGAAGCCATTATTCTCCCCTGTGCTATATAAAACTGATGATTGATTCTCAGTAAGGTACTTTGCCAACAAAGGTCCGTCTAGTCAAGGCTATGGTTTTCCCAGTGGTCATGTATGGACGTGAGAGTTGGACTGTGAAGAAAGCTGAGAGCGGAAGAATTGATGCTTTTGAATTGTGGTGCTGGAGAAGACTCTTGAGAATCCCTAGACTGCAAGGAGATCCAACCAGTCCATTCTAAAGGAGACCAGTCCTGGGTGTTCTTTGGAAGGAATGATGCTAAAGCTGAAACTCCAATACTTTGGCTACCTCATGCAAAGAGTTGACTCATTGGAAAAGACTCTGATGCTGGGAGGGATTGGAGGCAGGAGGAGAAGGGGACAACAGAGGATGAGACGGTTGGATGGCATCACTGATTCAATGGACGTGAGTTTGAGTGAACTCCGGGAGTTGGTGATGGACAGGGAGGCCTGGCGTGCTGCGATTCATGGGGTCGCAAAGAGTCGGACACAACTGAGCGACTGAACTGAACTGAACTGAAGGCAATTTTCATATTCACCTGTTCATTTAATCATTCACTTATTAAACCAAGACCACTTAATGTCTACTCTGTGCCACCATGTTAGTGGTGAGATGGTACAAATGAGAGGAAGCTACCTACAGTTCAGCGGAGATGGGCTTGCAAACAAATAATTACAGTGCAGTTTAGATATTGCTGTGATCTTTACAGAGTGCTGTGCATTCTCAGCAAGAATGACTAATCTTTGCATGAATGTGACCAGGAGACTTTACAGATGAGAGTGTGCTTACATTTCCAGATGGGGAAGAGTTTACATGATGGATAAAAAAGGAGGGGGATTTCAAATTGAGGGAATTCATGTCAAAGGTGTGAGGATAGGGAAAAATGGAAAACAAAGCCAGAACATACGGTTCTATGTGTTGATATGAAGAATATCCAGGGAGTGTGTGAATGAAATTTGGGATATAAAGAGAACCGAGTTTTGAAGGGGCTAACTTCCACACATGATAAATTTGGACTACATATTGTATGTATTATGTATACAGAGAAAGATGGCGGGAAAGTATTGGATATTTTCAATCTATGATTTTTATTCAGATTCTGTCTTGTGCAGTATAAAGTGGGAAATGACTACTGTAAAGGAGTCAGTGGGAATACCAATTCTACTTTGGAAAATGCACACTCTCTGGGATATTTTCTGAAATCTTCTGACTGATGGCCTAGTTAAATAGATAACTACTGAATTCTACTCAATACTGTAATATGTACCCATATATCGACTCTTTAACATTAAATTGAATTTAAGGGTAAAATATTTTGTAACTATTGCTTGAATAAGAGAAATAAAACAAACTTTCTTTTCCAATATCCACCATCCACCTCCGAAATTCTCCATTCTACTTTGTTCTTATAAAGTAAGTTTCTGCCTACATTTTATCTACTTTATGTGGGTTTGATTTTTTTAATAAACTTTACTTGTGTATTATAAAAATTATTAAAAATTGATATAAAAATTCAAAAAAATCAAAAAGTGGTTAAAAATTATCCTATTTACCCAACAACTACATGTATGGATGTGAGTTGGACTGTGAAGAAAGCTGAGCACCGAAGAATTGATGCTTTTGAACTGTGGTGTTGGAGAAGACTCTTGAGAGTCCCTTGGACTGCAAGGAGATCCAACCAGTCCATTCTGAAGGAGATCAGTCCTGGGTGTTCTTTGGAAGGACTGATGCTAAAGCTGAAACTCCAATACTTTGGCCACCTCATGTGAAGAGTTGACTCATTGGAAAATATTCTGATGCTGGGAGGGATTGGGGGCAGGAGGAGAAGGGGACGACAGAGGATGAGATGGCTGGATGGCATCATGGACTCGATGGAGGTGAGCCTGAGTGAACTCTGAGAGATGGTGATGGACAGGGAGGCCTGGCGTGCTGCGATTCACGGGGTCACAAAGAGTCAGACACGCCATGAGTGACTGAATGGAACTGGACCCTGAAGAAGGAAATGGCAATCTACTCCAGTGTGCTTGCCTGGAGGATCCCATGACAGAGGAGGCTGTTAGGCTGCAATCCATGGGGTCACAAAGAGTCGGACACGACTGAAGAGACTTAGCATGCACCCAACAGCTAAAGACTCCCATTTTTAAATGAGCAACACTTTGCTGCTAAAGTTTTCTAGGCTGCATGTTTTACAGGAAGAGCTTAAAATCTCCCATCACAAGCTCACATGGTGTCCGGTTCAGAGTTACCAGTCACGGGTAAACTGGAGATTCAGATGATGTTTCCATGGCCGTTGTAATTTGTTGTAATGAATTAATAGTTAATAGAAGTTTAAAACAATACTACCATTCATACCTCTGGTATGGCCACAGATTTATTTTCTTCATCATTAATTAATTTTCTATTTATAGGTAACCAATAAAGTTGCTGTTAGGAAGTCTGCCATGTTATCATATCTAGCTAATGAGTTTTACCTAAACTCTCATTAGAAAACTTTTCAATTAGGTAGCAATGCCTTATTGGGTACAGTGTGTGGGAGGAAGTGATATGAAGGAAAGCCTCTCATATTAATGAAAGAATTTACTCGAACTTTATTACCAGAATTCATGGCTCAAAGCCTTGTTTATGAGGTCTGTTCTTACTTTCTGCGTCTCTGATTCTGTTGGCATTTTTACATGCAAGATATACTCAAATTCTATGAATATATTGTTATTATTTTGCATTATATGTAGCTCCTCATTTGTAATTTGAGGCCAAGTTTCTCATTTTTAAATTTAATTTCTTTTAATTTTCAATTTTTAAAGTTTTTGTACCATTCTGAAAGATTAATTTCCATTGACAGTTATTACAAAATATCAACTCTTTTCCCTGTGTTTTACAATATACCCTTGAGCCCACCTTACACCCAATAAGTACTGTTTAAGCATTCCAAACTCACTTTTGGATAATCACCATTTATTCTTTTATATGCTAACAACAAAACAGAAAATACCTAGAAATATGCCAAAGAATGATGAACCCAAATTCTTTTGCCTTGGTCTTAATTATCCATCAGCAGTTCCAGATCCAACATACTCCCACTTTTTAAGGGTACCCTCTCCTTGATGCATTCCATATCGTCAAGCAGCTGACTGGGGAAACTGACCTCGTAGTGAAATGCTCTACTACTGAGAACTTTGATTACTGAAAAGCTAGTGTTGTAAATACCAGCTTTCCCCAGGTTTCTACAGCAGGCATGACTCAGTGGGAGAAAGTTGTCATTCATCTCAGCGCAGACACTAAGCTGGATATGCAAATGGGAATTCAAGTGAGGATTACTGGCAGGTGTCACCTGCTCCCATCGTTGGGAGGAGTTGTATTCATCTTTCCATAAAGAGCATTCTCCAACAGTATCACTTGGTCAGAGTAAAACATGCTGTTGGATTTCATTTCCAGAAGCAGGGTGAGCATCAGTGTTCTCTGAGCTCAACCTACCTCTGAGGCAAGTCAAGCTGTGTTGGCTTTTCAGATGATTTTGAGTGGCCTTAATTGTCCTCTGGATGGTGGCAGGCCCTGGTCATTCCTGGTTCTACTGTGGATAACTATTAGCCAAATAATAGACTTATCATTTTATCTGAAGGGTATTTGCTGTTTTCCTTGAAATGTGAGAAAGTCAAAAGCCCAAAATTTGGAATGGCTTTTATTTGCCCCTCCAAGATCCACTCTCCGCCCATCTCCACCTTCCTCTGTAATTTAGGACGCCAACTTTGCATGGCTGGATTAATCAAGTCTTCACTGTCTTCTGCCTTTCTGTTGGATTTCTGGAGAAGGGGGAGAGGGGAGTCAGGCAAGAGACAGAGAACTGGAAGAAAGAGAAGCTCTGGTCCTTATTCCCCAAGTTGTCCTGCTGGGTCAAACGCTGGTAGTGGTTGCATTCTACACTGAAGGCCCTGGGCACCACTGTAGTGGTCTTCTCCTACGGCTAGAGTCTCATCCTATTCTAGTAACTGGTAACCCCCTCTCCTTGAGCACAGGTAGAATCTGTGATTTGTTTCTAACCAACACAGCATTGCAAAGGTGATGAGATGTCACTCGCTTGATTAGGTTATATCATATAAGGCCTTACTGGCCTTGAAAAAGACAGTAGTCCAGTTGTTGACTGCATGGAGAGGGTTATATGGCAGAGATATGTGGGGATCTCTAGAGCCTTAGGGTAGTCTCTGCTGCTGCTGCTAAATCGCTTCAGTTGTGTCCAACTCTGTGCGACCCCATAGACGGCAGCCCACCAGGCTTCCCCGTCCCTGGGATTCTCCAGGCAAGAACACTGGAGTGGGTTGCCATTTCCTTCTCTAATGCATGAAAGTGAAAAGTGAAAGTGAAGTCGCTCAGTCGTGTCAGACTCTTAGTGACCCCATGGACTGCAGCCTACCAGGCTCCTCCATCCATGGATTTTCCAGGCAAGAGTACTGGAGTGGGGTGCCATCGCCTTCTCTGGGATAGTCTCTAGTCAGCTTGGATCTCAGGCCTACAAACACGAGGAGATAAATTCTGCCATCAGCCCAAGAGTACTTGGAAAGGAATCTCTCCCTGTTCAAGCCTTTGATGAGACCACAGCCCAGCCAATACCTGGACTGTAAAACAGTGAGACCTTAAGCAAAGGATCCAAGAAAGCCATACCAGAATCCTGATCCACAGAAATTATGAGATAACACATGTGCGTTGTTTTAAGCCACTGATAGAAATAAAGCCAGCAATAGAAAACGAATACAAGTCCCTTCATTAATGATCTTTTGAGGGTGACATCTATTTCTTTCTAGGACACTAAATGAAATAGGTAGAACAGGAGCTGGCCATTACTTTTTGTAAAAGGCCCATATAATAAATATTTTAAGCCTTGCAGGTAATAGATGATGCCTGTTGCGAATTCTTTCTCTCTTATAGTCTTCTAACTATTTAATAATGTAATAAACATTCTTAGTTCTTGGAATATATGAAAACAAGTGGTCTGCTAGATTTGACTCATGGGCTGTAGTTTGCTGACCACTGTTTGACAATCACAAGGCACTGGGAGATGAGTATGTATTCTATTTATTGTATTGCTATATATTCATCAGAATTTCTTTCCTGTACTTCCTGAGCACAAATCTAGATACCATTTCCCAGCACATGAAGTACGTGTGTAATCATATGTCTGAATTCTGTCCAGTGGAATGAGGGTGAAAGTGCTCTTAAAAACTTCAGGTCTGGTCTACAAGCATTTCATCCAGTTCTCCACGACTGTTGATCCTCCATGCTCTGGCTGGAGTGAAGGCTTCAGAGTTTTCATGGATGGAAGTACCACAAGGTTGAGGAGGGCTGCATCCCCATATTTCATCATGGAAGACTGCTTACAGAGCTTTCATATTTAACTACAATATGTATGAGGAATAAGCTGATACTGTTGGTAAAGCCACTGAGATTTGGGGGTCCATTCATTTGTACATATCTAAGGCTAGCAGTACTGAAACTGATGTTAAAGTGTTAGTTGCTCAGTTGTGTTCAACTCTTTGCAACCTCATGGACTGTAGCCTGCCAGGCTTGTCTGTCCATGGGATTCTCCAGGCAAGAATACTGGAATGGGTTGCCATTTCCTTCTCCAGGAGATCTTTCTGACCCAGGGATAGCATCTGGGTCTCCTGCACTGTAGATTCGTTACCATCTGAGCAACCAGGGAAGCCCAGCAGTACTGAAGAGGAGCTTATTCTGTACGTATTTGCAGATAATGCCCCAGAGATCTATTTAGTTGCATCAGTAAAGGAAACACTTCTGCTATATATTCATCAGAATTTATTTTCTGTACTTCCTGAGCACAAATCTAGACACCATTTCCCAGCACATGAAATATGTGTGTAATTGTGTGTCTGAATTCAGTCCAGTGGAATGAGAATGAAAGTGCTGTAAAAAAGTTCAAGTCTGGTTTACAAACACACGGAAATTAGTAAGAGTAAGAAAGACTCAAGTTAGATTATGACTCAAGTTAATGGAAAAATCCACGTCCAAAGACCCAGAGACCCTCAGTTCTGTGCCCTTGTTACAACAAATTTTATGGCCCCTCTGTTCCTTAGAGTGCTCCTCTGCTCCTGAGAGTCTCTCCAAACCCCTGGACACATATCTGCTGTACGTGGCAGAGAAAGAGAATAATAACATCCTCCCAGTCTTGAAATCCATTCCACATGGTGGCCATCCCCCCAGCTTGCTCACGACTGTGGAACCGCAGCCTTTCACGTTTCTAACAGCCCTTCCCCAAAGAGCTACTACTGCCTGGTGTATAATCACCCCTATAAAATGGATATGAATCTTTAAATCTATTTAAATCACATTCCTTTAGAGCCCTTGAAAGGTAGTTCCTATTCAACAAAATAATTTCTCATGCAAGAAAATCCTTGTACTTTGTTTGATCAGTTCAATTGGAACACAGGAGGGGCTTTCTTTCCTGAGCTTGTCTTTGCCCTGTAATGCAAAATGACTTAGTGGTCTGTGGGCTTCTTCTGATGCCTTTGGCTCAGCTATTGACAACCAAGCCCTTAGAGGGTTTGGAATCAATAGGAATAGAATAAAAGGACACAGCGCTTTTACACATGGGTTATTGCAGCGTATATCTATTTATAGTGAACTTCATCAATATGGATGATTGCCTTCAGCTACTGCACTGTTAGCATTCATCGATTTAAAGCCTTCAAAGAATTCAAATGCCAAGCATATTAAAGAAGCATGTCTGGAACCCAGACTATTCAAATATAAAAGAGTCAATAGAGAGAGACAAAAGTTTCCTAAATAATTAATTACTAAGATCATTGCTAAAGTAACAGACCGCTCTCTCTTTCTCTCTATAGAGGACTGTCTCTGACACAGACGAGAAATAAAGCTGAGGCAGTGCTTGTCCAGTAACACTAGGTGGCAGCAGTGGGTTTTGAGCCAAAACACTACCTTTTCCAATGGGCAAAGTTACCATGATTAAGAACCAATCAGTTAATTTATGAATAACTAGATTTCAATTACCTATGAAGACATGGATTTGTTTTTACTGCCTTTTAAAAAACAAATAAAATATGTCCAAATATACGGGGGGGGGGTGAGAAAGCAAATTTGCCATGCAAGGGAGTATCAGGAATGTTCTGATTATAGTCTATTAAATTTGAATAAAACACACATAAAATTAGAAGCAGAAAAATAATTTCCTCTTGCAGATAATAAACTATTCTTATAGGGGAAGCAATGGTTTCACAGAAGACTTGCATTTAAAACATTGGCAATTACTACCAGCTAGACAGTTCTTAGCAATTTGTAATTTGAAAGGGACTGACTTGTCAGCATATGATTGATATTTGAAAAGTAATGTGAACTTTTGTTGATTTATTTTCTGTAATGCTATTCAGTATTTTTAAGACCCTAGTGTAAATATCTCTTAACACAAGAGGAACCTATTAATCCTTCTGGAAAGTACTAAATTATGTGTCAATTTTTAAATCAAGAAATAATGCAAGATTAACAATCTGGCGTTAGTCTGGCAAGATGGGTCAAGAAATAAAGCTCGGGTGTGTTCTCAGATTCTCTCAGGGTTTTACTCAGCATTTATCTGAATAATTGAAGCAAGTTCAGAGTATTGTTGCCAACAGAGGCAGGAAGACATGATAGAAGTCTGGACAGAGAGTGAATTTTAGTTCTAGCTCTAGCTCTAATTTATTTTCTGACCTTGAGTCAATAACATAGCAGTCCTAGATGCCAAGTGTTCATTTTTAACTACCTAAAATGTATTTCTTGTTTTAGATGATTTCTTCTACATTCTCATCTGGTTTTATGATCAACAGATTCCAATTCCTTTGCCCAGTGATCAGTTGGTATATGTATTTGGCATGTAATGTGTAGAAAGTGTGTGTGTGTGTGTGTGTGTGTGTGTGTGTGTGTGTGTGTGTATGCATGCATCATAGAGGACTGACCCTGGTTTTAAACTCGCAATGAAAATAACATAGCCAGTAAGTGCTGCCTCTTGTACAGGACTATATTGTGTATTTATTTATTTACTTCACAAAGAGCTCTTGAGAACATTGTGCAAATGTGTATAGTTTTATACCTAGAAGAAGGAAAGAGGGATATAACAAGTGACTCTGTTACAACCACAGAGAATTAATTGTATTTTTCACTGCTGTTTTCTTTACTCTCACCTCAGGATGGAAATCAAGTACCTTTACGTAGAATCTGCCACAGGCAATGATTTCACTGTGGTCACTAGGTCTTGGCTTAGGCTTTGCAGAGATCAGGCTCTTCTGATTCTGCTAAAATGGAAAATGTACCTAAGGCTCAGAAAGACAAGGCTGATGAAATTTAATCTATTTAGTGTTTATTACATAGATTGGTCTGCAGACATTTTCAAAAATGATGAGTTCAATGTGGCAGGTTTCAGATCTTCCTTAATTAGAAATATGTGTTAGTTACGAGCATAACCCCATCGTCCAGTTAGATCATGGTTATGATCATGGTTATGAAACAATGGGAGGACTGGACTTCATGAGTTTATGGGGGACTTAGAGTTCCAATCTGACAACAACTAGCATTTAACGAATATCTACCATTTTCTAAGCTTCATTCTAAGTGCTTTGTCATTAGTGTCTCATTTAATCTTCCTATCAGGAATAAGAAATTTACACAATCAATGTACAGAGGAAGAAAATAAGCTGGAGAAAGATTAAGAAACTTGCCCATGGTAATAAGTGGCAGAACCAGATTCAAAACTAGAAAGTCTGAGTTCTGAGCCCAAGTTCTTAACCATCATTTAGGTAGCTGGGCTCAGAGATGAGTCTTCTGTTGTGGAAGCCTCAGGAAGCAAAGTGATGTGACTGTTAAAGAATTAGTGCAGTCAACATGTGGTTGCCTTTTAGGTTTGTTAACTCAGCCTCATTCTGGAAGAATTGGAGTTTTAATACCTAATGAGAACAATCAACTTTTAAGAATTCTTGCAATTCTTGTGAGAGTTCTCTCACATCATTAGTGGGGAATCTTCTAGCTGTTTGGTCAAACCACTTGCTTTGAAAGTAAAAACCTCAACAGTCCTGAAGAATCACTTCATTATTTCAGAATAAGTCATATGAAAAGCAGTTACATCATTATTTCTACGAAAGAATCACATCCCATCTCCCTTAATTGTTCATATCTCTTATTATTAACATGTCCACCCATCTAGATGAATGCTGCTCAGAAGGCTTCTATTTTTCTCTGCCTTTGCTCTTACACCAGAGAGAAGCACAGAGTTAAAAATGGCATAATATATTGCTATTAATAATTGCTCTCCCCAGTGCTACCTGGTTAAATGTGCAACAAAGAATAAATTAAATTGGTTGGCTTCAGACAGCATACATATTCCATGACTGTCAATGGGTTACGTTATTTGTAATTCTCAAAGTTGCCGGAGAGAGCAGTAACAAATTCCCCATTAACGGAGAGGGGCAGACCCATGGGAAATCGTGCCATTTGACCAGTGATCTCTTCACTGGGGACAGAACCATCTCTTCGGCTTTATGTACTGCCGAAGTACATTTTTTTTCCTTACCTCAACCCAAAGCTGAATATCACCAGGGATGATCATTTAATTTCACATTTTATTAAAACACTTAATGCAAAGCCATGTTATAACTGAAGGCAAAGCACAGAGCCTGGCGTAAGGAGCTCTTCTTCAGAACATAGTAATGAAAGAATTACCACATTAATCTATGTATAAAGGCTCTTTAGAGATTTTTCATGCCTCCCGTGGTTTCATTTTCCGTGGAAATGTGGAGTCAGAAGAGCTTCAAACAAAATTATTCATCGTTAAACATTTCACTTTTACAGGCACTGCTCTGTCAAGGTGTCGCTTCCATGGTGACACGCAACCTGACTCTTTTCTTCCATCTGGGTTCTCTGTAGCACGCACCAGCACTGGGTTCTCTGTAGCATGCACCTCGACCTGGTGCGCGTGGTGGAGTCACTCTGTCCATAAACACATCCCGGAGAGGCTGAGCCTCCTATGTTACATGAAAGGATGTCCTCCAAGTAGCAACTCCATGATCTGTCTAATTGTATTCAACTGAGAGACGCTGGCAAATTCCAAAGAACGCTAGGTAGTGTTCTTAGAATGCTCTCCCTAAAGGGCACCCATGTGGCCTGGACTGACGCCAGCCTGCCCAGCTGGCTTTGAAGTTTCAAAAAAGTGGATGTGGGGGGAGATCAGAGGTGGGATTAAATTATTTTCATATTTCCTGTCACCGCTCCTCCCCGCCCACCGTCCCCTCGCCCCATTCCAGAAGTTACCTGAGCAGATCATGCAGTGAGTTGCAGTGAGATAATGACCGCTGGTGATGAAGCAGTGTTCATTTGGGCCACTATTTGCATTTCCCTCATCCCGACAGATACCTCTAGCTGACTACGGTTTCAGCACAGGATTTCTGTTACCAAGTCAACAGTCAAAGTTGGTTAAATGGAAGAAATAAAATAACAGGGTTGATGAATGGTTTCAAACTAAAGCCTTGGGACTTCCCTGGTGATCCAGTGGCTAAGACTCTGGGCTCCCAATTCAGGGGACCAATTCAGGTCTGATCCCTGATCAGGGAACTAGATCCCATATGTGACACCTAAAAAAAAAAAAATCCCACACCCCACAATGAAGACTGAAGATCTTGTATGCTACAATTAAGACCTGGGGCAGCCAAATAAATATTTTTCTTTAAAAATATTGAAATTCTTATTTCAATGCAGAAATTCTTATTTCAATATTAAAAGTGCAGAAATTCTTAACAATTTTGTGAAGTTTTAGGGATGTGGTGCTAAGAAAGCTTGAAACCTCTTAAGAGGCTAGAACATGGTCTCCTTAGTAACAAAAAAAAGTCAAACGCAACTTGCAGTCCAGGCCTGTTAGCAAATGGTCCTTGTTGCTATTAAAATGATCACCAGGGAGTTCAAGGACGAGGGTGTCGTTTGAAATGGCCTTGGAAAATATGTTAAAAGAATTGCCTCAAACCATTTTCCCTGGTGCTCATTCTTTGTCCCTGTGCTCTCACACACGGTCTGTGATAAAATACATTCTGTATATTTATAGTGTGTCCAGAAAATGCCAAAGTGCTTAAGGCTTCAACATTGTTTTCATTAGAGATGGATACTTCAGGGAATTGTAAATGCCAACTTTTCAAATGTGCTCTAGATGGAAAAAAAAATCCTAAAGATGCCAGCTTTTACAACTGTTTTGTGCTGTGTGAAACCCTGGACAAGCTGCTTATGACTAGAATGGAGAAAGGCTCCTATGTCAAATGTAAACTATAGTATCACAGTACCTCTAGCTCCTAGCAGAAATGCTGGTGGTCAACCTAGCAAAGGCTTGGAAACAAGATTATTCAGCTAAACTTCATCTTTCTTCAACCTCACCAATGCTAGTCAGTAAATCCAAGATTACATAGATCTAAATATCAGTAGCCTTTACAATTGCAATACAGTTCTGTCCTTCCTTTCCAGCCCATCAATTCCCTGTCCACATTCATTTGCAGGTATCATAGGACAGGTATTCTTTTATCTGCATTCCGATTGGACCTCTAGCGCCCAATGGACCTCAGCTTCTCTGCCACTGAAAAGTACCAGACACTGCCAGTCCTTGCCTCTGTGCTTTGCTTCTCACTTAGAAACCATCACATCATGTCGCAAGGAGAACAGGCCAGGCTCTCTGGTTTAGCAACCCCAGTTTCTCTCTCAAATAGACTTTATAAGAATCCAAGCCAGTGCTTTTCAAATCTTCCCCTGCCTGCTTTTGAAATCAGCCTTCTAAGGCATTCACAGTAAGTGAAAAGCTTAGAGTCATCACCCATTCCAGGTAGGAGGCCTCTGGATAACCACACTCAAGCCTGATTTTTTATGCACTGGCAGAAGACCCCCTTGTCATTTTCTCTTTAAGCAGAGAAGAGGTAGTTATCCTTTTCTCAGCATGTGGATAATGGAAGGATGATAGCACCTACTTCCAGCCACAGCAGAAGATGAGGGTGGGCATAATAATGATGCCTCTGTAGTTCTAATTTTGTGGTCTTGTCTTCAATAGACATGTAAACATCGTACAGTTTGTACCCAATAATGTGTCAGATCTGGAAGTACACAAAGGAATAAGACATCTTTAAATGTCTTTAAACTCTGTATTGTTCTAGAAGTTCACAGCTGAATGGAAGAGCTAGATTTCTAAATACCTAAGACGGTCCAGTCTCATGAGAGCGTGATGATGGTTGCCATGCCGAGGGCATTATTACGAGCAAACACATTATTATGACCCTATGAGATAGGGTCCCCTATCTCAGAAAGTTTCCGGAAGGGAAGACGCTTGAGCTGAAAATTCCACAATGAACAGAGCTAATCAAAGAAGGGATATGGATGGTGAAGTGGTAACTGGGGTAGAGATAGAGAGGAGGAAAGGAGTAGTAAATAGAGGAGATTCAGTGACAAGTTTTGGAGATATGGAGAAGTTGTACACATGGTTGATTGCAGAGTACATTACGGTGACCAGTAGGGATGGGGGGATGGGAGGCCAGCAGAGAGCTGACCTGAGGGACCCTAGATACCTTCATGGGAGGCAAGGTACAAGCTGACCTGAAGGTTCTAAGGAGCCAGTGAAGAATGTTGTAGGGAGGAGTAACATGATCTTGTTTACTTTAAAAGATCACGCTGCCCTTGAAATGGACCATGGCTCAAATATAGTGGAATTTGGAAATGAGTTGCAGACAAATAGTGGATGAACCTTACATGACATTTAAAGATAAATATACCTTTGACCCTCTCCCCGCTTTAACTATTACTTAGTTTAGGATTTTCAAATTTGTGCATAAATATTTTTAAGAAAAATATATTAGCAGTGTCATTAGTATTAAAAAGATTTGTTTGTTTGTTTGTTTAGAAGGCAAAGACATTTAAGCCAGGGATGGGCAACGTTTTGCCTGAGATCCTCAGTCTCCCTGATAAAATGATGGCTGTTGTAGTCCGAGAGAAATGATCTCTCTAAACCTGATATGAAGACTCCTTTGCCTAGTCTATATCTTCCAGGTCTAGGAGTACTTTGAGATGTGTATATAGTTTGTCCTCTAACTGACAGGAGACTGGACTGTTTTGGCTTCTAGAGCAACAGGTGAGCTGACTGTTGGGATCTAAATTCAGATGAAACATTTTCCTTTTCTGCTTAAATTCTAGCTAACATCAGTAACTGTATGAAGAGAATCATAAAACTAGGTTGTGTTTGCATCATCAACTGACTGATAATTTAAAAGTTTATTCAGTAACTCTGGCTTTCTTAGACAGCAATCTTGATTGATTTGACAAGTGCTCCACGTTGGCCATCAGCACAACACCACATTGCCCTTTCACGTCAAGGACCCTTGGTCTAAATAAATCAGTTCTTATTTCCAGGGCTGTATCATCAAGTGCAAAGTTCAGCAGTCAACATAAATGTGTTAGTCACAGTATTGTTGTTGTTCAGTCATAGTTCAGTTCAGTCTCTCAGTTGTATCCGACTCTTTGCAACCCCATGAACCACAGCACGCCAGGCCTCCCTATCTATCATCAACTCCCAGAGCCTACCCAAACCCATGTCCATTGAGTCGGTGATGCCACCCAACCATCTCATCCTCTGTTGTCCCTTTCTCCTCCTGCCTCCAATCCCTCCCAGCATCAGAGTCTTTTCCAATGAGTCAACTCTTCACATGAGGTGGCCGAAGTACTGGAGTTTCAGCTTCAACATCAGTCCTTCCAATGAACACCCAGGACTGATCTCCTTTAAGATGGACTAGTTGGATCTCCTTGCAGTCCAAGGGACTCTCAAAAGCCTTATCCAACACCACAGTTCAAAAGCATCAATTCTTCGGCACTCAGCTTTCCTTATAGTCCAACTCTCACATCCATACATGGCCACTGGAAAAACCATAGCCTTGACTAGATGGACCTTTGTTGACAAAGTAATGTCTCTGCTTTTTAATATGCTATCTAGGTTGGTCATAACTTTCCTTCCAAGGAGTAAGTGTCTTTCAATTTCATGGCTGCAGTCACCATCTGCAGTGATTTTGGAGCCCAGAAAAATAAAGTCAGCCACTGTTTCCACTGTTTCCCTATCTATTTCCCATGAAGTGATAGGACCAGATGTCATGATCTTAGTTTTCTGAATGTTGAGCTTTAATTCAACTTTTTCACTCTCCTCTTTCACTTTCATCAAGAGGCTCTTTAGTTCTTCTTTACTTTCTGCCATAAGGATGGTGTCATCTGCATATCTGCGGTTATTGATATTTCTTCTGGCGATCTTGATTCCAGCTTGTGCTTCTTCCAGCCCAGCGTTTCTCATGATGTACTCTGCATAGAAGTTAAATGAGCAGGGTGACAATATACAGCCTTGATGTACTCCTTTTCCTATTTGGAACCAGTCTGTTGTTCCATGTCCAGTTCTAACTGTTGCTACCTGACCTGCATACAGATTTCTCAAGAGGCAGGTCAGGTGGTCTGGTATTCCCATCTCTTTCAGAATTTTCCAGTTTCTTGTGATCCACACAGTCAAAGGCTTTGGCATAGTCAATAAAGCAGAAATAGATGTTTTTCTGAAACTCCCTTGCTTTTTCCATGATCCAGCGGATGCTGGCAATTTGATCTCTAGTTCCTCTGCCTTTCCTAAAACCAGCTTGAACATCCGGAAGTTCACAGTTCACTTATTGCTGAAGGCTGGCTTGGAGAATTTTAAGTATCATTTTACTAGCGTGTGAGATGAGTGCAATTGTGCGGTAGTTTGAGCATTCTTTGGCATTGCCTTTCTTTGGGACTGGAATGAAAAGTTGAAAACTGGCCTTTTGCAGTCCTGGTTAGTCAGTACATGACTTTCTCTGCCTAATAGCACCTCTGTTTCCTTTGGGAGACTTACTCTTCTCCCCTGTGTGTCATCTCGGGAGGCCAGTGATTGAGCTGCCCTCTCCTCTTGCTAAGGAAGCTGAGAGGGCTTAGAAAGCTCCTTGCGATAGACCCCTGCTCACTGTTGGAGCAAAGGGAAAAACGTGTCATCTTATCTGAGCTGATTGAATCTCTTGTCCACAATTTGGATCCTCAGTAGAGATCCCCTGTTGAAGGAACAACAGGAGGAGAATCAATCCTGTAGGAATGGCTAGGTAAGACCGGGGGGCTGTTTCTACATTTCCACCCTCTCTGCACCCTCATTTTCATCTATGCTAAGCTAGTTACTCGATACTCCCTTTAAATCTCTGAGGCCCCTTACATCATTGCAGTCAACTCCCTTTTTACTTAAAGCAGGTAAGCTGTGTGTGTTTTCTGTTACTTAACATCAGAGAATCCTAACAGACCAAGTGGTAGGTAATGAATAATTTGCTTTTCGTTGAAGCTCAAGTATGTTTCTCATGGCTCACACAAACTCTAACAAAATGCTTATGAAATCTGAAAGAACTAAAGGGTCTTACCTCCATCTTACAATGAAAGCAGCTGAAGTACAAAGAAAGCGAGTATTTGGTTTATGTCACAGATCTCATCAGAAGCCTGAATAAAGAAGAATAAAATAGAGACCTATTGGCTCCTAACTCTGCCAATAATTAGTTGTATGACCTTGAGTAAGTTACTTAACCTTTCTTGCCTTCTGTAATGCGAACTGTAAAATTAGAGGGTTGGGTCAAATGATCTTTCAGATCTCTCCCACCTCAATCATTCGGCTTTTTTGTCTGAGGCTGTTTTCTAGAGGCTTCTGTTCCTTGACTGGAGACCCTCATCAGTAGACAGAATACATCGATAGCTAAGATACAGTGGTCTTAATAAAATACATTTAAATTAATCTGTGAAAGCAAAATATGATAATAGATCTCTCATTTGTGTTTCCTAGACTCTATGGCTGTCTCTCCCTAATATCAAAAATTTCCTTCTTTTCCCACTTAGAAGTTTTGAAACTTCCTTACTGCTTATTGTCAATGGGAAAATCAGTGATTTTTTTCTCTTTTCTTTAATGTAAATGAAGTCCACAATTCAGTAAAAAAAGACAATTTTAGAAGAACACAACACTTTTTTAAAAAGTATAGTTGATGCACAATATTGTGTTAGTTCTGGGTGTGTAGAAAACTGGTTGGTTCATGGTTCCAGGGGGTTTGACAGTAGTTCTGAATCCACATGCTCATAGAGGTGAAAAGCATGAATTTCTTCCTGTAGATTCAGTAAAAAATGCCACTGTGACTTAATGGCTCTTATTGGGTGATATATCTGTGCTTGTAAATGTAAATGTGTGCTTGGCAAGACTTGGGTCAATTGCTTTCTGCCTGAGCTGAGGGAGTATTAACTCCAGTGAAAATGCACTGCATGGGGTGAGGGTGGACCTCCACGGGAAAATGACCAAAGAGCGAGCAGATGCTAGGCAAGGAGGAAAAAAATCCCGTCCATCCTTCCCACCAGTCTGCCACTCTTCTTTTCTTGAAAATATGGCATTTCCAAATCTTCATTTCATTTGAGGAACTCCTTCACCATCAGTCCTCAGAGACTGACTTTTGACTACACTTACATGTTTAGCCCTGTAGCTTACCCTGTTGTTCTGAGCTCTTCATTTGCTTATAGATTTTTCAAAATTCACTCCCACCCCAGAGTCTTCAAAGTGAGGTACACAAATCCTGGGCATGTGAGGAAAACATTTTACAGAGCACTCATACATAGAGAGTTTCAAGGGTGCTAATTTATAGATCCTCAATTTCCATACCCACTTTTCCCCAGGGTGGCCCTCCCTGAGAACAGATCTGTATTTATAGTACACCTTCCCCACTTCAGAAAAGAAAGGCAAGCATCACACTCTTTCCAAATTGTACTAGAACGGTTGCTGTTCAGTTGCTAAGTTGTGTCTGACTCTTTGTAACCCCTTAGACTGCAGTACGCCAGACCTCCGTGTCCCTCACTATCTCCTGAAGTTTGCCAAAGTTCATGTCCATTGAATTGGTAATGCTAACCAACCATCTCATCCTCTGCTACCCCCTTCTCTGTTTACCTTCAATCTTTCCCAGATTGGGATCTTTTCCAAGGAGTCAAGTGGTTAGCTCTGGGCTATTAAAGATCTCTAAACATCAAATAGTAATAATTTGAAATGCTGGCTTTAAAGATGTCTCCAGTATTGATGAATTAAAGTATCTTAAACCTACCTGGCCTCTGTCCTTCCCCTTTACTTACATCTATTAAGAGAAAAGTTTATCCTACTTCAGAATGTTCAGAATTCAGAAAAACTACAGCAGTATAGACTATGATGTTAATTAAAAAATAAATAACTGGAATATTTTCTGGAGTTACTACATTTGCAAGACCACATTAGATTAAAACACACTGATAAAATATTTACATTAATTTTCTCAAATTCCATGGATGTTGTTTAATAAAGTCATTGAAACCAATTTTAATAAATTATAATGTTATGTAATAAGGTGCT
This sequence comes from Ovis aries, assembly GCF_016772045.2. Taxonomy (NCBI): domain Eukaryota; kingdom Metazoa; phylum Chordata; class Mammalia; order Artiodactyla; family Bovidae; genus Ovis; species Ovis aries. The sequence continues at coordinate 29,636,826 of NC_056076.1, forward strand.
CAAGCTTATTTTTACCAAAACATGAAATATATATTCCATTAGAATACATTTTCATATTTTTACCTGGCTCAATCTAATTTTCTCCTTCCAAATAACAGAAAATAAACTTATTTAAACTCATATTGTAAAATTTTTATGGCAATTTAAAATGTGTCAGAGGCACATTGTGTTTGCAAACTTGTAAGGGGGTGTATGTATTAAAAACACTGGAAAGCCACTGCCCCCAACTCTAAGGAAGTGACTCTGGGAGTCACTGGAGGAGTTAGCATGAATGCGTGTATGGCCTAGCCTAGTTAGGAAGTATCACTCTGGCCTTCTTTTTCTTCTCAGTTACCAGTTATTCTGCTTGTCCAGAGCTTCCTTCCCTGGCATGTTTCAAGAACTGCCCTCGAAAATTCCTGACTTTTCCACATATTCCTTCTTATGAGAAACAACACACCACCAGTTCCAAGTAGGTCTTATGTTCCGTTAGGGAGCTGACAGGTCAATCAGAGTAGAGTGACGTGTGAAATTACTATTTCCATCAAATAGCATGTTTGGATTTTAATGAGAATTGATGTTTTCCAGAACAGATTCTGCCATTTGAAGAAATTCTAACGACTGTGGTAATTCAAATAGTGAAGAATGAGGGGGAGGGTTACACTTTATCCTATCTTTCAAGCTATTTTACTTATGTGAGCATGAAGCTCAGCTTGAGAAATAGTAAATGACCGTTATACATGAACTAAAGTTGCTGTCACATAATACAGTCTTCAAAAAAGGTAACCAGGTAGACTTCTGATTACTTCTATTTTTTGTTTGGTTTGGTTTTTAATTTTTATTGGAATATAGTTGCTTTACAATGTTGTGTTAGCTTCTGCTGTGCAGCAAAGTGAATCAGCTATACACATACACACGCCAACCCATTTTTTGGATTTCCTTTCCATTTAGGTCACCATAGAGCACTTGGTAGAGTTCTTTATGCTATATATAAAGTTAATTATGTATGCTATACATAAAAAATTAATTATCTATTTCACATATAGTAGTATATAAATAGATTGAAGATACTGACAAAGATTACTTCTATCTTCTCTAAGAAACAAGTTTACAAAATATAATTAAAATTCTATTAACTTAGATAAGATTTTTTTCTGATTGCATACTTTAGTGTATGCTAGAGCCTGAATGATTTTGTCTTGCCTAAAAATTCATATGTTGAAATCCTAACCTCCCAAAGGTGATGGTATTAGTAGGTGGGGCTTTTGATAGGTGCTATAGTCATGAGGTTGGAATCCTCATGAATGGAATCAGTGCGTTATGGAAGAGGACCCAGACTAGCTTCTGCCATTTGAGGATACAATCAGAAGACTTCAACACGAAAGAGCATCCTCACGTGACCATGCTGGCCAGACTTCCAACCTCTTGAACTGTGAGAAATAAAATTCTGTTGTTTAACACAGAAATACAAAGGATCATAAGAGACTACTATCAGCAGTTGTATACCAATAAAATGGACAACGTGGAAGAAATGGACAAATTCTTAGAAAAGTACAATTTTCCAAAACTGAACCAGGAAGAAATCGAAAATCTTAACAGACCCATCACAAGCACGGAAATTGATACTGTAATCAGAAATCTTCCAGCAAACAAAAGCCCAGGTCCAGATGGCTTCACAGCTGAATTCTACCAAAAATTTCGAGAAGAGCTAACACCTATCCTCCTCAAACTCTTCCAGAAATTGCAGAGGAAGGTAAACTTCCAAACTCATTCTATGAGGCCACCATCACCCTAATACCAAAACCTGACAAAGATGTCACAAAAAAAGAAAACTACAGGCCAATATCTCTGATGAACATAGATGCAAAAATCCTCAACAAAATTCTAGCAATCAGAATCCAACAACACATTAAAAAGATCATACACCATGACCAAGTGGGCTTTATCCCAGGGATGCAAGGATTCTTCAATATCCGCAAATCAATCAATGTAATTCACCACATTAACAAATTGAAAAATAAAAACCATATGATTATCTCAATAGATGCAGAGAAGGCCTTTGACAAAATTCAACATCCATTTATGATAAAAACTCTCCAGAAAGCAGGAATAGAAGGAACATACCTCAACATAATAAAAGCTATCTATGACAAACCCACAGCAAACATTATCCTCAATGGTGAAAAATTGAAAGCATTTCCCTAAAGTCAGGAACAAGACAAGGGTGTCCACTTTCACCGCTACTATTCAACATAGTTCTGGAAGTTTTGGCCACAGCAATCAGAGCAGAAAAAGAAATAAAAGGAATCCAAATTGGAAAAGAAGAAGTAAAACTCTCACTGTTTGCAGATGACATGATCCTCTACATGGAAAACCCTAAAGACTCCACCAGAAAATTACTAGAGCTCATCAATGAATATAGTAAAGTTGCAGGATATAAAATCAACACACAGAAATCCCTTGCATTCCTATACACGAATAATGAGAAAGTAGAAAAGAAATTAAGGAAACAATTCCATTCACCATTGCAACGAAAAGAATAAAATACTTAGGAATATATCTACCTAAAGAAACTAAAGACCTATATATAGAAAACTATAAAACACTGATGAAAGAAATCAAAGAGGACACTAATAGATGGAGAAATATACCATGTTCATGGATTGGAAGAATCAATATAGTGAAAATGAGTATACTACCCAAAGCAATTTACAAATTCAATGCAATCCCTATCAAGCTACCAGCCACATTTTTCACAGAACTAGAACAAATAATTTCAAGATTTGTATGGAAATACAAAAACCTCGAATAGCCAAAGCAATCTTGAGAAAGAAGAATGGAACTGGAGGAATCAACTTGCCTGACTTCAGGCTCTACTACAAAGCCACAGTCATCAAGACAGTATGGTACTGGCACAAAGACAGACATATAGATCAATGGAACAAAATAGAAAGCCCAGAGATAAATCCACACACATATGGACACCTTATCTTTGACAAAGGAGGCAAGAATATACAATGGAGTAAAGACAATCTCTTTAACAAGTGGTGCTGGGAAAACTGGTCAACCACTTGTAAAAGAATGAAACTAGATCACTTTCTAACACCACACACAAAAATAAACTCAAAATGGATTAAAGATCTAAATGTAAGACCAGAAACTATAAAACTCCTAGAGGAGAACATAGGCAAAACACTCTCAGACATAAATCACAGCAGGATCCTCTATGATCCACCTCCCAGAATTCTGGAAATAAAAGCAAAAATAAACAAATGGGATCTAATTAAAATTAAAAGCTTCTGCACAACAAAGGAAACTATAAGCAAGGTGAAAAGACAGCCTTCTGAATGGGAGAAAATAATAGCAAATGAAGCAACTGACAAACAACTAATCTCAAAAATATACAAGCAACTTCTGCAGCTCAACTCCAGAAAAATAAACGACCCAATCAAAAAATGGGCCAAAGAACTAAATAGACATTTCTCCAAAGAAGACATACGGATGGCTAACAAACACATGAAAAGATGCTCAACATCACTCATTATTAGAGAAATGCAAATCAAAACCACAATGAGGTACCACTTCACACCAGTCAGAATGGCTGCGATCCAAAAATCTGCAAGCAATAAATGCTGGAGAGGGTGTGGAGAAAAGGGAACCCTCCTACACTGTTGGTGGGAATGCAAACTAGTACAGCCACTATGGAGAACAGTGTGGAGATTCCTTAAAAATTGCAAATAGAACGACCTTATGACCCAGCAATCCCACTTCTGGGCATACACACCGAGGAGACCAGAATTGAAAGAGACACATGTACCCCAATGTTCATCGCAGCACTGTTTATAATAGCCAGGACATGGAAACAACCTAGATGTCCATCAGCAGATGAATGGATAAGAAAGCTGTGGTACATATACACAATGGAGTATTACTCAGCCATTAAAAAGAATTCATTTGAATCAGTTCTGATGAGATGGATGAAACTGGAGCCGATTATACAGAGTGAAGTAAGCCAGAAAGAAAAACACCAATACAGTATACTAACACATATATATGGAATTTAGGAAGATGGCAATGACGACCCTGTATGCAAGACAGGGAAAGAGACACAGATGTGTATAACGGACTTTTGGACTCAGAGGGAGAGGGAGAGGGTGGGATGATTTGGGAGAATGACATTCTAACATGTATACTATCATGTGAATTGAATCGCCAGTCTATGTCTGACGCAGGATGCAGCATGCTTGGGGCTGGTGCATGGGGATGACCCAGAGGGATGTTGTGGGGAGGGAGGTGGGAGGGGGTTCATGTTTGGGAATGCATGTAAGAATTAAAGATTTTAAAATTTAAAAAATAAAAAACTAAAAAAAATAAAAATAAAAACAGGATACAATTTCAAAAAAAAAAAAAATTCTGTTGTTTATAAGCTGTCTTTATAAGCTGTGGTCTTTTGTTAGAGCAGCCCAAGCAGACCACACCAATGTGACTTCAGATATCTTTATTTAATAGGATGTCGTCTTTATCTTAGCCTTAAGAGTATCTGTGAAGAGAATGTTCTGGATCATCCTGCACCTAGCTAGTGTCTTGGCCCAGCATAAGTTAACCAGCATTCCTAACTATTCTGTATCAGAGAAATGTTAATGAGACCCAAGATATTTTAAATTATTCAGATGTCTGGAATTGCATTGTTAAGGCATTGGGTTATTTGAACTTTAAAAATTATCTGGATATTTTGGTGCCATGTAAACTAAACACATTCCCAGGGGCCTCCCTGGTGGCTCAGCAGTAAAGAATCTGCCTGCCAATGCAGGAGACACAGGTTCAATCCGTGGGTCAGGAAGATCCCCTGGAGAAGGAAATGGCAACCCACTGGAGTATTCTTGCCTGGAGACCTGTGGACAGAGGAGCCTGGTGAGCTACAGTCCATGGGGTCACAGAGTCATATTCAACTTAACGACTAAACAACAACAAACACACACACAGAGTCTGGGCAGATGTGTGTGCCGTATAGCTGATAGCATACCCTTAGAGCAGGCTCATGGAAAAGGCACAGCTCATCTTATAATTATAGCTATAACATATTAGAAAGCACTTCAAGCCTTTTCTTCCAGACTATTATGGAATAGCATTTAGTTCTTTTTTATTTGGATTTGAAGGTGATGATGATTTTTACTAATTCTAGTCATAAACTGAAAATTCCATGGACAGAAGAGCCTGGCAGACTACAGTTCTTGGGGTTCCAAAGAGTCTGACATGACTGTATGACTAACACTTCATAAACTGCATCTGAAAAAAGTTCATTTTAGACTAAAAAAAAAAAAACCCACCAAAACCCAAACACAAAACAAAAGCCAGCTGTTTCTCCAAGTGTTCTGCTGATAGACTCAGTGTGTAGCAGATAACTTGCTGTGAGTATCATGTGGACACCACCTGCGAGGGCTCCCTGCTACCCACTTGGCTAACTACACTTCTTTCAGCACCCTTAGTCGCACTATGAAATCATAAGAGAGATCAAATCATGAGGCAATGCACACTTTGGGTGGCTTCTGTAAAATGTAAGAATTAAATGAAGCCAAGACTGTTTGGAAGTTAATAATGTCCCATCCCTGACTCACATAGTCAACATAAGTTCCACAAGGATTTGACATTTAAATATTAAAAACTGAAATTGCAAAATTATCTCCTAAAAGAAATGTGGGTACTTATTTATGTGGTTCTGGGTGGGAAGATCATGATGAGCACACAAAGAGAAACTGTAGTAAAAAAAAAAAGATAGATGAAAGTACCTTAAGTACTACATGGGTGTGCATCTCACAAATATGAACACACACACATACACACATGCACACACTCACACACACACACACACACTGTTTCTGGGTGTTAAAAGGCCATTAATGAAGGCAAAGAGAAAATGGGGGAAGTTGCAAGTGGGCAATGCATTCATTTTCGTAACGAATCTCTTCTAGACCAATGGAAATAAGATAAACATCTCTCAAAATGAGCAATTCCTAGAAAGGAAATGAAGTGACCAATAGAGAGAAAAATATTATTGTTTTACTAATAATCCAAATGAAAGCCAAAAAGAACAGAAGTCTTACATAGAAACTGGCCAAAAGGCAAAAAAGGTTTTCATTGCTAGCATGAAAAATGTGTATTTTCAGGCACAAGTGAGCAAATTGTTGATGTGCTCCAGGAGCCTTAACCATGTGCATCTTCTATGATGCAGACCTTCCACGTCCGGGAATGTATCATAGTGAAATATTGATAGCCACGTGCCACAGGTAGAAACAGAAAGCACAACACTGTCAATAAATTCTGAAAGCTTAGAATTGTACAGACTGATCAAAAATATTTTTTTTATATTCATATGGATCTTTGTGGTGTTACCTACATTTCTGTTGGATATCATTTAATTCCTTGTTTTCATTTATTTATAGTTATGTGATACATATTACTGTTAGATGCTTTTCGGAAGAGTGACAAATGCGTTTGATCATAGTAACAGTTCTGGAAGGTGAGACAGTTATTATAAGTATCCTTATTTGGCAGATGAAAAAATTGGAGGTCCAGAGCACTGACAGGTTCAAGGTCACATAGCCAGTATACGTATATGGCAGAGCTGGTCCACCTGACCATGTACTGCTCTCTGAATTGGTGGCTGTTGTTCAGTGGCTCAGTCGTCTCTGACTCCTTGTGACCCCATAGACTGGAGCACACTGGGCTCCTCTGTCCATGGGATTCTCCAGGAAAGGCTACTAGAGTGGGTTCCCATTTCCTCTACCAGGGATCCTCCCTACCCAGGGATCGAACCTGCATCTCCTGCCTGGCAGGCAGATCCTTTACCACTGAACTGCCATGGAAGCTCCTCTGAACTGGTTACCTTCCTTTAAGATTTGGGTTCAGTTCAGGTCAGTTGCTCAGTAGTGTACGACTCTTTGCAGCCCCAGTGTCCAAGTTATGCTTGCAGAATATAACAACCATTATTCTGAATTGTGTTTTCCTTCAGATCAAGAGCTGATTTTCAGTATGTATCCATCTCTGAGGGTGTAGGTAGAACAGACTTGGAAACATGCCACCTTGAAAGCCATTCTGAAGGTTTTGCAGACCCCGTTTTATATCATCTTTGTGCTGTGCTCATTCGGTATAAATTTCTTCCTCTCTGAATGATTTTCCCTATGTCCATAAAAAGCAGTAAAGATAGAGAGTGTATCTACACATGTATTCCCCGTTCCCCTGCACTCTGGGTGCTAGCTCATGCTCTAAGCTGAAGAGTTCTGAACATTTTCGGCCAGTGAGTTTCAGTGCAAATTTTCTCAGCCAGTAACCATTCTAAAGTGCTATTGAGGACTGACTTCTGTGCTGTGTATTATTTATTGTGCTCTGACCTCAATTTCTGCCATGGATTTGATCTTTGACCGGAAGTTTTGACACACATAGAGCTGACAAAGGATGAACAAATGTTAGTGCCTTCCCTGCCCCCAAATAAGTGAAAGGATATTATTATGATGGAAGGATGTGTGTGACGGCTGGGTGAGGGAGGTGAGTAGGATGGAACATAGCTTGAGGTAGAGAAAACAGATGGCAAAGAGCAGCAGGCAATGAAAGACTGGTGGTGATCCATTGAAATTATGAAGGGCAGCATAAATATCACCACAACATGAAGCTTAATGAACATTGGATGGATGGTAACAGGAAGGAAGTTGAGAGGAGAGGAAGAGCAATTGTTGATAAGATGACTTTTCTGGGTTTCCCTGGTGGTTCAGACAGTGAAGAATCTGCCTGCAATGCAGGAGACCTGGGTTTGATCCCTGGGTTGGGAAGATCCCCCGGAGAAGAAAATGGCAACTCACTCCAGTATTTTTGCCTGGAGAATTCCATGAACAGAGGAGCCTGGTGGGCTATAATTCATAGGGTAGCAAAGAGTCAGACTAACATTTTCATTTTCATTTCCTTGGTAGTTCAGTGGCTAAGACTCTGAGCTCCCAGTGCAGGGGGCTGGGGTTCAATCCCTGGTCAGGGAACTAGATCCATGCTGCAACAAAAATCCTGAAGCCAAAACTAAGACATGATACAGCTAAATAAGTAAATAAATACATATTTTTTAAAGGATGACTAAAGCTCACACTGATTCGATTACTCTCATTTACAATTTTCATTTTCTTGATTGAATCCACTCCCCTCTCTCTTTCTGTCAATATTGTGTTGGGTTCCTGGTACTGAGAAGCGGGAATCCTACTCAAGTATTTTCACCAGTTTGAATTTAGAGACCTCTTGATCTTCTAAGAGTGTAATAATAAAGATCTAGTCTTAATACAGACTTACCTCCATTAGTGATCAAGCTAATATTTATAATCAAACTCTTGATCTCCACTTATTTATGCCCATGGCTAAATAAAAAGATGATTTCATGAAGCTGTGGCCTTTCTCCAGGGCAGAATTCCCCAAATGTGTGTTCCTGGGAAGCAGTCCCCAAAGTGTTATGAAAGAAAAACACCTGAGATTCCTCTGGTTAAAAGAGAAAGTTCAGGAAAAATTGAGTTAAATGAAATTCCTCAGTGTTCTTTAGTCAAAAAGTTTAACAACTTTCACCTGTGAATACATCTTAGACATTTACGAAGAGGGGGCTACAGTATGACTCAGTGATTCCCAAAAGCAGTGACCATAAGACCTCTATTTCATGGAGTACCCATTGCCGTCTAGCAGCTGGAACTCTTCAGAGTCACACGGGGAATGCTTCTATTAGGTTCCAGCCGAGCTTCTTTGGATTCTTTCTGTTGCCTCATCTCTCTCTCTCTTTTTTTCTTTTTCTTTTTCGTTTAGCTCTTTCATGGCAAATGATTAATGGTAGAACTCTGCCAAGGAGTATTCATCTGTTTAAAAATTTTCCACGTATTTGAAAATTTGAGTAGAACTGTCAAGGATTTTTTTTTTAATTTTGCTTTTTTCATTATAAAACAATACAAACTGATCAGAAAAAAAGGTTTCATGTGAGAAAAGCCTGGTCAATTATAAGCATGCATAATCTCCCACCTATAGAAAACTTGTTTGCATTTTGGTTACTTTTCCCTTAAAAAAATTCCTATCTGTCATTATAAAAAGTCCTAGTTACATTATGCCTTATCATAATTTTTATCTTTATTCCAACTTTACATCATATCATTATCTGGTTTAGATTAGTTAGTTACAAACTCTGTGCAAATGTCATAGACTAAGATCCAAAATTTTACTTAAACCTGTCAGGCCCTCTGTGTCTTGCTCCAGCCGGCAGCTCCAGGGGGAGATCCTCCTTCTTTTTAATGACCCTTCGAGCTTACTTATGTCCTTGCTCATTCTCACATCAGAACTTCATCATTTGCTTTTGTTCTTCTGGAATCTTCTTCTCCTACATCTGTACAAAGTGTGCTCCTTTTGATCACAGATGTTAATGATAATCAGATAGGCTGGTAATGAGTGATTTTCTGTACCACTGGATTATAGTTTATTTGCTATTCTTAAGAAGTGAAATTCTGGTATTTCTGTTGGTATTACACTGTCATTTTAATAATACAAATAATCTGAAATTAGTCATTGATGTTTTGAAATCAAGGTTTAAAATTTAATTATTACATTTATACAAAAAGGAAAGAAAGTCTTGTGTACATCCTAGAGTGGCCCTTACCTGCAAATAACAATGGATTGTGATATTGCAGAGATTCCATTGAAATAATAACTCACTCTTCAGTTCAAAGATATTTCAAATGAGTAGAATATAAATGTAAGAGTATTGATATCAATTCAGGCAATTATCTACACATGAAAAAACTCAATGGCAAGCTACAGGTCTTTTATTGAAACAAAATCTACAGTTTCCTATCAATAAAAACACTACAGTCTTTTTAAAAATATTAAAATAAGTATATAAAATTTTCTAAAAAGTCTCTTCAAATATTTCTGGTAAGAGATGGGATTATTAACAGTCAAGAGAAAATATTTGGAGGGGGCACAAGATTGCTTCTCACTGACTTCTTTAGTCAGAATAAACTTAGTTATAAATTTGCAAATAATGACCTTTGGTACTAAAGTGATGACAGAATCAATAAGCTATGCTTTTTAGTAAATGTATTACATTGTGTTGCGCTTGAAACTTTCAGGACTAATTAAAATTTCTTCATTTTTGTGGAGTGTCTGTTTTAAATCTTTTTAAAAATTTATTTTGACCATGCTGTGTGGTATGCAGGATCTTAGTTCCCTGACCAGGGATCAAACCCATGCCCCTGCAGTGGAAGCATGGAAAGCATGGACCCCCAGGGAAGTCTTTCAGTTTGTTTTTAAGTAATAATTTTCTACTAGTAATTTTATCAGCTAATAACTTATACTAAAATGACAATTCTTACTTGACTTCTGAATTTATGAACGTGTGGGTTAGTTGGTGTTATAGTTATACAGTTTTATTTTTGAAATTATTAAACATTTGACTTCATGGATTTTTATTGTATCAAATCTAAACTTATTTGTTTATTTTGCAAAATGTAAGTAGGCCAGTATTATGTAAAATAAATAATGAAATATGAGTGTGTCTTTTTTTTAAGTATAGCATTCACTAATCACTAGTTTGATCTCTTTATCAAGTGTTACCATCTCAGAAAGGCCTTTCTGGCTACTCTGTCCAAAGCAGAACGTTCTAAACTCCACACTGGGCCATCCAGTACCTTACTTGGCTTAATTTTCCTGCCACTTAGATATTGTTCTTTTTTTTTTCTTTTTTTTTTTTTATTTTTTTAAATTTTAAAATCTTTAATTCTTACATGCATTCCCAAACATGAACCCCCCTCCCACCTCCCTCCCCATAACATCTTTCTGGGTCATCCCCATGCACCAGCCCCAAGCATGCTGCATCCTGCGTCAGACATAGACTGGCGATTCAATTCACATGATAGTATACATGTTAGAATGTCATTCTCCCAAATCATCCCACCCTCTCCCTCTCCCTCTGAGTCCAAAAGTCCGTTATACACATCTGTGTCTCTTTCCCTGTCTTGCATACAGGGTCGTCATTGCCAGATATTGTTCTGAAATGATTTTGTTTATATTTTACCCTACTTAGTTTATATGATCCCTCTGAGGAGTATAAACTCCCTGAGAGTAGGAATCTTCTGTGTCCCTAATGCATAGAAAAATGCCTTGTGTTCAGTAGGTGATGAATATCAATGAATGTGGTAATAAATGAATTGAAGAGCCACTAATTCCAGTTTTTGAAAACATAGTAATAATCATGGTAAAAATATGAGTTGCTACAGTTTGGGAGTTATTAAACATTGACACTCAGATGAGTATCAGTTATTTTTAAATTTGGTATTATTTATTTTAGATTAAATCTCATTTAAAATATTACTGGATCAAAGGTTATGAATATTCCGAAGTGATTAAGAATCCATTTCAAAATTGTTCTTCAGGAAACTTACACCAGTCTACATTTCTACCACTGATTCATTCTCACTTGACTGACTTTCAAACTTCTGTTCACAGGCGTCTGTCTCCACCAGTATTGGTCTCTCCTTGCTTTCCTTCTTTCAACTAATAGTATTAGATCTGTGTCTTTCTACTAAAAGCCACAATGCCCTTTGTTACAGAAGAAAAGATCTGAGATAACAACGTGAAGCACCATTGTTTATTTCCTTAACATTTAAAGACACTTTAAAAGATGCACTCCGTTAAATTTGTTGTGGTAAATGATCTTAAAGCTTAAAAACAAAATTTACTGAAAAATCATCAGTGTCTTCAAATATGCCCCTGTAATCATGACCATGAGCAAATACCTATATGCCTTTCACAGGATGGACTTATATTTTTATTTAGTTTATATACTAACAAATTGTTTTATGGTGATTTATGTAATCTCTAATAGCTTGAATTTTGCAATATACAAAGAAAGCAATCCTCTTTAGGTTTTATTAAAAACTTGCTTGTCAAAATCTGTATGTGCATATGGCCATGGAGACATATTTTTTTCTTCATTAAAAAAAAAATACCTGCTTTTATTTTTTTGTGTGTGCCTAATTGCTGTGGAGTGCTGTGTATACATCTGAAAGGTAGCACCTTTAGCTCTTCGGGCTTTTATCCCAGACATCTGATAATAATTACTGCATAAATAAATTCATAACACCAGGCAGTTAGAAGCAGTCTAATTGCAACAATTAATTTGTAGACTTACCTAATTAAATTTCCCTAGCCAGAATGTGTTGTCTGCATACATCAAAGTTTACAAAAGAGAAGTAACAGAGCAGAATAAAAAGTGACAGTGTCCCTAATAGAGTCCCTTGAGAGGAACTTCTAAGGTTAAAATAAAAATCTATCAATGCTGAGCAAGAAAATATGCAGTTCCACCAAAATGATGGATGGCTCTGCTAACCTTCATGCAAAACGATCCTGACACATATTATTATTGGAACAGAAATGAGCATATCTTTGTCTACCTTTTTCCCTTTATAACGTGGGTGAGATGGTCTGAGAGTCAGAAAACTCTCTTTTATGTTGTACTTGGGAACATTAAGATAATCCTGATCTCTTTCCTCCTTGAGACTCCCATAGCTACTTGTTTATCTGCTCTCTTGCCTTCCTGTAAGAATTGAGTAATTGCAAAAATGTGTGGTGAGGAGAGAAAACTGCACAGCCTGCACCTTTTGCGAGCACAAATGTGCTTGCCCTGCCACTGGGGGACACAGGAAAATTCGCATTTTCCAGTCTGACTGTGACATATACAAGAACAAATGACAATTACCATGTCATACTGTCTTTAAAAAGAGAGAAAAAATAATTTAGTGGCTAAAAGGACATAGCACAAGTCAGCTTAACTGGGGAATAATGCTATGAAAGCTTTTCAGTAAGCCTTTTTTTTGGCAGAAACATTGGTTTTTATTTCTCTATCACCCACATTGGTAGCTATTTCTCCTAACTTTCCTTGGAATTTATTAATATGTAAGGGACTTCCCTAGTGGCTCAGTGGTAAAGAATCCACCTGCCAGTGCAGGAGATGCAGGTTTGATCCCTGGGTAAGGAAGATTGCCTGGAGAAGGAAGTAGCAAGCCACTCTAGTATTCTTGCCTGAGAAGTCCCATGGACAGAGGAGTCTGGCAGGCTACAGACCATGGGGCTGCAAAGAGTCAGACACGGCTTAGCAATTGAATAACTGAACAACAAAAATGAGGGATCAAGCTTTATTTTCAGACACTACCACAACCTACCTCTTCTTCCAGCTCTGAAAATGTTGGTAGAAGCAAAAGGCAGACAAAATAGGATACTTCTGAGTCTCCTTATAGAAACTTACATTAAAGTTTTAATAGCAAATGAAAGAATGCTGGTGGTGGTTTAGTTGTGCCAAGTTGTGTCTGACTCTTTGCAATCCCATGGACTGTAGCCCCTACCAGGCTCCTCTGTCTATGGGATTTCCCAGGCAAGAATACTGGAGTGCTTTGCCATTTCCTTCTCCAAAGTAAAAGAATAGATTGCACCAAACCAAAATTCAGAAACTGTGTCAGAAATCAAAGTTTGTGACTGCTGTATCTCCACTGATTGTGGGTTGTCCATTTCATGAAGAAAAACATAGATTCTTAACTTTGGGATAGAGATATTCACAAGGAAATGTGTTGACTTCAAATCTTTTATTGATGTCATTACGATCTCTGTTTCTCTGTCCCGTATTTTTAAACCAAAAGGAGCCTTTAAATGCCAAATGAAACATTTCCCATAAAATTGAAAGAGTTTTCTGTCCAATTTCTTGAGGAAAGAATAGTTACAACAATTTTGTCTAGAAAGATTACCTTTGTGTAGACTACGCTCTATATATGTCTCCTGCTAGAATCAAGATTGCTAGGAGAAACATCAATAACCTCAGATACGCAGATGACACCACCTTTATGGCAGAAAGTGAAGAGGAACTAAAAAGCCTCTTGATGAAAGTGAAAGAGGAGAGTGAAAAGTTGGCTTAAAGCTCAACATTCAGAAAAAGAAGATCATGACATCTGGTCCCATCACTTCATGGCAAATAGATGGGGAAACAGTGGAAACAGTGTCAGACTTTATTTTGGGGGGCTCCAAAATCACTGCAGATGGTGATTGCAGCCATGAAATTAAAAGACGCTTATTCCTTGGAAGAAAAGTTATGACCAACCTAGATAGCATATTCAAAAGCAGACATATTACTTTGCCAACAAAGGTCCGTCTAGTCAAGGCTATGGTTTTTCCAGTGGTCATGTATGGATGTGACAGTGGGACTGTGAAGAAGGCTGAGTGCCGAAGAATTGATGCTTTTGAACTGTGGTGTTGGAGAAGACTCTTGAGAGTCCCTTGGACTGCAAGGAGATCCAACCAGTCCATTCTGAAGGAGATCAGTCCTGGGTGTTCTTTGGAAGGAATGATGCTAAAGCTGAAACTCCAGTACTTTGGCCACCTCATGTGAAGAGTTGACTCATTGGAAAAGACTTTGATGCTGGGAGGGATTGGGGGCAGGAGAAGAAGGGGACGACAAAGGATGAGATGGCTGGATGGCATCACTGACTCGATGGACATGAGCCTGAGTGAACTCCGGGAGTTGGTGATGGACAGGGAGGCCTGGCGTGCTGCGATTCATGGGGTTGCAAAGAGTCAGACATGACTGAGTGACTGAACTGAACCGAACTGAACACAGATAGAGTGATATGTTGAGCAAAGACAGGTGAACGCAAGGTAGGAAATGCAAAGAATTCCATGGTCATAGTCAGGATCTTAGTCTGGCTTCACCAGTTTATTCACATTCGGATTCTCGGAGGATTATTAATAGCTGTGCTCATATCCACGTGTCACATCATGTGAAACAGAGCTGGTCTTTGATTCTATGTGATAGCGGATTATTACCACCCTTTGAAAAAGTAGAAAACTATGAGCTTTCAATCCCTGTGCTTATGATATATTATTCAATTTATACCTCAGATTCAAGTACATTTGACTTTGAAATGTATCTGCCATAAGAAATGTCTACATACGGAACTCAGGCCAAAATAAAGTAAAAGGAAATCCTATCTTCTGATATGAATTAAATTAGAAACTCTCTGAACAATAGGATGAGAGAAAGATAATGAAGTTTGGATAATGGAAGCACTTCTCCTCCCTTGACCTCCCTTGGAACACTCTCCTTCTGTCTTCTCTGATACCACACCCCCTTACTGTGCTTATGATCAGTAACTTTACTGGCTCGTTCTATTTTGCTGAGATCTCATCAAGGTTTTTTTTTTTTTTCCCTAAACTTTTTTCTCCTCTTGTCCTATTCTGTTGGATCTCCAAGGGTGATCTCTGAATTAAGATCACCACCTCAACATCAGTGCACTGCTCAACACAGAGCAAGTGCTCAGAAATATTTGTGGAATGAATGAATTTCTGAATCCCTGGGAACACTGAGACAGTTATCATGTAGTCCAAAACATACCAGACTTAGGGAGATGAAATTTCAGCTCCTTCCATATCCTAGCTATGGATCTTAAGTCTCAGACTCCTATTTTTCTCCACTGAAAAAAGTGCTATAGTATAAGGTGGTCTTAAACAGTAAAGGAATAATAAATGTTTAAGCTGTAAAAAAAAAAAATTAGAGCAAAATACAATACAAAAGAATTGTTTTTAACAATTTCATTGTACTTTCAATATCACACCATTATTTCATAATTTTGTAGAACCAGGTGGGATTTATATATATATTATTGATAATAACACTTTGCTGACAAAGGTCCATATAGTCAAAGCTGTGGTTTATCCAGTAGTCATGTATAGATATGAGAATTGGACAAAAAGAAGACTGAGCACCAAAGAAATGATGCTTTTGAATGGGGGTGCTTGAGAAGACTCTAGAGAGTCCCTTGGACATCAGGAAGATCAAACCAGTCAATCCTAAAGGAAATCAACCCTGACTATTCATTGGAAGGACAGTTACTGAAGCTCTAATACTTTGGCCACATGATGCAAGGAACCAACTCATTGGAAAAGACCCTGATGTGGGAAAAGATTGAAGGCAAAAGGAGAAGGGGCAACAGAGGACGAGATGGTTAGATAGCATCACTGACTCAATGGACATAAATTTGAGCAAACTCCAGGAGCTAGTGGAGGACAGAGGAGCTTGGTGTGCAACATTGCATGGGGTTGCAAAGAATGAGACACGACCTAGCAATTGAACAACAACAATGACACATTGCAATGCAACAGTATCCAGGTATCTAAGCATTTCAGGGTAAAGTAGTGAAAGGACCATGGGCTCCTCCTGTGTCTGAACCTGGTCTGCTCCTCACAGGCTTCCTGACCTTAGATCTCCAGGGCTGACTCATTTGGAGAAAAGTGAGCAGTGGTTTCCACGTGAAAAGAGCGGAAACTTAGCACTACGTAGACAGCAATGAACCGTTCTTTTCCCTTTACATTTTAATATGGTGAGTGTGAGCAATTACAAAACACAAGGATCATTGGGTTTTCCAGGGTAGATCTAATTGTGATTTTTTTTCTTTATATATATATATTATTGAAGTATATTTGACTTACAATGTTTCAGGTGCACAACAAGGTGATTCAGTTGTACATATATACATAGATTATTTTTGAGATTATTTTCCATTATACGTTATTACAAACTATTGATTATGATTTCATGTGCTATACAGTAAACCTTTGTTGCTTGCTGCATGTCTATATTTTAAAATTAGAAACCTAGCATTCTATTCATACTAAATCAAACAAGTGGAGTCAAAATGTCATATTTTTTTAGTTAGGAAAAAATTCATAAGTTTTCTACTGTATATATATTATATATACTCTTTATATAGCTATATAAAAGCTTTTCTACTACACTTAATAAAGGCTTGAGAAAGAACATCAAAAAAAAAAAGATGGAGAAACTGGAAAACATAAACTAAATGAAATGGGGGCACCGAATATGAAATAGAAAAAGTGAAACAAACTAGATAAAAGTAAAAATAATTATACAGTCCAGTTGTTTTAATATATGACTGCTCATTAGAAACATATCTGGAACTTTGGAGGAAAAAACTAATGCCTGGGCATTTGTATTTTTCAAAAGATTCAGAGATAATTCTGATATGCATATGGATTTTATAAAATGATTACAGGTTTTGCTATTAAATGGTCATTTTGGTGATATGGAATTCTATTATTTTTCTGTTGACCAATCCTGATACAATGGTATTAAGTGAGTAACAGTTACAAAGTCACAATAGTAAAAGGTGTTTTTCAGTTTTCAAAATCAATATTTTAAATACAAGAAACAGAAACTAATTTTAAGGTGAGAGAAATACAGGTCAGTTCCAGTGGATTTTTTACTGGATCTCAATTTTTTTTTAACCTCAAACAATAATTAATTATATTGTCTATGGTAGCTTCAATCCTCTGCTTATATGATTCTGCCCTTTTGTTATTTTTTGCTTTGCTTTTCCTAACTCTATGTCTTGGCAGAGCTTACTTGTCTACCACTGTCTCCCCATGCCCATGTCTGGCTCACAACTAATGTCTGTTTAAAAGGGAAAAGTTGTTTTGAAGCTTTAAAAAGAATCTATTTTGGGGCAGAAATGATGGGCAGCATTGAGAGGCTATCGTAAATCTACTACTGCATCTGAGGTGGCTGTAATTGGTGGGTTTTATCTCTGCTTTTTAGTGGTAACTTTAGAGAGCAGGTTTCTTTGGAGAGACATTCCTCGCAGGAGCTTTGTAAATGTCACAGTGCTACTGGCGGTGGTTTGTGAATCTGTCTTTGGTGAAGGATTACATGCAGATCTCAATGTGACATACCTAACTACAACAACAACTACAACTAGAGATGCTAATTATGTGCTCCTAGTGAAAACAAAACAAAACAAAACAAACAAACAAAAAAAAACCCTTAATTGTAAAGGTGGATGATAGGGATCATATCAGATCCATAATCTGATCAGGAGTCTTCCAGAACATGAACAGAATACTTTCACATGAATCCTCACTTAAATACTCTTACACAAATACATTAATATATTCCAGACTGATTGGGGAGTCTAACACATTCCTTTCCTAAAAAGCAAACAAACAAAATAAAAAACCCTCATCAAAATGAGGGCTGCAAGTCTGCCCTCCAGCCCTCACTCGTTACCATTTCCTTGCCCAGACCTGATGAATGGGTAGTGATTTCTGCCAGCTCACCTGTGGACACCACCAGGAGGAAAAGGGGCAGAAAGGAGTAAGCCAGGCAGGTCCTCTGAGGCTTATTTCTGCTTAAAATTTTGTTAAAATGATAATTTAGACTTGGCTGGAATTGCCTTTTCACTTCATTCTGCTATTGAATAAACCATTAAACAGTGCAAATAATGTGCATGAAATTACAGATGCAAACAGACCTTTTCCCCAGGGACTCGCTTGCCTCTCAAGAGATGCTGGGACCACCATGGTCTCATGAGCTTGCCAGGAAGAAAGAATTCACCTGATCAAAGGAGCACAAAGCCATTTAGAACTATTTTCAGGTAAAGAAGGAGGTGGTCAGTGGCTCTACATCACCTCACCTCACCTGGACTTAATATCCATATTCTGGGTTCATCATCTCCTGTTTGATCATAGATATGAACTTCTGGAATGATTTTTTTTTTTTTTTTTTGGTATCAACTCTGAAGTTTCAGTGCAGTAGTCCTGGCCAAGGCGGTAACACAGAAATGAAATATTTCTGATGGAAGGAAACATACAACTTCAGGGCACGGGCACTTTGATTGGAAGAAGGAGACAAGGTAACACAGTCAAAAGAGCTATTCTGCCCCTGCGAGGTCCTTCCAGGAGAGCACCAGCTAATTGAAGTGTCCACTTGATTAGGACTATATCTGAATGTTAATGTCTTTTTTTTAAATTCAAAATGCCTCAGGCTTTCAGCTACCAGTGGCATCTTGCCTTTTCTTTTCACAAGCTCCCTTTTGACTACAAGTGTGTACAGCATTTATTAATTCATCTACTCTATTCAGATGTTTTGAAGCCAGTATATCCTTTTTCCGCTTTGCTTTTAAATGAAAAGAAACTAAAATTGAAAAGAAATCTTTCATCTCACTACCTTTCCCTTGAATGTGAGAACTAGGCTTGAACTAGCTTTTCTGCCACTCATAACTTCTTGTGGAGTTGTTGAGTAGGTTTTCTTACAAAGCAAGGCAAAGCATTTTGCTTTTAAGGGATAAAGATTTTTTTGAAATAGCATTCATCATCAAGTAGATTTCCATTAGCACAGTGGTCAGTTTCATTACATGGTATGAATATCTCTATTATGTGCTAGAAGTGCTTGTTCTCCTCTCAGAGCTATATTGAAAATAATTTGATGTCAATTTCCATGGTGATAGAAGAGAAGAACATCACTCGGAACCATAACGAGCACATGTATCTGAGTTATTGTGAAACACTGAATTGGTCCCTTTGTGTCGAGTTCTCTAGTTTTTGTTGTTATGATTGTTTCATTACCCGATAAGGAAAAAAATGCTTTTTAAAAAAATGTAGGGTAATTATTGAATTGCATCCTTTTTGTATCTTGCTGACCAATCATTTTTTTTTGTTTTTTAGGAGACAATGCTCCAGAAGAAGCCTCCGAATTGTGCTTTGTGAAAATGTTAATAATGAAACTCTCTTTGGGTGGAAAGAACTTTAGGTAAGACAGCAGAGCATCATATTCCCCTTGTATAGCCAAATGCCACCACTTAAGTGTTTTTATTCTTTGTGAGGCAGACAAACTATTGCATAAATACTGTATTGATATAACTTCCTGGTCTTTTTCTTCTACTGTTTGTACCTATTTGGTATCATGTGTTAAACCTATGCCAAATGAATCTCTTTGGTGCAGTACAGGTGAGGGATGTAATTAAACTGGTTTGCTTTTTCTGGGTTCCGGAATCAGGCCAACAATTGTTAGATAGGAGCCTCCCAGCCCCAATAGATTCTACATCAGGTTTTGAAGAACTTTAGAGAGAGAGAATCGGTTGAACAAAAATGAGATCATACAAATTTACTGTATATTTTATCTTATTGAATCCAATATACTTGAATAGTACACCTGCACGGGTCAAATTATATCCCACTTGCTCATTACAAAAGAACTCATGAAGACCCTGAAACCTGTCGGCAGATGTTTCCAAGGCTTTTGTCTCCATCCTACTCCAATCTCCCAATTTATCCCCCTCCCTTTGAGATTTCATTTTATAGGAGTACAGCTCTAACTTTGTATCTAATTTTTACTCAATTATACTGGATTATAGTTTCTTTTTAGTTTACCTTGTTATGATTAAATATATTCAATTTGTGGTGTTTGTTTGGAAAAGGTTTTGACTAAAGATAAGGAGGAGAAATTCCTTAAAAATTAAATATGTGAAACAGTTATTATAACTGGGATGTATCCATCTGTGAACAAACCCCCCAAAAATAAACAAAAACTGAATGACTGGGAAAATCAGTGTATGCATCATTTATTAGAACTATTTCCACAGAAAATATTTTAATATTCTACCCCTTTTTGAAGTGGTTAAAGCTGTGACCATATTCACTAACTGTACATTCACCTAAACTGTTTGGTGGCAATTTTTTATAATTAATTCATAAAAGATTTTATTTCTCAAAAGGTGACTGTTTGTATATGGAAATCAAATCTTACAGTGAGAGTACGGTTGGCTCATGTCTGTATCCCTGCCCTTCCCAACAAAGTTGCATGAAATTCTTCATTCATGAGAGAAACTCTGTGTGACCTTCAAAAGAGTGGTCATGAAAAGCTGCCCAGGAATTTTGTGTTCAGCTCTTTAGAACAAGCAGCTGCTGAAGTTCTTCCAAAAAGTTTGCCATGAATGTGTACGTGACTGAGCCTTCCAGGGTGATGCAGGTTGTGTAACTTGGATTCTCTCGAGATAGATATTTGATGACATGTTCATGGGTCAAATTTCATGGCTATTCCAAGAGAAATGCTGATCAGCATTGCCTTTATTTTGGGAAAGGGAAGGTAACCCACTGTGTGTGCTCCAGGCACCTGCCAGCTCTTCTGTCAGATTCTGGGTTGCCTCAGCCAGCAGTCGTGGCCTCCCCAAGCACTTCGAGCCCTGCGTTGGCTGCTCTTCCCTACCGATCATTGCCTCTGGCAGAAACTGTGCAGGGAAAGACGTGACCTCAGGGCAGGTCACCCTTCATGACATCTGAGCTTGTGGAAGTGAAGTCTATTTCACTCTTGGGTCACCCTTTGAACTCAGGTTACCCAGGAGTTGGTATCCCAGGTGGCCCAGGGATAAAGAATCTGCCTGCCACTGCAGGAAACCTGGGTTGGATCCCTGGGTCGGGAAGATCCCCTGGAGAAGGAAATGGCAAGCCATTCCAGTATTCTTGCCTGGGAAATCCCATGGACGGAGGAGCCTGGCAGGCTGTGGTCCATGGGGTCACAAAGCATCGGACACAACTGAGTGACTGAACAACAACAGAAAACCCTGGTGTCACTCCAGCTGTAACAATAAACATGGGACTTCTATTTCCAGTTCAGTTCAGCCGCTCAGTCGTGTCCGACTCTTTGTGACCCCATGAATCACAGCACGCCAGGCCTCCCTGTCCATCACCAACTCCCGGAGTTCACTCAGACTCATGTCCATCAAGTCAGTGATGCCATCCTGCCATCTCATCCTCTGTCGTCCCCTTCCCCTCCTGCTCCCAATCCCTCCCAGCATCAGAGTCTTTTCCAATGAGTCAACTCTTCGCATGAGGTGGCCAAAGTACTGGAGCTTCAGCTTCAGCATCATTCCTTCCAAAGAAATCCCAGGGCTGATCTCCTTTAGAAAGGACTGGTTGGATCTCCTTGCAGTCCAAGGGACTGTCAAGAGTCTTCTCCAACACCACAGTTCAAAAGCATCAATTCTTTGGTGCTCAGCTTACTTCACAGTCCCACTCTCACATCCATACATGACTACTGGGAAAACCATAGCCTTGACTAAATGGACCTTTGTTGGCAAAGTAATGCCTCTGCTTTTCAATATGCTATGTAGGTTGGTCATAACTTTTCTTCCAAGGAGTCAGCATCTTTTAATTTCATGGCTATAGTCACCATCTGCAGTGATTTTGGAGCACCCCCTAAATACTTCTATTTTATTTATCTAAATTATCATCTTTATATTTGCTGGCAAGCTTGGGCCACAGTGTTGACAACTGGTTTAAATAGTTTTGTAAAATTAATTTCTTTGGACACACACCTCTAGTAACTTATGCCCTTTATGTCTCATTAATGACTAACCCTCATTAATGAAATTAATTTGAATATGGTTAGAGAAATCAAGTGGACATTTCATATTTGTTAAAGATAAATTATCTCTAGAATCAAAGACAATAGCTTTTAAACAATACTGCTGTACTCTTTCTAGAAACTCCTGTTTAGAGGACTTCTGAGAAGTGCCTTGGAGACATTCATTCATTCAAAAACTAGTCACTATCATGTATCAGATAACTTTCTAGGTACTAGGAATTCAATAATGAATAAGACAGATGGGTGCTAGGATAGAAGCAATTGTTCCTGGGTGGGACAACCAAAAAACATGTTAAAGGACAGAAAAAAAAATGTATTGAAGAGTAATAAGTGCTGGGAAGGGAAAAAGTGAGGGGTTGAGAGAAGAACAGAGGTTACTTTAGAGATGTGTTCTAAACAGGGGCGTTTACCCTGAAACCCAAAGGAAAAAGAAGAAGGGGAGACATAAGGTGGGCTGGACCCAAAGGAACTTGAGGGATGTTGAAATGCTGCTGCTGCTGCTGTTAAGTCGCTTCAGTTGTGTCCGACTCTGTGCGACCCCATAGACAGCAGCCCACCATGTTCCCCCATCCCTAGGATTCTCCAGGCATGATCACTGGAGTGGGTTTCCATTTCCTTCTCCAATGCATGAAAGTGAAAAGTGAAAGTGAAGTCGCTCAGTCATGTCCGACTCTTAGCAACCCCATGGACTGCAGCCCACCAGGCTCCTCTGTCCATGGGATTTTCCAGGCAAGAGTACTGGAATGGGGTGCCATTGCCTTCTCCGATGTTGAAATGAGGTAGGAGATAGATGGGTCCCCAGGGTAAGCAGGCGGAATCCATTCCCCGTGGACCAATAATCCAAGATGAAAACAGCAGGACAATCGAGAGAGGAAGCTGGGCCCTGCCCACCTAAGAGTTAAAAGACCACATCTCTTGCTCTCAGATGCCTTCCCACTAGAAAGATTTTTGGAGGTGAAAAGGTGATCTACCTTAGGCCTCCTCCCTAGAGTCCATCTTGGCTGAGAAATGCATACATGGGAGGATCCGGAGATTTGCCAAATACGAACTCAGAATCAGGCAAATCAAAATGACTGGCCAAAGGAAACCAGAAAGAAATGCCCCACATAAATGATTTAAACCACCATGAGGGCATGACTCTCTGAGTCTGCCCATGTGTCTATCTACAAGTACCTTACTCTTTTTCCTCCTAATAAATGCTTCAATTGTTTCACTGCTCTGTCTTTGTGGGAATTCTTCTCTGCAAAGCTGAAGAGCTAGGGCCTTGTCACTGACCATGGGTCTAGTGGTTAGGACTTGGCTCATGGCTGTGACCTGGCCACAGTCTCTGGCCAGGAACTAAAGCCCCGCTACAAGCCACTACAGGCCAAGGCCTGCAGAGATCAGAAACATGATGAATTAAAGAGGAAGGCAGAGGCCAAGTCTGCATAGATTTATAGCAAGATCAAAGCAAGGAGGTAGACCATATCCTAATTACAATGGAGAGTTTAATAAATCTGGGTGTTTCTGTTTTGATCCAATTTTTGTTTTAATAATGCCAGTTTTCCCATCTATGTTCTGAAAAGCTTAGAGGGGATAGTAAAGTACAAGAAAAGAAATGGGGAGACCAGTCAAAAGATATTTGCAGGAATCCAGGAAAGAGAAGATGGTGAGATAACAGTGACTCTGGGAAATGAGCAAATTATCTGGGACATATCTTGACGGTAGTATGTAAAGAAATGCCTAATTCATTGGATGGAGGGGGCATGATTTCTCCTGAAATAGCATGTTAGGAAACAAAAGAACAATAAGACTGGACCTTATATTGAAAATAGTTTTATCCCAACCAGTCTATAGACTACAATTGTGCATGTTTATTTCTCAGACTTGGAGGATGACACTTAGAGCCTTTGTTGGGGAAAGAAGCTGATATAAAGCACCTTTCCTATGGTGACTGGAGTACAGAGTTTTAGAGAACATTAGCTTTCTTTTCAGTTCAGTTCAGTCACTCAGTCGTGTCTGACTCTTTGCAACCCCAGGAACTGCAGCTCGCCAGGCCTCCCTGTCCATCACCAACTCCCGCAGTCCACCCAAACCCATGTCCATTGAGTCAGTGATGCCATCCAGCCATCTCACCCTCTGTCGTCCCCTTCTCCTCCCGCCCCCAATCCCTCCCAGCATCAGGGTCTTTTCCACTGAGTCAGTTCTTTGCATGAGGTGGCCAAAGTATTGGAGTTTCAGCTTTAGCAACAGTCCTTCCAATGAACACTCAGGACTGATCGCCTTTAGGATGGACTGGTTGGGTCTCCTTGCTTTCTTTTAGGATCTCCTTGCTTTCTTTTCTCAAGACTTTCTCCTTGACCTAAGTCCAATCAGATTCCTTTGAACCTTCATGGACCCAACCTTGGGCTGACGTTTGATGCTATTTAGTCTACTTTTAGCAAAAACCCTGCTGGCTTGGTTATTTGAAAATCCCCTACCATTGATATTTTATCCTTTGGCCTATCTTCAGCAAATATTCTGTTGAATTGTTTTAGCAAGAATCCTCCTAACTTGGATGTTTCTTATTAATAATTGTCCATCCACTGTCCTCCCCTCCTACTTAGCCATGAATCTCCATTGGTCCTTATACTTAGAGTTGAGCCTGGTCTCTCTCAGCTCCTGCAGAACCCCTCTTGCTCTGGTCCCCCTAGATAAGATCTGTTGGCCTCTTGAACAAAGTGCCATGAGTAATTTTTTTTTTAAACAGTAAAGAAAAAGAAAGCAGTGAGGGAAGAATAAGAGAGAACAAGAGCTGATAGATTGGAAAACTGAAAGTGAGAAGATAGAGTTAAATGGCAGGAGGAGCCCAGGAGAAAGAAATGATGACCAAATGGCTTGCAGTAAGAGCCAACTGGAGAAGGCAATGGCAACCCACTCCAGTACTCTTGCCTGGAAAATCCCATGGATGAAGGAGCCTGGTAGGTTTCAGTCCATGGGGTCGCTAAGAGTCAGACACAACTGAGTGACTTCACTTTCACATTTCTCCTTCATCCATTGGAGAAGGAAATGGCAACCCACTCCAGTGTTCTTGCCTGGAGAATCCCAGGGACAAGGGAGCCTGGTGGGCTGCCATCTATGGAGTTGCACAGTTGGGCATGACTGAAGTGACTTAGCAGTAGCAGTAAGAGCCAACTGACACAGCTTGTGGGCAACATCCCAGTATCTCCCCTTGAGATCTGCTCATCTTCTTCCTACTTCTCAGAAGAAGGAAAGAGAAAGTCTCTTGGTCCAGCATGGCTTCCCTCACCCCTTCCCCTCCCCACCCATAGGTTGTTTTGCTGCTACAAGGATATTTCTCTTTTAAATCTCCCAAGTCCCCATCATGACAACAATTTGGTGGCAATGAAAACACTGTGGTAACACTTGTTTACCTGAGGAAGCACCTGAATTTGTGTCTTCTTAAAAGAACCTGAAATGGACACGTGCACACTCGGGAAGAAATGAATAAAGCATTACTAGACGAGATGGCATGCTGAGTTCACTATTACTGTCGTTTCAATGACACTTATATTCGAATTACGCCCAAAGCTCTTGATTATTTTGAATGCATCTTTTCAGTGTCATGTAAAGCAGATGAATTGGAAATCTACCCCCTGCAAACCCCATATATCTATTAAGAAGTATATGTAATATCAGTTAGACAACTCTAGATCTTGATTGAGTATGCTATTTTTCATTTCAGGTTTAAATCTCTCAAGGATTCTGGTTTAAAACTCAATGCAGGTTTGGCTCAATTTTCTGTGTGTGTCTCTTTGAGAGTGGTTAATGGATTGACAATTTAAAATCCATGCAGGTTATTTTAGCGTTGTTTATTCCTTGAATCCAATATTTATGAGTATACTAGCCAATATTAATTCCTTAAATAGTTTCACTGTGTAGACATTTGTCATACTTCTAATGAACCAAGAGACTACTTTAGAAGCATGTGGCTTGGGTGAAGTGGTTCCTGGCTCCTCTGTGATATTCTCTTTCTCTCCTTCCAGAATATCACTGATGGTCTTTCATGAGAAGGACCTAAGTACAAGATATAACTTCAGTATCTTTGAGCTCTGGAGTTAGGTTATTCATGTATAAGTCATAATGTGTGAGTGAGTCACTCAGTCATGTCCGACTCTTTGCAGTCCCATTGACTGTAGCTTGTCAGGCTCCTCTGTCCCAGGAATTCTCCAGGTGAGAATACTAGAGAGGGTTGCCATTCCCTTCTCCAGGGGCTCTTCCCAACCCAAGGGTCAAATGCAGGCTTTCTACTTTGTGGACAGATTCTTTACCTTCTGAGACACCAAGAAATCCCAGAAGTCATAATGAGGGTTAAGAATTGAGAGAGTAGCATTGAAACATATACATTATCATATATAAAATAGATAGCTAGAGGGAAGTTGCTGTATAGCCCAGGGAGCTCAACCCGGTGCTCTGTTAATAACCTAGAATGGCAGGATACGGTTGGGGGTGGGAGGGAGGCTCAAGAGGAAGGGAACATTTGTATACTTATGACTGGTTCACACTGTATGGCAGAAACCAACATAACATTGTAAAGCAATTATTCTCCAATTAAAAACTTTAAAAAAAATCAGTGACCAAATAGTCTCTGGTGTTGGAATTGCAGGTACCTCATTAACAGTATGATCAAGCTATTTCATCAGATGGATGACTGAACTTGTACTAGTAGCCTTCTTTACAGAATGCCATCTCCCAGCTGTCAATCAATCCTCCAGGGTTTTGCACACTTGAATAGAAATAATACCCAACCACAGCATTTATCATCAGGCCCAAAGTCTTTCTCCAGCATGAGTATTCTTTATCACTGAATCAGGATAAGCCTGTAAAATAATTTGTTAGAGGGGGAAAAAAAGTGTCTTTTGTTCTTTGGTTCTTGAACAGAAAGACTAGGCTTTCTTGTAATCAATCTACCTTCAAGCCAGAGCCTACAAGTAAATCAGAAATCCAACTTTTGCGGACGACAAAGGATAGTGAGATCTCTGAAATGAAGGTGGAAAAATGAAAGTTTTGGTTCTAGGATCTATTTTTCAGTTTCAGAACTTGGAGCAAATGACAGTGGTGATATTGAAAAGTTTTCTAGATGCTAACACCCTAAGTATCACTGACTCAATGAACATGAGTTTGGGTAAACTTCGGGAGTTGGTGATGGACAGGGAGGCCTGGCATGCTGTAGCCCATGGAGTCACAGAGTCAGACATGACTAAGTGACTGAACTGAACTGAACTGAACACCCTAAGGTCTTCCTCGTATATTTATCTGTTAATAGTAAACAGTCGTAAAGCACAGAATACAGCCACTCTCCAAACAACCAAAAAATCTCACAAAGAATATGAAAACAGAAATTTGACAATGATAAACAAAATTAGAAGTGGGTGCAGAGAGAATCCAGGGACATGCAAATATACCTTTTAACAACACCTCTTCTCAG
Source organism: Ovis aries (assembly GCF_016772045.2). NCBI lineage: Eukaryota > Metazoa > Chordata > Mammalia > Artiodactyla > Bovidae > Ovis > Ovis aries. The sequence continues at coordinate 29,664,512 of NC_056076.1, forward strand.
GTCAAGACTATGGTTTTTCCAGTGGTCATGTATGGATGTGAGAGCTGGACTATAAAAAAAGCTGAGTAGCGAAGAATTGATGCTTTTGAACAGTGGTGTTGGAGAAGACTCTTGCGAGTCCCTTGGACTGCAAGGAGATCCAACCAGTCCATCCTAAAGGAGATCAGTCCTGGGTGTTCATTGGAAAGACTGGTGTTGAAGCTGAAACTCCAATACTTTGGCTACCTGATGCGAAGAGCTGACTCATTGGAAAACACCCTGATTTTGGGAAAGATTGAGGGCAGGAGGAGAAGGGGACGGCAGAAGATAAGATGGTTGGATGGCATCACCAACTCAATGGACACGGGTTTGGGTGGACTCCGGGAGTTGGTGATGGACAGGGAGGCCTGGTGTGCTGCAGTTCATGGGGTCGCAGAAAGTCGGACACGACTGAGCGACTGAACTGAACTTCTCAGGTATTTTTCACAGGCAAATTTTGGTTCTACCTTGAACAAAGCTGACTTTCTTGCTTCATAATTTATCTTTTCTACTTGACATCTTTTCTGTATTTGTATTATTTCCATACCTCAATTTCTTTTCTGTACTTTGGCTTGATGGCTTTTAATACAATCAGTTGAATAGCTGTGCGTGTGGTTGTGTGTGTGTGGGGGGAAGCATCCAGGTGAGTGTAAGTAGGTGAAAGCATATTGTATCTTTTAAGCAGCACTATTAATGAGATCACGTATAACAGGAGTCCACTGGCTCTATGAAATTAAGCAGTGATGACAATTTCTTATTCTTAAAGAACACCCATATGGACTTTCTTCTCAAATTCTAAAAGCAAACATAGAATAACATCTTGTGCATGCTGTGTTTGAAAATTCTTCTACACTGACTGAGTTGAAATTTATTTTTTCTGCCAGCTGAGTTGCCCTTGCTACTGTATGTGTTAGAGTCTGCCTGAGCAGAAAGTCTAATGTTCCTTCTCATTCCTATTGTTTACATATAGGGATCTGCCAACAAGAGAGGCAGTTTGCATTTGTGAAAGGCAAAAATAAATTAATTAGGAGCTTAGGGAAATAATTATGTAAATATACTTCAAGGATTCCTTGCAAGGCAATAAAATAAGAAGACTTGGCTACTGCTGGGTTTGGATCTATGAGCAGTACCCAGCCACAAGAGTCATTTCTAAGAAAAAGGTTGTAAATAATAAATAATTTGAAAATTTAAAACAGTGATCATCTCACACACTTAGATGGTGTTTGAAATAATTTACCACAATCACAGATTTCTTTTAGTGTTCCTAACTTAGCAGCAGAGAAAAGTAAATATGAATCCTTGGGTAATTCAGAAATGAGTCTATTGCTTCCTGATACAAGCATGAGATTTCTCTGAAGTCTTGTGGTTTCTCATAAATATTCACGAGCATTTTGCATTGTATACATGTAATATACATGTTTACTTCAACAGAAAATTAATGTGTCCCCAATCTCCTTGAATAAAATGATTCTGAAAGATACACCAACTTTATTCTGTGGCCTCCAGTTGGTGTGGAGGTTCTGTCAATATCATCAGGTGTCCCCAGGGTTTAAGAGGCATGCAGCAACCTGGCTGGCTTGTCACAACCGCCCCTGCAGAGTCTTCTAGGAAGGTAGTTTTTGTTATCTTTAGTTTACAAGGGCAGGAACTGAAGCTCAGAAATTCTAAGTAACCTGATAAAGGTAAGCTATGATCTCCTAATGATTCCGAGCCCCACTGCTCTCTTAATGCCCCTGAGCTGCCTGAATAAACTTCTATCCTTGGTGCTTTCAGTGAAGCCCAAAATAAACACCCCTGTCATCACCCCTCTGCTTCCCCGCCTCAGCACTATATGGAGACATGTTACATAAGGCTGCTATTTTTCAGTGGGACTATTTTTGCTATAAATAAACTCTGAAAAAATGTCACTGACCATTGGTAATTTTCTGGGTCAGGTGCATGGATAGAAGGAAACATGCAAACATCAGCCTTTCTTTTCCAAGTTCCTTCACTTTCTAAGTCACTCAGTCATGCACCCTGCAGGCTGGCACATATCCTCCAAAATTGTAGGTGCCACATTCGAAGTGCTTGGCTATGAGAATTATGTGTCATCCACAGACAGATCACAACCACATTTACTTGTTCTCTCTTCTTAGTTACTTGTGTCTCTTTCACAGACCACTGAGTGGGAGAGAAAACTGAATACAGAAGATGACACAGTACAAAGAGCCTTTTCATTGAGTTATGCCCAGGGTTTTATGAGAACACAGCAGTGATGCATCAAAATAAGAACGATCATTCAGGGAAGACTTCTGGGAGAGGTGGTAAGTGAGCTAGAATTTGAAGGATGGGTAGGAGTTGGCTAAATTAACCAAGGGTGCAGAGAGGGGGAAAGTGACGTGTCATGGAGGGCAAGTGGGTTTCCTCATGTTATTATTTCTGATGTCATGATGGAGTAAAACAGAAGAATAAGTTAAGGGGGATGTAGAAACCTGGTCCAACCTCTGTTAAATGAAGCTTTCAAATCGAACTGTGATATCTGCCAGGGCATGAGGAAAATGTCAAACAATCACTACCTTACCTCTATTCTCAAAGGTTTGTTGGAAGTGAAACAAACGGAAAAATTCAGGTTTAATTACTGTGATAAGCATGGAAAGAAATAAACCTGATAAATGACAACCTTGGAAATATGCAGCAGAATTAACAGGAGGAAGTTATACTTTTGCCCATCTATTATGTGTATTCTTATCTCTTCTCATTTAATGGAAGAAACATATATTGTATTTTTCCTGGAAGATTCTAAAAATGTCGCTGTTCTTACTTGCACCTTTATTTATCTATTTGCTGCCTTGGTCACAATGCCAGTTTTCTTATTTGTTCAGAGTATTTTGAGAAAGTGGAGATCCGGGCAGGCTATGATCTATTTGTTACTGTATTATACATAAGGGCAGTTTGAATCTATTTTATCTAAGCCTGTGCTATCTATTCAACTCTGAGTTTGCATAAAATACATATTCCTATGGCCCTTAGAATACATGACATTTTATCAAAAGTGACCTGTATGGTCCCGTTTGTTTCTCTCGTGATGATACCTCCTGGGTTTCCCATAACAAAGAACTTCGAGCTTCCAAGGAGAGTTAATGCTCTACCTTTTGAAGATTGTGAGTTGGCGAGATCACACACTAGGTAACTGAAGCCTGAAACATCATAAAGGTATTTTCAAAACTCAGGCATTCTGTGAATGAGACATAAAATGAATTTCATGCCCATCGGCTCCCTGGAGCCTTGTCACAATAGATAAGGCCAAATCGAAGGATGCAGCGTTACTTCTTGTGGGCTAGTGAGCGCCAGAGTTAATAACTGAATCATCATTTCACTCCAGGACATAGAAGCTTGCTACATCCTGTCTCCTTTTGATCCCTTTATAATAGCAAACGAAGAAATACTTTTAAATCAGACGAAATGATGAAGACATCTATATATGCTCTCCTATAATTTGGCCTAAACACTTATTCAAAATCCCTTCCTCTGGGTGGGCTTCTCAGACGAATCCCATCATCTGTTTACCTTAATATTTCATTTGTGTGGTACATTGATTGTGTAAATGATCCCAGTCCTTCATACCCTCACCCCCTCCGCATATCCACATGCCTGGCAATGTGCCTTAGTAGTCCTCAGCATTCAGGGAATCTATTTCCCAGACCCTTAGTTCTGAGTTGGGCCACGGGATTTGATTGTGTGTGTGTGCTTACTCAGTTGTGTCTGCTCCTTTGTGACCTCATGGACTGTAGCCCAGCAGGCTTCTCTGTCCATGGAAATTTCCAGGCAAGAATACTGGAGTGGAATGCCAATTCCTACTGCAGGGAATCTTCCCCACCCAGGGACTGAACTCACCTTTCTTGCATCTTCTGCCTTGGCAGGTGGATTCTTTACCTCTAGCACCACCTAGGAAGTCCCGTGATTTGATGGGGCCTCTGTAACTTCAACAGTTGTGATCTAAGTGGAAGCTTGTTAAAGTGACTACCATTTCCATGTCCTTTCTTCCTCTGATTTTGCCATGAGAACAAGTCTAGACTAGTCTAGACTAGCTTGCTAGAGAAGAAATGTGTGTCCTTGCTGTACCAGTTGCCAGGCAGCCAACCACCAGACGTCATTAGTGTGACAAGAAGCCACAGGTGGCCACAGGTGTACAACCAACCCAGCTGAGCCCAACCTACAGCTGCGGAGCACTGTAGTCTCATGAGCTGGGTACATAGTTACTATCTGATGACACCAAGGTCTCATGCTTGGTACATAGCTTTACTGTGCCCATGCACACTGATAACAATTTCTGTTGTTTCTATTTATGTATATTATGCTTTCTAATTCATAGCAAAAATTTTTTTTTATTTTGCTTTTGTTGCATGTACTAAGCTTATTCCATTAGCTTCCCCTTTATTTAAAGAATTAGCTTTGTTTAATGAACTTTCTGTCTGAGACCCCAGAAGAGGCTACCACATGGCCCTCCACTCCCTTTTGCCTTTCACTGATTGGACTAAAATTGTGTACCTGTTTCAAAGACATGCAGACTGGCTGGTTGGCAGCTAACCAGATCTGCTATCTAATCTGATGAAAGGAATTTGAATTAAGGCAACTGAGATGCTTGCTGAAGTGGATGCAGTGACAGGGAGGTTAGGAATGGTTTCCGTGTTGAACCATATGCGTGGTTAGTTCATTGTTAGATCAAGCAGGTTACAAAATAGAGTGCAGTATGCAGCAGGAAGCAGAGATGAGGAAGCTGGTGGCCTCCAAAAGACAGCAAAGGTGACCTTGTGCCTTGTGGCTCTCTGGACCCCAGCTCTGATTTTCAAGGGTTCTACCTCTGATTCTAAGAGATTCTCTTTCACTTTCAGTCACCAGCCAGACTTCAACTCCTCTGTGTGAGCTAAGTTGCTTCAATTATATTCGACTCTTCGTGATCCTATGGACGGTAGCCTGCAACGCTCCTCTGTCCATGGGATTCTGCAGTCAAGAATACTGGAGTCAATTGCCATGCCCTCCTCCAGGGGATTTTCCCTACCCAGGGATTGAACCTGCATCTCTTACATCTCCTGCATTGGCAGGCAGATTCTTCATCACTAGGTCCATGTTAGTTTTAGAACAGTTTTAGGTATACTGGAATTTTGTAAAGGTAGTACGGAGGGTTCTTATACATCCTGCACTCAATTTTTCCTATTATTAGCATCTTACATTTGTGTGGTACATTTGTAAAAGTGAGTCAACCAACATTGATGCGGTACATCCTTTATTCAGATTTCCTTAGTTTTTCACCATTTTTTTTTTTTCCTGTTTCAGGATACCTTATAAGATGCCATATTATATTTGGCCATCAAACTTGCCAGGTGGCACTAGTGGTAAAGACTCCACCTGCCGGTGCAGGAGATGCACGAGATGCAGGTTCTATCCCTGGGTGGGGAAGATCTCCTGGAGAACGAAATGGCACCCCACTCCAGTATTCTTGTCTGAAAAATTCCATGGGCAGAGGAGCCTGGCAGGACTCCTGGCTCATGGACTGCAAAGAGTCAGATATGACCGAGTACACAAAGCTTGTTAGACTCCTCTTTGCCAAGACAGCTTCTCAGATTTTCCTTTTTCTCCCTGCTGTTCGCTATTTAGTCAGTAAGATGAGTCCGACTCTTTGTGACCCCCATGGACTGTAGCCTACCAGCCTTCTATGTCCATGGGATTCTCCAGGCAAGAATACTAGAGTAGGTTGCCATTTCCTTCTCCAGGGGATCTTACCCACCCAGGCATTGAACCTATGTCTCCTGCATTGGCAGGTGGGTTCTTTATCCCTGAGCCACCTGGATAACCTTAAAGATTTTGAGGAGTATTGGTTAGATATCTGGTAGAATGTGTCCTCATTGATTTGTCTATTTTTTTTTCATGATTACATCAGAGTCATGAGTTTTTGAGAAGAGGACCAAAAGTGCCATTCTCATCACATCATATCAAATGTACATCTGTCAATGTGACTCATCATTGATGATGTTGACCTTGATCACCTGGGCAAGGTAGTGCTTGTCAGGTGTCTCTACTGTAAAGTCACTCTTTTTCTGCTCTTTTCATACTGTATTCTTCAGTAGGAAATCACATCTAAGGAGTGGAGAGTTATACTCTCTCTCCTTGAGAGCAGAGTATCTACATATATTATTTGGAATTCTTTGGCATGGGAGACTTGTTATTTTCTCCTAAGTATTTGTTCGATCATTGGAAAGTCATAAATACTTATTTTATATTTTAGGATACAGTCCATCACTATGCTATATATTGTATTGCTTGGTTTGTTTTCTTTGGTGAGTGGAAGCTTTTCAGTTTGTTTGTTTTTTGAGTGCTTCCTTACAAGATGCTCTCTGTGTCACTTTTTCTTAAAGTTAAATTTAGCAGGTTCCTGTTGTTTGCATTCAACAAGCTTGACTGAATGTCCTATTGTCTTTCATCTAATCATACTCCATTCGTTGTGTATGTGGGCATTTGTTCATTGCATCAATATTTGCACATGTATTTGTTAGGTAAGGAGGCTGGCAGGAGGGAGAGAGTTGTGCTAAAATTACTCTTGTTCAGTCTCTCAGGCATGCCTGACTCTTTGTGACCCAGGTACTGCAGCATGCCAGGCTTCCCTGACCTTCACCATCTCCTGGGGTGTGTTCAAACTCATTTCCCTTGAGTTGGTGATGTTATCCAACCATCTCATCCTCTGTCATACTTTTCTCCTCCTGCCATCAATCTTTCCCAGCATCAGAGTCTTTTCCAGTGAGTAGCCTCTTCGTATCAGGTGGCAAAGTATTGGAACTTCAGTTTCAGCATCAGTCCTTCCAATGAATGTTCAGGATTGATTTCCTTTAGGATTGACTGATTTGATCTCTTTGGAGAGATTGGCAGGATGGAGAGTGTTGTGGTGAAGTAGAGGAAAAAACAAGAGCTGGGAAAGAGTGACTTCTAGAATACCCAAGAGAAAAGTAATTGAAGCACCTAGCTCTTTTAGCTCTGTGCTACTTGCTTGACAAAGAATACAGATGTATCTTGCCATAGATTTTTAAGGCTACTCAGACTTCATACTAATTATAGACTCAAAACCACTCATATTTATAGTATTTTAACTTCATTATTAATAGCATGCAAAAATGATATCATGCTAAAATATGTTAAAATACCAATAGGATATTATCTCTTAGCATAAGTAGAACAGAAACTATTTCAGAAGCATTTGTTTCATAGTGAGCCCTGAAGGAGAATTCACATGTAAGAATGCTCATGGATATTATGTGATAGGACTCCACTAGATGCTTTACTGAAATACTAATTTTAATACTCAGAACAGAGTCATCATCATCCAGATGGCAACATCAGTTCAGTTCAGTTAAGTCACACAGTCAGGTCCAACTCTTTGAGACCCCATGGACTGCAGCACACCAGGCTTCCCTGTCCATCATCAACTTCCAGAGCTTACTCAAACTCAGGTCCATAGAGTTGGTGATAACATCAGCCATCTCATTCTCTGTTGTCCCCTTCTCCTTCTGCCTTCAATGTTTCCCAGCATCATGGTCTTCTCCAAGGAGCAATTTCTTCCCATCAGGTGGCCAAAGCACTGGCATTTCAGCTTCAGTATCCATCCTTCCAATGAATATTCAGGACTGATCTCCTTCAGAATGGACTGGTTGGATCTCCTTGCAGTCCAAGGGACTCTCAAGAGTCTTCTCCAACACCACAGTTCAAAAGCATCGATTCTTTGGCACTCAGCTTTCTTTATAGTCCAACTCTCACATCCATACACGACTACTGGAAAAACCATAGCTTTGACTAGATGGACCTTTGTTGGCAAAGTACTGTCTCTGCTTTTTAATATGCTGTCTAAGTTGGCCACAGCTTTTCTTCTGAGGAGCAAGCATCTTTTAATTTCCTGGCTGCAGTCAACATCTGCAGTGATTTTGGAGCCCCCAAAATAAAGTCTGTCACTGTTTTCATTCCATCTATTTGCCATGAGGTGATTGGATCCGATGCCATGATCTTTTTCTGAATGTTGAGTTCTAAGCCAACTTTTTCACTCTCCTCTTTAACTTTCATCAAGAGGTAATTCTCAACTTCAGTCTTCCTTATAGGAAGAACAATTAGCAACAGTTGGTAGACAAAACACCATTGTGAAGATCCTGAAACTGAGGGTGAGGCTGAAGCACACCCTTGGACCACAAAGACTGAGAAGGTCCTTATTAGAAGGATTAGAAGTGAGGTTTCATGGTGAACCAATCACCCTGCCCCCAGGCCAGTACAGCGCAGCACCATGGGGGCACCCCAGGGCCTATGGCTTCTCCAGTGGGAAAATAGAACCCAAGGTGGACATCCACCTCTGCAGTGTTTCCCAGAGGCCCACTCAGCTCTTGCCTCACGTGGACTGATGGGGAATCTACTAGACTCTATCACCAGAGATGAGATAAAGTTAAAGAAAGCAGGAGGGACAGGGCTTTCAGCAACTAGGGCTAAAATCTGAGCAGACCACATTCCTGCTTGCAGCTGAGCCTGCACAGATCTCCTGGCCCGTGGTTCTTCACATCTTCAGAGCCAAGCCAATGACTGTTTCTAGTCAGGGAGCTGGGTTGACAATTCCGCCTAGTTTAGGTCTCCATCCAACAGGCCACATTGACTAGAGACCACTCCATGGCCTGTCTGGGCAAGGAAGGAGGCTCAAAGCCTGGCTTAACTGTTGGACATAACCTGTAGCCCTGTGCTACTAGAAGTGAGGCCACAGATGCCTGGGCGCCAAGGAGTATGTCCTCTAGCATGCCTGGACTGGTGAGCAAGATGGCAGATATTATCTGGAGAAGCAGACACTACCAAGACTTCCCAGATGTATTTCTGAGCAATAGATGCTGTCTTACATATATTTTAGTTTCTTGTCCCCGGCAGAACAAATCCACACAGATTCCACCAACAGTGAAATGAACAAACAAACAAGCTTCAAAATGGGTAACATGTCTCTTCAGCATTTATACGTTTTAATTAATTGAGGTGTGAACCAGATGATAATGTGTATGACCTTTCCATTGCTATTCTTCTAGTGATAGTGAGAAAATTGAGATTAAAATGATAGGGAAAAGAATGATCAAATTGAAGGTAGAGAATCATCCTAAATATTATAGAGCAATTTTCACTAACCTGGCTAGCACATAATCTTTCTAATCTCAAGTCAGTGGCCTTTTCTCTGAAATATGTATTCTCTGATAGAAGTATTTGAGAAGCTGGTTACAGTTACTGATACCAGAGCTCTCTTTTCCATGTATGATCCCATGATGATTATGGGTGTCAATTTGAGCCATAAAATTGCAGAATAATTCACTTATTTCGTAATGTTTAACATATGACATCTGTTGCATCCCCAATACAAAACCATCCTTTCAATTCTGTTATCATGATAACTTATATTTCAAAATAAATAGCCACAGTATTTAACAAAAACGGTTGCATGGGAAACTTCTAGGGTTAATCTACACCAGGAATGAGAGAAAACTCTCTCTATCTTTAGTTACCCTGTGTTAGAAGTGGAGAGAAACAAAGAAAATTCTCATTTTATAATGTGGACAAAGTCAGGCTGTCTACCTATGTTATATCTTGGTTTGCTGCTGCTGCTGCTGTCGCTTCAGTCGTGTCCGACTCTGTGCGACCCCATAGACAGCAGCTTACCAGGCTCCCCCGTCCCTGGGATTCTCCAGGCAAGCACACTGGAGTGGGTTGCCATTTCCTTCTCCAGTGTACGAAAGTGAAAAGTGAAAGGGAAGCCACTCAGTCATGTCTGACACTTAGCAACCCCATGGACTGCAGCCTACCAGGCTCCTCCATCCATGGGATTTTCCAGGCAAGAGTACTGGAGTGGGGTGCCATTGCCTTCTCCGATTGACATGTAAAGATTGACTCCAAGAATTCTGATTCTTGTCCATGGATAAGGTAGAGTGTTATATTAGAAACTTTGAGTGAGCATAACACTGCGGTTGATTCAATGATGAATTAAGTGACACAAACCCTATTAAGCTGCAGACCCTATGCTCTGACCTTAGTCAGAGAACTTCCCATATATCCTATCAGAGATGATGGTTAAGCTGGTTGTTAATAAAAGTTCATGGCTTTATCTGTATCCCTGAGATATAATCAAAGGATATGTGAGTAAAAATCATGAAAAAATTATCATGTACTAGTGAGACCATGACAAATGAAGTGTTCAATCTTTTATGTTAAAAGAGAAAAACAAATATCGCATATTAATGCATATATACAGAATCTACGAAAATGGTACTGATTTATCTATTTGCAGGGCAAGAATAGAGATGCAGACATAGAGAACAGACTGGTGACTGGTGGACACAGAGAGGGAAGAAGAGGATGGGATGAATTGAGAGGGTAGCATTGACATATATACATTACCGTGTGGGAAACAGAGAGCTAGAAGGAATCTGCTGTATAACACAGGAAGCTCCGCTCAGTGCTCCATGATTACCTAGAGGGGTGGGATGGAGACAGGTGGGAGGGAGGCTCCAGAGGGAGGGAATATATGCGTACATATGGCTAACTCACATTGTTGCTCAGCAGAAACTAGCACAGCATTGTAAAGCAGCTGTATCCCAATTAAAAATTAATTAATTAATTAAAAATGTTTTAGCTTATAAAAAATGTAGTTGAGAGAAATCTGGACAAAATAAAAGCCCAGTATTTGTACCATTAAATCTTCTAAGTAGGAGAAAATGCAAGTTCTTTGGGAAAACACTCCATGTCTTACATTCTTTGCACCAAAGATAGGATGGACAAAGAATGAGAGCTCAACAAATATTGTGTTGAATGAACAAAATCTGACTCACTCTTTCCTCTCTTCTTTGATCAAATTTTGTATTTCCTAGTTAGTTTTATTCAGTCTTTTTTTTTCCAATTTGCTTTATTTGGTGTCAGCAAAGAAGCAATGAAGAGAAGTTCAACTTGAGTCTATTTGTATTCATTATCTCCAAACAGAAAAACAATTTAAAGAACTGAATAAAGTTGGGAAATATGTATTAGCTAACTAATAAGATAACTTATTAGATAAAAAGTCTGATAACTAACTAGCTGCAATAAACTGTATTATAACAATCAAAATGGCAGCCGCTCTTTCTCACCTGCATTGCTTGCCCCCCTTTCAGAATCTCCCCTTAAAGTTCTTCTCTGGTTTCAAAGTCCTATGTGTGTCTCACCTAAGGTCTGACTTCTTGTAAGCTTCTTGCTTTTTTCTCAACTTTACAAGAACACATCAAAACCATCAAATAATATGGTATCAGAGGTCAGCTGCCTCTAAGAAATTGAACACTTTACTGCAGCTGAGAAACAGCAGATGTTTGATAAATCCTCAGCTGGTGCCCATTTATTAGCCACACGAATGATAAGTTATCAAACAAGTAGAAAAAGTAAAAAAGTAAAAAGAGAAAACTTTAAGCTTCTTTTTGTGGATTTAGAAATGGTCAGAGGAAATAATGGGTTGGTTCTCATGTTCAAGTTAACCTTTTTTTCCTTTTTCATCTGCTCTTCTCATCTCTTCTTTTCTCCATCAAAGATGGTCCAATACAGAATTATGAAGAAAGAAATACTTTACTACCCTTGTGCCATGCTGTTACTTCCTTCTTTGCCTTTCTCCTTTCTTGACTCTGTCTCCCAGAGCCAAGGTTCCAATTTATTTATTTATTAAAACTTTTTATTTTATATTGGAGTATAAGCAATTATTTATATTGGAGTATAGTTGATTATTTATATTGGAGTATAGTAGATTAACAACGTTGTGATCAGTTCAGGTGGACAGCAAAGGGACTAAGCCATAATATACATGTATCCATTTTTCCCCCAAATCCCATCCTATCCATTGCTGCCCTGTGCTATCCAGTAGGTCCTTGTCCGTTATCCATTTTAAATATAGCAGTGCATGTGCAGAATCTGAAAGTAAATGATACAAATGAGCTCATTTACAAAACAGAAGCAGTCCCAGGGACTTAGAAAACAAACTTTGGTTACCAGAAGGGAAGGGTGGGGGGAAGGCCTTGGGATCACCAAAGTTTTTAGAAGGGACTTAATAATAAACGGAATTCCAAAAGAAGTTAATAACTTCTGCTTGTGAGCTGATACAACAGCTAAATCCAGCAGAAACATTTACATTAACTACATATAGAATTACAGTTTCTATCATAAGTGTAGTATCCTCACTTGTGTTTTGCTGTGTTTAAGTTTTGGAAAAGATAAATACTGACCAGTCCTGAGTCTCTTTTGGGGGCTCCTCTTCCCATCCCTGACTCTGAGAGTTAGAATAACACAGGGGTCTGTTCTTGATATTTTATTTTTGTTTTTCTCTCTGTCCTGTCTCACTACCATCAGCCCTATGTAACAGACTTTTCTGTGATGATGAAGCATTCTCTGTCTGTGCTGTCCTGTATGGTAGCCTCTAGCCACATGTAGCCACGGAGAACTCAAAATGTGACTAGCTGCCCAAGATACTGAAGGGTTAATTTTATTTAATTTTAGTTCATTTTGTTGTACAGCCACATGTAGCTAGTAGCTACCATATTGGACAGTGCAGCAGGTTATTTTCATCTAGTCCCTGGCTTTGAAAACCACTTTCACACTTATTTTATACCCAAATTTTATTTCAAATATTGCTACTTCTTATCACCATCAGATGATTGGCCACTGTAATCCAAGCAACAATATCTGCTTTCAAGATTAGCATCCTAACTGATCTTTCTGCTGCCATCTTGCCCCTCCTATAATATATTCTCCACATAGTTGCCAGCAGGATCATTTAAAGCATGGGTCATAGATATCATGTGTGTGCTCAGTTGTTCCATCATGTCCAACTCTTTGCAACCCCATGGACTCTAGCCTACCAGACTCCTCTGTTCATGGAATTTTCCAGGTAAGAATACTGGAGTGGGTTGCCATTTCCTTCTCCAGGGGATCCATCCCAACCCAGGGATTGAACCTGAGTCTCATGCTTAGTAGGTAGATTCTTTACCACTGAGCTACCTGGGAATTCCAATAAAATAAAAATTTCAGGGGTGCCGTATCACTATTCAAAATCCTTTTATTGATTTTATATTGCTACTATAAGAGTTACCACAGTGTTAGTGCATGCGTGATAAGTCGCTCAGTTCTGTCCAACTTATTGTGACCCCATGGACTGCAGCACACCAACTCCCGGAGCTTACTCAAACTCATGTCCATCGAATCAGTGATGCCATCCAACTATCTCATCCTCTGTCAGCCCCTTATCCTCCCATCTTCAATCTTTCCCAGCATTAGGGGCTGTTCTAGGTGCTAATAAGGTTGCATTACTCCCTGAGGCCTCTCGGAAATAACCTATTTCCTTGTCTTTTCTGGTTTTTAGAGGCTACCCACAATCTTTGACTTTTGACCCCCTATTTCATTTTCAAAACCAACACCATAGCATCATATCCCGTATCACTGACCATAGTTGAGAAAAGTTCTTTGATTTTTAAGGTCTCATGTGATTAGACTGGGCCAATCCAGATAGGATAATCTCTCTCACTCAAGATCCATAATTTAATCTTATCTACAAAGTCACCTTTTCCATTTAAGTTAACATATGCAAAGACTCGAGGGATTAGGACATAAACTTTTTTGGGGGACATCCTTTTGTTTCCTTCAGCCCATCACTTCCCTGATCTAAATAAACACTTTTCCTTTTCAAACCCTGAACTCTTTTTCTACCACACTCATCTGCTCTTACTTCATTCTTGCTGCTTCACAATACTCTTAATACTCAATATTTCATTCTCAGAAATTTCCCATAGGTTTATCCTTCTCCAAGATTTCCCTATACATTTCCACTTGTTATCAGGAATCTATTCAACTATCACTTCCTTGGAGACATATTCAATAAACATCTTGGCTGAAAAAACAGGACAAATGAATAAAACACTCTCACTCAGATCAAATTCTAAAGACTTAACTTTTATTACTTTTCTTTATAGAACTTATTATTCTCTGAAATTGTGGTAAGTGGCAATTTTTGCATTTGTATATTATCTCTCACCCAATGAGGTATAAGCTGTGGAAAAACAGAAATCTTTATCTTCTAGCCCATCATTGCCTACTACCTAGAACAGTGTAGGTGCTCGGTAAATACTTGTTAAATAAATGGATAATTGAAAAGTGTAGATACTTATATTTTCACAATAATGGAAGTTGATTTGGTAATTCTGACCATATTCAACAAATGCTAATAAAGACTTAATGAAATTGTGTAAAAGATATGTTCATCCATGGAAAACTGAGATCCATTTTGACCATTATCAGACTGAATTCTTAAGCTAGGTTAACTCTATTGATATAATTTAGAGAAAAAAATAGTATAATCTCATGACTTCCCTTGAAAGGAGAAACTATATTTGCTTACTGTACCATGCAACAATAAATTATATCTTATGAGAACAAAATAATTCTAATGAAAGCAAGTGGAGCAAATGCTTGCATTACGTGTTAAAACTAAATTTATCCTTATTTTCAAGTGTAAATTTAACATCCATTTCACTGATGAAAATTGTGTACTAGATCAATGCTAAAGTCCCCAAATTCTCGTTAAGACCTGTACATGGAGTAACTTACTAATTGTTAATATGACAATTTACAAAGCCTATAATTGGCAGGTAAAATCTGGCTTCTTTCTATTAAATGTTTATAAAAAGTAATAAGGTGTTTTCATACCTCCATAACTTTATGTGTCTGCCAAATATTTCATATTCTAGATTACATGCTGTACAGTTAAAACAATTAAAATTTAAATGAAGCATAGAATGACTGTCTGTTACCAAGCATGGGAGCATTTACAAGAGCTTTACTAGGTTGTACTCAGTAGTGTAGGATAGATCTGTCTTAGTGATTACTTCCCTTGACCCACTTGACAACTTCTGGTCAGAGCTGCACATATTCTTCAAGGATTAGAAAGTCAGTTATGAACGCTGTATCAGAGTCAGTCAATTTATTCCATATATTAACATAATGGGAAGTGTGAGTAGCTACGGAAGCATACACTAGGAGAGACTGGGAGTAAGAGATCCTGGTGTTCATTTCTGAAATGGAAATAGAAATATCAATTATTTCCAGGACCTCCCTGGTGGTGCAGTCGTTAAGTCTCTGTCTTTCAATGCAGGGAGCACTGGTTCAATTCCTGGTCAGGAAACTAAGATCCCACATGCTGCACAGTGTGGCCAAAGCAAAAGTTAAAAAAAAATTTTTTTTTAAGAAATATCAATTATTTCATAAAATGCCCAAAGAGCAGCAGTCAGTTAAAAAATTTTTAAAAATGATGTATTGCCATTAATGTCTTCCACCTGTTCATCACCCCATTTCCTTATCACTTTTATTAAAGTTCAGTTGACACGTGAACTTGCTAATACTATGGTCACTAGTTTGACTGTCCATACCGTGTCCTATTTGGTTTTGACAGACATATTTTATGTGGTTGTCTCAATGTAATCATTTATTAATATTTTGTTTAACTCTAAAAGATGTCCTGATTTGGAGGATTAATTGCATACTCAGGCTAACACTTGCTCACATGCATTAGAAAAGAATACCAGCTAAACAATGTTGCCAAGAAAAAGACTTTTAAATAATTATCAGTGTAAAAATAACAAAACAGCTATAGTCTATGAAATTTTAATCGACATTAATTGACTTGAAATAATAATAGATTTCGCAAATACAGAAGTTAAATTCTGGACTGACTTACTTACAGAATATTTGTGGTGAATTTCCATGTGCCACGTTGGTATATGTTGTCATTCATGTAAGCACACAAAGGCACACACACTTGTAAATATAATTACAGAAAGGAGCTGCAAGCCGTTTATACACTGGAGATTCAGACATGTCTATGCTTGTCTAGAAATGCGATAGGACAGGTCTGCCTCTGCAGAGACTGCCACTTTCATGAGAAAAAGAGAAAAATTTACAAGCCTAATAAAAGTGTGAATTCTGATAAAAATGCAAAGGCTCCTAGATTTTGTCAAAAGAGAATGGATCCACTCAGTGTGATGACATGTTAGTATAAATATGAATGAGTGCATGTCTTCCTACACATCTGACTCTAGTGCAGTTGAGGGTGGAGAGTGATCAGGTGATGATGATTGAACAAATTCTCAGAGTGATAATAGTTAAGCTCACACAGTCGTATATTTCTCCACTTCGCCTTTTATTATAATGCTCCTCCCTCCTCTCTTCTCTCCCTTTGTCTTAACCTCTATTCCTTTCTTCCTCTCTCCTTCCCTACTTCCCTTCCTTCTTTCCTTTCTTCCTTCCTTTCTGCCTATACCTATTTGATCCATGTATAAATATTAATATAAAATAGTATAAATTTGACAATTGACCAAACCTTTCACATTATTCACACATTCCTGGTTATGTCTCAGAAGTCACACCCTCATCTAAATATGAACTTGTCATATACACCTAAAACTTGTAAATTAATCCTATATGCACTTATGATAACCTTATATTTTACCTTGTCAATAATGAATGCAATATATAGGTGTGAAACAACCGCACATTTAAATCTAGTTTTGGAAATAGAATGAAAGGCCATTTTATGCTTCAGGCTAGCACAAAAAGTGATCAGCAGATATTTGTTGAACAAATTTCATTAAGTATTGGTACACTCTAAGGAATTGTGAATCAAAGCAAGAAGACTTGGGTTTTAGTTTCAATTATAAATCTTGGATAAATCAATCCTTTTGGCCTACTCCTTAGTGTGTATGATAGTGCTTAATTTGACAATGAAAGGAAGAAGACAGGCAAACTTTGAAAGAAATTTGTAAGATGGCTTATAATAAGCCTTGCTGGCTTTCTCCCTGGAGTCTCACCCCATGAAAGGATTCTGTGCTGTGCAGTGGAGACAGAAGATCCATTATCCTGTCACTAATACGGCAGATCCAGCTCTCCCATACAATCTTACCAGCAGCATGAGAAGGAGGACTTCAGTGCTCCTCTTTAACACAGGAGGGAATACCTTCATTCCCAAGCTGTCATTTAAACTATATTGGCCCAGAAGCTCAATCTGATAGGACAAAGCCAAAGTTTAAACCACAGTTTGTGAACAAGTAAAGCGTTTACTGAACATGTAAAGTAAGACTGGATCAGAAGGACACACATCCCAATGTAGCAGAGAAACACAGAGACAAACAGCGCATCACTGGATCAGTTTATGGACGTAGTGCTTCTTTCAATGTGACAACACCATGGTATTAGAGTTGTGTAACAGACACAGATTATAAGATGAATTGACACTGCTGGCCACACCTTGCCTGCCTTTGAATGCCGTTTCTTGTGTCTGCTTTAGTTGACTATGGGATGGTTCTGTCCTCTGTGGAACACATTTTTTTTATATGAATTGTCATAAGAATATTAGGTAATATGCAATAGTTTTGAAGTTTGTCTATGTCATGGAATTATAGTTTGGAGCCATTTGGACAGTCCTCATCTATGGAATACATAAGTTCAGCAAACCCTTATTGGCTCACTAAATAAGTGGGAGAAAATGGTTTATTCAGTTTAGAGGAGGGAGGCTCTTGCTTGCAGTATCAATGTATAAATACCTTCAGGCTACAGATGGTAGTGGCTGCCCAGGAGGGAACTAACTAGAAAGTCTGAAAAAGCCATGGATCAGAGCTAGACAGATTATTTAGGATCTGGGTAACTGCAGTATCAAGGCATCACTCAATAATAACAATATTGGGATTTATAGAGCTTTATATAGCTTAATAAGTATTTTCACCTATATTTTCTTGTGAAATTCAGATACAGCTATATAAGGGGTATGCTGTTATCCTCATTTTACTAATGAAGAAGCAAGTTCACATAGGACTAATGAATTGCCAATAGTCCTAATGCTGCTACTAACCAGACTGAGCAAGTAACTTAACTCACGAGGCTCTGTAGAGGTAAAATGAGGCTAATAATAACAATAATTAGCTTACATTGATGATGTGAAAAATAAATGAGTTAATGCATGTCAACTACTAAGAACAGCATGTGACATTCAGTTATTGCTGACTGTCTAAGTCATGTCTGACTCTGCATCCCCATGGACTGCAGCTTCCCCAGGCTCCTCTGTCCATAGGATTTTCCATGCAAGAATACTAGAGTGGGCTGCCATTTTCTTCTCCAGGGGTTCTTCCCTACCAGGAATTGAACCTGCATCTCCTGCATTGGCAGGTGGATTCTTTACCACTGAACCACCTGAGAAGTCCATGTGACATTCAGTATTGTTCAGTCGCCCAGTCGTGTCTGAATTTTTGCATCCCCATGGACAGCAGCGCACCAGGCCTCCCTGTCCGTCATCATCTTCAGAAGTTTGCCCAAGTTCATGTCCATTGCATTGGTGATGCCATCCAGCTATCTCATCCTCTGATGCCCTCTTCTCTTTCATGAATCACGGCCTTGTCATGGTGAAGGAGCTTGTGCAACTCAATGAAGCTATGAGCCATGCTGTGCAGGGCCACCCAAGACAAATGGGTCATAGCAGGGAGTTCTGACAAAATGTGATCCACTGGTGGAGGGAATGGCAAACCACCCCAGGATACTTGCTGTGAGAACCTCATGAGCTGTATAAAAGGTCAAAAAGTTGTGACATTCAGTAAGCCTCAATAAATATTTAGCTAAAATTTGTGCTGATTGTATGAGGAAGGACTAGGACTTAAACATGAGTCCTCTGATGTCACATCCAATGAAAACCCAATGTGATGCTGTGATGCAGCTATTCTTTGAGAAGAAGAGTCAGAAATGGAACCTGAGCCCCTGATATGTGTCTGTGGGGAAGGGAGGCAGCAAGAGAAGTTCAAGTTCAAGATCTAAGCAATTAGAACCAGGTTGTCACTGTTGGATATGACTTGAAAGAGAGGTCTGACATGAAGTCAACCACTTCTTCTCTGGGATTATGGTCTTCTGTCTTTTAGGGTTGGACCATTTCCAAGGAAATCTATAGGCTCAGATGAGAGTTGGAAACTGGGCTGTTTATGACGTCATGCCACTAGTATGGATGTCACATCAACTCAGAGAATGGAAAACACGGTGATTTCTCCTGCTTCTTGACAACAGGGCAGTATAGCAATAAACTATTTTTAGATTGTGCCCCAGAAATTTTGTGGCATATAAAAGATGAAGGTTGAAAATTGTAAGTCAAATTCATAGTGGTATGATGGGAAAATTTTTGGAAAAAATTCTATATAATCTCTAGTTATTAATTGTGTAGGTCCTGGCATATTTAGCCCTCAAAACCTATTGTCTCTAATATGGGAATTAAGTTTAGATAAAAAGAGGGAACTATTTAATGATTACAAGTTTCTGTTAATATATTACACTCCACTGAATGTTACTAAAATTTAATAGCTCTGTGATTTTCAGCCAGAGTTAAATCTTTGAGTCTCATATCCATCATTGGAATGGTATTCCTATTTTAGAGAGTTGTTAGAAAAATTAAATGTGAAAGTTCCTGCAAAAATACTTTGAAAACTGTGTGATATATGATGCTTAACTACCAATTTAACATGAGCTTGTCTTCCTGTTTATCTTTTAGTTTAATCTGAAACATTTCAAGCTTATTGGCTGAAAATGATGGTGAATTACCACTCTAGTTAGTGGTATAAACAGAACTGCTGGAAACACATTTCCAATGTATGTGTTATACCAACACGTGATGGTGTGGGAGGGCTAAGGGCAGAATGGCCAGGCAGGAGGATTTTGTAAAAAGACCACTTTACAGGAAAGGGATCCTCTGTAACCAAGATGATGATGAAGATATCAGGAGTCAGGAGGAGGAGCTACATTGGGGAAAATGTAATGAGGTCAATCTTCAGTTCAGTTCAGTTCAGTTCAGTCACTCAGTCGTATCCAACTCATTTTGACCCCCATGGACTGCAGCACACCAGGCTTCCCTGTCCATCACCAACTCCAGGAGCTTACTCAAACTCATGTCCATAGAGTCGGTGATGCCATCCAACCATCTCATCCTCTGTCGTCCCCTTCTCCTCCTCCCTGCCTTCAATCTTTCCCTGCATCAGGGTCTTCTTTAAGGAGTCAGCTCTTCTCATCAGATGGCCAATTATTGGAGGTTCAGCATCAGTCCTTCCAATGAGTATTCAGGGTTGATTTCCTTTAGGATTGACTGGTTGGATCTTCTTGCAGTCCAAGGGACTCTCAAGAGTCTTCTCCAACACCACAGTTCAAAAGCGTCAGTTCATCAGTGCCCAGCTTGCTTTATGGTCCTGCTCTCACAACCATACATGACTCCTGGAAAAACTATAGCTTGGACTAGATGGACCTTTGTTGGCAAAGTAATGTCTCTGTATGTTCATATGCCAACTAGAGGTCATTCTTAGCCATGTTCAAAGCCTTGAAGCAGAATCTCAGAATCACCCTGATTTATTCATCTCCAGTGCCATTTTAAGTCATTTGCCAAGTAAGTCCTGAATAGTCATCTTTTTCAATACCTGGCAAAAATCACCTCTCCCTCGTTTTTGCTGCCAAGACTCTCATCATTTTTAAGCTGACAACTGCTGTATATTCCTTACAGATCTGTCTGCCTCTGATCTCAGTCCTTTTCATTTCCTCAGCCATACTATTGGCCCTGAAGTTGCTAAGTATAAAAAAATAAACTCTTCCTAACTCAATGCATAAATCACAAGCATCCTGAGCCTATTGATCACCCCTTGTTTAGACCCAGTGAGCAAAAGTCCTTACTTTGGGAGGCAACTGCTCTATGCTGAGTCAAGTCACTCCTTCCACTAAAACTTTACATGAGTACCCTAGTGTCCTTTTTGTTTCCTGTCAAGGGCTCATAAAATAAATGGCTATTTTGAGATTGTTGCAAAGCCTTCAGGGAAGTAAAGTCTGAATACTGTGAAATGTATAACTAAGATTTATTAGTTATAAGTTCTTGGTTTAAATAAAGTTGAACAAAAGTGTTCATGAAAAGTTCATATAAACTTCAGATAACAATGCTTAAATTTGGCTGAAATAGTTTTAAAAGTTCTACTGAGCAAAAAACATATGGAGCATTCTGAAAAATTCTAAAATGAGTAAAAAGAATTGCTGAATGCCCAAATGATGGCCATATACATATCATGAATAGTTGCAAAAAGAGCACAGAAATTACAGTTTGATTGTAAAATGAAGGTGAAGATTCCTAAAGGAATGTATCATTGGCAATGAAGACAGTACTAAAAATTCTACCAGGTGGCATTTTCATAGACTCCTGGAGTGCCTAATATCTTTGATTATTTTTAATGCATAGGCCCTTTATAAAATGAATTGTCTTGATTTCTTCCTATAACTTATGAAATCCAGCATTCTTCCATGGTAAGATTATAAACAAATAAGGTGGTTGAAGGTCATTTCAATTGTTGTCTTTCATGTTATGCCTATATGACTTGATCTTTGATCATTAAACACTGCGCATTGGTTGAGCATCACAATTTTGAAGCTCATTTATTGTGATAGATCTATGAAATTAAGTAAGGTTGAGAGAATGAAAGCAAAAAGCTGTCAGTAATTGTAGGGTGCCCTATATATAAAGTTATTTAATAATTAAAGAGTAAAATCTCACATAGGCATGTATATATGTAATACATATTATATATAAGATATGTATGTGTGTGTGTGCACACAGAGAAAGAGAGGCAGAGGAGAAGAGAGGAGAAGAAAGAAAATACAACTATATTAATATTACTGAAAGAAGGCAAAAGTTAGAAAATTGACGTGGTGCATTTTTTTAGTGGAAATACGTGGTATGCTGATTGGCAAGCAAGAGTTAGGGTAGGATTTAGTTGAAATCAGAATAATGATCACTTTATTACTTCTGGAGTCCGCCAACCTTTCTTATCCGCTCTTGAATCTCATACTCCCAGTATGGAAATACTACACCTAAGGTAGTCAACCAAGAAACTTTGGTCTTAGATAAATTATCTTAATTCTATGTCATTCATTTTACCAAATTTGCAGTCTCATATAATAGCTACATGAGAGCAGTAGAGTTGGGAGTTGTTCCCTTTTCAAAGGTATGGAGATTTATAGAAACCTATCAATAACCTCAGATATGCAGATGATACCACCCTTATGGCAGAAAGTGAAGAGGAACTAAAGTCTCTTGAAGAAAGTGAAAGAGGAGAGTGAAAAGTTGGCTTAAAGCTCAACATTCAGAAAATGAAGATCATGGCATCTGGTCCCATCACTTCATGGGAAATAGATGGGAAACAGTGAAAACAGTGTCAGACTTTATTTTTTTAGGCTCCAAAATCACTGCAGATGGTGACTGCTGCCATGAAATTAAAAGACGCTTACTCCTTGGAAGAAAAGCTATGACCAACCTAGATAGCATATTCAAAAGCAGAGACATTATTTTGCCGACTAAGGTCCATCTAGTCAAGGCTATGGTTTTTCCAGCGGTCATGTATGGATGTGAGAGTTGGACTGTGAAGAAGGCTGAGTGCCGAAGAATTGATGCTTTTGAAATGTGGTGTTGGAGAAGACTCTTGAGACTCCCTTGGACTGCAAGGAGATCCAACCAGTCCATTCTGAAGGAGATCAGCCCTGAGATTTCTTTGAGAAGAATGATGCTAAAGCTGAAACTCCAGTACTTTGGCCACCTCATGCGAAGAGTTGGCTCATTGGGAAAGACTGATGCTGGGAGGGATTGGGGGCAGGGGGAGAAGGGGACGACAGAGGATGAGATGGCTGGATGGCATCACTGCTTCAATGGACATGAGTCTGAGTGAACTCCAAGAGTTGGTGATGGACAGGGAAGCATGGCATGCTGTGATTAATGGGATCACCAAGAGTCGGACACGACTGAGCGACTGAACTGATCCATGGAAAATACATCATCCTCACTGTATACATAGAGCAGTTAGCACATGGCATGACATTTTTTTTTTTTTAGTTTTTTATTCCTGCTCTCCTCTGACTATCCTGTGACCAATTTGAGAGGGCAAACTACCTGATTAACCTATATAATTTCAACATTACTGGTGCTCAACAAATGATAATGAAATTCAAAGAAGTTTAGATTTTATTAAAAAGGACTTTTGATAACCTGAGTCAAATTTATTCTCTAAATTTAGTACAATAAGTTCAAAAGCAGGTTTTTAGGCAGAACTATTACCAAACTAATAACACGCATTTTTTAAGTAACAATTTTATAGCACATTTCTTCTGTAAAAGACCCCATGAGAGACACAAAAGTGAAGGGATATATTACATGGTAGAAAAGACTTGTCATGAATTGACTTAAAAAATTAACCTATTTATTTAAATTGGAGGCTAACTACTTTATAGTATTGTGGTGGTTTTGCCATACATTGACGCACGTCAGCCCCCCATCCTGAAACCCCCTCCCACCTCCTTCCCCACCCTGACCCTCTGGGTTGTCCCCGAGCACCAGCTTTGAGTGCCCTGCTTCATGCATTGAACTTGCATTGGTCATCTATTTTACTTATGGTAACATACATATTTCAATGCTATTCTCTCAAATCGCCCCACCCTCACCTTCTCCAAAATAGTCCAAAAGTCTGTTCTTTACATCTGTGTCTCTTTTGCTGTCTGGCATATACGGTCATCATTACCATCTTCCTAAATTTCATATATATGTATTAATATAGATATTGTTTTGTATTGGTGTTTCTCTATGAATTGACTTTTAAGTGTGGTTGCTTACTGAAAGTAAACGATTCTCCCCAAATACAGACATCCTAGAAACAAAGAAAAATTTCTACTTTTGTGATAGTGAAAGTCACTCAGTTGTGTCCAACTCTTTGAGATCCCATAGACTATACAGTCCATGGAAATCTCGAGGCCATGATACTGGAGTGGGTAGCCTTTCTCTCTTCCAGGGGATCTTCCCAACCCAGGGATCGAACCCAGGTCTCCCACACTGCAGGTGGATTCTTTACCAGCTGAGCCACAAGGGAAGCCCAGGAAGTTGTTTGAGTCAACTCCATTTTTTTTGAAGAATCCTTTCTAGAAACTGATGTTTATAGGTCTTTAAGTGTGATGGAATATAAACCAGAGAAAAACTCAAGTAAGAGAAACTTAAAGATGGGGAAGGATGGGGGAAAAGCAGTGGGAGTTTGATTAGAAAGCTGTCCTGGCTGCTCCAGTAGCAGCACTTCCTGTCATTTAAAATGAAATTTACTTGGTCTGATTTATCATCTGAGTCACAGTACACACAATACTGAATTTACTTCTGTCTCTTGATAACTCTTCCCTCAAACTTCACTTTCCTTGGTCTACAAGGACCAGAGAAAAGCTGAGATGTTAGACATGGAAACAGAAATATTTTTAAATACTGCTATAGTGCAGCCCAGCTTGCCTTCCCCATAGAGAGGCAGAAGGGTAGAACTTTATATCAGACTCTGCGGATGGTGCATGGGCTGGCTGTGTGGATTGCCCCAAGGGGTGAAAGATCAATTCAGCTTAGCTAAGCTGTGTCAGCAGTGGCTTTCTCTAAGATGCTGATATGGCTCTGGTTGACAGTTTGAAGAAATTTAGCTGCTTTGATAAGGTTAAAGAGGGCAACCAGCCACGAAAAGAAAACAAAACACAAGGCTGCTTAGAAGCTTGATTGCATTGCTAGAAATGGGTTGTCAACTGACAAAGTTACCAACACCCATTACCCATTAAAAAAATAAAAATGAAAGGGACAAAAAAGAAAAGAAAAGAAAAGAAAAGATGAAAGCAAAGAAAAGGGAAAAGAAAAACAAAGTTCTCATAAAAACTTCTCCATTAATTTAGGATATTTATCAGCTACTCTAATACTGTAAAAAAATAAGTTTGGCTCCTGCCAATTAAAGGCATATCTGGCCTACTGTTTCTAACCCCCTTGAGAAGTGTAATGGCACCAATTAAAAATCCACATGGGATCAGGGAGGGAATAACAGCTTTTATGGATCTGTTGAGAAAAATAACAAAGTTTGTATTGTCTTCCGAAAAATCTTTTTTAAATGAATTGCTGTTGATGTCCATACAGTATAAAGAAAATCCATCCAATAAAATTTAGCAATATGTACCTCAATGTAACCTACACTTTCAATTTAAAAATTCAACCAAAGCATTGAATTTATGCCTTGACATTGATCATGGCCATTTAGCTTTAGTTCTAAGCAACTCAATTTAGTAACATGGTACAGAACACAACTTATTAAAGAGGTTATCGTATAATATCATATGTGAATCAAATAGCCAGTCCAGGCTCGATGCATGATACAGAATGCTCGGGGCTGGTGCACTGGGATGACCCAGAGTGATGGAATGGGGAGGGAGGTGGGAAGGGGGTTCAGGATGGGGAACACGTGTGTACCCGTGGTGGACTCATGTTGATGTATGGCAAAACCAATACAATATTGCAAAGTAATTAGCCTCCAATTTAAATAAATAAATTTATATTAAAAATAAAATAAAATAAATTAATTAAAAAAAATAAAGAGGTTATCAAAAATATTCTCCAGGAGCCCACAATAGCTGTTGCATGAACTAATAAGCTATCTGGTTAAACATACATGACCACTGGAAGAACCATAGCCTTGACTAGACAGATATTTGTTGGCAAAGTAATGTCTCTGCTTTTCAATATGCTATCAAGGTTGGTCATAAATTTTCTTCCAACGAGTCAGTGTCTTTTAATTTCATGGCTGAAATCACCATCTGCAGTGATTTTGGAGCCCCCCAAAATAAAGTCTGACAGTTTCCACTGTTTCCCATCTATTTCCCATGAAGTGATGGGACCAGATGCCATGATGCTCGTTTTCTGAATGTTGAGCTTTAAGCCAACCTTTTCACTCTCCACTGTTACTTTCATCAAGAGGCTTTTTAGTTCCTCTTCACTTTCTGCCATAAGGATGGTGTAATTTGTATATCTGAGGTTATTGATATTTCTCCCAGCAATCTTGATTCCAGCTTGTGCTTCCTCCAGCCCAGCGTTTCTCAGAATGTACACTGCATATGAGTTAAATAAGCAGGGTGACAATATACAGCCTTGATGTACTCCTTTTCCTATTTGGAACCAGTCTGTTGTTCCATGTCCAGTTCTAACTGTTGCTTCCTGACCTGCATACAGGTTTCTCAAGAGGCAGGTCAGGTGGTCTGGTATTCCCATCTCTTTCAGAATTTTCCACAGTTTATTGTGATCCACACAGTCAAAGGCTTTGGTGTAGTCAATAAAGCAGAAATAGATGTTTTTTCTGGAACTCTCTTGCTTTTTCCATGATCCAGCGGATGTTGGCAATTTGATCTCTGGTTCCTCTGCCTTTTCTAAAACCAGCTTGACCATCTGGAAGTTTACAGTTCACCGTATTGCTGAAGTCTGGCTTGGAGAATTTTGAGCATTACTTTACTAGCATGTGAGATGAGTGCATTCTTTGGCATTGCCTTTCTTTGGGATTGGAATGAAAACGGACCTTTTCCAGTCCTGTGGCCACTGCTGAGTTTTCCAAATTTGCTGGCATATTGCATGTAGCACTTTCACAGCATCATCTTTCAGGATTTGAAACAGCTCAACTGGAATTCCATCACCTCCACTAGCTTTGTTCGTAGTGATGCTTTCTAAGGCAATATGCATAATGCCCAATATGCTACTGGAGATCAGTGGAGAAATAACTCCAGAAAGAATGAAGGGATGGAGCCAAAGCCAAAACAGTACCCAGTTGCGGATGTGACTGGTGATAGAAGCAAGGTCCAATGCTGGAAAGAGCAGTATTGCATAGGAACCTGGAATGTCAGGTCCATGAATCAAGGCAAATTGGAAGTGGTCAAACAAGAGATGGTGAGAGTGAACGTCAACATTCTAGGAATCAGCGAACTAAAGTGGACTGGAATGGATGAATTTAACTCAGATGACCATTATATCTACTACTGTGGGCAGGAATCCCTCAGAAGAAATGGAGTAGCCATCATGGTCAACAAAAGAGTCCAAAATGCAGTACTTGGATGCAATCTCAGAAACGACAGAATGATCTCTGTTCGTTTCCAAGGCAAACCATTCAATATCACAGTAATCCAAGTCTATGCCCCAACCAGTAATGCTGAAGAAGCTGATGTTGAACGGTTCTATGAAGACCTACAAGACCTTTTAGAATGAACAGCCAAAAAAGATGTCCTTTTCTTTATAGGGGACAGGAATGCAAAAATAGGAAGTCAGGAAACACCTGGAGTAGCAGGCAAATTTGGCCTTGGAATACAGAGTGAAGCAGGGCAAAGGCTAATAGAGTTTTGCCAAGAAAATGCACTGGTCATAGCAAACACCCTCTTCCAACAATACAAGAGAAGACTCTACACATGGACATCACCAGATGGTCAACCCCAAAATCAGATTTATTATGTTCTTTGCAGCCAAAGACAGAGAAGCTCTATACAGTCAACAAAAACAAGACTGGGAGCTGACTGTGGCTCAGATCATGAACTTATTGCCAAATTCAGACTTAAATTGAAGAAAGTAGAGAAAACCACTAGACCATTCAGGTATGACCTAAATCAAATCCCTTATGATTATACAGTGGAAGTGAGAAATAGATTTAAGGGCCTAGATCTGATAGATAGAGTGCCTGATGAACTATGGACGGAGGTTCGTGACTTTGTACAGGAGACAGGGATCAAGACCATCCCCAAAGAAAAGAAATGTAAAAAAGCAAAATGGCTGTCTGGGGAGGCCTTACAAATAGCTGTGAAAAGAAGAGAAGTGAAAAGCAAAGGAGAAAAGGAAAGATATAAGCATCTGAATGCAGAATTCCAAAGAATAGCAAGAAGAGATAAGAAAGCCTTCTTCAGTGATCAATGCAAAGACATAGAGGAAAACAACAGAATGGGAAAGACTAGAGATCTCTTCAAGAAAATGAGAGACACCAAGGGAACATTTCATGCAAAGATGGGCTCGATAAAGGACAGAAATGGTATGGACCTAACAGAAGAAGAAGATATTAAGAAGAGGTGGCAAGAATACCCAGAAGAACTGTACAAAAAAGATCTTCACGACCCAGATAATCACGATGGTGTGATCACTCACCTAGAGCAGGACATCCTTCTTTTCTATACTTCATTAAAATTTTATGGTAAGGAAGAGTTGTCTCCTTTCCCCTATGTATTTGTCGGTTCTATTTTTTTTATTGATGCGTGTGTGTCTGTGTGCTTGTGTTAGTCACTCAGTCATGTCCAGGTCTTTGTGACCCCGTGGACTGCAGCCTCCCAAGCTCTTCTGTCCATGAAATTTTCCAGGGAAGCATACTGGAGTGGGTAGCCTTTCCTTTCTCCAGAGGATCTTCTCCATCCAGGTATCGAACCCAGGTCTCCTGCATTACAGGCAGATTCTTTACCAATGTAAATTTATCTTATTCTGTGGGTTAAAGTCCAATGCTATCCTTTATTTTGTGCTCAATTTTTTTCAACTTTAGGAGCTTTTTTCATGGTGGCAGCTTATTCCTTGTATAAACCACCATTTTATTTCGAGCATGTCCTTATTTCTGGTACTACAAGATAATCCATGCTCATGGTGTCCCATTCCTACACCAACCCTGTAATCAACCACTTCACCAATGAACACTGGTTTCTCTGATTAGAACTGGTGTTTAAAAACCATGGTCATAGCACAAGGCAAGCTGGTGTCCTCGTTGCTACTGGATTTCATTTTTTAGATCCCATCAGTGAACAGAGCTGGGTTGCTTTGTATGTTGGTTTTGAAAATTGTAATGCTAGCCTAATTCTTTTGACTTTAGTGGCCCTTCTTCAAAGCCCATTTGAAATTTTTCTTTTGACTCTCTTCTTGCTTCAGTGTATTCTAACTTATTATTCACTTATCAGGTGATATTTTAAAAATAAGTTTCTTTCATTCCTTCCTGAGTTCAATCAACTGCTTTTTCATTCTCTCAGTTTTTAATTCATTTGGGTATTTAACTTTTTTGAATTTCTGATTCAAGGTGAATACCCATTTTCTCAAATGCTTTTTTGAGTTTATTTA
Organism: Ovis aries; assembly: GCF_016772045.2. Taxonomy (NCBI): domain Eukaryota; kingdom Metazoa; phylum Chordata; class Mammalia; order Artiodactyla; family Bovidae; genus Ovis; species Ovis aries. The sequence continues at coordinate 29,693,556 of NC_056076.1, forward strand.
ATTCTGTTTGGAGTGTTGATTTATACTTTTCTTTCATTTTATGATTATTTTCCAGGAGAGTTTTATTCGATATATTTCTGTGAAATTTTGCTTCCTTATTATTATTATTATTATTATTATTTGCAGTAGTTCTCTGTGGATTGGACTTTCCTTTTGTACATTTTCATGATATAAGAGTGCTTTATATGATTTCTAAGTAAGTGGTTTTTCTGTTAGTCTAGTAAAATCTAGTCACTTAAATGGATTATTCCTTGTTTGTTTTCTCTTGTTGGGGGAGGGTGATGTGAACCTTCTAATTTTATAGTTCTCTTTTGCTTTGAATGACTTTACATATTTCTCTATTCTCTCCCACCTCCAACCATCATCAAATTTCCAAAAGTCAGTTTTTCTTCCCTTTTTTCTCCTTCAGAACTATGGTTTTGGAAGACTATCTTTTTATATTTTGCCTGTGGTTTTAATTATATGCAACCCTTAAATCTCTTTCAATTGCACACCTGGAACTTTAGAGATGCTCTGATTCTTTAAATTATGTGTACTTTGAAATTTCCTTTCCTCTAGTGAGCGCTCTGATCTACCTAGTCCCTTTTTTATAATTCAGATTTTGCACTGATTGCATCTTTCTGATGTCTATCCCAATGCTCATAGATTACTAGCACCCTTCTTTAGTTTACTTGACAGTTTTCTGGACTTTTGATTATTGGAAATTTTTGTGGTTGGGCAGTCGTGGGCAGAAATGTAAGGAATTCGAGTTCTGGCTTTTGCTATCCTTTTCTCTTTCTGGTCACAGTGATTTTGAAGTGTTAGTAGTCTCTGTTTTCAAGTCATATGGATGGTTATATTTTATATAAGAGTTTTATGCTTGTGAAACTACTTTGTATTTTTGGGAAACAAAAATGTGGGAAGTTGATTAAAGTGTAACCTTTTCTTTAGACACCTGGATAACCTCTGGATAAAATTTCAAAATATAACCAATGTAATTTTCTGAGATTATATGTGTGACCTAAGAAAATGAAGGGAGTCAAAGGTGATTCCAGGAATTTTTGCCTTAAAAACTGGAAAGATGGAGTTTCCACCTCATTACGTAGAGAAGACTTTGGGTGGGAAAGTTTTGGAGGGTAAATAACTAATAATATCAGGTGCCATTCTGAACCAGCTAGTTACAATTTTGCTCAGAAGAAAGGCAAAACCAATATTTTATGGTTATTGCTATGTCTCATGATATAATAGATAAATTTAAAGGCCCTTGCATTTTTTCCTTTAGTTTTCTGTCTTTGTCTCTATTTATCTCTCTCTCTCTCTCTAAATTTGGATTCATTCCAATTTTATTTTATTTTATTTTTTTATTTTTTAAATTTTAAAATCTTTAATTCTTACATGCATTCCCAAACATGAACCCCCCTCCCACCTCCCTCCCCATAACATCTTTCTGGGTCATCCCCATGCACCAGCCCCAAGCATGCTGCATCCTGCGTCAGACATAGACTGGCGATTCAATTCACATGATAGTATACATGTTAGAATGTCATTCTCCCAAATCATCCCACCCTCTCCCTCTCCCTCTGAGTCCAAAAGTCCGTTATACACATCTGTGTCTCTTTCCCTGTCTTGCATACAGGGTCGTCACTGCCATCTTCCTAAATTCCATATATATGTGTTAGTATACTGTATTGGTGTTTTTCTTTCTGGCTTACTTCACTCTGTATAATCGGCTCCAGTTTCATCCATCTCATCAGAACTGATTCAAATGAATTCTTTTTAATGGCTGAGTAATACTCCATTGTGTATATGTACCACAGCTTTCTTATCCATTCATCTGCTGATGGACATCTAGGTTGTTTCCATGTCCTGGCTATTATAAACAGTGCTGCAATGAACATTGGGGTACATGTGTCTCTTTCAATTCTGGTTTCCTCGGTGTGTGTGCCCAGAAGTGGGATTGCTGGGTCATAAGGTAGTTCTATTTGCAATTTTTTAAGGAATCTCCACACTGTTCTCCATAGTGGCTGTACTAGTTTGCATTCCCACCAACAGTGTAGGAGGGTTCCCTTTTCTCCACACCCTCTCCAGCATTTATTGCTTGCAGATTTTTGGAAGATCAGAAACTATAAAACTCCTAGAGGAGAACATAGGCAAAACACTCTCAGACATAAATCACAGCAGGATCCTCTATGATCCACCTCCCAGAATGCTGGAAATAAAAGCAAAAATAAACAAATGGGATCTAATTAAAATTAAAAGCTTCTGCACAACAAAGGAAAATATAAGCAAGGTGAAAAGACAGCCATCTGAATGGGAGAAAATAATAGCAAATGAAGCAACTGACAAACAACTAATCTCAAAAATATACAAGCAACTTCTGCAGCTCAACTCCAGAAAAATAAACGACCCAATCAAAAAATGGGCCAAAGAACTAAATCGACATTTCTCCAAAGAAGACATACGGATGGCTAACAAACACATGAAAAGATGCTCAACATCACTCATTATTAGAGAAATGCAAATCATTCCAATTTTTATTTTAACTTCTGTTGGATTTTTTCCCATTCAGGTTTATTTCTGTTTTTCATCTTCAGGATATCTTGGTCACCCCCGTCACCACTTCCACTGCTTTTCAGTGAGAATCTTTCTCAAATGTAATCCACACAACTAGCTTTTTGTCTCTGTCAGCTTAAGTTAAATATACTGTAAAAATAAGCAACCCTAAAATCTCAGTGACTTAAATCAACAAAATATATTTCTCACTCAAGTGACATATTTATGATGTTTTGATTGATCTTTGCTCCACGGCCTCTTTGCTCCAGAATCTTGACCGATGGAACAGACTCTGTTTGAAACATTGATGATCTTCTAGAAGAAGAAAGACACATGGGGAGCCATGTTTCTGATCAGAAGTGGCACACATGATGGCTTTTCACATTTCATTGACTTAAGCAGCTCATGTGAATGGGCCTGACATAAATGAAAAGAAATGTAATCAATTTGTTTCATCCGTATCTCTTCAGCTTGGTGATAGAGGACTGGGTGTTTAAATGCCATTTTTCCAACCTTGGATATCCCCTGACTTAATCTTCTTCCTCAAGTGTCTATGCAGCTAGTTACATGGCAGTCCTTTAGAACACAGGTGTTACAGCAATAAAAGGATACACTCATAGAACTGAGCATGTTTACTTGCAAGGAAACTTTAGGTTACTCTTCCATTTTATTCTTAAATTTGTCCTAAGATAACTGGCAGAAAAGTATCACCTTTAGCAAGGCAGTCTTCAATACACACAGTCAGTTAGTTCAGTCACTCAGTCGTGTCCAACTCTTTGCGACCCCATGAATCGCAACACGCCAGGCCTCCCTGTCCATCACCAACTCCCGGAGTTCACTCAGACTCATGTCCATTGAGGAAGTGATGCCATCCAGCCATCTCATCCTCTGTCATCCCCTTCCCCTCCTGCCCCCAATCCCTCCCAGCATCAGAGTCTTTCCCAATGAGTCAACTCTTCACATGAGGTGGCCAAAGTACTGGAGTTTCAGCTTTAGCATCATTCCTTCCAAAGAACACCCAGGACTGATCTCCTTCAGAATGGACTGGTTGGATCTCCTTGCAGTTCAAGGGACTCTCAAGAGTCTTCTCCAACACCACATGCAAGTACTATTTAAAAAGTATGTTAAATCAAGTCTCAAATATTCCTTTTTCTTATGAATAGAAAAATGTGGTATATCAATCTATGTTACATTTGCCATTGGAAAGCGTTCTAGAGATCTGATTGGTGGCGTAGTATAGCTCCTCTTTGTTTTTCACTTGATACTAATATTAAATTAGTCTGCATTCCATTCATTCACCCAAAAAAAGTTTATTGCTATCCAATTATGTCCCAGGGCTTTGTGCAAGGCATAAAAGAATATTTGGTTTTCCTGAACAAACTTGAAGTCTAGTGGCAAGATATTTATTAAGAAAATGATTTTACAGATAACCGACTATTATTTTAAAGAAGATGCTCAGCCTACTAGTTGGAAACTCTGATGATATACAGACTGCTTATGGGTGACTGTAAGCCATAAACTTACCAAGTAAAATGAAACATGTAAAAGAAATTAAGTTTCCTATGACTACTCTATAATACACAGAATTTGGAGACAGATTCTCCAGAGAATTTCTCTACATAAAGAGATGGCTTCCCAGGTGGCGCTAGTGGTAAAGTACCTGCTTGCCAATGCAGGAGGCAAAAGAGGTGGGGTTCAGTTCCCTGGAAGATTCCATGGAGGAGGGCATAGCAACCCACTTCAGTATTCTTGCCTGGAGAATCCCACAGACAAAGGAGCCTGGTGGGCTGCAGTTTGAGGGGTCGCAAAGAGTTGGACAAGACTGAAGTGACTTAGCACTTAGCACAAAGAGATATATCATAAAGCTGACACCTCAAAGGCAGTTCTGGTAGTGTGTTAAATGCAAAAATTATGCACTTAATTAGTACCAAAGCAAATGGCAATGTTGGTACAGCATTTAAAGCAAAAGATAAAAATGGTCTTTCTGCTGTCTAACATGTATGAGTTAAAAAAATAGCTAGTGGGAAGCTGCTATATAACACAGGGAGCCTAGCCTGGTGCTCTGTGATGACTAGAAAGTGAAAGTCACTCAGCAGACTCTTTGCGACCCTATGGACTATACAGTCCATGGAATCCACCAGGCCAGAATACTAGAGTGGATAGCTAAGGGTTCTTCCCAACCCAGAGATCAAACCCAGGTTTCCCACATTGTGGGAAGATTTTTTTTTTTTTTTTTTTTACCAGCTGAACCACAGGAAAGCCCAAGAATATTGGAATGGGTACAGTCCATCGGGTCGCTAGGAGTTGGACACGCCTGAGCGACTTCATTTTCACTTTTCATTTTCATGCATTGGAGAAGGAAATGGCAACCCACTCCAGTATTCTTTCCTGGAGAATCCCAGGGATGGCAGAGCCTGGTTGGCTGCTGTCTATGGGGTCACACAGAGTTGGACATGACTGAAGCAACTTAGCAGCAGCAGCCGCAGCAGCCTATCCCTTCTACAGAGGATCTTCCCAACCCAGAAATCCAATCAGAGTGTGCTGCATTGCAGGCAGATTCTTTATCAACTGAGCTATCAGGGAAGCCCCATGATGACCTAGAGGGGTGGGATTGCTGGTGTGGGAGGCTCAAGAGGGAAGGGATATAGCTATACATGTAGTTATGACTAATTTGAGCTGTTGTATGGCAAAAATCAAACACAACATTGTAAAGTAATTGTCCTCCAGTTTAAAAAAAAAATAGAAATTTGGAGATTTTTTGTTTGCTTAGTCATCAGGTCCTTTATTCAAATTATTCAAAGTTTTACAGAGTTAGGAAGGTTTCCTGAGGAACTGAATATTGTAGGAGACATTTTCATTTCTAGGGGAGTTGTCAATTAACTTGGTTACCTTAAACAAATAACAGCCTTTCTAAGTGTCAGTTTTCTCAAGCCTAAAATGAGCAATTGAACTAAGCTTCCTTCTAGCTGTGCTTGCTAAATGCTTCAAAGGACTGAAGCAGATTGAAAGGTAGTACATATTATAATCCACAGGTACCTGAACTCCATTCTTAAGCTAATCATGCAATTCTGCCATTTAATATTTTTTCCTACGTTTTTACTGTCACTATAATTCATCTGATATCATTAAACAATTAGGCACCTATAGTGCATGGACTGTAGCCTACCAGGATCCTCTGTACATGGAATTCTCCAGGCAAGAATACTGGAGTGGGGAGCCCTTTCTTTCTTCAGGGGATCTTCCCGACCCAGGGATTGAACCCAGGTCTCCTGCACTGCAGGAAGATTCTTTACAGTTGGAGCAACCAGGGAAGCCCCATACAAAGCAAACCACTGACTTAATCATAATACTAATATTTAGATGAAAGTTTATTATTTTTAAAAAGTCCAAAGAGTCAATACAAGGGGATACTGATATGTAAAGTTGTAAGGGCATTATTTGGTATACGTGTATGAATATGTTTATGTGGATATATATATATATATATATATATATACACACATATATATATATATATTTCACTTTTCTACATGCTAAATGTATTTCTCATGACTCTACACTTTTCTGCTATAGAGATTTCTGAGAAGCCTTGTGATGGATAAAAATAAGTTTATTTTTTGCTAAGAATACCAAGTCCCATCTTTCTCAAAAAAATAATTTAACACTTTGTAATTTGTATATGGTCACTTTCACACATCGCTAAGCCCCAGGATATTTTGAGTCCATCTGCTGAATACTCAGACATCTCCATCAATCACATAGCAGATGCTGTGCAATCAGAACCTTTGGCTCTCTTCCCTGATTTTTGGATGGAAGAGAGGGCCAGTTAGGGGTTTTGGAGACAGCACTTCAATTTCTAATGGATGCCCTTGCCCATGTAGGGCAGTGGCCTGATGCTCTAGTGATATCTACTCAGCCAGGTATTTTCCCATCCACTTTGGTGCCAGAAGGCTGTGGCCTAGATGGGTCTTTAGCCACTACTCCCAGACCACTCTTTGCATGCCAGATCTTTAGGAATGCTTGTCAATTAAGGAAGCTTCCCAATAGATCTCATCTGTTGTTTAGTTGCTGTTGTGTCTGACTTTTTTCAACTCCATCAACTGCGGCACCCCAGGCTTCCCTGTCCTTCCCTATCTCCTGGAGTTTCCTCAACCTCATGTCCATTGAGTCATGATGCCATCCAACCATTTCATCTTCTGTCGCCCCTTTCTCCTCATGCCCTCAATCTTTCCCAGCATCAGGGTCTTTTCCAGTGAGTCAGCTCTTTGCATAAAGTGCCAAAGTATTGGAGTATCAGCTTCAGCATCGGTCCTTCTGGTGAATATTCAGGGTTGATTTCCTTTAGGATTGACTGGTTTGATCTCCTTGCTGTCCAAGGGACTCTCCAGAGTCTTCTCCAGCATCACATTTCCAAAGCATCAATTCTCATCTGACTTGTAGCTAAGATTTTAGATTCACCCTCAACTTAGAATTCTAAAAAATCCTCCAGAGAACCCGAGTTCTTCCACAGGGATTTGGAATAGCTCCTGGGTATCTGAATTCTGTCAACAGGCAAGACAAGTTTCCATAGTTCTGCCCATATTCAGTTACTTAAGAAGGTATCTTTTTTGGCTGATAGTTCTGAAGTAGAGGCATGTCTCTATGAATTTTTAAATGTAATTCTCACACATCTGCCTTGAAGTAGGTATTTTTAGTATTCATATTTTTCACAGAAACTGAGTTTTATAGAAATGAACTCATATGCTCATGCTCAAGAATACAAGTAGCATAGCCAGGAACTTAAACCCAGAGCTGTCTAACTTTAAAAGTTTCCAGTGTAAGTCCTGGGGCTTCCCTGCTGACTCAGTGGCAAAGAATCCACCTGCCAGTGTAAGATATGTAGTTTCAATCCCTGGTCTGGGAAAACCCCTTGGAGTAGGAAATAGCAACCTACTTCAGTATCCTTGCCTAGGAAACCCCATAGACAGAGGAGCCTGGTGGGCTATAGTCCATGGGGCTACAAAGAACTGGATACAACTGAGTGCTAACATTTTCTCTGATACTTTCTCCAGTACTTTCAGCAAAGTGAGTCATGTCTTCCTGTGTGTTCCAAGGATTATGATGATTATTCTCATGCCAGTCTACCAGACTAGATTGACTGAGAATGGAATATAGATTATCCCTCTACCTGACATATCATACATACCCAATATGGAAGTGAATGGACTCCTGGAGCAATTATGTTTGTTTTGAGATTTTTCACAGTATTTTTGACAATGTATCACTGAATAACACATTTTTAGAATCTCAAGGGTGTCTGTGTTGATTGCAAATTTTTAATTTATTTATTTACTTGGCTTCAGCAGTTCTCAGTGGTGGCATGTGGGATCTTCAAGCTTTGTTGTGGCATGCAGGAACTTTTAGTTGCAGAGTGTGAAACCCATGGGATCGTTTCATTTCAGCTTGGGGGAATCTTTAGTTGTAGCATGCAAACTCTTAGCTATGGCATGTAGGATCTAGTTCTCTGACCGGGCCCCCTGCATTGGGAACACAGAGTGTTAGCCACTGGACTGCCAGGGAAGTTCCACAGAATCTCAAGTTTTAATTGTTCTAAATTTTGTGGGGAGTAAGAAGATAGGCTCAAAGACTTTTAAACCTCTAATAGATCAAGATATTTCTAATTGAAATATGCCCACAAACAGTTCTCTGCCATGGAATCAACTTCATGTAAATTATTAGAAGAGGACTCTCCCACTGTGTGTCTAGAACCTGCAAAAGCAGCATGGTATATATACCATATGACATGAAATAAGTTTACTGTACCCGTTGTTATCTAGCAGGATATTCTCTGAGGCTAGAGGGTGAGATAGAAGTGGTAGAAAGTTTTTCTGACCAAGAATATCTTTCTTCTTGGATATTAGAACTATCAGTTCGAATCGCCAGTCTATGTTCAATACAGGATACAGGATGCTTGGGGCTGGTGCATGGGGATGATCCAGAGAGATGATATGGGGTGGGAGGTGGGAGGAGGGTTCAGGATTGGGAACTCATGTACACCCGTGGCAGATTCATGTCAATGTATCACAAAACCAATACAGTATTGTAAAGCAAAATAAAGTTAAAAAAAAAAAAAAGAACTATCAGAGAGCAGTGTCCCATAGGGACACACCCTCTGAAGAAATGTTTTAAGAGGCGATTTATCTCTAATGATATCTCCACACCCTCTCTTAATGTTCATCCTTGAGAAATGAGTTCAAGTGTAACACCCATAGCAAGGCCAAAATATACCACTCCATCTTGAAGTAAGATAATTATTTGACTAGATCCTTACCTTGCATGCTCAGTTACTCAGTCATGTCTGACTCTTTGCAACCCCGTGAACTGTCCTCTGTCCATGGAGTTCTCCAGGGAAGAATCCTGGAGAGTGCAGCCGTTTCTTTCTCCAGGGAATCTTACTGGCCCAGGGATTGAACCCACAGCTCTTGTATCTCCTGCACTGGCAAGTGGATTCTTTATCACTTTTACCACCGCACCACCTGGGAAGCCTCAGTTCCTTGCTTTATTTGGACTTTATATCTAGAGGCAGCACATCCCTTAGATAATCCATGTCTTGAAGCTGAAGTAATAAGTTAACTTAGTGAAACTGGTATTTCTGACTTTATTAGAAAACAACATGAAGGCATTTTATAATGGTTGGTCATTAATATTAAGAACAATGAGTGATAGTCTAATTCTGAGCTTCAGTTTTCAATATAATATACATAAGAGGATGCTAATTATTGTCACTAAGTGATTAATACAAAGTGCCAAACAGGGAAATTCATTTTCTAAAACTCTTTTGGGAAACTGAATTACCTGCTTTTTCTCTCTCCATTGACAATCTCTTTTGTATGGCTTTGCCTTAAGGCAATGATGAAAAATATGTTTACTTTTATAATTTGGTTCATGCAAAGTGCATATTAGAGGAGTTTCAAAATAACAGTTGTGGGACTTCCCTAGTGGTCCAGTGGTTACGACTCTGCGTTCCCAATTCCAGGGGGCTGGGTTCAAACCCTAAAGTTCATTCAAGTTTTTCTATAAGATGTGATGGAAAAACCCAAATGGACTTCTTGGGCAACCCATTAGATCCTGCATGCTGCAGCTAAGACCTAGCGTAGCAAGAAAAGAGAAACCTGTTGATTTTCTGTCTTACGGTTAAGACTCTATTCATCAATGACCCAATCAAAAAATGGGCCAAAGAACTAAATAGACATTTCTCCAAAGAAGACATACGGATGGCTAACAAACACATGAAAAGATGCTCAACATCACTCATTATTAGAGAAATGCAAATCAAAACCACAATGAGGTACCACTTCACACCAGTCAGAATGTCTGCGATCCAAAAATCTGCAAGCAATAAATGCTGGAGAGGGTATGCAGAAAAGGGAACCCTCCTACACTGTTGGTGGGAATGCAAACTAGTGCAACCACTATGGAAAACAGTGTGGAGATTCCTTGGAAAATTGCAAATAGAACTGCCATATGACCCAGCAATCCCACTGCTGGGCATGCACACCGAGGAAACCAGAATTGAAAGAGACACATGTACCCCAATGTTCATCACAGCACTGTTTATAATAGCCAGGACATGGAAACAACCTAGATGTCCATCAGCAGATGAATGGATAAGAAAGCTGTGGTACATATACACAATGGAGTATTACTCAGCCGTTAAAAGGAATACATTTGAATCAGTTCTGATGAGATGGATGAAACTGGAGCCGATTATACAGAGTGAAGTAACCCAGAAAGAAAAACATCAATACAGTATACTAACACATATATATGGAATTTAGAAAGATGGCAATGATGACCCTGTATGCAAGACAGGAAAAAAGACACAGATGTGTATAGTGGACTTTGGGACTCAGAGGGAAAGGGGGAGGGTGGGATGATTTGGGAGAATGGCATTGAAACATGTATACTATCATGTAAGAGTCAAATCACCACTCTATGCCTGATGCAGGATACAGCATGCTTGGGGCTTGTGCATGGGGATGACCCAGAGGGATGTTGTGGGGAGGGAGGTGGGAGGGGGGTTCATGTTGGGATAGCATGAATACCCGTGGTGGATTCATGTCAATGTATGGCAAAACCGATACAGTATTGTAAAGTAAAATAAAGTAAAAATTAAAAAAAAAAAGACTCTATTCATCTTCCCTTTAAAAGCTGGGACTCTCTGCAACCCCATGGACTATATCCTGCCAAGCTCCTCAGTCCATGGGGATTCTCCAAACAAAAATACTGAAGTGGCTTGCCATGTCCTCCTCCAGGGGATCTTCCTGACCCAGGGATTGAACCCGTATCTCCTGTGTCTCCTGCACTGCAGGAGATTCTTTACCTGCTGAGCCATTGGGAAGCCCAATAACATATATTAATTAATAATAATTTAAGAGACCAAATACTGGTTTTCTAGGCTAGAATTGATGGAGAATTAGGGAGATTATTTTTTACTCTTGATACAAAAAAACTAAGCTAAAAATACTCAAGTGTACAAATAAGCATCTTATCATCTTGAATTGTGGAGAAAGAAATGGCAACCCACTCCAGTATTCTTACCTGGAGAATCCCAGGGATGGAGGAGCCCAGTGGGGTGCCGTCTATGGGGTCGCACAGAGTCGGACACGACTGAAGCAACTTAGCAGCAGCAGCAGCATCTTGAACTGGAGATTCACACATGTCATTGAAAATGAAATACTCTGTGAGTAATAGAAATTCTAGCCTAGTACATTAAAGAAGCAAAGGTTTGGTCTCTCACATAGAAATAAACAGTCCAGGGCAAGTCTATTATCATAAGATATAGTTCTTGACATCCATCCTCACCTCATGGTCTCTGGATATCCAGCCATCTTTTCTAGATTTAATTCTGAAATAAGGCAGGTAGGTATTAAGAGAAGAAACCTCCCTTTCCTGTGAGAGACATTTTAGAAAGTCTTCTCATGTGCCATTTACCAGGACTTGGTCTCATGGGCCACATGGCTTGTGGCTGGGTCTACTGCAGAGAGAAAAGTGTGGAAATGGATTAGGAGTCTTCATCACAGCTATAGTAATTAAAACTATGGACCTGGCATAGTGAAGGAAACAATAGAAACTGCAGATATTTCTAAGAGCTTGTTATGTGTCAGGCATTAAACTCAGCGCTTTATATACTTTTTTTTAATTTAATATTTAAAATAACTATTTGCAAATGAGGAAAAGAAGGGAGGTGTTAAGCAACTCAGCCAGGAGATACAAGAGTGGCAATATCAGATCTGAACACAGATTACTCCACACTGTATTACTTTGCTAAAGTAACAGTGAATTAATAGAGCAGAATAGAGAGCATATATAATAATTTACATAAAGTCAAGTTGTCATTGATTCATTAGGCAAAAATAATTATAGAATTTATGATACTAGGATAATCAGTTTTTATTTAGGAAAAATTCAACCAATATTCTCAACTCACAGCATACAACAAGATTAAAATTATATGCATTTAAAAAAACTTTAAACTACAAAATACTTGAATAAAATATATAAGTATTATTAATAATGTTTCTACTCTAATACTGACTAAGCAAGGAACTTCTGACCAGAAATATGAGGAAAGAAATGCAAATAAAAAATTGATTTGACTTTAAAACTGTTCAAAAAAATTTTTTTTAAAAGCTGAACTAGCAAAGAGAATATAAAACAAAATTTCTAGGATGAAATTTAATTTTTCATACATCAAAATTTCATTCCAATATGAATACACAAAAATATTGGCAAAAATCATTAACAGTAAACAGGAAACAGAAACCCAGGAACACATTAAACATGAAAAAATAAACAGTATTTTTTAACCTATCAAAAATTAGCAAAATTAAAAAGCTAATTGCATTTATGTTGCAGCATCCCCATGTGTCCATAGGACTGTTCTAAAAAAGCAACTGAGCAGTATCCCTCAAGCTTTCTTGAAGAAACCACACAGTAACTTAAAACCTTGATCAATTAATCCCTCTTTAGGAATCTATTCTAAGGATTTTGTGAAAGAGATAGTTAAAGATTTATTTCCAGCTATGTTTATGAGAACATTATTTGTAGACACACAGAAAAACTGTATACTGTGTAATGACAGCACAAACAGTATAACGTGTTATACAAACAGTATAACAGTATAACTCTGAAGACTGCAGTCTACAGAGCCACAGACTGAGTTCCTTGCTTACTAGCTTTGAGACCCTGAGAAAATTGTCTAACCTTTCTATGTCTCTGTTCTTTATCTGTAAATGGGTATAATGATAGTAAAGATGATATCTACTTCATGCAGCTGTCTGAGAGGAAAATATTAATATATGTAACAATACTTAGAAATTTGTACAAAGAACAGGCTATTGTTTCAGTTATTATAATTATCATTATTATTTTATGACTATTTTTATGGTGTATATATCAGATAGACTTCTATTTAGCAAAGCAAAGGAAAACTGTTCTCAAAATGAATGACATGGAATAGCTCTTAATGAAACGTTAAGAAATATACAAATTATAGAATTACTGTTTTCCTTTTTTTAGCAAAGAATTTATATTTATAGATTAAAGACTGGAAGGAAATTTGCAAAAATGTGAATAGTAGTTGTCTGTGGGATTATAGGTAATGGAATTCATGATATCAGCAGATTAAATAAGATAAAACTTAGAGTTATCACAATAGATACAAAATGCATTTTGGTAAAATCAACATTCATTCATAATAATAACTCTCAGCAAACTAGAAGTGAAAATGAAATTCTTATGCTTCGTCTATGGTATCAATCAAAGCATTTACCATTAGCATCATAACTTATAGTTGAAAAACTGAATTTTTTCCCCAAAGATAGGAAACAAGGCAAAAATGTCTACTCCTACTCCACATTCTCCTAGAGGTCCTAGACAGTAAAATAATACATGGAAATTTTGTCAAAGGCAAACAGATTAGAAATGAAAAATGAAACTGTATTGATTTACAGATGATGTGACTATATGTAGTGAATTTCAAAAAATTTATATAGAAATGCTATTAGATCAAGTGAATTTAATAGAGTTGCAGAATACAAACTCAACATACATAACAAGAAGCTGTATTTCTATATGCTTCCTATATATAATTGCAAATTATAAGTTTTTTAAAAGTTTCATTTAAACTAGAATCCCTAAAAGGGAAATATTTAAGGATAAATCTAATAAAGTATGTGAAAGCTTTGTATAGTTTTATGATGAAAACTATAAAATCTTGAGAGAAGTCAAATAAGATTTAAATATATGGTAAAAATATACTAGATTCATTAATTGGAAGACTGAATATCATTAGATATCAATTTTATCCCAAACTGATCACTGGAATCAAACAAAATACCAGCAGGATTTTTTTTGGAATCAAGCCAGTTCTAAAATTTATTTTGAAAAATAAAGAGCATTGAATAGCCAAAACAAAAGAACAAATTTAGAGGCCTCACATGACTTTATTTTAATAGTATAAAGCTAGAGTAATATAGATAGCGTGGTATTAGCAAAGGAAGGACACAGATCAGTGGAACAGAACAGACAATAGATAAATATATATGATCAAATGATTTTCAACAAAGGTGCTAAAGCAGTTCAGTGAACAAATGATCTTATTTTCAACAAAAGTTGCTGGAATGACTGGGCATTATAAGCAAAAACATAATTCCTGACCCATACTTCACACAATTTATAAAAATTAACTCAAAATTGATCATTTATTGATTATCCTTTAGGCAAAGAGTTTTTTTTTTTAAGACAAAAGGCAGGAACTATAAAAGAAAGCATTGATAAATTGATTAGACATGAAATTGAAATGTTTTAACTCTTTACAAATCATTAAGGAAAAGAAAGAGACAAGCGACATAGTTAAAGAAAATATCTGCACATATTCTGTATTCAGAATATAGAAACAACTCTCACAATGCAAGGATAATAATAACAAATAAAAAGTGAGAAATGAGTTGAAAAGACATTTTATTATAAAACAGATGTGGATGTCAAATAAGAACAAGAAAAGGTGTTTAACATCCAGACATTAGAGAACTCCAAATTAAAACCAAAGATAATGGTACTTACATATTAAAATGCCTGTTTTTAAATAAAATGATAATACAAAATGCTGGCAAGGATGTGCAGCAACAGAAATGCTCATATATTGCTGGTCAATTCAGTTCAGTTCAGTTCAGTCACTCAGTCATGTCTGACTCCTTGCGACCTATTGAACCACAGCATGCCAGGCCTCCCTGTCCATCACCAACTCCCAGAGCCCACCCAAACCCATGTCTATTGAGTTGGTGATGCCATCCAACAATCTCATCCTCTGTCATCCTCTTCTCCTCCTGCCCTCAATCTTTCCCAGTATCAGGGTCTTTTCAAATGAGTCAGTTCTTCGCATCAGGTGGTCAGAGTATTGGAGTTTCAGCTTCAACATCAGTCCTTCCAATGAACACTCAGGACTGATCTCCTTTAGGATGGACTGGTTGGATCTCCTTGCAGTCCAAGGGACTCTCAAGAGTCTTCTCCAACACCACAGTTCAAAAGCATCAATTCTTCGGTGCTCAGCTTTCTTTATAGTCTGACTCTCATATCCATACCTGACCACTGGAAAACCATAGCCTTGACTAGACAGACCTTTGTTGGCAAAGTAATGTCTCTGCTTTTCAATATGCTGTCTAGGTTGGTCATAACTTTCCTTCCAAGGAGCAAGCGGCCTTTAATTTCATGGCTGCAGTCACCATCTGCAGTAATTTTGGAACCCAGAAAAATAAAGTCAGCCACTGTTTCCCCATCTATTTGCCATGAAGTGATGGGACTGGATGCCATGATCTTCGTTTTCTGAATGTTGAGCTTGAAGCCAACTTTTTTACTCTCCTCTTTCACTTTCATCAAGAGGCTCTTTAGTTCCTTTTCACTTTCTGCCATAAGGGTGGTGTCATCTGCATATCTGAGGTTATTGATATTTCTCCCGGCAATCTTCATTCCAGCTTGCGCTTCCTTGAGCCCAATGTTTCTCATGATGTACTCTGTATATAAGTTAAATAACAGGGTGACAATATACAGCCTTGGCGTACTCCTTTTCCTATCTGGAACCAGTCTGTTGTTCCATGTCCAGTTCTAACTGCTGCTTCCTGACCTGCATACAGGGTCTCAAGAGGCAGGTCAGGTGGTCTGGTATTCCCATCTCTTTCAGAATTTTCCACAGTTTATTGTGATCCACACAGTCAAAGGCTTTGGCATAGTCTAAAGCAGAAATAGATGTTTTTCTGGAACTCTCTTGCTTTTTCCATGATCCAGCAGATCTTGGCAATTTGATCTCTGGTTCCTCTGCCTGTTCTAAAACCAGCTTCAACATCCGGAAGTTCACGGTTCACATATTGCTGGTGAAAATGCATAAATGCTGCAGCCACATTGGAAAACTGTTTGGCAGTTTCTTCAAAAGTTAAACATACACTTACTCTACGACTCAGCAATTTTCCTCCCAGGTTTCTATCCAAGAGAAACTCATGCACAAGTCCACAAGAAAATCTTATGCAAACATTCGTTCATAGCATCTGTAGTCAAAATACCCCCAAACCGGAAACAATTCAAATGCCATCAGCTGATAAATGCAGAAACAAATTGTGCTACAGCCATGGTATGGAGTGTTAAATGGTATAAGAGAAAAAAGAAAATATACCGAACATCATGGTTGACTCTCAAAAGCATATGCAAAGTGAAAGAAGCCAGACCGAAAAAGCCAAAATACTATATAATTCCATTGAATGCCTTTCTGGAAAAGAGAAAACTTAGGTACAAGGAAACAGGTCTGGAGTTTCCAGGAGGTGGGCATAGAAGGAGATGGTCATCTATGAAGTTCATAGGGAAATCTTTGATATGATTGAAATATTTCATATCTTGGTTGTTGCGGTGGTTATTTGACTGCATACATTGTCAAACTGTAAGAACTATATACCTAAAAGGAATTAGTTTTATTGTATGTCAATTGTACCTCAATAAAACTGACTCAAGACCAATATCAACAGACAGAATTGGTGACTATGGAAGCATTCAGAACCTAAGAATACCCCTAAGATCTCAATAGCATTCAATTCTTTCCAATAATTATTCCTTGTTCTTTCAACACCACCTCCTAGTGACTGAAAGTATTGGGGATAGTGGATTATTAAGTAAAGAGAGGTTTATTTAGCGTTAAAACTCCAGCATCTGAAATATATCTTTTGATCTCCTTTACCACCAGGTCAAGGACTTTGAGCTTTATTTCTTTTTATTTAGTGCCTAGTACATGCTGGAGAAATGTGTCTTAGGTTGAATAAAATTGGGAAGGGATAGTCAGGGAGTTTGAGATGGACATGTACACACTGCTACATTTAAAATGGATGACCAGTAAGTACCTCCTGTATAGCACATGGAACTCTGCTCAATATTATGTGGCAACCTGGCTGGGAGGAGAGTTGGTGGGAGAGTGGATACTTGGCTGAGTACCTTCATTGTTCACCTGGAGCTATTACAATATTATTAATTGACTATACCCCAATACAAAGTAAAAGGTTTTTGAAAATTGAGAAAAATCCTCTGAAGTGGTAAAATTTGCACCATCATTCATCTCTGTTTACCCAATAATCCTAGATCTGAACATTTTCCTGTTTCTGTGTGTTAGTCACTCAGTCATGTCCGACTCTTTGCAACCCCATGGACTGTAGCCCACCAGGCTCCTCTGTCCATGGGGTTCTCCAGGCAAGAATACCGGAGTGGGTTGCCATGCCCTCCTCCAGGGAATCCTCCCAACCCAGGGATCAAACCCAGGTCTCTTACATTTCCTGCGTTGGCAAGCGTGTTCATTAGCACCTCTGGTTCATTAGCACCATCTGGGAAGCCCATATTCAACATAAAACATGGATTTTTTTTTTACTATTAATATATTCTTTTAATCTACCTTTTTTGTTAAGTAGTGTAGCAAAAGGTATCTTCATTTTAACATGTGGTATACTTATAATGCCCATTTAACTTACTAGATATGCCCAAAACACCTCTTCACTGATTCTGTAGCAGTCTATGAATTCATAATCACCTTGAACATTTTGACATAAGCAAAGCAGGAACTGAAGGAATGAGGCCCAACAGAAGTGAAACAGAATATTGTGTATGCCTATCTCAGACTTCGAAAATGGCTTGTCTGGTCTGTGAGGGCCCAGGAAACAGCAACTGAACTGGGGGGATACACAGAGCTGGAACTCAGAATCAAGGTCTCTATGTGATGGCAGCTGAGACACCAATAAGGACAGTAGCATCTCACTTTCTCAGATTTGGGGCACTGTCATTTTTGGAAATGATTGGGTACATGTTGAAGGTATACCAACTTAATGCTTCTGCTTTCCAGTGTCTGTGTCTTTTGTTCTTAGGGAACACCTCATGCAATATTTCTAGAGACATCTTCCTTATTTATACTGAAGGAAAGCCTCTGGTCACGAGCAGCATTTAGAAGAGCCTGCCATCCATCTTCGGGGAAGGCCAAAGTGTTCCATCTCAATTGTGTCATGTCCTAAAGGTACCCTGGACAGCACCATCTCTGCTGAAAGCGTCTCTACTTGTAGATTAAAAAATTAGAATGTGCATAGGGTCATAATTCTTCTCTGTATCTATTTCTCCCAGTTACAGTAACTTTCTTTGTTTAGCAGAGCAGGAAAATATACACAGTGCTCTTGGAAAACATACTGAGCTGTCATCATGAGGCGTGTGCTCTTGACAGGGTATCTACTGCTATCGTATGTCCAGAAAGAACGGAGGAGAAACAGAAGCATCTTTATGTGTAAAACCACTGTCTGCCCTGTTAGAAGTAGGTCACAGAAATTGGCCCCTCCTCTTGGGGGAAGGGCAACAGATTCTACTTAGCGTCCTGTTTCTGACCTCAGAGTCCAGTGATGTGGTAACTGAAAGTGAAGGTCACTCAGTCGTGTCTGATTCTTTGCTACCCCATGAACCATACAGTTCATGGAATTCTCCAGGACAGAATACTGAAGCACGTATCCTTTCCCTTCTCCAGCGGATCATCCCAAGCCAGGGATCGAACTCAGGTCTCTCACACTGCAGGTGGATTCTTTACCAACTTGGCTATCAGGGATGTACACACTATCTGTTTGCTTACCATGCCCACTACAGTTGGTAATGCAGCTACCAGGATCCTTAATGATCAGAGTTCATTTTTGTCCTCCTGGACATGGAACAACAGACTGGTTCCAATAGGGAAAGGAGTACATCAAGGCTGTATATTGTCACCCTGCTTATTTAACTTATAGGCAAAGTACATCAAGCAAAATGCTGGACTGGATGAAGCACAAGCTGGAATCAAGATTGCCAGGAGAAATATAAATAACCTCAGATATGCAGATGACATCACCCTTATGGCAGAAAGTGAAGAAGAACTGAAGAGCCTCTTGATGAAAGTGAAAGAGGAGAGTGAAAAAGTTGCCTTAAAACTCAACATTCAAGTGATGACATCTAGTCCCATCAGTTCAGTTCAGTCGCTCAGTCGTGTCTGACTCTGTGACCCCATGAATCGCAGCACGCCAGGCCTCCCTGTCCATCACCAACTCCCAGAGTTCACTCAAGCTCATGTCCATCGAGTCAGTGATGCCATCCAGCCATTTCATCCTCTGTCGTCCCCTTCTCCTCCTGCCCCCAATCCCTCCCAGCATCAGAGTCTTTTCCAATGGACTGGTTGGATCTCCTTGCCATCCAAGGGACTCTCAAGAGTCTACTCCAACACCACAGTTCAAAAGCATCAATTCTTCGGCACTCAGCCTTCTTCACAGTCCAACTCTCACATCCATACATGACTACTGGAAAAACCATAGCCTTGACTAGATGGACCTTAGTCGGCAAAGTAATGTCTCTGCTTTTGAATATGCTATCTAGGTTGGTCATAACTTTTCTTCCAAGGAGTAAGCGTCTTTTAATTTCATGGCTGCAGTCACCATCTGCAGTGATTTTGGAACCCCTCAAAATAAAGTCTGACACTGTTTCCACTGTTTCCCCATCTATTTATGGCATCTAGTTATTATATAGCATTATATACCATGGTTGGGGAATATTGAGCATATCCTGAAATAAAAAATGAAAGTGTTAGTTGCTTAGGTGTGTCTAACTCTTTATGACCCCATGGACTGTAGCCCACCAATTTCCTCTGTCCACGGAATTCTCTAAGCAAGAATACTGGAGTGCTTCTTCAGGGGATCTTCTCGTCCCAGGGATTGAGCCCAAGTCTCCTGCATTGCAGGCAGGTTCTTTACCATCTGAACCAACAGGGAAGCCATAAGTGTGCTCAAGCCTGGTCATTTCAAGTATTTGTACAAAATAGAAATTCCTGTTTCATATATATTCATATGATCATATATATATATATATATATTCAGTTCAGTTCAGCAAATTTGTTCAGTATATAATATGTATTATATACATATTATATATATAATATGTATTATATACATATAATGTATATAATATGTATTATATACATATAAAAGTCATATATATTCATAAAATGGATTTATATACATATGATCTATATGAATATATATATGAAACTTGGGAATTTCTATTTTGTAAAAATTTTTGAAATGACCAGGTTTGAGCACACTTAGAGTTTCCCTGATAGCTCAGATGATACATTCTGCCTGCAAGGCAGGAGACCAAAATCCATGGAGATTCCCAGGTGGCACCAGTGATAAAGAACCCTCCTGCCAATGCAAGAGACATGAGGCACGGATTCAATCTCTGGGACAGCGAGATCCCCTGGAGAAGGAAATGGCAACCCACCCCAGTATTCTTGCCTGGAGAATTCCATGGACAGAGCAGCCTGGCAGTCCATAGGGTCGCAAAGAATCAGACATGACTGAAGCCACTTAGCAGGCAGGATGAAAGAACACATATAAAATCCCCAGTGAGTCCTATTTTAAGTAAGTCAGAAACTCTAGGGCATGGATTCTGACGGGCAGACAGTTGTGGGGATCCTCTCATTAGGATAAGAAGTCTGCCTATTCCCAACACAGTTCTCACACATGAATTTTGTCAGTCTGATATAAGATATCTAATTGAATTTTTTTCTTTAGATTTATGTCCACCACTCCATGTTACTTTTATCACTATAGTTATGGATTTGAAGATTCCCTGATAGCTCAGATGGTTAAGAATCTTCCTGCAATGCAGGAGGTGTGGGTTCAGTCACCTGGAGAAAGGAACAGTTACTCATTCCAGTGTCCTTGCCTGGAAAATTCCATGGACAGAGCAGCCTGGCAGTCCAATGGGTCACAAAGAGTTGGACATGACTGAGTGACCGACACTTTCACTTTCATACACTTTAAACTAAAATCATGAAAATACACTTGATTTGCTATCCTGCTTCTCCCCCTCACCCATCTTAACAAAAACATAACCTTATAGCCCATTGCTTTAGCCAGAAATGTAGGGGTTTTCTATGATTTCTTGCCTTCCATTACTCTTCAATTTAATTTGTAACCAAGTCCTGTTGATCTTACCTCCTGAACACCTCCCAAATCTATGCTTCTCCCTTTATTTATTTTCTAAGAACAAGCTTGGAGAAGGCCATGGCAACCCACTCCAGTACTCTTGCCTGGAAAATCCCATGGACAGAGGAGCCTTGTAGGCTGCAGTCCATGGGGTCGCTAGGAGTCGGACACAACTCAGCGACTTCACCTTCACTTTTCACTTTCATGCATTGGAAAAGAAAATGGCAACCCACCCCAGTGTTCTTGCCTGGAGAATCCCAGGGACTGGGGAGCCTGGTGGGCTGTCGTCTCTGGGGTTGCACAGAGTCGGACACGACTGAAGCAACTTAGCAGCAGCAGCAAGAACAAGCCTAATGAACTTTTTACTGCATCAAATCTGAAAACTTGGAATGTACAGCTTGGTGACAATAGTTAACAGCAATGTATGCTTGAGAGTTGCTAAGATAATAGATCATAAGAATTCTTATCTCCCTTTACACACACACACACACACACACACACACACACACACATTGTTACTATTGGTGGTGATGAACATTAATCAGACTTGTGATCATTTAGCGCTATATACAAATAGCAAATCATTATATCATATATCTAAATTCACATGTTATATGTCAATGATAACTTTTTTCAAATGGTTTTTTATTGTGGTAAATGTCACATAGAATAAAACATGCTATTTTTAACCATACTTTACTGTAGAGTTCAGTGGCACTAAGTACATTCATGTTGTGCGACTTTCAGACATCATCCACCTTCCGAATTTTTCACCTTCCTAAACTGAAACTGTCTACATTTAACACTATCTCCTTACCCTCACTCCCCATCCCTTAGTGTACATTCTGATTCTATGAATTTGATTAGTCTAGGTGCTTTGTATAAGTGGAATCAAACAGTATTTGTCTGTACCTAGTGTATGTTGGAATGCATTTTTAAGGTGAACTTAATGTATGTCCTACAAACAGATTGTATCTTTTTCTTTCATTATCAGTCCTATTGCAAACCTTCATCATCTCTTTCCCAGATTCTGCAATAGCTGTGTAACTGGTCTCCCAGCTCCAATCCACGTCCCACCACAATCCATTTTCTATTCAGCAATAGTCATCTACAAAAATACTCTCTAGAAATTTCCCATCAGGTTTAAAATATCTCCAGTCTTCTTAGCCCAGCTTATGAGTCTCTCCAAAATTCGGGCCCCGCCTTAGCCTTCTGTCCTCAACTCATCTCACTCCTCTGTTCACCCATAGGTACAGACTGACTTTCCTTCAGTTCCCCGAGGGCACCCAATTCATTCTTGCCTCGCCTCAAGAAGTATCTGTCTTCTAACTATGTGTTACCCATCTGCCCTTTTTAGTTCTTGACTTGAATGTCACCTTCAGAGTGTTTCATGAACGATTATCTATAGTGTAACTCTATGCTCAGCTTCTAGAACAAAGAATGACAAAAAGGTAGATTCCAGAATACTGATGGAGTTAAACCTATGCAGATGAGAACACTGATACCTGAAGATATAAAATTACTCTCAAACAGTGAATGGCACCTGGGGAATACAATTTCAAATCCCAGTGCTCCTGACTGGTTTATTCCCCTGCTAGAATTAGACTCTTGACTTTTTGCTATGCCTGTGTTGTCCTCCCTTCAAAACCAACTGGCTAAGAACTCCTTTGATGTCACTACTTGGAAAACCTTTACTGGGTCTCCATTGCCTATACCTTTCTAGCATTTAAAGTCCTTACACTGAATTCATTTCATCTATGAAATATTTTTTCCACTACCATATAGAATTCCTGTCCTCTTGTAGCCAGTGTTTGCCATGTTAAAAATTCCTCTATTTTTTTCTTTTACCTCTCATCTTTAGAATTCTGTCTCCATTTCTGGTTTTTTTCCACCACTGATGTGATACTAACTCATTCATTAGAAATTCACAGAGAGTCAACTCAGTGTTAGTCATTGCTCAGATTCAAGACCCTCCCCTGAGCCACGGCTTTAGTAAAGGTTGTGTTCTAGGACTTTCCAAAATGCACACTTCTTTGGGTACAATGCCCTTGATGTTAGCTCCTGCTGAGCCAGTTTTCTGATTCAAACTCTAGTTTCATAAATCAGGAGCTCCCTTTGACTCTGATTTTTAAGGTTTCTAGAAAATTAGTGGCAAATTATATATATCCTACTGCAAAGTTCATATGGGCCTGGAATTATTCTCCTTTTGTTCTATCAAAGTTTGCAGTGAGTGAATTAAAAAGAAGTGAAAGAAAACTAAGTGCTCTCAAACTTCATCCGTAGACGCCCACTTCCATGTTGAGGCAAACTTTAAGAAATATATACTTTTAATGAAGTCCCATTAAAACCAGATATACTGTGCAGGGTAGCTTTTATATATTTCTCTTCACATCATTGCTGATTTCCCAAGGTACTTGTGTTCACAGAAGCCCTTCTTTTCCTATCAGCCTGCTTCTCCTGCCAAATGCATTCATTGAGGCCACAAGGCAAAGATTTAGAGAAAATGTTACCACAGAAGCAAAACGATGCCTCTAAAACAGCACTGTAATTTTGAATCATAGACTAGGAGCACACTGATGTAAAAAGAGAGTTTGCTTCCATTATAACTGAGGAAATTATGTTGAGTAATATAAAGCAAAGGGAAGAAAAGAAAAAGAAAGAATAATACATAACCTTCAATTTTTTTTTTAATGTTACTGATCAGAATTTGGTCACTTGTGACACTGCTGGAACATTCCTTCCATCATTTCAAAGAAACTATGACTTTGAATTCTAAACCCAAAATGGTGGCCCTGAAACTCTTATTCCCATGGTGCAGGGGTAGCTGCTTTAGTCACCTGCTTCTTCATATGAGGACTAGATTTCTCTAGTGAAACTGGAGGCACAGGGTGTAATTCTGGTGGCTGACTCTTCAAAAATAAGAATCCCCTTGAGTCCTCCTAGGAGTTTTCACTTCTAGAAATTAGAGCTAGATTTTCTAATGTGCTTACTGCCTAAACTTGGTCATTTTTATTTACCTTTCTATGATTTATTTTTTTCCTATCCATTAAGTGAAGCAATACCTCTATTATATGACTAACCTAAGAATTAAATGAGTACTAGGACAGTCCTCACCATTGCCTTCTCACTCTAAATTTCACTATTTTCTTTTGACCTAAATATCTTCTTTGAAGACAGGATAGTATTCCTGAAATTCTGTCTCTACATCTTCTTGCATTTATTCATTTTTTTTTGGTTGATGTAATTACTTGCTTCCTGAGATTTCTATTTATTGATTCCTGATCCCCTGCTGCTGCTACTGCTGCTAAGTCACTTCAGTCGTGTCTGACTCTGTGCAACCCCATAGACTGCAGCCCACCAGTCTTCCCTGTCCCTGGGATTCTCCAGGCAAGAACACTGGATTAGGTTGCCATTTCCTTCTCCAATGCATGAAAGTGAAAAGTGAAAGTGAAGTCACTCAGTCGTGTCCGACTCCCAGAAACCCCATGGACTGCAGCCCACCAGGCTCCTCCATCCATGGGATTTTCCAGGCAAGAGTACCTGATCCCCTACTCTTGCATAAATATCCTCTGTTTGTTTATTGCTAGATTTCCCAGCTATAACCTGCTTGCCTTTTAGAACTTCTTTCATTTATTTATTCATTCATTCCACAATTAGCTAATGTCCAGCTGCTCTATCCCAGGGAATAGGCAAGACACTATGAATAACAAGACAAAAAAATGGAACCTCCTATGTTGAAGGAGAAATTCTGTTAATTTGATAGATCAGGGCTAAATAGATCACAGCTAGATAGGCTAGTAGGAAGTTTCCAGTGGAGCCCTGAAACAGAAGGTAACACAGTTCAGAGGAATTATGAAAAAGTTCTGCTCGTCATCTAAGACAAAGGCTCAAACATTTGAAAGGTGGTCCCAGGATGAACAAGAGAGAAGTGCGGCAAATGGGACATGAGAGTGAGAAAGCCAATAAGTGGTGTGTCGATGGATGGACTGTGGGTGACCGAGGCTCACTCTGAAGACCCTTATAGAACTCAGCTCAGAATTTTCCCACAAAGAAATGGGAAAGCTGGGAATATTTTTCTACCAATTGAATGTCTCTTTGGTTGAGGAGTGTTTTATGGGTGTTGAATACCTGCCTTGAACTTCAACTGAAAATGCTACCCTAGGACCAAAGAAAGCCCTCAGGCAGAGAAGCAAAAAAAAAAAAAAAAAAAAAAGGCAGGTGTTTTCAATGGGTGCTATCAGAGTATAAGCAAACTGTTCGCTGGGGCTATAAATGTACATGGAAAGGAGCTGAGAGGACAGAGGACAGGGCACACAGAATCTGCTGCACAATTCTAATTTTTCAAAGTTCCATCCTTTAATTGCTGCTCTCTAGTTGCTCACCTAACCAGTGCTCCAATCTTACTTGAATCTCAGCTCTTACAGAAACAGCTATTTAGTTCTAAATGAGCACACATTGTAGAAGATATTTTGCCTTGCATTTCTTACCTATAGTTGGTCTTAGCCATAGATACTAGTATTTTCCCCAGCAGAATCAAAGTTTGTATCCTTTAAAATGGCTGGGATGAAAGATGGCTTCCCATTATATCCCTCTGCTCCAATAGACATTAACTGATGGGTCTTTATACTCGGGAGTAGGCAAGACATAATGTGACTTTCTTTACTCATTGACCGAGATAAAACTTTCCTCTGGCCTAAAAATCTTTTATGAATTGTGCTACTTTTCCTAAAGTGAAAAAATGATATATAGATATTTTTGAAACTGTTTCATTTGCATCACATGATTCCTGATTACAGATTACCCCAAATACGGTGAGTTTTATGAAGGCAGTGACCTTTGCCTTCCAACCAACCTCTTTACCTTATCCTTTTACAACTATCAAAGTTATTTTTCTAAAACATGTCCAAAAATAGCATTCCCTTCCTGATAAATTTTCACTGGCAAGTTCAGATTTTGGCATGGTATTCAAAATCTTTAAGAGTCTGGTTTCACTTCGGATTTTGAATACTTTTTAAAATACTGAAACGTATACCATTTTAAATATCTAAACATATTCATGGCCATTTCCAAAATTCTATCCCAAAGATATGCTGCCAGTACTGTTAGAAAAGTACCCATACAAGGCCATTTGTTGTAGCACTATTGGTAATAGCAAAGTCTGCAAACAATCCAACGTATTATCAGTAAGAAACCAGTAATTGAATGACAGTGGTGTCATTACACAGTGAAATGTTAAGCAGCTATAAAAGGGAATGAAATGTTAGTTTTTATAGTTCTATGGAATGATCACAGGTTATCTCACAGAGTAAGTATATATACTCAAATTTTAGCATCTCTAGGAGGTTACACTTGTTTGATAAGATGGAGTAGTTGATATGTTTTACTGGAGTTCTTAGACAAGATCCAAGTTTCTCTACTTCAGATACTATGGTATCTAATAAAAATGCTTGATTCCCTTTACTGTTTAGCAAGTTAGATGCTTGGAAAAATATCTGATCACTTCTAAACCATTAGATCATCAGGCTGACATTATTGGTATAACAGCAGCTCATTTTGTCTCTGGGACTTTAGCTTCTCATTTCTTAATATTGTTTCTACCTTTCATATAATCTTGTCAGTCAGTACCCTGGCTCAGTAGCATTCACTGAGCATTGCATTAATCCATTTGAACTTACCGAGTATCAGACGTTACAGAGAAAGCTAGATGTTTTCCAATATCATTCTAAGCAAAATAATTTGTAGCTGTGTTATGAAAATCCAGTAAAAGATTCCATTTCTTATACTCCTTTGAAGCTACATGTGGTCATGTGACTAAGTGCTGCCCTTTGGGATGTGCATGTATTTTCCAGTGCAGTTCCTGGGTTGCACACTTCAAAGGAAGAAGCATGCCTGACCCCTCCAGTGACCCCTTCCCATGGGCCATAATGTGGATATATTGACAGTAGCTGGGATGCCCATTTTGAGCAGTGAAATGCAAACTCTGGACTGAAAATGACATAGCAACAAGATGGAAGGGTGTGGGCCTCTGTTGATTGTGGTACCTCCTACTGGCCTTGGATGACTGAGCCATATTTTATGGAAGAAGAAAATAACTTCCTATTCTATAAACCGTCATTATTTTGATCTCTCTCTTAACAGAAATCAAACTTTCACCCTAACTAATACATTAAGAAATAACTTAGATTCTGGGAAGAATAAAGGCAACTTGTTAGTTCTCAGCATTCTTCACAACGGCTTAGTTTTTTTCCCCACTGTCTTTTTAATGTTTATTTTTATTTATTTGGTCTTAGTTGTGGCATACATGATCTTCAGTTGCAGCATGTGGGATCTGTGGCATGTGGGATCTAGTTCCCTGCTCAGGGATCAGACTCGCCCCACCTTCCCTCCACCATTGGGAGCACATAGTCTTGGCCACTAGAACACCAGAGAAGTCCCCAATAGCTTAGATTTTTTGAAGTAGAGACTAGACGTTTAAATAGTTTCATAGTTTGAAAATCTGTGCTGATAGAAATTTATTATATCTATAATTCTAACATGGTTTTTGCCCTAGTGCTCTTAATCTTTCTTAGTTTGCTCTCAAAACTCTAAAGCAAGTTGAGCTAAGAAACAATGTATCAAACAGTATCGGTTGAAGCAATTTACGGACACCAGATTTAATATCAATTTTATAGTGATATCGCCAAATGTCAGAAGAGCAAAATGAAATCCAGTGTAAACCTTGCCCTAAAAATAATTGTCTAAAATGTTTAAGTTCAAAGAATATGTGGGTAACCTGAGGCCTTAACCATACTTAAAAATTGGAAATGGCGATTGTAATATGAGGAGAGAAAAGTGTGCGTAATTTTCAGACTGTGAGAAAGCAATTATTTTCTTGGGTCAGAAAAATTGTACTAGGTAATTTTTCATCCCTGTTTTTCAAGCTAATAGCTTCCAGGTTCTTTTAACAAACCACCTAACTTTCAAGATAGCTGGCATCAAAATAGTTTCATATTTTAATGCTCAGTAAAGAGTCAAATACTTGACAACTGTGGAACCCTGAGGAATGTGTATCTAAAGTATTTTAAGAATAAGAGGGAGTTATGAACAATTCAGCTGTGAGGCAGCATTTCTCAAGGTAAGGATCAAGGATCACCAAGTGAAATATTTAAGAGGTTCCCCAGGAGATCTGTTTACACACAGAAGTCAAAAACCAATGATTAACTGTATAAATGTACAAAGGCAAAGTATGATATTTATAGTTACCATTTATCAAATATCTATTATGTATCAAGTTTGCTTACATGATATTTCATTTAATCCTAACACCTCTAAAAGATAGACAACAGTTCACTGTTTTACAAATTTAGAACTTGAGAGATAGAAACCTTGAGTAATGGCAGAGGTCCAACATAGGCTTTGGACCTATGTTGATTCTCACTATGATATACACAAGCATTTAATGTTGCTTAGGTTTATATTTAAATAGTGATGCAGCTGATATAGTGATCAGAGGCTTCTAAAAACTATTTAATCACTGAGTGCTCAAAATCTCTAATGCTGGGATATATAGGTTCTTTCAAGATGCAAAGAAGTAGAAGACGTAAGGTCCTTCCTCAGTGACCTTAAATTTAGTTGGAGAAAGAAAACATGTAGAGAATAAAAGTAAAATAACAACACAGAATGGCCCAGAGATGACTCTTCATAATGCTGGACTTGAGGCTATGGCCAGGATGTAGCTAACATAAAGAGTGAGTGAAAGGACTTTCCAGGGAGTTGATATTTAAGATAATCACTTACATTTGGCAAACCTTCTCCACACTTATGTTTAAATCATGAACATATTTAAATCATCCTAATCTTTGAGGCCCCCAATTATAATAGTCACATACAATAGGGTATATAAATCTTGCTTAAGGAATTACATTGCCTTCTCTGCTTGATATTTTGGCAGATCTCAAAGGTGAGTGATCGCCTATTCTGTCTCCATGTTTCACAGATGAAGAAACCAAGGTTTAAGATGTAAAGTAATTATCCAAGGTCGTTCAGTGTATCCATCATAGTTCAATGAAACAAAGTCAACTATTGGCAGGGTTGGAATCTATTCGCAACATCTGCTCATAGATATTTAGTAAGAAAAACCATCTGGGATGCATGTTTTTAAATAAAACACATTCTGAGAGCCTTTTAGGAACACTCAGTGGAAAAGTATTTTGATATTGCTTCAGATTGCATTCAATATAATACTTTGCCCCCTCCAAGTTGGAGCAGATGACTCAGGGATTTGTAGACATGACTGAGGAGGGAGCAGAGATGTCACATCACTGGGCATGCAACACAATTTCAGAGCATCTTTATCCTGAAGAATTCAACATGCTTTGCAAACATAGTTTAATTAAGCTTCACAGCAGGGGAATCTAAGGTGGAAGAGGGTAAGAACGATTGTAAAAGAGAAGCATGTGAGTGCTTAGAAAATGAAATAGATGTGAGGGTGACCTTTCTATGATCATTGCCACTTTATTGATCTCAAAGGTGGGTTAGTCCCCTTCTCGAAGCTGTAGACATTGCATTAAAGAAGGTGACCTTTTTCTCAACTGACACATATTTTTAAGTTAAATATATGCCCATCTTTGCCTTTAATCATTTTTTCATCCTGTTAACTCAGAAAACAGCTACTGAGAAAGTGCATCAATTGGTACTTTGCTACATACTGTGAATAAGATGAATAGTAATAAAGATGAGTAAGTTATAGCTCTTAATAACAAGGAAACTACAGTCTAGTAGAGAAATTTAGAAATGTATAAAAACTACTGTTAATGCATAACATAATAAATACAATATTAACTCCGTGAAAGAACATTAAAAAATTTATAACAGATAGAATGACTAACTAAAGAGAGCTGATTTTTGGCCTTCTGTTAATTCAATTAATAAGGTTGAAATTTAGGAATCTGAGTATTACTGGTTTTGCCTAACGTGCTTTTTTTTTTCCTTTTTTTACAAATGAGTAAAGGTGTAGATGACATGACAATAAGAATTATGAATAGTATGAGACTACAAGGGTTAGAAGAAATAGTGAAAGTGAAAGTTTGCTCAGTCGGGTCTAATTCTTTGTGATCGCAAGAACTATAGAGTCCATGAAATTCTCCAGGCCAGAAAACTGGAGTGGGTAGCCATCCCCTCTCCAGGAGATCTTCCCAACCCAGGGATCAAACCCAGGTCTCCTGCATTGCAGGCGGATTCTTTACCAGCTAGCCACAAGGAAATCCCAAGAATACTGGAGTTGGTAGCCTATCCCTTTTCCAGGGGATCTTCCCAACCCAGGAATTGAACTGGGGTCTCCTGCATTGCAGGTGGATTCTTTACCAACTGAGCTATCAGGAAAGCCCCAAGGGGATGATAAATTTGAGATCTAAGGTGATATTAATAGTGTGGCCAGATGGGCTGCCTTTAATAAGAACACAGGTAATGGAAATTTATTTTTTAGTTCTATATTTGAATGCAAAAACCAATGCTATAAGTTTATAAAACTCTACTCACAAAGCTCATTTAGGAAAAAAAAAACCACTGTAACAAAAACAGCTAAGACTCACAGTATTTATACTATGTGCCAGATACTCAACTATATACTGTAAATATAAATATATATTATATATTTAATACTTTAATTAGGTATACATTATATATTTAATACTTTATATTATATATATATAATCCTCACAATAGACTATGCCCTGGGCACTAATATTGTCTTCATTCTATAAATGAGGAAATGAAGTATTGGGTAAGTTAAGTAATTAACCCAATTTGATTCCTGAGCCAATTATTTGAAGCATGATCTATTTTTTGACAGATCAAGGCCCCAATTCCCCTCTTAATTTTTCAGTTATAATATGTAGGAGTGTTTTCTGGGTACTTAAGTACAAAGTAATGATGATATTAATGCTTTAAGGTGGATTCTGAGCTTCTTTTCAGATCTTTTTGGAGTGAAATACAAAATTGTTGTTGTTTTTCATCACTAAGTCATGTCCAACTTTTCTGTGACCCCATGGACTGTAACCTGTCAGGCTTCTCTGATCCATGGAATTATCTGGGCAAGAATACTGGAGTGGGGTGCCATTCCCTCCAGGGGATCTTTCCGACCCAGGGATCAAACCCTCCTCTCCTGCACTGGCAGGGGATTCTTTACCACTGGAGCCATTTGTATGTGTGCTGGGTGTGTAAACTCAGTCGCTCAGTCATGTCTGACTTTTTGCAACCCCACCTAGGAAGCCCAAAATACAAATTACTTACATAGTATAAACTCTATTTGGTCATGTTTCGAAGTAAAAAATGTCATAAAGACAATTTAAAAATCATTCATTTAATGTTGCATGAGTCATTGGAAGGACAGATGTTGAAGTTGAAACTCCAGTACTTTGGCCATCTGATGCGAAGAGCTGACTCATTTGAAAAGACCCTGATGCTGGGAAAGATTGAGGACAGGAGGAGAAGGGGACAACAGAGGATGAGATGGTTGGATGGCATCACTAACTCAATGGACATGGGTTTGGGTAGACCCCAGCAGCTGGTGATGGACAGGGAGGCCTGGCATGCTGTGGTTCATGGCAAAGTGTTGGACGCGACTGAGTGACTGAACTGAACTATGTTTTCTAGATGTATTTGGTAAGCAGAAAATCTCATATCATTAACATTTTTAATGAAAACCACCCCTGATGGAGTGTGTTGTGATTTTTGAGTAACCATTACTATTATTTCTGTTGTGACCTTGACATTTTAATTGGCTTGCTTTGCATTTTAGAGCTTTTGCCTTGCTTTCCATTTGTTCTTCTCTGCATGGAAGGATAAACCTTCTTCTCACTTAAGTCAGTTAATATCAAAATGAGTTTTTTACCTTTTCCATTAACAAATAAGGACTCTACTTGGAGTTACAATAATAGAACAAAATATATTTTAAAGTAGAGTTAAAATCCTCTCCCTGTGACAGCCTAGTCTTTTTCTTTACCTCAGTAAATACAGATGACCCTTGAACAAGGTGGATTTGAATTGCATGGGCCCATTATATGTGGATATTTTTTTGCATAGCATAATACTAGATTACTATACCACCCCTGATTGGTTGAATCCCCAGTGTGAAACCAACTATGTGTTCAGAGGGCTAATTATAAATTATACATAGATTTTGGACTGTGCCAAGAATCCATGCCCCTAATTCCCCAGTGGTGGCACCGCTAATACCCACCCCCACACACTGTTCAAGGGTCAACTCTATCAAATATTTTAAATGTTGAACCTAAATTTCATGTGCATATCTGTTCCTCCATAATGTCTGGCATTGTGTTCCCACTGTTGAGTACATTTAACAAATAATTGTTTAAGCATGACCTTGGAAAACAAGTTCAGAAAAACCAGTATATTTTATGTGACAGCAAAACACGGACTAAAAAAATACAGTAGATACCCTACACATGAACCGTCAAGTTGCGAACTTCCAAAGACATGAACGTGCCTTGGCATGTCCAATCACATGTTAGTTCAAGTATCTGAGTACATTGTCACATGCCTGCACCCTCTACAAATGGTTGTGCTTTTGTGTACTTTACTTTATAGTGCTATATAGAGTACAGCTGAACAATAAGATTTATTCCAAGCCCAGGATGTCCAGAAGCATGCATGAAAGCAATGTTTATAGCCAATTGTATTAGCTGGGTACCTAGGCTACCATTGTTGGACTTACAAGCTAATTGGACTTACAAATATGCTCTCAGAATTGAATTTTTCCTTATGTAGGAGATTACTGTTTTTAGTATCATAAAACACAAACTACCAACTTTCAAAGCCCAACTAAAATAGAATATGAAGATTGGGTCTTATAAATAAAAGTAATATCAAATATCCTTTCTATAAAACCACCTAAAACTAAATTCATATTGACAGACTCAAAGCTATGTGCGTGCATGCTCAGTTGCTAAGTCCAGTTCAACTCTTTGCAACCCCATGGACTACAGCGCTCTAAGCTACTCTGTCCATGGGATTTCTCAGGCAAGAATACTGCAGTGGGTTACCATTTCCTCTTCCAGGAGAACTTTGCGACCTAGGGATTGAACCTGAGGCTCCTGTGTCTCCTGCATTGGCAAATGAATTCTTTACCACTGAGCCACCTGGGAAGCCCCAACCCAAAACTGAACTTTCTAAATTTGCTTTCAAATATTCCAGACCCACCATAGCCCTGGAGCTCTCCACAGCTGAAAGACAGGGATGCTTATGGGTGTTGGGATAAATTACTGTCTGTCTTTCATCATTTCATCTGCTCTTTAAAAATTATCTCCCTGATGGCTTTGTTTCTCTAAAAGTGTTATATCAGAAGAAGCGCAGAAGTCCCATGAGAAAGAAGACATAATTCCCCATGCTGAGTGGAGACTCCCTATAGGACCCTGAAGGAGTGATGACCTGTATCAGTCTATAGCAGTATTTCAGGGAAGTGGCAAGACTTGGAGATGCTAGAAGAATGGTGTGCCTGTGAGGCCAGACTCTGTTTATTCATTTCTAATTCATTCAACAGCTCCCACTGAAGTTTTCTGTGTGCCAAACACTGGGATAGACACCTGGGATACATCACCAGAGAAATGAAAATTTGCTGCCTTTCAGGAATTTATATATTACCTGGAAAAGAGAGATAATAGACAATGTTCATCATAAATAAATACCTTATAAAGGATGCTCAAGTGCAATAATTGTGATTTTAAAAAAGCAAGGTCAGAGTGATCACTCAGGGATGTAGGGAGGGGGCCTGATAATTTTAAATGGAACCATCACAATAGGCTTCACGAGGCCTTTGTGTCTTTGAAAAGAAATTTTAATAAAGACTTAAAGGAGGCAAGGGCTTAGCTCCTGAGCTGTTTGGAGAAGAATGATCCAGGTAGCCAGAACAACTCATTCAAAGGCCTCAAGGCAGGAAGGGTCCTGACATTTCTGTAGAAGAGAAGGAGGCTAGTATGTGTCGAGGGTGGGGAGAGAGTGAATGTATGTTTGTGGGAGACAGACAGATGCTGGCTGTTAGCCGTTGTAAGGATTTGGGCTTTTATTCCGAATGAAAAGGTGAGTTATTGGAGTTTTGACCTGAGCAATGACACAATCTTTGTTTTCAAAGGATCACGCTAGTTACTCTGTTAAGAATAGACTGTTTGGTGATAGGTTGACAGGGGTGGGGAACTCAAAGGGAAAAAACCATTCGACTGACAAACCAGGGAAGACAGGGTGACAGCTTGAACCATGCTTGCAGCAGCGAAAGCTGAGAAAAATGGTTGGATTGTGGATGCACAATGAAGGTAGAATCCATAGGATGGCCTCACGGCTTACGTAAGAGATGAGCGAGAAAGACCACAACTGAGGATAAGAAATCAAAGACTTAAGTTGCAAGCATCTCAGGATCAGGTTAAAAAAATTTCTAGTTTGTAAGCAAATGGGAGTATCTAAAAGGAACACACGATTTCAGAAGGAGGACATCCCTGGTCATCACAGTAGCCTGAAGATGAAAAGTCTTGTCTCAATTTTTGGGTGCCTCAGAAATCTCTCCAGATTTTTACATGATCTGAGAGAGGACAGGGGAGATTAATAGTTTAAGTTGCATGTCCCCATAATCTGTCAGCTGCGCTGTGCTCAGTCAGTCGTAGACTCTCTGGTCCAGTTCAGTTCAGTTCAGTTCAGTCGCTCAGTTGTGTCCGACTCTTTGCGACCCCATGAATCGCAGCATGCCAGGCCTCCCTGTCCATCACCAACTCCCGGAGTTCACTCAGACTCACGTCCATCGAGTCAGTGATGCCATCCAGCCATCTCATCCTCTGTCGTCCCCTTCTCCTCCTGACCCAATCCCTCCCAGCATCAAAGTCTTTTCCAATGAGTCACCTCTTCGCATGAGGTGGCCAAAGTACTGGAGTTCCAGCTTTAGCATCATTCCTTCAAAAGGAATCCCAGAGTTGATCTCCTTCAGAATGGACTGGTTGAATCTCCTTGCAGTCCAGTTACGGCTGTTCAAATATGTGCTTACACGCATCATAAGGGTGCAGCTTATCAAGTTTCCCACAAATTGGACACACCTGTGGAACACACCGCTCTTAAATAGCATTATATACTTCATCCCTCTCTTCCAGTCTCTGCTCTGGTCCAGCACAGCTGCTAACCTGCCCTCTCAGATCCTTGCTTGATTTTGTGTGTGTTTCTCTGTCAATGTGACTCCTTTGGCTCAACCTGTGGCTTATAAATCCATCCACTGTGTTGCTTGTGGTTTGCTCATTCTCTCCTGAATTGAAGATTGGCAAAAATTTTTTCTATAAAAGGCCAAACAGTCAATATTTGAGGCTTTGTAGAAGGCATTGGCACTCCTCTCCAGTAATCTTGCCTGGAAAATCCCATGGACGGAGGAGCCTGGTGGGCTGCAGTCCATGGGGTCGCACAGAGTCAAGCATGACTGAAGTGACTTAGCAGCAGCAGCAGCAGGCCATGTATAGTCTCTGGTACACATCCTTCCATGTCTTTGCTATTTGTTTCTTTTTGTTGTTGTTGTTGCTTTTACGACCCCTTTAAAAATATGAAATCCATTCTTAGCTCAAAGGTCAATAATAAAGCAGGCATTGTGTCAGCCTTGATCTGTAGGTCATAGTTTCCCTGTAGGCTGTAGTCTAGTCTGCTGACTTCTAGGCAGAGTATAGCTTCCCAGGTGGCACTCGTGGTAAAGAACCTGCCTGCAAATGCAGGAGACATAAGAGATGCAGGATCAATCCCTGGGTTGGGAAGATCCCCTGGAGGAGGGCATGGCAACCCGCTCCAGTATCCTTGTCTGGAGAATCCCACTGACAGAGGAGCCTGGCAGGCAGCAGTCCACGGGGTAACAAAGAGTCAGACAGGACCAAAGTGGCTTAGCACACTCACGCAGAGTAGACAACTATGTGTCTGCCCTGCTCTTGAGGAACGTTTGGGAAGTTTCTAGTCTGGGGCTACCTGTTGGAGCCTTCTAGTGCATGTCTTTTGGTGCACACAGATGCATGTTTTTATCGAGAATATACCTACTGTGGAATTGCTGGGTCATAGGGTATAATTCTGTATGGATATGTATGCATGTGTGTGGCATGTGTATCTGTATTCAACACAATTAGACATTTCCAACCAATCTTTCAAAGAAGCTATACCAATGTACACTGCCAATACTTGGTGTTTTTCATATTTGTATATTTTATTAATGATTTATCAAGTTAAACAACCTCTCAGTTTCACGGGCTATTCTGATAAATATAAACTGGTGTGTTTTTTTGTTTTTTTTTTTGGCCATGACATGCGAGAGCTTAGTTCCCAGACTAAGGATTGAACCCATTCCCTCTGCATTAGGAATATGGACTCTTATCCACCAGACTGTCAGGGAAGTTTCCTGATACAAATCAATTGAATTAAAGTAAATAAAAAATAAATCATAATTACCAAACAGGAGTTTGTGAGCTAAGATTATTTCATCATATTCTTCTGGTGGCTCCCATTTCAAGTAGAGTAAAATGTAAACACCTTGTCTTGTAAAACTATCCAATCTGGTCCCTGGCTACCTCTCTGACCTAATTTCTTGAACACATATCTTCAGTTATTGTCACCTTTTAAAAGCTTCTTGCCACAAGGCCTTTGCAGCAGTTGTGTCTTATGAAAGGAGGAATAATCTTACCCTGATCTTCTTATGATTGTCTCCTCCTCTTCAACCAGGTGTCAAGTTAAATGTGACCCACTGTGAGCATCCTTCTCTGCTCACTCCATCTGACCGATCTGGCAGTCACTCTTCTCATCACTGTACTAGAATTCTCCACGTAGCACTCATCACCTCTGACAATTTTAGGGACTATGTCTGTCTTACTTTTATATTTACACCTCCTGGAGCAGTACTTACACATAGTGTGTTCTCTGTAAATGTTACTAAGAGGATATAGGTGATAGCACACAGTGAACAATGTCGGATTTTTGATCTCCAAAGAAAAAGATTTAGTATCGGAACCAGGGACCAGGCTTGATCACTCAAGAGCGTTTGTGTAGCAGAGTCTTGTTAAAGTAAGAAAAGGGACAGGGAAAGCTTCTGACACAGACATCAGAAAGGGGACAGAGAGTGCTACCCTCACTAATGATAGCAAGGGAGTTATATAATTTTAAATTAGTTATTACAGTAAATCATAAGAATGTCTCAAGTTTGTGAAAATGTTACCAGACCCACTCCCACAATTTACATTTTAAGATATCAGGATTCAGTTTGGTTCAATTGTTCAGTCATGTCTGACTCTTTGTAACCCCATGGATTGCAGCATGCCAGGCCTCCCTGTCCATCACCAACTCCTGGAGTTTACTCAAACTCATGTCCATTGACTTGGTGATGCCATCCAACCATCTCATCCTCTGTCATCCCCTTCTGTTCCCACCTTCAATCTTTCCCAGCATCAGGGTCTTTTCAAATGAGTCAGTTCTTCACATTAGGTGGCCAAAGGATTGGAGTTTCAGCTTAAGCATCAGTCCTTCCAATGAATATTCAGGACTGATTTCCTTTAGGATGAACTGGTTGATCTCCTTGCATATCAGGATTAGTCAGAAGGTTTTCAGGAAGGAGAAACTGTCCTCAAGCAGGATACATTGTTGTTATAATCCCTGCTGATTCTGCTGCTAAGTCGCTTCATGTCTGACTCTGTGCCACCCCAGAGACGGCAGCCCACCAGGCTCCCCCACCCCTGGGATTCTCCAGTCAAGAGCACTGGAGTGGGTTGCCATTTCCTTCTCCAGTGCATGAAAGTGAACAGTGAAAGTGAAGTTGCTCCCGACTCTTCACGACACCATGGACTGCAGCCCACCAGGCTTCTCTGTCTATGGGATTTTCCAGACAAGAAATCCCTAGTACAGAGTTAAACTAAGTTGTGTAGTCATCAGTTCTGAGCTTAAAGGAAAAAAAAAAAAAATCATGTTATATGTGTCTAAGACTAAAGAATGCAGAGGAGAAAAAAAAAAAAGCTGTCCTTTCCTCTTTCTTGAGAATTCCAGACCCCTATCTCTGTCCGAGGTCAGGGGCGGTGGCCGAGAGTGCCAAGCTGCGACAGCACAGGAGCAGCTGAGAGGGGCTACCCCATATCCGAGGCTAGGGGCTGCGGCCGGGAGGAGCAACCCCACGTCCAAGGGGCGGTGGCTGCACAGGCTCAGGAGGGCCTGGAGGAGCTATTCCATGTTCAAGCTCAGGAGGGGTGGCGGTGAGGAGATACCCCTCATCCAAGGTAAAGAGCAGTGGCTGTGCTTTGCTGGAGCAGCAATGAAGAGATACCCAACATCCAAGGTAAAAGAAACCCAAGTAAGATGATAGGTGTTGCAAGAGGGAATCAGAGGGCAGACACACTGAAACCATAATCACAGAAAACTAGTCTATCTAATCACACCAGGACCACAGCCTTGTCTAACTCAATGAAACTAAGCCATTAGTTTGGGGCCACCCAAGATGGGCAGGTCATGGTGGAGAGGTCCGACAGAATGTGGTCCACTGGAGAAGGAAATGGAAAACCACTTCAGTATTCTTGCCTTGAGAACCCCATGAACAGTATGAGAAGGCAGAATGATAGGATACTGAAAGAGGAACTCCCCAGGTCAGTAGGTGCCCAAAATGCTACTGGAGATGAGTGGAGAAATAACTCAGAAAAAATGAAGGGATGGAGCCAAAGCAAAAACAATACCCAGTTGTGGATGTGACTGGTGATAGAAGCAAGGACCAATGCTGTAAAGAGCAATATTGCATAGGAACCTGGAATGTTGGGTCCATGAATCAAGGCTAATTTGAAGTGGTCAAACAGGAGATGGCAAGAGTAAACATCGACATTCTAGGAATCAGCGAACTAAAATAGACTGGAATGGGTGAATTTAACTCAGATGACCATTATATCTACCACTGTGGGCAGGAATCCCTCAGAAGAAATGGAGTAGCCATTGTGGTCAACAAAAGAGTCCAAAATGCAGTAGTTAGATGCAATCTCAAAAACAACAGAATGATCTCTGTTCATGTCCAAGGCAAACCATTCAGTTTCACAGCAATCCATGTCTATGCCCCAACCAGTAATGCTGAAGAAGCTGAAGTTGAACGGTTCTATGAAGACCTACAAGACTTTTTAGAACGAACACCCAAAAAAGATGTCCTTTTCATTATAGGGGAATGAAATGCAAAAGTAGGAAGTCAGGAAACACCTGGAATAACAGGCAAATTTGGCCTTCGTATATGGAATGAAGCAGGGCAAAGACTAACAGAGTTTTGCCAAGAAAATGCACTGATTACAGCAAACACCCTCTTCTAACAACACGAGAAGACTCTACACATGGACATTACCAGAAGGTCAACACCAAAATCAGACTGATTATACTGTTTGCAGCCAAAAATGGAGAAGCCCTATACAGTCAACAAAAACAAGCCCAGGAGCTGACTGTGGCTCAGATCATGAACTCCTTATTGCCAAATTCACACTTAAATTGAAGAAAGTAGGGAAAACCGCTAGACCATTCAGGTATGACCTAAATCAAATCCCTTACGGTTATACAGTGGAAGCGAGAAATAGCTTTAAGGGCCTAGATCTGATAGATAGAGTGTCTGATGAACTATGGATGGAGGTTCGTGACATTATACAGGAGACAGGGATGAAGACCATCCCCAAGTAAAAGAAATGCAAGAAAGCAAAATGGCTGTGTGGGGAGGCCTTGCAAATAGCTGTGAAAAGAAGAGAAGTGAAAAGCAAAGGAGAAAAGAAAAGATATAAGCATCTGAATGCAAAGTTCCAAAGAATAGCAAGGAGAGAAAAGGAAGCCTTCCTCAGCAATCAATGCAAAGAAATAGAGGAAAAGAACAGAATGGGAAAGACTAGAGATCTCTTCAAGAAAATGAGAGACACCAAGGGAACATTTCATGCAAAGATGGGCTCAATAAAGGACAGAAATGGTATGGACTTAACAGAAGCAGAAGATATTAAGAAGAGGTGGCAAGA
The DNA here is from genome assembly GCF_016772045.2 of Ovis aries. Classification (NCBI taxonomy): domain Eukaryota; kingdom Metazoa; phylum Chordata; class Mammalia; order Artiodactyla; family Bovidae; genus Ovis; species Ovis aries. Next base: position 29,733,637 of record NC_056076.1, read on the forward strand.
ATACACAGAAGAACTGTACAGAAAAGATCTTCATGACCCAGATAATCACGATGGTGTGATCACTCACCTAGAACCAGACATCCTGGAATGTGAAGTCAAGTGGGCCTTAGAAAGCATCACTGCGAACAAAGCTAGTGGAGGTGATGGAATTCCAATTGAGCTATTTCAAATCCTGAAAGATGATGCTGTGAAAGTGCTGCACGCAATATGCCAGCAAATTTGGAAAACTCAGCAGTGGCCACAGGACTGGAAAAGGTCAGTTTTCATTCCAATCCCAAAGAAAGGCAATGCCAAAGAATGCTCAGACTACCACACAATTTCACTCATCTCACATGCTAGTAAAGTAATGCTCAAAATTCTCCAAGCCTGGCTTCAGCAATATGTGAACCATGAAATTCCAGATGTTCAAGCTGGTTTTAGAAAAGGCAGAGGAATCAGAGATCAAATTGCCAACATCCGCTGGATCATGGAAAAGCAAGAGAGTTCCAGAAAAACATCTATTTCTGCTTTATTAACTATGCCAAAGCCTTTGACTGTGTGGATCACAATATACTGTGGAAAGTTCTGAGAAAGATGGGAATACCAGACCACCTGACCTGCCTTTTGAGAAACCTGTATGCAGGTCAGGAAGCCACAGTTAGAACTGGACATGGAACGACTGGTTCCAAATAGGAAAAGGAGTATGTCAAGGGGGTATATTGTCACCCTGCTTATTTAACTTATATGCAGAGATCATCATGAGAAACGCTGGAGTGGAAGAGACACAAGTTGGAATCAAGGTTGCCGGGAGAAATATCAATAACCTCAGATATATAGATGACACCATAAGGGCAGAAAGTGAAGAGCAAATAAAAAGCATCTTGATGAAAGTGAAAGTGGAGAGTGAAAAAGTTGGCTTAAAGCTCAACATTCAGAAAACGAAGATCATGGCATCTGGTCCCATCACTTCATGGGAAATAGATGGGGAAACAGTGTCAGACTTTATTTTGGGGGGCTCCAAAATCACTGCAGATGGTGACTGCAGCCATGAAATTGAAAGGCACTTACTCCTTGGAAGGAAAGTTATGACCAACCTAGACAGCATATTCAAAGGCAGAGACATTACTTTGCCAACAAAAGTCCGTCTAGTCAAGGCTATGGTTTTTCCAGTGGTCATGTATGGATGTGAGAGTTGGACTGTGAAGAAAGTTGGGCACTGAAGAGTTGATGCTTTTGAACTGTGGTGTTGGAGAAGACTCTTGAGAGTCCCTTGGACTGCAAGGAGATCCAACCAGTCCATTCTGAAGGACATCAGCCCTGGGATTTCTTTGGAAGGAATGATGCTAACTAAAGCTGAAACTCCGGTACTTTGGCCACCTCATGGGAAGAGTTGACTCATTGGAAAAGACTCTGATGCTGAGAGGGATTGGAGGCAGGAGGAGAAGGGGATGACAGAAGATGAGATGACTGGATGGCATCACTGACTCAATGGACTTGAGTCTGAGTGAACTCTGGGAGTTGGTGATGGACAGGGAGGCCTGGTGTGCTGCGATTCATGGGGCTGCAGAGAGTTAGACAAGACTGAGCCACTGAACTGAACTGATCTCATCGGGGACCCCAGACTTCTTATCAACCTGCCTAGGAATTGACTTTCTCATAGGTACCAGGTATGTCAGTCTTGGTATCTGGCTGTCCTCTTCATTCATTCAGGGAATGTCTTCACCAATGGTCCTATCATGCAGCCCCCTTTTGACAAAAGTGAACTCTATTGAAAACATAACTTTAATAAGAACTCCTCTAAAATCCATGACTTCCCTGGTGGCTCAGTGGTAAAGAATCTGCCTGTCAATGCAGGATATTAGGAGATGCAGGTTTGATCCCTGAATTGGGAAGATTCCCTGGAGAAGGAAAGGGCAACCCACTCAAGTATTCTTGCCTGGAAAATGTCATGGACAGAGGAGCCTGGTGGGCTGCATAGACCATGGGGTTGCAAAGAGTCAGATGCAACTTAGTGACTGAGCACAGGCATGAGCCTCTAACATCTGGGTCAGAAAGCAAAGAAATAACTGCCAGAAGACAATCAGCCTACATCTGAGAGATCATGAAATCGAACTGTGACTGGAGAAGCCGTACCAGAATGGAATATACTGAAGTGAGAGGCTGGGGAGTGCAGAGGGAGGAAACTCGAAGTCAGCAAGGGAAGGCAGCTGAGAGAGAGTGAGAGCTAAAAGGATCACCTTGGGGATGCAAGGGCAGAAATGGCTCTTCCCAAAGTGAGACCTGCACATTGTGACCCTTGACCTTCAATTTCCATAGAATTCCACTTCAAAGTATAACACAGGGATCTCTGCTCAATATTCTGTCATAACCTAAATATAAGTATTTGAAATAGAATAGATACATGTTTATGTATAACAGAATCACTTTGCTGTACACCTGAAACTAATACAACAGTGTTAACCAGCTACACTCCAATATAAAATAAAAATTAGAAAAAAAAAAAAACAAAGAAAATCACGTGGGTTTTTTGTTTTTTTTTTTTTGCAGTAGCTTGAACAAAATGGTATTCTTTATATGCAGTTGAAGCCTGACCATAATATTATGGTAGGTTGTGGGTGATTACTTAATCATCAGTTGATTACTATTTATTTACTGAACATCAGGTCAATTCATTTGTTTTGTTTTTATTTAATTACTAAGTTGTGTCCGCCTCTTTTGTGACCCCTTGGATTGTAGCCTGCCAGTCTCCTCCATGGGATTTTCCATGCAAGAAAAGAGAAGTGGGTTGCATTTCCTCCTCCAGGGGATCTTCCTAACCCAGGGATCAAACCTGAAACTCCTGCATTGGCAGGTGGATTCTTTACCACTGAGCCACCAGAGAGGCCCATTAGATCAAGTCACTAAAAGCATTAATTGGATAATGCCAATTTCAGGATAACCATTCTAGGAAACTTTAAGATATAATGTTAACAAGACAGGAAAAAAGACACAGATGTGTATAATGGACTTTTGGACTCAGAGGGAGAGGGAGAGGGTGGGATGATTTGGGAGAATGGCATTCTAACATGTATACTATCATGTAAGAATTGAATCGCCAGTCTATGTCTGACGCAGGATACAGCATGCTTGGGGCTGGTGCATGGGGATGACCCACAGAGATGTTATGGGGAGGGAGGTGGGAGGGGGGTTCATGTTTGAGAACGCCTGCAAGAATTAAAGATTTTAAAATTAAAAAAATAAAAAACTAAAAATAAAAAAAGATATAATGTTAACAATAAAATAATAGAGTGCAGCTGAAATAGTTTTGTTTTCTGGGAGCCCTTCCCCTCCTGGCAGTCAGTGGGCACCTTGCATTTTTCTGTGATGATCTGAAACCTCCTGCAGCGAACAAGACAGCCTCCACATAATCAGGAGCAATCATAAGTGGGATGATTTTACACTGTTTTGTTATAATTAGACCAGCTTTTTTTAAAATAAAATTATACATGGCTTTCAAAACCAACAACCTTCATCTCAATTCCTCTAGGAAGACGTGCAGGGTGGTAAAGTGGATTGAGGACTTGGTAACTAGAACAAGGAAAAAGGAAACAGAAAAAAATATTGCTAGATTTCTCTTCATCCTCAAACTGCAAACTGAAGAGCAGACAAAAATAATAGCCTGATTCCCTGCACCTTTGAACAATAACCTTCATTACTCTGTTCCCAAAGGAAAGCTGGCTGACAACAGACCCTCAAAGTACTGACGGATTTTCTCATACACTTGTTTTAACCCTAGTTTTTCCTTTTCATTTCAAGATCAGAGATACTGTGTGTGTGTGTGTGTGTGTGTGTGTGTGTGAAATTCAGATATCCTATTATTTCCTGGCCACTGTCTCCAGTTGTCTTTAGTGCATGAGGCATATAAATGTTTTCACTCAGTGGTACTAACTGTTCAGTTCAGTTGCACAGTCGTGTCCAACTCTTTGCGATCCCATGGATTGCAGCACACCAGGCGTCCCTGTCCATCACCAACACCTGGAGCTTACTCAAACTCATCTCCATTGAATCAGGGATACCATCCAACCACCTCATCTTCTGTCATCCCCTTCTCCTCCCACCTTCAATCTTTCCCAACATCAGGGTCTTTTCCAATGAGTCAGTTCTTTGCATCAGGTGGCCAAAGGATTGGGGCTTCAGCTTCAGCATCAGTCCTTCAATGAATACTCAGGACTGATTTTCTTTAGGATAGACTGGTTAGACCTTCTTGCAGTCTAAGTCAAGAGTCTTCTCCAACATCTCATTTCAAAAGCATCAATTCTTCGGTGCTCAGCTTTCTTTATAGTCCAACTCTCACATCTATACATGACTACTGGAAAAACCATAGCTTTGACTAGATGGACCTTTGTCAGCAAAGTAATGTCTCTGCTTTTTTTTTTCCTTTTTTAGTTTTTTATTTTTTAAATTTTAAAATCTTTAATTCTTACATGCGTTCCCAAACATGAACCCCCCTCCCACCTCCCTCCCCATAACATCTCTCTGGGTCATCCCCATGCACCAGCCCCAAGCATGCTGCATCCTGCGTCAGACATAGACTGGCGATTCAATTCTTACATGATAGTATACATGTTAGAATGTCATTCTCCCAAATCATCCCACCCTCTCCCTCTCACTCTGAGTCCAAAAGTCCGTTATACACATCTGTGTCTCTTTCCCTGTCTTGCATACAGGGTCGTCATTGCCATCTTCCTAAATTCCATATATATGTGTTAGTATACTGTATTGGTGTTCTTCTTTCTGGCTTACTTCACTCTGCATAATCAGCTCCAGTTTCATCCATCTCATCAGAACTGATTCAAATGAATTCTTTTTAATGGCTGAGTAATACTCCATTGTGTATATGTACCACAGCTTTCTTATCCATTCATCTGCTGATGGACATCTAGGTTGTTTCCATGTCCTGGCTATTATAAACAGTGCTGCGATGAACATTGGGGTACATGTGTCTCTTTCAATTCTGGTTTCCTCGGTGTGTATGCCCAGAAGTGGGATTGCTGGGTCATAAGGTAGTTCTATTTGCAATTTTTTAAGGAATCTCCACACTGTTCTCCATAGTGGCTGTACTAGTTTGCATTCCCACCAACAGTGTAGGAGGGTTCCCTTTTCTCCACACCCTCTCCAGCATTTATTGCTTGCAGATTTTTGGATCGCAGCCATTCTGACTGGTGTGAAGTGGTACCTCATTGTGGTTTTGATTTGCATTTCTCTAATAATGAGTGATGTTGAGCATCTTTTCATGTGTTAGCCATCCATATGTCTTCTTTAGAGAAATGTCTATTTAGCTCTTTGGCCCATTTTTTGATTGGGTCGTTTATTTTTCTGGAATTGAGCTGCATAGGTTGCTTGTATATTTTTGAGATTAGTTGTTTGTCAGTTGCTTCATTTGCTATTATTTTCTCCCATTCAGAAGGCTGTTTTTTCACCTTGCTTATATTTTCCTTTGTTGTGCAGAAGCTTTTAATTTTAATTAGATCCCATTTGTTTATTTTTGCTTTTATTTCCAGCATTCTGGGAGGTGGATCACAGAGGATCCTGCTGTGATTTATGTCTGAGAGTGTTTTGCCTATGTTCTCCTCTAGGAGTTTTATAGTTTCTGATCTTACATTTAGATCTTTAATCCATTTTGAGTTTATTTTTGTGTGGGGTGTTAGGAAGTGATCTAGTTTCATTCTTTTACAAGTGGTTGACCAGTTTTCCCAGCACCACTTGTTAAAGAGATTGTCTTTACTCCATTGTATATTCTTGCCTCCTTTGTCAAAGATAAGGTGTCCATATGTGTGTGGATTTATCTCTGGGCTTTCTATTTTGTTCCATTGATCTATATGTCTGTCTTTAACTCTCCAGAAAGCAGGAATAGAAGGAACATACCTCAACATAATAAAAGCTATCTATGACAAACCCACAGCAAACATTATCCTCAATGGTGAAAAATTGAAAGCATTTCCCCTAAAGTCAGGAACAAGACAAGGGTGTCCACTTTCACCGCTACTATTCAACATAGTTCTGGAAGTTTTGGTCACAGCAATCAGAGCAGAAAAAGAAATAAAAGGAATCCAAATTGGAAAAGAAGAAGTAAAACTCTCACTGTTTGCAGATGACATGATCCTCTACATGGAAAACCCTAAAGACTCCACCAGAAAATTACTAGAGCTAATCAATGAATATAGTAAAGTTGCAGGATATAAAATCAACACACAGAAATCCCTTGCATTCCTATACACTAATAATGAGAAAGTAGAAAAAGAAATTAAGGAAACAATTCCATTCACCATTGCAACGAAAAGAATAAAATACTTAGGAATATATCTACCTAAAGAAACTAAAGACCTATATATAGAAAATTATAAAACACTGATGAAAGAAATCAAAGAGGACACTAATAGATGGAGAAATATACCATGTTCATGGATCGGAAGAATCAATATAGTGAAAATGAGTATACTACCCAAAGCAATTTACAAATTCAATGCAATCCCTGTCAAGCTATCAGCCACATTTTTCACAGAACTAGAACAAATAATTTCAAGATTTGTATGGAAATACAAAAAACCTCGAATAGCCAAAGCAATCTTGAGAAAGAAGAATGGAACTGGAGGAATCAACTTGCCTGACTTCAGGCTCTACTACAAAGCCATGTCTCTGCTTTTTAATATGCTGTCTAGTTTGGTCATAGCTTTTCTTCCAAGGAGCAATAGTCTTTTAAATTCATGGCTGCGGTCACCATCTGCCATGATTTTGGAGCCCCCCAAAATAGTCTCACACTGTTTCCATTGTTTCCCCATCTATTTGCCATGAAGTGATGGGACCAGATGCCATGATCTTAGTTTTCTGAAGCCAACTTTTTCACTCTCCTCTTTCACTTTCATCAAGAGGCTTTTAGTTCCTCTTCACTTTCTGCCATAAGGGTGGTGTCATCTGCATATCTGAGGTTATTGATATTTCTCCTGGCAATCTTGATTCCAGCTTATGCTTCTTCCAGCCCAGCATTTCTCATGATGTATTCTGCATATAAGTTAAATAAGCAGGGTGACAATATACAGCCTTGATGTACTCCATTCCTGACTTGGAACCAGTTTGTTTTTCCATGTCCAGTTCTAACTGTTGCTTCTTAACCCACATATAGATTTCTCAGGAGGCAGGTGAGGTGGTCTGGTATTCCCATCTCTTTCAGAATTTCCCACAGCTTGTTGTGATCCACACAGTCAAAGGCTTTGGTGTAGTCAATAAAACAGAAGTAGATGTTTTTCTTGAACTCTCTTGCTCTTTTGATGATCCAGCAGATGTTGGCAATTTGATCTCTGGTTCCTCTGCCTTTTCTAAAACCAGCTTGAACATCTAGACGTTCATGGTTCACATACTGTTGAAGCCTGTCTTGGAGAATTTTGAGCATTACTTGCTAGCATGTGAGATGAGTGCAATTTTGCATTGCCTTTCTTTGGGATTGGAATGAAAACTGACCTTTTCCAGTCCTGTGGCCACTGCTGAGTTTTCCAAATTTGATGGCATATTGAGTGCAGCACTTTCACAGCATCATATTTTAGGATTTGAAATAGCTCAACTGGAGTTCCATCACCTCCACTAGTTTTGTTCGTAGTGATCCTTCCTAAGGCCCACTTGGCTTGTTCCAGGGTGTTTGGCTCTAGGTGAGTGATCACACCATCGTGATTATCTGGGTCATGAAGATCTTTTATGTACAGTTCTTCTGTGTATTCTTGCCACCTTTTCTTAATCTCTTCTGCTTCTTTTACTAACGGTCACATGGGCAATGTCACATGTACTAACTGTCACATGGGCAAATACACAGTATATGCAGCCATTGTCATTTCAGTATGGAAAAAAAATAGTTATAGTGATAGCAACCAAGTTTCTGATTATTTATTGAAGTCAACATTTAGGAAGCATTGAATAAGCCTCACATGAAGGCAGACTGTAGGTCCTTCAAGAACGATGGTAATTTCTTTTTCCTTATTTATGTATTTTGCATGTATGTGCTCAGTCCTGTCCAACTCTTTGTGATCCCAGGGACTGTGGTCCACCAGGCTCCTCTGTCCATGGGATTTCCCAAGCAAAAATACTGGAGTGGATTGCCATCTCCTTCTTCAGGGCATCTTCCCAACCCAGGGATCAGACCCACATCTCCTGCATTGCAGGTGGATTCTTAAACACTGAGCCAGCTGGGAAGCCCAAAGTACAATTTCTTTACAGTATTGTGTTAGTTTCTGCTGTACAACAAAGTGAATCAGCCATATGTATATAAATATCCCCTTTTTTTCTGGATACATGTGTAAAGTGACTGTAAGTGTTGGAGAAAGAAGAGACCAGTGTATTGAAGCTCTCCTAAAGTCAAGAAAGTTCTTCTCAAGCTGTAACAGGAATACAAAGAGCTTGTTAAAAGACATTTTGATTCACCAGTTCTCAAGTGAGGTCTAAGAATCTCCAGTTCTCTCAAGTTCCAGTGGAGGCAATGCCGTGGATCAGAAGATCACACTCTAAACAGTGAGGATCCAGACAAATGCTAGCCAGGAGCAACATGTTATGAGCCAAATAAGTAATTTCCTAGTGGCCATGTTATAAAAAAAGTAAAAATAAATAGATGATGTTAATTTTAACATTATATTGCATTTAACTCCATATATCCAAAACATCATTTCAACATGTAAATAGCATATAGTATGTTAATAAGATATTTCTCATTATATTTTTAAAATTTCCTACTGAATGGAAGATTATTTACACTCTTGCTAGTCACTCAGTTGTGTCAGACTCTGCAATCCTATGGACTCTAGTCGCCAGCCTTCTCAGCCCATGGAATGTTCCAGGCAAGAATACTGAAGTGATACTGGAGTGGGTTGCCATTCTCTTCTCCATTGGATCTTCCTGACTCAGGGATTGAACCTGAGTCTTCTGCATTGCAGGTGGATCCTTTACCACCTGAGCCACCAGGGAAGCCTTGAAGTTCTATAGTGCTTTACAACTTTCAAAAGTTTCACAGCCATTCTTTTCTATGATCCTGTAATAATCCTCCCCCCTCCTGTATTGCCCCCACTTCCCTCTCCCCACGCGTTACCATAGTTTGTTCTCTGTATCAGTGAGTCTGCTTCTTTTTTGTTATATTCACTAGTTTGTTATTTTTTTTAGATTGCACATATAAGTGATATCATAAAGTATTTGTCTTTTTCTCTCTGACTTATTCATTTAGCATAATGTCCTCCGAATCCATCCATGTTTCCATGTTGCTGCAAATGACAAAATTTTATTCTTTATGTCTGAGTAGTATTTCATTGTGTGTGTGTGTGTGTGTGTGTGTGTGTGTGCACGTGTATACCACATCTTTATTCATTAATCTGTTGATGGACCCTTCGGTTGCTTCCATAGCTGGACAATTGTAAATAATGCTGCTATGCATACTGGGGTGAAAGTATGTTTTTGAATTAGTGTTTTGTTTCTTTTAGATATATACCAGGAGTGGAATTGCTGAGTCATATCGCAGTTGTATGTTTATTTTTTAAAGAAACCTCCATACTGTTTCCACAGTGGTTTACCAATTTATGCACCAATTTACATTCCCACCGACAGGGTGTACCAGGGTTTCCTTTTCTCCACATCCTCATCAACAATTGTTATTTGTGTTCTTTTTGATGATAACTATTCTGACAGGTGATTAGAAAAAGAAATGGTAACCCACTCCAGTATTCTTGCATGGAGAATCCCAGGGAATAGAGCCTGGTGGGCTGCCGTCTATGGGGTTGCACAGAGTCGGACATGACTGAAGCGACTTAGCAGCAGCAGCAACAGAAGCATTCTGACAGGTGTGAAGTAATATCTCATTGTGGTTTTGATTTGCGTTGCCCTGATAATTAACAATGTTGAGCATCTTTTCATGGGCTGGTTTGCCCTCTGCATTTTCTCTTTGGAAAATGTCTATTTGGTCCTTCTGCCCATTTTTAAATCATATTGTTTGTGGCTTTTTTTTAATGCTGAGTTGTTTATATAAGTTGGATATTAACCCATTATTGGTGATATCATATGTAAATATTTCCCCCCATTCTGTAGGTTGTCTTTTTACTTTCTGATGGTTTCCTTTGCTGTGCAGAAGCTTTTAAGTTTAATTAGGTGCCATTTGCTTATTATTTGTTTATGCGCTTCTGTTTCCTTTGCTTTAGGAGATGGATTCAAACCATAATGCTATAACTTATGTCATAGAGTGTTCCATGTGTGTTTTCCTCTAAGAGTTTTATAGTATTCGCTTTTACACATTTAGGTATTTAATCCACTTTGACTATATTTTTATACATATTTTTAAGTCCAAGGTAAGAGACCCAAGTAGACTGTAGGTGTTGTGAGAGGGCATCAGAGGGCAGACATGCTGAAACCATAATCACAGAAAACTAGCCAGTCTGATTACATGGACCACAGCCTTGTCTAACTCAGTGAAACTAAGCCATGCCGTGTGGGGCCACCCAAGACGGGCGGGTCATGGTGGAGAGGTCTGACAGAATGTGGTCCACTGGAGAAGGGAATGGCAAACCACTTCAGTATTCTTGCCGTGAGAACCGCATGAACAGTATGAAAAGGAAAAATGATAGGATAATGAAAGGGGAACTCCCCAGGTCGGTATGTGCCCAATATGCTACTCAAGATCAGTGGAGAAATAACTCCAGAAAGAATGAAGGGATGGAGCCAAGCCTAAAACAATACCCAGCTGTGGATGTGACTGGTGATAGAAGCAAGGTCCAATGCTGTAAAGAGCAATATTGCATAGGAACCTGGAATGTCAGGTCCATGAATCAAGGCTAATCGGAAGCAGTCAAAGAGGAGATGGCAAGAGTGAACGTCGACGTTCTAGGAATCAGCGAACTAAAATGGACTGGAATGGGTGAATTTAACTCACATGATCATTATCTACTACTGTGGGCAGGAATCCCTTAGAGAAATGGAGTGGCCATCATGGTCAACAAAAGAGTCTGAAATGCAGTACTTGGATGCAATCTTAAAAACAACAGAATGATCTCTGTTAGTTTCCAAGGCAAACCATTCAATATCACAGTAATCCAAGCCTATGCCCCAACTAGTAACACTGAAGAAGCTGAAGTCGAACGGTTCTATGAAAACCTACAAGACCTTTTAGAACGAACACCCAAAAAAGATGTCCTTTTCATTATAGGGGAATGGAATGCAAAAATAGGAAGTTAAGAAACACCTGGAGTAACAGGAAAATTTGGCCTTGGAATACAGAATGAAGCAGGGCAAATGCTAATAGAGTTTTCCAAGACAACGCACTGGTCATAGCAAACATTCTCTTCCAACAACACAAGAGAAAAACTCTACACATGGATATCACCAGATGGTCAATAACAAAATCAGATTGATTATAGTCTTTGCAGCCAGGATGGAGAAGATCTATACAGTTAGCAAAAACAAGACCGGGAGCTGACTGTGGCTCAGATCATGAACTCCTTATTGCCAAATTCACACTTAAATTGAAGAAAGTAGGGAAAAGCACTAGACCAATCAGGTATGACCTCAATCAAATCCCTTATGATTATACAGTGGAAGTGAGAAATAGCTTTAAGGGACTAGATCTGATAGACAAAGTGCCTAATGAACTATGGACGGAGGTTTGTGACATTGTACAAGGGATCAAGACCATCCCTATGGAAAAGGAATGCAAAAAAGCAAAATGGCTGTCTGAGGAGGCCTTAGAAATAGCTGTGAAAAGAAGAGAAGTGAAAAGCAAAGGAGAAAATGAAAGATATAAGCATCTGAATGCAGAATTCCAAAGAATAACAAGGAGAGATAAGAAAGCCTTCCTCAGCGATCAATGCAAAGAAATAGAGGAAAACAACAGAATGGGAAAGACTAGAGATCTCTTCAAGAAAATGAGAGATACCAAGGGAACATTTCATGCAAAGATGGGATCAATAAAGGACAGAAATGGTATGGATTTAAGAGAAGCAGGAGATATTAAGAAGAGGTGGTAAAAATATACAGAAGAACTGTACAAAAAAGATCTTCACTACCCAGATAATCACGATGGTGTGATCACTCACCTAGAGCCAGACATCCTGGAATATGAAGTCAAGTGGGCCTTAGAAAGCATCACTACGAACAAAGCTAGTGGAGGTGATGGAATTCCAGTTGAGCTATTTCAAATCCTGAAAGACGATGCTGTGAAAGTGCTGCACGCAATATGCCAGCAAATTTGGAAAACTCAGCAGTGGCCACAGGCCTGGAAAAGGTCGGTTTTCATTCCAATCCCAAAAAAAGGCAATGCCAAAGAATGCACAAACTACCGCACAATTGCACTCATCTCACATGCTAGTAAAGTAATGCTCAAAATTCTCCAAGCCAGGCTTCAGCAATATGTGAACCATGAAATTCCAGATGTTCAAGCTGGTTTTAGAAAAGGCAGAGGAATCAGAGATCAAATTGCCAACATCCGCTGGATCGTGGAAAAAGCAAGAGAGTTCCAGAAAAACATCTATTTCTGCTTTATTGACTATGCCAAAGCCTTTGACTGTGTGGATCACAATAAACTATGGAAAATTCTAAAAGAGATGGAAATACCAGACCACCTGACCTGCTTCTTGAGAAACCTATATGCAGGTCAGGAAGCAACAGTTAGAATTGGACATGGAACAACAGATTGGTTCCAAATAGGAAAAGGAGTATGCCAAGGCTGTATATTGTCACCCTGCTTATTTAACTTCTATGCAGAGTACATCATGAGAAACCCTGGGCTGGAAGAAGTACAAGCTGGAATGAAGATTGCCGGGAGAAATATCAATAACCTCAGATATGCAGACGGCACCACCCTTTTGGCAGAAAGTGAAGAGGAACTAAAAGCCTCTTGATGAAAGTGAAAGAGGGGAGTGAAAAAGTTAGCTTCAAGCTCAACATTCAGAAAACGAAGATCATGGCATCTGGTCCCATCACTTCATGGGAAATAGATGGGAAACAGTAGAAACAGTGTCAGATTGTATTTTTGGGGGCTCCTAAATCACTGCAGATGGTAACTGCAGCCATGAAATTAAGAGACGTTTACTCCTCGGAAGGAAAGTTATGATCAACCTAGACAGCATATTCAAAAGCAGAGACATTACTTTGCCAACAAATATCTGTCTAGTCAAGGCTTTGGTTTTTCCAGTGGTCATGTATCGATGTGAGAGTTGGACTGTGAAGAGAGCTGAGAGCTGAAGAATTGATGCTTTTGAACTGTGATGTTGGAGAAGATGCTTGAGAGTCCCTTGGACTGCAAGGAGATCCAACCAGTCCATCCTAAAGGAAATCAGTCCTGGGTGTTCACTGGAAGGACTGATGGTGAGGCTGAAGCTCCAGTACTTTGACCACCTCACGCGAAGAGTTGACTCATTTGAAAAGACTCTGATGCTGGGAAAGATTGAGGGCAGGAGGAGAAGGGGACGACAGAGGATGAGATGGCTGGATGACATCACCGACTCGATGGACATGAGTTGCGTGAACTCAAGGAGTTGGTGATGGACAGGGAGGCCTAACGTGCTGAGGTTCATGGGGTCGCAAAGAGTCAGACACGACTGAGTGACTGAACTGAACTGAATATATTGTTAGAGAATGTTCTAATTTTATTCTTTTATAAGTAGCTCTCCAGTCTTCTTAGAACCATTTATTGAAAAGACTGTCTTTTCTCCATTGTATATTCTTGCCTCCTTTGTCATAGATTAATTGACCATAAGAGTGTGAGTTTATTTCTGGGCCCTCTATCCTCTTCCATTGATCTATGTGTTTTTTTGTGTGCCAGTACCATACTGTTCTGGTTACTTTAGCTTTGTAGATGTATTTTCAATACTATGCCTTGGAAATCCATTGTGTAGTTTATACTTACAGCTCCTCTCAATTTGCACTAGGCATGTTTCAAATGCTTAGTAGCCACATATGTACATTGGCTACCATACTGGAGAGAGCAAGATCTCCAGGGACAAGCATAACCTGTTATCAGTGAAGTAAGTATCTATTTTTCTTAGTGAGCTCTCAAACTACCACAACATGTATTTTGCAAGAATGTCTTTCTTACCATTTTGCTAAAGTCCTACTTATTTTTAATTCTTTTAGATTGAATTATATAGAGATTAGATTACATTGTAGTCACAAATGATGTTTTTGTATCCAGTCTCTGAATTATGTGTCTTTGAGCAAATAATTTAATTCAAGTCCATTTACACTCCATAAATTTACAAATATATTATCTCATAATGTCTTATGCTTGTCTGTATACTATTTGCTCCCTGAATTTGAATTTGATTATTCAAATTTTAGACATGAAAAGCTGGTATGAAAGGTGAGTTTAATTAATCATTAATACTCTTTCATGCCTATACTTGGGAGAGTTAAGTTTTCAGTTTGTTAAATCTTAAAATACAAGGACAGGGGTCAGATCAACTATGCTCTGATGGGCAGCAGTAAAAATGTGGGGAAGGGAGAGGTGGTTCAAAAAATAACAGAAAAGTAAAATGAAGATTCCACAGTAGGACTCACTGGACAGTGGACTGGGTTGGAAAGAACTGAGGATGTGTTTCTCAGGGCAGTGAGAGGAAATAGAGAGTAGACTACATGGCATCATTTAGAAAAAGTTGGCTTAAAGCTCAACATTCAGAAAACGAAGATCATGGCATCCGGTCCCATCACTTCATGAGAAATAGATGGGGAAACAGTGGAAACAGTGTCAGACTTTATTTTGGGGGGCTCCAAAATCACTGCAGATGGTGACTGCAGCCATGAAATTAAAAGACGCTTACTCCTTGGAAGAAAAGTTAGGACCAACCTAGAGAGCATATTCAAAAGCAGAGACATTACTTTGCCGACTAAGGTCCATCTAGTCAAGGCTATGGTTTTTCCAGTAGTCATGTATGGATGTGAGAGTTGGACTGTGAAGAAGGCTGAGTGCCGAAGAATTGATGTTTTTGAACTGTGGTGTTGGAGAAGACTCTTGAGAGTCCCTTGGACTGCAAGGAGATCCAACCAGTCCATTCTGAAGGAGCTCAGCTCTGGGATTTCTTTGGAAGGAATGATGCTGAAGCTGAAACTCCAGTACTTTGGCCACCTCATGCAAAGAGTTGACTCATTGGAAAAGACTTTGATGCTGGGAGGGATTGTGGGCAGGAGGAGAAGGGGACGACAGAGGATGAGATGGCTGGCTCAATGGATGTGAATCTGAGTGAACTCCGGGAGTTGGTGATAGCGAGGGAGGCCTGGCGTGCTGTGATTCATGGGGTCTCAAAGAGTTGGACACAACTGAGCGACTAAACTGAACTGAACTGAAGGTGCCATGTTATTTAATTTTGAAAGCAAAGAAACTACATAATTATATGGCATATCATAGTTATTTAAACATAGAGCATTTCATCTAAATCCAGAGTAGGGAGTGACTGAGAATTGTCTAAGATTCAGGTGAGAAGACAATTCAAATGATATGCATACCCGCAGAGATTTTAATTACCTCTTCACAGCCCTAACAGATTATAGAATATAGTCAGTCTTCAGAATTGTTATGTGATGTGTCTTTAGTGTTGAAAGCCACTGTGTTTATATTTGAAGTGGTTTCACTTATTATAACCAACAGTTTATTTAGTCTTTGGGAGTAAAATATATAACAATACTAAAACTGCATTTCTGTTTTCCATTTATTCGTTCATTCTTATTTGCTTGACATATGATTCAATGCATACTCATTAATACTCATTAAGAGTGAATAGCTCAGTCTCTACAACTTTGAGAAATTTCTTTCCCTAAACTTTTGAAGCTAGGTAACATTTAAAGATCATGCATTATTTGCAAAACAGGAATAAAGACAAAGACATAGAAAACAAATGTATGGACACCAACGAGGGAGAGGAGGGATGAGAGGAATTGAAAAATTGAGATTGACACAAATATACTGTTGATACTATGTATAAAATAGATATTTAATGAGAACCTGCTCTGTAACTCAGGGAACTCAGTGCTCTGCGGTGACCTACATGGGAAGGAAATCCAAAAAGAGGGGATATATATGTATATATATGTATGTATACAGATATAGATATCTATAGAGATATAGATAGCTATATCTGACTCACTTTGTTGTACAGCAGAAACTAACACAACATTGTAAAGCATCTATAGTCCAGTAGAAATTAATTTTTAAAGATAAATAAAATAATAAAGATTGTGTATTGTTCCTTTCCTAATTCCCACCTCTCAATTTTTGTACACAAGTTTTACATGTAGCTAGGTCTCTCCTTGCAGCATTAGACAGTTGAGGTAATGTGTAATGAGACCTCATTAATTCCAACCTCACAAATTCAAAATGTGTGTGAATTCAGACTTGGTCTTAATACCATTTAGTTTTACGGTATGTATTAAGTACATGCAAATTTAATCTATAGTTTCAATCATACAATTCTAACCAGTAAAGCATTTGGTCATACCAAATTTCATATAATTTTCTCATTCATAAATTATCCTCTTCTCTATATTAAATCCAGTCTGGAAGGGCCTCTATTTCCTGGCATTCGTTAACCATTAATTGCATGCATATATAACTGTGGGTCAGGAAATTAAATTCAATTTAAGACCAGCTATAAAACTGATGTTCTATTCATTTAGACTGATCCTCTTTCCAATTATGTTATTAGAGAGGTTTAATCTCTTCTGAATTTTTTGTTCTGTATTACATGGATTAGACAGAAATCTAAAAATTTTCCAAAATGTATAATAAGTTGACTATTCAATTTTGCACACAGTAGTAACTGACTCTAAGTCTAGGGTCAGGGACCTGAATCTTCTTGACTTTCTCCTTTTTTATGGCTGCAATGCCATTTAGAAAACAAACACACAACTACAAAGTAGGAAACTAAATATTAAAGTTTGTATCTTTAGGGCTTTAGTATGTGTGCTAACCAGGAAACTTCCTGATCTGAAATCTCATTCTTCACAAACTAAGCCTCTTAAGTAGACTGTAGTAACAAATCAACTTACCCATCTTGCTTTTTGAAATTTATTTTTAATTGGAGGATAATTGCTTTACAATGTTGTGCTGGTTTCTGCCATGCATCAGCATGAATCAGTTATAGGTATACATATGTCCCCTCCCTCTTGAACTGCCCTCCCACTTTCCACCCCATCCTTCTCCTCTAGGCTGTCACAGAGTGCTCTGTGACATCTTGCTTTTGCTCATGGATTATCTAGATGCTTCTCTTCCAATTTTCTTGGCTCAGTGGAAGATACCTGAGTAGACATTTTCATGTGTTCTTTTATTCATGCGATCTATTTTTGACTGTGGATGTTTTCATCCAGAGCGATGGGTTAGTATCATAACGGCTTTTCTGTTTACGTGTCCAGATCACAAGGCTTATGAAAATCACTTTTCATCAAGGGGCTTGCTGCCTGACTGCACTGGGAGAGCTCCAGGCTGATGCAACACTTGCAAGATTTTATTGCTTCCATTGCTTCTGCTGTGTTTAATGGGTTACATTTCAAAAGTTCACTCTCCTCTCACCTCAGGTATACCCTATTAGATTATCTCATTTTAATTACCTTGTTCCTATTTTCATCACATTGCCATAATTTCCCTTCATGCCTAATTTGTTAACTACTTTAATGGAAAAAAAAAAAAAGCATGCTCTGGTCTTTCAGCCCTGTTTCTGATCATCAGAACGGAATACGTCATGGCAAGCTTGCTAATGAAAACCAGCTGATGACAAGTTCCTTGACTCTAACTTTGGGAGCCTGCTGAAACAAGGTGAAAAAAATTCACAACTGTAATGCTTGAGAGAGATAGAATGGTCTCATCATAAACTGAAAAATTTCTCAATAAAAGAGCAAAAGAATGTCAACTGAAAAGTTTTCCAAAAGCTTTTTTATTTGTCAAGATATTTTCAATCCAGAGGAGACTGTCACATACCTTATTAATTATGCTAATATGTTATCTAACAGCTATAATTTTGACATAGTTATTTCTGACAATTGGGCAAGTATTTAAAGCTATTTTAATATATTTGCATCATTTATCTCATATACACCTATATACATACTTTTTCTATTGTTACCCCCCTCTATTCTGTTAGGTTTTTGTGTTGTATTTCATGAATGTCTTTGTCATTCTGAGGGGGAATTTTTTCCTTCCAGGCCAAAACAGATTTTTTTTTTTTAATGAGTGTATATTTCCCCTATGTCATGATGTAACCATTTAAAATACATATATGGAAAAAGTCCTGTGAGCCTGACAGACATTGGTAGAATTTTGATCCTGTTGCTTTTTGCCAGTGTCGATTTTTCCTTACTTCTGTGAGCTTCACCATTCTCATCTGGGCTTGCATGCCTGTGTGCTAAGTCACTTCAGCCGTGTCCAACTCTGTGCAACCCTATGGATGGTAGAGCCCACCAGACTCCTCTGTCCATGGGGTTCTCCAGGCAAGAATGCTGGAGTGCATGCCTTCCTCCAGGAAATCTTCCTGACCCAGGGATCAAACCCTGCTCTATTCCATCTCCTGCAAAGAACTTGCTGGTGGGTTCTTTACCACTAGCGCCACCTGGGAAGCCCTCTTATCTGGAAGACAGAGATAGATCCTGATAGATACAACCACCCCTTCCTGCCTGACGATCTAGGTTCCGGAAACATTAAGTGGCTTGGACGCTTAATGCATCTCCGTACAAACCATGCTCCTTTTCTGATTTATGACTTTAAGCTGCACTCTCTGCTCCCCACTCTCCCAGCCACTTTGCCAGTCTCAGGTCGACACCTCTTTCAGCTCAGGTACCTCTTCCTGCAGGAAAGCTTCAACAGGTCACCCACCCCTCCTCACTCCATTGAGCTCCAGGTTGGGAGTACCTTCTCTGTATCCCCACACCTCCAGCCCCAGCACCATCATGGCATCTAATAAAGAGCATCTTAAAATGAATCTACATGTTTGTACCCCTTGTGGTGGTTTTTCAGTTGCTCAGTCATGTCAGACTCTTTGAGAACCCATGGACTGCAGCCCGCCAGGCCTTCCTGTCTTTCATAGTCTCTCAGAGTTTGCTCAAACTCATATCCATTGGACCCCTTCACAGACTGAAAGCCACAGGGGGCTGAAGCCACCCGTGCCTGAAGCATCACTTTATCCCCTTAGTTAACACAGTGTCTGTCACAAAGAAAGCAGTCTATTAGGACCATCCCTTCCCTCCCTGGGCTCTCAAATCTTCCTAGATTCAGCTAATTGTTCAAATTGTTCACAAATTGTTCTCATGAGTTTTCCATGGTTTCTGGGCCACATCATAATCACAGTGCTCCACACATTATTTCTTTTTAGTCTATCTTCTCATCTATACTGTGAGATCTCTGAAAGCGAGAGTTTCATCATTTTCATCCCAAGATCATCAGAGTCATAGAATGGGCACTTGGCAAACGCCAATTGAGATGAATAATTACTTTGGTAATAATTATTACCAGCTTTCCAGTTAAGAGAAATTAAATCACATTCTGGTTGTAAATATCAGCAACTTAATTGATAAAGATACAAAATTTTCTATTTGCGTGTCATATGTGGAAATTTCTACCTGCAAGTTGGTTGAATTCATAAAGAAGCTGTATTCTCTTCTGTGAAAATAAAGTGTAGTTTTTTTATTAAATGTTAAAAATGTTTTTATCTCTCTCTAAGCTATCCCTGTTTAAATGCTGTCTGGAGGCAGCCTTTAAAGTTATGAAAGGAACTTCGCATGTGCTTTCAAAGATTAACGTCCACCTCAATGATCCATTGTGAGGTCTTACTGCTCACTATAATGGACTCTACCTTATTGGGTCATTTGTTAAAATCATACCACTTAATTCCATGTGTTGCCATATGTAGTCTTGACTCAGCCTTGGCTAGGACTTCAGTGTGTCTATTGTCCTGCTTTTTCACCCTTACTTAACTCCCTAGCTCATTCTATACAACAGATAATTCAAACGTTTGCCATTTGTTTCAAATTCATAATCGCAGGCAGAGCATGCATGCTTAGCTGACTTTGCCTCCTACTGCAGTGATACAGTCAGTGACAACTAAGGTTGATCCCCGCCATTTGTAAACCTCTCTGATTTTCCATATCATCAGTCCTGCTCACCCTGTGTGTCTCCTCCTCCTCGTTTTCTTGCATCAAGTTTCCATTCCATCATTCTTTAGTGAAAATTTTTCCAACAAACTTTCTATTTTACCCCCATATATAATTCTTTGACTCCTTGCTCATTGAGATCACCAATGAACAATTTATTGAAATACATATGATCCCTTCTTATTTTGCATAAAACTCAACCTTTCCACTGCATAACTTGAAGCCATCAAATACGGCTTCAAGGCTTCTGGCCTCTCGCCGCATGACATCTGCTTCCAACCCCCTTGTCTTGTTCAGCCTGTACCCAATACAGTGTAACCCCAGTAAAAATGATCTTTTTCCTCTGCAAATGCAGTTTCAACACTAATGGTCTACTAACTTTCCTTTTTATTCTTAAGCACCTTGTGCACAAAAACTCTATAGGTATTAGTGCTGCAGTATTTGACACCACTGGTTATCCGCTTCCTTCTAGAAAGTCTTCCTTGCCTCTTTTCTTCCCCCCTCCCTTCAGAGTTGTTCTTGCTCTCTCTCTCCTCTATAGTTCCCTTTGCTTCTGCCGATCTCCTCAGTCAGGATTTCTTTAAGGATCTGGCCTGTGCTCTTTGCTCCCTGGGATAATTTCATTCATTCTTTGGCTCCAATTATCACCTTTCTTTTAATCACTCTTACATTGTCAACACCAAATCTAACCTCACTTTCTTTTAAAGTAATCCCTAAATACACAGAAGAGATTATTATAAATACAGGGGTTCTCTAAATGCCTATTAAGATGATTTATGTGCCTATGGTTTATTGACAAAAACAAATATAATGTATCTTAGTATGTAACAAATTACATACTAATATATTTTAGTATGTAATTTAATCTGGTTCTTATTTTTATTCAAGAGCTATTGAGTTGACATCCATAGCACTTTCAAAATATGTTGCAAAAAACATCCAAGTTTTTTGTTGTTGTTGTTTGTTTCAGAAATCTCTCACACAAAATAAAGAGATCCACTTAAACTGTGTGGGCTAAATATACAACTGGTGTTTGTTTTCTCATAGGACACGGGGAATTTCTCTGTTTTGCAGCACTACCTACAATATTTAGGCTTGAAAAGACTAGAACTTAGAATCTCTTAAGGAAAGAAAATATTATTTTGATAACTTCCACAAAACTTTCCTTACTCCAAATAGAGAGCCAATGACACTGTGATAATTTGCGCTAAGATTTCTGATTAATTGCCTTGTGAGAATTTAATCAGCTATATTTTATCCTTTAAACAGAGAAACAATCTCATTGTCCATGTGTATGTGAAGAGTGTACATATCAATAACATCAATGGCAACTACAATGGAAATTGATTAGGTGCTGGCTCAGATGGTAAAGAATCTGCCTGCAATACAGGAGACCCAGGTGCAACCCCTGGGTAGGAGAGATTCCCTGGAGAGGGGAATGGCTACCCACTCCAGTATTCTTGTCTGGACAGTTCCATAAACAGAGGAGCCTGGCGGGCTACAGCTCATGGTGTTGCAGAGTCGGACACGACTGAGCAACCAACACACTATGTGAAAGCACCATACTGAGAGCTTTACAGATATTCGTGTTTAATCCTCACAATAATCCAAAGGGGTAGTAGATACTATTTTTATCCTCACTTGACAAATAAGGACACTGAGGTTCAGGCACCATCAGTAACTTACCTGAATGTCATATAGCTAGTAAATAGCAAAGTCGAGATTTGAATTCATATCTGTCTAATTCCAAAATCAACCTTCTTATCCAGCATTGAGGGTAAAGAACACAGATCTCTATATGGAAGTAAGTCATCTTAGCTCTGCCATTATCCAGCTCTGTTACTTTGAGCATAAAAGTACTCTGTTACTTTGACATAAACTCAATGAGTCTGAACATCTACACAAACATACTCATCATTAAATTGTGAATTAAAGTCCCCTATAACTCCAAGCATTTTCCACCTTTTGTTTTCTCAACTTCTTCTTCTCAATTCTTCAGATCCTCAGGATAATAGAATAGAGTTTCAGACTGAGAGAGTCGATAGATAAATGTTTTTATAAACAAAAAGCTGATTATAATCTCAGAGTGAGAAATTGATATATTTATGTTATCATTATATTTCAACCACTTGAGATACTACTATATCCTAGGGACTGTAAGCATTAAGTGCACAACTAAGCAAAACAAAGGATCTTGAGCACAATCTGAAAACCAAAAAATCAAGGACTCTGTACTTGTCGATCCAGTGCTATGGTAACCATCAGCTGTGATCACCTTTCTAAATTATGTGTTTAAGGTTTTCCCCAAGTTTCAGGTGGCTCAGTGGTAATGAATCTGCCTGCTAATGCAGGAGACACAGGTCAGGAAGATCCTCTGAGGAAACAAATGGCAACCCTCCCCAGTATTCTTGCCTGGAAAAATCCCACGGACAGAGGAGCCAGGTGGGCTACAGTCTAAGGGGTCCCAAAGAGTTGGACATGACTGAGCGTGCACGCACGTTCTATTCCTAGTGTCACCATTGGGTTTCTGGCCATATCATCAAAATAAACAAGCTAACCCGATACCACAGCATTAAAATATATGGATCATGTCTTCCCGAAAGCAGAATTGACGTAATTTTTTCTTATTTAATGAGGAAGAGTAATTTCCCCCCTCCTTTCCTTGATTCCGTCATTTAATGATAACTTTGATGTCCTTGGGTATCCTGATGTCCTTTACAATGATGCATTCCCTATACAAATGATTAAAAATTATTAAAAGCTCAGAAATGCATGTCACATAGTAAGCTCATTTCTACCAAGCAAATTTAAGCATTTTGACGAAAAGTAATTTTGCAACTGCAATGCATTTTCATTTCTCTTTCCTCAAAAAATTGCTTACATTAAAAAACTGTGTATAATGTGTATGAAAATCATCTAAGTTTTCTGTTATAACTTTTTTAGTCTTTCACTTTTATTATGGATAGAGGGAAGAAATGTGAGATATTTTCTCTGTAAGGAAAATACTATAAACTCTAAAATTATTATTTTCTAAAATATATGATATATAAACTTATCATACTCAAGCTAACATTAAGTGCAATGTGAAATAGCTAAATATAAAACAAAACAGAGCAAAACACATAGTGTGCTCTTTGCTGCTGCTGCTAACTCACTTCAGTCGTGTCCAACTCTGTGTGACCCCATAGATGGCAGCCCATTAGGCTCCCCGGTCCCTGGGATTCTCCAGGCAAGAACACTGGAGTGGGTTGCCATTTCCTTCTCCAATGCATGAAAGTGAAAAGTGAAAGTGAAGTCGCTCCGTCATGTCCAACTCTTAGCAACCCCATGGACTGCAGCCCACCAGGCTCCTCCGTCCATGGGATTTTCCAGGCAAGAATACTGGAGTGGGCTGCCATTGCCTCTCCAGTGTGCTCTTTAACCCACTGGAAAGCTAAGAAATACGAAAGCTAAATGAAAGATAAGGTATTGCTTACAGAGGATTGACATGGTAGTTTTCATCCCTGGAGGGAATGGAGGAAGGAGAAATAAGGAGAAATCAGGCCAAATTGGTGAAGTTTTACTAATAAAGTGTGAGCTGGTATGGAAGATTAGAAACGTGAGGAGCCCTGGCCACAGAGAAGGTCAGCACCCAGCTCCCCACACTTTCTCATGGAACTGTACTGAGCCCTCTGAGGTGTACAAAATTTTCTGCTAAGTGTAAGACAGCAGCCTGCCTAAGACTGAAAGCAGAGAAGGCGAACTGAGAGAGACCCTCCTATCTCAGGAGGCTGGTGAAAGTTGTGAAGGGCAGCACGTTTGAACCTCCCCCATATCCCCTAGCAAGTACCTTGTAGACACAAGTTGAGAGTAGGGGCGGGCAACAAGGATGAGAAACCATTTAGGGTGCAGAATGTGTTCCTGTGGTGGGCAGAAGCTCCAATCTCAGTTCTCACTTTTCAGCCTTTAATTGTAAACCTCTTTGTACCATATATATGTGTCTGTGCGCTCAGTCATGTCTGACTGTTTGCAACCCCATGGACTGTAGCCTGCCAGGCTCCTCTGTCCATGGAAGGCAGACAGCTGCCTTCTCACTGGGTCCTCACATGTCCTTTATTGTGTGTGCATGTGGACAGGGAATCTCTGGAGTCTCTTCCTCTTCTTAAAAGGACACCTATCCTATCAGGTAAGAGATACACCCTTATGACCTCTTTGACCATATCTCCTTAAAAGTTTGTCTCTAAACACAGTCACCTTGGGAGTTAGGGCTTTAGCAGATGACTTGGAAGCGGGGGGACAAAATTCAGGCCATAACCATTTCTTTCCTTCCTGGGAGTCCCTACCTCCTTCAGTTTGCAGTCTGTCGTTTGCTTCAGTGAATTCCTTTAGGGAATTATTTTGTTTCCTTTATGTTTTTATTTATTTATTTAGCTGTACTGGGCCTTAGTTGCAGTTCACTGATCTTCAGCTGTGGTGTGCGACCTCTTCCTCATGGCATGTGCAATCTAGTTCCCCGATCATGGATCAAATCTGGGTCCCCTACGTAGGGAGTCTTAGCCGCTGGACCTCCAGGGTAATCTCTGTATGTTTTTGCATGTTCCTGTATATTTGGTTTTCTTTCTTTTTTTTTTAATTTTATTTTTTTACTTTACAATACTGTATTGGTTTTGCCATACATTGACATGAATCCACCACAGGTGTACATGAGTTCCCAACCCTGAACCCCCCTCCAACCACCCTCCCCATATCATCTCTCTGGACCATCCCCGTGCACCAGCCCCAAGCATCCTGTATCCTGTATCGAACCTAGACTAGCGATTCGTTTCTTACATGATAGTATACATGTTTCAATGCCATTCTCGCAAATCATGCCCCCCTCTCTCTCTCCCACAGAGTCCAAAAGTCTGTTCTTTACATCTTTGTTTTGATCTTGCTTGGTGTTTTTAAGGTTTTCTGTATCTTTAACTTGATGCCCTTCATCAGTTTTAGAAAATCGTTTCTTCAGGCTTTACTCATGCTTCCCTTTCTACCACCTTTCCTTCTGGAATTAGAATTCTTTTCTTGTGGATTCTTTAACTAGATGCTTTCTTTCATATATCTTCCGTTCTTTTGTTTCTCCTTTATTCTTGATATTTACTTTTAACCATATTTTCTCTTTACCTATTCTCTCTTTACTAGAGTCTGCATGCTAAGTCACTACACTCGTGTCCAACTCTGCTACCCCACGGACTGCAGCCTGCCAGGCTCCTCTGTCCATGGGACTTTCTGGGCAAGGATACTGGAGGGGGTTTCCATTTCCTTCTCCAGGGGCTCTTTCTGACTCAGTGACTGAACCTGTGTCTCTTAAGTCTCCTGCACTGGCAGGCATGTGCTTTACAACTAGCACCAGATAACAGTGGTACTAGTATCCACTCCATTGTTAAATCTCATCCAACTCTCACCTCTACACACTGAGACCTTAGTTATTATATTTTTTAATTCTAGGATTTCCATTTGATTATTGATTTTTAGTTCTCAGCCAAGTTCTCAATAGTGTCCTTTTTTTTCTTTAAATGTCTGTGTTTAATAACCCCATTGTTTGGATTGCTGATGCTTCTTGTACAATACATTATCTGTTATTTCTCATAGCTTTTATTACATTGTGTTTAATTAAAAAAAACACACATTAAAAATCTTTTGTGTGTTTGTTACGGATATGTATATAAAAAGTTGTAAAATAATTTCAAGCCTAGGCTAGCATTCTCCTTACCTAAAGAATGTTTTTATTTGCTACTGCCAGATATTCTGGAACACTAGTTACCAACAGATCAATTTAATCCAACTACAAGGATTGAGATTATTTGAAGCTGGGCTTTATAAATTCAACAATTGGTCCACTTCTTATTACATTGACCAATAAAATGTAGTCTTCAGAGTCCCAATCCCAATTCACACGTATTTGTTCAAGCTCCCCATCCCTGGCAGACACTGAAGTTTAATACAGGTATACCTTGTTTTGCTTTATTGCGCCTTGCAGATGCTGTATTTTTTTGTAACCCATCAAAGGTGTGTGGCAGTCCTACATTGAGAATGTCTATCACGCCATTTTCCTGATAGCATTTGCTCACTTTTAGTCTGTGTCACATTTTGGTAATTCTCAAAGTACCTCAAGCTTTTCGTTATTATTGTATCTGTTATGGTGATCTGTGATCAGGGATCTTTGATGTTACTACTGTGACTTCTTAAGTTTCAAATAATGTTTATCATTTTTTAGCAATAAAGTATTTTTCAATCAAGACATAATACTATTGTCCACTGAATAAACTGTAGTGTAAATGTAACTTCTATTTATGTTAAACGTAAACATGACATTGCATGTGCACCAAAAAATTCCATGTGCTGTGCTTTATTGTGATACTCACTTTTTACAGTGATCTGGAACCAAACCCACAATATCTCTGAGGTGTGCCTGTATTCGTCCTTTGACCCTAGAAGACTGAAAAACTTCTGTTCAACTCCTCACTGTGCTGGTTCTTTCTTCTGGAATTAGTGGAAACTTCTTGCAGAAAAGCTGCCCCAAGTGTCTGGTTCACTTACCTAGATTTCCTTCTTCTAAAGAACTCAAGACATATAATTTCTCATGTTTTGTTTTCTTCCTAATGTATTCAAGCAGATGAGTTTTGTATCTTCTCCGTCTTTTCTTGTGCTCAGCAGGTGGGTTATTTTCAATTCATTGTCAGCAACTACCAAAATCAGAAGGCCTGCAATCTGTTTTCTAAATGAACTTGGGCAATATTTAAAACATCTAAAAATACATGAAAACCCATCGATGGCTTCTCAGTACATTTATGATAAAAGTCAAATATGCTATTACAGTCTTCAAGGTCCTATAAGACCTGACCCTACTCTATACCTTCAATTTGGCTAATATGTCCTAAACTCATTAACTTGTGTGAGGTTAACCTTTCTGTTCCTCATATATATCAAACAACCTCCTGCCTCTTGGGCTCTACATTTATTATTCATCTCAGAGCACTAATGCTAGAACTTTCCACATGATTGACTTCTACACATCCGGTTTGTTCAGATTTTACCTCCTCAAAACAGACTACCCTGTCCTCCCAACTAATGACTTTCACACTTAGTTACCCTCTCTTGCAACAACACCATCTTGATTTGTCTTATAGCATTTACCACAGTCTGTAATTATCTGTCTTTTCATCAGAATTTTATTCTTATAAGGACAGAACTTTGTGAGTCACCACTGCTTCTTTAGCACTGTGAATAATGACTTACACAAAGCAGCAACTGGGTAAATGCATATTTGAACAAATGAATTATCTCTCATGACAGTGAGAATATTTATTAACCTTCAAGTCATACTTTGACCTTCAGGTTTTCACCTTTCACTCTAAAGTGGGGTGATCATAATAACAATGCCTAGCAGGCTTAGCTTTAATTACATAATAAACTCAAAAAATCTATCACCAAGAAGCATTCAAGAAACACATCCCTCCTTCCTTCATTTTCCTTTTTCCTTTCTAGTTCAGTTCAGCTCAGTTCAGTTCAATCACTCAGTTGTGTCCGACCCTTTGCAACACCATGAATCTCAGCCTGCCAGGCCTCCCTGTCCATCACCATCTCCCGGATCTCTGGTTCCTCTGCCTTTTCTAAACTCATGTACATCGAGTCTGTGATGCCATCCAGCCATCTCTTCCTCTGTCATCCCCTTCTCCTCCTGCCCTCAATCCCTCCCAGCATCAGGGTCTTTTCCAATGAGTCAGCTCTTCGCATGAGGTGGCCAAAGTATTGGAGTTTCAGCTTCAACATCAGTCCTTCCAATGAATACCCAAGGCCGATCTACTTTAGGATGAACTAGTTGGATCTCCTTGCAGTCCAAGGGACTCTCAAGAGTCTTCTCCAACACCACAGTTCAAAAGCATTAATTCTTCAGCACTCAGCTTTCTTCACAGTCCACTGTCACATCCATACATGACCACTGGAAAAACCAAAACCTTGACTAGATGGACCTTAGTTGACAAAGTAATGTCTCTGCTTTTGAATATGCTTTCTAGGTTGGTCATAACTTTCATTCCAAGGAGTAAGTGTCTTTTAATTTCATGGCTGCAGTCACCATCTGCAGTGATTTTGGAGCCCCCCAAAATAAAGTCTGACACTGTTTCCACTGTTTCCCCATCTGTTTCCCATGAAGTAATGGGACCAGACGCCATGATCTTAGTTTTCTGAATGTTGAGCTTTAAGCCAACTTTTTCACTCCCCTCTTTCACTTTCATCAAGAGGCTTTTTAGTTCCTCTTCACTTTCTGCCATAAAGGTGGTGTCATCTGCATATCTGAGGTTATTAGTATTTCTCCCAGCAATCTTGATTCCAGCTTGTGCTTCTTCCAGCCCAGCGTTTCTCATGATGTACTCAACATATAAGTTAAATAAGCAGGGTTACAATATACAGCCTTGACATACTCCTTTTCTTATTTGGAACCAGTCTGTTGTTCCATGTCCAGTTCTAACTGTGGCTTCCTGACCTGCATATAGGTTTTTCAAGAGGCAGAACAGGTGGTCTGGTATTCCCATCTCTTTCAGAATTTTCCACAGTTTACTGTGATCCACACAGTCAAAAGCTTTGGCATAGTCATTAAAGCAGAAATAGATGTTTTCTGGAACTCTCTTGCTTTTTTGATGATCCAGCGGATGTTGGCAATTTGATCTCTGATTCCTCTGCCTTTTCTAAACCAGCTTGAACATCTGGAACTTCACGGTTCACATATTGCTGAAGCCTGGCTTGGAGAATTTTGAGCATTACTTTACTAGCATGTGAGATTTGGGATTGGAATGAAAATTGAACTTTTCCAGTCCTGTGGCCACTGCTGCGATTTCCAAATTTGCTGGCATATTGATGCTTTCACAGCATCATCTTTCAGGGTTTGAAATAGCTCAACTGGAATTCCATCACCTCCACTAGCTTTGTTCATAGTGATGCTTTCTAAGGCCCACTTGACTTCACATTCCAGGATGTCTGGATCTAGGTGAGTGATCACACCACTGTGGTTATCTGGGTCATGAAGATCTTTTTTGTACAGTTCTTCTGTGTATTCTTGCCACCTCTTCTTAATATTTTCTGCTTCTGTTAGGTCCATACCATTTCTGTCCTTTATCGAGCCCATCTTTGCATGAAATTTTTCCTTGGTGTTGGTGTCTCTAATTTTCTTGAAGAGATCTCTAGTCTTTCCCATTCTGTTGTTTTCCTCTATTTATTTGCACTGATCACTGAGGAAGGCTTTCTTATCTCTCCTTGCTGTTCTTTGGAATTCTGCATTCAGATGCTTATATCTTTCCTTTTCTCCTTTACTTTTGCCTCTCTTCTTTTCATAGCTATTTGTAGGGCCTCCTCAGACAGCCATTTTGCTTTTTTGCATTTCTTTTCCATGGGGATGGTCTTGATCCCTGTCTCCTGTACAATGTTCACCAACCTCCGTCCATAGTTCATCAGGCACTCTATCAGATCTAGTCCCTTAAATCTATTTCTCACTTCCACTGTATAATCATAAGGGATTTGATTAGGTTATACCTGAATGATCTAGTGGTTTTCCCTATTTTCTTCAAGTTAAGTCCTAATTTGGCAATAAGGAGTTCATGATCTGAGCCACAGTCAGCTCCCAGTCTTGTTTTTGCTGACTGCATAGAGCTTCTCCATCTTTGGCTGCAAAGAACATAATAAATCTGATTTTGGGGTTGACCATCTGGTGATGTCCATATGTAGAGTCTCCTCTTGTGTTGTTGGAAGAGGGTGTTTGCTATGACCAGTGTGTTGTCTTGACAAAACTCTATTAGCTTTTGCCTTGCTTCATTTTGTACTCCAAGGCCAAATTTGCCTGTTACCCCAGGTTTTTCTTGACTTCCTACTTTCGCATTCCAGTCCCCTGTAATGAAAAGGACATCTTTTGTGGTGTTTGTTCTAAGAGGTCTTGTATGTTTTCCAACTTCAACTTCTTCAGTGTTACTGGTTGGGGCATAGGCTTGGATTACTGTGATATTGAATGTTTTGTCTTGGAGATGAACAGAGATCATTGTCATTTTTGAGATTGCATCCAAGTACTGCATTTCGGACTCTTCTGTTGACCATGATGGCATCTCCATTTCTTCTAAGGGTTTCCTGCCCACAGTAGTAGATATAATGATCATCTGAGTTAAATTCACCCATTCCAGTCCATTTTAGTTTGCTGATTCCTAGAATGTCAATGTTCTCTCTTGCCATCTGTTTGACCATTTCCAATTTGCCTTGATTCATGGACCTGACATTCCAGGTTCCTATGCAATATTACTCTTTACAGCAACAGTCCTTACTTCTATCACCTGTCACATCCACAACTGGGTATTGTTTTTGGTTTGGCTCCATCCCTTCATTTTTTCTGAGTTATTTCTCCACTCATCTCCAGTAGCATGTTGGGCACCTACTGACCTGGGGAGTTCCCCTTTCAGTATCCTATCATTTTGCCTTCTCATACTATTCGTGGGGTTCTCAAGGCAAAAATACTGAAGTGGTTTGCCATTCCCTTCTCCAGTAGACCACGTTCTGTCAGACCTCTCCACCATGACCCATCTGTCTTGGGTGGCCCCACATGGCATGGCTTAGTTTCATTGAATTAGAGAAGGTTGTGGTCCATGTGATCAGATTGGCTAGTTTCCTGAGATTATGGTTTCAGTGTGTCTTCCCTCTGATTCCCTCTTGAAACACCTATCATCTTACTTGGGTTTCTCTTACCTTGGACGTGGGGTATCTCTTCACGGCTGCTCCAGCAAAGCGCAGCCACTGCTCCTTACCTTGGACTAGGGATATCTCCTCATGGCCGCCCCTTCTGACCTTGAAGGTGGAGTAGTTCCTCTCAGCCCTCCTGCGCCCATGCAGCCCCTGCTCCTTGAATGCTCAAACCTTCCTTTCTAGGTAGTTATTAAATAATTAAACAAAGTAAGCATCATTTTATCTTTTTGGTACAAGCTATTTCCCTGATGAATGTATTAGGAATAATTTCTAATACAATGTAATTAGAGTAACAGTATTAGAGAGACAGTAAAATGCTTGCCTCTGGTGTGAATCTATTATTGGCTGTCCCTTCTTGTTCCTCAGTCACTATCTAATTAAATCATTGCTTGAATTCTATGTTCTAGAAGTGAGGTGCACAGAATTTACTTACTGCAGGACTTCTGGCTACGTGATGGTTAAATGGTCTGAGTATATGTGGCTGTTTATTAACTGTGATACGACTATGATTTGGGCCCTGTTAGTGTTGAGATGTTTTGGAGCTTCAATTCCCATGTATCCCATTATTTCTGTTCTTGGGTTTTTAATGAATGAGCATTTCACCAAGTAGATCTCATTAGTAGAGACACAGCAGGATCGGTAGGTTTCTACTATACTGCATTGCATGGGGGAGCAGTGTGATGGCATTCTGCAGAGGTTGGCAAATGTATAGTCTACTGCCATTGAGCTATAGAAAAGATAATGCATGCATAAAAATTAGCAATTTGAAATATTTCTTCCCTGATTTTACGTACCTGTAATATATATATATATATATATATATATATATATATATATATATAAAACCTTGTTCTAGGAGAAATATTTCCATTAAAAGAGACTCAATTCCATCAAATTGTCTCTGCTAATTTATGTCTGGCATTAGAGCAAGAAATACTTATTTATTAGGATTTTGCACTAAAATTCCATGCATTCTGTTTTGTTTGTAGATAGCAGAGTGACTACAGATTCTTTGTGCTTAAATACTTTGTGACCCCATTAGAGAGAGAGCACAGTATGAAAATATTCAATGTGTCATAGACAGTCATTATTTCTAGCACATACTGAAAATTACCAGTATCAGCAAGGATATGGAAACCTCCAAATTAAAGGCACAAGATAAAACATAGTAAATAACCACTCTCTCACAATGAATGTGAGGCTATAAACCTAGCAAATGTGAAACTGGAACTATACACACTGTGAAGTTTAATATAATACGTCTTGAGTATTTCCTTTCAGGTAGACACATAACTTAAAACATTTTCATTAGAACAACATTACGATTAGAAATATTCAAAAACTCCAGTTCTTGGAATAGGATATTTCTAATATTATGAATTGATTTTGACATGGTTAGTGTATCTCTTCATCTAAAGGTAAATGCTTCTTGCAGAGAAAAAAGATAAAAATTTAGGTTCATTAGTTATCTCAGACACACAAAATTGACAAAATTGGACACCTTTGAAAGTTCATAATGATATAACTTGGATTATTAATTATTTCTCCTTGTAGGAAAACAACCTTTTATTAGTTATTACTTTGTAGACTATATTAAATGTTCCCAGTTCTTGGATGGGATTGTATTTCCATCATAAACAGATACTTCCTTGTAAATTGCTGGCAATTTATCTCAGGAAAATTCTATTGTGTGTGGTGGTGGAATCTCCAATAACCAATAATTAATGAGTCCTAATAGTGGCTGAATTGCTTATATTCATCTGTTTATTATCCCCTCATTCATTCATTTCTTCACTCACTAATTCATTTTAATAGTATTATCTATGTTGAGTTTCTTGTAACTCATGTATTTGGGTTTAGAATGGTACTAGTGCATAATTAGAGTTCAGTAAATGTTAATTTGTTACTATTTGTAATAGTTTACTATTTCAACCAATAATTAGATACATTTTGAACAGCTGGATGCTATATAAAAATGAGTAAAACAATTTCCCACACCTATGAAACTTCTCTTCCACAGATGAACCAATTAAACAAACAGGCGTATTCTGAATAAGATGCTCTCCTAACAATCATGCAAGGAAAACACCTCAAAATATAAAGTTATTTTAAAAATACCTTTTGTTAGCAAACATATTTTCCTTTCTTAAAAACTAAGAATCTTGTGATTTAGCAAAAGCTTCAGTACCATTTTTAATCTCTGTAGTCTTCATACGGAGAAGGCAATGGCACCCCACTGCAGTACTCGTGCCTGGAAAATCCCATGGACGGAGGAGCCTGGAAGGCTGCAGTCCATGGGGTCGCTGAGGGTCAGACACGACTGAGCGACTTCACTTTCACTTTTCACTTTCATGCCTTGGAGAAGGAAATGGCAACTCACTCCAGTGTTCTTGCCTGGAGAATCCCGGGGTCGGGGAAGCCTGGTGGGCTGCCATCTATGCGGTTGCACAGAGTCAGACACGACTGAAGCGACTTAGCAGCACCAGCAGTCTTCATAACAGGAAGAGCCATGTAGTTGGGAAAGCTTGTTCCAGGTGTTCTCCAGCTGTCTACCTGACCTCAGGTAGGTCATTTAAACTCAGTGGGTCAGGCAGGATGGAAGGCAAATATCTGGAATGTGAGGCCCAGGGATTTGCAGTGTCCAAAAGCTCCCAAGTTGCTTCTGAAACACAATCAGACGGAGTTAAGAAGATTTTTTGCAACCTTTCTACTTTTCCTGTGCTCGAACAGTGATTTCAAAAGTAGGATAAATGAATGGCATGGTCCCTCTTTTCTCCCAGGGTGCTGGCATGTAAAAGATGCACTTGGAAGGTTTCTTGTCTTAAGATGATTTTCACCAAGGCACTTTATCAAGTAGACATTATTTAGGATTCATAACGACTTCCATTAAAATCCAATCTATCCTGAGACAATTAGAGATATCCATCCTACTATAGTTGAGCATGCATGATTTCAAAACCTCATTCTTTTAATAACAAGCCGAAATTGGTAGCGGGCCTTGTCTGTGGGAGGAGTTTGAGATAATTTTGAACTCCAGGATGCCGGTGAGGTTTCTCAGGGGGACTGTGACAGCCAAAAGGCGGAACCAGGGATGTAGGTGCTTGGTAGGTAGACAAGAGATTTCAGAGTTTGGGAGGTGATGCCAGCTAGATGATGAGGATGCAGACCTTATTCATACACTCATTGGTACCACAAATGTTCTTTGAATTCTACTCTAAGGCAAGCATTTGTGTTCAGTTCAGTTCAGTTCAGTCGCTCAGTCGTGTTCAACTCTTTGCAACCCCATGAATCACAGCACGCCAGACCTCCCTGTCCATCACCAACTCCCGGAGTTCACTCAGATTCACATCCATCAAGTCAGTGATGCTATCCAGCCATCTCATCCTCTGTCATCCCCTTCTCCTCCTGCCCCCAATCCCTCCCAGCATCAGAGTCTTTTCCAATGAGCCAACTCTTCGCATGAGGTGGCCAAACTACTGGAGTTTCAGCTTTAGCATCATTCCTTCCAAAAGAAATCCCAAGGCTGATCTCCTTCAGAATGGACTGGTTGGATCTTCTTGCAGTCTAAGGGACTCTCAAGAGTCTTCTCCAACACCACAGTTCAAAAGCATCAATTTTTCAGCCACCAAGATTATATAGCCTAAATGTAATTAGAGCTTATTGACCAACAATTGTTGTCCACTTAATAATTTTACCTGGGTTCATGACAGTTAATAACTATTCAGAACCACTAATAACTATCTTATCTCTGCAAATTGATTTATGAATCTGACTTATTTATGCCAATATTTAGTTCCAATATATCACCTTCAAGACATATGCCAAACCGCATAAATCTCCATGATTAATTACCTTATTTTTTTCTTTGTATAAATTTACTATTTATACCTAAATACATTAATTTAAAAGGTGAAATTAAAATGAGTACCATGAGTGAAAAATTAATATCATTTGCCTTAAGTATATAGTAACCATAAAAATAAATTCAATGAAAACAAAACAATACTGTAAGTCCCAGTCAGTCTCCCGACCAAGGCTCATGGATGACTTTCATATTATTATTATGGGATATTAGCAATCGTTGTTGTTTAGTTGTGAAGTCGTGTCCAGCTCCTTTGTGACCCTATGGACTATAGCCCACCAGACTCCTCTGTCTATGAGATTTCACAGGCAATATTACTTGAGTGAGTTGCCATTTCTTTCTCCAGGGGATCTTCCCAACATTATTTATCACTGAGCTATCAAGGAAGCCCATTAGCAATCAATAGAAAGTTGTTATAGATGACTTTTATTTTATTTTATTTTTTTAATTTTTATTTTTACTTTATTTTACTTTATATAGATGACTTTTAAGAAATTGTTGATTTCTCCTAGATCCAAAGCATCCAAAGAAAATATTTTCTATTTTTTAACATTAATTTAATCATATATTGTGTATAGTATGGAAAATATTCGGGTTACCTAGTGCTTACCAAACGAAATTAAAAGACACTTGCTCCTTGGAAAAAAAGCTTTGATCAACCTAGACAGCATATTAAAAAGCAGAGACATTACTTTGCCAACAAAGGTCCATCTAGTCAAAGCTATGGTTTTTCCAGTAGTCATATATGGATGTGAGAGTTGGACTATAAAGAAAGCTGAGCACTGAAAAATTGATGCTTTTGAACTGTGATGTTGGAGAAGACTCTTGAGAGTCCCTTGGACTGCAAGGAGATCCAACCAGTCCATCCTAAAGGAAATCAGTCCAGAATATTCATTGGAAGGACTGATGTTGAAGCTGAAACTCCAATACTTTGGCCACCTGATGCGAAGAGCTGACTCATTTGAAAAGACCCTGATGCTGGGAAAGATTGAGGGCAGGAGGAGAGGGGGACAACAGAGGATGAGATGGTTGGATGGCATCACCGACCCAATGGACATGGGTTTGGGTAGACTCTGGCAGTTGGTGATGTATAGGGAGGCCTGGTGTGCTGCAGTTCATGGTGTTGCAAAGAGTCGGACACAACTGAGCAACTGAACTGAACTGACTTTGGAAGTTATGTGGTTGGAAGTTGGGAAGATGTTCATGTGTGGGTATGGTAAGCTTTTATTTTTCCTTTGGTAAGAGGCTCTAATTTATACCAATGTTCTTAACTTATAAGGATCGTGTGTGTGCTCATTTGTTCAGTCATGTTTGATTCTTGGCAGCCCCATGGACCCCCTGCCAGGCTCCTCTGTCCATGGAATTTTCCAGGCAAGAATACTGGAGTGGTTAGCCATTCCCTACTCCAGAGGATCTTCCCTAAACATGGTTTATATTTAATGGGTGCTTAAGTGCCAGAAGTCAAAGACTTAGTATAGATTGTCTAGTAAAACCTCAAAACAGCCTTAAGAGATAAACAATATTATCATCCTTATTTGACAATAAGGAATTTTAGGCTTAGATGATTTGAGTAACTTGTCCAGAATCACAGATTTAATAAGTGATTATTCTTGGATTTAAATTAATTTAGTCTAATAGTAGAACCCCCAAATCTGAATGTACTATGGACTGCTTCTTAAGGAAGTGTCTTAAATAAGGAGGAAAATGCCTAAAAAACATTGTTGTGTCCATAAACACATAATGTGATGAGAAAACATAAAATAATTTTGGGCTCTGAGTAATTCAGATCATGAAATACTATGTTTACCAGAAGAATACCAATTAGTATCCAAAAGTCAAAATGAAGAGTTTAGTGCCTGAAAAAAATATGCGTAGTCACCTCAGTTTTAATTCAAAAGCTGAAAGAGAAAGCAAACTTTTTCCTTCCAAACCGACATATGCATAATCATTTTTTTCCACATCCACAGGAGCTTTCACTTTTACTAAGTGAAGCTGGCTGAAATAATACTCTATTTCCATTTGATTCTTGATAAGGAGTCTGGGCTGGATCCTGGGAATATCGCTGTGAAGAAAAGGCAATAATCAGGGAACAGAGTAAATGTCTTATCTGGGCATTATTCTCTTAGATCTTTTGATATGAGGAGCCTTCTAAATGGATGCAGCATGCTGGGGCGGGGGCTAGGCACCGAAACACTTCACTGACTGTCCCTAAGGGCAACTGTGGGCTGAAGCTGGAGGAGAGGAAAAGAGAGGGAGGGAGAAAACCAGCAGGGATCCTGCAAGGAAATATTCACACCTTGGGCTGTACCAGCTGACCTGTAAGGCAGTGATGCGAAGCGCATCACAAAAGCAGGACTAGCCCTGTAAGCTTCTAGAAGGCAGTTCTAAGCATCTGTGATTTGCCTCCTGAACATTTGTATCTCACTATAGGAAGGAGGATGAAACAGCTGCACACGTTGTCTCCAGTGCTGTAAACCTGTCATCAGCCCTGCATTGTTTACATATGGCTACAAGGTCTTTAAGCCCAGGATCCCTTAGCTAGACAGCAGGGACCGATATTTACATGACAGCTGTGTCAATTGGAAGCAGCCCTGTGCGCATGTTTGTTTCAATAACGCTCCAGTCACTGCCACCCACCCCTCCCCCCTGCCCCAAAGACACAAATCTAATTCTTCTTCTTTTTTAAATGAGCTCCATGTTAATAATAGAGCTGCAGTGCAGATGCTCAAAATGGAAATAGCTGGCATTTCCCTAACAAGACTCATAATTCTGCTAGAAATAATGGATTTCAAGTGAAATAGCTCGAGTCCAAGAAGAGTGGTTATAATTCATGACCAGACGCCCAAATGAAATCAAAATCTGGGAAACATGCAAAGTGCTAATTTTCTACATCAGTGGAATTTATCAAGTTCCTACTGATTAATTTGAACAAGGGTTTGGTTGTTCAATTGATAGCGCTTTGTTTGCCTTGCAAAGACATCTGAATGACATTGATTCAAATCTTATTGCAAATTCCTGGTTTTGTGAAAAGCTTTTTAAAAACTGTAGCCCAAAACCCTCCACATCACAAGTGGCTGATAGTAAATAATTTTATTTTTATTATTCTTTACCATTTGAGGGTGAGATTCCTCAAATTTAGTTTACCAGAGATAAGCAGCAATATGTCTGGAAAACAATTACCACGCAATTCTCAAGGAAGTGGAGCTTAATCCATTACTGTTGATTTAGTTTATTGTTAGATTTTCCAAAGAAAATATTTATTATTTAATAATGACTATTTACAATTAGCTTTAAATGCTTATAAATAGTTTAACATCAATAATATGCCTTAAAGTCTCTTTTCCATTAAATATAAAATAGAAAATATTGTCTGGCTGTGCTGGGTTGAGTAATGATCCCTACCCCTGACAACATGATGCCCATGTTCTAATCCTGGAACCTATGAATGATGCTTTATGTGGCAAAGGTGCCTTGTGGATTCTGAGATGAGTAAATCATCCTGAATTATCCTGGCAGGCACTATGTTATCACAGAGCTTCTTATAATAGGGAAATAAGAGGTCAGAAATAGGAGAAGGGGATAACAGAGGATGAGATGGTTGGATGGATCACTGACTTGATGGACATGAGTTTGAGTAAGCTCCGAGAGTTGGTGATGGACAGGGAAGCCTGGCCTGCTGCAGTCCATAGGGTCGCAAAGAGTCAGACACAACTGAGCAACTGAACTGAACTAAGTTGAGGAGGTCAGAGGAATAGATGCTACAGGTTGATGAAAAGAGAAAGATTTGAAGATGCTACATTGCTGACTCTGAAGATGGAAAGAGGGACCGTGGGTCAAGGAAAGCAGTTCTGTGAGCTGAAAAAGATGGGAAAGTGGTTTTCCCCTTAAGACAACAGGTCCCAAATGGACTAACTTTCTGCTAAGCCTCATGTTACTCAACCAGCCCCTAATTACCATTTCAGCTCTCTCAGAAATGGAGAGTTATAACAGTCAATCAGATCAGTACTATTTAGGTAACCTGCCTGATGAGACCCCTAGAGAAAAGTAAACTTACAATCAACCACTTTTTTGCCTGGAATGACTTTCTTGTTCCTGCTCCCTTCTGCCTATAAAAACCTTTCATTTTGTATAGCTCCTCAGAGTTCCTTTCTAACTGCTAGATTGAAGGCTGCCTGACTCCTTGAATCCTTGAATAAAACCAATAAAATCATTAAAATTTACTCAGTTAAATTTATTTTAGTACCCTAGAGCCTCTTGAGGGTATGTAGCCCTGCCTACATTTTGTTTTCAGCCCAGTGAAACCCAGTTCTGCTTCAGAGCTGTAAGATAATAAATTTGTGTTTTTTTAAACAACTAAGTTAGTAGTCACTTGTTTTGCCAACAATATGTAGTTGATACACTGGCATTAATGTGGATACTTAGAGCAATCAGTGCCCTTAAACCAAGTAGAAGAAATGTTTCATTTGAACTGGAAACTACTGATTAAGATTTAGTAGTTGGCTAGAGACATACGATTTTCAGTCGAGTGAAACACACTCTCTACTATGGAGCCCTGCTAGGTGGTTTGGGAGTCTGATAACTTGAGCATGCTTTGTCACAGAAGCAGTGTGCCTTTGGATACCCGAAGCATGTTTAAAGGACCAAGATAATGAAGGAACTGTCCTGCTAGTCAGGAAATGAAGACAAGTGAAGTACAGTCCATGTGCTATCATCACTGTACATCACTCATCAAGTTAGTTTCAAATTGCTAATTGAGGTTCATGTTTCTCTAAGTCTTCAAAAAAATTCCGATATATCAGGGCGCTCAATACCCATTGATCCTTTTTTGAAAATTGAGGAGAAATTTCCCCAAACTCCTAGAATATGAATTTTGAAATCAGCAAATACTCAAGTTCAAATCTCAGTCTTACCATTTACTAACTTTGTGATGGTGGGGTGGTAACCCAATCTCTCTGACCCTTGATTCTATCCTCAGGAAGTTGGAAAGAAAGCCTTCCTGTTGGTTTATTGTACAGATTAAATGAGATAAAAAGTATCTGTAAAGATTCTGTTAGATCATCAGTAACATGGCACCATTTCTCACATTGAAAACCTTCCACATACCTCATCTTAGAAAGTCCTGTCAATCCACAAAGACTTGGGATTTAACTTGAAGCCCAAAACCTACATGAAAGTTTCTGACTGAGGAAAACTGATCTAGCTGGGGAAAGTATCCCTTATCTGCTTTGAGAAGTAAAGAATCTGTTGCCCAGAAATGGAACCCAGAAGGGCCATCAGTTCAGTTCAGTTCAGTCGCTCAGTTGTGTCTGACTCTTTGCAACCCCATGGACTGCAGCACACCAAGCCTCCCTGTCCATCACCAACTCCCAGAGCTTGCTCAAACTCATGTCCATCGAGTCAGTGATGCCATCCAACCATCTCATCCTCTGTCGTCATCCCCTTCTCCTCCCACCTTCAATCTTTCCCAGCATCAGGGTCTTTTCAAACGAGTCAGTTCTTCGCATCAGGTGGCCAAAGTATTGGAGTTTCACCTTCAGCATCAGTCCTTCCAATGAATATTCAGGACTGATTTCCTTTAGGATTGACTGGTTGGATCTCCTTGCAGTCCAAGGGACTCTCAAGATTCTTCTCCGACACCACAGTTCAAAAGCATCAGTTCTTCAGCGCTCAGCTTTCTTGATACAGAAGGGCCATAGAAGCTGTCTTTTTTCTCCTGGTGGCATACAACACCTGCTTTATTTGTCTTCTTTTTCATAATCACACAAGGCAATTGTTGCTGTGGAAATATTCTTCCCTAGAAAGGCATGGTTTAAAATGATAGTGGTCTCGGGAAGCTTGAAACATTTTGGGATCTTGGATGAAAGGAAATCTCTAGGAGTCACCATTCTATCTAGAAGATGGGTTAGAAACTGCAGTAAATCATATCTGATTTCTTTGGTTAAATCACATGTACCTCTAACTTAGAAAATAATTAGGCAATATTCACAAATTATTTTTTTCATAATTGTTTGTAACTAGAAACTAAAAGATACTTGAAGGTGAAATTTTTGTTATCTACTAATTAATGATATTTAGTTTTCATTGAGCTCATTTTGGAATGGGCTGGGACTGGTCATTGTGAAAATAGCAATGAACCAGAGATGATGAAGAATCCCAAAATTTAATCTCAATTATATAGATATTTTATATATACAAACTCTTTATATAAATCTTTATGTATCTCTAATGTCTTTATATATAAAATTAGAATTCTCTCATTTTCAAGATTGCATGTGCAAAACTGTCTGTTGTTGTTGTTCAGTTGCTAAGTTGTGTCTGACTCTGTGACTCCAGGACCTGCAGCATGCCAGTCTTTCCTGTCCTTCACTATCTCAGAGTTAGCTCACATTCATGTCCATTGAGTCTGTGATACTATCTAACCATCTCATCCTTTGCCTCCCTCTTCTCCTTTTGCCTTCAAACTTTCCCAGTATCAGGGCCTTTTACAATAAGTTGGCTCTTCTTACAGGTGGCCAATACTTAAAGTACTGGCAAAACTGTCTAGCAGATAGTATATATTCTTTCAGAGTATTATCTCTGCTGTTTCTTACAGAATGAAGAGTACAAACTTTAGTTCATAAATCCCAGATATGTAAGAAACACAAAATAGATTTTCTAATACTCAGTGTTGAACTCAAGAATGTTGTTACTTTCCCTCAAAGGAGAAGAAATCACAATCTGAGTCTGTCCTCCAG
Source organism: Ovis aries (assembly GCF_016772045.2). NCBI lineage: Eukaryota > Metazoa > Chordata > Mammalia > Artiodactyla > Bovidae > Ovis > Ovis aries. The sequence continues at coordinate 29,775,064 of NC_056076.1, forward strand.
AATTACTCTTTTTGAAGCAATGAAAACTGTTCTTTTGGGAATGAAACTGCTTGAGTTTCAATCCTGACTCCACCAGTATTTGCCCTCTAAGACCTTGGACAAATTACTTTACTTTTGGTGTCTCAAGATATTCATCTGTAAAGTGGGTATAATTGCCATACATCCACCACAGAGTTTTGTGAGATCAAGTGAATTAAAAAGTGAAAACACTTAATGGTAAAGACACATAGTGAGTGAGCTTTTTAATGATGCTAGCTATTTTGAAAATAATAATAATTATTATTACTACCAAACTGACTGAAATTGGCAAAGTTGGGGTGGAAGGATGTGTGGAGGTCTGTATCTCAGATGTTGATTCTCTCTGTATGAGCCTGAATTCTGTTTCTAAATGTTATGGTGAATTTTATCACTCTTTGTATCATATAAGACCTCCTTATGTCTGGGACCTGGGTTCCCTCCCTACCTCTTGGGCACACCCACATTTAGTCCAGAGGGCACAGTGAGACTGCCTGAGACCTCATGTACCCAGACAAGCCAGGCAACCAGTTCTCCTTGACCTAGATTCTGCTAATGATATCAGCCTCTCCAGATCACCTCAACTCAAAGGTCAGAAGATATTTTCCTATGTGATCTTCAGAAGACTTATTATTTGTACATCTAGACTTTCAATCAATTTAAAATTGATTTTTGAGTATGCTGTGAGGTAGAGATTAATTTTTTTAAAATATGAATATTGAACTGACTCAGCACCATTTAGAAAAAGACCGTCTTTTCCCCATTGCCGTGCAATGTAACTATTACGATCAATCAAGTAACTATATACATGAGGCTTTCTATTCTGTTTCTAGTCTATTAATCTATTTGTCTACACTTGCACCAATACCACACTATTTTAACAGCTACCATTATGTAGAAAATCTGATATTCAGTAGTGTAAGTCCTCTAAATTTGTTCATTTTCAATATTGCCTGGACCATTCTTAGGCCTTTATATCTCCTTACAGATTTTAGAATCAGCTTGCCAATTTGCAAACACACACACACACACATACATGCTGTAAGACTGCTGGGAGTTTGATCATCATTTATTGACTCCGTGAATCAATCTAGGATATATCTTTGTAATAAAGAATCTAATCCATGAACATGATATATCTCTCCATTTACTTGGGTCTTTAAAATCTGTCTATAATTTCTGTTGAGTTACAGTGTTTGTATTTGATTTATTCCTAACTATTCGATGTTTGGGGTGCTCTGTAAAAATGTTCAAATTTCATTTTCTATCAGTTTGTTGCTCATATATAAAAAAAACATTGAATTTTGTATAACACCTTGTATCTAGTGGCCTTGCTAAATTGACTTATTCTAATAGTTGTCTGTAGATTCTTTTTGCATTTTCTATGCACACAATCATGCCACTTGCAATTAATAAGCAATATAAGTTCTCTTTTGTAATCATTATGCCTTTTATCCCAACATCTTGCTTTATGGCACTGATTAGGATCTCTAGCACAACGTTAAGTAGAAAATATGCTTCGACATCATCTTCCAGTGCACTTTTCTTGCTTTTTGCTGTGCCTACTGCTGTTAGATCACCTAATAAAATTTTAGGTATTGCTTATTTCAGGCTTGGCATTTCTACTTGTATACTTTTAAGATTTTAATTCTTTAATGAAATTATCTTTTCATCTATTTTCCATCTTTTCCTCTAGTTTCTGAAATATATTATAGTTATTTTAAAATCTTTGTCTACTAACTTTAATATCTGGATATTTGTGAGTTTTTTTCCTTTGTATTGATTAAATGGTCTGTCTCTTGGCATATTTTAGTCATTTTTTTAAATGTGGAATGATAGACATTTTGTAAAAATAACTACAGAGGCTATAGGTGGATTTGCCTTTTTTTCCAAAGAAGAGTAACAGTTTCCTCTTCTCAGAAGGTAGGGTTATGGAGCAAATCACCTTAGTCCGTTTAGGAAACAGTTAAAACTGGTCTATAGCTTTGGTAATAATACATTTGCTCCTTGTTCACATCTGTTCCTAGATCATAGCCTTCCAGGGTTTTCAGATGAGTCCAGTGCATTTGCTGAGATCCTTCCCTCTGACAGATTCTAAACTCTAATCTTTGTTTCCTCAATATCACAAAAACAAGAAAATTTCATGCCACTTTTCAGAAGTTTATGTCTTTTCTTTTTATTCTACCACTCTGTACCTTCAGAATTCACCAGTGATATTAAGGGGAAACCTGACAAAAATTGGAGGCCATTCAATTCTCTAGTTTTATCACACACTCCAGCACATAAGCCCTTTGAAAGTCCTCATAGCTGGAAATTCCCTGGAGATCCACTGGTTAGGACTCATTCCTCTCACTGTTGAGAGCCCGGGTTCAATCTTGGATGTGGAAACTAAGATCCCGTAAGCCAAGTGGTACAGCCAACAAAGAAGAAGAAAGAAAGACCTCGTGGTTTCTCCCTCCTTATTGTTAGATCTCTATCCAGACAGATTTTAGATGCTCAGTTTCTGTCCACATTCAGAAATGGCAGTGCCTCCGGGCAAAACTCCCTACTGACGGCAGTTCTTACCTTAAGTACCTCACCCTCTGGCACTTTCAGAAGATGGCTTTTGTGTTCTATATAGCTTTTCTGGTTGTTCTCAGTGTGTGAACTGGCCTATCACCATATAACCTGAAAACAGAAACTTCTAAGGATTTTGAGTACTCCTTAGACATATTTGAGAATAGTTCTTAAAGGAAAAAAAAAAGTGGCTTCAAGCAAGATACTTCCTATGGAAGAGTGATGAAAGTGATGAAAGTGAAATAACCTGAGACTCTGATAAAGAGGACTGTAACAGGGAGGCTGGCCACTGTGAATGATCACCATAGATCTCTACCCAGCTGATTTTCAAGTGTAACTGCACTTTTAGTGACCTACTTTAGTGCATCTATAAAAGTTTCCGGGGGATTAGAACTAAAACCTACTTTGCTTTCTCCATTCTCTGCTCGTTTCTTAAGAAAATAGGATTCTAAATGTGTGTTCCATTGCAATTAAAAATGGATTTCAACAATTAATTAATGAACATAGACTGCAACAACTTCATCTGGGGTGAAAGTGAAAGTGAAGTTGCTCAGTTGCGTCCAACTCTTTGCAATCCCATGGACTATAGCCTACCAGGCTCCTCAGTCCATGGAATTTTCCAGGTAAGAGTACTAGAGTGGGTCAAAAAAAAAAAAAAGAGTACTAGAGTGGATTGCCATTTCCTTCTCCAGAGGATCTTCCTGACCCAGGGATCGAACCCGGGTCTCCTGCATTGCAGGCAGACGCTTTACTGTCTGAGTCACCAGGGAAGCCCACTGATAAAATTTAGTAATTAAAATTATCTAATCCTGCACACATTCTTTTTCTAGAAGTTATTCATTATTTTGCATCTTATACCTTTTTATCATCTCCCGTTCAAATTCTTCTCTGTGCCAAACTATGAAGTTCTCTGTTGATATGCTACTGGAGAAGAATGGAGAAATAGCTCCAGAAGGAATTCTTGAAGAGGCTGAGCCAAAGTGGAAACAACACCCAAGTATGGATGTGTCTGGTGGAAGTAAAGTCCAATGCTGTAAAGAACAACACTGCATAGGAACCTGGAATGTTAGGTCCATGAATCAAGGTAAATTGGAAGTGGTCAAACAGGAGATGGCAAGACTGCATATCAACATTTAAGGAGTCAGTGAACTAAAACAGACTGGAACAGGTGAATTTAATTCAAATAACCATTATATCTACTACTGTGCACAAGAATCCCGAGAAGAAATGGAGTAGCCCTCATAGTTAACAAAAGAGTCCAAAATGCAGTAATTGGGTGCAATCTCAAAAAAGACAGAATTATCTCTGTTTGTTTCCAAGGCAAACCATTCAATATCAGAGTAATTCAAGTCTATATCCCAACCACTAATGCCAAAGAAGCTGAACCTGAACAGTTGTATGAAGACCTACATGACCTTCTAGAACTAATACCAAAAAAAAAAAAAAAAAGTCATTTTCATTATAGGGGACTGGAATGCAAAAGAAGGAAGTCAAGAGATACCTGGAGTAACAGGCAAATTTGGCCTTGGAGTACAAAATGAAGCAAGGCAAAGGCTAACAGAGTTTTGCCAAGAGAACACACTGGTCATAGCAAACATCCTCTTCCAACAACACAAGAAACAACTCTACGTATGGACATCACCAGATGGTCTACACCAAAATCAGATTGATTATGCTCTTTGCAGGAAAAGATGGAGAAGCTCTGTACAGTCAGCAAAAACAAGAACGGGAGCTGATTGTGGCTCATATCATGAACTCCTTATTGCAAAATTCAGACTTAAATTGAAGAAAGTAGGGAAAATCACTAGGGCATTCAGGTATGACCTAAATCAAATCTCATGACTATACAGTGGAAGTGATAAATAGATTCAAGGAATTAGATCTGATAGACAGAGTGCCTGAAGAACTATGGACAGAGGTATGTAACATTGTGCAGGAGATGGTGATCAAAACCATCCCAAGAAAAAGTAATGCAAAAGGACAGAATGGTTATCTGAGGAGGCCTTACAAATAGCTGAGTAAAGAAGAGAGGCAAACAGCAAAGGAGAAAAGGAAAGATATACCCATATGAATGCAGAGTTCCAAAGAATAGCAAAGAGAGATAAGAAAGCCCTCCTAAACGATCAATTCAAAGAAACAGAGGAAAACAATAGAATGGGAAAGACTAGAAATCTCTTCAAGCAAATTAGAGATACCAAGGGAACATTTCATGCAAAGATGGGCTCGATAAAGGACAGAAACTGTATGGACCTAACAGAAGCAGAAAATATTAAGAAGAGGTGGCAAGAATACACAGAAGAACTATACAAAAGATATCTTAATGACCCAGATAACCACCGTGGTGTGATCACTCACCTAGAGCCAGACATCCTGGAATGTGAAGTCAAATGGGCCTTAGAAATCATCACTATAAAGAAAGCTAGTGGAGGTGATGAAACTCCAGTTGAGCTATTTCAAATCCTGAAAGATGATGCTGTTAAGTGCAGCACTCGATATTCCAGCAAATTTGGAAAACTCAGCAATGGCCACAGGACTGAAAAGGTTCAGTTTTCATTCCAATTTGAAAGAAAGGCAATGCCAAAGAGTGTTGAAACTACCTCAAAATTGCACTTATTTTGGATGCTAGCAAAGTATTGCTCAAGATTCTCCAAGCTAAGCTTCAACAGTAGGTGAACTGAGAACTTCCAGATGTTCAAGCTGGATTTAGAAAAGGCAGAGGAACCAGAGATCAAATTGCCAACATCCAGGCTTCCCCCTGTGGCTCAGATGGTAAAGAATCAGCCTGCAATGAGGGAGACCTGGGTTCAATCCCTGGGTTGGAAATATATCCTGGAGAAGGGAAAGGCTACCCACTCCAATATTCTGGCCTGGAGAATTCCATGGACTGTATAGTTCAAGGGCTCTCAAAGAGTTGGACATGACTGAATGACTTTCACTTTCACTGTATCATACAAAAAGCAAGAGAATTACAGAACAGCATCTACTTCTGCTTCATTGACTATGCTAAAGGCTTTGACTGTGTGGATCAAACAAACTGTGGAAAAAGAAGGGAAGGGAATACCAGAGATGGGAATACCAGACCACCTTACCTGCCTCCTGAGAAACCTGTATGCAGGTCAAGAAGCAACAGTTAGAACCAGACATGGAACAATGGACTGGTTCCAGATTGGAAAAGGAGTACGTCAAGGCTGTATATCGTGACCCTGGTTATTTAACTTACATGTGGAGTACATCATGCAAAATGCCAGGCTGGATGAAGCACAAGCTGGAATTAAGATTGCCAGGAGAAATATCAATAACCTCAGAATATGCAGATGACACCACCCTTATTTCAGAAAGTGAAGAGGAACTAAAGAGCTTCTTTATGAAAGTGAAAGAGAAGAGTGAAAATGCTGCCTTAAAACTCAACTTTCAGAAAACGAAGATCATGGCATCTGGTCCCATCACTTCATGGCAAATAGATGGAGAAACAATGGAAATAGTGAAGCTTTACTTTCTTGTTTCCAAAATCACTGCAGATGTTGACTGCAGCCATGAAATTAAAAGACACTTGTTCCTTGGAAGAAAAGCTATGACCAACCTAGACAGCATATTAAAAAGCAGAGACATTACTTTGCCAACAAAGGTCCATCTAATCAAAGCTATGGTTTTTCCAGTAGTCATGTATGGATGTGAGAGTTGGAACATAAGGAAGTCTGAGCACTGAAGAATTGATGCTTTTAACTGTGGTTTTGGAGAAGGCTCTTGAGAGTCCCTTGGACTGCAAGGAGATCAAACCAGTCAATCCTAAAGGAAATCAGTCCTCAATATGTTTTGGAAGGACTGATGTTGAAGCTTCAATACTCCGGCCACCTGATGTGAAGAGCTGACTCATTAGAAAAGACCCTGATGCTGGGAAAGATTGAAGGCTGGAGGAGCATGGGATGACAGAGGATGAGATGGTTGGATGATATCACTGACCTGGTGGACGTGAGTTTGAGCAAGCTCTGGGAGTTGGTGATGGACAGGGAAGCCTGGGGTGCTGTAGTTCATGGGTCGCAAAGAGTCAGACATGTGTGAGTGACTGAACAACAACAGACAATTGAAGACCTATTACGTCATCACTCCCAGTTAGTCAGCTGAGATCATCTGTTTCTATCTATCTGCCTTTCCTTGACTTCCACATATTATTAATATCTGTTTATTCCATGTCCCACCTTTGAGTTTTGAAATTCTGACTGGCAGGAACATTGAAGGATCCTGACTGTACACATAAGCTGGCTGTCTGAAGCAATTCCCATATAATTCTTTCCCATAGCATTACATCTTGGCATAGTGCTAGCAAGTTAAATGTACATTTATAATGCATATTAATGTCACTTGAGGGAAGAAGTCAGTGTCTATGCTAATGAGGGATGAACACTGATCCCTAAATGAAGCCTTCATGCAGCCGAATGCTGTGACAGCATTGCCTTGCAGCCTGTTTAAAAGGCGTACCCATCATGATGTGATAGATTCCTCCATATTGGGCTATGCCACTTCACTAACACAGGAAAAGCCATTCATCTGAAAAGATACAGCCATTCGGGAATCTGAACACATTTTGATTGGCTTTTAAGAGAGATATCTACCCAATTTTATGTGCATCTTAAAAAGCAGGAATTTGGCCTCTATTGCTATCTGTGAGATAAGTAGGTGTTTAGCTTTCATGTGCAGGTGACTTTGGCAATGATCAGAGGCATTGTTAACCATGTTGTTCCTGGTTAGGCTGTAAAGACTTTGTCATCAGACCAGCCCCTAGACACTTAGGAAAACACATTGTTCAGTTCAGTTCAGTTCAGTTGCTCAGTCATGTCCGACTCTTTGTGACCCCATGAACTGCAGCACGCCAGGCCTCCCTGTCCATCACCATCTCCCAGAGTTCACTCAGACTCACGTCCATTGAGTCCGTGATGCCATCCAGCCATCTCATCCTCTGTCGTCCCCTTCTCCTCCTGCCCCCAATCCCTCCCAGCATCAGAGTCTTTTCCAGTGAGTCAACTCTTCGCATGAAGTGGCCAAAGTACTGGAGTTTCAGCTTTAGCATCATTCCTTCCAAAGAAATCCCAGGGTTGATCTCCTTCAGAATGTACTGGTTGGATCTCCTTGCAGTCCAAGGGACTCTCAAGATTCTTCTCCAACACCACAGTTCAAAAGCATCAATTCTTCAGTGCTCAGCCTTCTTCACAGTCCAACTCTCACATCCATACATGACCACTGGAAAAACCATAGCCTTGACTAGACGGGCCTTAGTAGGCAAAGTAATGTCTCTGCTTTTGAATATACTATCTAGGTTGGTCATAACTTTTCTTCCAAGGAGTAAGCATCTTTTAATTTCATGGCTGTAGTCACCATCGGCAGTGATTTTGGAGCCCCCAAAAATAAAGTCTGGCACTGTTTCTACTGTTTCCCCATTGTAGCACAGAGGAAATTTGCTCTTGGAATAAACGTAGGTAAGTCTCTCTGGCCAGAACATTGTTTAGGAAGTGTTGGAATTATTAAAACAAACAGGTCAATATAATTGGCCTTATCAAACTAGCAAGCCTCATTTTGTATTTATTTTTGTGATAGATTGTGGTTATTTAGGGGCAAAAAATAGACTATTTACTTCAAAGGGTCCAATGTAATTATCACTTAGAGATTTTTCACTTCTAAGGGTCATAGAGGATACCTAGGACCTGGAATCATTTGTTCTCATCACTGTTGGCATTTTGCTTTGGGACTCTGCTGTGCTTTTACAACCAAATAAAAAGTAACAAATTTATGTCTTCTTTCTCACTTCCTACCCTCTGCCTCCTCTAGGCCTTCCAAAGATACAGTCTTTTCAGGTAATTCAAGGCAAATAGGGATCTAAGACTCTGTCTCAATTGAACCTCCAATTATGATGATGTTTTAGTAGATCGCAAGCTGTCTCTACAACACAAAGAAGAAGCACAAAAACATTTCCCAATGACCTATACCTCATCTACATCTTTGAATTTATGTATTTTTACTTCTAATCTGTGAAGCAGTTTGCTGCTGCTGCTGCTAAGTCACTTCAGTCGTGTGCAACTCTGTGCGATCCCATAGACGGCAGCCCACCAGGCTCCCCCATCCCTGGTATTCTCCAGGCAAGAACACTGGAGTGGGTTGCCATTTCCTTCTCCTTACAATTTAAATATGAATTAATTCAACCAAAGACCCACACTCTCTCTTATAAGGCAATGCTGCTTAAAGAGTAAATACACATCAGCCTGTTTTAAAACTGCACATTATTGACCTGAAAGATAAAGGATCTATAATGACTGATTATGTAAATCCTCAATTGCAGATTGTCACCATATTCCATAATGTCATTAATTTACATTAATGTCAGTCTTTCCTTACCAGGCACTTATTAATTAGCTGTGGCTTGACACTTATTCTAATTCAGGCTTTTTGTGAGTCATTAAAGTCCTTTGTGTGGAGACCTCTGTGAAGACCTTCTAGTTTGTGTGTAATTGACAAACCAGATGACAGCTTTTATTGTTGATCGTAAAACTACAGCCAATTCACTGGGGCACTGGATTTATGTTTTGAAACCTTTCCTTTTAACGTTTTAGTGGAGAAAAAAGTTTAAATGCAGGTACATTTTATTTATTAGATGGTCTAAAATATGCCCTTTTCTTCAAAGTCAAGTTCAGATCAGTTCTCTAACCAAATACCTGATGGTTTATAGAGATTTTAAAATCACCAAACCTCCTCAGAAGAACTCACTTTCTTTGAGTTCTCTGAAAAGGTCTCACATTTTAGGATAATTTTCTAAACTAGCATTTAGAAGTACAGATTTTCATTTGTTTCATTCATTGTCTAACTGAATTCAGCCCTCTAGGTATCCAATGACTGATAACATGTACCTCTTGGAAAAACCCAACATCATTTAGACTTGAATAATGCTTACCAACCAAGGATAGCCAAGGTCCCAGATTGCCTGTTTTGTGTTTTTTCATTTGACCTAATCATTGTACTGGGCTTCCCTGATGGCTCATCAGGTAAAGAATCTGCCTGCAATTCAGGAAACATTGGGAAAATCCCCTGAAGGAGGGCATGGCAACCAACTCCAGTATTGTTGTTTGGAGAATCCCATGGACAGAGGAGCTTGGTGGGCTACAGTCCATAGCATCACAAAGAATCAGACAAGACTGAAGCAACTGCGCACATAGCACAATCACTGTACTACTAATCACTATCATCCATTTTTAAAATTTATTTTTTAATTGAAGGATAATTGCCTTACAGAATTTTATTGTTTTCTGTCAAATCTCAACATGAATCAGCCATAGGTATACATATATCCCCTCCCTTTTGAACCTTCTTCCCACATCCCTCCCCATCCCAGCCCTCTAGGTTGATACAGAGCCCCTGTTTGAGTTTCCCGAGCCATACAGGAAATTCCCATTGACTATCTATTTTCCATATGGTAATGTAAGTTTCCGTGTTACTATCTCCATACATCCCACCCTCTCCTCCCCTCTTTCCATGTCCATAAGTCTATTCTCTATGCCTGTTTCTCCATTACTGCCCTGTAAATAAATTCTTCAGTACCATTTTTCTAGATTCTGTATATATGTGTTAGTATACATATATATATATGCAAGGAGATCCAACCAGTCCATTCTAAAGGAGATCAGCCCTGGGTGTTGTTTGGAAGGAATGATGCTAAAGCTGAAACTCCAGTACTTTGGCCGCTTCATGCGAAGAGTTGACTCATTGGAAAAGACTCTGATGCTGGGGAGGGATTGGGGGCAGGAGGAGAAGGGGACGACAGAGGATAAGATGGCTGGATGGCATCACAGACTTGATGGATGTGAGTTTGAACTCTGGGAGATGGTGATGGACAGGGAGGCCTGGTGTGCTTTGATTCATGGGGTCACAAAGAGTCAGACACGACTGAGTGACTGAACTGAACTGATATGATATTTATCTTTCTCTTTCTGGCTTACTTCACTCTGTATAATAAGTTCTAGGTTCATCCACCTCATTAGAACTGACACAAATATGTTCCTTTTATGGCTGAATAATATTCCACTCTGTATATGGACCACAACTTCTTTATCCACTCATCTGTCGATAGACATCTAGGTTGCTTCAATGTTCTAGCTATTGTAAATATTGCTGCAATGAACAATGGGATACATGTGTCTTTTTCAATTTTGGTTTCCTCAGGGTTTATGCCTAGGAGTGGGATTGCTGGGTCATATGGTGGTTTTTTCCCTAGCTTTTTAAGGAATCTCCATTCTGTCTTCCATAGTGGCTGCATCAATTTACATTCTTAGCAGCAATGCAAGAATGTTTCCTTTTCTCCACATTCTTTTAGTCATCCAAAGTATTTATTACGTACTAATTAACTCCACACCCAGTACTACTTATATTGCAGTGAAATAGATAAAAAACAAATCTCTGCCTGCATTCAGTTTACTTCCCAAGAGGGAGAGGGAATAAACCATATGATGAAAATCCTGTGGAACTTTGGAAGATAATTAAGTGGAAAGCATGGCACAAAGGAGGGGGATAAGAAGTGAAATAAATGCAAGGAGCAGCGGGGTCGAGGACAGGGGTTGAAGTAGAAATTTAAGGTGATCAGGGAAAGCATCCTTGAAAATGAAGGTATTAGACAAGGTTTGAGTAGAAGGAGGGAAGAAATTATGCAAATATCTTGGAGGAAGAGAGGTCCAGGCAGAGGAAACTAAAAGTTCTAGAAGTGCAAGAAGGCTAGTGTGATGGAGAAGAGGGAGTAACAGGGGGCCCAGGAGTCAGATTCATAGAGGCAGTGGGAGAGGCAGGCAGCGTGTGATGGACCATGAAGGCCACTGGAAGGTTTTTAACTTTTATTCTGAGATGGGTCATCCTGGAGGGTTTGGTGCAGAAGAATGTGAATGTGTGAGCCGATTTTTCTCTAGTTTACATGTTAAATATGCCAAGGAGGTGGGTGAGTAGGCAAGCGCAAAAGCAGAGAGAAGTTTTAAGAAGATATCACAGAATTAGTTATGGAAGACAATTCCCAGGAAAAAATGTAGCTTCTGAAGTTTCTGAACAGTATGTTCTCATTAGTTATCTATTTTATACATATTGTCAATAGTGTATGTGTCAATCTCTAAATTCCTCCTACCTCCCCTTTCCCCTTGGTATCCATGTATTTGTTCTCTACATTAGTGTCTCTATTTCTGCTTTTCAGATAAGCTCATAGGTACCATTTTTCCAGATTCCACATATATGCATTAATATATGATATTTGTTTTTCTCTTTCTGACTTACTTCAATGTGTGTGACAATCTCTAGGTCCATCCACAGCTCTATGAATGACCAAATTTTGCTCCTGTTTATGGCTGAGTAATATTCCATCAAGTATATGTATTATATGTAATTTTTAAAGTATTTTTTCTTTCATTTGCAAAAGTAACAATCCTAATCTGACATTTCTGATGCCTGCATTTAAAGTTGCTTTTTATATACGATAGTATATTCCCTTGTGCATCTTTTTTTATCCATATACAACCCCTTTGTGGGGAATGAGAAGATAGCCCCCTGGGTTTGCTGAGTACAGCTACAGAATAAAATCAAGGTGACTTGCCTACCTGAGGGTTGTTTTGTACTTGCTAACTTCATTAGCTGTGTTGTTTGACTCTGTGAAATGACTGGCCTGAGATATACTTTACTGCTATTTATTTTTCCTGGAGTCACCACAGGTATAGGATAGTTGTTTCACCATTTGTTCAAAGTTGTAAGGAGCTCTCTATCTAATTTGATTTCATGGGCCATAATGCAGTTACATTCAAGTAGATATACTTATAAAAAATGCATTGTTTTCTAAATAGATGATAAAAAAACCTTTGAATTCATTTTTGGCTGTTATTATTTTTACATCAGGGCTTCCCTGATAGCTCAGTTGGTAAAGAATCTGCCTACAATGCAGGAGATCCTAGTTCAATTCCTGGATCAGGAAGAGCCCCAGGAGAAGGGATAGGCTACCCACTCCAGTATCCTTGGGCTTCCCTCATGGCTCAGCTGGTAAAGAATCCACCTGCAATGCAGGAGACTTGGATTTGATCCCTGGATTGGGACGATCCCCTGGAAAAGGGAAAGGCTACCCACTCTAGTATTCTGGCCTGGAGAATTCTATAGGCTGTATAGTCCATAAGGTCACAAAGAGTCAGACACGACTGAATGAGTTTCACTTTCATTTTTACATCAAGAGAATATATTAATGAAGAGAAGTAAGGATGAAATAAGAATGAGCCCATGGGACTTCCCTGGTGGTCCAGGGGCTAAGACTCTGCACTCCCAATGCAGGGGCCCCAGGTTCTATCCCAAGTTAGGAAGCGATATCCCACGTGCTGCAACTAAGCTGTGCACAGCCAAATAAATGAGTAGATAAATATTAAAAAAGAAAAAAACTCTGATGGCTGTAGACTTTAGTATTTAAAAATAAATAAATACTGTATTGGTGTTTTTCTTTCTGGCTTACTTCACTCTGTATAATAGGCTCCAGTTTCATCCACCTCATTAGAACTGATTCAAATGTACCAATACAGTATACTAACACATATATATGGAATTTGGAAAGATGGTAATGATAACCCTGTATGTGAGACAGCAAAAGAGACACAGATGTATAGAACGGACTTTTAGACTCTGTAGGAGAGGGAGAGGGAGAGGGCGGGATGATGTGGGAGAATGGCATTGAAACATGTATAATATCATGTAAGAAATGAATCACCAGTCTAGGTTCGATACAGAATACAGGATGCTTGGGGCTGGTGCACGGGGATGATCCAGAGAGATAATATGGGGAGGGAGGTGGGAGGGGGGTTCAGGATTGGGAACTCATGTACACCCGTGGCTGATTCATGTCAATGTATGGCAAAACCAATGCAGTATTGTAAAGCAAAATAATGTAAAAATAAAAATTAAAAAAAGAAATTACCTATCAAATAACAGCTCTATTAGGCTCTCCTTCAATTGTTGAAAATAAAAGATTGAAAACAATTTAACCTGAAAAAAATTAATAAATAAATAAAAGATTGAACTCATGATAGACTGAACTAAGGTCCACCTTTAAGTTCTCAAATTTGGAGAACATTTGAATTCTTGAGTAGCATTATCAATCTAGTTTTGTCCTATATCATCACTAGAGATTCTCTAGGAAATTGAGTGAGTTTGAGTTCTTGAGAATTTTGATCTCTCTAGGACAAAAGCTCATTAAGGATACTGTCTATTAAAATCACTTTTATAGTCCAAGTAATGAAATACAGTTTTGCGTCCTGTTTTAATATGTTCTCAGGAAAGCACCTTACAATTATCCATGGGCTGGACATCAACCTCTCTTCTGGGTTATTTTCTGAAATATATATTAGATTATGTGCCAAATCCTCTTTGCAAGTATTTGATAATTGAGTGCCATGGGAATATCCAATTATAAAGTGGAATTTTGTGAAGATGGGTGTTATGGTCTATTTTTATCATTTAATTATTCTTTTTATCATCTATGTATAATCAAGACTGGTCCAAAGATAAATTCATCTCTCTTCTTTCTCTAAGCTTCCTCCCTCTAATTAACTCCACAATCCTACTTATATCTCCTTGTAATAACCTGCCATCTACTTCTAGTTTGAGTTTCTTCCTAAAAGTCAATTGAAAATAAAATCTGATTCTTCATGCACTTATTATTGATAATGACTTGGGTTCAATCCCTGGATTGGGAAGATCCCCTGGAGAAAGAAATTTCAACCCAGTCTAGTATTCTTGCCTGGAAAATCCCATGGACAGAGGAGCCTGGCAGGCTACAGTTCATGGGGTCACAAAGAGTTGGGCATGATTGCAACTACACAACATTATTGAAAATAAATAGCTATACTACACTTTCTGTGAAAGGAAGCATTGTACTGAAGCTGTAAAGAATATGATACGGTCTCTCTATTGAAGAGATTGCAGTTTAATTAAAAGGAGGGGAGGATTACAAGGGCAAGATAATTGGGCTTCCCAGGTATCACAGTGGTAAACAAGTGAAAGTGTTAGTTGCTCAGGCCTTTCTGACTCTTTGCTACTCCACAAACTGTAATACACCAGGCTCCTCTGTCCATGGGATTCTCCAGGCAAGAATACTGGAGTGGGTTTCCATTCCCTTCTCTGGGGGATATTCCACACCCAGGGATCAAACTCAGGTCTCCTGCATTACAGGCAGATTCTTTTCTGTCTGATCTGCCATGAATCCAACTGCCAATGTAGGAGACACAGAAAATGTAGGCTTGATCCCTGGGTCAGGAAGATCTGCTGGAGGAGGAAATGGCAACCTGCACCAGTAATTTTGCCTGAAAAAGTCCATGGTCAGAGAAGTCTGATGGGCTGCAGTCCATGGGGTTGCAAGGAGTTGAACACAACTGAGCACTAAAAAGGAAAAAAGAACATAAATAATTGACAGGTAAGTTGTACAAATCCCCATTTGCCTGTTACCCCAGGTGTTTCTTGACTTCCTACTTTTGCATTCCAGTCCCCTATAATGAAAAGGACATCTTTTTTGGGTGTTAGTTCTAAAAGGTCTTGTAGGTCTTCATAGAACCGTTCAACTTCAGCTTCTTCAGTGTTACTGGTTGGGGCATAGGCTTGGATTACCATGATATTGAATGGTTTGCCTTGAAAACGAACAGAGATCATTCTGTCATTTTTGAGATTGCATCCAATTACTGCATTTCAGACTCTTTTGTTGACCATGATGGCTACTCCATTTCTTCTGAGGGATTCCTGCCCACAGTAGTAGATATAATGGTCATCTGAGTTAAATTCACCCATTCCAGTCCATTTTAGTTTGCTTATTCCTAGAATGCTGACATTCACTCTTGCCATCTCCTGTTTGACCACTTCCAATTTGCCTTGATTCATGGACCTGACATTCCAGGTTCCTATGCAATATTGCTCTTTACAGCATTGGACCTTGCTTCTATCACCAGTCACATCCACAGCTGGGTATTGTTTTTGCTTTTGCTCCACGCCTTCATTCTTTTTGAAGTTATTTCTCCACTGATCTCCAGTAGCATTTTGGGCACCTACCAACCTGCGGAGTTCCTCTTTAAGTATCCTATCATTCTGCCTTCTCATACTGTTCATGGGTTCTCAAGGCAAGAATACTGAAGTGGTTTGCCATTCCCTTCTCCAGTGGACCACATTCTGTCAGACCTCTCCACCATGACCCATCCATCTTGGGTGGCCCCACACGGCATGGCTTAGTTTCATTGAGTTAGACAAGGCTGTGGTCTGTGTGATTAGATTGACTAGTTTTCTGTGATTATGGTTTCAGTGTGTCTGTCCTCTGATGACTCTTCAACACCTACCGTCTTACTTGGGTTTCTCTTACCTTGGATGTGGGTATCTCTTCACGGCTGCTCCAGCAAAGTGCACCCACTGCTCCTTACCTTGGAAAAGGGGTATCTCCTCACAATCGCCCCTCCTGACCTTGAATGTGGAGTAGCTCCTCTTGGCCCTCTTGTGCCTGCACAGCCACCACTCCTTGGACATGGGAATACCAGATAATCAAATTCCTTATGATTATACAGTGGAAGTGAGAAATAGATTTAAGGGACTCGATGTGATAGATAGAGTGCCTGATAAACTATGGACAGAGGTTCGTGGCATTGTACAGGAGACAGGGATCAAGACCATCCCCATGGAAAGAAATGCAAAAAAGCAAAATCGCTGTCTGAAGAGGCCTTACAAATATCTGTGAAAAGAAGAGAAGCGAAAACCAAAGGAGAAAAGGAAAGATATAAGCATCTGAATGCAGAGTTCCAAAGACTAGCAAGGATAAGAAAGCCTTCCTCAGTGATCAATGCAAAGAAATACAGGAAAACAACAGAATGGGAAAGACTAGAGATCTCTTCAAGAAAATTACAGATGCCAATTGAAAATTTCATGCAAAGATGGGCTCGATAAAGGACAGAAATGGTATGGACCTAACAGAAGCAGAAGATATTAAGAAGAGGTGGCAAGAAAACACAGAAGAACTGTACAAAAAAGATCTTCACGACCCAGATAAGCACGATGGTGTGATCACTCACCTAGAACCAGACATCCTGGAATGTGAAGTCAAGTGGGCCTTAGAAAGCATCACTGTGAACAAAGCTAGTGGAGGTGATGGAATTCCAGTTGAGCTATTTCAAATCCTGAAAGATGATGCTGTGAAAGTGCTGCACTCAATATGCCAGCAAATTTGGAAAACTCAGCAGTGGCCACAGGAATGGAAAAGTTCAGCTTTCATTCCAATCCCAAAGAAAGGCAATGCCAAAGAATGCTCAAACTACTGCACAATTGCACTCATCTCACACGCTAGTAAAGTAATGGTCAAAATTCTCCAAGACAGGCTTCAGCAATATGTGAACTGTGAACTTCCAGATGTTCAAGCTGGTTTTAGGAAAGGCAGAGGAACCAGAGATCAAATTGCCAATATCTGCTGGATCATCGAAAAAGCAAGAGAGTTCCAGAAAAACATCTATTTCTATTGACTATGCCAAAGCCTTTGACTGTGTGGATCACAATAAACTGTGGAAAATTCTGAAAGAGATGGGAATACCAAACCACCTGACCTGCCTCTTGAGAAATCTGTATGCAGGTCAGGAAGCCACAGTTAGAATTGGACATGGAACAACAGACTGATTCCAAATAGGAAAAGGAGTACGTCAAGGCTGTATATTGTCACCCTGCTTATTTAACTTCTATGCAGAGTACATCATGAGAAATGCTGGACTGGAAGAAACACAAGCTGGTATCAAGATTGCCAGGAGAAATATCAAATATCTCAGATATGCAGATGACAGCACCCGTATGGCAAAGTGAAGAGGAACTAAAAAGCCTCTTGATGAAAGTGAAAGAGGAGAGTGAAAGAGTTGGCTAAAACCTCAACATTCAGAAAATGAAGATCATGGCATCTGGTCCCATCACTTCATGGGAAATAGATGGGGAAACAGTGGAAACAGTGTCAGACTTTATTTTTGGGAGGCTCCAAAACTGCTGCAGATGGTGATTGCAGCCGTGAAATTAAAAGACGCTTACTGCTTGGAAGGAAAGTTATGACCAACCGAGATAGCATATTCAAAAGCAGAGACATTACTTTGCAAACTAAGGTCCGTCTAGTCAAGGCTATATTTTTCCCAGTTGTCATGTATGGATGTTGGATAAAGAAAGTTGAGTGCTGAAGAACTGATGCTTTTGAACTGTGGTGTTGGAGAAGACTCTTGAGAATCCCTTGGACTGCAAGGAGATCCAACCATTCCATTCTGAAGGAGATCAGCCTTGGGATTTCTTTGGAAGGACTGATGCTAAAGCTGAAACTTCAGTACTTTTGCTACCTCATGCAAAGAGCTGACTCATTTTAAAAGACTCCGACGATGGGAGGGATTGGGGGCAGGAGGAGAAGGGGATGACAGAGGATGAGATGGCTGAATGGCATCATTGACTTGATGGACAAGAGTTTGGGTGCACTCTGGGAGTTGGTGATGGACAGGGAGGCCTGGCATGCTACAATTCATGGGGTCGCAAAGAGTCAGACATGACTGAGCATCTGAACTGAACTGAATTGAAATAAAGAATTTCCCCTAAATATCTCATATAATAGGCTTTCCTGGTAGTTCAGCTGGTTAAGAATCCACCTGCAATGCACGATACCTCTAATTCAATTGCTTGGTTTGGAAGTTCCCCTGGAGAAGGGATAGACTACCCACTCCAGTATTCTTTGACTTCCCTGGTAGCTCAGATGGTAAAGAATCCATCTGCAATGCAAGAGATCTGTGTTAGATCCTTGGGTTGGGAAGATCCCCTGGAGGAGGGCATGGCAACCCACTCGAATATTCTTGCCCAGAGAATCCCCATGGACTGAAGAGCCAGGTGGGCTACAGCCCACGGGGTTGCAAAGAGTCGGACACGACTGCCTGACTAAGTCCAGTGCAGCACAGGTGCAATGGTATTTTAACAGTGATGATTGCAATGATAGCTAGCACTGAGTATTTACCATGTCCACAGTCCTAAGTCTCATCACAACACTATGTTTTGGAATAAATTTTTATTTTCATTCCCATTTTATTTTTAAGGACAGGTCACTGGTTCTTTTTCTTTTGTAATTTGGCTCTGTTTGGGCTTAGTTGCCACATGTTGAATCTTCATTGCAGTGCATGGACTCTTCAGCTATGGCACACAGACTCTGCACACACAGACACAGACACACACACACACACACACACAGACATATGTTTACTTAATATGTTGACTAGTTTACTTAATTTAGAATTGTTAGCTTTTAAGTTATGGTCAAATTAGTCAGTCAGTATCCGTGGATTTCAGTATGATGGCTTTAAAATCAAGGAACTCTGCACTTGGATTTATTTAATGGGCTGATAAACTGCCAGAATTGTGAGTTCATTGTTAAACATTAGCCTGGAAGGGAAAGATAAGAATGCACATGCTTTGTCTGTAGATGGAGAGACTTTTCATTCAAAGCTGGAAAAATATAGCTTAGGAGTTTAAGAACGGAAGGGAACATAAGTTCAAGACCCAGGAGGAGGACATAAGACCAGACAATATGCCAATTAATGGAATTAAACTAAAAAGATTTAAAATGAGGTCCCCTCAGGAGACAATATAAGAAAAAAGGCAGTTAATTCAATCAGGACAAAAGGATAAGCGAGCTAACTATGAGAGGATCAGAATATTTAAAGTTGATAGTGTCTTAAGAATTCAAGAACACTGGCTTGTGATTGCTGTGAATTTATTATGCCCCAGTAGCTCAGTCTAATTTGGTCCTCTTCATCCTCTGAATAAATCTGCTCATCCTGAAATTCTAGGACAAAAGAAATAATCCTTTTCTTTTTGCAGTCAAGCTATAAAAGTGATTATGATCAGCAGTCATTCACAGAGGAATAAATAAGGGGCCCATCCATCATGATAGTAAAGTTTTCTGTCCGTCTGTCATGTTGCATTTCAAAGACAGTTTCCTCATATTTTAGTTTCTTGAAAAGGTGTACTTAAAAAATAAATTGTATACTTGGAAACTCCTTGGTACACTGAGAGTATAAATGTATAAATGTAAATTGTCTTTTGCTAAGCAGGTTTTAGCTTGCCAAATGCATGGCAGGGGGTTGGTAAAGAATGCAATAAGGAGACTCTGGATGTGTCTGTAGCAAATAACTGAAAATCTGAATTTAAGAAGTTCTGTTATAGGCTGTATTATCTAGAAAAGCAGTGGCTCAGTGTCATTATTCAATTGTGTATCAACAAATATGCCTCTAAAGACAAAAGTCAAAAAGCTATAGCAAGGAGTAGGTTTAAAATCCTACACAAAATACCAAAGTACCAACACCTTGCAGCTGGGCTTCTGTAAATGCACACTTGGAGGGGTGACATTATGGAGAACACATGACTGATGGAGGCAAATAACATTACCTGAGGACAGAGGGATATAAACTTAGAAGATCATTTACAGGGAAAGAAAGTTTTTCATCAATGGGTGTCAATGAGGCTGAAACAAAGCAATTATATGAAGGAGCTTTCCAATGTGATATCATACCTGATGACTATCAGCCTTTATAATTGTCCTGCAGCTGATAAATTACACACTTTTATAATTTTTTTATGAAGCCCTTGTCCACACAAATTTCATCATCTGAAAAATTCAGGAGTTAGACCAATACATTGTATGAGGTTTTTGTTTTTTGGGTTTTTTTGGTGTGAATGACCTAGATTTTCTGGCAAATAAACTATGCCCATACATAATTTTCTTTTACTCTCCTTCCCTAAAGCCTATGTGTACATACAACTAAAATTAGTTCCTTAGAAGTGGCAACAAAAATGTTCTCAGTCCATAAAGAAGTACAGGAGTGCCTTAAAGTCTGTGAATTATCTGTTCTAAAATATTTCTTTAAAGTATTTAGTTCAACCTGGAGATCGAGGAGGGGGATTCTACTCTATTAAACAAGCAGTCCTGTCTCTCTTGGTTTTTGTTTTGTTTTTATTTTTTGCTCAGTATAGAGGCAGTAAAGAGTCCGTCTGCAACACAGGAGACATGGGTTCTATCCCTGGGTGGGAAGATCCCCTGCAGGAGGGCACGGCAACACACTCAGTATTCTTGCTGGAGAATCCCATGGACAGAGGAGCCTGGCTGGCTACAGTTCATGATGTCACAAAGAGCTGGACAGAATTGAAGTGACTGAGCATGAACATATATAGTTTAAGAGACTCACCATTCAGGTTATTGGTAGGACTGAGTCAGGATAGAATTTCTGACAGCTGTTCATTTCAATGACTCTTAGCAGTGACTGAGAGGAAAAGTCCCCCTCTTGGGACTCCTGGAATCCCTAATCTCTTCTGAAGAGGTCCTTCTCAGGATGGAGCAAGTCTAACATTGTCATAGATCTGGTTTCCTAGACGTTTTAATATACATTGACCCTTGAACAATGTAGATTTGAACAGCACCTTATACACATATATTTTTCAGTAGTATTAATAAATAGTATGGCACTACATTCTTGGTTGAACCCATGGGTGCAGAGGAACCCAGATATAGAGGACCAACTACCCATTTCGCTCAGATTAACCTCCCAAGTTGTTCAAGTGTCCACTGTACGCTTTATATCAATTAATGAATTTATACCCCAAGGTCCAACAATGAGACTCCACGATGAAATATATCTGAAATTTGAATATATACTTGAAATACAGTTTATGTTTGACATCGCACTCAGTACTTCATAGCACAATACAAAGAGAAAGTGAAAGTGTTAGTCGCTCAGTCGAGTCTGATTCTTTACGACCACCTGGACTGTAGCCCACCTGTCTCCTCTGTCCATGGGGTTCCCCAGGCAAGAATACTGGAGTGGGCTGCCTTGCTCCAGTGGATCTTCTGGCCCTGGGGACTGAATCGGCATCTCCTTCAGTTCCTGCATTGCAGGTGGATTCTTTATCATCTAAGCCACCAGGGAAGCCCAGCACAGTCCAAAGGTGCATGCCAGTGTTCACATTACATTGGCATTAGTGGATCCATCTCATGGTGGCATCAGATTAAGAAAAGGACCTTTTTTTGGTTAATGGACCTCATGGACCTCAGGCAACATTTATCTCAAAACTCTGCAATCCAGTAGCACAGTGGAGTTGGAAGGTCTAGTAAATGGATAATTAAAATACTTTACCTACTATGTGCCTGGCACTGTGGCAGGATTAAGAGGGGAAAAAAGCAGGTGAGATACAATTTTTAATCAGCCAGAAATCACACCTATGGTAGCCTGTTCTCAGCCAATAGGGCAAGTGAGGTGGGGTGGGAACTAGCAGCTTCATGATGGCTTTTGACCTCAATCCAATGGTCTTTTAGGGGGAAGATGGGGAGAGGGTAGATGACTAGTATGTTTCAGATCTTGGGTGAAAACCTTATAGATTTTAGGTAATGTCATTAGTGGTGCAAATAATAGAAGCTCTCGAAGTTAGTGGTGAAAAGGTAGAGAATTATTGTGAGTTTGACTATTCAGAGAAAGCTTTATGAGCTAGACGTCAGACAGGGTAGAATTAATGGGTTTTAAATGAAATGGGTTTGATGGTTGTGGGAAAGAAGGCCTTTGAGATAGAAAGCAATCTAAGAAAGGCAAAGGGGGAGAAATTTGTATAATGTTTGGGGGAGTGAGGAACATGACACTATCACTGGGCCAATCATTTGTCATTCCAATGGTGCTTCACTGATCCAAAGGTTATCAATAATTCATCTAACCTGTTTACTTTGATCACCACAGAAACAAGCCAATGCCTATCCTTTTTCATTTGTTGAGATTCATGGCGTGGAGCAAATGATCATTCAGTGGAGACACGCCAACTCCTTGTTCTGCAAATTGCAAATATTTTAGCCGAGCTGTTCATCTATTGTTTTTGTCAGTGTTGAAAGGTCAACGCTCTCTTTTTATACTTAGAACAGTCAGAGCCACTTTAATCCCAGAGAAGGTGTCTGACTTATAGTGTATGGTGATTTGTTTAGTCAGCAAGAAATTACCTTCTAATATAATTCTAAAATTGCTGACTAAAAAATGTATTCAACTTGAAGCCCCTGCTCCTTCAGCCAAAGAAAATTCTGTGCCTTGAAATCACCTGTTTGAGAAAGTTGCTAATCTCCCGATGAGGTGCTCTTTGATACCTTGGGTAAAATAACCAGGCCAGGAGAAAAAGAAAGACAATTCTGTTAAAATGGAGATCAGAAAATTCAGACACAGGGACCTTCAACTTTTCCTTTGCCTCTTTATCTACTGCATTTGGAAATGAGTTTGACACATGCCTACGTGTCATTGTTAGAGTGACATTGAAGACTTGAGTTTTCCACTGGAATCGAGAATTTATGAGCACAGTCTAAATTTCCCCAGAATTTTCTGTCTTCTGGGCTATTTTTTTCTTTTAATATCCCCAACTAAATTAGCTCTCAGTTCTCATTCTGCAGGGATGAAGAAATTCTGCGCTTTTTTCATGAATTTTTAAGAAAGGGAATGTTTGGTGTAAACAGGGTTTCGCTTGTCACCTCTCCCTCCAGACTGCCATCCAGGCATTTGCCTCCATGTCTTCCTGTTACCTAATGACTGCTTTTAGTATTGCATTGATTTTTCTGATCTTGCAAATCCCCACCTTTCATTCTCCTAAACTCCATTGAACCTAGGATTTTCTGTTCAGGAAATTATAAGGAAATTAACCAGAAAGCAAAAGTAAGACTTCAGCTGCCCAACTGTCTCCTGGCCACATTCTATTCAAGATGGAAAGATGTCTTGCTGGCTCTCTCTCTCTTAGGATCCTAGCCTGCTGGCATCTTGCAGAGCCCCTCTCATCCCTAGGAACATAGTTTTTTTTCTTTTGGTTTCTCTGCCTAGTCCTTGGATCCACCAGAGAAAACCCGCATACCTTCAGAAATATTCTTTGCAGAAGTTCAACTCCCATCCTTACCATGGAGAAGACATCTAAATTATTTCTGGATACGTTTCTCTTAATTACTTCAGTCTGTCTCACCATATAAAAATCTGTGAAGAAAATGGCTCTGAAAGTAATTCCCTCTCCCAAAAATACTGCCTTTGTGAGCTGGAATGCAGAAATGGCTATTTGGTATCTTTTAGAGCAGCAATAATTTTTTCATCCTTGGGCTTAAGCTGGAACCGTAGAACCAAGGAAGAGGCCAGGATGAGCAGGAGCGAAATAAGGAGACTGGAGCATTGCATCCTGTGGGTGGGAACTGCTCTCAGATTTTAGGATCCTCTAAACTGGAACCTAGAAGTCGAACATGGCTGAGATTTCTAAGGTCAGCAGCCTAAGTGTGGTAACCTGAAAACACCCTTTTTGTTGTTGTTGTTCGAAAAGACGTCTGCCTTGGGGACAAGATCTGTTTTGTGCTCAGAGAAACTCCCAGACCATTCTACAAATCCATTATGAAAATTTTCATCTGAAGATCTGTACCCCTTATATTAAAATAAGGAAGTATTCCTGATCATTTCCTCATTTGATGCCAAAATAATTTACAATAGTAGTCTGCAAAAATAAAGGGCCTTTTTAAATGCAGATAATAGAGTTCATTATATTATATTCTTAAAAGTAGATATATGAGGAGGGCAATTAGGTATATAGAATGAGAAACATTCATCAGAAACATTCCTGCAAATTTCGTGGCAAGAGAAAACCATTCATTTTCTGGAAAAATTATATTTTAAACACCTCTGTAATATATATTCAATAAAGTACATTTTTTAAAAAGCCATTTTACCTTCTATCCTAAAGTGACTGACCAAAAAAAAAAAAAACAAAGTAAAATATGTATTTGGAAAAGAGCAAAAAAAATCTGTTTTCTATGTTGTCGTTACTGGTATCATTACTGAGTCTTTTATAAGCTTATTGTTTTCTGACTACATTTGTTACAGCTAGTGGTGAACACCATAAAATTTCACACATGGGCGTCAAGACAAGCAAATGATGTTGTTTTGGTAATCTTGGGAGTAAGAAATCTCTTTTTTCCTCCCTTTCTATAGCTGACCTTTTCAGAAATAAATCCCTCCTGAGAAGTCCCACTTTAATTTGTTACATTTTTCAAACTAGAC
This sequence comes from Ovis aries, assembly GCF_016772045.2. NCBI lineage: Eukaryota > Metazoa > Chordata > Mammalia > Artiodactyla > Bovidae > Ovis > Ovis aries. Next base: position 29,799,750 of record NC_056076.1, read on the forward strand.
TGTCACATATGCTTTAATGACATAGTATTTCTTAGCACCTAGAAATAAAACTAACAACATTTCTGTGGTTTTAACACTCCTGTGGTCTTATACACTGAATACAATCTTCATTAGTAACATACCATTTTATATATTTTCCTTTTAGAGATTTTTTATGTATTAGGATAGATCTCATGCTGAACAGAATTTAATTAAAAAAACCTTGGAAAGTGTTCTGTTTGCTATTACTTAGGTGGGAAAATTTCTCCTTGGTCAAGAAGGTTAAATGAAGTTCACAAAAGAGCTCTTTTGTGATTCCTTATGCAGGAGTCAGTGGAGTTACTTCTGTTACTTCATGGGTCATAAGAGATTTTAAGTTAGTGCTGAGCTAAAGTAAAGAAAAAAGAACATTGGTGGATATACTCTTTCACTTCCTTTGGTTTTGCTTCTTACCATCATTCCACATCTGGTAGTAGGGAAATCATGACCTAGTTCTGTTTCTGCCCCAAATCTCTTAATTGCTCTAGTCCTCAGTTTCCACATTTATGCAAGATGTAGCTTATGTTCATCATGTTTAAAACTTTAACTAACTGTACATCATATCTTTGATAAGGGACTTGTAGCCAGGATATTTAGAGAACTCTTATTAGAGCTCAACAATAAAAATATAAAACCCAATTAAAATAGGCAAAAGACCTAGATAGACGTTTCTCAAGAGAGTATTTACAAATGGTAAATAAACATTACTAATAATGGTCAACAGCATTAGCCCTTCAGTTCAGTTCAGTTCAGTCGCTCAGTCATGTCTGACTCTTTGCGACCCTGTGAATCGCAGCACACCAGGCCTCCCTGTTCATCACCATCTCCCGGAGTTCACTCAGACTCACAGTCAGTGATGCCATCCAAAAATCTCATCCTCTGTCGTCCCCTTCTTCTCCTGCCCCCAATCCCTCCCAACATCAGAGTCTTTTCCAATGAGTCACCTCTTTGCATGAGGAGGCCAAAGTACTGGAGTTTCAGCTTTAGCATCATTCCTTCCAAAGAAATCCCAGGGCTGATCTCCTTCAGAATGGACTGGTTGGATCTCCTTGCAATCCAAGGGACTCTCAAGAGTTTTCTCCAACACCACAGTTCAAAAGCATCAATTCTTCAGTGCTCTGCCTTCTTCACAGTCCAACTCTCACATCCTTACATGACCACAGGAAAACCATAGCCTTGACTAGACGGATCTTAGTCGGCAAAGTAATGTCTCTGCTTTTGAATATACTATCTAGGTTGGTCATAACTTTTCTTCCAAGGAGTAAGCGTCTTTTAATTTCATGGCTGCAGTCACCATCTGCAGTGATTTTGGAGGCCCCCAAAATAAAGTCTGACACTGTTTCCACTGTTTCCCCACTTATTTCCCATGAAGTGATGGGACTGGATGCCATGATCTTCGTTTTCTGGATGTTGAGCTTTAAGCCAACTTTTTCACTCTCTCTTTCAATTTCATCAAGAGGCTTTTTAGTTCCTCTTCACTTTCTGCCATAAGGGTAGTGTCATCTGCATATCTGAGGTTATTGATATTTCTCCTGAAAATCTTGATTGCAGCTTGTGTTTCTTCCTTAGGGAAGTGCAAATAAAGATCACAATAGGTACCACTTATATCCGCTGGGGTAGCTATAATAAAAAAAAAAATAGCAAGTTTGGATGAGGATATAGAGAAATTGGAACCGTCATACATTGCTAGTGAGAATATCAAATGGTGCAGCCCATTTGGAAATAGTTTTGTAATTTCTCAAAATGTTCAAAATGGACCTATCACATAACCTAGCAATTCAAATCTTAAGCATATAATCACAAGAAGTAAAAACATACATTCACACAAATACTTGTACATGAATGTTCACAGCAGCATTATTTTTTAATAGTCAAACAACTAAATTTCCTCTCAACTAATGAATATACAAAATACTATATATTCATAAAATGAGATATTATTCTTAGGAAAAGATATTTATATTCATAAGAGAGATCAAGCATGAACACATGCCACAGCATGAATGAACCTTTAAAATATTATGCTTAGTGAAAGAAACTAGTCACTATGGCCACACAGTATATGATTCCATTTACATAAAAGTCCAAAATAGTCACGTCTATTGAGAAAGAGATTAGTTGTTGCTTGGTTCTTGGGAGGAGGGTAGGAGAACAGAGATAGGGATTAACTGCTGATGGGTGCAAAATTTCTATCTGAAGTGATGGCTATGTTCTAAAATTGATTGTGGTGATGGCTGAACAACTTTGAATATACTAAAAACCGTAGAGTTGTATAATTTAAATGAGTGAATTATATAGTATGTGATTTGTATTGCAATAAAGTTCTTATGAAAGCATCCTGTTTGTCTCTAAAATTTAATTTTATTATTAATTATTTTTATTAGATATTATTTACATACTTGTCCTTTTAAGTTACTTTTATACCACTATGCTTCCAATAAAATGGATTCTCAAGGTAAAAAAGGATAAATATTCCTTTGCAAGGCAACTGACTTTTTTAAAAAATAAAGATTATTTCATACATTTGTATGCTACTATCTCAATGCCATTCTTGGTGTCTTTATGACGCCAATAAAACTCTTCCTAAGCAATAGATGTCTTTATATTATAATGCCTCGGAGAGTCTTAGTGAAGATAAATCTTTAAAACATTAATTTCAAGTCCTTTTCATAATCCCTATAAGAATGAAGATATCAAAAGCAATGAGTGCAGAAGACTTTCTAAATGTTATTTTGGTGAAAGAATAATCAAGAAATGAGTTTTCATGGACATACAGAGGGTGGATAAAAATGGGGAGGACAGCATGGGATGAATATCAGATTTTAGTCACCATGAAGAATTCAGTAAGTTGGAGGTCTCAGCTGGGTCCCTTAGAGCTAATGTTGATCCCCTAAGTTCCAAACAGAGAGAAACTGTAGGCAAAGGCTCAAGGAACAATCTAGAAGCTGCATCTCAGCAGGTTTTCTCTGCTGTCCAGGTGATAAACCTGAATCAAAGGTCACAATTTCAGTGTCATAAAGTGTATGCAGTGTCTCTTTAGCACTTAGTTTTTTGAACTTTGTAGCACTGAAGACAGCATATTTGTCAGATATATCAGAAATCTAAAAGAAGACATTAGCAATAATGAGGTGTGATCAACCACGGCTTTCAAAAGCAGCCGATTGCTATCACAGGAGCTGGAAAGAGAGAGAAAATAAATGGACCATTAATAGATGCACGAGACATCCTCTGGGAATTCTCAAAAATACCCAAAGGAGGTCAATAATAATCCAGGTCCTGCTTCCATAGGTGAAATTTAATAATTACTATTAACATCCAGATTGCACCAGTTTTCCATGCCTTTACATGTGTGTGTATGTATGTAGTTATATGCAGTTTTATAGTGTGTCTATATGTGTGTGCCCACAACCACAGCAAAGTACAGCTGCATCTCAAAGATCCCTCATCCTACCCTTAACAACCACAGTCAGCTCTCCCCTTGTGTGAGTACTGTCACTTCAGTCCTGTCTGATTCCATGTAACCCCATGGGCTGTAGCCTGCCAGGCCCCTCTGTCCATGGGATTCTCCAGGCAGGAACAATAGAGTGGGTTGCCATTTCCTTCTCCAGTGGATCTTCCTGACCCAGGGATCAAACTCGGGTCTCCTGCATTTCAGGCGATTCTTTACTGACTGAGCCACCAGTGAAGCCCAGTTTTTCAATAAATTAAAATTTTATTCTCTACTATGTCATGAATAATCAGTTGGTTTAGTAATCAGATGTTGACTGCTCTTGATCCATTAAATGTAGTTATTTTTTATGAGGTAAATGAGTATGAAGAGAAATCTCAAAAGAGCTTTTTATGCTCTTCTAGACTTTGAAATGAGAGTGTACTTTGCTAAAGATCTGTGTCTAATATTAATACATCAAACATCCAGTGTAGTAACTCTACCATGAAGAAAAGATCTAAAAGTACATGCATGTGGGAAGCACAGCTGGAGAGGTTCAAGATCATAGCAACACACTGATTTCCAATTGACTCATGGAAAGATATCCACTTGTGTTCCCTACTCCATGTATATGTTAGACTATCCCCTCAGCACTCTGTTTGGTCACTTGCAATGTTTCTAGCTCTGGTTCTTCCTCTTGCCATAGTATTTACAGTGTTAGATCTATGAAGAGAGATCTTCATAGAAAGGATAATGCATCTTAACCACAGAAAGTTGCAAATTATTGTTAAATATGAAGTACTTCCTCTCTAAGAGATGTTTACCTTTAAAGGAGCAAAGTGTCTATAAACCAATAAAATTAAAATAAAATTTTTATTAAAATAAAAATAAAATTTTCTAAATTGGGGTATAATTTTGACATTTAAAAACACTGGACAGTGGGGCTGGTAGGTTTGTTTCAACAAGGGGATGGGTGGATTGGAAACTCTATGTATGGCTTCCCTAACCCAAAGCCAGCTCTGTCTCTTCACCACTTTGAATAGATTCTATTAATTTTAGCATGAGGATCCAGGGGAAGAAATCAACCTTACTAAAATCAAAACACCAAACTAGATGGAATTTGATCTATCAGGATAGTGAAGAATCACAGCCAAGATTTCAGCAAACAGATAGACATCTTTTATCACTTTTGAAATGGCTTTAAAGTGTTTATGAAGAGGACAGTTCACTTTTGCCTATTTTGTTGGTGTATTGCAAAGTACAAAGGCTTATGGACATTGCCTTTTTTTTTTTTTTCCTATCCTTCAGGCTATGACCTCTGTCCACAGTTTGAAGAAAGACTTCCTGCTTTGACGTTCAGAATTATATTCAGAATCGTGGAACAAACTAGTTGGAGTCTCTTTATATGTCAGAGGTTTACAGTCTGAAATGGAAGCATTGAAATGAGCTTCTGATATGCACATTGTTCCCAAATAGCTCCCTAGACTCTGTGGACCGTTTTTAATGGGACCCACATTTTTCCTGACAGTCAGCCTTCTACAAAGTCAGGATTCATTCACTCCATAGGAGGCTGCACGGCTTTTGGCCATGGGTCCAGCTCTTAGGAACATTTCCAATATGATTCATGGTGTTTAGTTATGCAGCTGTCATAATTGGGTGAGTCCCTTCTCTACAGACACATCTAACTCCCATCAGTGTCAATGGGGTTGAAACTTGTGTTTCAAGGGAATAAAATGTGCCAACAGTGACAGGATGTTTTATTTTTCCCATGCTTTGATTTAGGCTTCCTGTGGTGTTTTTTATTTCTTTGACAGAATTCTTTTTCTTTCCATTTGTTATCATGTTTACAGAAAATTAACTCTCCAAAGAACGTAAGGCAGCTGGAATTTCTCTGTCTCAGTCTCTCTAGCTCCCTCTCTGTCTTTCTGTGTCAAATGACTGCATTTTTATTTGAGATCATTTCCTTCTCATTGCTTTTTGGGCCAGTAGCTTCACTCTTTCTTAGTTTTGTTACTCACTCCAGATTCCTACTCCTAGAGGAAACATCTCTATGATCTTCATTTTACTCTTTTCCAAGTTATTTTGAAATGATTCAATTCTGTCTTCTGGTGTGACATCAAAGTCTTGGCTCAACTGTATGCTTTGGGAAGGCTATCTATTTTATTTTTTTTAATTTATGCATATGTTGTATACTCAGTGGTGTCCGCTCTTTGTAACTCCATGAACTGTAGCCTGCCAAGTTCCTTTGCCCAGGAGATTTCCCAGGCAAGAAGACTGGAGTAGAGTGTCATTTCCTCCTCTAGGGGATCTTCCTGATCCAGGGACTGAACCGGCATCTCTTGCAACTCTTGCATTGTCAGGCAGATTCTTTACCACTAGTGCCACCTGGGAAGCCAGATCTATATGTTATAGATATACAATACAGAGATTCACAATTTTAAAGATTATACTCCATTATACTCAATCTATAGTATTATAAAATATTAGCTGTATTTCTTGTATTGTACAGGAGATCCTTGTAGCTTATCTTACAGATAATAGTTTGTACCTCTTAATTATCTCCCCTCATACTGCCCCTCCGCACTTACCTCTCCCATTTGGTAACCACTAGTTCATATCTGTGAATCTGCTTCCTTTTTGTTATATTCACTAATTTGTAGTAATTTTTAGGTTCCACATATAAATGATCATATGGTATTTGTCTTTCTCTTTCTGAATTATTTTACTCAGCATAATTCCTTCCAAGTTCATCCATGTTGTTGCACGTGGAAAATTTTCACTTTTTCTTATGACTGAGTAGTATTCCTTTGCATATATAGACCACATGTTCTTTATGCTTTAATCTGTATCCATTGATGGACATTTAGATTATAGGGAGGCAATATATTTTCATTATTTTCTTTGCATAAACCTCAAAATTATCAGTTAAATGTTCAAAGAAAGTTTATCTCAATATCATAAAAAATTTTTTTAAAATTTTCCCTGAACTCAAAAGTTAAATTCTGTGATTTTGACATCATTAAATTCTCATACCTTGGAAAGTCACAACTTTAAAACATAGCCAGAAATATAAATTCTTCCCTCTCTCAAGTCCCTTAGCTTTTTACTTAAGACATAAAAGTCACTAGGCCAAGGCTTCTTAACCTAAATTCTGTGGAAACTATATTGATAGATGCATTTCAAAAGATTTGCAGAATTTCATGAAATTGTTTACTGATTTTTATCTGTATACATTTTTGCAAGGAGGGTGTTAAAATCTTTCTGAAGGATTTATTACTTTGAAAAATTAGTAACCAGCCCATTAGAATTACATTTCATGTTGCTTATGGAGATAGTCTTAATCCCTACTTTCCTGAAAATGGATAACATCTTCATGATAAACTACTTCTACATTCCTTAACAAGACCCACCAAACTATTCCCCTACCAAGTCCTTCCTGATTCGTAAGACTCATTGTAGGGCCACCTTATCTCAAGTCTTCAGGGCTGTCACTTCTTGTTCTATCTGGTAGACAAGTGGAGATTCAGGTAAATTCAGGAAGACATCACCCTTGTCCATTCCTGTCTAGTAACAACAAGGTCACTGGGTCCATCCAATTCATTTCACTCTGAGATAACTTATTAAATTTGCAACATTATGCATTTTGGCAAAATGAGATTATATGAACATAATTCATGCTGTAGGTGAAAATAACCATACATAAATAGTCCCTGACTTACCACAGTTTGATGTAAGATTTTTCAACCTTATAAAGGTGCAAGGGTTTCCCTGGTGGCTCAGAGAGTAAAGAATCTGCCTGCGATTCAGGAGATCTGGGTTTAATCTCTGGGTCAGGAAGATCGCCTGCAGTAGGAATGACTACCCATTCCAGTATTTTTGCCTAGAGAATTCCACAGACAGAGGATCCTGGTGGGCTACAGTTTGTGGGGTCACAAAGAGTTAGACATGACTGAGTGACTAACACTTTCACTTTTTCACATAATGATGCTACTTGATACAAGTTTTGTAATTTACTAACTTAAAGATACTTGAATATATTTTAATGTTAAAAAGAAAAAATTGATTAAAATAATTCAATGTTTTAAAAATCTTCTATAATCCAATCCTTGCTACATTTTAATTTTAATACCGTTCTATTCTCTGTTCCTCTGCATATATACCTTTATGCAATTTTTGTCATATGGTACACATACTCCTGCTTTTCAGTTAATACTGAACTGCATGCATTTCATCGTTGTTGTTTAGTTGCTAAGTCACGTCCAACTCTTTGTGACTCCACGGACTGCAGCACACCAGGCTCCTTGTCCTCCACTGTCTTCCAAAGTTTCCTTAAATTCATGTCCTTTAAGCCAGTGATGCTATCTAACCATCTCATCCTCTGCCGTCCCCTTTCCCTTTTGCTTTCAATCTTCCCAGCATCAGGGTTTTTTTCCAGTGAGTTGGCTCTTCACATCAAGTGGCCAAGGTATTAGAGCTTCAGCATCAGCATCAGTCCTTCCAATGAGTAGTCAGGGTTGATCTCCTTAAGAATTAAGTGGTTTGATCTCCTTGCAGTCCAAGGGACTCTCAAGAGTCTTCTCCAACACCACAATTCAAAAGCATCAGTTCTTCAGCAGTCAGTCTACTTCATGTTCCAAGTCTCACATCTGTACATAACTATTGAGAAAACCATAGCTTTGACTACATGGACTTTCTTAGCAAGGTGATGTCCCTGTTTTTTAATACACTGTCCAAGTCTATCATAGTGTTCCTTCCCAGGAGCAAGCATCGTTTAATTTCATGGCTCCAATCACTGTCCACAGTGATTTTGGAGGGGAAGAAAATAGTCTGTTACTGTTTCCATTTTTCCCCCATCTACTTGCCATGAAGTGATGGGGCTGGATTCCATGATCTTAGTTTTTCGAATGTTGAGGTTTTTTTTAACTTTATTTTACTTTACAATACTGTATTGGTTTTGCCATACATTGACATGTATCCACCACGGGTGTACATGAGTTCCCAAACATGAACCGCTCTCCCACCTCCCACCCCATATCATCTCTCTGGATCATCCCCGTGCACCAGCCCCAAGCATCCTGTATCCTGCATCAAACATAGACTTGCGATTCGTTTCTTACATGATAGTATACATGTTTCAATGCCATTCTCCCAAATCATCCCACCCTCTCCCTCTCCCTCTGAGTCCAAAAGTCCGCTCTACACATCTGTGTCTCTTTTGCTGTCTCGCATACAGGGTCATCATTACCTTCTTTCTAAATTCCATATATATGTGTTAGTATACTGTATTGGTGTTTTTCTTTCTGGCTTACTTCACTCTGTATAATTGGTTCCAGTTTCATCCACCTCATTAGAACTGATTCAAATGTACTCTTTTTAATGGCTGAGTAATACTCCATTGTGTATATGTACCACAGCTTGCTTATCCATTCATCTGCTGATGGACATCTAGGTTGTTTCCATGTCCTGGCTATTATAAACAGTGCTGCGATGAACATTGGGGTACATGTGTCTCTTTCTATTCTGGTTTCCTCGGTGTGTATGCCCAGCAGTGGGATTGCTGGGTCATAAGGCAGTTCTATTTGCAATTTTTAAAGGAATCTCCACACTGTTCTCCATAGAGGCTGTATTAGTTTGCATTCCCACCAACAGTGCAAGAGGGTTCCCTTTTCTCCACACCCTCTCCAGCATTAAGTCAGGTTTTTCACTCTCTTCTTTCACCCTCATCAAGAGGCTCTTTAGTTCATTTTACAAATCTATAAATAGAAATAAGAAATGTCACTTTAACAACAGAAAAAACTTCATTATTACCAATTATGGCTTCACATATTTTCCAAAAATATATTGAACCCACACTCTTTGTCAGCTATAGTTGGTCATCAGTGAAATTTGGGTGTCCTCACTGAGGGTCAATAATAGTTCTTTAAATGGGGCTGACTAGTTCAGTATCTCACTACTGATTTTCTAAATTTTGTTACTTCCGTTCACTCTATTATTTCTTGCAAAAACACTGCAAACTCTCTCTGTTGTTTACTCAATCCCTTATGAACTCAGTTTCTCTTGTATGTTTCACTTTGGCATTCTTTTTGTATTCTTTCTCTTTTTTGCGCTTTCTACACTCTGGTCATTGTTTCCTCTAATATTTGTTCTCTGTTTCTGGGTTCCAAGTCTCTTCAGACCAATCCTTTCTTGTTTGCTCTGTCTGTGTTCAGTTCAGTTCAGTTGCTCAATCATGTCTGACTCTTTGCAACCCCATGGACTGCAGCACACCAGACTTCCCTGTCCATCAGCAACTCCCAGAGTTGCTCAAACTCATGTCCATCGAGTCAGTGATGCCATCCAACCATCTCATCGTCTGTCATCCCCTTCTCCTCCTGCCCTCAATCTTTCCCAGCATCAGGGTCTTTTCCTATGAGTCAGTTCTTCTCATCTATCTGTGTGCTTCTCGTCATGTTGCTGTCTTCATAACCTGGAGGCTCTGTCGTCATTCACATTAGGTGTGGCTGGCTTGGAGTTCACTATTTTCCATTTTATTTCCAACTGTTGAGTGGTTCTCTCTGACAAGAGAGGCCATTTCTCTCACCTCACAAAAGCGCCCACTATCACAGGAAAAGTCTAGCTTCTGGTCAGTGTCATCGTGAATAATCTCTTCAGAAAGGAAAAAAAAAAAACTGAAGAATTTTCTGCTTTTTTTCTTTTGAGCCTCTGAGAGGAGCACAGCTATTATGTACTTAAAAGATATTTGTGCATGTGTACTAATTCACTTCAGTTGTGTCCAACTCTTTGCGACCCTATGGACTGTTGTCCACCAGGCTCCTCTGTCTGGAGGATTCTCCATGCAAGAATACTGGAGTAGGTTCCTGTTTTCTCCTCCAGGGTATCTTCCTGACCCAGGGATTGAACCCGTATTTCTTATGTCTCTTGCATCAGCAGGCAGGTTCTTTTCCACTAAAGCCACCTGGGAAGCCCCTAAAAGATATCCAGTCTCTTGCAATTCCATTGTGTGTTTGTGTATGTGTGTATTATCCTCTTATTCAATAGTCACAAATGTGTTAGGCAACATACAAGCTCCTGGAGATAGAGAGTTGCATGTTACCATCTCTGATCTCAAGAGGTTATGGTCTAACCTGAGAATAATCTTTGTCTTTAACCCTGACGGCTCATTGTACTTAGATTACATTTGGTTCTTCTGGAACTAGTCAATAACCTTATTGTTGCTGGTTTGCTTAGGTTTGTGACACTGTTTATATTCAGTATGCCAAATATTGTCATCCATAAGAAAATGCTCTGAAAGAACTTTCCTTTTCTCCAATGTCACATTTTTATAGCTACAACCTTTGACATCCATTCCTACTTTCCTCTCAGAACCTCCTTCTTCCGAGCTTTCTTATTTTATGAGAGCACTGAAAGGTATTCCTCCTTCCTTTTCACCTTTTCCCCTTGTCTTCAGTCAGAGACACCAGATTACAATTGTAACAGGCAAAATTGATGAGTACCTGGAGAAAAAGGCAAGCATAAAGCCAGATTGCAGGTATCTCCATCACCCTGTTCCCTTGTGTTATCTTCTGGGAATAAAGGAGAGCTATATTTTTTTGTAACTCCATCAGAAATGCTTCCTATAAATGCCATAGCACACTGCCTCTGGTGATGCCCGTTTATCTCTAGCCTCCTGGAATCACTCTCTTGAAACAGCCTGGAAGCTAGTCTCTATTTCTTTTCATGGAGACTCTATTATTCTGTTAAAACAATAGCCTGAATCACTAATTTATAGCCTAGGTGTCTCTCTTCTTCAGATACTGAATAGACAAAAATGCTTTACTCAAACATTCTAGAAATATTTATTCACCTACACTTGCTGGTAATTTTTATACTGGGGAAATTCACCAAATACATTCAGTCATGAAACATGAGTTACGCAAAAGCCGTGATCCTGGTCATGTGCCAGACTCTGAAATTCAGAAATGTTGAAGGCCTGACTTCGGCCTTTCAAATCTACTCAAAAGTGGGAAGACAAGTGTGTGAAGAGAAAGTTAAAATTGTTAAGTGTCACCCGGGACATGATTCTATAGGAGAATAAGAGAAGTTACTTTCCCTATCTTTCCTCTTTCATATTACCCCAGTATGGGAAGAAACATGATATAAGGAATAGTTTTGATGTAATGGTAAGCTGTAAAGTACCTAGCCCCAGGTCTGGGGTTGCAACCAGCCAATGCTATTTACTCTCCATAGACCTTAGTAAGTCATACCCTCTCTCAGGTAATTTCTTGTTTTTAAAATGGGGATAATGACAAGTTTAGTTCAGGTTAGTCGCTCAGTCATGCCCGACTCTTTGTGAACCAGTGAACCGCAGCATGCCAGGCCTCCCTGTCCATCACCAACTGCCAGAGTTTACCCAAACCGATGTCCACTGAGTCAGTGATGCCATCCAACCATCTCATCCTCTGTCGACCCCTTCTCCTCCTGCCCCCAATCCCTCCCAGCATCAAAGTCTTTTCCAATGAGTCACCTCTTCGCATGAGGTGGCCAAAGTACTGGAGTTTCAGCTTTAGCATCATTCCTTCCAAAGAAATCCCAGGGTTGATCTCCTTCAGAATGGACTGGTTGGATCTCCTTGCAGTCCAAGGGATTCTCAAGAGTCTTTTCCAACACCACATTTCTAAAGCATCAATTCTTTGGGGCTCAGCCTTCTTCACAGTCCAACTCTCACATCCATACATGAACACAGGAAAAACCATAGCCTTGACTAGACGGACCTTGGTCGGCAAAGTAATGTCTCTGCTTTTGAATATACTATCTAGGTTGGTCATAACTTTTCTTCCAAGGAGTAAGTGCCTTTTAATTTCATGGCTGCAGTCACCATCTGCAGTGATTTGGGACTTTATTTTGCACTGTCAAAATAAAGTCACAGTGTTTCCACTATTTCCCCATCTATTTGCCATGAAGTGATGGGACCAGATGCCATGATCTTTGTTTTCTGAATGTTGAGCTTTAAGCCAACTTTTTCACTTTCCTCTTTCACTTTCATCAAAGCTTTTTAGCTCCTCTTCACTTTCTGCCATAAGGGTGGTGTCATTTGCATATCTGAGGTTATTGATATTTCTCCTGGCAATCTTGATTCCAGCTTGTGTTTCTTCCAGTCCAGAGTTTCTCACGATGTACTCTGCATAGAAGTTAAATAAGCAGGGTGACAATATATAGCCTTGACGTACTCCTTTCCCTATTTGGAATCAGTCTGTTGTTCCACGTCCAATTCTAACTGTTGCTTCCTGACCTGCATACAGATTTCTCAAGAGGCAGGTCAGGTAGTCTGGTATTCCCATCTCTCTCAGAATTTTCCATAGTTTCTTGTGATCCACACAGTCAAACGCTTTGGCATAGTCAATAAAGCAGAAATAGATGTTTTTCTGGAACTCTCTTGCTTTTTCCATGATACAGTGGATGTTGGCAATTTGATCTCTGGTTCCTCTGCCTTTTCTAAAACCAGCTTGAACATTAGGAAGTTCCCAGTTCATGTATTGCTGAAGCCAGGCTTGGAGAATTTTCAGCATTACTTTACTAGCATGTGAGATGAGTGAAATTGTGCGGTAGTTTGAGCATTCTTTGGCATTGCCTTTTTTTGGAATTGGAATGAAAACTGGCCTTTTGCAGTCCTGTGGCCACTGCTGAGTTTTCCAAATTTGCTGGCATATTGAGTGCAGCATTTTGACAGCATCATCCTTCAGGATTTTCAATAGTTCAACTGGAATGGCATCACCTCCACTAGGTTTGTTTGTTGCAATACTTTCTAAGGCCCACTTGACTTCACATTCCAAGATGTCTGGCTCTAGATGAGTGATCACACCATCGTGATTATCCGGGTTGTGAAGATCTCTTTTGTACAGTTCTTCTGTGTATTCTTGCCACCTCTTCTTAATATTTTCTGCTTCTGTTAGGCCCAGACCATTTCTGTCCTTGATCGAGCCCATCTTTGCATAAAATTTTCCCTTGGTATCTCTAATTTTCTTGAAGAGATCTCTAGTCTTTCCCATTCTGTTGTTTTCCTCTATTTCTTTGTATTGATTGCTGAGGAAGGCTTTCTTATCTCTCCTTGCTAGTCTTTGGAACTCTGCATTCAGATGCTTATGTCTTTCCTTTTCTCCTTTGCTTTTCGCTTCTCTTCTTTTCACAGCTATTTGTAAGGCCTCCCCAGACAGCCATTTTGCTTTTTTGCCTTTCTTTTCCATGGGGATGGTCTTGATCCCTGTCTCCTGTACAATGTCACAAACCTCCATCCATAGTTCATCAGGCACTTTGTCTATCAGATCTAGGCCCTTAAATCTATTTCTCACTTCCACTGTATAATCATAAGGGATTTGATTTAGGTCATATTTGAATGGTATAGAGATTTTCCCTACTTTCTTCAATTTAAGTCTGAATTTGGTAATAAGGATTTCATGATCTGAGCTACAGTCAGCTCCTGGTCTAGTTTTTGTTGACTGTATAGAGCTTCTCCATCTTTGGCTGCAAAGAATATAATCAATCTGATTTCGGTTTTGACCATCTGGTGATGTCCATGTGTAGAGTCCTCTCTTGTGTTGTTGGAAGAGGGTATTTGCTATGACCAGTGCATTTTCTTGGCAAAACACTATTAGTCTTTGCCCTGCTTCATTCCGCATTCCAAGGCCAAATTTGCCTGTTACTCCAGGTGTTTCTTAACTTCCTACTTTTGCATTCCAGTCCCCTATAATGGAAAGTACATCTTTTTTAGGTGTTAGTTCTAAAAGATCTTGTAGGTCTTCATAGAACCGTTCAACTTCAGCTTCTTCAGCGTAACTGGTTGGCACATAGACTTGGATTACCGTGATATTGAATGGTTTGCCTTGGAGACAAACAGAGATCATTCTGTCATTTTTGAGATTGCACCCCAGAATCAGGGTCTTTTCAAATGAGTCAGCTCTTCACATCAGGTGGCCAAAGTATTGGAGTTTCAGCTTCAACATCAGTCCTTCCAGTGAACACCCAGGACTAATCTGCTTTAGGATGGACTGGTTAGATATCCTGCAGTCCAAGGGACGCTCAAGAGTCTTCTCCAACACCACAGTTCAAAAGTACCAATTCTTCGGTGTTCAGCTTTCTTTATAGTCCAACTCTCACATCCCTACATGACTACTGGAAAAACCATAGCCTTGACTAGATGGACATTTGTTGGCAAAGTAATGTCTTTGCTTTTGAATATGCTGTCAAGTTGGTCATAACTTTCCTTCTAAGGAGTAAACGTTTTTTAATTTCATGGCTGCAATCACCATCTGCAGTGATTTTTAGAGCCCCATAAAATAAAGTCACCCACTGTTTCCACTGTTTCTGCATCTATTTGCCATGAAGTCTTGGGCCTGGATGCCATGATCTTCGTTTTCTGAATGTTGAGCTTTAAGCCAACTTTTTCACTCTCCTCTTTCACTTTCATCAAGAGGCTTTTTAGTTCCTCTTCACTTTCTGCCATAAGGGTAGTGTCATCTGCATATCTGGGATTATTGTTATTTCTCCTGGCAATCTTGATTCCAGCTTGTGCTTCTTGCAGCCCAGCGCTTCTCATAATGTACTCTGCATAGAACTTAAATAAGCAGTGTGACAATATACAGTTTGACGTACTCCTTTTCCTATTGGGAACCAGTCTGTTGTTCCACATCCATTTCTAACTGTTGCTTCCTGACCTGCATACAGGTTTCTCAAGAGGCAGGTCAGGCAGTCTGGTATTCCCATCTCCTTCAGAATGACAAGTATTTCTCCTAATTGTCATTACACTTTGCTTAACATGTACCAGGTGTTCAATTAAATATTAGTGAAGTGAAGATATGAATGTATGTCATTGACAACATTCTCTGATGAGCATATGGCTATAACTAAGGCATGTACTTAGTGTCAAAATAAACTAAGTCTCCCATTCCCTAGATTGTGATCATGGGTAAACTCTTTTTCTGATCCTTAAGATTTCCATTCTAAACAACACCTCATATTTTTTAAACAGAATTTATTTTTTATTTATAATCATTTTATTTCCTCATTTCACTGCCTAGAACAAATGACATAACGTTGAATAAAAGTTTTGAGAATGAACTTACTTCTCTCGTTCTTTATGAGAGAAGAAAGTGATAAATATTCCAGCATTTAGTTTGATGTTAGCTGTATGTATTTTGTAGGTAGTCTTTGTCAGGTTGACAGATTCACCTCCAAACTTAGCTTACTGTCTTTTCAGGAATAAATCTTGAAATTGTCAGACCCTTTTCCTTTATCTATTGAGGAAATCACAGAATCTCCTTTTCCTGTTAATAGGGATAGTGAAAATGTAGTGAACAATTTTTTAAAATAAATAAATCATTTCTGGGCATAATGAATTATCCTATTTTCAGATATTTTAGTATTCAAGTTAAGAATATTTTGTTAATTTTTGTTTCTGTGCTTATGGATAATATTGGCCTATAATTATGATGACCATATAACATAAGTTGGGAAAAACTCCCATCACTTCTAATATCTGAAAGATTTTTTGTAACATTAGCATTATTTCTGCCTTAAATGCCTGAAAAATTCACCAGTGAACCCAGCAAGGCATTAAGTTTTCTTCTCAACCAGTTTTTTCTTTATTATTATAAATTAAATCTCTTTAATATGTAAAGAACTATTCTGTTTTCAATTTATATACTTGATTTAAGTCATGTTTTTATTGTATTTATTTATTTGGTTTTGGCTATCCTGAGTCTTCAATACTGCATGGGCCTTTCTCTAGTTCTGGTGAGCAGGGGCTATTTCCTAGTTGTGGTGCTCAGGCTTCTCATTGTGGTGGCTTCTCTTGGGGAGCTCACACTCTAGAGTACGTAAGCTTCAACAGTTGCAGCAGATGGGCTCAGCAGTTGTGGCTCTGGGCTGTAGGGGACAGACTGAGTAGTTGTGGTCTAGATGCTTAATTGCTCCATGGTATGTGGGATTTTCCCAGACCAGGGATGGAACCTGTATCACTTGCATTGTCAGGCAGATTCTTTAGCACTGAGCCACCAGGCAAGCCTGCTGCTGCTGCTGCTGCTAAGTCGCTTCAGTCGTGTCCGACTCTGTGCGACCCCATAGATGGCAGCCCACCAGGCTCCCCCATTCCTGGGATTCTCCAGGCAAGAACACTGGAGTGGGTTGCCATTTCCTTCTCCAAGGCATGAAAGTGAAAAGCGAAAGTGAAGTCGCTCAGTCGTGTCAAACTCTTCGCAACCCCATAGACTGCAGCCCACCAGGCTCCTCCATCCATGGGATTTTCCAGGCAAGAGTACTGGAGTGGGGTGCCATTGCCTTCTCCGGCAAGCCTGAGAAGGTACTTTTTAAAATAAATTTTTCCATTTCACCTAAATTCTGAATTCACTACCATAAATCTCTTAATATTTTCAGTATCTATAGGATCTGTATTGATGTTCATATTGTTAATAAGTATTTGCCCTTTATTCTTATTAGTCTGGCAAAAGGTTTATAAATTCTATTATACTGCACAATAGTCAAATTTTGACTTTTTTGGTTTGTTTTTTATTTCTACTCTTTATTTTTAACTCAGGGTTTAGTTTGCTCTTCTTTTTTTCTAGATTCTCCGTGTATAACAGCTTCCCTGGTGGCTCAGAGGGTAAGGCATCTGACTGCAATGTGGGAGACCACCCGGATTCGATCCCTGGGTCAGGAAGCTCCCCAGAGAAGGAAATGGCAACCTAGTCCAGTATTCTTGCCTGGAGAATCCCATGGATGAAGGAGCCTGGTAAGCTATATAGTCCACGGGGTCTCAAAGAGTTGGACACGACTGAACCACTTCACTTCACTTTAGTTTGCTCTTTTTTTCTAGATTCTCCGTGTATAAACAGATATTTTTATTTCATAAATATGTTACATTTTTATTATCATTCAGTTCAGAATATTTTCTAGCTTTAAAATTTTTTTCTTTTGTTCATGAATTATTTGGAAGCTTCTTGTTTCATTTTCAAATTGTAGGAATTTTCTGGACAATTTATTGTGTTGTTAGCTAATATTATTCTCCTTTAGTCAGATAAAATATTCTGTAGTATTTCACTCATTTAAACTTACTGATACTTATTTTATGACCGATTGCAAGTTCTATCTTGAAAACAGTAAATGTGAATTCAGCAATTATTGGGTGTGTGCATGCATGCTGTCGTTTCAGTCGTGTCTGACTCTTTTGCAACCCTATGGGCTGTAGCCCGCCAGACTTCTCTGTCCATGGGATTCTCTAGGCAAGAATACTGGAGTGGGTTGCCATGCCCTCCTCCAGGGGATCTTCCTGACCCAGGGTTAGAACCCATGTCTCTCATGTCTCATGTATTAGCAGGTAGGTTCTTTACCACCAGCCCCAACAGGGAAGCCCAATTATTGAGTGTATCTCTATAAATATGTCTTCTAGGTCAATGTAGTTTATTGTGTTTGCAAATATTCTATGTCCTTATGTTATGGGGGGGTCTGATTTTTTTTTATTAATTACTATAAAAAGATTACAAAATTTCTAACTATATTTATCAGTTCATTTCAGTTCAGTTGCTCAGTCGTGTCCGACTCTTTGCGACCCCATGAATCGCAGCACGCCAGGCCTCCCTGTCCATCACCAACTCCTGGAGTTCACTCAGACTCACGTCCATCGAGTCAGTGATGCCATCCAGACATCTCATCCTCTGTCGTCCCCTTCTCCTCCTGCCCCCATTCCCTCCCAGCATCAAAGTCTTTTCCAATAAGTCAACTCTCTGCATGAGGTGGCTGGATTTATGTATTTGTCTCTTTTTTAAAGTTATCTAGTGATGACATTCTATTTTATTTGATCTTTCACTTATTTTATTTCACCTATTTATTTAGACTGTGCAGGGTCTTTGCAGCGCACGTGTTTTGTTGCATGTTGTGGTATATGGGCTCTTCATTCCCTGACCAGGGATCGAATCCAGACCCCTTGAATTGGGAGCGTGCACCAGGGAGGTCTCTATTTCTCTTTTTAGTTCTCTCAATATTACATATTTTAGAGTGCTGTTATTAGGTAATACACATTTGGATTGCAGTGTCTTTCTAATGAATTGACCATTTTATCAATATAAAATGACATTCTTTATCACTAGTAATACTCTTTTTCTTGAAATCTACTTTATCTGACACTAAACACTGACTTTCTTATGCTTACCATCTATATTTACCATTCACATTCTAAACCTTTTTCTATTGTTTTATTTTCAACTTATTTGTGTCATTAAAGCACATCTCTTGTAGTGAGCATATGGTTAGGTAATGCTATTTAAATTGGAGTTTTTACTCCACTTACATTAAATGTGATTTTGCTATGCTTGGATTAATTTTGCCAAAGTTTTGTTTGCTTTCTTATTTGTCCTATCTCTTTTTGGCTCTTTAGTTCCCCTGCCCTTTTCTTTTGTTTGTTTGTTTAAGATATATATATTTTTTTTTGTGTGTGTGAACTGTTTATTTTTATTTTAAAATTTTTATTGGAATATAGTTGTTTTACAATGTTGTGTTAGTTTCCACTGTAAAACAAAGTGAATCAGTTATACCTATTTGCACATATCTGCTCTTTTATGGATTTCCTTCCCATTTAGATCACCAAGGATCATTGAACAGAGTTCCTCATGCTATACAGTAGATTCTCCATCATTACCTATTTTATACATAGCAGTATATGTATGTCAATCCCAGTCTCCCAGTTTGTCTGCCCCTTCCCCCAGCTTGGTAATCGTAAGTTTGTTTTCTACATCTGTGACTCTGTTTCTACTTTGCCAATAAGTTTATCTGTACTATTTACATTTTATTCTTCAGTTTGTTAATATGATATAAATAGTGGTGCAATGAACATCGGGATGCATGCATGCTTTTGAATTATGATTTTTCTCCAGATATATGCTTAGGAGTGGGATTGCTGGATCATATCATATGGTAGCTCATTAAGGAAACTCCATACTGTTCTCTGCAGTGGCTGCACCAATTTATACTCCCACCAACAGTGTGAGAGGATTCTCTTTTCTCCACACCCTCTCCAGCATTTATTGTCTGTGGAGTTTTTTGATGATGGCCATTATGACCCATGTGAGGTGATATGTTATTGTAGTTTTGATGTGCATTTCTCTAATAATTAGTGATGTTGAGCATCTTTTCATGAGCTTTCTGGCTATCTGTGTGTCTTCTTCGGAGAAATGTCTACTTAGATCTTTCCCTCATTTTTTATTAATATGGGGTAAAATATAACACACCTCCCCATAACTAGGTAGGACAAAAGGAAAAAGAAGGAATTAGGTTGGAGCCTGTGCCCCAGGGAGAAAGCTGTGCAGGAGGAAATGTTCATATGATTTTTATGATTTCTCTCCATTTTACATTTTATGGGAGATCTTCTGTTGGCACTCAGTAGCTGTTCAGTGTGAATCGTTCCACTTGAAGAAGTATTTTCAATGTTTCTGTGAACTCTGCTTTCTAGTCCTCTGCCATATTGATCCTGACTCTCACCCCCACTTTTTTCTCTCTATATATATATACATATATGTGTGTGTGTTTATCATATTATATTTGCTACTTCCATCATGTTTTAGTTTTATATATATATATATAATATATATATTAGTGCTACTTGGGAATATAAAGTGCATTCTGAAATTTTCATTGTCTGCTTAAAATTAATATTGACCTGGTTTATGCAAAAGGTAAGAACCTTGTAACAGTTTAATCTCATCTATTCCTTATCCTTTGTGCTTTTGTTGTCAATATTTAATTTCTATATACACATAATAAATGCTATTATTCTTACTTGAAATAGTCTTTCAGCTTTTAAGGAAATAGAGTCCTTTTTATTTGCCACATATTGACCATTTCTCTTCGTTTCTTACCTAATTATAACTTAATCTAATTCCTAACAGTGCTAAGTTTCCACCTGACAATATTTGCCTTCAGCTTGAAGAATTTTCTTCAGCATTTCCTGTGGTACAGCTTTGCTGGCAGTCGATTTTCTGAGAAATTATTTAACTAGATATCTTTGGATGATACCTTCATTATTGAAGGCGAGATTTCTGACCCTAGAATTTTTTTCCAGCAGTTTACATGTGCTGTTCACAGGCTTCTGGCAGCCATAACATCTATTGGAAATTAGCCATCACTTGTAGTATTGTTCATACGTGTGTTTTTCTCTCTGGCTACATTTAAGATTTTCTGTTCAGCTCTAGTTTTCAGCAGTTTGACTATAATGTGCTTAATGTGGTTTCGTTTGGATACTGGGCATTCAACTGAGTTCCAGAAAGGCCATGTGATGAAAATGCATGTGTGTGCTAAGTAGCTTCGGTTGTGTCTAACTTCGCAACGCTGTGGACCATAGCCTGCCAGCCTCCTCTGTCTGAGATTCTCCAGGCAAGAATACTGGAGCCGGTTGCCATGCCCTCCTCCAGGGAATCTTCCCGACCCAGGGACTGAACCCCTGTCTCTTATGTCTCCTGCACTGGTAAGCAGATACTTTACCACAAGTGACAGCTGGGAAGCCCTGTGATGAGCGTTAAGGACCATAATTTAGGACAGAAGAAAGAAAACCCTGTAGACCTAGATTAACCGAAGACAAAACCAAGCCTGACAAGTTCAGCAGGATACACTAGCAATCTAACCAGCTTCCAGAGCACAATTCACCACTTCTCCAGGTGGGCCAGACCACTAACTCCTCCCAACAGTGTCTGGCCTCTCGTGATTCTGGGCAGCTCTCACCCTGTGGCACATGTTGTCCACTGAGCCTTCCAGGCTCCCCCTGCACAGGCAGGGAGCAACTGTCAGCTGGGGTTTGACAGGGAAACCCTGCACCGTCCTTTGTACCACCATCTTCACAATTCCCTCCTTCTCCAGTTGCTTCAGCAGGTCCCAAACTGCCCTCTGGATCTCCTCTCTTCAACTCAGACAGAGAGAGAGAGATCTCTCTGCTTGGACTCGACTTCCTTGTTCTGAGACTGGGAAAGGAGTGCCAGGCAAAAACTAGGGCAAAATGGATCACATCCCTTGTGTTTTTATACTCTGAAATATCACAGCCCTCTGATTCTGGTTGTCCAATACACAGAAACGGTTCTCTCATATACTCAGTCCCATTTTATACTTATTCACAAACAGTAGAATAAGTTGAATACCAGTTATTCCATCATGGCCAGAAATGGGAATCCTCTTTTGTTTTTAGACAAACCCTTAAGTGCTTTTTTATCTATGGCTGATTCAGGTTGAGGTTTGACAGAAAACAACAAAATTTTGTAAAGCAATTATCCTTCAATAAAAAAAAATTAAGATGTACTTATTTACTTATTATTTTATTTTTTGGTTGCGGCAGGTCTTCATTGTTGCACACAGGCTTTCTCTAGTTATGGAGAGTGGGGCTACGCTCTGGTGGCAGTGTGGGCTTCTCATTGCGGTGCCTTCTCGTGTTGCAGAGCACATGCTCTAGGTGCTGAAGGCTCAGTATTTGTGACTCACAGGCTTAGCTGCTCTGCTGCATGAGGGATCTTTTGGATCAGGGATGGAAGCAGTGTCCCCTGCATGCAAGGCAGATTCTCAACCACTGGACCACTAGGGAAGCCATCAATTGATGTTTAAGGTGTAGCCTAGAAAGAGAAGTGACAGCTCCTGGATGATGGAGAGGCTGCTAATCTCTTTGTGAGCTGGGCACTCCCAGGTACTGGGGACCAGGACAGGAGGAAAGGTTATTAGAAAAGAGATCCAGTGGAAGAGGATCCAGTCTGCCTTTCCTGGAAGTCCCTTTACATGTTATGCTTTTCTGAGACGGCATGGTATAGTGGACGTGTGTGTGCTCAGTCACTTAATCATATCTGACTCTTTACAATCCCATGGGCTGTATAGCCTGCCAGGTTCCTCTGTCCATGGGATTTCCAGGCATCAGTGCTGGAGCGGGTTGCCATTGCCTTCTCCAGGAGATCTTCCTGACCCAAGGATCGAACCCGCATCTCTTGCATCTCCTGCATTGGCAGGCAGGTTCTTTACTATTCTCCAAGTGAAGAAGCTTGGATTTTAGTTCTGGCTCAGCTGACAGCTGCTGGATGCCCATCGTTGACCTTGTCTTTCCTCATCTGCAGAATCAGGAAGTCAGATTTAGAATGCTTACTCTCATCTAGAGTCTGAGAACCATAAAATATTAGGCTATAAGGATTTCTATAACCAAATCACACAAGGGAAAGCATAAAAAATCAGGTTCTTGTTACAAAAAAAAAAAATTCAAAAAACAAAACCTTTCATGGAAGGAATCCCCGTACCACTAAGGAAATGAAACGACAAGATACAAATTAAAACTGACCATAAGAGGCTACAAGGGGTTTTGATATATTGTCAGGAACTCATTGCTGAATTTCAAGGTTTTCTGAAGCAGACACCAACTGAATCCTTAGTAATTAAGACGATAGATACTTTAAATTCCTGTTTTCTCTTTCAAATCTGCTCTGTTGTTAAAAGGGCAAGTGAATCCATTTTTAGCTGATGATAGCTGAATGCAACCACGGCCAATGAAGAAAAGGAGCATATGGAGGATAATTTTTAAACCTTACATGAATTAATTATTTTAAAAAAGCACAATCAGAAGACTTAATGGTCAGTCCAAACTCATCACACTCACATGCTTTGGTACTGAACTTGTATGTTGAAATATTAATAATAAACAGTTTTTCCCCTCTTCAGATTTGTATTTCTCACATTTCCGAAGGTCTAAGTAAATCTCTTCCAAAAGCATTTGAACTGGTTCTTGGGCTCAGCATTCTGATACTCATAACATACATCCCAAGATAAAAGAATCTGGAAATCTACAGTTAGGTAAAAATTCTAGCATATGTTGAGTTGAAAAAACAAGACACATTTGTCTTTGGGGGCATGTTTTTGACGACAAGACTGATATTCTGACAGAAAGTTTAGGCCTGAGGTTCTGTGCATCCTTGTCCCTTAAAAATCTTAATTTCCAGGGAGGAAATTCCCTGGTGGTCCAGTGGCTAAAACTGCATGCTCCCAACGCAGGGGACTGAGGTTTCATCCCTAGTCAGAAACTAGAGTTTGTTTGCCACAACTAAGACCCAGGGAAGCCAATTAAATAAGTAAAAAGAAATATTTTAAGAAAATCTTGATTTCCAGCTTTTCTTCTAACATACTTGCATACTTTCTCTACTATTCCAACTTTCTGAGACTCTAATTTTGCCTTTGCTTAGATTATATTTCCTGAATCAGTAAGAAACTCATTCAATTGTAAATAAAATTCAGATGGGCTTTCATGTCTTTCAAGAATTAAGACAACACGAAGGGAAATATTTATGGAAATGTATTTTGAGGCTCCTTTGAGTCTATCTTTAGAAAGCACTTTGTGTATAAGGTGAAGGAGGCCTAAACATGGCAGAAAGTTGGTAAACTCATACACACTTTAAGAAAGGCATAGGTGTTAGGGTTAATGACAATTTCCAATCAATATCTGGCAGCATGCTATTTACAATAATAATATATCATGAGAACTTGTAGTTTCATTATAAGAAATGAAAATTGATGTCAGTAGCATATAGAAGCAAATAATGCTCTAATGATTTCCTAATAAAGTAATTTGCTCATAGGTCACAAGGGATACAAGCCAAAAGAACTGCCTATACTGAGGCCAAAGTGATTATTTTTCAGCCTTTAAATAAATATTAAGCAAGTTGCCTAAGGCTTCTCCTGGCATGCTAAATGACGTTTTCCTGTCCCACCTAGCTCTTGGGGAGTCAGAATAGGTCAAAGACAGAACTTCAGAGATAATTGAACACACTTAAAATGCAAATGTTTACCAAGAATGAGCAGGTTAAGTTTGTTCTTTTCCTGTGGCTAAGTTAGTTTTCCACCTGCAGCCCAATGCTTAACCAAAGAGAAAAAAGATCACTTGGCAGAATCTTTACCTGGTAGAACTTTTACCAAATAAAATCCACTCACCACTCCCTCAACTACAACCTAATTTAATTCCAGGGTTGGTAAACATGAAGATTATATATATGAAAGTGCTTTGAAAGTTCCAAGATAGTATATAAATCAAAGCTATTAAGACATATTTGACTAGAAAAGACAAACTATTTTCAACCCCTAATTACATTTCCCTCTGCATTTCTAAACGTAAGCCCTCTTGTGACTGTGTATTAAGAAATAGTGACTAATGGTTTTTGCATTCAATCAGTATGGTGGAAATTACGTTTCCATTTAATGGACTTTCAATCAAGCAACCAAACTGACAAATTGAAAGCACTACGAATGTGTAGCAGTAAAAGCATTTTGGCACGTTTTTCTTCATTATTTTTTTTTTCCTTACTTTGGGCTGCTTCTAGAGTTTATTTTAAAAGAAAAAAAATTGAGAAAGGAAGGAAAATTAACAAGGCAGATGGCTTGTCAACTCAGAAAAAGGAAACCTTTCCAAAAACAGACTAAAGAATATGGTGAATTATAAGATCTAAATGTTCGTGGTGCATCTACTGCAATTCCTTTGTATGTTAAAGCAAGACATTGGTCTTCTATGGGGATTTGTAAAGTGCATTCTCTGGTCACCATACTACTGTTCTTAAAGCTCTGGCCAGAGAAAGAGAGAGAGCAATGAATATATACATTGATTCATGTAGATCATAAAAAGTGGAACTGTTAAGTCTCTCAGTTGTATCTGACTGTTTACAACCCCATGGACTGTGGCCCTCCAGGCTTCTCTGTCCTTGGGATTTTCCAGACAAGAATACTGGAGTGGGTTACCATTTCCTTCTCCAGGGGATCTTCCCGACCAGGGATTGAACCTATGTCTCCTGCATTGCAGGTAGATTCTTTACCATCTGAACCAACAGGAAAGCCCAATGTAGACCTTACTTTTTGAAAAAAGGGCTTGGAATATGTAAGTAAAATAGCCCTGTGGGCTATTTACCATATTAGAGATCTGCACCAAAAATTACATTTAGATCTCCATTTGCTAAGCTAGTGAACATGAGACATAGTTTTCAGCAAGAAAATAGAGTTATTTCACAAATTAATGGTAAGAAGTATTGTGCATATTCCAGTAAATGTCAGCAACAATCATCACCACTCCTATATTTTCATCTAAAAAGATATTTGTCTGATTGCTAAATTTCTCTTACAATGTGTAAGAGTACAATCACTGGAGCCAGAAAGCACAGTAGTTGGAAAATTTTTTCTTTTATATGAACAGTAGTTTTAAAGCTGTATAGAAATCAACTAAGATAAAATATTCAGAATGGGAGAAAATAATAGCAAATTAAGCAACTGACAAACAACTAATCTCAAAAATATACAAGCAACTTATGCAACTCAATTCCAGAAAAATAAACGACCCAATCAAAAAATGGGCCAAAGAACTAAATAGACATTTCTCCAAAGAAGACATATCGATGGCTAACAAACACATGAAAAGATGCTCAACATCACTCATTATCAGAGAAATGCAAATCAAGACCACAATGAGGTACCATTTCACACCAGTCAGAATGGCTGTGATCCAAAAGTCTACAAGCAATAAATGCTGGAGAGGGTGTGGAGAAAAGGGAACCCTCTGACACTGTTGGTGGGAATGCAAACTAGTACAGCCACTATGGAGAACAGTGTGGAGATTCCTTAAAAAACTGGAGATAGAATTGCCTTATGACCTAGCAATCCCACTGCTGGGAATACACGCTGAGGAAACCAGAATTGAAAGAGACACGTGTACCCCAATGTTCATCGCAGCACTGTTTATAGTAGCCAGGACATGGAAGCAACCTAGATGTCCATCAGCAGATGAATGGATAAGAAAGCTGTGGTACATATACGCATTGGAGTATTACTCAGCCATTAAAAAGAATACATTTGAATCAGTTCTAATGAGGTGGATGAAACTGGAGCCGATTATACAAAGTGAAGTAATCCAGAAAGAAAAACATCAATACAGTTTATACAGAAAGAAGAACACCAATACACCAATACACCAATCAGTTCAGTTCAGTTGCTCAGTCGTGTCCAACTCTTTGTGACCCCATGAACAGCAGCACGCCAGGCCTCCCTGTCCATCACCAACTCCCGGAGCTCACTCAGACTCACGTTCATCGAGTCAGTGATGCCTTCCAGCCATCTCATCCTCTGTCGTCCCCTTCTCCTCCTGCCCCCAATCCCTCCCAGCATCAGAGTCTTTTCCAATGAGTCAGCTCTTCACATGTGCATCCTTAGTACTCTACAATTTGTGATGAACACTGGGCACAACACTGTAGCAAATACCTGAGGTCAACAAAACTCTGTGTAAAATAGACTGTGAAATAACTCCAGCTGATACAGAAAACTGGGCCAGGTGGCATTAATACACAATTGGGGTTGGTCTTCTCCCATAAACTATAGGCTTAAAAATTTGACTGTCATAAAAGTCAGTTTAGACTTCCTTTTCTACACATTGATAATAAAATTAAGGAGAACAGATCACCCAGTCAACTGAGTTATCCATTCTCTCCTTACATAAAAATGTATATGAAATTTTAAATTTATTAGAAATCTGATTAACAAAATGACAACTGAGCCAAAAAGTAAATTAAATTATCTTAATAACCGGGGTCATTCAGCTATGAAACCCTGGTGTTGATAGTACAACCCAACCTCAGGGATGTCAATTCTTGAGTTGATAGGGCCTTTTACACCTTGGGTTGTCTTAGAGACACTGACATTCTTACTCTTTGGGGTCCCTAAGATCCACCATACTAAATCTAGTAGATTAGGCTGATATTAACCATTCATGTAAAACTAGAGTACAGTACTTTAGCACATCAATTGCTTTGTTTTCTTTGCCCTGGTTTTTCACATTTTCACTCAGATGACTTTTGCTTCTACCACTCGGCCATCATTAGTTGATCAGATTTTTAATCATCTCTTAGTGATTTGTTTCTTCTGAGTTCTTGGCAGAAACTTCACTGTAGCCTCCTGGGCTGGTTGCAGCAGGAATGTAAATAAATGAGAGAGTTCTTTTATCTAAACTGAATTGGAATCCTTGGTATCCAGGCATTTATAATCTTGATGCAGGTGGGGGACCCAAGAATGATTCTTAGTTTTTGAAGAGAGAATGTGACTATTCTGTTTACAGTATCACAGGTTTTTGAAATGGTAGAATTGTCAGGTCATGACAAACCATTGCTGGAATCACAGTGAAGAAAGGGGAGGTGAGGTCATAGGATATTATGGATGTTTGTGTTGTGTTATAAACTCCTGTCTTCACTTCCTGTATTGGGTAGATATTCTGAAAGAGAACTAACACAAATATATATGGAATTTAGAAAGATGGTAATGGTAAACCTGTATGCGAGACAGCAAAAGAGACACAGATGTAAAGAACAGACTTTTGGACCCTGTGGGAGAGGGAGAGGGTGGGATGATTTGGGAGAATGGCATTGAAACATGTATACTATCATATAAGAAATGAATTGATAGTCTAGGTTCAATACGGGATACAGGATGCTTGGGGCTGGTGCACTGGGATGACCCAGAGAGATGATATGGGGAGGGTGGTGGGAGGCGGGGGTTCAGGGTTGGGAACTCATGTACACCTGTGGTGGATTCATGTCAATGTATGGCAAAAAAAGGGAATAAATAAATAAATAAATAAATAAATAGTTTTCCTTTTTCCATAAAAAAATGAAGAGAAATTATGAGTTAAGAAAGACTGTCATAAAAATAAGTAAATGAAGGCCAAATAAAAATAAATAAATAAATAAACGCTGAGGATTATGCTGGGTCTTGTCGATTTTGAACTAGACCAGTAAGAGTTAAGTGTAAAATGTAATAGCTATTGCTGAGCATAATACTTAACTAATGAAAGTATTCTGTATTTCATACATTCCCTTTATTCAGAATGCCCAGGCCATGCAGAAAGACTGAGAAGTCCAGGGAAAATTATCTCTTGGCATCATTGACTTTTCCCTGAGATTAATGCATGCGTTTGTGTAAAGCAGTATTTTATTCTTGCCTCACTGATCTACACAGTTCCTGCAACCGTTGTATTTAGAAATTGATTGTTGAACAACTAAAGCTACTGTAATAACAGGACGGCTGTGCCTACAATTGAGAATTGTGGAATCTAGCGTAAGAGTCTAAAGCAAATTCTGTAGATCTCTTAGGAGTTAATATTTGGTGTTCAAGTAGCTCATGATCCCTTCAAAATTCTCCTTATAATTTGTGTCAAGTTAAATGCATTTTTCTGGGGGAGAAAAGCCACTGCTTTTATCAGATATATTAATATGTTTGTAACTCAAAAGATTGAGTTCCCGGTGTAGTAAGTCTATCTCAGCAAGATTCCAACAGACTTTCTGTGGTTTTGTTTCTTCTAGCAAATCCAAACCCTAAGACTTTGGTTTCCTTAAGCTGTTCCCATTGTCTTACCCTCTCACCAGAACAGTGGGATTTCCAAGACAAATACAAAAAGAATGATTGAGAAAGGTAGTAGGGATAAATGAAGCAGGTCACACAAAGAAAGGCAAATATGTGACATCACTTATACACAGAATCCAAAATAAAATGCAAATGCACTTATTTACAAAATAGAAAGAGACTCACAGACATAGAAAATAAAGTTATGGGAATCAAAGAGTCCCTTGGACTGCAAGGGAAATCCAACCAGTCAATCCTAAAGGAAATCAACCCTGAATATTCATTGGAAGGACTGATGCTGAAGCTGAAGCTCCAGTAATTTGGCCACCTGACGTGAAGAGTTGCCTCATTAGAAA
This sequence comes from Ovis aries, assembly GCF_016772045.2. Classification (NCBI taxonomy): domain Eukaryota; kingdom Metazoa; phylum Chordata; class Mammalia; order Artiodactyla; family Bovidae; genus Ovis; species Ovis aries. The sequence continues at coordinate 29,828,943 of NC_056076.1, forward strand.
AGACCTTGATGCTGGGAAAGATAGAAGGCAGGAGGAGAAGAGGATGACAGAGGATGAGATGGTTGGATGCCATCATCAACTCAATGGATGTGAGTTTGAGCAAGCTCTGGGAGTTGGTGAAGGACAAGGAAGCCTGGCGTGCTGCAATCCATGGGGTCACAAACAGTCAGACATGATTGAGCGACTGAACAACTCCAAAGGGAAAAATGGAAGGAGGAATAACTTAGGAGCTGGGGGTTAACAGATACACACTAATATAAACATAAAATAGATAAACAATAAGGACCTATTGTATGGCACAGGGAACTATATAAATAAGGACCTTTTGTATAGCACGGGGAACTATATTCAATATCTTGTAATAACTTGTAATGGAAAAGAACCTGAAAAGAATACATATATAAAACTTGATATTCACCTGAATGTGTTCAATCTCTTCTCACCCAGCGCTGAAAAGAAATTTAACAAATGGACTCTTTTCATCATTTGAATTTTTACCTTTTTGGAATATTTGCATTTTACAGGAGTATGTCTGAAAAATAAGTCTTTGCTCGAGGGAATGTATTTCTAATGTGAAAATGTTAGGCATTTGTTACAATTTAGTCGAAGAGGGATTTAAGCTTTCCTGTCCCACTGTCACACACAGGTGCTCAAATCGTGTCATCATCTCCTTAGGCCTCATAAAATTCTCTACTTGTCTGATTGAAAAATTTGCTCTTCGGAACAAAACAGCAGCACACACAGTGGCCACCAGGTGTGGTGACAAGCACTCCTAACACAGCCTCCGAGACCATAGTCCAAACCATGGGTCTGCACACAGTCTGGTGTGACCTTGGGCACAGTGGTTAATCTCCCAGAGATTAAGTCTGCTTATGGATAATACTTAGATCATGATGCTTGCATGAGTACTTTAGCAAGCGAAAGGTGGTTTACAAACTTAGATGATATTATGTCATAAACACACCCCAATCACCCCATGTGACCTCTTCTAAACCTCATCTGCAGTTTACAAAAACATTTCTTGAACATTCAAAATGGCAACGATACTGAGATGACAGTTTTGAAACGAAGTCCCGTTGGACTTTGGAATGAAAGAGGGGAAAAGGAGTTGATGAAAAGAGATTCTGCTATTTTAAACATTTTTGTCAGAGTGTGCTGCTGCTGCTGCTGCTGCTGCTAAGTCGCTTCAGTCGTGTTCGACTTTGTGCGACCCATAGATGGCAGCCCACCAGTCTCCCCCATCCTTGGGATTCTCCAGGGCAGAACACAGGAGTGGGTTGCCATTTCCTTCTCCAACGCATGAAAGTGAAAAGTGAAAGTGAAGTCGCTCAGTCGTGGCCAACTCCTAGCAACCCCATGGACTGCAGCCTACCAGGCTCCTCCTTCCATGGGATTTTCCAGGCACGAGTCCTGGAGTGGGTTGCCATTGCCTTCTCCTGTCAAAGTATCGTTGATTTAAAATATTGTGTTAGTTACTACTGTACAGCAAAGTGAATCTGCATATATATACATATATATCTGCTTTTTTTTAGATTGTTTTCGCATATAGGTCATCACTGAGTATTGAGTTCCCTATCCTATAAAGTTCAGAGAAGGCAATGACACCCACTCCAGTACTCTTGCCTGGAAAATCCCATGGATGGAGGAGCCTGGTAAGCTGCAGTCCGTGGGGTCGCTAAGAATCGGACACGACTGAGCGACTTCTCTTTCACTTTTCACTTTCATGCATTGGAGAAGGAAATAGCAACCCACTCCAGCGTTCTTGCCTGGAGAATCCCAGGGACAGGGGAGCCTGGTGGGCTTCCATCTATGGGGTCGCACAGAGTCGAACACGACTGAAGCGACTTAGCAGCAGCAGCAGCAGCATGCTATAAAGTTGGTCCTTGTTAGCTATCTGTTTTATATATAAGCAGTGTGTATGTTAATCCCAATCTCTCAATTTATTCTTTGATCCCTCCCTTTCACTTTCACTTTCATTTTTCACCCGTAACCTTGTTTGTTTTCTATTGTATTATTGTTACCTAGTGTATTGTCAATACATCTGTGACTCTAAGAATCAGCTGTATTGTGAATGTGTAAGGGTTGCTCTCCTTGTAAGCATGACAGTTAGCCAGTGACTCTGCAGTTTACTGGTGAACCCATAACATAAAGGTTTGGGGCTCTGTTATTAACCAACAATGTGTTGCTAACCAGTGTTATTAATAGCGAGCGTTTCAAGAGTCTCTTCATCAGTCGGGAGTAGGGAGAGATCAACAATTTAGTCCAAAGATACAGGAAGACTGTATCTTAATACTGTAGCCTCATAGGCAAGTTGGTGATAGGAATTCTATGGATTGACAAGAGGGTTTCAGGTCATCTACATCCTCATAGATTTGGTAGTGTTAAAAGCAAGCAAACACATTCACTGCCATGCAAAACAGAGCAAGTGTATCATAGACAGTATTAAGACTGAATGATGCCTGAACTATTGCATCCCTGTTGGTTCCAAATTTATAATAATATCTGGGGAAAGGTGGAGAACAATAATAAAATGTAATGACTCATATTCCATGGCTTAGGACAATGCCAGACAGGGCAATCAGTGTTGTCCATCTTTGTCCAGAGAAACTGCCATTTTAACTCACAACTCTTCATAGCTTTTCATCTGCAATTTTTTTCTCAGTGGAGAATCCTTCCTGTGTTTCTGGATGAGGATGAGAACAGTAGCATAGTATCCATTACTTTTTAGGAGGCTAGAAACAAAGACTCTAAAAGTGGGGATGAGGGAGTGACTAGAAAAGACAGCATACTTGCATTTGGCCATAAAGAAAAGTAAACTTAAGGATAAGGGGATGGAGGTTGAACAACACACTTCTGAATAACCAACAAATCACAGAAGAAATCAAAATATGCATAGAAACTAATGAAAATGAAAACACAACAACCCAAAACCTGTGGGACACTATAAAAGCAGTGCTAAGAGGAAAGTTCATAGCAATACAGGCATACCTCAAGAAACAAGAAAAAAGTCAAATAAATAACCTAACTCTACAACTAAAGCAACTAGAAAAGGAAGAGTTGGAGAACCCCAGAGTTAGTAGAAGGAAAGAAATCTTAAAAATTAGGGAAGAAATAAATGCAAAAGAAACAAAAGAGACCATAGCAAAAATCAACAAAGCCAAAAGCTGGTTCTTTGAAAGGATAAATAAAATTGACAAACCATTAGCCAGACTCATCAGGAAGCAAAGAGAGAAAAATGAAATCAATAAAATTAGAAATGAAAATGGAGAGATCACAACAGACAACACAGAAATACAAAGGATCATAAGAGACTACTATCAGCAGTTGTATGCCAATAAAATGGACAACGTGGAAGAAATGGACAAATTCTTAGAAAAGTACAATTTCCCAAAACTGAACCAGGAAGAAATAGAAAATCTTAACAGACCCATCACAAGCACGGAAATTGAAAACTGTAATCAGAAATCTTCCAGCAAACAAAAGCCCAGGTCCAGACGGCTTCACAGCTGAATTCTACCAAAAATTTCGAGAAGAGCTAACACCTATCCTCCTCAAACTCTTCCAGAAATTGCAGAGGAAGGTAAACTTCCAAACTCATCCTATGAGGCCACCATCACCCTAATACCAAAACCTGACAAAGATGTCACACAAAAAGAAAACTACAGGCCAATATCACTGATGAACATAGATGCAAAAATCCTCAACAAAATTCTAGCAATCAGAATCCAACAACACATTAAAAAGATCATACACCATGACCAAGTGGGCTTTATCCCAGGGATGCAAGGATTCTTCAGTATCCACAAATCAATCAATGTAATACACCACATTAACAAATTGAAAAATAAAAGCCATATGATTATCTCAATAGATGCAGAGAAGGCCTTCGACAAAATTCAACATCCATTTATGATAAAAACTCTACAGAAAGCAGGAATAGAAGGAACATACCTCAACATAATAAAAGCTATCTATGACAAACCCACAGCAAACATTATCCTCAATGGTGAAAAATTGAAAGCATTTCCCCTAAAGTCAGGAACAAGACAAGGGTGTCCACTTTCACCGCTACTATTCAACATAGTTCTGGAAGTTTTGGCCACAGCAATCAGAGCAGAAAAAGAAATAAAAGGAATCCAAATTGGAAAAGAAGAAGTAAAACTCTCACTGTTTGCAGATGACATGATCCTCTACATGGAAAACCCTAAAGACTCCACGAGAAAATTACTAGAGCTAATCAATGAATATAGTAAAGTTGCAGGATATAAAATTGACACACAGAAATCCCTTGCATTCCTATACACGAATAATGAGAAAGTAGAAAAAGAAATTAAGGAAACAATTCCATTCACCATTGCAATGAAAAGAATAAAATACTTAGTAATATATCTACCTAAAGAAACTAAAGACCTATATATAGAAAACTATAAAACACTGATGAAAGAAATCAGAGAGGACACTAATAGATGGAGAAATATACCATGTTCATGGATCGGAAGAATCAATATAGTGAAAATGAGTATACTACCCAAAGCAATTTACAAATTCAATGCAATCCCTATCAAGCTATCAGCCACATTTTTCACAGAACTAGAACAAATAATTTCAAGATTTGTATGGAAATACAAAAAAACCTCGAATAGCCAAAGCAATCTTGAGAAAGAAGAATGGAACTGGAGGAATCACCTTGCCTGACTTCAGGCTCTACTACAAAGCCACAGTCATCAAGACAGTATGGTACTGGCACAAAGACAGACATATAGATCAATGGAACAAAATAGAAAGCCCAGAGACAAATTCACACACATATGGACACCTTATCTTTGACAAAGGAGGCAAGAATATACAATGGAGTAAAGACAATCTCTTTAACAAGTGGTGCTGGGAAAACTGGTCAACCACTTGTAAAAGAATGAAACTAGATCACTTTCTAACACCACACACAAAAATAAACTCAAAATGGATTAAAGATCTAAATGTAAGATCAGAAACTATAAAACTCCTAGAGGAGAACATAGGCAAAACACTCTCAGACATAAATCACAGCAGGATCCTCTATGATCCACCTCCCAGAATTCTGGAAATAAAAGCAAAAATAAACAAATGGGATCTAATTAAAATTAAAAGCTTCTGCACAACAAAGGAAAATATAAGCAAGGTGAAAAGACAGCCTTCCGAATGGGAGAAAATAATAGCAAATGAAGCAACTGACAAACAACTAATCTCAAAAATATACAAGCAACTTATGCAGCTCAATTCCAGAAAAATAAACGACCCAATCAAAAAATGGGCCAAAGAACTAAATAGACATTTCTCCAAAGAAGACATACGGATGGCTAAAAACACATGAAAGGATGCTCAACATCACTCATTATTAGAGAAATGCAAATCAAAACCACAATGAGGTACCACTTCACACCAGTCAGAATGGCTGCGATCCAAAAATCTGCAAGCAATAAATGCTGGAGAGGGTGTGGAGAAAGGGAACCCTCCTACACTGTTGGTGGGAATGCAAACTAGTACAGCCACTATGGAGAACAGTGTGGAGATTCCTTAAAAAATTGCAAATAGAACTACCTTATGACCCAGCAATCCCACTTCTGGGCATACACACCGAGGAAACCAGAATTGAAAGAGACACATGTACCCCAATGTTCATCGCAGCACTGTTTATAATAGCCAGGACATGGAAACAACCTAGATGTCCATCAGCAGATGAATGGATAAGAAAGCTGTGGTACATATACACAATGGAGTATTATTCAGCCGTTAAAAAGAATTCATTTGAATCAGTTCTGATGAGATGGATGAAACTGGAGCCGATTATACAGAGTGAAGTAAGCCAGAAAGAAAAACACCAATACAGTATACTAACACATATATATGGAATTTAGGAAGATGGCAATGACAACCCTGTATGCAAGACAGGGAAAGAGACACAGATGTGTATAATGGACTTTTGGACTCAGAGGGAGAGGGAGAGGGTGGGATGATTTGGGAGAATGACATTCTAACATGTATACTATCATGTGAATTGAATCGCCAGTCTATGTCTGATGCAGGATGCAGCATGCTTGGGGCTGGTGCATGGGGATGACCCAGAGAGATGTTATGGGGAGGGAGGTGGGAGGGGGGTTCATGTTTGGGAACGCATGTAAGAATTAAAGATTTTAAAATTTTTAAAATAAATTAAAAAAATAAAATGATGATTGCTACAAAAAAAATAAAAATAAAATTGTAATAACCAAAAAAAAAAAAAAAGGATAAGGGGAGAGCTTAACTAACTCGTTTTTTCCTTTACTTCCCCATTCCTGCCAAGTCTTGTGCATTTAAGGAAAAAGTGGGAAGGAGGTGTGCCACTTCTTATGGCTAATACTCCATCATAAGTGAGCGACAAACAAATCTGAGAAAGAGTGTCTTTTGGTACTTGAGAAGCACAAATGCAAGTAAAGAGTTCCATGGTTTCAAATAGGGTGAATTCTGTAACTTCCAATTTCTCTCTGTGGCTTACCGTGGTCACTTTCTTTTTTTTCCTCTAAAGGTGATCTAATTTATTTTCTCTAGAAGCTTAACATCCTTACAGTAGGCTTGAAATTCTGACATATTGACATCACAGGAAAAGATCAAGAACCTAAGTGTCAAATCATGAAGTCTTTATTAGAAAGTGCAAAGTCAACAGAAGACCATTACTTGGAGATTTACTTCTCTGAGGGAAGTAATATATCAGTATGCTCTCAGATATGGCCCAAGTGATACCTGCTTGGCAAACAAAAAATCTCCAGCTAGTGGGCTTTCTAACCTTCCCTTTATATCTGTAAAGCCAGAAGTTAATATGCAGAATTTTAAGTAATAATGCTACACACATCATTTTACCTTAGCTTCTGAGAGTTCATTGTTCTATGAGAAGAAAAGTACTGTGCCTCATATGATGCTTTACTGAATTCCCAAAAACTGCAATGGTACTATTCTATTCTATAGAGGTTAATTTCCTTTTGTTTGTGCAGGAATTAGAAAAAGATTAACCTAGCATTCAAACTGAATTTACTCTTCTAGTCTCTTCTGCTAAAGATAGAACCTGGAGAGTCAGAAAACATGTCCACCAGCCCAGTGAGTGGTGTGGCTTTGTGATTTTTGAATCACTTTGTAGAACAGGTCATGTTTCTAAGTGTTCTTGGTTGGAGGCATCTAATATGTAGTTTGTAAAGCTTAAGGTACAAAGCTTTATTTCCTGCTTCAATGGGTTAAGAAGTTTCCTTCCAGCCCTTAATTTTATGCAGTGCTATTTTTAAAAAAAATGTAGGTATTTTTCACTATTTGTCTCTTAAGAATCATTGAGATAAAGAGCTTCTAGAGGATTTATTTTTAATCTCTATATCCATTCTTCAATAAATCATGTATATAGTAATATAGATATTTCATAGACTTTCTGAAACTTATTCATACACCAATAGATCCATGGTTGCCAAGTTTAAAACCACAATTGTAAAGGAATTGGAATTGTATCAGTTTAAATAGATAAATAAGCTTCCCAAGTGGCAGTGTGGTAAAGAATCTGTCTGCCAATTCAGGAAACACAGGAGATGTGGGTTCAATCCCTGGGTCAGGAAGATCCCCTGGAGTAGGAATTCACAAGCCACTCCAGTATTCTTGTCTGGAAAATTCTGTGGACAGAGAAGCCTGGTAGGTACAGTCCATAAGAATACACAGAGTTGGACATGACAGAACATGCATGCAAATAGCTGACTATCATATCTTAGATTGCGCCAGGGATTCAGTAAGCACTTCTCCATCTTTTGGAGACAATACACAATTGAATTTTTTTTTAATTCTCTGCTCTGAAATTACATTTCCTGAGCCTCTGAGAGACCCAATAAGGGTCATTTCCAAGATTCCTGCCTTTCGTTGCTCGATTTCAACTGATGAGAGACAGGACAGGAAATTCCCAGCGTTTTGTGAATGTGATCATTACATGATCTTGGAAGGCACCCTTAAGTTTTTCTCTCTTGGCTTTCATTTGTGACACTGGATGTGTTAGTGAAGGAAACTAAAGGAGACATGAATGATTTTGTAAAGGAGAGAGAAAGAAAAATTGCTTTCTTTAAAAATTTTTATTCAATTGCCTGCCTGTGATCAATGCAAAAAAATAAAGGAAAACAATAGAATGGGAATGATGACAGATCTCCACAGGAAAATTAGAGATTCCAGGGGAAAATTTCATGCAAAGATGGGCACAATAAAGGACAGAAACAGTATGGCTCCAACAGAAGCACAAGATATTATGAAGAGGTGAAAAGAATACACAGAAGAACTATACAAAAAATATCTTAATGAGCCAGATAACCACAATGGTGTGATAACTCACCTAGAGCCAGACATCCTGGAGGGTGAAATCAAATGATCCTTAGGAAGTATCACTATGAACAAAGCTAGTGGAGGTGATGGAATTCCAGCTGAGCTGTTTCAAATCCTAAAAGATGATGCCGTGAAAGTTTTGCACTCAATATGTCAGCAAATTTGGAAAACTCGGTAGTGGCCGCAGGACAGCAAAAGGTCAGTTTTCATTCCAATTCCAAAGAAAGACAATGCCAAAGAATGTTCAAACTACCGAACAATTGCACTCATCTCACATGCTAGAAAGTAATGCTCAAAATTCTCCAAGCCAGGCTTCAACAGTATGTGAACCATGAACTTCCATATGTTCAGGCTGAATTTAGAAAAGTCAGAGGAATCAGAGATCAAATTGCCAACATCTGTTGGATCATAGAAAAAGCAAGAGAGTTCCAGAAAAACATGTACTTCTGTTTCATTGACTTCGCCAAAGCCTTTGACTGTGTGGATCACAATAAATTGTGGAAAATCCTTCAAGACCTGGGAAAACCAGACCGCATTACCTGCCTCCTGTGAAACCTGTATGGAGGTTTTAAGAAGCAACAGCTAGAACTGGACATGGAAGAATGAACTGGTTACAGATTGGGAAAGGAGTACGTCAAGGCTGTATATTGTCACCTGCTTATTAAACTTATACGCAGAGTACATCAGGTGAAATGCCAGGCTGGATGAAGCACAAGCTAGAATTAATACTGCCAAAAGAAATATCAATAACCTCAGATATGCAGATGACACCACCCTTATGGCAGAAAGCAAAGAGGAACTAAAGAGTCTCTTGATGAAGGTGAAAGAGGAGAGTGAAAAAGTTGGCTTAAAACTCAGCATTCAGAAAACAAAGGTCATGGCATCCAGTCTAATCACTTCATGTCAAATAGATGGGGAAACAATGGAAACAGTAAGAGACTTTATATTCTTGGGCTCCAAAATCACTGCAGATGGTGACTGCAGTCATGAAATTAAAGGATGCTTGCTTCTTGGAGGAAATCTATGACAAACCTAGACAGCATATTCAAAAGCAGAGACATTACTTTGCCAACAAAGGTCTGTCTAGTCAAGGCTATGGTTTTTCCAGTAGTCATGAATGGATGTGAGAATTGGACTATAAAGAAAGCTGAGTGCCAAAGAATTGATGCTTTTGAACTGTGGTGTTGGAGAAGACTCTTGAGAGCCCCTTGGACTGCAAGAGAACCAACCAGTCCATCCTAAAGGAAAACAGTACTAAATATTCATTGGAAGGACTGATGCTGAAGCTGTAGCTCCAATACTTTGGCCACCTGATGGGAAGATCTAGCTCATTGGAAAAGACCCTGATGCTGGGGGAAATGGAGGGCAGAAAGAGAAGGGAGCAATAGAGAATGAGATGGTTGGATGGCATCACCAACTTAATGGACATGAGTTTAAGCAAGCTCTGGGAGATGGTGAAGGGAAGCCTGGCATGCTAAAGTCCATGGGGTCGCAGAGTGTTGGACATGACTAGTGACTGAACAATCCTCTCTCCTTGTCTCTTTCTAGGCACACAGAAATTTGTTGTGTATTGCTCAAATTGTGTAATATGGTAATGAAATACTTTATTCATGAGAAGCAAACAAATATTTAGTAGTTCAACTAAAACAAATAGAATCATCTTAGTTTTATAATATAATTTTAGCTTTAGATACTTGCTCCTTGGAAGAAAAGCTGGGACAAACCTAGACAGCATATTAAAAAGCTGAGATATAACTTTGCTGACAAAGGTCCATTTAGTCAAAGCTATGGTTTTCCCAGTAGTCATATATAGAGGTGAGAGTCAGACCATAAAGAAGGCTGAGCACCAAAGGATTGATATTTTTGAATTGTGGCGCTGGAGCAGACTCTTAAGAGTCCCTTGGACTGCAACGAGATCCAACCAGTCAAGCCTAAAGGAAATCAACCCTGAATTTTCATTGGAAGGACTGATGTTGAAGCTGAAACTCCAATACTTTGCCACCTCATGCGAAGAGTGGAGCCATTTGAAAAGACCCTGATGTTGTGAAAGACTGAGGGCAGGTAGAGAAGGGGATGATAGAGAATGAGATGGTTGGATGACATCCCCGAGTAAATAGGCATGAATTTGAGAAAACTCCAGGAGATAGTGACGCACAGGGAAGCCTAGTGTGCTGCAGTTTATGGGTTCCAAAGAGTCAGACATGACTTAGTGACTAAACAACAACAACCACATCAAAATCCATCTGCTTGCTCAAACTCAACCATCAAAATTTACATCCCTTGTTACTTGTCATGAACTATTCTGGTTTTAAATGAAATGAAAAATAATTTTAAAAAGTAAGAAAAAAAAAGGAAGTTTGTACAGTACAGTTTTACTGATTAACAAATATATACACCAATTTACCTCCATAGTTGAAAACCTATACAAATAATAAATTTCATCCTTGATTGACTCTAATACTTTTTTTCATTAATATCAGAAATAGTCTATCAAGACAGGAGAAAAGAACATTTTATTTTCATGGTGAAACTTCAGCAGAATTTTAAAGAGTTCTTGGGCAGTATGTAAGCTGAAAGTTTGATCTTTTATTAAATAATTTATAGGCTGAGTCTTTTAAAAATTTGTATTGAGAAAAATTTCAAATACATACAAAAGTAGAGAGAATAGTATGGCTCTGTGACCAATCTTTAAATAGATTTTTGAAGTCACTGATTGAATTATAATATTCTAGAAAAAGCATTAATGATCATTGCTTTATTTTAGTCCCTTTCTTACTTCTTCTCACACCTTATTAGAACTGAAGCTAAGTAAATTCCATTTTATATAAAATTAACAGATGATCATTTAAAAAAAAGCAAGCCATTCAGAAAAATGCAAAGAAAAATGTATTTAAAACTATATCAGTTTCCACCACTTCTAAATTTACTCTTGTTACTATTTTTGAACAGCATTTTATGCATGTTTTTATAAAGAGATCAATAGGTAATAGAGTAAAAAGTATTATCATGTTACACCCATTATTTAAAATGAAAATTATGGAATTAAAAAAGAAAGAAGCTGAAGTAAAATGAAAATAATGGTTTCTTCAGGAGATACTCAATCCTGAAAATGTCTTCACTTATTAATATAAAGAGTTTATTTAAAAGTACATTTTACTTACTGGATATAGCAGGCTTCCCTGGTGGCTTAGATGGTAAAGAATCTGCCTGTAATACAGGAGACCCAGGTTAGATCCCTGGGTTGGGAAAATCCCCTGCAGAAGAAAATGGCAACCAACTCCTGTATTCTACCCTGAAAAATTCCATGGACAGAGGAGCCTGGTGGGCTGCAGTTCTTGGGGTCACAAAATAGTTGGACGTGACTGAGGGACTAAGAATGCATGCACGTTTCTCCATATCCAAGTTTTCATTATGCTTTATCTTTTATCAGCCTGGCATTCATTCTCCTCAGGAATGTGCTGTTCCATAAGTTGTTAACAAAGTTGCTAACCTCAAGGAAGTATCTTTATCTGAAGACACTTTGCATAGTGTAAGTTACTGGGTCACTTGGGCTTCCCTGGTGGCTCAGTTGGTAAAGAATCTGCTTGCAGTGCAGGAGACCTGGGTTCGATCCCTGGGTTGGGAAGATCCCCTGGAGGAGGGCATGGCAACCCAATCCAGTATTCTTGCCTGGAGAATTCCATGGACAGAGGAGCCTGGTGGGGTACAGTCCATGGGGTCTCAAAAGCTCAGACACGACTGAGTGACTCACAGCACAACAGCATTGGGTTACTCTCCTGGAACTCTATAAATATCATTCACTATCTTTGGGAATTGAACATAGCCTTAGAGATATCCACAGTCTACCCTATTTTCACTCTGCATACCATTCACTTTTCTTATCACAGGCTCAATTTTTTTCTGAGTTATTCAAGTATAGCCACTTTTACAAAATATGTCCAATGATTGTCTGAATTTTTCAAAGGTAAAATGTTCCCTTTCAATTTTTTTTCTCAGTTTTGTGGTATTTTCACTGGTGATACTTTTTATAATTTTAACTGTTTCTTTTACAGATTTTCTCAGGTTTTTACATTTTTTTTTTTTTGCTAATTTTTTTTTTAATTTTAAGTTTTTTTATTTTTAAAATTTTAAAATCTTTAATTCTTACATGCATTCCCAAACATGAACCCCCTCCACCTCCCTCCCCATAACATCTTTCTGGGTCATCCCCATGCACCAGCCCCAAGCATGCTGCATCCTGCGTCAGACATAGACTGGCGATTCAATTCACATGGGCATACACACCGAGGAAACCAGAATTGAAAGAGACACATGTACCCCAATGTTCATCGCAGCACTGTTTATAATAGCCAGGACATGGAAACAACCTAGATGTCCATCAGCAGATGAATGGATAAGAAAGCTGTGGTACATATACACAATGGAGTATTACTCAGCCGCTAAAAAGAATTCATTTGAATCAGTTCTGATGAGATGGATGAAACTGGAGCCGATTATACAGAGTGAAGTAAGCCAGAAAGAAAAACACCAATACAGTATACTAACACATATATATGGAATTTAGGAAGATGGCAATGACGACCCTGTATGCAAGACAGGGAAAGAGACACAGATGTGTATAACGGACTTTTGGACTCAGAGGGAGAGGGAGAGGGTGGGATGATTTGGGAGAACGACATTCTAACATGTATACTAACTGTTTCATTTTTGCCATACTCTTCTTCAGCCATTGTGGATATACTGGAACTTCTCTTCTTCCATATCCATCAATTTACAAACAGTAATTGTTTTTCCATTTCTTTATTGTTATTGTACTAATGTGACTTTCATCTTTATCATGGTTTAGTTTTCTGTTATATTTTCTCTATGAGTTGTACTGGCTCAAGCTTTTCTTCATCTGTTTTTTTTTTTTTATCATTATAAAATTGACTTTTTATTTATTTATTTATTTATTTATTTATTTATTTATTTATTTTTTCCAAATTATTTTATTCATTTATTTAATCTTCTCAACAACTCTTAGGTAGATATTATTATATTCTCACTTTACAGAGATACAGAGACATTAATTTGCCCAAGGCTGCAAAGCTAGTAGTTGATAAAGCCAGAGGAATTTGAACCTACGACCTGATTCTAATCTTATAATTTCTTCTTTGAATCCTCGGATCTATCCTGTGACATCTTTTCAGGAGTTATTATGCTTTTGCAATTTCTTTGAGATCTAGCAGGTTGAATGCTTTGGTAATATAAGCATAGCTGTTGCAGTATTTGTAGGTGGACTTACAGTGTGAGTTTGTAAAAATGTCTGTTTTATTGGAGATGAAGAGCTCTTCTCTTCTATTTCTTTTTCATTCCTCACAGAAGGATTTCAAAAAGGAGAGAGGAATTTTAGAAAGGTCTTTGCTCAACCATCTTTGACCTAAAGGTTTACAAAGAGGTTTAAGCCCGGAATTTTACACTGTGTCACTGCTATGAAGACTTCATAGATAGCCACTGAGTTGGAGTGCTTCCTTTCACTTGGAATGAGCAAGTTCCTACGATGTATTGATTGCAAGAGCTAAGAACACAGGATTCGTTTTCCAATTCTTCCAATTACCTTCACCCCAGGAAACTGGAGAATACAATCCCTTGCCCTGATAACTGTGCTGGCGACACAGGGTGAGACTTTGCAGGTATGGTTGGAAAAAGCCCTTTTTTCCCCCCGCCATAGAGAAATATATGGAGTCAGCAGCTTGACTGTGTTTCCGAAAGACTGGGCTGATTTTGGCTACACCTTGAATAAATTTTTACTGGGCAGATTGTTGAGACATGAATATCACACCTTGGAGGTTCATTTCCTCTTAAAAGGCAAAAAAGCAACTGAAAGCTTTGCCAGAAGTTTTTCTGTTTGTTTGTTTGATTTGTTTTACCAGCAATAGGAATAAAGTCTACCTGGAAATACTGACTAAATTATAAGTTTCTCATATCTAGCTGGAAATAAAGTCTAACTGGAAATACTAACTAAATTATAAGTTTCTCAAGTGGCCATGACTTATTTATCTTTGCATTTTCAGTACCTTGCATACACAGTGTTTGGAAAATAGTAGGTACATAATATTAACAATAATAACTAATATTCAGATGCATATTGATGATGGGCATTTTGCCAGTCACTTGCTATGAATCATCACATTCAGTTCTCGCATATAAAGAGCCACTTATCACCCTTCTTGATTAGGGAAGTGAGGCTCAAAAAGGTAAATGCCCAAGCTTTCAATAAGAAATTGTCTTTTGATCAAAACATCAATACCCCCATATCATTTGCAAACATCTGTATGTGTATTGAACTTAGATACATTTTGTTTGACAATCAAAGCCCAAGAGACATATTAATCAAGTGATTTTTCAGTGTAAGATATAGCACCACTACTAATTATTACTGTGTCTTAGAGATAGTGCTAAAGCTATCTGAGTTCCTGGTTTATGTTTAAAATTCTTTGCTCTCTTTTACCATATCTCCTTTCCTGTCTCATAGACTATCAACAACTGTACATAACTCTTCATTCATTCCCAAATGCAGCCAGCTCTGAGATGAAAGAATAAAAGACATGCTAGTCCCCTAAATAAATAAGCACGTTAGCTGTAAAGAAAAAAGGTATAGAAAGCATAAGAAAATCAACAGGAAGTTTTGAAAATAAGTATTCCAAAAGATATTGAAGGAAAAATCCACAAAACCTTTGATCTATCAAGCCTGTCTCTAGACATAAACATTATAGAAATACTTGTACAAGTGTACAAATAAGTATATAAAAGTAAAAAGTATTCATTGCAGCTATTTATTAGTGACAATTAGAAATAACAAATACCATCCACTGGGGAATAATATAAAACTTAGGATATACCTAAGAAAACACTTAGGCATTGAATTGTATGAATTAGATCTCCATATATGACAATGAAAGAAGTCCACAAGGCAGGATCATTTTTTAAACCAAGTTACAGGCATTAAGGGGAAACATAATTTTATTTTTTATCATTCATGTTTTATACCCAGGAAGGTGACTGTGGTCTTCAATTATTCAAGAGGATGAAGATGTTTTATGTATGTAAAAGATTCTTAAAATTCATTGTAGGTTTAGTGATTTGAGGATTTATTCAACTGTCTAAGTACATGCATAGACTCTGAAAGTTGATCTTGAAAATTAATGGTGATTTTTGTAGGGAAGTGGGAAATCGGAAAAGGGAGGTGAGGAGACATTATTTTAATCTGAAAACTCTAGCCATCAAATGCTTATAACTGATGAATAAACTATTAAAACAATCTCTGAAAAGAGCTATACTATCTCTTCCATAAATGACCAAGGCTCTTACTGTAGTTTGGCACCTTTTCCTTTTATGACTTGTGAAAACATGTGTTGTAAGCCAAGTATGGAGATAATCTTATTTGCAAAACAGAAATAAAGACACAGACGTACAGAACAAATGTATGGATACCAGTGGGGAAATAGTGGGTGGGAGGAATTGAGAGGCTGGGATTGACACATTTACACTACTGATACTTTGTTTAAAATAGATAATTAATGAGAACTTACTTTATAGCACAGGGAATCCTATTCAATACTCTGTGGTGACCTGAATGGGAAGGAAGTCCAAAAAGGAGGGGATATATGGATATATATGGCTGATTCATTTGGCTGTACAGTAGAAACTAGTTTATGGTAAAGCAAATATATTCCAATGAACCAAAATTTTTAAAAAGACAAACACAGAGAATAATGTAGGATTGGACTGCAGTTTTACTTCTAAAATTCAGTTTGTGCATTTGACAAATTATAAATGGAATAATGTATCTGAATTCTTTGTAGTTGCTTTCCATATGGTGTATGGAGATGTGCAGGACATGTGAGATGGCTGTATTTATGGCAGCAATGACTTAGACCCAAGTTCTGTTTGGTCCCAGAAGAGGTGCTGCTATCCATATCAGTTAGAGTCTATCAACATGGTTTAACAACCCTGTGTTAAACCATTTCCATAAAGAGCAGCTGTTTCCTTCAATCTATCTCTCCTTTGTTGTCCCTAAATACGTGTTCATACTCACATTGGCCCTTTGATATCATGTAAGATGGACAAAGGTGTTTTATAAATATGAAAGATATTTTCAAAGGTGATTTTAAGGCTTACTATTTTAAACATGATTTAAACTGTAGAGGCTTAGTGTTTTCAGTGGCTTAATGCAATAAAACCCACCTGTTATTTTTGGCTGCTTTATTTAGACCATCTGCTCCACAAAGAATGAAAAGCTCAACAGTGGATGGAGAATTGTCTACACCTCATGTGTCAATAATTTATTTATTCTCTCTAACCAAGCCTTCAGGTCATTGCAAAAGTGTTTATCTATTCATTTTCCAGCACAAAGGAAGCAAATATTTGGTGTCTGGCTGTGCTAAAAATCATCACAGGGGATTGTATTTTTGTTAATTCATGGTTTCCTATTTTCCCAAATAGCTTGCTGGGTGCATTTATTTTAAGGACCCCGATTCTCTTTTCCTTCTGTGACAAGTGAAGTAGCTGCTGAAGAGGTGTTCTTGGTGTTGATGAATAAATAACATATTCAGGTAGCACTCACCATTCAGGTAGTGATGTGAGCATCACACAGACTTCTCTGAAATTATGGAATCTCAGATAGAGATGATAATTACAAAAGTCAGGCACTTTGGTCACCAACTGTGCCCACTTGAATGAAATGGTTTTGCAGTCTTTGTCCTCATCTTTTTGCAGCATTGAATACTGGAGATCACCTCACTTTAACTTTTCTACTTTACTTGATGCTGTGATTTATTCTGTCTTGAATTTAGTCTCACATCTTTTACCACCTCTAATCATAATCACGATCATAGCAATAATAACAGTTTGCATCTATTGAGTGCTTCAGCTGTTGTTTAGTTGCTAAGTAGTATCAGACTCTTTGCAATCCCATAGGCTGTAGCCTGCCAGGCTCCTCTGTCCATAGGATTTCCCAGGCGAGAATACTGGAGTGGTTTACCATTTCCTTCTCAGGGGATCTAAGTTCTCGATACTATGCTAGGCTCACCTCATATCTACTCCTAATCTTTATTCATCTCCTCCTTTTTCTCATCTTAGGCTCAAACTTAACTCATGGGTCTTTTCTTCTACTTATTTATTCATTTTTTCAATGAGAACATTTCACATATGGTTCAAAACCCCACCTCTATGTGCATGGGGTATAGCTACATTTCCAGCCTGTCTCAGTCTCTGCAAGCAGCTATACATATAACAAAATATCATCAGCTAGGTGGCTTATAGACAACAGAAATTTATTTCTCACAGTTCTGGGTGCTGGAAAGGCCAAGGTCATAATGCATACAGATTCAGTGCCTGATCAGAGCCCGCTTCCTCAGTGATGGCCATCTTCTCATTGTAACCTCACGCAACAAAAGGGATGAAGGAGGTCACTTTTAGGCTTCTTACAAAGGCTCTAATTCCATTCATGAAGACTTTTTGTTCTCATTACCTACTCATATCTCAAAGGCCTCACCTCAAAGCACCATCACATTGGAGATTAGAATTTCATATACACATTGTGGGTCAGGGGGACACAAACATTCAGACCATAATACAGACAGACATTGAACGTGAAACTGACTTCCAGTTTCTAGCTGCCTAAGTAGAATCAGTTTCTGCTATTTCTTGAGTGTCTACCAAATGCTAGGCACTTGTTAGATATTTTACATTTTATCTTTGATCTTTATACAAACAAAGTACATCTCACTTTAGATTTGGGAAAAATCTGCATACAAATAATTTAATAATGTTCCTTCAATCACACTGTTGCTAAGAAACAAGCTGGGATGTGCAAATGTAATTCTAAAACCCAAGACTCTTATAGCATTTCATAGGATAAATCTCACATGTAATACTTTCTCCAAATCACTGACTAAGCATTTGAGACTATCGCCCCTGTACTGACAGATCTCCCTTTCTGTGTTTCTATTTATCCCCAGCCAAACCTCCTGCTAGGACTTTCATCTAAGTCCTCAGTAACCTCAACCTTAGATCATCCCAGTTACCTCCCTCCCTACTCTTAATTTTTCTAACCCATCCTGTACAAAACTATCCAGTTTGTTTTCCTATGGCATTATTCTATTGTCATTTCTTTTAAAGAATCTGTAACATCACCCATGATCTATCCATCAAGGTCAATTATAGATTAGGAGTTTTTCTTCAAGTCCTCTAATCTACCTGTCCAAACTGATCATTATTTTATTAATTCTTCATTCACAACAATCATCTTGCTGGGTTCTTCACTTACTCTGCTCTTTGCCATTTGTTTTCCACTTCCTCATATCTCTTTCCTTCTCTTCTTGGCCAATGCAATCTTACCCTGGTTCAAAATTCCAAACCAAGTTCTTTTCTTCCAAGAAAGCCATCTCCTGTCTACAGCCCAGTAGCATCTCCTTCTCTGAATTCCTGCAGTATTTGCAGTGGACTCCAAGCCTTTATCTACTATCTCTCTCTCTCTCTTTTTTTTTTTTTTCCTTTTTTGCTTTTCATCATTTGAGCCTCCAGACATTAGACAGTAAACTTTTGAGGACAGAGGTTGTTGTATTACTTCTTGGATTTGGCACATGAACTTGGCACAGACTCTGTGCTCAGTAACCACCTTTAGATAGTTGGCTGCTATAAGCTGTGTGCTAAGAAGCGACAGTCACCTTGTCACACAGAGACCATAGCCTCCCTGAATACCTTTGTCATAATCTGTTTGTCCTACAAGTGTTTGGAATTCCCCAACTTGACATCATATATGCCTAACAAGAAACACCGAACAATATTTATTTAACTCCTTAAGCATATTTTATATCCAATAGTCTCTCATGCAAAAAGATAATCGTACATACATGTTGTTATCCTTCAGAACCCATGTATGGTAACTTTGAAACTGTAATGCCTATTATTTAAAGAGACAGGGTAATACAAGGTATAGTAAGTCCCCTACATATGAACAAGTTCTATCCTGACAGCACATTCATAAGTCTTATCTATTCGCAAATCCAACACAGTTAGCCTAGGTACCCAACTAACACAGTATATAATACTGGGCTGTAATAGGTCTATAATATTTTTCAAAAAAAAAAAAAACATAAAAAACAAAAACACAAAATTTAAAAAAAGACATTTTAAACCTCATAGTACAGTACCTTGAAAAGTATAGTAGCACAGTACAAGAGCTGGCATACAGGAGCTGGCATCGAGTGACGAGGAAAGAAGAATTACTGACTGGAGGAGGGAGACAAAGTTGGAGACGACACAGCTGAAGGATCATCAACAGTAGGGGATGAAGGGCAAGCTGCAATTTCACTCATGCTTTACGTGATTGGACATGCAAACTCATGTTCACATCTTTGAAAGTTTGCAACTGGAAGGTTCATATGTAGGGGACTTACTGTATGTCAGCATGTTTCTTATCATCTAAGTCATGATTCTCTCTTCTTTCCAAAAGGCATGCTTACAAAGTATTAGGTGAAGAATTTTAAAAGTTGCCTCCATCCCTGAAATATAATTTGTTCTAAAACACGCTGGAAAGTTTCTGAAGAGCGAAAAAGAAAGTATGATGTACTTTAAGTTCTTTGAAGGTCAGAACCAACACTTGAACTAATTCCAAGTTAGTGATTCCTGGAGAAATATTTGCCGTCTTGTTGCAGATGGACAATGTGACAATAATAGGATAAGTGGCTAGGAACTGATACCTCAGATAGTCTGATGGCTCTTGAGATGCAAGCCAGGCAACTGAACTCACTGTAATATGAGAACAATGGACAGGATTTCTAATGAGATTTAGCTTCTCAGCAAGAGCACACACTGTGTATAGGAAGCACTGTTTTAACTTTCCGATATTTTTAAAATACATCGGTATCATTAGTGCAGGACCATTTAAAGGTTGATAGGATTCCAATAGAAAAATCAATGACCAGTATAGGATAACACTAAGGTCACTTTAAAAAGGGCATGAAATGGACAGCTAATTCCCAGAGATTTGCTGTGTAATTCTCAATGCAGCATCTAATAGAAGGATGATTCAGTAGAATTAAAACTATCAGCAATACTTCCGTTTTGTTTGTACATTAAAACTGACTCTATACTGCTGGCATGCCAAAGATGTAGCCTAAATGCCATGATGATGCAGAAACATAGTAACACAAACTAATCACAAAACAAATAGAACATGTTACCGCTATTGGTGTTTTATCTTATTGAATCCAATTCTAACCAGTTCTGTGGGATGAATATTTGTATTCTAACGGCTGAGTATATTGAACCTCAGAAGGATTAAATAACTTGCTCAAGGTCAAAGTTAGTAAGAGGTAGAGTTAGGATTCAAATAAGTCTGAAAGCTAATTCACTTCCCTCACTCCCCTATGTGGGGTTTTGAGAAATCCTGGAGTAAAGAAATCTATTCCACCTGATTTAGGGCATGCTCTGCCACACTCATTTGACTGAGTAAACCTTTTCTCACAGAAGGCTTTCTAAAACCTAAGACACTGACTTTCAATAACACAGGCTTCAGGAATGCTGCACTAGAAAGTAAGTAGTTCAGCAGAGATATCAGATCTTCCTCAACTGAAAAATCTACCAAGGTAGTTGAGTACAATTCAGTGTAGCCAAAGGGCATACCTTGATGGGTTCAAAAGGGGCAAAGCCCACTGAGCTTCTAAAATCAGAAGCACACGGAGCTGCCTGGCCAAAATGCCACACTACAGAAGTGGTCAATCAAGTCAACACATCAGTTGTTGGTCTCTTTCAGGATTCTGCTCACGTTTAGCAAGCGGAATCATGAATGATGCCTTGCTTCTTCAAGGTTACTCTAGATAAAGTAGATTCTCCCGTGAACTTTTCAACACTGTTTGCAAAAGGAGGCAGTGGTACTGCCCTCTCCACTAGCTGAAAACCGCTAATCTTTCCTGGATAATCCAGATGACCTAGCTGGAAGCCTCTTATTCTACTGAAACCTGTGAATCTTAGGAGACCAAGAGATTTCCATTTGTTTCAGCCATTCAGATGTGTTCACTATGAAATAGCTATCTTTATATGAGCTTAAAAATAAGTTATTACATTTTGTTGTTGTCCAGTCATGGCTGACTCTTCGAGACTGCATACACTGAAGCATGCCAGGCTTCCCTGTCCTTCACTATCTCCTGGAGTCTGCTCAAACTCATGCCCAGTGAGTTGGTGATGCCATCCAACCATCTCATCCTCTGTTGTCCCCTTCTCCTCCTGCCCTCATTCTTTCCCAGCATCAGGGTTTTTTTCCAATAAGTCAGCTCTTCACATCAGGTAGCCAAAGTATTGAAGCTTCAACTTCAGCATCAGTCCTTCCAATGTATATGTGGGGTTGATCTCCTTTAGGATTGACTGGTTTGACCTCCTTGCAGTCCAAGGGACTCTCAAGAGTCTTATCCAGCACCACTCAACTTTTTGATGCTCAGCCTTCTTTACGGTCCAAATCTCACATCCATACATGACTACTGGAAAAACCATAGCCTTGACTAGACAGACCTTTGTTGGCAAAGTGATGTCTCTGCTTCTATTATGCTTTCTAGGTTTGTCATAGATTTCCTTCCAAGGATAAATATATAAATCAATGTAAAATATGGTTAAATCATTTTCATCTTGGGAAATCATCCGAGAACCTTTTTGCCTAAGCTCTTGACCTGCATTTATAATACAGATGCTGTCTTCTCTAACCATGACGCTTAAAAGCCTCAATTCAAAAATTTTTATGACCCAGGAAAAGAGATTGAAGTCTTCTTTCTCAACTGGACCTGCTTTATTATGTTTTTGACAACTGTGGGAACTATCATTTCCTGAAGACTCTCAAAGAGCATAATGTACACACCAAGCAATCAATTCAGGGGGCTGGCTAATTCCCAGATATTCTTTGGCTAAACCATGAAAACCTGGAGGCAGCAACTTAGCTAAAGATTGTGAATTCTACCTGGAGTTCAATCTCTCACAAAGCCTGGCACCTGGCCTGCGGGCAACAATCTGTCTACCTGATTCCTTCCAGCTCACTGCAATGCTCTATTACACTCCAGGTGGCGCTAGTGGTAAAGAACACTTCTGCCAAGGCAGGAGACATGAGGCAGGAATCCAATCCCTGGGTCAATAAGACCCTCTGGATGAGAGCAGGGCAAACTCCTTCAGTATTCTTGCCTGGAGAATCCCATGGACAGAGGAGCCTGGCAGGCTGCCGTTCATAGGTTAGCACACAGTTGGACACAACTGAAGCAACAGCACGCACAAGAAGCTCACAACTGCATATTGGCAGTTTGGGAACTGGAGATGCTTGGAAAACATTGAAGATTATTGAGGGGTTGTTTGTAAAGTGGACGTGGCAGAAAGTGTCAACACACAATTTACAGGAAGGTATTTCTGTCTCCTATACCGGATCATTTAGAGGAAATACTTTGCTTCAGGTTATAATTTCCATAGATCTAGTCTACAAGAGTATCACTTCAGTCTACAAGAGTATCATGTTTTTAATAAAGGCCATACAATAAATAGTAGCAGAGAGAATCTTAATTGACCCTTTCATACTATTCATTCTCTGTGTGTATATATATAGCTGATTTGTTTTAATTGTGCAGCAGAAACTAACACAACTATACCCCAATTGTTGTTTGTGGTTTAGTCACTGTCGTGTCCGACTCTATTGTGACTCCATAAACTGTAGCCGCCAGACTCTTCTGTCCGTAGGATTTCCCAGGCAAGAATACTGGAGTGGGTTACCATTTCTTTCTCCAGGGGAATCTTCTGAACCCTGGGATTGAACCCATATATCCTGCATTGCAGGTAACTTTTTCACTGAGCCACCAGGGAAGCCCTATACCCGAATAAATAGATTTTTTTAAGAGAAAGTTATAAGATAATTCTTGTCCTTTAGCCTCTCATTTTTGTAATAAGAAATAGTCTTTTGAAATGTACATACAATTGAGGATTTTTTTCTATAATGAGAGTGCATATTTTACATATATATCATTTAGAGGAATAAGTTAAATTTATCCCATACTATTACTTCCTTTTTGAAATATTAATATGTTTACTGTGTTTAATTAAAATAGCTCTTTGAGGTTCAAAAATATCTTTTGCAAGTTTCTGAGAAGGAGTTTAGAAAAAGGGATGTAGTTTCTTGGGTAGAGAAAGGAGGTTTCTTCAAGGAGAAGACTCATGGAATAAGGGCAGAGAATCATCATTAAGCAATTCTGCCAAGGTCAGCATTAACTTCAGTTACTGGCTACATATTTTACAATAAACACTGCTCAAGTTAAAATTCCCTTTGATGGTTGAATGGTGGCACCAAATTATCCCTCGCTGGGTTTATTTGGTAGAGATAACAAGAGAAGAGGCTGTGTGAGCATCTGGTTCATTCCTTTTCCATCTTTCTCATACCCTTTATTTCTTCTTTGAGTCTCATCCTTGAAAATGGAGTCCTCTGAAATCAGCTTCAGGAGTAGGTTCAACAAAGCCTTAAATTTCACCTTTCTGCTCTCAAGTCATTCGCTTTTTTTCTCTCATAAATTCACACTTTGGGATAGGGAAGTTCATCCTAGGCTATTCCCTGGGGGCTATTGTCCGGTCCTTTACCATTCAATTATTGATTTAGACTACGTGTAACACAAACCACTTTATGGTGGGAGCAGATGTTCTCAGGCTGCTGGAGGCCCATTCACTGACCCTGTGCAGGACTTGGTTAAGACTTGCCTGGCCACTTCTCTTTCCAAGATCCAGTTCCCTGAGGTCAGACTAGCCAGGACACCTCCCTATTTATCTAGGTGTCCCACACCAAGGAGTGATAAATCAGGTGTTCCTTCTGAAGTTACTTTTGGTTCCCTAGTAAGGTCAAGCATCACAATGTTCAGAGTAGAGGGAGGCTGACCGCCGAACAGGTTGACGGACGTGATAGGAAAATTAGTTGCTGGAGAAGGAGAGTGAATACTGGCTATGTTTCTGTCCTCTTCGGTAATTCTTAAAATATATGTGTGACTCAAGAGCTTAGTATCTGGCCAGGCCATATTTTAGGAATAACTGATGGATAATGATCAACCTATTTTGTACTCTTAATCACTGGCTTAATGTGCATTCTTTTATTGCTGAGTTTTTCTGCTGTTCTCATCTCTCCTCTGAGTCAGGTATCTGGGCTTATTTTCCAGAGACTACAGGTCCCTGAAGTGATTGCCATGCCCTTCACCCTCAACTCGTTTCTTTTTTGCTCCTTGTGTCAAGTTTAAGAAATTTTCACTGGCATCTATGGATTTCTGGTTTCCAAGACATCACTCAGAGGTGCTCTGAGGTAACAGAGAGGTCCTTCTATCATCCTAATGGTTCTTGGGCTCTGTAGGTCACCACTAGCTTATCTGCTTGTAGGGTGATATCTACCAGTAAATACCATCGTGCCATAGTCTTCCTAGAGTTAATTAACACTCTACCCTGATCGCTGACAGGGTATCAAGCTGATATTTTCTCAGCTTGAAAGTGTCACAGTGATCACTGGAGTGGTAAATGATGGACCTGGGAACTAATAATTATGGATATGAATTCAAGCTGAGATATAGAATATAGGACCTTTGCTTTTCTGGACCATGCTATTCTTAGAAAAGTCAATGTTATGCATCCATTTTAAGCCTGTATTATCACTGTACTTTCTTAGTTTTTCATCATTCAACAAATGTTATTTTGTCTATGTGGATCACAGAAAAACATTGGCATCTTATGAAAAGATGCCAGAGGAGAAAAACACAAATTCTTTGTATATATAGATCACAGAAAGATTGACATTTTGTTCAAGGAATGCCATAGAAAACTCAAACAGGGGGCAACTTTTCATCACACACATATAGAAAAATAGAGGTTGGTCGATAAGGCTATGTAGTTATTGACCTGTGAACACTTGGCTAAAGAGAATGCTTCTCTGATAAATCAAGAAAAAGAGCCGAACACCTCAAGTAAGAAGTCTAACAAATAACCCCACTGAGCCCCATTCGTATGTGTGAGTGGCTCAGGGGTCAGCGAGGAACAAGGGCATACTGACCATACGGACCTCCTGCCGTTCCCCTGATGTCTGTCTGCCTGATCCTGCTCTCATGTGGTCAGTCTTCTGAGAGAATCAGTCCTCAGCTCCAAGAACCTGCCTTAAGTTACAAACAGCTGAGAAGCTGTGCTACCAACAGGAGTGGTGAAGATTGAACCCTATTGGCCCCAACCTGAGTGCATTAACAGCTGGGAGCTCGCCCACCAACCCCCTGCACTCTCTTTCTCTCTCAGAGAGGATGACAGAGGCTGTTTCCCTTGGTAGCCTGAGTCTTTCTCCTCCCCCAGTTCTCCACTAAAACCTATTCTGACAATTTAGGTCAGGATTGATTTGAACTTTGATGGAGATCATGAGAAAATGTTTTCTCTTTAGATTCTACTCACCATGTAACTGATGGGATATTTTTATGCACAGGAACTTTCAATCTGTTAAATGGCCATATGTTCACATTAGCTACTGTTCCTCGGAGTTACTAGTGCTTGAATTCTCTGTATATATGCATTTGTCTGGTGGGAGAGGAATCGGCCTTAAAGACTGCTGATGAACTCATGCTTTTGGTTGATGCTAACAGGTGTGACTTGAAAGTGAAAAGTAATTAGTCACTCAACCGTGAGACCCCGTGAACTGTAGCCCACTGGGTTCCTCTGTCCATGGAATTCTCCAGGCAGGAATACTGGAGTGGGTAGCCAGTCCCTTCTCCAGGGGATCTTCTTGACCCAGGGATCAAACCTGCTTTGGAGGAGGATTCTTTACCATCTGAGCCACCAGGAAAACTCAACAGGTGTGACTTAGGAAAGCACATATTGGCTAAGTTCTGAGCTGACCGTGAGTAGAAGAAAACACACAAACCAGGAATCAGTCCTTGGATATTTCCTAGAAGCAATAAGTACTGAATCAGATTTTAGAAAAGGATAATTGATTCTTTTGTTTAAAGGTAAAATTCCATAGACAGAGGAGCCTGGCGGGCTACAGTCCATGGGGTCACAAGGAGTCAAGCAAGCCTGAGCACAAACACAACCCACATAGCCTGCTACAACACGCAGGAGATCAAGTCAAACACGAACAAGCAGCAATTGACTGGAAATAGATAAGCAAGCCTTTCAATTTTAGTCTGAAAAATACTTTCAAATACTTTTAAATTATTAGTTCTATTAGCGCAGAACTGAATGAGCTATTGGTAGAAATGTATATGTTGCAAATTGGAAGACAAGAAAGATCTGAAATTGGCAGTGTCTTCTTTTTGATAAAATACCTGCTTTATGTTTTTGGAAGAGGAAGAAGAAGGCAATATTCTATTTAATGCAAATAATTTATTTGAAATATAGCTAGCATTTGTTATGGAAGACACATTTGCAATGAGAAACAAAATAACATAATGTGCTAATTCAGAACAAGTAAAAGCAGATTTCTATCAAATCATCTTGTAATTTAATGAAAAAAATCCAGATAGGAGAAAAATGGACAGGTCTTGAGGCAGTATAAAATTCTTTTTTCAAATAATAATATGCTGTATAAATTATAAAAAGTAGATCCAGTCTACCAGAAACACCCTAAGAATTATACAGAAGAAGCAACACTGAATAATTGATATGAAATGCAGTTTGTTTTTAAACCAAATACCAAGGCTGGCCTCATGCTACAGTGCAAAACCTTCACCTCCTCCATAAATTTCCCTATCAAGTGTGATCTACAATTTGTTAGGGACCATTGTTCCAGTGACCATTCACTGCACTCAGAATAAAATCCAAAGGCCTTATAATGCTTTTCAAAAGTCTCTGCAAAGTAAGCCTTAGGTAAGTGTCCAGCTTAATGTCCCATAAAAACCGGAAAGGCACAATGTTTCAATTAGAGGAGCTGGCTTCACATTCGAGAAGCTGAAATGTGTGCTCACATCCAGGCTTTGACTTGGTGGATTTGGGTTGCTTAGCCAGCTTCATCCTTGCTTTTCAATGCCTGTCTCTCAAAAGTTTCTCCCTCATTCTTGGCCAAATTCAAACTCCCTTTGTTTAAAGAGCCTTTGCAGAATTTAGGAAAAAGTGTCCTTTTTTCTTTTATTCTTCTAGAAGATTATTAGCTACTCCGTTTGACAACTGATACATCCAATGGAACTCCACGTGCCCGTGGACTTTACCTTCTAAGGTAGAAAACACATAGTAAGCATTCACTTATTATCTGTTGCCTGTCTAACTCAATACTACTCAAGTCATGCTTTCTTCCTCAAAACTGACCTAGTCAGGTCCCAATCTTCTTCGATCTAATTATAAAAATAGTTCCCCAAACAGGTCACTATACCTCTAGCCCAACCCTTTCCACACTATTATCATAAAGATCACTTGAAAACAGAGACTGAAAAATGCCATGCTGTTTTGTTAATTTATTTATTTCTTGGTCACATCTCGAGACATGTAGGATCTTCGTTCCCCAACCAGGGATTGAACTTCACCTCCTGCAGTGGAAGCACAGAGTTAACCACTGGATCACCAGGGAAGTCCCCATGCTATTTTAAAAACTGCAGTCCTCTCTTTCTCCCTCTCACTCAGAGGTTGAATTCCACAGGCTTTATAGGACATACAAAGCCCTGGGATTTGTCCCTCCTCCTTCCCCAGTTAATTGTCTGAAACTTTCTTTCATGTGCTTTATATCCCAGCAACACTGGAGCTTTGTTCTTATGCAAGTGATAGCTTCCAGAAGATCTACTGTAATTTAAAACTTGCATTAATACAAGTGTCCTCATGTGAGTGAATATCAACTAGGAAGAACATTTTGGAGCAGTTATTTGAATACATTTTAACCATAATAATTTTCCTTTCATATTCTTTGGCCCAAAATGCCTTTATATTATTTTACAGCATATTGTGTCTTAAATTTACAGAACACACGGTAGTGGATTTTTGGAGTTCTTTGTGACTTTTTATTGCATTTAAATCTTGTTTCAAAGTTATGGATTTCCAGGCATTGTTCAGATCTGAATTTTAACCTTAGCTCTAGCAGTCCTAGTTAATGAGGATTTCCGTTATATTATTATAGGGTAGGAGGAGATAATTTAAATTACAAGCAGTGAATGCTAAAATTACAAGATGAAAGTCACCCAAAAGCATTCACAGAAATTTGAATGCAGGTAAACAGCTGTGGTCAGACATAGGACAGAAGACATTTCCATTCACTAGCAAAAGTGGCCACAGGGCAGGAACAGAAACTGGTCTCTTCATATGTTGGTCATTTCATCATATTTTTCCTGAATGTCTTTCAAAACTGCACTCTAAAGTTACATTATTTGAATATTCCAAACTTGTATGGAATCCAGTTAAAAGGGCATATCCCAAGACACTATCATTCTTTACAAGCTTGATTATATCACGTTCTTTCTTTAACTCTCAGCAACTGCCTCTAAATCACTGATTTCGTTTTCCTTTCCTGAAATCAAGTGTCAGTCCATGAACTTGCTCTTTATTTCTACTCATCCTTTAAGGAAGTTCATATAAATCTTCTCAATTATACACCATAATTTCTCATTCACTCCCACTGTATGCAGCATGTTTATATTCTTTAAAGATGTCACCTGTGAAACCCTTGTTGTGTTTTATAAAATCTAAGACATTGTCTCTCAAATGTAAGGATACATGAGAATCATCAGGGGGGATAAAATGTGCAAACCAGCAATAATCTGATTCAATACGTTTAGACTAGGGTTTCGGAATTTATCATCTTCACAAACATGGCAGGAGATTCTCATGCTGGTCTCTGATATGCAAAGCTTATTCACTGCTTTGCACTACTTTTGTTATCGAATCCAAGTTCGTGTGTCTGACACACAGTGTCCAAATAAACCAAAATGTTGGAGTTTGAAGCAGAGATTGTTCTATTGCAAGTGACAAGCAGGAACTGGTTGGCTCATACTCAAGCCCAAACTCCTTGATGGCTTTAGGGGAAGAGTTCTTATAGGCAAAATTTGGAAGTAGGGCTACAGGGTGTGTGACTTTCCACTGCTTAGTTGGTGGGAAGGTAACAGGGCAGTGTTCTAGGAGTCTCAATCATCAGCCTTCTGGTTCCAACCAGTCTTGGGTCTAGAGCTTGTGTTCAGCCTGAACACCATCCTCCACCTGGGTTCCTGTAGAAGAATTCAGAGATGTGTATCAGATTGCTCTGTGTATCCCTTGAGGAGGAACCAGGACCCTGCCCCCAATCCTGCACTATTGTTCCTTTTTGATACTGTTGTTAGTTACACTATTGTTTCTTGGCTGCCTTTCCTCTATTTCTGTATTTCCTCACTCCTCTAATTAGTAACTATTTGAATATGACCTTTGGAACTCAGGGAAAGTCTAAGAGACAGAATTATGCATTGTGCATGCTCAATTGCTCAGTTGCATCTGACTCTTTGAGACCCTATTGACTGTAGCCCACCCCCAGCCCTGCCCCACCAAGGCTCCTCTGTCCTTGGGTTTTCCCAGGCGAGAGAACTGGAGTGGGTTGCCATTTCTTCTCCATGGGACTTTCTGACCTAGGGATCAAACCTGCGTCTCCTACATTGGCAGGTGGGTTCTTTACTGCTGAGACATCAGGGAAGCCCTTAGAAGATTGAAAACTTCCTACAAACAAGAAAGGGGCCCTTGGGAAGGGTTTTGTACCTGGGAAGGCCCTATGGGGTCCTCCTTGGTTTCACTTTTTAGCACTTTAACCTGGTTCTCCTTTATTCTTGGAATACTCTACATAAAACTTCCTCCCTGTTTGAATGATGTTCATTATCTTTAAATTTTTTGCACATTTATTCTCCATCCTGTCTGAAGTTGAAAATGTCTTTCAAAATATTAATTTTGTTCCTTTGCCTGAGGATTATATTCATATTATTATTTGATGACTACCCACTGATATTTGGAAAGTGACTTGATGAATATTTTTTCTTATATTTTGCTTAACACTCTATTCTATAAAGAAATTGATCATATCCCAGTCTAATTTACCTACTTTCAAAGAGAACTTGGGGGGCTTCTCTGGTGGTCTAGTAGCTAAGACAGCACTCCCAATGTGGGGGACCCAGGTCAATCCCTCTTCAAGGAACTAGATCCTACATGCCTCAACTAACAGTTCACATGCCAACACTAAAGATCCCACACGCTGCAAGTAGGACCTGGTGCAGCCAAATAAATAAATAATTTTTTTTAATGATCTTAAGATAACTTCATCATCAGAAAAGGTGGTATCTTTCAATTTATATATCACAGTTTTCCAGTTTCCTCTATGGAAATCACATTATTTTTCAAGAACCATTTCTCTTCTTTAAATGTATATTAGTATGTACAGGCAATTTGGTGCCCTGCAATCCTGATGATTTTGCAGGCGTTGTAAATATGTGTCCTCAGAGTGTACAATGTCCCTGCTTATGCCTCTGCCATTGGAAATTCTGTTTTTTTCTGAGCACCTTTAACATTATACTGAGAAAAGTAATCAAATTCTTTGTTTCCTTCTTAGTTTATTGGCTGAATGGGGCAGAGAATAGGCAGAACATGAGATTGGGTTCTGGATCAATATCATTTATCACACATCATCCAACACAGATGTCAAACTTGCCTTCCTTTTCTCCTATAAAAGCTACTGAAATCTCAGCATATTGTGGGCAATTGTCATGATTTGCATATTAACTGTTCCTTCCAGTGATTCTTTTTGTGATATCCTCCCAAATTTTTTGATTCTTTTTTGTTCCAGTGGTTGTGCATAATTCCAGTTGTACTAGAAGCATTTTTACACCCTTGCCCTCTGAATTATAAACCCCCTTCTGAAGTTATTTTGTGGTTGTCTGACACACCTTCACAACTCTGAGGATAACTGGAGAGAAGAGCTTTGAGAGCCAGATACATCTGGAAGTGTATGGAGTCCATTCTATGTTTATCATTCAGCTTTTACATGCAGATGCTCCACAAGCTTGAGAACTATTTTATTTAAATCAGTTACATTTAAACCACCACTTATGTTAACTCGAGTAATATCCACATCTTGATGTAAATCCACCAAATCTCAAAAAATGTTTCACTGTTTTCATAGAGAATAGACTTTTGGTTGCCAAGAGAGTAGAGGGGAGGGAAGTATTGGGAGTTTGGGATTAGCAGGTGCAAACTAGTGTATATAAACAACAACGTCCTACTGTATAGCATGGGGAACTATATTCAATATCCTGTGTTAAACCATACTCAAAAAAGAAATGAGAAACAATGTATATGTATATATATATATATATATATATATATACACACACACACATATATATATTTGTATGTATGTATGTATGATGGAATCACTTTGCTATATATTGGAAATTAATGTAACATTGAAAGTCAACTACACTTCAATAAAATTTTTTAAAAATATTTCACTGTCTTAAGAGAAAATATATAGATATCTATGACTTAGTATATTTCTCTATAGTTGCAAATCCACTTGACCCTCACATAGGACTTGCTTGTATACCTGAATAAGACTGCTAGCAAGAATTTCTTTAAATGTAAAACTCTCGGATTAAGTATTATGTGGTAGGTTTCACAATAAACATAAAAGCTAAAAAGCTACAAGACTTTTTATTAAAGCTGACAAGTATCAAGTGATCCTGATCCAAGTTCAAGGAAGCATCTTTGTTATCATAGTAATTAAAGTAGGAATCTAAAGGGTGATACTTTGCATTAAAATGTAAATGGTTTTTGCCTGTTCTGATTCTGCAACTCAAAGTTATTAGACTTGTATGGGCATCCCAGGTGGTGCTAGTGGTACAGAACCTGCCTGCCAACGCAAGAGACATAAGAGACGCAGGTTTGATCCCTGGCTCAGGAAAGTCCGCTGGAGTAGGAATGGCAACCCACCCCAGTATTCTTGCCTGGAAAATCCCATGGACAGAGGAGCCTGTCAGGCCACAGTCCATGGGGGTCACAAAGAGTCAGACACAATTGACACGCAGATGTGTCTAACCCTCAATTTCCTCAATAAAAGAAGAGGACCGATTGACCAATGGTTCTGGTTTGGCTACCAACAAATCACTTCAATTATTCCCATTCCAATATCGATGCTGAAAACTCAGCTTCTCTGCACCAGTGCTGAATCAAATTTTGGAGAGAAATTTTTAGTTGAAGTAGAAAAGAATAACTTAATTATTTTGCCAGGCAAAGAGGGCCACAGTGAGCCAATGTCTTCAAAATTGTGTGTCCTAACTTGGAGAAGATAGTGAGAAGTTTTATAGCAATGGTTCAAAGAGAGTGATCAGCTCATTGACAGTCTTCTGATGGGTTGGTGGTGATGTGAGCAGGAGTAAGTGTCATCAATATTCAGGTCCAGCTGGTCTGGGGTCTGCATGCTTGTGGGCAGCATGCCATTGTTAATTATTAACTTCTCCACCTGGAGGGGGTTTCAGTATCTGCAGACTAGCTCAAAGATATTATTGTGTATATCCCTTGATGGGAAAACAGCACCTTGTCCCAAGGCTACTCTTGACTGTTTCTCCCTGGTCTAGTATCCCCTCCTTTCCCTAGTTAACAATTCCTTGAATCTACCCACTGAAACTCAGGAAGGGTCATGAAGGCTGAACGAAAGCTGTTACTTATAACCAAAGAAATGGAAGACACAGAAAGGCTTTGTGCCCAGGAGCCCTGCAGGGCCCTGCTGGGTATCAATACTTTTATTATGAGTTGAATTATGTCCTTCCCAAAAGGTGTGTAAAGGTCCTAAACCCAGGACCTGCAAATGTGAACTTCGCTGGAAATAGAGTCATTGCAAATATAATTCGGCAAGATGAAGTCAACCTTGAGTAGGGTGGAGCCTAATCCAATATAACTAGTCAATATAAGAGGAAAAGAAGTGCCCCAGAGGACACTCATGGAGGGGAGAGGCCATGGGATGATGGAGAGAGAGGCTGGAATCATGCTCCTGCAAACCAAAGAAAGTCAACACAACCACCAGAAGCTGGTGGAAGAGACGTGCACATATTTCCCTTACATGTTTCAGAGGGAGTGTGGCCCGGCTGACACCATGATTTCAGATTTCCGCCCCCCACAGCTGTGAGATAACAAATTCCTACTATTATTTTTTGTTTGTTTGTTTGGTTTTTATTTTTTTTTAATTCCTACTATTTTAAACCACCCCATTTGTGGTACTTTGTTATGGTTGCCCAAGGAAACTAAGAATCTTTAAGAATGAGATGAGAAAAATCTGTATTTTGAAAGCTACAGCCGCCCTGGTGGTGATTCTGCTATGAGCAAGGTGTAGGACCGCTAGACAGATGACGTCTGTGTTTCTATCTAGATCTCAGATTTTATGATTCAAGGATACATGTATTGTAAACAGAAGGAGAAAAAACAAAAAGGTAGACTACATATTCATTGCTGAAATAAGGTTGAGAACTGCTAGTCCACAGTGACGATGTGAAAATTCTCCCTCCCGCTTATGACAATGACACCCTAAATGGTGCTGTTCTATAAGCTGCTATCCTAGAAGTACCAGGCACTTGAAGGTCAATTCAATTTCATTTTAACAAACACATCCGTTTAAACTTACTTGCTCTTTGAGATATTATGCTGATTCAGTTTTCCTTCAGTAAGTGTTGGGGTACGGTTTGTGATAGATTTGCTTCCTAATGGGTAATACATCTTCTATGTATGAACATCCAGTTCTTTGCAATTGTCTGTGATGATTGATCATAAACTATCATTTCTTGGTCTGTGGCATCAAGTGCAAACTTATCTTTCATATTGCCAACTCCAGACACTTCTCTCTCCTGCCTGGGTCTGCCCTTGAGACACAATAAAGTGGATGCACGACACTGCAGCAGCATCAGAGATATGCAAGATGCCTGGAGCTGACAGGGTGCCCTGAGTAATGGCTGCAACCTTCCAGAACACGCCAGTGGGGCCTCCTTCCATAGATGCCCCAGACAATAATGACCCTTTACTCCACAATACGTCTTTTTTCATCACTCATGGAAACTATTCTTCTACATTTTCTACTTTATCTTGTGTCTTTGCCATGGACCGCTGATGGTAATGCTGTAGGAAATGCAGTTCTTAGAAGGAAAAAAATGCATATGAAGAAGAGAAACTTCTTCAGCACTTTTCTGTACTATAGTATCTCACTGCATTGAAGAGGGCTGAGATTAGTCAAAAGTAATCAGGCACTTGGGGAACAGAAAGAGAAGCAGTCTTGCATAGCCCTGTTTAATAAGTGGTTTCAGCACACTGGTGGGGGCTCCTGACTTCTGTCTTCATCATATGTATGCATATGTATGCATAATCGTGTTTGGGCTTATTATCCCCAAACTTGCATGATCTCTGTCCATTCTAACAGGAATGCTAAAGTAAGAGAAATACATCATGTTGGTATAATAGCTGCACTTCCTCCATGCTCTGCCTCACAGATAAAGAAGGTTGTTTATTTATAGACCATTGTAGCAAATACATTACCTTTTATCTCATCTATCAGGATTGACAAGATTAATGCAGGGGAAGTATTCATATATTCATCTGGCCAGTTTATGAATAGATGACCTCCAGAATATTATAAAGTTTCTAAGATTAGGACCCACAGGGACTTCCCTGGCTGTCCAGTGGTTAATACTATGCACTTTCACTGAAGGGGGTGCAGGTTCAATCCCTGATCAGGGAAGTAAGATCCCACATGCTTTGTAGAGCAGCCAAAATAAATAAATAAACTATTCTACTTAAGGTTAGTACCTATGTCTAAACTTATATTTGTACCCCCCATCTTTCATTTTTGTATCTGGCACATAATAGGAACTCAATCTATTTTTTTTTTTATCAGAATTGCTCTATTATGAAGTGAAGTGAAGTCAAAGTCAATCAGTCGTGTCCGAATCTTTGGGACCCCATGGACTATACAGTCCATGGAATTCTCCAGGCCAGAGTACTGGAGGGGGTAGAGTCTGATAGGCTGCAGTCCATGGGGTCGCTAAGAGTCAGACACGACTGAGCAACTTCATTTTCACTTTTCACTTTCATGCATTGAAGAAGGAAATGGCAACCCACTCCAGTATTCTTGCCTGGAGAATCCTAGGGATGGCAGAGCCTGGTGGCTGTCATCTATGGGGTCGCACAGAGTCAGACACGACTGAAGCGACTTAGCAGCAGCAGCTTTCCCTTCTCTAGGGGATCTTCCCAACCCAGGGATCCAACCCAGGTCTCCCACATTGCAGGTGGATTCTTTACCAGCTGAGCCACAAGGGAAGCCCAAGAATACTGGGGTGGGTACCCTATCCCTTCTCCAGCAGATCTTCCCAACACAGGGATTGAACTGGGGTCTCCTACATTGCAGGCAGATTCTTTACCAAGTGAGCTATGAGGGAAGCCCATAGACATAGACATTTTCGTTTCTAACAATAAAGTGAAGGAGAAGCACACAAAATCTGGTACCATAAGGGTGCTCCTTCCAAAATAGTAGAGAATCAAGTGTCAGATGGGAATCAAGACATCAAATACTTTATTGTGCTCCTTTTAGGAGTGGGAATTTATAGGTAGACTACAAACATTCTCGAGAACTGAGGCTAAGAATGAAGATGGGCTATAAATCACATATGTGCTTGAATTAAATCAATGGTTTTGGAGTATGCTGATATTTCTACTTAATGGACACAATTTAAAACAAATGTTCATTGATATTATAGTATACCTGTTCATCTATATCAAGCCTCTTCATACTCAAAGGGTCAGTTATTGCAAGCCAAAGGAGGGTTTCATATGGATATGAAAAATCACCACTGTGGTGCCTTAAATATAAAAAACTCAGCCCTTATTGAATGACAACAGGATCAAGATATGGGAATTAGCACTATGGAATATTTTAAGACACTCAAAGATCGGATAGATTCAGCATTCATTTGGCTAAGTACTTGCAAATGTTATGTAGAATAATTACTTAATCACAGAATATCTGCTTACAAAAGCAAAAAGCTATTAGGAGAAACATCAAGATGAATAATTATGATTTTTACTAGTGCTTCATGGGAGTGTAATTTTTATACCATTAAATGTCAGATCCCAAGTGATCAGCTTAATGACTTTGTTCGTGTGTTTACTTCTATGGAATCATCACTTATTCAAAAATATGGAATATTTCCACTACATCAAAAATATGGTTCAATTTAAACATGAAGCTAAGCTGCAAACATTGGGAAGAAGAGGGGAGATTACGTGCCCCCAAATTTAAGTTAGTCCGAAAGCAAAATTCAGTTGACAAATATTTGTTT
This sequence comes from Ovis aries, assembly GCF_016772045.2. NCBI lineage: Eukaryota > Metazoa > Chordata > Mammalia > Artiodactyla > Bovidae > Ovis > Ovis aries. Next base: position 29,865,608 of record NC_056076.1, read on the forward strand.
TACACATAAAGTTCAGGTATGTTTCCAGTATACATCAAGATGGTTTCCCATGTAGCTCAAAGTTACTCAACTATATGCTCACTATGATCCATTAAAATATTTTTAAATGTTTGTATGATTTTAAACAATAAATAGTATTTGCTGAAGGAAGATTTTCCCATTGTTTCTGTTTTTCTTTGTCAGTCTCCTTCAAAGTTGCTTTCTCTGAAGGTATAGATAATTGTAGTTAAGAGGATACTAGTGACACCTAGTGCTTATCCACTAAAAATGTCTACATTTAGGAGAACATTTCTTTTCTAACGGTTAGCTACTGTTAATCAAGTTCTTGTTTATGTGCAGAAAACTGACAATAATAATTTCAGTGCTATTTCATGCTGCTAAGGACTAAGTGGGTAACCTTCCAACCTAACCTCTTAACGTAATTAAAGCAAACAGATTTGACATTAACACTGTGCATTAAGAGCTAGCCTGGAAATGAGAGGACCTCAGAATGAGGAAGCATAAACTTGAATCATTATTATTCTTGAGCAGGTAGAAATGTTTCAGAGTTGTGGCAGATCGACTTATTCTGTTTATTAGGAACTGGTAGGTGACACAGAGGGGACAGAAATAGGACCTCTGACCACAGTGAAAAAAGACATAAAGAAAGCTCCTTATGATTAATAAGGTGTTTCTGAGATTTTCTATATCTTAGGTTACATGCTGATATACAATGAGCCAAGCAGGCAAACAGAGCCAGGCTTGGACTGTAGAGTTGGTCACTGAAATTAGAGTCTCAGCATCCTCTCCCTCCCTCCAGTCTAGGAAGAAAATCTCAACTCTCAGTCCATGTGTGTAGATCATTGAAACCAAAACATTTTCCCATCTGCCTATCATTCCTTATGCCACTGTCAGACTCCATCCTCACAATCTATCAAATCTTGCTATTGTTTCATACAGTCTGTGTGAAAGTCACTCAGTCGTGTCTGACTCTTTGCAACCCCATCAACTATTGCAGTCCATGGAATTCTCCAGGCCAGAATACTGGTGTGGGTAGCCTTTCCCTTCTCCAGGGGAATCTTCCCAACCCAGGGATCAAACCAGGGTCTCCTGCATTGCAAGTGGATTCTTTACCAGCTGAGTCACAAGGGAAGCCTGAGAATACTGGAGTGGGTAGCCTATCCCTTCTCCAGGGGATCTTCCTGACCCAGGAATCGAACCCAAGGTCTCCTGCATTGCAGGCAGATTCTTTACCAGCTGATCCATTGGGGGTGAGTTAGTAGTTAATCTTCGGTTGATAATGATAGGGCAAAGGTGACCCTAAAGAAGGAAGGACCATACTGAAGTTGAAGAAAGAGACTGCTAATTTTTTTTTTAATTGTACAGTTTTTACCAAAAATAAATCATCAAACAATGAAAGAGTAGAGCTACTTTCACTCTTCTTAGAATTGTCATCATCATCAAATATTATTATTAAACCTCGAGAATGCTGGGGCTTCCCTGGTGGAAGGCACTGCGTGAGGCACTGAAATATTCTGCATATATGTTAATATATATAATGTATGTATATATATATATATTTATATATATACGTATATATAGAGAGAGCTATAATATATATATAGTGCTGACATATAATGTGTGTGAAAGTGTTATTTACTCAGTCATGTCTGACTGTGACCCCATGAACTGTAGCACACCAGGTTTCTCTGTTCACGGGATTTTCCAGGCAAGAATACCGGAGTGGGTAGCCATTCCTTTCTCCAAGGGATCTTCCCCAGTCAGGGATCGAACCTGGGTCTCCTGCACTTCAAGCAGATTCTTTACCATCTAACCACTAAGAAAGCCCATAATGTGTCTGCTGTGCTGTGCTGTGCTGAGTCACTCAGTCATGTCTGACTCTTTGCGAACCCATAGACTGCAGCCCACCAGACTCCTCTGTCCATGGGGATTCTTCAGGCAAGAATACTGGAGTAGGTTGCCATGCCCTCCTCCAGGGCATCTTCCCCATGCAGGAATCGAACCCAGGTCTCCCTCATTGCAGGCGGATTCTTTCCCGTCTGACCCACCAGGGAAGCCCCAGAATATTGGAGTGGGTAGCTATCCCTTCTCCAGGGGATCTTCCCAACCCAGGGCTCAAACCAGGATCTCCTGCATTGCAGGGAGATTCTTTACCAGCTGAGCTACCAGAGAAGCCCTATATATCATATATCATATGCTAGATTCTAAATTCTGGAGATAAAGTTATATACAATGTAGATAAGCTTTCTTATGAAGCTTATACTCTAGTGCAGTTCATAGATAATAACTGTAACATAATGGAGATAATTTCAGATAGAGATAAGTAGTAATAAGGGGGGAAATGAGATAATGTAGAATAGAATGATTACAGAGGAATAAAATAAATTTTGCTAAGTTATCCTGGAAACTTCTCAGATGAGGTGATTCATAAACAGAGAGTTGAAAGAGAAGGCATGTGAAGACATGGGAGAAAATCTGATACCAGCAAGTGCAAAGGTCTAGGGGTAGGAAGAATCTTGACTTATCTAAAGAACAGAAAGAAGCCCAGTGTGGCAGGAGCTGTATGTGAAGATCAGGTCTGAGAGATAGACTAGAATGAGACTTTGCAAGTTGTTATGGGCTCAATGGTTGTGTTCCCCCAAAATTAATATGTTGAGGCCTCAGCCCCCAATGCAATGGTGTTTGGAAGTAGGGCCCTTGGGAGGTAATTGTGTTTATATTAAGAATGAGGGTGGGGCCCTCATGATGGGATTAGTGCTCTAACAAGAAGAGAAAGAGAGACAAAGTCTCTCCACTCCACAGACCATGTGAAAACAGAGCAAGAAGTCAGCTGTCTATAAGACAGGAAGCAGGTTCTCACCAGACACTGAAGCTGTTGGCAACTTGATCTTGGACTTAGCTTGCAGAACCATGAGAAATAAGGATCAATTGTTTAAGCCACCAGTCTGATAGTTTGAGCTTCCCAGATAGTGTTAGTGGTAAAGAACCGGCCTGCCAGTTCAGAAGACATGAGATGGGGATGACATCCCAGGGTTGGGAAGATTCCCCCGGTGGCAACCTACTGCAGTATTCTTGCCTGGAGAAGCCCATGGGCAGAGAAGCCTGGTTGGCTACAGTCTATAAGGTCACAAAAAGTCAGGCACATCTGAAGCAGCTTAGCACACAAGCATACTATGATAGTTTATGGTAGCAGTCTGAGCAGACTAAGACGCAAGTGAAGACATGGCATTTGGAATCTAAGGACAAAGGAAAATGATTTGAAAATCTGAATTTTACGAATATATATATTCATTCTATTTAAGGGTTCTGTGACTAGTATGTACATAATAGATACATAGCATAAATATTGGGAGTGAGATGACCTCATGTAATTTATAATCTACTTAGGACGGAAAGACACATACATAGCAGAAGCTTAACTTCATAAAGAATGCAGTCTATGTTATGAATATACACTGCTCCACAGCCTTGATACTAATAAACATCTCTCCTCGTGGGAACATGCATTGCGTGTGTGGAATGCCTTTAAGAAGTGAGCCCTGGTAATTTAGTGGACTTGGAAAAGCTGTGTCGTGCTGTTCTCCTCTTTGGGGACTTCACACTATTACATTCCCTCTGGTCTCATACATCAAGTCGCTTGAGGTGTCACCTTACATGATTTAAGGTGGCAAAAGATAAACCCACTCTGTCTCTGGGCTCCTTGTACTGGGTGTTTGAAGGGCAGGCCAATGATTGTTTATTTCCCTGAAAACCTCCACAGCTGGAGACATAATGAGAAATTCTGCTATCAACTTTGTTGAAAAGCTAACAAAAACTCCCATGCAATATCAAAATTGTGACTTGAATTTTTATAGTTTATTTTTTTTTCTTCTGTATGCCTCAAGTTGAACTTTGCTTAAGGACACAAAGTCTAGTTTTTGTTTGGCTCTTGCTTTTTTTTTTACATAATGTATCATTTGGCAGTGTTCTGGAGCATAACCATACCTTCCCCTCATTCCACTTGGTTTAAATGCAGCATTTTAACAATTGCTGCTGCTTTCTAAACACACATATATGCTATTGTACACACAAACACACACACACACACACACACACAGTCACACTTATGCAGATTTCAATAGTACCTCATCATCCTGTCATTTATTAGCCGATTTTTCTTATTCTGCTGTCTAATTAATGTGATCCCACTCTGGCATCAATGTGAGATTGTAAATTCCTATTTGAAATTCTAGATAGCAAGAACTCTTTCTGATGAGTTTTTGTTTATTGATTTACTCGATATAGAGTGTCTAATATGTGACCGATATTTCACTTTGCATGGATGGAAAAATCTAATAAAACTTGGTCCCTGTCCTCACAGATGACACATTCTCATGGAGAAGTTTACCAGAACTGAGACAAAGGACAGCTCCCGACTTCCTTCCACGCAGGAGATAGAGGGGGGGTGTTGTAGTGACGGAGGATGGTGGTGGTTGATGGTGGTGATGGTAGGTGGTGATGGATGGCGATGGTGGAGTGTCTGATATTATTTAGGTAGGAATTTTGGGGAGATTTGGTCACATAATTTATCACATATTCCACCCATCTTCATTCATTCTTTTGATACTTTGTTTGTATGTCCATTCACTCCAAAAACATTTGTTCTAAGATTACGCTGGGTGAAAAAGAAACAGAATTGTGAGCATCATGGAGACATATTCACGTGGTTTCCTCTAGCAGAATGCCTTCAAATATCCTTAGCACACACCTCAAATGTCATTTCTTCTGCAAAGCATTTCTTGACCAACTCAAGAAGCCTATGTGGATCTCTATAGTATGCTTTCATAAAGCTCTTTGTACAGCACTTTCTATGGCCTAATTAGTAGGCTTTGTCATTGACTTTCTCTGTGTATTTCTGTCTCCTTATGAGATTTTCAAACCATGAGTATTGCTTTCCTTCCTCCCCCACACCTCAAAACCAAAGCATGTTTATGGCACATACTCAATACACATAGTGTTTGTTAAGTGAGATTCAAGTCTTCTAATAGGAGTCAGTATCCAGGTAGATGGGGCTTCCCTGGTGGCTCAGATGGTAAAGAATCTGCCTGCAATACAGGAAACCCAGGTTGGATCCCTAATTCTGGAAGATGCCCTGAAGAAGGGAATGGTTACTGAAACCAGTATTCTTGTCTGGAGAATTCCAAGGACAGAGGAGTGTGGTGGGCTATAGCCCATGGGTTTGCAAGAAGTCAGAAATGACTGAACGACTAACACACACACACGCACACACAAACATCCAAGTAGATATTTGAATGATGCTTCAATTATTTGATGTTTAACAGAAGGTATAGAAATTATTTGTCAAAAAACATTTAATTGATTTTTTCTTGAATTATTTAACAAATAAGTATATCAAGCTTACCATGGGCTACACTCTATTCCACAAGCTTTAGAATATAAGGTCATTTAATGTTTACAGAAACCCAATGATACTGGACAGTCATCACTGTTACTGAACCAAAGTTGGGTCCACTTGCCTACATGTGGTAAATCCAAACTACTCACACTGGGTTGTGGTGAAGGACAGTGAGCATTTATTTTATGTGCCAGATAAGAATTTTGGGACAATTAATGCTTGAAACACCCAAACTCCCTGCTTCATTTCAGTGAAACATTTTTAAAGGTGAGATAAGGAAGAGGAGTTGCAGAGTGTATGATCAGTTGTGACACAGTTCTCTGGTTGGTTGATGATAAGGTCACAGGGTGGTGTCACAGGAGTTAACATTATTGATCCTCAGGCTCCAGCTGGTCTGGAGGCTATGTGCTCATGGTTATCATGTAGTTAATTTCTTCCATTTGGTAGGGATTTTAGTACCAGTAAAGCAACTCAAGAATACGGATCAAATGCTAGTATCTATGTACTTCAGGGAGGAACTAAAGATTCTGTGACTACCATTCATTTATTCAGCAAGCATATTTCTTTCTGTGGCTACCACTTCATTAAGCTCTCACCTTCTAACGCTCATGTTTATGGAATAGTTTTACTTTCCTTTCTCTTAGGCTAACTGTGGGAATCACCCAGAGTGGTTGCTTGGACCTCTTGCTTTTGTCTCTTTACATTCTCCTCCTTGGAGCTCCTCCTGCCTTTCTAATATATATTGCTTTCATGATACCACTTTGTTTTTCAGTTGTTCCCCTTCAAAGTGCTCCATCTTCTAGTTCCAAATTACCTTTGCAACCTTACCTTTTCATTTGCCTTTTCAAATATTCTGCCCCCAGGAAAACTTGCAAACACAGCATAGAATTTGCTAATCTGGACTCCATGTTCTTGCTTCTGCTTGTCTGCTCTCAACCAGCCTCACCCCTCCACCTATGAAAATGTCTCCAAGATGCCTCTGCTGTACCTCTCAGCTTGCTGTGGTCCTTCCACCTCTTCCATCTGTGTTTCTGTAATTGCCTGCTCCCTACACCTCTTTCCAGGTGGCTCAGTGGGTAAAGAATCCAGCTGCCATGGGGAGATGCTGGAGACTCAGGTTCCATCTCTGAGTCAGGAAAATCCCATGGAGAAGGGCGTGGCAACTCACTCTAGTATTCTTGCCTGGAGAATCCCAAGGACAGAGGAGCCTGGTGGGCTACAGTTCACGAAGTCGCAAAGAGTTAGATAGGACTGAAGAGAAGGAGCACACACACACCTCTTATTTGATGTCTGGGCAGGACTTTATAGTGGTTGGGTATACAAGCTTTGCAACCAGAATGCCAGACTTGTGGCCCAGCTTCACAACTTACCTGCTTGGGTAAATTCTTCAGTCTCATCAACAAAAATGGGTATAATATTAGCAAATTCATGAAAAGACAGCAGGATGGGGAGATTAGCTCGTAACATAATAGCTTAAAAATGAAGATCAAAATTTGCCTGGCATATTGCATTTAACACGTGTTAGCGACCATTATGAGTTAATTGCATAGAGAAACTTTGTAGCATATCTGACAATGATATTTAACTTCTAAGGTGTTTCCTATGTATTATGAGTCCCCATCTCTCTTTCCATAACTTTGTCTCCTACAACCTGCTGTCACCTTGTTCTTAGCTTTCCCCCTTATGCTGTACTAGCTGATCCTAAATACCTGAACCAGATTTAAAATTGGACCCAATGGATTGGACTATCTATCTGTCTTTTCTGAGGTTTTCATTTGTCCTGTACTCAAACCAAGTTCGTAACTAATTCTATTCCTCTATACTTTACCATTGATGCAAACTGATTCCTTCTCTGCAATATCCTCTAAGGTCTTGACTGCCTGCAAGTCCTTCTCTATGATCTCCTGGACTCTGTACAACTAGATTTTAAGAACGTTAAAAAGGAGAATCATAAATTTTCCTTCTTTGTATTCCCCGCAGTGCTACGTACATACTAGATGCTCCAAAAATATTCATTAAATAAATTTATACCACAAAAAATAAAGATGTTCATGGCTTATTATTATTTCTCAGTTTCCAGAGAAGATAATTTTATCAGTGAAATTTGACAGATATCTGTGATAGTCATATTTTAAGCAGGTTCAAAGAGATAATCAGAATATTTCATTTGATTTGACAAATTATTGAGAACTTTTCCCTCCTACCAGCAATAATACTTAGAAGAGACTTCATTTCATTAGTGGGGAGAGGTTTATTTGCTTATGGCTCCAGGAAGACAGGAATTTGGTATTTATTCTCAAGCAATTGGAAAATTGATTTGACCCATTTAGGAGTTTAACAATGGATTCATAATAACTCTTCTTAAGGAGTACAAAAGAGCAAGTACATCAATTGATCAATAGTACATTTAAGAAGAAAAAGAACTCAAGATCAAGGGAATTTAAAGAGACTGCCGAAGACTACTCCCTATTCAGAGAATTAAATCATAGGGTATTGCAAAGGGTACAAAATGAATACATTACGAAGTGTTTCCTTAACTCTGGAACACCAATTTCAGGGAGCAGCCCCCAAACTCCTTCTTATTAGTGTAAAATCAAAATGAAAATCCCACATAAAATATATGGATCATTGAAAACATTTAACTGTATTCTGTAGTCAGCCTCTGATGTAGCAATTCTGGATTCCCACAAAGAACACGTGTTCAGCCTTCTCTTGGGGCTAACTAGATTCACAGGTGGCAAGATAAACCCCAGGAAGACCTTGATGAAAAGGCTGGTGCCTGGAAAAGCTGAGTGACTGTTAGAGAGTTAAGTGCCACCCAGGGAAAAAAATGAGAAGTATGTCTCCTCTCTGGTTTCCTTCAGAAGAAACCCTAGCAATCTGGGAAAGATTCTTTTCCATCAGTCATTATCAGGACTTGGCTCTGATCAATACCCAGAAAATTCCAATTCTAACAGATCCCAATTTTGTCCAGCTACATCCCCTATTTCCCTGCATTCAATGGATAACTTTAGTTTTCCAGTAGAGTAGTCTATGTGAATAAGACCTCAGGTAATTAATGGGTAATTTTAGAAAATACATGAATGAATTTGTTTCCTTCAGCACAGAAGAGTTGGGATAAAATGAGAGAAAAGGAAAAACAAAACAGGTTAAATTTTCAAATCTTTGTAGAGACAGAATTACCTTCCTAATGTTCGCATGGCAATAGAAGCAGAAATATACAATTAAAGAGAAATCTTTGAAAACACACATAAATGCTTTACTAGAGTTGCAGATGCCTACTCTAAAAGAATTTAAGTTGTATGTACAGTAACCAAAATAGCTGAAATAGCTATTTTAGAAGTCTATAGAAATGTAATAATGATCAAGCTTTAGAAATACAATAAAGGAAAAAATTCCTCCTCTTTTGTTTTTTTCCTCCTCTCTTTTAAAAGAAATTATTTAGACATGAATCCAGTTATGCTATACTTGATTAGAAACTGATTTTAGAAGATTTCTTTTCCTAAACTTAATAAGACTATGATCACTAACCCAGGCATAAGGATAATAGGATTATTAACTATGAAGTTCACTAAGTAAAAAAAAAAGTTCTAATTATAACTCCCTCGGAAAATGATTTCAACCTTCACAATCTTTCACCCACTATTGCTATTCATTCATTTATTCCCCAGTATTTGTTCCAAGCTCTTCTAGAGAAATATAGCCTGAGTATTCATTTTAGAAACAAGATTGTGTTCCTCCTCCCTGCTGAACACTTTCCAGTGGTTTCCCCTTCCCTAGATAGCATATTCAACAGTAGAGACATTACTTTGCTGACTAAGGTCCGTCTAGTCAAGGCTATGGTTTTTCCAGTGGTCATGTATGGATGTGAGAGTTGGACTGTGAAGAAGGCTGAGCTCTGAAGAACTGGTGCTTTTGAACTGTGGTATTGGAGAAGACTCTTGAGAGTCCCTTGGACTGCAGGAAGATCCAACCAATCCATTCTGAAGGAGATCAGCCCTGGGATTTCTTTGGAAGGAATGATGCTAAAGCTGAAACTCCAGTACTTTGGCGACCTCATGCAAAGAGCTGACTCATTGGAAAAGACTCTGATGCTGGGAGGGATTGGGGGCAGGAGGAGAAGGGGACGACCAAGGATGAGATGGCTGGATGGCATCACTGACTCGATGGACGTGAGTCTGAGTGAACTCCGGGAGTTGGTGATAGACAGGGAGGCCTGGCGTGCTGCGATTCATGGGGTCGCAAAGAGTCGGACACAACTGAGCGACTGAACTGAACTGAACTGAACTTAGGATAGACAAGACATGCTCCATGACCCTTCACATGCCCCTTAAGTTAATGCAGGATTGGGCTGCCTCCTACCTTCCTTGCCTTCGCCTGCTCTCCTCTACACATTCCTCTTATTGGTCTTTAGAAAAACATTTTTTTCTGAGGGGCCACTCTCTTTCTTGCCCCAGGGCCGATATATACTCTGTCATATAGTTTTCTCTCTCCCACTTACTCTGTCTTTACTTCTCTAGTCCCTCCTTTATGGTCAACACAAATTTCATTTCCTTAGGGAAGTATTTCTGGACTCTCCAATACAATTTCCTCTCATAGACTTCCACAGAACATTTCTCCTACATACAACTCAATAAAATTGTTTGATGACTCTCTTCCCAACCAGCCTGCAATCTGTCTTGCTCAGTGCTGTGTATCTAGCATGTTTTCTGGAAAGGAAAGTGAATGAACAAATAAATGGTTTGAGAGAAACGATTGCTGGCTTGACTTACAATTTCAAATCTACTTTTTTTTTTTCTTCTGGCAGAATAGGAATTATCATCAAATAATAGCTCAGCTCAGATTTAGTTATCAGATCAGCAGAAAGCAAGGCCTTGGAAAAAAGTAGCACAAAAGATAAGTGAGTTTTCTATGGCAGAGCAGAAGATAAATGTTAGAAATATAAGACTATGCTGAAAGGGAACCAGGGAATAGTAGACGCCTGAATAAGAAAGTGAAGCAAAAGAGAACACTTAAAGTGGGAGGACAGAAATCAACTTTATAGCATCTTCGCAATATCTGGGGCTTTAGAGTCAAAAAGACCTGAAGCTGAATCCCAGTTCTCCCATTCACAGCCAATTAATTAATCTGTCTGCGTCTCTATTTCTTTACTGTGATTTAGAGATGATAATACTTATTGCATAAAAAGAGTGTGGGGATTGCTTTTTTGATGGCAGGAAAATTCTTGGTGCCTAGCAAGAGTTTGAATTGCTAGTTTCATTCTTCTTCTCTGACTCAAGGATTTTCCACATACATTTATTTATCTTACATTTAGTTTATCAACCAATAAACTTTGTAGGGTATAAATTTAATGTCAATTGTGTTTCCCACAATATGCAATTTTGTGTAGGTCCTATGGGGATACATAAGCCATACTGTGTAATTCAAGAGAGTATTCTGTGCATCATAGAACAGTATTAAGAGTGCTGGAAATATAAACATAGAAGGTGAGATGGCCAGAAGATCAGCAAAGACAGGAAGATGCCAGCACTGTTCGGGCTGCAGAATCAAAAAAATAGAGTGACTCTCTGAAATGTAACTGCTGGGGCAAGAGAATGGGAGCTGGGGTTCCATGTGAGTCTGCCAGTGAGAAAATTGTCACCACCCCCCTGAGATGCCACTCAAAGCAGAGAAAAGGGGTGAAATATTCTGACTTGCCTCTTCCTCCATCTTTCCAACCCCTGCCAATATCTCCTACTGGCCCAACCTAACCAAAGTCTCTGGGCAGTGACTTCCTGGGAAATGGCATTTGTGGAGTCTGATCTCTGGGATTGAGAGCAGAGAGAGGAAAACAGGGAGTGGATCTGAGGGAAATCAGGCAAATGGCTGGCATAAAGAGCAAAAAAAGGGAATCAAATGTCAGAAAGAGAAAAACTAATATCGTATATTAACACCTATCTAGAAAACTGGTACAGACGAAGTTAGCTCCAAAGCAGGAATGGCCACATAGACAGAGAGAATGGGCATGTGAATGCAGAGGGGGAATGGGGAGGGTTGGATAAATTGGGAGATTAGGTTTGACAAAAATAGACTACCATGTGTAAAATAGATTGCTGGTGGGAACCTGCTGCATAACACAGGGAGCTCAGCTTGGCGCTCTGTGATGACGTAGAGGGGTGGGATCAGGAGATGGGAGGGAGGTCAAGAGGGAGGAGATATGTGTATACATATAGCTGATTCACTTTATTGTACTGCAGGAACTAATACAACATTGTAAAGCAAGTATCAGTTCAGTTCAGTCACTCAATCATGTGCAAATCTTTGCTGCCCCACGGACTGTAGCACTCCAGGCTTCCCTGTCCATCACCAAAACCCAGAGCTTGCTCAGACTCATGTCCATACTCAAAAAAAAAAAAAAGATTTAATAGAACTCTGTTGCCAAAAAGAACCATACTGTGATGGTAAAACCCCATCAGACTGATACAGAAAAAGATTACAGATAATGGTCATTTCACTCCTTGTGCTCTACAAGGCATTTTCCAAGGGTAATATGGTGTAATGGAAAGAAAACAAGTTTGGAAGAGGATAGCTTTGGTGTATAAACAATTCAAATATGAAGGAGATGTAGACAGAGAACAAGTCATTCACGCCCTTCTTTCTGCTCCTCCCTCCAAAACAATAACCACTGTCACTAAATTAATGAAAATCTTCTAGAAATTGTTGATGTATATGCCAAATAGATATGTTTACCCAGATATAGATACCTTCTTAAAAAACAAAATGATGAACATATTGTTATGAGACTTTTTTCCACTTTAAAAAGTAATTGTCATCTTTCCATAACACATATATGATGTTATCTTACTACTTTTAGTAGCATAATATCCACTGTATGCTTAGATCGTATTCCATAATGGGAGTCATTTACATTGTTTTGAATTGTTTTCTACTAAAAATCATCTTGGGAATAATATATTGGTACAGATATCTGCAGGATAAAATTCAAAAAGTGGAATTGCTGGGTCAGGGGTAAGATGTTAAACATTTTAATCCAGAATTACATAGGCAATCCAGAATCTGTTTGTATTTACATCCTCAATAACAGTGAATGGAGAACCTTTCTCCCATACCTGTGACAACAGAGTTGCATTTTTCATTTTTGACTACACGAAACACACACACACAAATGCACAAAACAATTTCTGTAGGTCTCTAATTATTGGTTATATTTATTTGCACATCTTTAATTATTGGTTAGGTTTAGCATCTAAGAGTACTTTAGTACTATTTTTCCTGTGAAATGCTAGCAACTCATATACTATGCCAATGTTTCTTTAAGGAGATTTTTTAATCTGCTTGCTGTTTTGCAAAATATAATAAACTTTATCCTAAGTTGTCAGGTGTTATGACCACTTCCTAATTGTCTTTAGTCTTTTGGATTTTTGTGTTGTTTGCCAGGCAAAAAATTTGCCACTTACAAATGGTTGTCTTGGGCAAGTAAGTTTAATTTGCTTCAAATTTATTTATTCATTTAAAAAAGAGGAATATATGTTCCTTAATTATTTATTTTGAAGATCTCTGAGATTATGTATTTAAATTTTTTTTGTCTAAAACAGGAACAGCCACTTTTTTTTTTAGTTTTTTATTTTTTTAATTTTAAAATCTTTAATTCTTAGGAACAGCCACTTTTATTGTTAAATGTTCTTTCAAGTTACATCATCTCATTTGAAATATGTAACGACTTTTTGAATTGGGTCTGGCAGATTTTAATATTCTTGTTTTACAGATATGAAGCTAAGGCTGAGGAAGTTTTCCTGAATTCAGTACAGAAACTATAAAAATTTAGAATTAGTTCTTGGTCTATGATAACAAATATAAACACATTTATCACTTCACCATTCTGCTTTCTAGTGGTTGTGCATTTAGGCCAAAAGGACAAATCCTCTACTTTTTTATGAAAAGAAAATGTTCTAGCATTTCTTAAAGCTCTGGGACTTTCTTCACAAGTGATGAAAGCAAAATAGACTTTGTGGGTACCTTTTCAAATTTGTTTCAAATTTACATACTAAATAGGGACAAAGACATATCTTTGTGGCTGTGAGTGTGTTGAAGGTGGAGAAAATGGCTAGGAACTCTTTCTAAATACATCTTACAGCACCGTCTTCCACTCAACTTTTGCTACTTCTTCAAGCAAAAGCAAGTCTGCATAAAAACAAGACAATTCTCTATTGTGCACAAAAGTATTCAATCAAACTCTATGCACACATATAACTCTAAGAAACAGGATATTTGAATACAAAGGGAAAAAGTTATTTTCCAAAAATATCATGTTGGAAAGTGCAATTGTACTTTCATAGCTCTTCATCTGCTCTTCTGGGAAAGTTACCTGTGACATGAAAGAAAATTTAACAATGAAAGTTAATCGCAGAGAAAAAACTAATGTATAAATAAGAAGGGAAATGCCCAGCATATAGGCCAGATGAAACATCAGTTGCTCAAACAAAACAGAAATGCTTCCAGACATACGCGCTTAGAGAGATTGTTGTTGTTCAGTTGCTAAGTTGTGTCCAACTTTTTGTGACTCCATGGACTGCAGCATGCCAGACTTCCCTGTACTTCACTATCTCCCAGAGTTTGTTCAAATTCATGCCCACTGAGTCAGTGATGGTATCTAACCATCTCATCCCCTGCCGCTATGTTCTCCTTTTGCCTTCAATCTTTCCCGGCATCAGGGTCTTTTCCAATGATTCAGCTCTTTGCATTAAGTAGCCAAAGTATTGGAGCTTCAGCTTCAGTATCAGTCCTTCCGATGATTATCCAAGGTTGATTTCCTTTAGGATTGATTGGTTTGATCTCTTGCAGTCCAAGGGACTCTTGAGAATTTCTCCAGCACCACAATTCAAAAGCATCAATTCTTTGGGGCTCAGCCTTCTTTATGGTCCAGCTCTCATATCTGTACATGACTACTGGGAAAACCATAGATTTGAGTATACATAAATTTGTCAGTAAAGTGATGTCTCTGCTTTGTAATATGCTGTCTAGGTTTGTCATAGCTATTCTTCCAAGAAGCAAGTGTCTTTTAATTTCATGGCTGCAGTCACTGTCCACAGTGATTTTGGAGTCTAAGAAAATAAAATCTGCCACTGTTTCCACTTTCCCTCCTTCTATTTGTCATAAAAGTGGTGGGACTGGATGCCATGATCTTTGTCTTTTGAATGTTGAGTTTTAAGCCAAAGACATTATTGAAAGATTTATACAGATGTGAAGCATTTTAGTTTTAGAGGCAAAGATGGGAGCCTAAATCAGATGAGACTAATAGCAAGTTCATCAGTTCTGAAACCTCACACAGACATTAAAGATTTTCCACATAATTTTAGAAGGAGGTCAGCCCTGTAGCTCAGTGCTGGAAAGAGGCACAGCTGTCTAAGAATTTGGGAGGTAGGACCATATATGGTTTTAAAAAGAGCAGTCATGGCCAAGGTACTAATATCATTCTCAGCTTATCTTTGCTGACACGAGTACGTCTCCATAATGGTCCATTGCCCTGGAAGACCATCCTGCTTGGTAGACTTTAAAATTTAAAATGCTATTTAATTTGCAGGAGCCAAAACACGGAAGCAACCTAAATGTCCATCAACAAAATAAGGGATAAAGACGATGTGGTATAAACACATATAGTATAATATTGCTCAGACATAAAAAAGAATGAAATGAATGAAATAATGCCATTTGCAGCAACATGGGTGGACCTGGAGATGATCGTACTAAGCGAAGTCAGTCAGACAGAGAAAGACAAATAGCTACTTATATGTGGAATCTGAAAAAAAAAAAAAAAAAAAACAGAAAACAAAGCTATGATTACCAAAGGGGGTAGGGGATAGTGTGGGGATGGATAAATTAGAAGTTTTGGGTTAATAGATACGTGTTACTGTATATAAAAGGCTTCCCTGGTGGCTCAGACAGTAAAGAGCCCACCTGCAATGCAGGAGACCTGGGTTCTATCCCTGGGAAGATCCCCTGAAGGAGGGCATGGCAACCCACTCCAGTATTTTTGCCTGGAGAATCCCCCTGGAAAGCTAGAGTCCATGGGGTTGCAAAGAGTCAGACACAGCTGGGCAACTAATCACACAGCACTATATATATAAAATAGATTTTTAAAACGAGGATCTGTTGTATAGTACAGGGAACTATGCTCAGTATCTCATGTATATATATTTGCTGTATACCTAAAACTAACACTACATTGTAAATTAACTATACCTCAATTCTTAAAAATGTTTAAAAATTTTGGAACTTTATTGGAAATAGATTATAGCACTGTTTTTTTCTTTTTCTTTCTTTCTTTTTTTTTTTTTTTTTTTGGCCATGGGCTTGCTTGTGGAATCCTTCTTCCCTGACCATAGATTGAACCTGTGCCCCACCCCTCCCCAGCATTGAAAGCGCAGAGTTCTAACCCCTGGAACACCAGCAAAGTTCCAGAAGTAGATTTTAAACAAGAAACATTCTGAGGTCCTTTAGTCAAGGAATGTGTCAATATATTTTTAAAATACATTTCTTTGGCCAAGCATCAGGTTGAGTCTGCGGAGAGGCAGGAATACCTGTGAGACAGAGTAAAGCGAGGTGTTTCAACATGGACCTGGCCTTAGGAGATCTTGAACTGGTTGTATTCTGTGGATACAAGTCCCCAAAACTTCCCCTTCCATATTATTACCATCTTTCTAGGTTGGGGATCGTTAGTGTCCTGAGCTGCTGAAAGGAGAGTTATTCTCATATGTTAAATTTGAGGGCAAAGTCTCTGGGCACAGATGGGACCTGCTCTTACTGGATGGCAAGCTGTCAAATATTGGTGGGAGGTAGGTCCTTCTTTGATACCAATGGGAACTATGTTTGACTTGCCAGTTTGATACAAACAGTGCAGCAAGCTCCCTGGACTGGAAATGTGATGATTTGTGGGTGATTTCTTGGCTTCCACAT
Source organism: Ovis aries (assembly GCF_016772045.2). Lineage (NCBI taxonomy): Eukaryota > Metazoa > Chordata > Mammalia > Artiodactyla > Bovidae > Ovis > Ovis aries. The sequence goes on from NC_056076.1 coordinate 29,881,956, forward strand.
GGCCTTCAGAAATTGTTGACAAATATGACTCTTTCAGCTGGAGGTGAGAAAGGTCCCTGAAGCTGACACCCCTCCTGGTCTGGTTCACTAGTCACTAGTCTTGGTCCCACTGATGTCTGCTCAGAGCATCGTCTTCTGTCTTCATCCTTCCTAGACAATTGTCAAGATAGCCAAGATCTTCAGCCATTCTTCAAGATCTAAACTTTGTATCCAGGGCTCAGTACTGGATCCAAAAGATGATAATTTGATTGTTTGATTTTTTTAAAGATTTCTCCCTTGTTCTTTTCCCTAAGACAGTAGTTAGAGGACATGGAATTTATGGGGTGAAATAGGGCCGGAAATATCATAAGAAACAGAAAAATACAAGGACACAATGGCTAATATATAAAAATACTATCCTGCCCATTTTCAGAATTTGATAGTGTTTTTGAAATTTAAACTTAGAGGAAATGGGAAACTACAGCCCCTCCCAGTTTCACATTGAGCTTCTAACAGATTCTACTTCAAAAGTAGCATGTACTAATAGTCTTGCTTCAAACCTATAAGCATCCTCCAGTGGACATTATGTCAGGGAGAGCTGGATGGAATGAGTTTTGTCATGTGGTTCTTGTTACAATAAAGCAGTCAGAGAAGAGAGAATTCTGTACTCTGGATGCACTGTGCTTTAGAAATGAAAAAGGAAGGTTCTCCATAATAGGCATTTCCACTGGAGAGCAATCACAATGCCCGGTTGGTTCTCATGCTTTTGATAGTTCTTAACTGTATCTAACTCTCCTGATGAGTTCCTGTCTCAAGCTCACAGGTTAGTATTAACTTGGGCTGCAAGGAGGCAGATTCCTCTTGTTGAGAGAGTTATTTTGATCTGTACAATTTATCATTAAAACATTTCTGAAAGCCTATCTTGCAGCATTTTCCAAATCAAGTTCCATGGAATCCTGGTATCCAGTGAGATGTAAAAAGGTTTTGCACAGATAAAAGCAATCTGTAGTCAAAGTATTCAGTGATATTCTGCAAGCTTTACCTCTTATCATAAAGATTCAGAATTCAATTAACATATAAAAGGCTCAGAGAAAACCTACATGAAAGAAATCTGCCTAACTTTGATAAACCCTGTATATTCCAAACTTTGCAAATATAATCTTGGTTTTATTCATCTAGTATCAATGGGTATTACATGATCCACATTTTGAAAAAGGCTGCTGTATACAGATGACATAATTTACTAAGATATTTGATTCCATACATCCCTTAATAAATAAAGAAGGAATTAACTTCCATTTAGGACAAAAACCATACCATTTTCAGAAGTATGAAAACTCTTGTTAATTGGGGCAACTTTTTTGCATACTTAATTCATAATTTCAAGTGCTCTTTCAACAAACTGGAGAACTGAAGTTGGAAGATTGTGGCCCAGCTTAAATCCCATTGTGTGAACACAGGTGTCATTAAGTAAGTCATCAACTTTCTTTAAGGTAAGACACCCAGATAATAGATTCAAGAAAGTCAGGAGCAGAGGAGTCACATACAATTGGGTTGCATAGTACTCTGTGATCAGAGCAAGACTGTGAGGGGCTGACCCATGAAGCCCAGGGGCAAGTCAAGCCAGAGAACAAATACTAGAACATTAGACACAGGGAGGGGAAAAGACAGACAGAAGCAAGGGTTCAGGAACTAGACAAGCAAACTGAAGAGGAGGCACAAAGTACTAACAAAAATTGGAAGACTAGATTTACATGTATACACCATTGATACTATGGATAAAATAAATGGGCTTCCCTGGTGACTCAGATCATGGCATCTGGTCCCATCACTTCATCCAAATAGATGGGGAAACAGTGACAGACTTTATTTTGGGGGGCTCCAAAATCACTGCAGATGGTGACTGCAGCCATGAAATTAAAAGATGCTTACTCCTTGGAAGAAAAGTATTTTCCAAACAACCAACCTAGACAGCTTATTAAAAATCAGAGACATTACTTTGCCAACAAAGGTCCATCTTCAAAGCTATGGTTTTTCCAGTGGTCATGCATGGATATAAGAGTTGGACTATGAAGAAAGCTGAGCACCAAAGAATTAATGCTTTTGAAATGTGGTATTGGAGAACTCTTGAGAGTCCCTTGGACTGCAAGGAGAAACAACCAGTCCATCCTAGAGGAAATCAGTCCTGAATATTCTTTGGAAGGACTGATGCTGAAGCTGAAACTCCAACACTTTGGCCATCTGATACGAAGAACTGACTCATTTGAAAAGACCTTGATGCTGGGAAAGATTGAAGGCAGGAGGAGAAGGGACCAACGGAGGATAAGATGGTTGGATGGCATCACCGACTCAATGGACATGAGTTTGAGTAAACCCCGGGAGTTGGTGATGGACAGGGAGGCCTGGCGTGCTGTAGCAGTCCACGGGGTGACAAACAGTCAGACAAGACTGAGCGACTGAACTGAACTGAGCCCACTCCACTATTCTTGCCTGTAGAATTAATGGACAGAGGAGCCTCGAGGGCTACAATCCATGGGGTCGCAAAGAGCCAGACACAACTGAGTGACTAACACACATATGCACATAAAATAGATAACTAACGAGAACCTACTGTATAGCACAGGGAAATGTACTCAGCGCTCTGTGGTGACCTAAATGGGAAGGATATCCAAAAAACAGGGGATATATGTAAACATGTAGCTGATTCACTTTGCTGTACAGTAGAAACTAATACAACACTGTAAAGCAACTATACTCCAATAAAAATTTAAAAATACAAATAACCCTGTAGTAACAGAGAAGGCATAGCACCCCACTCCAATACTCTTGCCTGGAAAATCCCAGGGACAGAGGAGCCTGGTGGACTGCAGTCCATGGGGTAGCTAAGAGTCGGGCATGACTGAGCAACTTGACTGAGCGACTTCATTTTCACTTTTCACTTTCATGCATTGGAGAAGGAAATGGCAACCCACTCCCATGTTCTTGCCTGGAAAATCCCAGAGACAGGGGAGCCTGGTGGGCTGACGTCTTGGGGTCGCACAGAGTCGGACACGACTGAAACGACTTAGCAGCAGCAGCAGCAGCAACATCTGCTGTAATACATACCTTACAAAAGAAAACATTTCTGATGGGACAAATGACAGGAAGAGTGATTCTAAAGTCTAAGGGCTATAACTGGAGAAGGCAATGGCACCCCACTCCAGTACTCTTGCCTGGAAAATCCCATGGAGGAGGAGCCTGGTAGGCTGCAGTCCATGGGGTCACTAAGAGTTGGACATGACTGAGCAACTTGACTTTCACTTTTCACTTTTATGCACTGGAGAAGGAAATGGCAACCCAATCCAGTGTTCTTGCTTGGAGAATCCCAGAGATGGTGGAGCCTGATGGTGGGCTGCCGTCTATGGGGTCGCACAGAGTCGGACACGACTGAAGCAACAGCAGCAGTAGCAGCAGCAGCAAGGGCTATAACTGGTTAGTGGTTCATCTGAGCAGAGAAGGAAAAAGAAATTAAAATTAGGACCACAAAGATATGATAACACAGAAATTATCTGGATGTTCAAATAAGTTTGGAGGAAGAAGGATTCAACCACTTTTCATGATTGAGTTGTCAGTTTTGTAGAAATCATCTCAGATAGCTCATGATAATTCCATTTTGAACTTTTTCTCATTTACAAAGTAATAATCAGTTACAGGGCTTCCCTGGTGGCTCAGAGATTAAAGCGTCTGCCTGAAATGAGGGAGACCCGGGTTCCATCCCTGGGTAGGGAAGATCCCCTGGAGAAGGAAATGGCAACCCACTCCAGTACTCTTGCCTGGAGAATCCCATGGACGGAGGAGCCTGGTAGGCTACAGTCCATGGGGTTGGAAAGAGTCGGACATGACTGAGCGACTTCACTTCACTTCACTTCTTCAATCAGTTACATGGTAGAAATACCATATCAATGCCCAAGCACACCCAGCATGTGTCCTTCGTAAGAGATGAAAAATTAAGCATGAACACATTAATAAATACCAAATGCCAATTAATGGATGAATATTCCAATAAATATGAAGAGCCAACTTTTGAGCTGACATTACTATACACAAGAGTTAAACATAAAATATGAAGAATTTATCATATACTTATAAATGTATAATTGGTTTCAGTGAGTTGAGCAATGCTTTCTTGTTTTTTTTGATCTTATTTTTATTTTAGAAAAGTTTATTCTTACTTTAGGAAAGCCTTTGATTCTAACCCATGGATGACTATTAACACAAATTAAGAAAATTTGAAATGGACTTCCCTTGTGGTTCAGTGGTTAAGACTCTGAGCTCCCAAGGCAGGGAGCTCTAGTTGGGCAACTAAAATCCCACATGCAGCACATGGTATGGCCAATGAAAAAAATAATGAAATAAAATTGAGTTTAAGAAAAGAAAGTATGGTACTCACCAGGTTACTCTTTTCCAGGAATTTTAAAGCTACACGTGGCAGATTATTTTGATGACTTTGTGTTAGCCTGAGCAGATATATTAAATAGTATTTGGCAGAAGTTCATGCCAAGGTATCTCCTGATTAATAACTGATGACCTGATCAAAACGTTTATGGTATGTTAATCATATTACTGAAGAGCTTGTGTTAGATGAGTGTCTAAGATTTTGAAATTAAACCCAATATGATTTTTTTTTAAAGAATGTATCACATTTGCTAAAACACAATGACATTCAACAAAAACATGTGCAGGTTAATTTAGACAAGGAAAAGAATCTGAAAAGGAATAGGGAGTGTGGAAATAGTAATCGACCCTATGTATCAAAAAATGACCCCTGCCAGCATACTACAGATATATTAATATGATTAACTTATGAAGATAATTTCAGAGTATCTCAAAAGAGGGCTCTCAGAATTTGTTATGAGCAGACTTTGAAGAGAGTGTGTTCACACATATGGATCGTGTGAAAGTGACAACCTTAAAGGGGTGGAAACTGAGGACAATCTGAGAGGGTCTTGATTGGCAAATCAGTTGGTGTCTACAGACAGTGTATCTGTCAGGATTTGGTCAGGAAGACAGAAGCCACTTGATGCATCAGAGGCATAAATGTTTTTAAATGAGGAAACCTGGGCTTAAATAACTATTGAAAGAGCAGGGAGAGTAAGATCAGGAAAGCCACTCTGATGATTCCAGCCTGGAGCACTAAGGCCTGCGATCCTCCACACCAAGAAGGCAGATGTAGGGAGCCTCTAGTCCAAACACCCCTTTACTTGCAGTTGCCTTCGAAGATTAACCGCCATTCTTTTACTTCTACCTTTCAAAACTTACAGGAGAACTCACTGCTAAACTCTGTTCCAGCTTCATATAATGAATGAGATTCTGGGGAAGATACATCTTGGTCAAGAAAAAGCTGCTGGTGGGGCTTCCCTGGTGGCTCAATGGTAAAGAATCTGCCTGCCAATGCAGCAGACATGGGTTCAATCCGTGAGCCAGGAAGATCCCAGGTGTCGCAGAGCCACTAAGCTCCTGCTATTACCACGACTACTGAGCCTGTACTCCAGAGCCTGTAAGCTGCAACTACTGAAGCCCAAGCACCGCAGAGCCTGTGCTCTGCAACAAGAGAAGCCAGCACAATGAGAAGCCGAAACTAGAGAGTAGCCCCCACTTGCCCCATCTAGAGAAAGCCTGCGCAGCAGTGAAGACCCAGCACAGCCAAAAACATTAATTATATATAAAAAAAGAAAAAGCTGATACAGCAATCCAGCACAACTGACAAATGAAGACCCTACAAAGCAAAGAAAAAATATTGTATATGTTTCACCTGAGGAAGACAGGATATGACAGCTTTTCACAACATTTTTGACATGTTGTGAAACCAGGTTAAAATTCTTAGCTTATTGTTTGTTAATGACTGAGTCAATGACTGTCACAACAGTAACAAACAACCTCAACGCTTCAGATGGTGCAGTAACAAGTATTACATTTTACTCATGTGTGGATAGGTCTGCTGATCTCATCTGAGCCTGATAATTATTTCCAGGGAAGGTTTAGATCCAAGTCTGTTCTAAACAGTTACCTATGGTAGGCAGATTAATGGTTCCCCAAAGATGTTTGTACCCTACTCTCCAGAAACTGAATTACGTTAGTTTCATGGCCCAGAGCAATGAAGATGGCAAATGGAACTAGAATTGCTCATCAGCTGACCTAGAGAGGAAGACATTATCCTGCATCATCCTGGATCACCTGGGTGGGTACACTGTAATAATTTCAAGGGTCCTTAAGAGTAGAAGATGGAGGAAGGTGAGACAGGGAACCAGAGAGAGAGCCGCATGAGGAGAACTTGGCTTGACGTCACTGGCTTTGAAGGGAGAAAAGAGAGTTGAACCAAGGAACGTGGGCACCTTCTAGAAGCAGGAAAGAGCAAGGAAATCTTTTTCCTAGAAACTCCAGGAGGAATACAGCCTTCCAGACAGCTTAATCTTAGCCGAGTATAACCCATTTTGATTGAGAAAATCAGATTAAAAGGAAAAAAGATTTTATTTATTTTAAAGTTTATTTTTAACTGGAAGATAATTGCTTTATAATGTTGCATTGGTTTCTTCCATACATCAACATGAATCAGCCATAGGTATACATATGTCTCCTTTCTTCCACCCCTCTAGGTTGTCACAGAACATTGGGTTGAGCTCCCTGGGTCATAGAGCAAATTCCCACTGGCTATCTATTTTACATATGGTAATATATATGTCCCCTTGCTACTCTCTCAATTCCTCCCACCCTCGCTTTCCCCCCACTGGGTCCACAGGTCTTTTCTGTATGTCTGCATCTCTATTCCTGCCCTTTGAGTAGGTTCATCAGTACCATCTTTCTAGATTCCATATATATGTGTTAATATATGATATTTGTTTTTCTTTTTTGGACTTGCTTTACTCTGTATAACAGGTTCCAGGTTCATTCACCTCATTAGAAATGACTCAAATTTGTTTTTTGTTTTTTTTTTAATGGATGAATAATAATCCACTGTGTCTATGTACCACAACTTCTTTATCTGTTCATCTGCCAATGGACATTCACATCCCTTCCATGTCCCAGCTATTGTAAATAGCGCTGCAGTGGGGTACATGTGTACATGTACACTGGAGTACATGTGTTTTAGAATAGTTTTCTCGGGGTATATGCCCAGTAGTGGGATTTTTGGGTCATAGTTTTATTCCTAGCTTTTTTTTTTTTTTACGAAATCTCCATACTCTTCTCCATAGTGGTTTTATCAATGTACACTCCCACCAACAAGTGAAAAAGGGTTCCCTTTTCTCCACATCCTCTCCAGGATTTCTTGTTCGTAGGTTTTTGAAGAAGGCCATTCTTACTGGTGCCAGATGATTTGTTGTTGCTGTTGTTTAGTCACTAAGTCGTGTCTGACTCTTTGCAACCTCATGGACTGCAGCACGCCAAGCTTCCCTATCCTTCACCACCTGCCAGAGCTTGCTCAAACTCATGTCCATTGAGTCAGTGATCCCATCCAACCATCTCGTCCTGCCTTCAATCTTTCCCAGCATCAAGGTCTTTTCTAATGAGTCAGCTCTTTGCATCACGCAGCCAAAGTGTGAGGTGTGATTGTAATTTTGGTTTGCCTTTCTCTAATAATAAGTGATGCTGAGCATATTTTCATGTGTTTATTAGCCATTTGTATGTCTTCTTTGGGGAAATGTCTGTTTAGGTCTTCTGGCCATTTTTCAATTACGTTCTGGTTTTTCTGATAATGAGCTGACTGAGCTGTTTGTATATTTTGGACATTAATCCTTTATCAGTTGCTTCATTTGCTTCAATTATTTTCTCCCATTCTGAGGGCTGTCTTTTCATCTTGTTTATGGTTCCTTTTGCTGTGGAAAAGCTTTTAAGTTTAATTAGATCCCATTTGTTTATTTGGTGCGGGGGGGAAACAGATTTTAAAAAGAGATGATTACTCTGACATATGACAAGGATAGAAATTCAGGAACTCAGAGGTGTTGGGTAAATCGAATTCTGCACATTTCATCCTCAGGAATCAAGAATGGAAGGGAGAAAGATTGAGAGAGAGAAATTAAGGAATCATAGAGACTCCTGAAAGAGGTAAAGAAGATGTTTGGTGGCAATCAGATAAGAAAGCAGCTGAATTTCTCTATCACAGTCCTTTTCCCATTAAGTTTTGTATTGAGGGGAGGAATAACATCTTTTTAGCCTCTCTTAATACAATGCTAATTATATATACACAGTATACATCAGAAAAGGCAATGGCACCCCACTCCAGTACTCTTGCCTGGAAAATCCCATGAACGGAGGAACCTGGTAGGCTGTAGTCCATGGGGTTGCTAAGAGTCGGACACGACTGAGTGACTTCACTTTCACTTTTCACTTTCATGCATTGGAGAAGGAAATGGCAACCCACTCCAGTGTTCTTGCCTGGAGAATCCCAGGGATGGGGGAGCCGGGTGGGCTTCAGTCTATGGGGTCGCACAGAGTCAGACATGACTGAATCAACTTAGCAGCAGTAGCAGCAGCATACATCACATGTAATATATAATCTACTTTATACAGAATTATATAGAACAATAAAGTACATTGATTAAAAATATAATGTACAGTATAATTTATGCTTATATTATAACATTATTATGGCATACATTATAAATATATATATATTGAGGAAGAGCTTCTCAGTGAAATTTCTCTGTAGATATTTTATTTCTCTCCTAAGCTGTTCTTAATAAGCAAGGTTTCTGAGAGCAATTTGACCTCAAGGGTTAATTTTTAAAGCTACATTTCAAGGTTTCCCTTTTAAAAATTCATCTTTCTTATGAATAAATACTGCAGAATAAGGCAGCTGATGTGATCAGTTACCCGAGATATGTCCTCAGTCATGGGAAATTCTCTCTGGAAGTTTCTTCCATCTTTCAAAGTGAAGCTGGATGAAGAGAAGCCTGTATTCACCCATTGAAATATCAGGGGAAATTTTGGTCTTTTAATGAAAGGAATGATTTTCCATTCCATTTATTTCTCTCCCCTTGTGTGTATGTATGTATGTACACACACACACACACACACACACACACACACACACACACACACACACACACATCATCATCATCATCATCCATAGATCTCCCCCCTAGAGTCCTACTCAGTTATTTCTCTCGCTACCATCTATTTTCCATTTCTGCTGGAAATGCCCTCTGTCTTTCTGACCCCAGTGGCTTAGTGGGTAAAGATTCTGCCTGCAGTGCAGGAGACACAGGACATGGGTTCAATCCCTGGATTAGAAAGATCACCTGGAGGAGGAAATGGCAACCCACTCCAGTATTCTTGCCTGAAAAAATCCCATGGACAGAGGGGAGCCTGGTGGGCTACAGTCCAACGTGCGGCAAAGAATTAGATGCAACTGAGCAATGGTGCACCCAGCAAAGACAACCTACTGCATAGCACAGGGAGTCTACTCAGAGCTCTGTGGTGACCTAAACCGGGAGGAAATCTAAAAAAGAGGGGATACATGTATACCTGTAGCTAATTAACTTTCAAAATAGGCCAGACTGTGAGGTATGAACTGGAAACCCGAGCTTTCTCCTTTGTATGTAAAATTCTTGGTCATGTGTGCATTTATGTATGTATGTTACATCAAGAAAGATTCTTCATGGATATTTACCAGTCCTAATGGTTTCCTCAGATTGTTTTCCATAATGAAAAAAATAGCAATTGGAATTAAAAAATAAAATTTGAATGAAAAAGCAGATATTGTTTTAAACCTTGTGTTAAAAAGCTCTAGGTTATCAGGATTCTTTCATCATGACAACCTTAAAATATGCAATCTGTGAGCAGCAATAGGCTTCTTATCATTTAAAAGGTTAAATTGTAAGGGGCTGAAGAGGCTGACTTTTCCAGCTTAGGGCAGAGTGGAGAATTTATTACATAGTCATGATCTCATTTAGTATGCAGGGTAAATAGCCTCATTAAGAAGATAATGTTAAGGAGATTCTCCAGGTTTCCAGCAGGGTCAGAGAAGTCAACTGAAGGGGAGGGGGAAGTCAGTCAATGGAAATAGGCCTTGGATGAGGCTGTGCTCTCAACCTGTTTGCTGCCTATAAACTGAGTCATTTTGCGAATGGTATCCATGAGGGAAGGAGGAAAGCCCTGTTAGGAGATGGAGATGCAAACAACACTCCAGCATTTCTTCAGAGGTCATGTGCATGAAATCAAGACAGCCAATGGAGGAAATCTGAAAGCCAAAAGTGAGAACCTGTAGGGAAGGTCATTTTTGCGGTCCCCACCTGTCTTTGTTGTACATTGTAGGCATGCTCAGTCATGTCTGACTCTGATTCTTTGTGACCCCATGGAGGGTACCCATTAGGCTTCTCTGTCCTTGGGATTTCCCAGGCAAGAATACTGGAGTGGGTTGCCATTTCCTTCTCCACGGGATCTTCCTAACCCAGGGATTGAACCTATGTCTTTCGCATCAGCAGGTGGATTCTTTACCACTGCACCACCTGAGAAGCCTGTCCCCACTTGTCTTTATCTTGTATGAAACCCCTTCAACTCCCAGCACAAATGACATCTACTCTGAATGCCCCCCTCCAAACTTTGAGTGCAGGAATCTTTACACAACTCGATTGATGGTCTAGGGCCCCATGTGGGCATGATCTTGACCTTTCCGTTCTTCTGAAGCCCACATGCTGTCTCTGGAGCCCTTTGGGCTTACCCTCTCTGGCTCACCCTCCAACCCCTCCTGCTAAGACTTAGCTGCCCTCCTCTCAGAGCTTCATAGGCTTCGCTTAACAAGGTGACAGGGAAGAGAGGCTGATGTCTGCAGATAGGCCAAATGGAGAAGCCCAAGGGCCCACAGCCCACAGGGCCATCAGTGGTCCCTCTCCTTCAGGGAACAAATGTATCCCAAAGGTGGGCTTCTGGAGGCGACTCTTTCTCTGGGGCTTTCTCTCACAAAAAATTTTCAGAAATATTTCTGAGCAAGTGGGTTCCATTTGGTAGGAGAGAAGAAAGACGATTGTTGTTTAGTCACTAAATCGTGTTCGACTCTTTGTGACCCCATGGTCTATAGCTTGCAGGCTCCTTTTTCCATGGACTTCTGCATGCAAGAATACTGGAGTGGGTTACCATTTCCTCCTTCGGAGGATCTTCCTGAGCCAGGGATTGAATCTGAGTCTTTTGCATTGAAGATGGATTCTTTACCATGAGCTGCCTGGGAACCCCAGAAAGACAATAATTTTTGGCGCTAAGTAAAAAGAATAGATGGTGAAACAGTTCTTCTAGGCTAGTAACTATCTTTCTAAGGCCTTCAGAAGACCCAGTTTTAAAGGTCTCAAGATACCAGTAAATATAAAAAATGGTAATAACTTCCTCCATGCTAACACGTTGGGAGAATGGCCTAATTTTCCAGGAAAGGGGCTTCTACTGATTTTTTTTAAAAGGTAAATCTCTAATATGCCAATAGCACAAAATGATTGGATAAACTTTATTGGACAGTCAGTCACATGATACTGGCATTTAAATTTGGTAGGAAACTTTCAGGGGCTAGTTAATTTTGCTCAACTATATCTGTGACTCTGCTTGTAACTCTGGGTGCTAATTTTAAAAAGAAGAGATGTAAAAATGATCTCACATTTACATACCATTAACCACCATAATAGGGTAAGAATGAACTTAGGGAGCTTGCAGATTGCAGAGTTACTGCCTTGTGGGTAGACAGGGAACCATAAAAATGTCACGGCCAAGTAAAAATGAATGAAGCTTTAGTTCCAATTCCTCTGTGGAGGCTTGCCATTGTAATTTCAGTGCCCTGATTTTTGAAGGAGAGTAAACTAGAGCGTCTTAAGATGGAATTCATTTTGCTATTTGAGGCTTTCAGTTATTTTATTCTATGACTTTTGGAACATGCATTCCTGGCTTATGATAAGAAAAATGGGTAAAATGCACAGAAATAAACCAAGGCAAGTAGACCTTTATGGTGTAGCCTGTATTGGCTATTTTTGAGTCTGAGAACTCTACCAGAGGAGAAAACCACTGTGTGCATGACAGTCTCTGGGTCCATCCACATCTCTACAGTGACTTACAGTGAAGTAAGTCAGAAAGAGAAAAACAAATATCATATATTATGCATATACCTAGAATATAGAAAAATGGTACAGATGATCTTATTTGCAAAGCAGAAACAGAGACCCAGATGTGGTGATTGAACATACAGACACCAAGGAGGAAAGAGGGGTGGGGTGAACTGAGAGATTGGGATTGACATATGTATACCATTGATACTATATATAAAATAGATAACTAATCAGAAATCATTGAAAAAGACTCTGATGCTGGGAGGGATTGGGGGCAGGAGGAGAAGGGGACGACCGAGGATGAGATGGCTGGATGGCATCACTGACTTGATGGACTTGAGTCTGAGTGAACTCCAGGAGTTGGTGATGGACAGGGAGGCCTGGTGTGCTGTAATTCATGGGGTCGCAAAGAATCGGACACGACTGAGCAACTGAACTGAACCGAACTGAATGAGAACCTACTGTATAGCACAGAGAACTCTACTCAGTGCTCTGTGGTGACATAAATGAGATAGAAATCCAAAAAAGAGGGGATATATGTATACGTATAGCTGATTCATTTTGTTGTACAGTAGAAACTAACACAATATTATAAAGCAATTATATGCCAATGAAAAATTAAAGAAAAAAAGAAAGAAAGATAGAAAAACAGACTTCTCTGGTGGTCCAGTGGTAAAGGTTCATTCCCTAGTTCGGAAATGAAGATCTCACATGTCTCAAGGCAACTGAGCCACACCGTCACAACTAGAGAGAACCCTGAGCACCACAGTGAAGAGCTCGTGCACTCCAACGAAAGATCCCTCGTGCTGGATCTAGGCCCCAATGCAGCCAAAAAATAAACAAATAAATATATATATATATATATTTTTTTTTAAGAAAACCACTCTTTTGCTTCCATTGTAATCAAATAGCTGGCAGATAATCCCTCCCTTAATCTGTATTGAAGGGGAAAAAAATTAGGGAAGAATACAATGATAATATGAAGAGATAGAAAAGCTACTTCCTGGATTTGGAACTACACATCTTCATGCCAGCTATGAAGATCATAGCCACTGGCTAGCATCTTCTGCCACAACAGATTTAACAGTCTTGAAGAAGATAGAAAGACAGAACCTCTACACCACTATCTGCCTCCTCCAACTGCCCACCACTCCTCACTTCAGTATTTGGACCAGGTAGAAACTTGGCAGTTTATAGTGTCCTATTACATATAAGGTTTTTTTTTTTTTTTTTTACTTAACTGAAGTTTAGTTGATGTACAATATTATATAAGTTATAGGTGTATGATATAGTGATTCACAATTTTAAATGTTACACTTAATTTATAGTTACTGTAAAATATTGTCTATATTCTCCATGTTGTACAATGTGTCCTTGTAGTTTATTTTACACATAACATTTTGTGCTTTGAAGTAGCCCAAACACTGTTGAACACCATCACCTTCCTCTCTCCCATGCCATACACAGCATTACTTCATTCTGTATCCACACAGAAATCAAAATGCACAGAAACAGGAAGGAAGTATCAATAGAACAAAACAGGAAGTCAAGCATTAATTCCTGAGAGGTACATTTTGAACATGGAAAATGCCACTGTTAATGCTAAAAGGTGTAAAACTTCAGGTAGCAGTGAATGTTGGAGATTAAAATTGTGTGTTTGATTAGTTCAGATGACCAGGAAGATAATCCCCAGGAGATTTAGAAAAACCTCCCCTCAGCTGAGCTGTATTATATAAAAACCTTTCAGACACTCATACAAATCATTCCTGAACTGCCTCTGCTTTGACCTCATTTCATCTCCATTTCTGACACAAAGTCCCTAAACATTTCCACATCATTTCCTCCTGTCCAATTAGAGTTAACACTCTAGGTGGGGACTAAAGCTTTTGGATCACTGGGTTTATTATAACCGGTGGAATATCATGCTCCTGTTTTAAAGCGTGTTGCTAAACTCTCATCATTTCCAAAATCCTGAATAAGATCATTGTAATATTTCCCACCTGGTTCAAAGGGGACCTAATCCTTGTAACAGGAAGGAAAACAAAGAGTTGACTACACAAAAACTGTGTTAATCAGGGGAGAAATGCAAGCCTCGCTAAGTTCTATGTTATGTAAAAGGTGGATAATAGTATTTTTACACAGCTGTGTGATAAAAATTAACTATAATAAAGTAGTTAGCACACTACTTGTTGTAGAGTAAAATCTCAATGAAGTAACAACTATTCTTATTAATAAAATAGGCTATGAAATAAAAAGTTGAGACTATATATGTGTGCTCTGTCATGTCCAACTCTTTTGCGATCCTGTAGACTATAGCCTGCCAGGCTCCTCTGTCCAAGATATTTCCCAGGCAAGAATACTGGACAGGGTTGCCATTTCCTTCTCCAAGGGATCTTCCCGACCCAGGGATCGAACCCCCATCTCCTGCATCTCCTACATTGGCAGGCTGACTCTTTACCACCAAGCCACCAGGAAGCCCTCAAAGGATAATACATAACTTTAAACATATTTTAGCAATACAGAATGGAAATAAATGAGCTAAGCATAAAAAAAGTTAACATGTATACTATCATGTAAGAAACGAGTCACCAGTCTATGTTCAAATAATATTTTCTTTTTTTAATTAAAAAATTTAAAGAAAAAGAAAAAAAAGAAAAATGTTTAATATAAAAAGTCGGTATAAAACTAAATAGAAATCACTGCATGAGAAAACACAAAAACTGGAAAATTAATGTAGTTTCTATACTAATACTTTGAAACATCTCATTAAATGGGGAAAATATTTTCAAGTCTCATCAATCAAACCCAGAAAATGCAAATGCAAATTAGCATATAAAAAGTCATATAAGCAGGTACTGAGGAAATTGTAGCAATTACATGGAAAATAGAATAAAATATAACATAAAATTTTAAAATATCATTGATACAGATAATTTTCTAGAAAAAAAAAAAAACCTAACAACACAATAACTGATGTAACAAGCCAGTGTACATGCTCCATCACTTCAGTCATGTTCAACTCTTTGTAACCCCACCATGTACTGTAGCTCACCAGGCTCCTCATTCCAAATTCTCCAGGAATTTGGAATTCTCCAGGCAAGAGTACTAGAGTGGGTTGACATGCCCTCCATCAGGGTAAGAAGTCTACACTTAACTAATCCAATAACCACCTCAACTCCGCCTGGTTCTATCAGTTTCCACCATTGCTCATCTAGTCCAGGGATTGACAGGATTTTTCTGTAAGTGTTAATTGCTCAATTGTGTCCAACTCTTTCCAACCCCAGAGACTTCACCCTTCCAGGTTCTTCCATGGGATTTCCCAGGCAAGAACACTGGCGTGAGTATCCATTCCCTTCTCCAGAGGATCTTCCCAACCCAGGGATCAAACCCAGTTTTCCTGCATTGCAAATAAATTCTTCACTGGGGAAAAAAATTAATATTTTAGGATCTACAAACCAGTAATCCTTTATTTAAACTGCTCAATGCTGTCATTGTAATGGGGAAGCAGTCATAGATACTGTAAATTAATGAACTTCGCTATATTTCTACAAAACTTTATTGACAAAAACAAGTTGGGAGGGGGTAGATTTGGTCTGTGAGCCAGTTTGTAGATCCTTGATCTAGTTCAAGTTCCTAGCATCCCTCCCCAAATTAGATCAGTAGCTTTCCAAGTTACCAGCAACACTCCCCAGATTAGATCAGTAGCCTTCCAACTAGTTTACTTGCACTGCAAAGCAGCAACCCCACACTGTTCTTCATACTGCAGAAAGCCATATCTAATTAGGTAACAGGCTTCTGATTTCCCCTTAGCATTTTTAATACATTTGTTCTTAGGATAAAGGCAGAAAGGTAGTCCACAATACCCTGAACTGCCTGGCCCCCATCTGCCCATCATGTAAGGTTTGTTTTCAGTCCTTTCCACCACTCTGCTTCCTTCCACCACAGGACCCTTGAATATGTTTGTTTGTTTTACCTAAATGCTGCTACTGCTCCTCTTCCTTAATTAACATCTGATAACTTATACCCCAGAGAAGGCAATGGCACCCCACTCCAGTACTCTTGCCTGGAAAATCCCATGGATGGAGGAGCCTGGTAGGCTGTAGTCCATGGGGTCTCTAGGAGTCGGACATGACTGAGCGACTTCACTTTCACTTTTCACTTTCATGCATTGGAGAAGGAAATGGCAACAACCCACTCCAGTGTTCTTGCTTGGAGAATCCCAGGGACAGGGGAGCCTGGTGGGCTGCCATCTATGGGATTGCACAGAGTCAGACACGACTGAAATGACTTAGCAGCAGCAGCACCAACTTATACCCCAGCTCACATACACCCCAGTTCATTTCCTCAGCTAAATCATTCCCTCATTTCCCTGCCTATTATAAGATTTCTGGCTTTTCCTAGCACTACATTGTTTGAACTGCAAATAAATATATTTGTTGCTCTTGGATCCCTGTGTGTCTCTGCACTAGATTAAATGCTCCAGGAAAGCAGAAGATATTTCAAGTCTTTTGGCTACTTTGTCCTTATTACCTAGCATCATATCTGGTACATAACAGGAGCTCAATAATTATTTGTTGAATGAGCAAACGAAAACTGCAAAAACGCATAAGTGAATCATGGAGTATATTTAAACACATCAGATAAATACTTTCGTTAAAGATTCAGAGGCTAGTTATAAAATGATTTGTTTCAACTTTAGTAGTTCCCAGGCTTATTAAGTTTCAAAGAAGAAAATAATTGGGAAGATGACCCAATTTATTTTATAAAATCAGCATCAACTTACATTAAAACATAACAAGAAAAAGACATGCTGGGACTGTATTTTCACAATATACTTTCTTGACTGATTTGACCCAGTCATCAGGATTGTTTAAGCTTTCCAGGTGATTTCAACCTGCACCCAAGGCTGAGATCCATACATCTAGGTAGTCCTACCTGGAGCAGGATGGGAAGAAGTGGGTGGCTTATGATAACCTTGGGTCACTGATATCAAATTTAGACATTTACAGTGAAGCAAATCTCTGCATGCTAAGTCACTTCAGTCATGTCCAACTCTTTGTGACCCCATGGACTATAGCCTGCCAGGCTTCTCTGTCCAGTGGGAATCTCCAGGCCAGAAAACTGGAGTGGGTTGACATTTTCTTCTCCAGGGGATCTTTCTGACCCAAGAATCGAACTCAAGTCTCTATGTCTACATTGGCAGGTGGGTTTTTTACCACTATCGCCACCTGGGAAGCAAACCTCTAGTCATGTGTTTATTATTATTATTAAACACTACATTTATAAGTATATAAATGTAGTATAGTGTCAACACTGGGATGACAAGATTAGGATATATTTTTATTTCTCCAATTACTTTGAGAACCAGGGCATGTCAATCCAAGAATAGCTAGACAGAACAATAGAACAAAAGAGCCTTGAATTCTATGCTGGCCTATATAGAATTTATTTTAAGATAAAAGTGATTTAACAAATCAGTGGCAAAATAAATGATTATTCAATAAATGGTCCTTAAAAATTGCTTAACTATTCAGAAGACAGTGAAGATCTCTATCTCATATAATAATACAAGTAAATTCTAGTTTAATGTAAAAAAAAGAAACTGTAAAACAATCTGAAGTTTAAAAATGGTGAATATTTATTTCATATCATGTGAAGACTTCCTAAAGCATAAAAGTACTGACATAAATAGAAAATAAAAATATCAATGACTTGTCTATAAAAAAATCCATTCTTACATATAGCATATTTTTACATATAACATATATAATAGATTAAAAGACAATTTTTAATAAATGTGGCAGAGTTAAATTTCCTTCATATGTAAAGAGATCTTAAAATTTGTTTTAAAAATTATTAAAACTTAGAGAAAATAAGCAAAGAGCATCATGTGAATGAAAACAAAATTAGAAAGTTGCTGATATATTAAAAAGTATGTCCAGTTTCCCTAAGTTACAAAAATTGCCATTACAATAAAGAGAGATTATTTTTCAGGTATAGAGGTGGTCTACTTTTTCTTTCCTGAATGATAATTCTCAGTGTTAAAGAGGTCAAAGTGCAGTGTTTGCTTTTATGTATGGTCAGTGACAGTGTAAATTAATAAACTTTGAAGAAAGCAAATTAGGAACTAAAAGTCCTTAGAAATTGTAATTTTGGCCCAGTGATAACTCTTCTAGAAATTTATTATGTGCAATAATATTTATTGCTGAGTCATCTGTAGTAGGGAAACATTGAACCACCCTAAATAATAATGTGAGAATGGTCAAAACAAAATAACGTGTTCCTTATGACTTAATATTATGCATTCATTCAAATTTATGCTACTGAAATCTCTGTCAAGATCACTGGGAAATGTCCAGGACTGAATCAAGGTATAACAGAGCATGAACTAATCAAGGTATTAAAACTCTGTATGGTGGGTGTATTTATGGATGTGTGTGTGTGTGTGTGTGTGAGTGAGAGAGAGAGAGAGAGATTAATGTGTCAACAACAGATCTCTCTGAATCAAAAAAAACTAAAATTGATTTTCATTTTATTCTCTTTAGTTGTCTTTATTTCCCAAATTCATTCAGGGATCATTTTTAAACAGAAATATACATATATATATTCAAAAATAAAGAAATATATAAACATGAATATATTCTCAGATACCATTTCCTTTTATTCTTTTTTTCCCTCCTCTACTGGTGTGAATTAGCCCAAAAAAGAGAGGAAACAACAACTGATAAATTCAGGTAATAGTCTGGTTTTGATGTTTGTATTACAGTCCTTTCTCTCTTTTTTTTAACATTGAGTTTAAGCTTTGCAGTCATGTTTGGAAAAGAGACTCCATCATGAATCATGTATGTGGGATGCTGATGTTTATCAGACAATAATATTTAACCATTATCTTTCTAGATCTAATTGACAAAATGTGACAGTTTCACAAAATATACCTTTTACTGAAGATGACAGAAGACCAAGCTAAGGCTATCGTGAAGCAGCGGCACATTGGGTTGGGTGGGTATTTCAGTGACACTTAAGGATCTATACTGTGAAAGGAGAACTAACTCAATCTTTCAAAGTTTCTTTCACTCTTACCTCGGGATAGTCCAAATGACCAACCTTATTGTGAAATAAAGCAAACTTCTGGACATCTTCAAAGCCTTATGTTTCATGAAAAAACTTCAAGTTCTGATATGGATTGGGAAAATCTCATGAGGTTGTGTCATTTAGCTGAATTCTCTCTATATTTGAAATCTTCTAATATACACTGTCTTTGCAGCATAGTATTAGACCTCAACTTTGTCACTGCCTTTCAAATTATATTTCTTTTTAGCTATTAGCAGATTTGATTTTGGATGAAATGTCAAAAGAGGAACAGGAGCTCCTCCCAGCTCCTATGCCCATAGCTTTCAGTATTCTTGGAAGACGCATTTAACAACAAAGTTTTTATAGACATGTGGCAATGCTGTTATCTTGCTTGGCACAGTGGTGTTCATTCCTTGACATTGACAGCACAGACTTGTCAAAGTACCTGGCAAGTAAAATGAGTTCCTCTATCACTCTGAGGTTTGAGAGGAGTTCCCAAGGTAGAGATGATCTTTTCCAAGAGGACTTCAGCCACAAAAGAGGCAGTAGCCTGTCTGCAAGGAAAGGCTTTATTCAGTCCAGTTTGAAAACATACAGACCATAAATAAAATATATTTATATCCATGAAACAAAGGAAGTTGTATGAAATCTGCCCAAATACTTGGAACGGTCTATTATGCAGTTTAAAATGGCCAGGGGCTATTATACAGGCTTCCCTGGGTTGTTTTCAAGTGAGATGAGTGAAGTAGGTACTTTTTTAGCCTTGTTAACATTTTACACCAATACTGGTTCATGAGGTGACTATCTCAGGTGGCACAGAGGTAAAGAATCTACCTACTAATGCCAGAGGCACAAGAGACAAAGGTTCAATCCCTGGGTCAGGAAGATAACCTGGAGAAGGCAATGGCACCCCACTCCAGTACTCTTGCCTGGAAAATCCCATTGGCGGAGGAGCCTGGTGGGCTGCAGTCCATGGGGTCGCGAAGAGTTGGACATGACTGAGCGACTTCACTTTCACTTTTCTCTTTCATGCATTGGAGAAGGACATGGCAACCTACTCCAGTGTTCTTGCCTGGAGAATCCCAGGGACGGGGGAGCCTGGTGGGCTGCTGTCTGTGGGGTCGCACAGAGTTGGACACGACTGAAGCGACTTAGCAGCAGCAGCAGCAGCAGCAGCTTCTTCTGCAGTCACAAAGACTTGGACACAACTGAGCAACTAAGCAGCAGCAGCAGAGCTTCCTCTTTTTATCAAACAAACAATTCAACAATTGTTGAATCTCCAATCTTGTTTTTCCTTTTCTGAAGCCAATTGTTGGGCTTCACTAGCCAGTTTTTAAAGTTATCATTTATGGAAATATTCCTTTGAACCATGACAATGTTTTGGCTGCTGTTAGTCTCTTTAAGGGTAGCATTCTTTGCAGAACCATCAGCAAAGTGATTTCCATTAGCTTCCAGGGAATCAAGTTAAAAAAGTTCTGTAGTCTCTTAACACCAGCTAAAGTGGTAGGAAAAAGTGTTGCATCCAGTGATTCTTGAACATAAGGGCTGTTTTACATTTATTTCCTCTGGAAGCCAGGAAGCCATCTTTCTTCAACCACATTCCAAAACCATGAGCTACTGCAAAAGCATGTCTACTATCAGCATAAATATTGTCCGCCTTTTTTCTTGCCCAAAGTACAAGCCCATGAAGAGTGTGTAATTCAGCCCATTGGGCCAAAGTAGACATTGGTAAAAATGCTGCCTCAACAACATCATAAGGAGTAGCAATAGCATATTAGCACAATATTTGCTATTTTCACCTCAATGGCAACCCACTCCAGTGTTCTTGCCTGGAAAATCCCATGGACGGAGGAGCCTGGTGGGCTGCAGTCCATGGGGTGGCTAGGAGTCCGGCACGACTGAGCGACTTTACTTTCACCTTTCACTTTCGTGCATTGGAGAAGGAAATGGCAACCCACTCCAGTGTTCTTGCCTGTAGAGTCCCAGGAACGGAGGAGCCTCGTAGGCTGCCGTCTATGGGGTCGCACAGAGTCGGACATGACTGAAGCGATTTAGCAGCATCAGGCAAAGTCAATGTTACCCAGTGAAATTTCCTGCTGATCTTCACAAGGTGTCAGGAGGCAGTCTTCAGCAGTGAAGAGGGACTTCATCAGTGACGGGAGGGAGAAGAGTAGTGGGTTAAGGTTATCACAACACACACACACTCACACAAAAAGTGAGGAGCGGTTACCTAAAGGAAATCATAGGAAGAGAGGGAGCTGGCTGAGAAATATTGAGTGTGATGAGAATTCAGGAGAACTTCTGCTGCATGAGGTCCACACATGGCTACAGAGGACCCCACAATGATTTTCTTGGTGGCCTTAATGCTTATAAGGTCAGTAGCTATAATGGCTCTAAGGTGAGGGATATTCCTGTGCCACAGGTCCAGTTGCTGCCTAAAATACCCTAGGCATCAATGGTTTGCTTTGTTTTTTTATTCCCTCCCTTTTCATACAAAAAAGAGAATCTGATCATTGGGATGACCAAGGTCAGCTGGGTTCATCAAAATTTCCTTTATGAGGGCTTCCCTGGTGGCTCAGTGGATAAGAATCCACCTGCCAACTCCAGAGACACAGGTTCCATCCCTGGTCTGGGAAGATTCCACATGGACAACTAAACCATAACTACTGAACCTGCACTAGAGCCTGGGAGCCACAAGTACTGAGCCCATGTGCTTCAACTACTGAAACCCACGCACCCTAGAGCCTGTGTTCTGCAGCAAGGAAAGCCACACGGTGAGAGGCCCTCACACCGCAACTAGTGAGTAGCCCTGCTCGCCGCAGCTAGAGAGAAGTCTGTGCAGCAAAGAAGACCCAGCACAGCCTAATAAATAAATTAATAAAAATCTTCTTTAAGGCCTTGAAGGCTGTGTCATCTGGTTCTTCCAACTGGCTTGGGGTTGTCATACTGTTGAGTAAAATAAATAGAGGTTTATCTGTAACAGCGAATGTTGGAATTCAATTTCAACAAGCAAACTACCTCGAGAATGTCTCACAGTTGGCACTTAGTTTTGGGTTCGGGGAAACTCAGGACCCCATGAAGTCTCCCTGGATCTAGGTGTAGTTGTTACTCTAACATCAAATGCCCTTATGTTGAAACTGGGTTTGGGCACACTGCAGATTTTCTTTGGTGACCTTGTGTCTCTTTAAGACTAAAAATCTTAGCAAGTGTCTTCTTGAAAAGAGGCTTGAGAAGAAAAGCAAAGAGGTAAATCCTCAACATCTTGCAACAAATTAGAACCTCAAGAGAACTTTATATCCTCCAGATCAGCCTCTAGGATTTTCAAGAAATAAAAAAGACTTTTCAGTAAAACCCTGAGGCATTACTGTCGAAGTGAATTGTCGAAGTGAATTCTTTTTCTTGCCAAGTGAAGGTGAAAAAGTATTGGCTAGCTTCATCAATAGGAATACTAAAGAAGACACTTTGTAAATCAATTCCAGTAAAGAATTTACTTCAGATAGGAATGGATATTAGTAGCATATGAGTTAGGAATAAGCAACAGGGTGTCAAGGGATAACAATGTTATTTGTTGCTCAGCTGTCATAAAAAAAAAATTAAAAAATCCTCCACCCTTATCATTAGGTTTTCTAGCTTGTAAAATTGGAATGCAACAGGGGTAGTATCAGAAAGACTAAACCTTTAAAAATATCTTGAATAAATCCTGGAGAACTTCAAATACAAACGTGATGTGAACTTGGATCCAGGAGAAAGAGGTACCTTCAAACCCCAGGGCTTGTGAGAAAGCATGAGTGACTGTGAGCTAAACTGTGGATACCACACCTTTTTTCTCACAAGTCCCAAAGCTGTCAGAGGAATTCTCTGATTCCTACATAGGCCACTAAAATGTTGACTTAAAATACAAAGACTTCCAGTTATTTCTCCTACAAAGATGAATCTATTCAAGATGAGCAGAGAATTACGATCTGAAGTCTGCAACCATTGCAAGCCACATGCAAGTTCCTGCACAAGGGAAACAGTTTTACAGGGAAGAAAAGGAAGCCCAGAGGGTACAGTCAAAAAACAGTCTGTGTCTTTCATGGGCTGAGCCCTTGACAGGAAAGAAGGGGAGTCTTTCTTCTTTCTGATGCTTTGCTACCCTCCCAGGTCATGAGAGCACCCCATTCTGGTCTCTCAATTCTGTTTAACTGAGATTTCTGTTTAACTGAGATTTCTGTTTATTGTGGCTCAGCTGGTAAAGAATCCACCTGCAGTATGAGAGACCTGGGTTTCATCTCTGGATTAAGAAGATCTCCTGGAGAAGGGAAAGGCTACCCACTCCAGTATTCTGGCCTGGAGAATTCCATGGACTGTATAGTCCATGGGGTTGCAATGAGTCGGACACATCTGAGTGACTTTCACTTTCACTTCTGTTTATTAATTTTTATAATAGCATTTGTTTATTATCCTTTCAATGTCTGCAACGTCTCTAGTGACATCTCCTGTTTCATTCTTGATATTAATTTGTGTCTTCTCTTGTTTTTGTCAAGAAATAAGACAAGAAGTTTGCTTGTCTTGCTATGTTTGTCAATTTTAGAATTTCTTCAGAGAACTAGCTCTTCTCTTGTTTTATTTCGTGTTGTTTTTCATTTCATTTATCTAGTATTGCCTTTATTATCTCATTCTCTCTGTGTTTTGAGTTTCTTTTGCACTATTTTTAGGTTCTTAAAGGAGCTTGAATTATTTGAGAATTTCTCTCTCTTCTTTCTAGCCTATTCTTTTGTACTATAAATTTCCTTCTCAGCACTGCTTTTGCTATGTCCCACAAATTTTGATATGACATATTTTCATTTTTATTCTCTCTAATGTATTTTTTACCTTCCCTTGAGATTTCCTCTTTGACCAATGGATTATTTATGTGTGCCTTCTTGTTTCCAAGTGTTGGAGATATTCCTGTTATCTTTCTGTTATTGATTTTTAGTTTCATTCCATTGTGATTACAGAACACACTGTACGATGTCAATCATTTTGTTGGTTCCAGTCTGTTTTTGACTCGGGGTGCAGTCTGGGTTGGTACATGTTCTGTGGACAATTAAGGAAATGTGTAGCCTGCTATTTCAGGGTGGAATATTTTATAAATTCCAATTAGATACTGCAGGTTGGTGACATTGTTGAGTTCATTAATATTCTTGCTGATTTTGTCTAGTCTTTTCCATCAGGACTAAAAGAGAGAAACTGAAGTCTCCAACTATAATTGTGGATTTTGCCACTGCTGTTTTAAGTGCTATCAATTTTTGTATCAGATCTTTTGTGGCTTTGTTATGTGGTGCATACATGTTTTGGATTGCATAATCTCTGTCAAACCTATAAACCGTAGGTATATAATAGAAGGAAACTACTATTATATCTTGTTAATATGGAGACATGTGTATCCTTGTTCAAGCAGGCATTCAGAGAACAGTAACAAGACCTGGAAGATAACAGAGAAGTCCTTCATTTCATGCTACCAAAAGGAACACAAAGTAGAATATGATAGAATTTTTATTCAACTCAACCCAGACTTCTCCACTGTTGCCCCTCATGCACACTGAAAAGGAGATTATCTCTGCAAGCACTGATGTTAAAGAATGATGTCTTTTAACTGTTGTCCTTGTAAGGGCCATAAGGGCAAATCCTATTCCCACAGTTGAAGGCTCCCATTTTGCTAAATGGACTTAATAATAACAAAGTCATACACCTGGAAGGGCACAAATAGTGGGGCCTTGAACTGGAGAGAGGGAAAATCCCCCAGAGTTGAACCTGAAATTTGACCCAGAGGCAAACACAGAAGTTGCCCATTTGTGGAGATGGCCCAGTGTCAGCCCTGGAAGTGTGCCAGGAGGTGGGCACAGGGGTACACTACAGAGGAGCCTAAACATGGGGCAAGTACATGATGGTGGCCACATCCAATAGCAGAGGAAAATTCTGTTCATTTTCTCTGTTACTACCAGTGTATGCATTGGGATAATCAGGATATATATCCGACTGAAATTTGGGCAGAATGAAAAAGAGTGCAAATCCCAGTCACCCCAGGCCAGAATGTTACTTCACTTTTAGGGCTGATTTGGGACAACGTGAACTTAAAGGAAATCACCTAAGCATATACCGGATATTATATATTGTACTTATATGTGCATTATGTATGTACTTCTGACTATAGTATCTGGTGTCCCAGGCAGCACTAGTGGTGAAGAACCCTCCTGCTGATGCCGGAGATATAAGAGATGGGGGTTTGATCCCTGGGTCTGGAATATTTCCTGGAGGAGGGCATGGCAACCCACTCCAGTATTCTTGCCTGGAGAATCTCATGGACAGAAGATCCTGGCGGGCTACAGTCCATGGGGTTGCAAAGAGTCAGACACAACTGTGCAACTGAGTACTCAAACAGACTGACTATAGTAAGGAGGGAGGCAATTATGGAAAAGGTAACATGAAAGGTGTTACTGGAAAGCAGTGTATGTAAGGAGAAAACTGTATTAAAAGAGATGGAAGACTTACTACTCTTCCAAGAATGTGGATTTTATATATATTTTAAAAAGTCATCAAGTATTTTTCAAATTCTTGTAATGGTGGAAAATAGTTTTCTTGCCTAAGATGAAAGCCATTTTATTGATTTACTTATCTCATGCTTGAAATAGGTCATTAGACTCCACAGAAAAATTTAAGAGTCACAAGAGGTTCCAAAGTGAAAGGTTAACTAGCCATGGGAAGAAACCAAAGTGGAAATATCTCAAAAGCTGTAACAGAAAAGCCATGGCAAACATTAAGCTCCCCAACTAATGAGTCTTCTATCTTTTCACTGGGAATAATTCTCCTAACCATCATTTTTCATGTCCTTCATTGTAGAGAATGGTATATAATTTGGTACCAAATTTTGCTTTTGATAACATACAAAAGAACAGATTGTTGTCCACCTAATTCCAAAAGTAAGACTACAGAGAACTTGATGAACTTTCAGCACTTGACAGTTGAGCGAAGTTTGTGTGGACTAAATAGCTCCTGTGGGGGGAGAGGAACAAAGATATTTATGAATGCAAATGAATGATGGTATTGTTAGAATACAATACCAACCACCTTTGGAGAGGATAAAAATAGCATGCAGAAGTCCCTGGCAGCAATCTCAATCTCAGAGTGAGGAAAACAAGGAGGAAAAAGTGTAAATATGGGTGCTTTATACTAATAAGATATAGATTTGGTTAAAATGTTGTGAATGTACTGTGGAATGTATATATCACTGGCATATATAGTGCGTATACCACGGCATCATTCGTATAGTGTATAGGACTTATTAACACAGTTCTTCAGGACAGGATTCTGTTTTTTTTATTTGCTGTCCCTCATGCATAGAATATTCTTTCCCTGTGCCTTTAGCTGGTTGAGGATTATTCATATGTCTAGACTATTTTCAGTGTCTTCTTCCGAGAATACCATCTGAGAGATTGAATATACATAGAGACCATGGACAGACCATATGTGACCATGCATGACCAATTCACAATCTCTTCAGTTGCCAACCCAGAAAACCAAATAATTTCTTAGTAATGGGTCCAAAACAGTCAGGACACAGGCAGTGATTGTCAGCTTCCCTATTTATTTTCTTTTTTTCGCCCTTGTTTCCAACTCAGGACCAACAAGCTAAAGCCAATATATTCCCCAAACCAATCACATAGAATGCTCAGCTTCTAGTTAACCAACCTCTAGCTAACCAGAACATAACCTGAAACCTTCCCTTTTTTCACTCTATAAATTTATCACTTTTCTCCCTGCCTTTGAGTCTCTGCCAAATGCAAGAGATCGTGATTGACTCCTTTGCTATAACAAGTTCAGAATAAATAGTTTTTGTTTGTCCTCATTCAATAGTTTATCCCCATATGTCCCCACTTTATCTTCCTAGAATCAGTGTCAAAACTTAATTTCAAGTTACTTTCATACATAATTCTAGGTTATGTCATGGAACTGTTCAGTTCAGTTCAGTTCAGTCACTCAGTTGTGTCCGACTCTTTGCGACTGCATGAATTGCAGCACGCCAGGCCTCCCTGTCCATTACCAACTCCTGGAGTTCAATCAAACTCACATCCATTGAGTTGGTGATGCCATCCAGCCATCTCATCCTCTGTCATCCCCTTTTCCTCCTGCCCCCAAACCCTCCCAACTGTGAAGTCAACTCTTCGCAAGAGGAGGCCAAAGTACTGGAGTTTCAGCTTTAGCATCATTCCTTCCAAAGAAATCCCAGGGCTGATCTCCTTCAGAATGGACTGGTTGGATCTCCTTGCAGTCCAAAGGACTCTCAAGAGTCTTTTTCCAACACCACAGCTCAAAAGCATCAATTCTTTGGCGCTCAGCTTTCTTCACAGTCCAACTCTCACATCCTTACATGACCACTGGAAAAACCATAGCCTTGACTAGATGGACCTTTGTTGGCAAAGTAATGTCTCTGCTTTTCAATATGTTATCTAGATTGGTCATAACTTTTCTTCCAAGGAGTAAGCGTCTTTTAATTTCATGGCTGCAATCACCATCTGCAGTGATTTTGGAGCCCCCCAAAAAATAAAGTCTGACACTGTTTCCATTGTTTCCCCAGCTATTTGCCGTGAAGTGATTGGACTAGATGCCACGATCTTAGT
The DNA here is from genome assembly GCF_016772045.2 of Ovis aries. Classification (NCBI taxonomy): domain Eukaryota; kingdom Metazoa; phylum Chordata; class Mammalia; order Artiodactyla; family Bovidae; genus Ovis; species Ovis aries. The sequence goes on from NC_056076.1 coordinate 29,909,701, forward strand.
TTTCTGAATGTTGAGCTTTAAGCCAACGTTTTCACTCTCCTCTTTCACTTTCATCAAGAGGCTTTTAGTTCCTCTTCACTTTCTGCCTTAAGGGTGGTTTCATCTGCATATCTAAGGTTATTGATATTTCTCCATCTCTTTCAGAATTTTCCACAGCTTATTGTGATTCACACAGTCAAAGGCTTTGGCATAGTCAATAAAGCAGAAATAGCTGTTTTTCTGGAACTCTCTTGCTTTTCCATGATCCAGCAGATGTTGGCAATTTGATATCTGGTTCCTCTGCCTTTTCTAAAATCAGCTTGAACATCTGGAACTATAGCACCTCTCAACTTAATAAAGATTCAGTTAAAATTCAACAAGTTGTGGAGCTGATCTATATCTTCATCAGAGATTTTTATTTTTATTTTTTTACTTTTCAGTGTAATATTCTCTACATATTTTGGTGGGCATTTCAACATTTGGTGATATTGCATAGAGTTGTTTGTTGTTCAGTTGCTCAGTTATGTCCATCTTGTTGTGACCTCATGGACTGCAACACACCAGGCTTATCTGTCCTTCACTATCTCCCAGAGTTTCCTTAAACCCATGTCCACTGAGTTGGTGATGCATCCAACCATCTCATCCTCTGTCTTCCCCTTCTCCTCCCACCTTCAATCTTTTCCAGCATCAGGGTCTTTTCCAGTGAGTCAGTTCTTCACATCAGGTGGCCAACGTATTGGCGCTTCAACATCAGCGTAAGTTCTTCCAATGAATATTCAGGACTGATTTCTTTTAGGATGGACTGGTTGGATCTCCTTGCAATCCAAGGGACTCTCAAGAGTCTTTTCCTACACCACAGTTCAAAAGTATCAATTCTTTGATGTTCAGCCTTCTTTATGGCCCAACTCTTACATCCATTACATTACATAGAATATTGTTTATTAAATTTAAATTTCCAATTGTTCATTACTAATATTTAGAAATATAATTGATTTTTGTGTATCTACTAATGTCCTATGACCTTTCTAAACTCATTAAGTATTAAGTTGAGAAGTGAAAGCATATTCACACAAAAACCTGTATATGAATGTTTTAGCAGATTTGTCCATAATGCCCAAACTTGAAAACAACTCAATTCCCTTCACGTTGTGAATGAACACAAAGTCATGATGCAACCAATGGAATACTACTCAGCAATAAAATAAACAAGCATTCCATAATGTAGATGAATCTCACGTGTATTATGCTAAGTGATAGAAACCAGACTCAAGAGGCTTCAAATACATGATTTCATTTATGTGACACTCTAGAAAAGGCAAAACTATAGGTAGGGGAATACATCAGCAACCACTGATGTATGGAACCAGCCATACTGGCTGGAAGGAGATTGACTGCAAGGAGGCAGCCAGAGGACATATTTTGGAACTGATGAAATCATCCCATAGCTTGATCAAGTTGTGATTATGTGACTGCATGCGTTTGTCAATTCTTGTAGAATTTTCAACCAAAAGTGAATTTTAGTGCATTAAATTAAAAAATCAATTAGAAGTGTATTTTTTTCCATAAGCTATTCATAGGAATGTAGGACAAAGAAGGAGATGATTTCACTACACTAGGTTTTGCTCTTGATCAACTTAAATCGTTTGGTCTAGATGTCACGTTTAGGAGCCACAGACAAAGTGAGAAGTTTCAAGTTAGAGTGTCCCAGGTGTTGAAGATGGTCCCCATTTTCTGTTTCTTCTGGAACTGTGTCTAATAGCCAACTTTGGGTAAAAGCAAGGATCTTTGTTGAGATATAGAGGTCTCTATCACTAACAATAATCAATAACTCAGTTTGAACAAAACCACTCTGAGGAAAATTCTGAGGAAAAAAGACGTGAAGACCTTCAAACCCTGGGGTTCCAATATTCTATGAAAATAGGATAAGTAGGTTATAAATATATATGTGAGATATGTAAAGACAATATTTTAAAAAGAGAGTGGTTTACTTTCCTGGGCCATTGAAAATAGTTTATTCATGTTTTAAAACTATTTTCTTTGTATAAAACATTTTAAAATCTAAGTCACTAAACTTTTTGATGTTTTTAAACTTGCATATGTCTGCTTCATGTATTGTTACATCTGTAATATTAATTAGTATTAACATCCCTTGCTACTCACTATGGATATTATTGAATTTAGTTTTAATTATTAAATAATTATTATGTAATATTTATTATTTATTTAACAATTATTACTTATTAAAACTAAGTACAATAGTTTCCTATTCTTCTACAGGGAAAAACACTCCATTTAAAAAGATGAAATGTAAGTCTTTGTGGCAATTTAACCATTCAGCTCAAAATAGTCAGTTGACCACTTAACATATCTTCCTCTCTTGACGTATACAAATGAATAGGTAAATAAAGCCTGTATTTCTCATTATTCTTTACTTCTTAATTTTTTTAATTTTTATACAAATTATAAAGGTTACTTTCCATTTACAGTTATTACAAAATATTGTCTATATGCCTCACGGTGTACAATGCATTCTTCTATGCTAGGCCCAACAGTTTGTGCCTCCCTCCCCCGTCCCCATATTGCTCCCATCCTGGTAATCACTAAGTTGCTCTCTATATCTGTGAGTCTGGTTCTTTTTATTATATTCAGTAGTTAGTTGTATAATGTTTTTTAGATTCCACATGCAATTGAAATTATACAGAATTTGTCTTTCTCTGCATGACTTACATCACTTAGCATAATGTCCTCCAAATTCATCCATATTGGTGTAAATGGCATAATTTCATTACTTTATATGACTAACATTTCATTGTGTGCTTGTATATATACATATATATATATATATATATATATGTATGTATACACCACATCTTCTTTATCCATTCATCTGTTGATGGACACTTAGGTTGCTTTCATATCATGGCAATTGTAAATAATGCTGCTATGAACATTGAAGTGAATATAACTTTTTGAACTAGTGTTCTTTACTTCTTATTTTGGGTAAATGGGCCTATAAAAATCTATAAGAATAAAATGAATGAATAATCATTAGTGTTCTAGGGACGTGGAAATAAATTAACTTGTGGATAGAAGGTATTTTTAAGAGAGGTAGGCAGAAATACCTATAATTCTGAAGAATTTCTTCCCATTGCCTTTTATTTTATATGTAGGAACTATGCTAGGTGGGACTGGGTTTGGCAGAGGTAAATGGAGATAAGTTATCCAAAACATTGTTTAAGAAAAAGCAAGATTTAGATGAGATTCAGGATTTGTTATGTTCCTACATATGTCTCTCTGTTAGTGAACATGTACACATACACTCTTAGATGTACTTATTTTCCACTATGTTTCTCAGTGGACGTCATATGTGTAGACCTTATATGAATAATTATGATGCAGTGTATGCTTTTCTCCAGATCACCACAACCTTGAATATGTCAAATATCAATTTTCAATATATGTAAAGAGTTTTTTAATTACAGACTTTAATGCATTCTATGGGATTCCCTGGTAGCTCAGAAGTTAAAGAGTCTGCCTCCAATGCAGAAGACCCAGGTTCGATCCCTGGGTCGGGAAGGTCCCCTGGAGAAGGAAAAGGCTACCCACTCCAGTATTCTTGCCTGGAGAATCCCATGGACAGAGGAGCCTGGCGGTCTATGGTCCATGGGGTCGCAATATAGCTTTGTGGGTTGTGTTATTTTTGTAAGTTAGATACTCTGATTCTTTTGTTGACTATGATGGCTACTCCATATCTTCTAAAGGATTCCAGCCCACAGTAGTAGATATAACGGTCATTTGAGTGAAATTCACCCATTCCAGTCCATTTTAGTTCTCTGATTCCTAGAATGTCGACATTCACTCTTGTTATCTCCTCTTTGACCACTTCCAATTAGCCTTAATTCACTGACCTAACATTCAAGGTTCCTATGCAGTCTTGCTCTTTATAGCATCAGACCTTACTTCCATCACCAGTCACATTCAGAGCTGAGGGCTGTTTTTTCTTTGGCTCCATCCTTTAATTCTTTCTGGAGTTATTTCTCCACTGATCTCCAGTAGCATACTGGGCACCTATGGACCTGGGGAGTTCATCTTTCAGTGTCCTATATTTTTGTCTTTTCATTCTGTTCATGGGGTTCTCAAGGCAAGAATACTGATGTGATTTGCCATTCCCTTCTCCAGTGGACCACATTCTGTCAGACCTCTCCACCATGACCCGTCCATCTTGGGTTGCCCCACGGGCATGGCTTAGTTTTATTCAGTCAGACAAGGCTGTGGTCCGTGTAATCAGATTGGCTAGTTTTCTGTGATTCTAGTTTCAGTGTGTCTGCCCTATGATGCCCTCTCTCAGCACCTACCATCTTGGGTTTCTCTTACCTTGGATGTGGGGTGTCTCTTCACGGCTGCTCCAGCAAAGCTCGGCTGCTACTCCTTACCTTGGACATGGCATCTGCATATCTGAGGTTATTGATATTTCTCCCAGCAATCTTGATTCCAGCTTGTGCTTCTTTCAGCCCAGTGTTTCTCATTATGTACTCTGCATATAAGTTAAATAAGCAGGGTGACAATATACAGCCTTGACTTACTTCTTTTCCTATTTGGAACCAGTCTGTTGTTCCATGTCCAGTTCTAACTGTTGCTTCCTGGACAGCATATAGGTTTCTCAAGAGGCAGGTCAGGTGGTCTGGTATTCCTATCTCTTGAAGAACTTTGCACAGTTTATTGTGATCCACACAGCCAAAGGCTTTGGCATAGTCAATAAAGCAGAAATAGACGTTTCTCTGTAACTCTCTTGCTTTTTCCATGATCCAGCAGATGTTGACAATTTGATCTCTGGGTCCTCTGCCTTTTCTAAAACCAGCTTGAACATCTGGAAGTTCACGGTTCATGTATTGCTGAAGCCTGGCTTGGAGAATTTTGAGCATTACTTTACTAGCATGTGAGATGAGTGCAATTGAGCGGTAGTTTGAGCATTCTTTGGCATTGCCTTTCTTTGGGATTGGAATGAAAATTGACCTTTTCCAGTCCTGTGGCACCTGCTGAGTTCTCCAAATTTGCTGGCATATTGAGTGCAGCACTTTCACAGCATCATCTTTCAGGATTTGAAACAACTCAACTGGAATTCCATCACCACTAGCTTTGTTCGTAGTGATGCTTCCCAAGGCCCACTTGACTTCACATTCCAGGATGTCTGGCTCTAGGTGAGTGATCACACCATCGTGATTACCTGGGTCATGAAGATCTCTTTTGTACAGTTCTTCTGTGTATTCTTGCCACCTCTTCTTAATATCTTCTGCCTCTATTAGGTCCATGCCATTTCTGTCCTTTACTGTGCCCTTTTTTGCATGAAATATTCCCTTGGTATCTCTAATTCTCTTGAAGAGATCTCTAGTGTTTCCCATTCTGTTATTTTCCTCTATTTCTTTGCATTGATCACTGAGGAAGGCTTTCTTATCTCTCCTTGCTCTTCTTTGGAACTCTGCATTCAGATGCTTATATCTTTCCTTTTCTCCTTTGCTTTTCTCTTCTCTTCCTTTCACAGCTATATGTAAGGCCTCTCCAGACAGCCATTTTGCTTTTTTGCATTTCTTTTCCTTGTGGTTGGTCTTGATCCCTGTCTCCTGTACAATGTCACAAACCTCCATCCATAGTTCATCAGGCACTCTGTCTATCAGATCTAGTCCCTTAAATCTATTTCTCACTTCCACTGTATAATCATAAGGGATTTGATTTAGGTCATACCTAAATGGTTTATTGGTTTCCCCTACTTTCTTCAATTTAAGTATGACTTTGGCAATAAGGAGTTCATGATCTGAGCCGCAGTCAGCTCCCAGTCTTGTTTTTGCTGACTGTATAGAGCTTCTCCATCTCTGGCTGCAAAGAATATAATCAATCTGATTTCGGTGTTGGCCATCTGCTGATGTCCATATGTAGAGTCTTCTATTATGTTGTTGGAAGAGGGTGTTTGCTATGACCAGTCCGTATTCCAAGGCCAAATTTGCCTGTTAACCCAGGTGTTTCTTGACTTCCTACTTTTGCATTCCAGTTAATGAAAAGGACATCTTTTTTGGGTGTTCGTTCTAAAAGGTCTTGTAGGTCTTCATAGAATCGTTCAACTTCAGCTTCTTCAGCATTACTGGTTGGGGCATAGACTTGGATAACTGCGATATTGAATGGTTTGCCTTGGAGATGAACAGAGATCATTCTGTCATTTTTGAGATTGCATCCAAGTACTGCATTTCAGACTCTTTTGTTGACCATGATGGCTACTCCATTTCTTCTGAGGGATTCCTGACCACAGTAGTAGATATAATGGTCATCTGAGTTAAATTCACCCATTCCAATCCATTCTAGTTTGCTGATTCCTAGAATGTCAATGTTCACTCTTGCCATCTCCTGTTTGACCACTTCCAATTTGCCTTGATTTATGGACCTGACATTCCAGGTTCCTATGCAATATTGCTCTCTACAGCTTTGGACCTTGCTTCTATCACAAGTGACATCCACAACTGAGTATTAATTTTTCTTTGGCTCCATCCCTTCATTCTTCCTGGAGTTATTTCTCCACTGATCTCCAGTAACATATTGGGCACCTACTGACCTGGGGAATTCCTCTTTCAGTATCCTATCACTTTGCCTTTTCATTCTGTTCATGAGGTTCTCAAGGCAAGAATATTTAAGGGAGGCGGCCGAGAGAAGCAACCCACATCCAAGGTGTGGTGGCTGCTTTGGTGCAAGAGGGCTGCGAGGAGCTACTCCATGTTCAAGGTGGCCAGTGAGAAGATACCCTTCGTCCAAGGTAAGGAGCAGTGGTTGTGCTTTGCTGGAGCAGCCGTGAAGTGTTACCCCACATCCAAGGTAAGAGAAACCCAAGTAAGATGGTAGGTGTTGTGAGAGGGCATCATAGGGCAGACACACTGAAACCATAATCACAGAAAATTAGTCAGTCTAATCACATGGACAACAGCCTTGTCTACCTCAGTGAAACTAAGCCATGCCGGTGGGGCCACCCAAGATGGGCGGGTCATGGTGGAGAGGTCTGACAGAATGTGGTCCACTGGAGAAGGGAATGGCAAACCACATCAGTCTTCTTGCCTTGAGAACCCCATGAACAGTATGAAATGCTTTAGCTTTGCTGAAATGGATCTGAAAGATCATAGGCAGTAAGACGATCCACCATGGCAGCAGCACAGATAATAGTTCATGTGTGCAGAGCAGCCCCTTGCTGTGCAAGATTATAGCATGCAATCAAAACACACTTTAGTTGAATCTTTAACAACAACAAAAATCTCAAAGTGGTCTAGGCTAGAGATTTAATAGCCCAGTTGGAGTTATGCCAACTTGACTATCACCATTCAAAGGAAAATGGATTTCCTATCTCTCTAATTATTCTACTGGATAGGTCAGAGTGGGCCCTGTGATTCATAAAATATTTAACACCACTGAGGTAGTTGACCAGTGTCTCCCAAATATTCTTGTCTATGTAGGACTTCAGAATATTACCTTGAATGGAAGTAGGGTGTTTTCAGATGTGGTTGAGTTATGGCTAGAAATGAACTCCTATTGAATTATAGTGGCCCCTTAATCCAGTGAAATTTCTTTGGCAGAAAGGGACACAACAAAAAGAAGGTCATAAAAAAAATAAGAAGAAGGTCATTTGAAGCCAGAGGTAGGCATACATTGAGGGAATGTACAAGCCAAGAAATGCCAGGTGCCAGGAGAAGCTGGATGAGGTTAATAACAGACTCTTCCCTTGAGCCCCAAAACGGAGTGCAGAGCTATGGATGCCTTCACCTGGTTTTCACCTCCAGAATTGTGAGAGAATAAATCTCCATTGTTTTAAGACATCCTTTTAGTGATAATTTGTTAGCAGAAATGCTAGTTAACTAATACAACCTTGTAAGAAAAAATGGAAATCTATTTGGATTCATTTTCATCACTGTGCATGTATCTTTAATTTTTCAATATTTTTATTATCCTGTAGGTATCTTTTCATATTGAGTATCCAGATGTCATACTGTGTAAGCAGTTTGAACATTGTTTCCATCACTATTTTAGCAAAAGACTATTTTAAATTACCTTGAATTTCCTTCAACAAATTGCTTTCATTTATAATTGGCCAAAATGACCCAACTTAGTTTTAAGGTAGAATAATCAGGATAAGTGGATGAATCAGTGTTTCAGAATGAGTAAAATACTCCCTATGAGAAAGGTCATTTTTTTGTACTTTTCATTCCTAGACTGGGTTGAAAGATTTTATTTATTTAACGTAAAACATATGAACATAAACATGTTGTTATTTTCCCTTCACATTCAGCTTTTTTTTGGTAACTTGCTGATTTGTGCTTATGCTTAGTTGTTCAGTCTTGTCCGACTCTTTGTGACTGTCAGGCTTCTCTGTCCCTGGGATTTCCCAGGCAAGAATACTGGAATGGATTGCCATTTCCTTCTCCAGGGGATCTTCCCAACCCAGGGATGAACTAGTGTCTCCAGTGTCTCCTACATTGCAGGTAGATTCTTTACATGCTGAGCTATCAGGGAAGCCCAACATGCTGATGGATGCTATCTATTGGATCCTTTAAATTATTATGTTATACTTGTCTGATTAAATCTTGATTCAGCAGTTTTGCTACTTTTTTTCAAGGATGTTTTTACTATCATTCTTCAGAATAAGGAAGATCCCCTGAAGGAGGGAATGAAAACACACTCCAGTATTTTTGCTTCGAAACTCCCATAGACAGAGGAGCTTGTTGGGCTACAGTCCATAGGGTACCAAAAACTCAGACATGACTGAAGCAATTGAACACATACAAACAAGTAAGAATTGAAAAGCTCTCAGTGTGAGAAAACTATACAAGTACTTCAGTGGCATGAAAACTTTTGAAAACAGAAGAACATTGTAACCAACTAAGGTTTTACATGGGGAAACTAAGGCCCGTGAAGATTGACCTTTATTGTTCTAAATTCTCTCAGTAGAAAAATGCACAAAATTTTTAAATCTACTCATGAGGGTCCACAGACAGGCCTTGAAACTCAAGGTTTAATTCCTAAAAACCTACAAAGGACCTAGAAAATTGTATCCTTTCATCTGACATCTCTAGCTCTAGGAGTAAAAATTAAAACTAAATAGCCCAGAAGAGTTTCTCCTGAATAAAAGTTGAAAGTCAGTTTGGTTGCCAATAAAGAGATTAAATCACTCTGGTAGTTTCTGGTAATAAATAGTTGAAAGACAGTTGGTTATAAAAAGATTTTTAAAGCAGAAACTTGGAGGAGGATGATTTCAAGCAATGTTTCTTTTGTCTGGGTGAGATGGAATGGTCATGGTTTATGGGTCCACTGTGGTCAGTCATTTAGAATGAATTCTTCTGACTTAATCACTTCTCTGATTGCTGATTGTTGTTACTGTTTGCACTGCAGTTTCTTTACTCCAACAAGTAAGATGTCATTTCCTTCTTTATTTGTGCTGGCATGGACATTTTGGAGTAGAATGTCATCCTGGCATGTAGTCACTGCTGCCTAACAGAGATGTCTGGCATTTATAAAGCCTTTCTCATATTCAGGGTTACATATCCAAATTGTGCACCATCTGGGTTAATGCAAATAAAGTTGTAATAAATCATTCATCCCAATGTGAAATTTTATATAAGTTCATATGAATTCTTTTTTTTTTTTTACTTGCCACACGGATGTTCCCCAACAGATCTATGGCCCTATAAATCTAAGGAAGTTTATTTGCTAATAATCCCATGATTATAGCTTCGTTTGTTAGTTGCTTTATGCCTCATGTAAAAATGTCACTTTTTTATTGTTGGCAAGAGAGCCTTGATTCAAAACCGTTTAATATGGTTGCCTTTTGTGCAGATGGGTTTCATCCATCTACTGAGCTTCATCAGGTCTAAACTCCAGGGCAATAGCATTTTGACAGCAAAATACTGATAAAAAGCTTAATGTTTTAGGTGTGTTTACCTTTACGCATGTGATATGTACATATTCCTGCTTCCTTCCTCTTAAAATAGGTTGAAAAACTTGAAAGGAAAGGACTTATTTTTGATACTCAATACTTTTCAAGAGAAAGCCTATAGCAACACTTCCTACACAAAGGGAGTAAACAAGAAAAGACAGTGGAGGCTTGGAGAAAAGCAGTAGCAAGTCACTTCCAACTCTGCTGAATTGGGAAAGAATTAACATGAGCCTTCTGCTTTCCCTTTCTCTTTTAACCACATTGAGTTCACCAAAAGTCCCTCCTCACACCATTCAGGATTCCTGAATCCTGAGTTTGAAAAGATTAGAAATAAATAATGCTGAAAGACAAAAAGAACAATGGCACCTTAACACAGGATTCTTCCTGGATGTTTTCCCTATTTTTATCATGCTTGGAGAAATCGCTTGTTAAATGCCAGTCTTCCCTACTGGACTATAAACTTTTGGGTTTTGGAACAGGGTATGTGGAACACATGAAACAAAAACAACAAAAGCCATTTAACTGAAGTTAAAAAGGATGAATTCATTATTAAAGGAAATAGGAATCTCAGGAAACACAATTGCAAGCTGTTCCTTATAGCAATCTCAAAGTTCTCATTTATGTACACACTCTTTCTTCTCTTCCCACCCATACAATGTCTCATCCTTGTTTCATAGTGCAGTGTCTGTGTCTTGACTTACAAATATCATCACACTCATATAGATGTCAAAGGTCAGAAGACAACTGTTGAAATTAGAACCTAAATGTTTTTGAATTTCAGCTCTTTGTTTCTATTTGGACTCTGCGGTGTTCTTCAAACTGTGATGGGCAATGCTTTAGGAATTGCTAATAGCCAAGAGTTAACTCTTGTTAAGTTAACTGCAAAGAAATAGATGAAAATAACAAAATAGAAAAGACTAGAGATCTTTTCAAAAAAGTTAAAGCTACTAATAGAACATTTCATGGAAAAATGGGCACAATAAAGGACAGAAATGGTATGGACCCAACAGAAGCAGAAGATATTAAGAATGGGTGACAAGAATACAAAGAAGATCTATACAAAAAAGGTCTTTATGACCCAGATAATCACGATGGTGTGATCACTCACCTAGAGCCAGACATCCTGGAATGTGAAGTCAAGTTGGCCTTAGGGAAGCATCACTACGAACAAAGTTAGTGGAGGTGATGGAATTCCAGTTGAGCTATTTCAAATCCTGAAAGATGATGCTGTGAAAGTGCTGCACTCAATATGCCAGCAAATTTGGAAAACTCAGCAGTGGCCACAGGACTGGAAAAGGTCAGTTTTCATTCCAATCCCAAAGAAAGGCAATGCAAAAGAATGTTCAAACTACTGCACAATTGCACTCATCTCACACACTAGCAAAGTAATAATCAAAATTCTCCAAGTCAGGCTTCAATAGTATGTGAACCGAGAACTTCCAGATGTTCAAGCTGGATTTAGAAAAGGCACAGGAACCAGAGATAAAATTGCCAACATATGTTGGATCATTGAAAAACCAAGAGAATGCCAGAAAAATGTCTACTTCTACTTTATTGACTATGCCAAAGCCTTTAACTTTGTGGATCACAACAAACTGTTGGAAATTCATCAAGTGATGGGAATACCAGACCACCTTACCTGCCTCCTGAGAAATATTTATGCAAGTCAAGAAGCAACAGTTAGAATCAGACATGGAACAACAAACTGGTTCCAAATTGGGAAAGGAGTACATACCCTGCTTATGTAACTTATATGCAGAGTGCATTATGTGACATGCCAGGCTGGATGAAACACAAGCTGAAATCAAGATTGCCAAGAGAAATATCAAAAATCTCAGACACTTATGGCAGATAGTGAAGAGGAACTAAAGAGCATCTTGATGAAAGTGAAAGAGGAGAGTGGAAAACCTGCCTTAAAACTTAACATTCAAAAAACAAGATCATGGCATCTGGTCCCATCACTTTATGGCAAATAGATGGGGAAACAATGGAAACAGTGACAGACTTTGTTTTCTTGGGCTCAAAAATCACTGCAGATGGTGACTGTAACCATGAAATTAAAAGACGCTTGCTCCTTGAAAAAAAGCTATGACCAAACTAGACAGCGTATTAAAAACAGAGACAATACTGACAAAGATCCATCTTCAAAGCTATGGTTTTTCTAGTAGTCATGTATGGATGTGAGAGTTGGACCATAAAGAAAGCTGAGCACCAAAGAATTGATGCTTTTGAACTGTGGTGTTGGAGAAGACTCTTGAGAGTCCCTTGGACTACAAGGAGATCCAACCCGTCAATCCTAAAGGAAATCAGATCTGAATATCCATCGGATGAACTGATGCTGAAGATGAAACTTCAATACTGTGGCCACCTGATGCAAAGAACTGACTCATTGGAAAAGACCCTGAGGTTGGGAAAGGTTGAAGGCAGGAGAAGAAGGGGAAGACAGGGAATGAGATGGTTGGATGGCACCACCGACTCGATAGACATGAGTTTGAGCAAGCTCCAGGAGTTGATGCTGGACATGGAAGCCTGGCATGCTGCAATTCACAGAGTCAGACACCACCACCTGACCGAACTGAAGAGTTAACTGTGGCAAATGAAAGAACACTATATGTGAATGCTGATAATCTTGGTTGGAATTTCAGTTCTGCTGTTTACTCTTCAGCTGGTCAAGGGGTGAATTTCTTAACCCCAACAAGTTTCAGTTTTCTCCTCTGTGAAATTACGGTAAATAGCACCTACCTTTTATATCTAGAATGTTAGCATCATTGAAATATATATATATATATATATATATATATATATATATATATATATAGTGTGTGTGTGTATGTATATATATATATATATATAGTATATATACATCAAAAAATAGAGAGAAAGAGTGTGTGTGTGTGTGTGTGTGTGTGTGTGTGTGTGTAGGGCTTCCCAGGTGGTGCTAGTGGTAGAGAATGCACCTGCCAATGCAGGAGATTCAGGAGATGCACCTTCAATCCCAGGATCAGAAGATCACCTGGAAGAGGGCATAGAACTTACTCCAGTATTTTTGTCTGGAGAATCCTATGGACAGAGGAGCCTGGTGGGCCACAGTCCATAGGGTCACAAAGAGTCAGACAAATTGAAACAACTTAGGATGCACACACATGTATATTTAGTCAATACAGTTCATTTCAGTTGCTCAGTCATGTCCAACTCTTTGCATCCCCACTGACTGCAGCATACCAGGCTTCCCTGTCCATAACCAACTTCTGAGCATGCTCAAATGCATGTCCATCAAGTCAGTGATGAAACCCAACCACTTCATCCTCTGCTGTCCCCTTCTCCTCTTGTCTTCAATCTTTCCCAACATCAGGGTCTTTTCCAGTGAGTCAGTTCTTTGCATCAGGTGGCCAAAGCATTGGAGCTCCAGCTTCAGCATCAGTCCATCCAATGAATATTCAGATCTGATTTCCTTTAGGATTGACGGGTTGGATCTCCTTGTAGTCCAAGGGACTCTCAAGAGTCTTCTCCAACACCACAGTTCAAAAGCATCAATTCTTCAGTGCTCAGCTTTCTCTATGGTCCAACTTTCACATCCATACACGACTACTGGAAAACCATAGCTCTGAAGACTGACCTCTGTTGGCAAAGTAACATCTCTGCTTTTTAATATGCTGTGTAATTTGATCATAGCTTTTTTTCCAAGGAGCAAGCGTCTTTTAATTTCCTGGCTACCGTCACCATCTGCAGTGATTTTGGAGCCCAAAAACAAAGTCTGTCACTGTTTCCATTGTTTCCCCATCTATTTACCATGAAGTGATGGGACCAGATGCCATGATCTTAATTTTTTGAATGTTGAGTTTTAAGTCAACTTTTTCACTCTCCTCTTTCACTTTCATCAAGATGCTTCTCAGTTCCTCTTCACTTTCTGCCATAAGGGTGGTGTCATCTACATATCTGAGGTTATTGATATTTCTCCCTACAGTTTTAATTTCAGCTTGTGCTTCATCCAGTCCAGCATTTTGCATGATGTACTCTGCTGCTGCTGCTGCTGCTGCATCACTTCAGTCGTGTCCGACTCTGTGCAACCCCATAGACAGCAGCCCACCAGACTCCCCCGTCCCTGGGATTCCCCAGGCAAGAACACTGGAGTGGGTTGCCATTTCCTTTTCCATGATGTACTCTGCATATAAGTTAAATAAGCAGGGTGACAATATACAGCCTTGACGTACTCCTTTCCCAATTTGGAACCATTCTTCTGTTCCATGTCCGGTTTTAACTGTTGCTTTTTGACCTGCATACAGATTTCTCAGGTGGCAGGTAGGGTGGTCTGGTATTCTCATTGCTTCAAGAATTTTCCACATTTTGTTGTGATCCACACAGTCAAAGCCTTTGGCATAGTCAATAAAGCAGAAGCCAGTGTTTTCTGGCATTCTCTTGCTTTTTTGATGATTCAATGGATGTTTGGCAATTTTATCTCTGGTTCCTGTGCCTTTTCTAAATCCAGCTTGAACATCTGAAAGTTCTCAGTTCATATACTGTTGAAGCCTTGCCTGGAGAATTTTAAGAATTACTTTGCTAGCATGTGAGATGAATGAAATTGTGTGGTAGTGTGAACATTCTGTGGCATTGCCTTTCTTTGGGATTGGAATGAAAACTGACCTTTTCCAGTCCTGTGGCCACTGCTGAGTTTTGCAAATTTGCTAGCAAATTGAGTGAAGCACTTTAACATCAACTCTTAGGACTTGAAATAGCTCAGCAGGAATTCCACCACCTCCACTAGCTTTGTTGTAGTGATCTTGCTAAGGCCCACTTGACTTTGGACTCCAGGATGTCTAGCTCTAGCTGAGTGATTAAGACCTTTTAATCACTTAAAAGTGGGTCATTAAGATATTTTTTATATAGCACTTCCATGTATTCTTGCCACCTTTTTTAATATATTCTGCTTCTGTAGGTCCATACCATTTTTATCCTTTATCTTTGCATGAAATGTTCTCTTAGTATCTCTAATTTTCTAGAAGAGATCTCTAGTCTTTTCCATTCTATTGTTTTCCTCTATTTCTTTGCACTGATCACTGAGGAAGGCTTTGTTATCTCTCCTTGCTATTCTTTGGAACTCTGCATTCAGATGGGGATAGTTTTCATCCTGTGCCTGGTGTCTCATAAGAGACACACAGATACATAAGGAAGAAGGCCCTGTGAAGATGGAAACAAATTTTAGGGTGATGTGTCCATAAGCCAAAGAATGCTAGGGGTTATTGGCAGCCACCCAAAGCTAGAAAATGGCAGTGAAGGATTCTTCCCAATGACCTTCAGAGAGAGTGTAGCCCCACTGAACCTTAATTTCACACTTGCAGACTTCAGAACTGTGAGAGTACGTTTCTTTTGTTTTAAGCTATCAAGTTTTCTGTTGTTTTAAGCTCCCCAGTTTATGGTATTTTTTATGAAGCCCTAGGAAATCCATGCAGAAAGTTTAAGGATTTTTGAAAATGATAGTTTACTGATGAACAAGCCCTACTCCTCTATTTGGACCAATAGTGCAAAGTGGGTGATTTTCCTTAGATTTTTTCTTTTGCTTCCTGTCAGGCTTATATTTTCCATAGTCAAGCAGTGAATCCTAATTTTGCATGCAATTTAAAGTCAGTTTCCCAAACATGATAGTGCAGTTTTCCAAAGTATTTAATCTACTTAGCTCCTTGATTTGTTTACTCTCAGAGCATCTGAGTTTTTCTTGTGTGAGTAAAATGATGTATTTACACACAACTCTCTGTGTATGCATATATTCATGCATATTGTACCCAAGAAGAAAATTTACTCTTTTTTTTCAGATTCAACACTTCCTAATGAATGAGAGTTTTCAATAAGGCCACTGTCATCAGTTAAACAGCCATTATATAGAGAACTAACTTCAGCAAAACTTTATTGATGTGCAGTGTTTAAGAACATTATCTGTTGCCTAAATGCCACAATGTACTTCATGACTTCTTGTTGTTGTTGCATTTCTTTTTATTCCAGCTCTATTGAGATGCAGTTGACATGTAATGTCATGTAGGTTTAAGGTGTACAGTGAAATGATTTGATATATGTATATATGCAAATGATTACAGTAAGGTTAGTTAACACATCTATCACCTCACATAGTTACAATTTGTTTGTGTGTGTGGTGAGAACTTTAAGATTTACATACACTCTTAACAGCTTTGAAATGTACAAATACAGTATTGTTAATGGTATCACTGTGTTATATATTACATCTTAAAACTGGAGCTTGTAAACTTTGTCCACCTTCATCCATTTCTCCTCCTACCTTCTCCTCCCACCCAAGGTAAATACTCATTTGCTCTCTGTTTCTGTGAATTCAGTTATTTTAGATTTCACATATAAGTGAGATCATATGGTATTTGTTCTTTTCTGTATGACTTATCTCAGTTACCTAATGTCCTCAATGTCCATTCATATTGTCATAAATGACAAATGTTTTTATGGTTGAATAATATTGCACTATACATACAACAATTTCTAGTTCCATTCATCTGTTGATGGACATTTAGGTTGCTTCCATGTCTTGGCTATTGTATATAATGCTGCAGTGAACATTGAGGTGCCTATATTTTTTGAAGTGTGATTTCCTCCAGATATGTGCCAAGGAGTGAGATTGCTGGATCATAAGGTAGCTCTATTTTTAGTTTTTTAAGGAACTGCCATACTGTTCTCCATATTGGCTATACCAATTTACATCCCCACAAAAAGTGTAGGAGCGTTACCTTTTCTCCATAGCCTCTCCAGCATTTATTGTTTGTAGACTTTGATGATAGCCATTCTGATTGGTGTGAGGTAATACCTCACTGCAGTTTTGATTTGCATTTTTCTAATAATTAGCAAGTTTTAACCATTTTTCATGTGCGTTTTGGCCATCTGTATGACTTTGTCGAAGAAATGTCTATTTAGATCATCTGTCCGTTTTTGATTGGATGTTGAGGTCCTTTAATGGACCAGAACCTGTTGGTCTGGAGTGGACCGATAAGAAGGTAAAGGAGAGAGAAAGAGGCTGATATTCCTTGGTTTATACAGAAAGCCAATATAGCCCATGCACGGGGCTTGCTCTGTTCACGAAGGCCTCAGGTGCCATCTTGATGGGGTGAAGGCTTCTCGAGAGGGTCTTAGAAGCCCGGGAAGGAAAGTGAACTCAGAGAGCCTCTGCACTCCAGGGGATCAGCCTGAAAAAGAGAGAGAGGGAGAGAGAGCAAGAGAAAGAAAGACACAGGGACCAAAGCTCTAATGGAGCAAAGGTGTTTTAATCAACATGGTGTGGGCATATATACTGTAGTTATTCTCAGCAAAGATAAAGATTAAATTCCAGACTTACAAAACATAGGTGATCCATATTAAAGAGAGATAGAGAGTTGTAAATAATCACTTTTACCATATGGTTTATAAAAAGGAAGAGGGTACTTATCACCGTATAGAAAAACTAACGAAGGAAATGCCTGGATTCCTCAGCCCCTGGGAGAGGCTTGCCTCTCTTCCTAATTCCCGAATATTCAGAAATTAATAAGGAACAGAGAATTCCTGACAGATCCAAAACAGCACACAGAAAGCCTCCTGTTAAATGCTTCCTGACAATTGGGTTGTTTGCTTTTTTTGGATATTGATCTGCATGAGCTGTTTGCATATTTTAGAGATTAATCATTTGTCAGTTGCATCATTTACAACTATTCTCTTCCATTCTGTGGGTTGTCTTTTCATTTTGTTTACGGTTTACTTTGCTGTGGAAAAAGCTTTTAAGTTTAATTAGGTTCCGTTTATTTGTTTTTGTTTCCTTTGCTTTAGGAGACAGATCCAAAAAATATTGCTGTAACTTATGTCAAAGAGTATTCTGCATGTGCTTTTCTCTAGCAGTTTTATAGTATCCGGTCTTATATTTAGGTCTTAAATCTATTTTGAGATTATTTTTGTGTATAGTGTTAGAGAATGCTCTAATTTCATTATTTTACAAGTAACTGTCCAGCTTTCCCAGCACCACTTATTGAAGAGACTACTTCTCCACTGTACATTCTTGCCTACTTTTTTGTAGATTAATTGACTATAGGTGCATGGATTAATCTCTGGCCTTTCTGCCCTAATCCATTGATCTGTAAATCTGTCTTTGTGCTAGTATCATACTCTTTTGCTTACTGTAGCTTTATAGTATAGTCTGAAGTCAGAGAGCTTGATTCCTCCAACTCTTCATTATTAGAGTTTCTTTTTCAGGATTGCTTTGGCTATTTATAGTCTTTTGTGTTTTTATAATTTTAAGACTTTTTGTTCTAGACTCAAAAAAAAAAGTCATCAATAATTTCATATGAATTGCACTGAATCTGTATATTATCTTGGGCAGTATAGTCATTTTGAAAATATTGATTCTCCCAGTCCAAGGACATGGTATATCTTTCCATCTGTTTGTGTCATCTTTGATTTCCTCCATCAGTGTCTTATAGTTTTCAGAGTATAGATCTTTTGCCTCCTTAGGTTTATTCTGACAGAAAATCATATGATTACAATTTTTTAAATACATGCTGTATAAAAGGATCAACTGACTTTTCTGGGAAGAAAAAAGATGGCGGAGGAATAGGACGGGAAGATCACTTTCTCCCTCACAAATTCCTCAAAAGAACATTTCAACGCCGAGCAAACTCCACAAAACAACTTCTGTAGGCTGGCAGAGGACATCAGGCAACCAGAAAAGCAGACCATTATCTTCAAAAACAGGTAGGAAAAAATATAAAAGACAAAAAAAGGAGACAAAAGAGGTGGGGAGGGAGCTCCGTCCCGGGGAGGGAGCTCCGTCCCGGGAAGGGAAGCCCGTCCCGGGAAGGGAATTTTAAGAAGAGAGGTTTCCAAACACCAGGAAACACTCTCCCTGCCGAGTCTGTGGCGAGCCTTGGAAACACAGAGGGCAACATAACAGGAAGGAAAAATAGATAAATAATTAAAACCAAGAGATTACAAGCCCAACAGTAACTCCGCCAGAGGAAAAGCAGCACAGACGCCTGCATCCGCCATTGGGAAGTGGGGGCAGGGCAGGTACGCGCGGGAGGTGCGGGCTGCAGTGCTTTGCAAGAATTGGGCAGGAATGCCCCATGCGCAACCAGAACGATCTAACTTGGGCTAGCAAACCAGACTCTGGGATAGCTACCACGCGAAAACCTCGAACATAAGACACCGCCAGGACCGAGCACAGAACAAAGGACGGAACGGAAAAAGCCGGCTGCAGACCATCCCCCGCCGGGGACAGGCAGCCAGAGCCGTAAGGACTGGAAAGGGGCAATTGCAGACCCGGAGAGACTTTACTTACCTAACTGCAAGCAGGCTCCTTTGCTAAGACTTCTGGGGGTGCTGGACAGTCACAGTCTGCCTCACGGGGTGCGCCAGTGGTCCACCCAGAGAGCTGAGCGGCAGCGGCGGAAAAGGTGACAAGCCGCGGCGATCGCGCTCGCCAAACTCCTGAGCTACTCGGACCTGGGAAGGGCACAAAGCACAGTCCTAGCCGCATTTGTGCCTCTGAGGGCTGCCTGAGCACCGAACCTGAGCGGCTTGGACCGGGGAAGTGCACGCAGCCTAGGGCCGGCCCCAGACGGTTCCCGGCTGAGCATCGTAGAGCCAGAGCGGTTTGTGCGCCGCGAGAAAGGGCAGGTCAAGCGGGGCAGAGATACTGTGTGCACACGACAGTGCTATTTGTTTGCAGCATCCCCCCTCCCCACAGCGCGACTGAACTAGTGAGCCTAAAAAACCAGCAAACAGAAGAAGTTAAACAGAGGGAACCACCTTGGAAGTGAGCCCACACGGCCCATAACATCAGAGAAGGGCCAGATATATTTTTAATATTTTTAAAATCATTCCTTTTTTTTTTTTTTTTTGCTTTTTGCTTTTTTGGGTTTTTTTCTTTTTTTTTCTAGCTTTTTTTTTAATTGTTAAGTCTTCTATTTCTCCTCTAATTTTTACTTCTATAACCTATTATTACTATTTTAAAAAAAGACTTTTTTTTTTTTTAAGGCAAACACCATATATACTCTTTGGATGGTTGTCGGTGGTTTTTTTGGGTTTTTTTGGTTTTTTTTTTAATAATTCTTTTGTTTTTTTTCTTTCTTCCTTTTTCCTTCTGCTTTTCTTTAATATTGTATCTTTGAAAATCCAACCTCTACTCTAGATTTTTAATCTTTGCTCTTAGGTTTTTGTTGTCAATTTTGTACATTTAAAAACCCAAACTTCACTACCCAAGTTTACCTGAGAGCGAGATTACTGGCTTGACCACTCTCTCCTCCTCTGGACTCTCCTTTTTCTCCACCAGGTGGCCTCTGTCTCTTTTCTCCCCCATCTCTTCTCTATCCAACTCTGTGAATCTCTGTGTGTTCCAGACGGTAGAGAACACCTAAGGAACTGGTTACTGGCAGGATTTGTCTCTCTCCTACTCATTCCTCTCTCTTATCCTCCTGGTCACCTCTGTCTACTTCCTCCCTCTCCTCTTCCCCGTATAACTCTGTAAATACCTCTGAGCGGTCCAGACTATAGAGCGCACATAAGGAAGTGACTACTGGCTAGCTTGCTCTCTTCTCTTTTGATCTCACCGCATCTCATTCCAGTTACCTCTAACTACCCCCTCCATCTTCTCTTCTCCGTGTAACTCAGTGAACCTCTCTGAGTGTCCCTCAATGTGGAGAAACTTTTCGTCTTTAACCTAGATGTTTTATCATCGGTGCTGTATAGATGGAGAAGTCTAGAGGCTACTATAAAAATAAAACTGAAAACCAGAAGCAGGAGGCTTAAATCCAAAGCCTGAAAACATTAGAGAACTCTTGAATTCAGGGAACATTAAGCAATAGGAGCTCATCAAATGCCTTCATACCTACACCGAAACCAAGCTCCACCCAAGGGCCAACAAGTTCCAAAACAAGACATACCACGCAAATTCTCCAGCAACACAGGAACACTCCCCTGAGCTTCAATATACAGGCAGCTCAAAATTATCCCCAAACCTTTGATGTCTCATAACCTAATGGGTCACTCCACTGCACTCCAGAGAGAAGAAACCCAGCTCCACCCACCAAAACTCCAACACAAGCCTCCCTAACCAGGAAACCTTGGCAAGCCACTGATAGAACTCCACCCAAAGTGAGGAAGCTCTATAAGAAAGAGAACTCCACAAATTACCAGAATATAAAAAGGCCACCCCAAACGCAGCAATATAACCAAGATGAAGAGACAGAGGAATACTCAGCAGGCAAAGGAACAGGAGAGTTGCCCACCAAACCAAACAAAAGAGGAAGAAGTAGGGAATCTACCGGAGAAGGAATTCCGAATATTGATAGTGAAAATGATCCAAAATCTTGAAATCAAAATGGAAACACAGATAAATAGCCTAGAGACAAGGATTGAGAAGATGCAAGAAAGGTTTAACAAGGACCTAGAAGAAATAAAAAGAGTCAAAATATAATGAATAACTCAATAAATGAGATCAGAAACACTCTGGAGGCAACAAATAGTAGAATAACGGAGGCAGAAGATAGGATTAGTGAAATAGAAGATAGAATGGTAGAAATAAATGAATCAGAGAGGAAACAAGAAAAACGAATTAAAAGAAACGAGGACAATCTCAGAGACCTCCAGGACAATATGAAATGCTCCAACATTCAAATTATAGGAGTCCCAGAAGAAGAAGACAGAAAGAAAGATCATGAGAAAATCCTTGAGGAGATAATAGTTGAAAACTTCCCTAAAATGGGAAGGAAATAATCACCCAAGTCCAAGAAACACAGAGAGTTCCAAATAGGATAAACCCAAGGCGAAACACCCCAAGACACATATTAATCAAATTAACAAAGATCAAACACAAAGAACAAATATTAAAAGCAGCAAGGGAAAAACAACAAATAACACACAAGGGGATTCCCATAAGGATAACAGCTGATCTTTCAATAGAAACTGTTCAGGCCAGGAGGGAATGGCAAGACATACTTAAAGTGATGAAAGACAATAACCTACAGCCCAGATTACTGTACCCAGCAAGGATCTCATTCAAATACGAAGGAGAAATCAAAAGCTTTACAGACAAGCAAAAGCTGAGAGAATTCAGCACCACCAAACCAGCTCTCCAACAAATTCTAAAGGATATCCTCTAGACAGGAAACACGAAAAGGGTGTATAAACTCGAACCCAAAACAATAAAGTAAATGGTAACGGGATCATACTTATCAATAATTACCTTAAACGTAAATGGGTTGAACGCCCCAACCAAAAGACAAAGACTGGCCGAATGGATACAAAACAAGACCCCTCTATATGCTGCTTACAAGAGACCCACCTCAAAACAAGGGACACATACAGACTGAAAGTGAAGGGCTGGAAAAAGATATACCACGCAAATAGAGACCAAAAGAAAGCAGGAGTGGCAATACTCATATCCGATAAAATAGACTTTAAAACAAAGGCTGTGAAAAGAGACAAAGAAGGACACTACATAATGATCAAAGGAAAAATCCAAGAAGAAGATATAACAATTATAAATATATATGCACCCAATATAGGAGCACCGCAATATGTAAGACAAATGCTAACAAGTATGAAAGGGGAAATCAACAATAACACAATAATAGTGGGAGACTTTAATACCCCACTCACACCTATGGACAGATCAACTAAACAGAAAATTAACAAAGAAACGCAAACTTTAAATGATACATTAGATCAGTCAGACCTAATTGATATCTATAGGACATTTCACCCCAAAACAATGAATTTCACCTTTTTTTCAAGTGCTCATGGAACCTTCTGCAGGATAGATCACATCCTGGGCCATAAATCTAAACTTGATAAATTCAAAAAAATCGAAATCATTCCAAGCATCTTTTCTGACCATAACGCATTAAGATTAGATCTCAATTACAGGAGAAAACCTATTAAAAATTCCAACATATGGAGGATGAACAACACCCTTCTGAATAACCAACAAATCACAGAAGAAATCAAAAAAGAAATCAAAATATGCATAGAAACTAATGAAAATGAAAACACAACAACCCAAAACCTGTGGGACACTATAAAAGCAGTGCTAAGAGGAAAGTTCATAGCAATACAGGCATACCTCAAGAAACAAGAAAAAAGTCAAATAAACAACCTAACTCTACAACTAAAGCAACTAGAAAAGGAAGAGTTGGAGAACCCCAGAGTTAGTAGAAGGAAAGAAATCTTAAAAATTAGGGCAGAAATAAATGCAAAAGAAACAAAAGAGACCATAGCAAAAATCAACAAAGCCAAAAGCTGGTTCTTTGAAAGGATAAATAAAATTGACAAACCATTAGCCAGACTCATCAAGAAGCAAAGAGAGAAAAATCAAATCAATAAAATTAGAAATGAAAATGGAGAGATCACAACAGACAACACAGAAATACAAAGGATCATAAGAGACTACTATCAGCAGTTGTATGCCAATAAAATGGACAACATGGCAGAAATGGACAAATTCTTAGAAAAGTACAACTTTCCAAAACTGAACCAGGAAGAAATAGAAAATCTTAACAGACCCATCACAAGCACGGAAATTGAAACTGTAATCAGAAATCTTCCGGTAAACAAAAGCCCAGGTCCAGACGGCTTCACAGCTGAATTCTACCAAAAATTTCGAGAAGAGCTAACACCTATCCTCCTCAAACTCTTCCAGAAAATTGCAGAGGAAGGTAAACTTCCAAACTCATTCTATGAGGCCACCATCACCCTAATACCAAAACCTGACAAAGATGTCACAAAAAAAGAAAACTACAGGCCAATATCACTGATGAACATAGATGCAAAAATCCTCAACAAAATTCTAGCAATCAGAATCCAACAACACATTAAAAAGATCATACACCATGACCAAGTGGGCTTTATCCCAGGGATGCAAGGATTCTTCAATATCCGCAAATCAATCAATGTGATTCACCACATTAACAAATCGAAAAATAAAAACCATATGATTATCTCAATAGATGCAGAGAAGGCCTTTGACAAAATTCAACATCCATTTATGATAAAAACTTTCCAGAAAGCAGGAATAGAAGGAACATACCTCAACATAATAAAAGCTATCTATGACAAACCCACAGCAAACATTATCCTCAATGGTGAAAAATTGAAAGCATTTCCCCTAAAGTCAGGAACAAGACAAGGGTGTCCACTTTCACTGCTACTATTCAACATAGTTCTGGAAGTTTTGGCCACAGCAATCAGAGCAGAAAAAGAAATAAAAGGAATCCAAATTGGAAAAGAAGAAGTAAAACTCTCACTGTTTGCAGATGACATGATCCTCTACATGGAAAACCCTAAAGACTCCACCAGAAAATTACTAGAGCTAATCAATGAATATAGTAAAGTTGCAGGATATAAAATCAACACACAGAAATCCTTTGCATTCCTATACACTGAAGATATTAAAATTTAAAAAATAAAAAGCTAAAAAAAAAAACTTTTCTGTTCATCTGAGAAAAAAAAAAAAAAGGATCAACTATTCAAAATCTTTGGTGGACTATCCTCTTCCTGCGGGGAAAATATTTAATGAAAGTTCTAAGTAAATCAGAAAAGAATGTTGGGGAAACATGGAGCAAGAGTTAAAAGATGATTAATGACTAGTATCATCAACTATTATAAACACATAAATATTTTTCTATTATGTATAGAAGTCCTGGGTTTTGAAATCAAAATGACTTGGATTGAAACTCTAGTTCCAGAATTTGTTTATGTGATCTTGAGCAAATTAATAAGTCTCAGTTTCCTCACTCAAAATGAAGATTATAACTTTGCAAGACTAATTTGAGGATTGAATAAACTAATGCACAAAAAGTATTTAACACACAGCTTATAAGAATCAAACATCAACTTGTGGTTATTATCTTTATTTTACCAGCTAAGTTGGCTGAATTGTATTGAAAGTTAGAAGCCCTTACTCTTCTAACAGTCTTGGAAATATATTGGCAATTCTTATTCATTGTCTTACTATTTCCAAGCTACTTCATGACTTTCCACCTCGGGTTAACTCAGGACTTTTGCAGACTAGGGTGAAACACTGCTGATAGGCTAGAATATTACTAAATAAATTCAGCCATTATTTTATAATATATCTAACCAAATGTCTGAAACATACCATGGGCTTAATAAATATTTGATGAGATGCGGTCCTAAGATGGCAGAGGAATAGGACAGGGAGACCAATTTCTCCCCGACAAATTCATCAAAAGAACATTTGAACCCTGAATAAATTCCACAAAACAACTTCTGACTGCCAGCAGAGAACATCAGGCACCCAGAAAAGTAGCCCATTGTCTTTGAAAGGAGGTAGGAAAAAATATAAAAGATAAAAAGAGAGACAAAGAGGTAGGGACAGAGCTCTGTCCCAGGAAGGGGTCTTAAAAAAAGAGAGAAGTTTCCAAACACCAGGAAACACTCTCACTGTCAGGCCTGCTCACAGAACAAAGGACTGAGCAGAGGTAGCCAGCTGCAGACTAGCACATCCCCCTCCGGTGACAGGCAGGCAAGGGCAGCCAGAGCCAGAAGGGGGCAATCGCGGCCCCAGAGAAGCATTATCTACCAAACTGCAAGCAGGCTTTGCTGCTAACCAAGACTTCTTGGGATTCTGGACGGTCAACATCCGCCTGAGAAGGTACACCGGTTGTACACCCAGGAAACTGAATGGCAGGGATGCGGGAGGCGATAAGTTGCAGCGACCACGCTCACCAAATACCTGGTCACCTGGGCTGCTCAGACCTGGGAAGGGCACAAAACGCAGGCCCAACCAAGTCTGCACCTCTGAGGACTAATCAAGTACCTGAACCTGAGCAGCTTAGACCTGGGAAGTGCATATAACCCAGGGTTGGCCTAAGACAGTTCCGGGCAGAGCAACCTAGAGCCTAAGCAGTGTAGACAGGGAAAGCACACACGCCATGAGCAGAGGCAAACCCAGTGTGGTCGAGACACTGCGAGCACATGCCAATGTTATTAGTTTGTAGTGTCCCTCCCTCCCCACAGCGCGACTGAACATGTGAGCCTAAAAAAAGTGTCCACCACTGCCCCCCTTGTGTCAGGGCAGAAATCAGACACTGAAGAGACCAGCAAACAGAAGAAGCTAAAGCAGAGGGAACCGCCTTGGGAGTGACAGGTTCAATAGATTAAAACCCTGTCCTTAGTACCTACTACATAGAAAGGGGCCTATAGATCTTGAGAAATATAAGCCAGATCAAGGAGCTATCCAAAAATGAACTGACCCCACACTGACCACAACTGCACCAGAGAAAGTCCTAGATATATATTTACTATTTTACTATCATTCTTTATTTTTTTATTATTATTATTTTTTTAATATCTTTAATTCTTACATGCGTTCCCAAACATGAACCCACCTCCCACCTCCCTCCCCATAACATCTCTCTGGGTCATCCCCATGCACCAGCCCCAAGCATGCTGCATCCTGCGTCAGACATAGACTGGCAATTCAATTCTTACATGATAGTATACATGTTAGAATGTCATTCTCTCAAATCATCCCACCCTCTCCCTCTCCCTCTGAGTCCAAAGGTCCGTTATACACATCTGTGTCTCTTTCCCTGTCTTGCATACAGGGTCGTCATTGCCATCTTCCTAAATTCCATATATATGTGTTAGTATACTGTATTGGTGTTTTTCTTTCTGGCTTACTTCACTCTGTATAATCGGCTCCAGTTTCATCCATCTCTTCAGAACTGATTCAAATGAATTCTTTTAACGGCTGAGTAATACTCCATTGTGTATATGTACCACAGCTTTCTTATCCATTCATCTGCTGATGGACATCTAGGTTGTTTCCATGTCCTGGCTATTATAAACAGTGCTGCGATGAACATTGGGGTACATGTGTCTCTTTCAGTTCTGGTTTCCTCGGTGTGTATGCCCAGCAGTGGGATTGCTGGGTCATAAGGTAGTTCTATTTGCAATTTTTTAAGGAATCTCCACACTGTTCTCCATAGTGGCTGTACTAGTTTGCATTCCCACCAACAGTGTAGGAGGGTTCCCTTTTCTCCACACCCTCTCCAGCATTTATTGCTTGCAGATTTTTGGATTGCAGACATTCTGACTGGTGTGAAGTGGTACCTCATTGTGGTTTTGATTTGCATTTCTCTAATAATGAGTGATGTTGAGCATCTTTTCATGTGTTTGTTAGCCATCCGTATGTCTTCTTTGGAGAAATGTCTATTTAGCTCTTTGGCCCATTTTTTGATTGGGTCGTTTATTTTTCTGGAATTGAGATGCATAAGTTGCTTGTATATTTTTGAGATTAGTTGTTTGTCAGTTGCTTCATTTGCTATTATTTTCTCCCATTCAGAAGGCTGTCTTTTCACCTTGCTTATATTTTCCTTTGTTGTGCAGAAGCTTTTAATTTTAATTAGATCCTATTTGTTTATTTTTGCTTTTATTTCCAGAATTCTGGGAGGTGGATCATAGAGGATCCTGCTGTGATTTATGTCTGAGAGTGTTTTGCCTATGTTCTCCTCTAGGAGTTTTATAGTTTCTGATCTTACATTTAGATCTTTAATCCATTTTGAGTTTATTTTTGTGTGCGGTGTTAGGAAGTGATCTAGTTTCATTCTTTTACAAGTGGTTGACCAGTTTTCCCAGCACCACTTGTTAAAGAGATTGTCTTTACTCCATTGTATATTCTTGCCTCCTTTGTCAAAGATAAGGTGTCCATATGTGTGTGGATTTTTCTCTGGGCTTTCTATTTTGTTCCATTGATCTATATGTCTGTCTTTGTGCCAGTACCATACTGTCTTGATGACTGTGGCTTTGTAGTAGAGCCTGAAGTCAGGCAAGTTGATTCCCCCAGTTCCATTCTTCTTTCTCAAGATTGCTTTGGCTATTTGAGGTTTTTTGTATTTCCATACAAATCTTGAAATTATTTGTTCTAGTTCTGTGAAAAATGTGGCTGGTAGCTTGATAGGGATTGCATTGAATTTGTAAATTGCTTTGGGTAGTATACTCATTTTCACTATATTGATTCTTCCAATCCATGAACTTGGTATATTTCTCCATCTATTAGTGTCCTCTTTGATTTCTTTCATCAGTGTTTTATAGTTTTCTAGCATTCTTTAAATTTTTTTAATTTTTTTTATTTTTAAGTCCTCTATTACTCCTTTAATTTTCATTTTTATAACATACTATTACTTTGCAAAAAAAAAGAGAGAGGCCCTAATTTTTAAAGCAAACTTCATATATATATATATATATATATATATATATTATAATTTTTGTGACTTTTTTTTTTTCCTTTAATATTGTATTTTTGAAAATCCAACCTCTACTCTAGATTTTAATCTTTGCTTTTTGGTATTTGTTGTAAATTTTGCACCTTTAATAACCCAATCTTCAGTACCCATTTTTACTTGGGAGTGAGATTACTGGCTTGACTGCTCTCTCCCCCTTTGGACTCTCCTTTTTCTACACCAGGTCGCCTCTATCTCCTCCCTCCTTCTTCTCTTCTCTACCCAACTCTGTGAATCTCTTTGTATGTTCCAGACTGTGGAGAACACTTAGGGGAACTGATTACTGGCTGGATCTGTCTCTCTCCTTTTGATTCCCCTCCCCTTTATCCTCCTGGCCACCTCTGTCTCCTTCCTCCCTCTTCTCTTCTCTGTATAATTCTGTGAACATCTCTGAGCGGTCCAGACTGTGGAGAGCACATAAGGAAGTGATTACTGGCTAGCTTGCTCTCTCCTCTTTTGATTCCCCCTCTTCTCCTCCTGGTCTCCTCTATCACCCTCCTCCCTCTTCTCTTCTCCATGTAACTCTGTGAACCTCTCTGGGTGTCCCACACTGTAGAGAAATTTTTCATCTTTAACCTAGATGTTTTATCAACAGTGCTGTATAGATGGAGAAGTATTGAGGCTACTGTAAAAATAAGACTGAAAACCAGAAGCAGGAGGCTTAAGTCCAAATCCTGAGAACACCAGAGAACTCCTGACTTCAGGCAACATTAATTGACAGGAGCTCAACAAACGTCTCCATACCTACACTGAAACCAAGCACCACCCAAGGGGCAACAAGCTCCAGAACAAGACATACCACGCAAATTCTCCAGCAACACAGGAACATACATAGCCCTGAGCTTCAATATACAGGCTGCCCAAAGTCACTCCAAACCCTTTGACATCTCATAACTCATTACTGGACACTTCATTGCACTCCAGAGAGAAGAAATCCAGCTCCACCCACCAGAACACTGACACAAGCTTCCCTAACCAGGAACCCTTGACAAGCTGCCCATACAACCCCACCCACAGTGAGGAAACTCCACGATAAAGAGAACTCCACAAAATGCCAGAATACAGAAAGGCCACCCCAAACATGGCAATATAAACAAGATGAAGAGGCAGAGGAATACCCAGCAGGTAAAGGAACAGGGTAAATGCCCACCAAACCAAACAAAAGAGGAAGAGATAGGGAATCTACCTGATAAAGAATTCTGAATAATGATAGTGAAAATGATCCAAAATCTTGAAAACAAAATGGAATCACAGATAAATAGCCTGGAGACAAGGATTGGGAAGATGCAAGAAAGGTTAAACAAGGACCTAGAAGAAACAGAAAAGAGCCAATGTATAACGAATAATGCAATAAATGATATGAAAAACACTCTGGAGGGAACAAATAGTAGAATAATGGAGGCAGAAGATAGGATTAGTGAAGTAGAAGATAGAATGGTAGAAATAAATGAATCAGAGAGGAAAAAAGAAAAATGAATTAAAAGAAATGAGGACAATCTCAGAGACCTCTGGGACAATGTTAAATGCCCCAACATTCGAATCATAGGAGTCCCAGAAGAAGAAGACAAAAGAAAGACCATGAGAAAATACTTGAGGAGCTTATAGTTGAAAACTTCCCTGAAATGGGGAAGGAAATAGTCACCAAAGTCCAAGAAACCCAGAGAGTCCCAAACAGGATAAACCCAAGGCAAAACACCCCAAGACACATATTAATCAAATTAACAAAGATCAAGCACAAAGAACAAATAGTAAAAGCATCAAGGGAAAAACAACAAATAACATACAAGGGGATTCCCATAAAGATAACAGCTGATCTTTCAATAGAAACTGTTCAGGCCAGGAGGGAATGGCAGGACATACTGAAACTGATGAAAGACAATAACCTACAGCCCAGATTACTGTACCCAGCAAGGATCCCATTCAAATATGAAGGAGAAATCAAAAGCTTTACAGACAAGCAAAAGCTGAGAGAATTCAGCACCACCAAACCAGCTCTCCAACAAATGCTAAAGGATCTTCTCTAGACAGGAAACACAAAAAAGGTGTATAAACTCGAACCCAAAACAATAAAGTAAATGGCAACAAGATAATACTTATCAATAATTATCTCAAAAAAAAAAAATTACCTTAAATGTAAATGGGTTGAATGCCCCAACCAAAAGACAAAGACTGGCTGAGTGGATACAAAAACAAGACCCCTATATATGTTGTCTACAAGAGACCCACCTCAAAACAAGGGACACATACAGACTGAAAGTGAAGGGCTGGAAAAAAGATATTCCCATGCAAATAGAGAACAAAAGAAAGCAGGAGCAGCAATACCCATATCAGATAAAAGAGACTTTAAAACAAAGGCTATGAAAAGAGACAAAAAAGGACACTACATAATGATCACAGGATCAATCCAAGAAGAAGATATAACAATTATAAATATATATGCACCCAACATAGGAGCACTGCAATTTGTAAGACAAGTGTTAACAAGTATGAAAGGGGAAATTAACAATAACAAAATAATAGTGGGAGACTTTAATACCCTACTCACACCTATGGATAGATCAACTAAACAAAATTAACAAGGAAACACAAACTTTAAATGATACAGTAGACCAGTTAGACCTAATAAATTATTATAAGACATTTCACCCCAAAACAATGAATTTCACCTTTTTCTCAAGCACACACGGAACTTTCTCCAGGATAGATCACATCCTGGGCCATAAATCTAGCCTTGGTAAATTCAAACAAAATTGAAATCATTCCAAGCATCTTTTCTGACCACAATGCAGTAAGATTAAATCTAAATTACAGGAGAAAAACTATTAAAAATCCCAACATATGGAGGCTGAATAACCAACAAATCACAGAAAAAATCAAAAAAGAAATCAAATATGCATAGAAATGAATGAAAACGAAAACACAACAACCCAAAACCTGTGGGACACTGTAAAAGCAGTGCTAAGGGGAAGGTTCATAGCAATACAGGCATACCTCAAGAAACAAGAAAAAAGTCAAATAAATAACCTAACTCTACACCTAAAGCAACTAGAAAAGAGAGAAATTAAGAACACCAGGGTTAGTAGAAGGAAATAAATCTTAAAAAATAGGGCAGAAATAAATGCAAAAGAAACAAAACAAACAACAACAACCAAAAACAACTGTAGCAAAAAATCAACAAAGCAAAAAGCTGGTTCTCTGAAAGGAAAAATAAAATTGACAAACCATTAGCCAGACTCATCAAGAAACAAAGGGAGAAAAATCAAATCAATAAAATTAGAAATGAAAATGGAGAGATCACAACAGACAACACAGAAATATAAAGGATCATAAGAGACTACTATCAGCAGTTATATCCCAATGAAATGGACAAATTGTTAGAAAAGCACAACTTTCCGAAACTGAACCAGGAAGAAATAGAAAATCTTAACAGACCCATCACAAGCACAAAAATTGAAACTGTAATCAGAAATCTTCCAGCAAACAAAAGCCCAGGTCCAGACGGCTTCACAGCTGAATTCTACCAAAAATTTCGAGAAGAGCTAACACCTATCCTACTCAAACTCTTCCAGGAAATTGCAGAGGAAGGTAAATTCCAAACTCATTCTATGAGGCCACCATCACCCTAATACCAAAACCTGACAAAGATGCCACACACAAAAAAAAGAAAACTACGGGCCAATATCACTAATGAACATAGATGCAAAAATCCTTAACAAAATTCTAGCAATCAAAATCTAACAACACATTAAAAAGATCATACACCAAGGCCAAGTGGGCTTTATCCCAGGGATGCAAGGATTCTTCAATATCCACAAATCAATCAATCTAATACACCACATTAACGAATTGGAAAATAAAAGCCATCTGATTATCTCAATAGATGCAGATAAAGCCTTTGACAAAATTCAACATCCACTTATGGTAAAAACTCTCCAGAAAGCAGGAATAGAATGAACATTCCTCAACATAATAAAAGCTATATATGACAAACCCACAGCAAACTTTAACCTCAATGGTGAAAACTGAAAGCATTTCCCTTAAAGTTAGGAACAAGACAAAAGTGCCCACTCTCACCACTGCTATTCAACATAGTTTTGGAAGTTTTGGACACAGCAATCAGAGCAGAAAAAGAAATAAAAGGAATCTAAATCGGAAAAGAAGTAAAACTCTCACTGTTTACAGATAACGTGATCCTCTACATAGAAAACCCTAAAGACTCCACCAGACAGTTACTAGAGCTAATCAATGAATATAGTAAAGTTGTAGGATATAAAATCAACACACAGAAATCCTTTGCATTCCTATACACTAATAATGAGAAAATAGAAAGAGAAATTAAGGAAACAATTCCATTCACCATTGCAACGAAAAGAATAAAATACAGTGAAGAGGAGCTAAAAAGCCTCTTGATGAAAGTGAAAGAGGAGAATGAAAAAGTTGGCATAAAGCTCAACATTCAGAAAACGAAGATCATGGCATCCAGTCCCATCATTTCATGGGAAATAGACGGGGAAACAGTAGAAACAGTGTCAGACTTTATTTTGGGGGGCTCCAAAATCACTGCAGATGGTGACTGCAGCCATGAAATTAAAAGACGCTTACTCCTTGGAAGAAAAGTTATGACCAACCTAGATAGCATATTCAAAAGCAGAGACATTACTTTGCCAACAAAGGTCCATCTAGTCAAGGCTATGGTTTTTTCTGTGGTCATGTATGGATGTGAGAGTTGGACTGTGAAGAAAGCTGAGCGCCGAAGAATTGATGCTTTTGAACTATGGTGTTGGAGAAGACTCTTGAGAGTCCCTTGGACTGCAAGGAGATCCAACCAGTCCATTCTGAAGGAGATCAGCCCTGGGATTTCTTTGGAAGGAATGATGCTAAAGCTGAAACTCCAGTACTTTGGCCACCTCATGCGAAGAGTTGACTCATTGGAAAAGACTTTGTTGCTGGGAGGGATTGGGGGCAGGAGGAGAAGGGGACGACAGAGGATGAGATGGCTGTATGGCATCACTGACTCGATGGACGTGAGTCTGAGTGAACTCCGGGAGTTGGTGATGGACAGGGAGGCCTGGCGTGCTGCGATTCATGGGGTCGCAAAGAGTCAGACACGACTGAGCGACTGAACTGAACTGAACTGAACTGGAAGAAACAAAAGACCTATATAGAGAAAACTATAAGACACTGGTGAAAGAAATCAAAGAGGAGACTAATAGATGGAGACATATACTGTGTTTATGAATCAGAAGAATCAATATAGTGAAAATAAGTATATTACCCAAAGCAATCTATAGAGTCAATGTAATCCCTATCAAGCTACAAGCCATATTTTTCACAGAGCTAGAACAAATAATTTCACAATTTGTATGGAAATACAAAAAACCTCGAATAGCCAAAGCAATCTTGAGAAAGAAGAATGGAACTGGAGGAATCAACCTGCCTGACTTCAGGCTCTACTACAAAGCCACAGTCATCAAGACAGTATGGTACTGGCACAAAGACAGACATATAGATCAATGGAACAAAATAGAAAGCCCAGAGATAAATCCACACACCTATGGACAGCTTATCTTTGACAAAGGAGGCAAGAATATACAATGGAGAAAAGACAATCTCTTTAACAAGTGATGCTGGGAAAACTGGTCAACCACTTGTAAAAGAATGAAACTAGAACACTTTCTAACACCATACAAAAAAATTAACTCAAAATGGATTAAAGATCTAAATATAAGACCAGAAACTGTAAAACTCCTAGAGGAGAACATAGGCAAAACACTCTCCGACATAAATCACAGCACAATCCTCTATGACCCACCTCCCAGAATACTGGAAATAAAAGCAAATATAAACAAATAGGACCTAATTAAAATTAAAAGCTTCTGCACAATAAAGGGAAACTCTAAGCAAGGTGAAAAGACAGCCTTCAGAATGGGAGAAAATAATAGCAAATGAAGCAACTGACAAAGAATTAATCTCAAAAATATACAAGCAACTCCTGCAGCTCAATTCCAGAAAAACAAACGACCCAATCAAAAAATGGGCCAAAGAACTAAACAGACATTTCTCCAAAGAAGACATACAGATGGCTAATAAAGACATGAAAAGATGCTCAACATCACTCATTATCAGAGAAACACAAATCAAAACCACAATGAGGTACCACTTCACACCAGTCAGAATGGCTGTGATCCAAAAGTCTACAAGCAATAAAGGGAACCCTCTTACACTGTTGCTGGGAATGCAAACTAGTACAGCCACTATGGAGAACAGTGTAGAGATTCCTTAAAAAACTGGAAATAGAACTGCCATATGACCCAGCAATCCCACTGCTGGGCATACACATCAAGGAAACCAGAATTGAAAGAGACACGTGTACCCCATTGTTCATCGCAGCACTGTTTATAATAGCCAGGACATGGAAACAACCTAGATGTCCATCAGCAGATGAATGGATAAGAAAGTAGTGGTACATATACACAATGGAGTATTACTCAGCCATTAAAAAGAATACATTTGAATCAGTTCTAATGAGGTGGATGAAACTGGAGCCGATTATACAGAGTGAAGTAAGCCAGAAAGAAAAACACCAATACAGTACACTAACGCATATATATGGAATTTAGAAAGATGGTAACGATAACCCTGTATGAAAGACAGCAAAAGAGACAGATGTATAGAACAGTCTTTCGGACTCTGTGGGAGAAGGTGAGGGTGGGATGGTTTGGCAGAATGGCACTGAAACATGTATATTATCATATGTGAGTGATAATCAATGGATCGCAAGTCCAGGTTCGATGCTCGGGGCTGGTGCACTGGGATGACCCAGAGGGATGGTATGGGGAGGGAGGTGGGAGCGGGGTTCAGGATGGGGAACATGTATACACCTGTGGTGGAGTCATGTTGATTTCTGGCAAAACCAATACAATATTGTAAAGTAATTAGCCTCCAATTCAAATAAATAAATTTCATATTAAAAAATTTTAATAAAGAAGAGATGAAGGAAAAAAGAAATTAAAATTTTAAAACATATTCATAAAAAATAATAAATAAATAAATATTTGATGAATGAGTAACTCCATGAATAAATGATAGCCATGAATAGAATGTGGGTGTCTTCAAAAGTCCATAGTACTAGTATATAGATTGTGAGGATAGATTACTTTTATAGTTGTCTAACCTTAGTCATTATACAGAACGTTTTTCTTAATTTCATTCTCAAATTATAATATTCAAGTTTTAGAGTTATCTTGAAGCTGTGAGATAATTTTTTTATATTGGAAATATATTTGCAAAACTTGGCCAAAATTTTTATTCTGGGCGACTTATTCTCCGGTGATTCCAATGCATGGGATGGTTCCCTACTAAAATGCACGCCCAATGTATAAAACAGCACTGTCAATATTCAATAATTTTTTAATGTTTAATATTTTAATTTTTATTGGAATATAATTGCTTTATGATGTTGTGTTAGTTTCTGTCATACAGTGAAGCGAATCAGCTAAATGTATTCATATGTCCCCTCTCTCGAGTCTCCCATCCGCCACCCCCATCCCGCTCCTCTAAGTCATCACAGAGCTGAGCTCCCTATGCTATATAGCAGCTTCCCACTAGCTCTTTTACACATGGCAGTGTATGTGTATACACATTCCAGTACTCCTGCCTGGAAAATCTCATGGACGGAGGAGCCTGGTAGGCTGTAGTCCATGGGGTCGCTAGGAGTCGGAAACGACTGAGCGACTTCACTTTCACTTTTCACTTTCATGCATTGGAGAAGGAAATGGCGACCCACTCCAGTATTCTTGCCTGGAGAATCCCAGGAATGGGGGAGCCTGGTGGGCTGCAGTCTATGTGGTCGCACAGAGTCAGACACGACTGAAGCGATTTAGCAGCAGCAACAGCAGTGTATGTGTATCAATGCTACTCTCTCAATTAGTCCTCCCTGCTGCCTCCCGACTGTGTCCACAGTCGATTCTTTCTATCTGCACCTCTGCTGTTTCCAATAATGCCCAAATTATTTCATAAGTTGTTGATCGAATATACTATATATACTATATATATTATACTATAGTATAATTTCCCTTTAAAGTATCATGCTAAATTGACATTTATAGATTTTATTGTGATTAACATTTGTCCAAATAATAACAAAAGAGAAAGAAAGCATTATGATTAAGAAATAGCTCACAGGGACTGGTGGTGCTTTGGATAGGAATCCACTTGCCAAGCCAGGGGACAAGGGTTCCATCCCTGCTCAGGGAAATTCCACATGCCTCCTGGTGTTGCCAAAAAAATAAATATAAATATAAATAAAGAAAAACTGTTTTAAAAAAGAAACATAGTGCATATATAAATTTCTAGGTATTAAGAAGAGTTAAAGGATTTCACTTTCAAATGCTTAAAAAAAATAACTGATATCTATAGCTTTCAAATGCTATGCTATTTTTCCTGTAAAAAAAAAAATTCATTTCTTCTTTCAAGTCTGTCTCAGTCAGCTTCCTCTCTTTATTTGTCTCAGTCTTTTTCCACTTTCTGAGCAGAAAGGAAAGAGGGCAAGGAAAGTAATGTCAGAGAGCCCAATGATGATAGGTTTTTCTGAGTGATTGGACACAGCTAATTTGTACCTGATTGTTCTTGGGGCCACACCTGAACAATGCAGTCTTTAAGAGCTCTCCCTGAAATCACTTCATCGGCAAGATGAGAGGTTTAAATAGTTCTAAAGAGCTACACCTGGTAGCCTTCATTCAGTCTCCCATAACCACCTTTCATTTCCTCAGAAATCCTAAGAAGACTTCTGGACTGGCAAGTCATCCAATTTTTGCTTTCAGAAGGACTAAAGCTCTCAGGGTCCCCTACGAAAAGGTTTTAAGAGGTCAGGAATAAAAAACAAAAAAATTTTTTTTTGGTCCTACAAATAGGAACACCTGGAAATAGACAATGCGCATCTAACAAGAGAAATCACATCATAAAAGTGTTGTTCTTTTGACCCATTTTCAATGTTTGCATTTTGTAAATAGCAGTTGTTTATCATCCTGTAGACATTCTTCAACAAAGCTTTATGAGGTTAATTCACATCACTACCGGTAACCCTTAAGCTCTGTGCCTTGTGATTGGTATTGGCTAGGGGCAGAAAAGCAGCATCTGCCTGGAAATATTTATTTATTCAATAGATTTTCTAGAACCCATCACCATAATCCCTTCCCACAAAAGGGAAAACCTCCAATAACATAAATCATTCACAAGTTGTGACACTAAATTGAACAATTTTCCCGACTCCTAAAATAACAGTTGCCTTATTACTGGAAGGAGCTTAAAATAAAAATGCCAAATGTGACTCTTCCCATCACAATGCACCCGAACCATGGAATCCCATATTGTTTCAAATCAGGCATTAAATAAGGTCTTAGTGTCCTACTAACTAGCATACTCACCATTTGTCATTGGCCCAAAAGGGAAAGTTTTCATTTTTATTTTTAATTAATTATACAAATAAAAGCCTAAATGATACATTTTTCTTCAATTTTTAGGTATTTTCTCCCATTCTGAGATCCCATCCTTTAATAATTTCCTGCTATGAATATTGCATGTCCTTCTCCAGTTAATTATTTATGTTGATGAAACATGGCTTTTACCATGCCTTCTAGAATTCCACTTGAACCTGATTGCTAGTAGGCACAGAGAGGAATCAGAGCTCATACAGGATTTGGTGTGTAGAAGATACCGTAACTATTTTTTTTCTTAAATTCAACATTCACCAATCCATTTTTTTTCTTACAAGATAATTCTGTCACTACCATTGCCGTCCTCCGAATGTCACTTCATATATTTCAAAAATCCCTTGCAACCTCTTATAATAGAAACCAGCAGTCAAATTTCAAAAGTCCAGCCTACTCTAGACCAACTGACCAACTTATAATGATTCAGGTCAGCAGAGACTCAAAGTTTAAGAATGTTTATTGCTTTTAGCATTAAACTCTTTTCAGAAAAAAATCTCTGGTTATCAGAAATACTTCAGTCCTTCCTGAAGGAGTCTTCCTCAAATCCTGAATCAATTTTAGAAAGAAAAAAAAAATCCTGATTCTTTACGTATTTCTTTAGGGGAAATTTTGAGAAAACATATTTGGAAGCCTATTGCCTCCACAACTTTTCATAACGTATCTATTAATAAAATGCTAGATTAATTTCTCTTGAAGTTTAGTTTTCTCACAAAATGCAGTAAGGAATGAAATGGCTAAAGATGATGTTCATTTAAAAAAAGAGAAAATAAGATATAAGCTATTCCACTCACTGTAAACTGAATTTCTAGATACTATAAGAATTATTGATAGGGATAGATGGTGTGGGTGCCCTTTTTAAGAAAATGAATACAAAGGCGGAAGATACCTGTGTGCATGTGTTTTTGTATGCTTATAAGACCATGAAGGGCAATGCTGCTGTATGCTACGTCACTTCAGTTGTATCCAACTTTTTGTGACCCTATGGACTGTAGCCTGCCAGGCTCCTCTGTCCATGTGATTGTCCAGGCAAGAATACTGGAGTGGATTGCCATGCCCTCTTCCAAGGGATCTTCCTGACCCAGGGACTGAACTCACATCTCTTATGTCTCCTGCATTGGCAGACAGATTCTTTGCCACTAGCACCACCTGGGAAGCCCTAAAGAGCGATATATTTTTTTTAAGTATAGTTAATGCACAATATTATACAAGTTACAGGTGTAAAATATAGTGATTCACAATTTTTAAAGGTTATACTCCATTTATAATCATAAAATTCCCTGCTATACAATGTATCCTTGTAGCTTATTTTATACATAAGAATTTGTAATGGCAGAAATCAACACAATATTGTAAAGCCATTATCCTCCAATTAAAAATAAATACATTTAAAAATTTTGTAACTCTTAAACCCCTCTCCCTATTTGCCCCTCCCTATTCCTCTCCCCTCTTATTTGTTCTCTGCATCTATGAGTGAAGAATAGTAGTTTTACGGAGCTTCATGAAAATATAATGGAAAATGAATATTAAGTAAACAGGCAATACAAGGGTAAATTTACTTGCTCTTGATCTGCTGAAGCAATTGAGACAATCTCAAATTTTAAAATTTTGCTTTTCATTGTTTAGGTTTTTTTTCTAAAGTAAAGTGTTAACATTTATTTTAGAAAGAAAGAGAATGCAAAATTAGATACAAAGTAAATAATATTTAGGGTGAGACAAAAATCACAAAAAATATAAAATTTCAAAAGTTAATAAATAAAGCTGTTCACATAAGAAAAAAATTAAATTAAATTAAAAAACAAAAAATAAAAAGAAATAAAATTTTTAAAGAAATAACACCAAAAAATATTTTAAAACACAATAT
Organism: Ovis aries; assembly: GCF_016772045.2. Classification (NCBI taxonomy): domain Eukaryota; kingdom Metazoa; phylum Chordata; class Mammalia; order Artiodactyla; family Bovidae; genus Ovis; species Ovis aries. Next base: position 29,949,268 of record NC_056076.1, read on the forward strand.
TTTATTAATGAATAACCTAATACAACTCTAGAGTATTTTTATTTCTTACTTTTTGGGGGTTACATGTTCTATGATTACTTCTTTATACAACAATGCTTTTTTAATAAGTAACAGTTTTTCCTCAATGGACATTTATTTATGGTGGTAATTTTAAAACGTTTCTTTCAGTTTGAAATTTGTTTGGTAAGGTCAGTGTAAATTTCCATGATTACTTTCAAATTTGAGACAATCTGTGATAAATATAACAATCCCTAATCATATTTGTGAGCTGTACAATTTGGAAGAATTTGCCAGGGACAGACTTCTGCATCCGCTATTCTCCTCTATTATCCAAATGTTTCTGCTGCAGAGTTATCATCATATTGGTGAATAGGAATATTACTGTAATTTATTCCTGTATCAGCCTGACTAATATTAGCTCAATTATTATACAAACAAAAAGATTGTGAAACTACTAAGTAGGTCTCACTAAAGCCAATGGAAATGTATCCTCAATTCTACTTTTATTTAATATGCATGCATGCTCAGTCACTCAGTTGTGTCCAACTCTTTGCAACTCCATGGACTGTAGCTCACTAAGCTCCTCTGTTCATAGGATTTTCCCAGCAAGAATATTGGAGTGGGTTGCCATTTCTTCCTCTGGGGATTCTTTCTGATCCAGGGATCCAACCAGCATTTCCTGAATCTCCTGCACTGTCAGCAGATTGTTTACCACTTTGCCACTTGGTAAGATTGTCTATGGCCTTTCAATGAGAAATGACACTCCAAAAGAGTGAAAGGACCTGAAGCTTGATTTTATGAGCCTGGTGGTAAGTGATTAATCTCTAATTATTGCCCAGGGAAAAAAGAAAAAATGGATATTAATATTAACAAAATAAACCATTTTATGAGTATGGTCTTCTGGGGGACAAATATGGGAGATGCTATGATATTCAGTATTTGAAACTCAGCCAATGCTGCATTAATAATGGAAGATGATTTTAAACATATTGTGCTAAACAATAATTAAAAAGCTGATGCCATATTTACTTTTCAATATTTTAGGTGACCTGCACAACTTTTTAATGCATTCAGGGAGTTGGCTAGATTATTGAAATGCTCTATATGATTGGACTGATTAATTTGAGAAACAGAACAAGTTTGCAAACAATTTCTAAGAAGTTCCTAAGACAGCAAGCAAATTCTGAGGATTCTAACTGATTCTAATTCTAGAACTCTAAATGAATTCTAATTCAATGAACAAAAAGCAGTTTTTAAGTTTACAAGCAATAGAAATAGTTTTTCATTGTCCCATCAGTTTCTTCTATGAAAGATATTTCTGAAAAATCCTTTCTCTAAACGATCCCTTCCAGTTTTTTAAGCTTGGTTCCTTTGTACTCTAGATGGAGCACTTAGCCTTCTGCTTTCACGTTTTACTTCATCAAGACTGAATTACACTCATGAAAGAGTCAGGAAAGGCTTTCTTTTGGAAACTTTATTGATAGTCTTCAAAAATAATGAAGGGATTTCCATTCTTCCTTATGGCTTCTTCTACCCAAACAGCCATGTTTGTATGTTTTAATGACTACCTTTCCAAAGCTGATTGGTTTCTGGTTCATAAATAAAGAATGAATGTATTGCTTAGTTCTTCATTATTTGAAATAGTTCAAAAACATTTCTTCAAGGGGGTTAAAAAGAACCATCAACAGTGAAGCTGGCAAGCCTTATCACCATTAACCTATGCAGCTGGCATGTATTTGTGCCCATGGCAATGTCCTATCTCCTAAATTTAATGCCATGTTTGAATGCGCCAGGAGTAATGATTTTCAGGGCTTTTGCAGTCTTTTCATTCTTTCTTTCTTTCATTTAAACTGGATTTGTTACTGACTCACTGATACATTGAGTACCCCGTAAATTCCCAGTGATAAGAGAATATGATTTCTTCTTTCCAGGGACATTGAAAAGTCAGAGCACAGGCGTCTAAACATTTCACATTAGCAAGCAAACTCGACATGATAAAAACACGCAGTTTTCCAACTTAGAAACTATGAAGATTCTATGTAATCAGTGTCCTATTTCACTAGATAGAAATAAAAGATCTGGGGAAAAAAAGTTCCTATGGCCATACTATAAAATAATCTAGGATTTATAAGACAATTATTAATGCATAAATTTACAGCTTTGTATGTGTTTTGTGCAGAAAGAATGATTTATTTCTGAAATATAAAAGTGGGATGAAAACTTTCCCCAGTGAATTTATTTTGTGATCGAGGGGACAAGTCAGCCTCACATGCAGTAAATTACAGTGGTAAGTACTGGAATTTATTCAACTCGGCTATATAAAATACACCAACACCCTTTTGGAAAACAGGACTGAAAGGCAGCAAAATAGCCATAATCAGTGTGTTCTGCTCCCTAAAGTAAAATAGCCATGAGATTAAAAAAGAAGTCTCTTTCTTCCAGCTTTGAATGAAGCACGGTTTGCCCTAAGTGTTTTCTATAAGGCTGTGAACTCATTTATCTAAGGTAATTTTTGGCTAAGGTCAACTGAAAAACGATTCCTTTAAAATAAACTGATCATTACTAGGAAAACTAAATGCCTTCCCTGACCTTCAAGGCATTGAAACTCATCCTCTGTGCCCTTTTTATATCACCCCAAGCATGGTCATTTCATAGTACTTAAAAGCCAGGATTATAATTGCCTGTCTATCTGTCTCTCCCATCAGAGAATGGGAGAGATCATTAAAGACAGATAATATGCCTTGTTTATCTTTGTTTTGTCAGTGCAGCGCCTGTGGAAGGCACTTGTCAAATATTTATTGAAAAAATGGATGAATGGATGGATGGATGAGTAAATAGATAAAAGACAGATGATAAATCATCTACAGATATTCTAAATTTTGAAAGCAAGTAATATTCATCTTTTTATAGACATAGCTATAGATATATATATTAAACAGTGATAAATAATTCCCAAAGAGCTTACAAGACTACATTTAAAACAAATAAGAAATTTCTGAAAATTCTACTATCAAAAAAGATTCCTTAGGAAAGGTGATAGAAAATAGTGGTTCTAAATTCTATGACTAATAATAATAATCCACAACTGTTGAGGATCTCCTGTCCACTGGTAGAGTATTAATTGCTTCTCATGCAGTTATTTCTCACAGCTCTTACATATCTGTTTGCTAATTGGTAAGTCAAGGCAATGAAGGTCTGCTATCTTCCTAAGATCGCAGAGTAAGTGGAAGAGAGCCGCAGCTTGGATTGAGACACCATGAATACAGACTTTGCGTGCTTACTCCTAGGCTACATTCTTTTCTTTAGGCAGTGAGCCTAAAAGGAAAATCTTACCAAATATTACCAAATTTGACCCACAACGTATTCTCTGGGTGCGAGCCTAAATTACTGACAATGAAAAGAGAATTACTCCCAGAAAATAGAAAAGCACTAAATTCAATTATTTCCATTAATTGAAAGCTACACTTCTTGAAATACCATGATATCACTTGATACTACTTTACAGCAGAGAATAGAGTTGGCTGAGTTGGCAATGAATGCCCCTGCAATGCAGGAGATGCAGGAGACCCAGGTCCCTGGGTTGGGAAGATCCCCTAGAGAAAGGAATGGCAACCTACTCCAGTATTCTTGCCTGGTGAATCCCTTGAACAGAAGAGCCTGGGGGGCTACATCCACGGACCGAACAAGAGTCGGACCTGACTGCATGATTAACTTTCACTTTCAAGAGTCTTTAGAGACTATGATCCCTTTGCAAAGATTGAGAATGTTTCAGACAAGGGATGACAAATGGGTTCCAACTTTTGTGCCCAAGTGTTAACTTCCTGAAAATGAAGACTGAGGCTAGTCTGAAGAAGCCCCAGAATCAATTAATACTGCCTGCCTTGAATGCACAGGAGCTCTGCCGCTGGACTTGCGCTATTCTTCTCCTAGGAATACGATTAGGATATACACCTAGCGCAGTGATCTTCAATCAGGTTGTATATCAGAATCAGCTGTGGAGATTTTACACCATATACATACCAAGGAAAAAATGCTCCTTGACTTCCATAAACATACAGTTCTGGGTGGAAAAGTCATATAAGCAGGTTGCAATGTACAACTGAAAGAACAAAATGTTTTCTCATGTCTTCATGAATTAATTTGTTGTTCAGTCACTAGGTCAGGTCCAACTCTTTGGGACCCCATGGACTGCAGCACGCCAGGCTGCTCTGTCCTCCACTGTGTACTGGAGTTTGCTCAAATTCTGCCCTCAATCTCTCCCAGCATCAGAGTCTTTTCCAATGAGTCAGCTCTTCATATCAGGTGGCCAAAGTATTGGAGCTTCAGCTTTATCATCAGTCCTTTAGGTAACCACCTCAAAATAAAGACTTGAAAACACTTCTAATTGAATTTGTACCTGCCTATGCAATCAAATATTTTACCTGTCTTAGGTCAGTCAGTTCAGTCATTCAGTCATTTCCGACTCTGCAAACCCATGGACTGCAGCAAGCCAGGCCTCCCTGTCCATCACTAAGTCCCAGAGCTTGGTCAAACTCATGTCTGTTGAGTCAGTGATGCCATCCAACCATCTCATCCTCTGATGTCCCCTTCTCCTGCCTTCAGTCTTTCCCAGCATCAGGGTCTTTTCCAATGTAGCAATGCAATATGTAATTTGATAGAAATGTTGGGAGCATACATATGTATATTCTTCATAAGAATTTAATTTTGTAAGAGTATAGTTTTAAATATATAAATTATTAGCCAATAAAAATAAAAACAAGAAAGGAAAAAAGCAAAAACGAGGTCTGGAATGGCAGTTGTGACTAATAAGCGCTGTCTTCAAAACCTTTTTGGAATCTAGTTTGTTGGCAGCAAGAGAAACAAACAATGCAGCTGAAGAAGTCAACTCTTTCATGTGCATTCACGTTTCAAATGGCAAAACCCCAACATTTTCCCAAGCGAAATATTTTAAATGAAAGTTCTTTCAATAACTGCAGAAGCAGTAAAAAATTTTTAGTCACATGAAAGATGCGTTAGAGAATAAGGAAAGGGAAAAATCGTGAAGAATCTCGAAAGTTACTTTTCTTTTTTACCACCATGCCAAAATAATAGAGTTCTGAAATATTAACATGTGAAGGGTAATCTCTGAGACCTTTTGCCACCTCCTAAAATGAAGAAAGGTTGCATACATTTTGTCTTGCTGCTATGAATAATAAAAAGCCATGGGATTCCTTGTAGCAGTCCTGGAATAATTATGAAATAGCTGATTAAGTTCAAAGTTAGTATGGAAATCTGTTCTTTTAAAAGTCTTTCATAATCTATCTCTGGAGAGAGATAATTCTATCAAATTTGAATTAATCCATAGATAATAGCAAGACTATTGCCCACTATTATGTGTCTATATATGAGATATGAATATTGCATGGATTTTGAGATTTCACATTAAAATAACTCAAGGCCAGATTACAGAAGGGATTAATTGTAAACAGTACAAGTTGAGACAATCACCCCCAGAAAGGGATTAATCAACTTCAAACTTATAACTTGACCTAACAATAACAGCCTAACCATAGATAATTCTTTGCAGAGTGGGTTTTTTAAATGCAGGTCACACAGTGATCCCTTTATAGATCCAATAAAACATTTTTTAAATTACCCTATCTGGTATCATTATAAAGTATAATCGGGTCCCAATATTATCATCACTATTGAAGCCTATAGTAGAATTAATTGTTCTTCATTTCAAGTAAAAAATAGGTTTTTTATCAGGAAACCTAAATTACAGCATTCAAAAAGTTCCCATTTTGAATAGCTAAGCACACTATTAGTAACTTGCATGTAAGCATTCATTCATTTTATCTTTTGTTCCTACCTGGTCTCTATTCTTTCATTTTTGAATCTATATATGTACCACACATATAGCCAAACCTACACAAAATAATGGGGCTTTCTTCATATCAGAATACTTTGTTCATAAGGTGTGTGGAAAATGATTTAAAAAACAAGTTTGTACCTTATATGAGAATAACTGAACTAAGGATTTAAATTTTTGTAATTTTAGCAATACTTCAGTTCAGTTCAGTTCAGTCACTCAGTCGTGTCCAACTCTGCGACCCCATGGACTGCAGCACGCCAGGCTTTCCTGTCCATCACCAACTCCCAAGGCTTGCTCAAACTCATGTCCACCGAGTCAGTGATGCCATCCAACCATCTCATCCTCTGTTATTCCCTTCTCCTCCTGCCTTCAATCTTTCCCAGCATCAAGGTCTTTTCCAATGAGTCAGCTCTTCGCATCAGGTGGCCAAAGTATTGAAGCTTCAGCTTCAGCATCAGTCCTTCCAATGAAGATTCAGGACTGATTTCCTTTAGGGTTGACTGATTATATCTCCTTGCAGTTCAAGGGACTCTCGAGAGTCTGCTCCAACACCACAGTTCAAAAGCATCAGTTCTTTGGTGCTCAGCTTTCTTTATAGTCCAACTCTCACATCCATACATGACTACTGGAAAAAACATGGCTTTGACTAGACGGACCTTTGTTGGCAAAGTAATGTCTCTGCCTTTTAATACGCTGTCTGGGTTGTTCATAACTTTTCTTCCAAGGAGCAAATGCCTTTTAATTTCATGGCTGTAGTCACCAACTACAGTGATTTTGGAGCCCAAGAAAATAAAGTCTGCTACTGTTTCCATTGTTTCCCCATCTATTTGCCATGAAGTGATGGGACCAGATGTCATGATCTTAGTTTTTTAAATGTTGAGTCTTAAGCCAGGTTTTTCACTCTCCTCTTTCACTTTCATCAAGAGGTTCTGTATTTCTTCTCACCTTCTGCTATAAGAGTGGTATCATCTGTGCATCTGAGGCTATTGATATTTCACCCAGCAAACTTGATTCCAGTTTACATACATATATATAATAAATTTGCCAACTTAACAATTTTTAGGGCTTCCCTGATAACTCAGTTGCTAAAGAATCTGCCTGCAATGCCAGAGACCCCGGTTCGATTCTTCTTTAGGGAAGATCCCCTGAAGAAGGGATAGGTTACCTACTCCATTATTCTTGGGCTTCCCTTGTCACTCAGCTGGTAAAGAATCCTCCTGCAATGCAAGAGACCTGGATTCAATACCTGGGTTGGGAAGATCCCCTAGAGAAGGGAAAGGCTACCCACTCCAGGCCTGGAGAATTCGATGGACTGTATAGTCCATGGAGTCACAAAGAGTCAGACACAACAGAATGACTTTCACTTTAACAATTTTTAAGTGTGCAGTTCAATAACGTTAAGTATAGTCACATTGTTCTTCAGTCAATAGCCACAGCTCTTTCCTCTTGCAAAACTAAAACTCTATATCCATTATATAATGAGTTCCCGTTCTCCTCTCATCCCAGCCCCAGGTAACAATGATTCTATTTTCTGTCTATGAATTTGGCTTGTCTAGCTACCTCATACAAGTGGAATATTAAAATATTTTTCTTTTTTTGGCTGGCTACTTTCACTTAGCATAGTGTCCTCACGGTTCACCCAAGTTGTAGCCAGTGTCAGAATTTCCTTTCATTTTAAGACTGAATAATATTCCATTGTATGTGTATACTACATTTGGTTTACCCATTCAATCATCGATGGACACTTGGGCTGCTTCCTCCTTCGGGTTATCGTGAATAATGTTGTTTTGAATATGGTTCTCAAATATTTCTTTGAGACTCTGCTTTCAGTTCTTTTGAGTGCATGCCCAGTAGAGAGATTGTTGGATCACACTGCAACTCAACTTTTAATTTGTTGAGGCACTGCCATACTGTTTTCCACAGTGGCTACACCATTTTACCTCCCTACCAGTAGTGCACAAGGTTACAGATTCTCTGCATCCTCACCAACACTTATTTTATCTTTTTTAAAAAATAGGAATTAGGCTTTACCTAGCAACCTTACGTGTATTTCAAATGATCCATTATATCTGCTGGGAATGGAATCTGAGCTTTTTACTTTCTAGCGGGAAAAGATGGTTAAAACTGATGATGAAGAAAATGAAACTTTTCTAATAACCATGGATCACTGACCTCCTCCCCATTGAAACATCTGACATATGCTTTGTACAAAGTATATGATTAGGAAATAACCTCTTTAAATCAATGAGATTAAAAGAAAAAAACGAACACAGAGTTTTAAAATTCAAGGTGAATTCCTAGGAGAGAGTAGCATGGATACGTATACACTAACATATGTTAATAGATCACCAGTGCTCCTGCCTGGACAATCCCACGGACAGAGGAGCCTGGTAGGCTGCAGTCCACGGGGTTGCCAAGAGTCAGACACGACTGAGCAACTTCACTTTCACTTTCCACTTTCATGCATTGGAGAAGGAAACAGCAACCCACTCCAGTGTTCTTGCCTGGAGAATCCCAGGGACGGGGGAGCCTGGTGGGCTGCCGTCTATGGGGTCGCACAGAGTCGGACACGACTGAAGTGACTTAGCAGCAGCAGCAGCAGTGCGAAATTTGCTGTGTGACTCAGGAAACTCCAATGGGGGCTCTGTAATAACCTAAAGGGGTAGCAATGGGTGGGTGGTGGGAGAGAGAGTCAAGACAGAAGGGACATATATACACTGATGGTTAGTTCACATTGCTATATGAAAGAAATCAAACCAATGTTGTAAATCAATCATCAATCAATGAAAAATAAAATATTAAAAAAGAAAAACTCACACAGAGTTTTAACATTCAAGGTGACTTCCAAGATTCCTCAGAGTGAAGGACACACACTTTTGGGTTGTTCCTCTATCCTTATCTGTCTAATGAACGTTGTCCCACTTGGCAAACTACTTCTCTTGGTTATTGTGGGGATTAAGTGAATAATCCATGTAAAGCACCCAGAATGGTCCATTATAAATTTAATAAATGTTAGCAATGAGCATTCTTATAATTATTTAAATATTGTGAAAAGTGGTAACAAATAAGCAACTGAATACAAGCAAATGATTTTAGTAGTATATTAGGCATAGTGTTGAACTTTGTCAAAGTACAAATAATAATCCATTCTCTAATAATAAATAAATATAGTTCCAGTTTGAAAGGAAAAGAGATAAGCACAAAAAATGTAAAGTATAATGCAAGGTAGGACTAAACCACTTCCTTCTGAAGGAAGCTTCGTAACTTCCTTTAGCATCACGACTTTGGATAATTCCCCTCTTCTTAATACATCTTTTTCATTTCTTGTCCTTCTGCCCATTAATGATTCTGACCTCAGTTTTCTAGTCTTCTCTTTTTACCTCTTTTCTACCTTGGTGATTTTATCTGCTCTCATCTGGGAGATTATCACAGCCTGAATACCTCTCCTTCAGTGTTACTGATTCATCTACCTCCTGAACAATGATGTGCCAGAGCCATTTTGAAAACAGATTTAAAACTCAAGTACCTGTTCCAATTATTGTTGCTTCCACTGTTCCTTGAGGTAGATCTGTCAAAATCCTGTAATTCTTCTCCCTTATCTGCAGGGCAAAACCTAGAAAACTTAGTCTGTGATTGAAAACCTTTCACAATGTGACTTAACATTAGATTTTCTGCTTTAGCTTCCCTGTGTATACTCTAAACTAAGCTACATGTAATTGTCCTTGTAGAACTTACAATTTTCTTTTTTATGCCTTGTGAATTTGCTGTTTTATGCCTTGTTGTTGAGCTACCCTTTTCTTCATCTCCACCTGTTAAAATTCTATTCAAACACCAAGAGCCAGCTCAAACTTTGATTCTTGCACCCTACCAAAAGGAAGTTCTCTCCTTTCTGAACTTCATAGTTTCCTGTACATAATCTATATCTATTCTGAGATACCTTGTTTTTAGGATATGTCAATACATACTAGATTTCCAGTGTCTGACAATGACTTCATTGGCTAAGAGTCTTCAAAATGAATGAATGAGTGGCTGAGTGAATGAATGAATAAATAAATAAAAGTAAATATAGGTTTACAAAGAAAATTAACTTAGTAATTGTATAGAATGTAGGAGATTCAAGGAGTCACGCTAAAGACTGTTGTATTGTTACAAATACAAAATCCAAGCTGAAACTGCCTCAGCAAACTGGATAACTGATTTAAACAACTGAAAAATATTGATTTTTTAAATTGTAGAATGTATGTCTCAAATAGTGCTTTATTATACTCAGCTATCTTTGTACATTTTATTTCAAAAATTAATTCTACAGTGGGTGTCTTAGTCTGCTCGGGTTGCTATAAGAAAATACCAAAGAATGGGTGGCTTAAACAGAAGAATTTTTTTTTCTCTCACAGCTCTGGAGGCTGGAAATCCAAGATCAAGGTCTTGCAGAGATCTGTTCCTAGTGAGACTTTATTCCTGGTTTTAGGTTCCACCTTCTCAATATATGCTCATATGGTGGACAGGAAGGTCTCTGGTCTCCTTATAAAGGCAGTCATCCCATCATTAAGGGCTCACCCTCATGACCGGAGAAGGCGATGGCACCCCACTCCAGTACTCTTGCCTGGAAAATCCCATGGGTGGAGGAGCCTGGTGGGCTGCAGTCCATGGGGTCGCCAAGAGTCGGACACGACTGAGCGACTTCACTTTCACTTTTCACTTTCATGCACTGGAGAAGGAAATGGCAACCCACTCCAGTATTCTTGCCTAGAGAATCCCAGGACGGGGGAGCCTGGTGGACTGCCATCTATGGGATCGCACAGAGTCGGACACGACTGAAGTGACTTAGCAGTAGCAGCTCATGACCTCATCAAATGCTTATCAGCCCCCTGAGGTCTTGTCTCCAAATACCATCACTTTGAAGGTCAGACTTCAACATATGGATCTGAGGGGATGCAATTCAGTCCACAGGCTTTCCTGATGGCTCAGCGATAAGGAATCTGTCTGCCAATGCAGGAGACACAGGTTTGATCCCTGAGTTGGGAAGATCCCCTGGAGAAGGGAATGGCAACCCACTCCAGTATTCTTGCCTGGAGAATCCCATGGTCAGAAAAGCCTGGCAGGCTACAGTCTATGAGGTTTAAAAAATAGTCAGACATGACTGAGTGACTAACACTTTTACTTTCAGCAAACCCAAAGGATAAAAATATGTCAATCCTTAAAAACAAATAGATTATTTTCACTTTTCACATTATTGCAATGACAAAAATACTAATAAGTTAACTCAAAGATGCATTTAAATCATGTTTCTCAAAATTTGGACTGCGTATCACATGTTAGGATCATAGTGTGGAGGAGGTTCTTCTAAAATTCAAGTTCTCAACCTCATCCTGGATTTATGGAATCCCGAATCTCCAGGAGTGTCCATAGAATCTGCATTTTGGCATTTGTCCCAGGTGGTTTTTATGCAAACCAAAGTAAAAAGTACTACACCAACATAATCTCTCACAACAATGTAACATTTCTATGCATTAGGAATGCAAGGAATGATAACATCAAGACACTTAATGATTTAAGCTGCTGCTGCTGCTGCTGCTAGGTCGCTTCGCTTGTATCCAACTCTGTGTGACCCCATAGACGGCAACTCACCAGGCTTCCCAGTCCCTGGGATTCTCCAGGCAAGAACGCTGGAGTGGGTTGCCATTTCCTTCTCCAATGTGTGAAAGTGAAGTCGCTCAGCGTGTCCGACTCTTAGCGACCTCATGGACTGCAGCCTACCAGGCACCACCATCCACGGGATTTTCCAGGTAAGAGCACTGGAGTGGGTTACCATTGCCTTCTCTGAATGATTTAAGATTTATTTCAATAAACCCTAAAAGAAAAAATCTCCACAGAATAGAAGCTAAAAAGTTAGTCAATAAAATTCATCACCTATTCCTGTTTAAAAAGAAAACATAAAACCAAGAACAGGGAAATGCATATCTCAAAATGATAGAGAATAACCACTTTAAAGCAGCATTTTTAAACAGAAAAAAAAACTAACTTAAAACCATGAGTGGGCTTTTTTAAACAATGAATATTAGCAGATTTCTTATTAATGGACTAAATAAGGGTTTCAGAAATCTCCTGCATCACTTCATATAGTTCTAAAGTTCTGGTGTAGACATTAAGACATGAGAGGTAAAAAGAAGCTTCATTATTGGAAAGAAGGAAACCCAGTTATAATTATCTTCAGAAACCATTATTCTATCCACTGAAAATTTAAGAATATATACTGAAAAATATAAAATGAGAATGTAATGTAGCTTTGGACCACGAAAAAAAAATTCTGTGTACCATAAATAACCAGTCAGAACATCATGTATTTCTTTAATGAACATTAACAAAATAATTAATAAGAACATTATTGAAAAACTGAAGAATCATTGAAGAATATATTGAATATAAAACAAAGCAAAATTTATAGAAATAATAAAGGAAACAACAATCTTTAAAAGAGAATGAAATAGATAAATCCCAGGGAAATCTATAGAGTGAGAAATAAGCATGAGGTCTAAGAGGATGTGATTCAGAACACAGAACTGTCCACTCACATCTTGGCTGGTGACCTTGAACTGATACTTAACCTCCCTCAACCAAAGACCTCCCTGGCTCAGTAAGCTCCCACCTACACAGCAGGTGCTCTTAGACTGTTTCAACCTGTCCTCTATCTGAGAACATTTGGGTTGTTTATGATGTTTTTGACAAATAAAGCTTTTAAATTTTTAATTAGTCAGATCTCTAAATCTTCTTTATGTGTTTGCCTCTTGGCATTACTTTCCATCTCTCTCCTTGGAATCTTCTTTTTTTGGCTCCCTTCCTAGGTTATTTTCTTTTGTCTGGGATGAGAAATCTTTGTCTATTCACTTTTCTCAAGAGAGGTTTTCTGCCACTTTCTCTTCTAGTAAAGATATGTTTGCATTTTGTCAAATTAAAAGACACATTTTTAATCACAATAACCTATGGAAGGAGGGTTTATGCTGAATAAGAAACTAAATGACGACTCCTCTTTTTAAAGTATTTATCAAACTCCAAATCCCTCTCTCTGTCTGTCTCACACATACACACACACATTTATCCAGAGATTTATTATCCTGAGCTTTTTTTCTCATCTATTTATGTTATGTAGATTATGAATTTTGTAAGATAACTCAAATCATTTTCAGAACAAGACAAAATAAAAGTAAATAACAAGATCAGAATATTCTGCCTAGAGAGAAGCAGCTCTGTTACTACCAACTTTTCAAAAGTTTCGTTACCATGTAACTGTTTATCATGAGATATAGAAGAGCTCACTTTATACAAATACTTTACTTTTATACAAATTTTGCATAAAAGAAGTACTTTACACAAATTTTGGTGGGGATAATAGTGCTGATCCTGCCTACCCTGATCATTTCCATGCCCTTTCCCCCTACTCTGCTATTACCTGTCAGTCTCCTGAAGATTGAGACAGGTCTGCATCCAGTCACTTGGGTGGAAATCCTTTTAGAGACTAACTTTTATAGTCTTTTTAATATTCATCTTCTTACCTTTTCTTATGCAAAGCTATCATTATTCACAATGATCTAATTCTGCATCCTAATGGTTGACCTTTTGGTAGAAGAGTATTAATTCCTCAGTCTGATGCTATGATCATTGCTATGATCATCCTTGTTATTGTTTAGTCGCTAAGTCATGTTTGACTCACTGCGATCCCACGGACTAGCCCGCCAGGCTCCTCTGTCCATGGGATTTCCCAAAAAGAGTACTGGAGTGGGTTGCCATTCCTTTCTCTGGGGGATCTTCCCAACCCAGAGATCTCCTGCTTGACAGGCAGATTCTTTACCATTGGGCCATCAGGGAAGCTAGCCACACCTGTGTGGTCCTTGTTATAGAAGGACATCATGTAGGGAAAAGCACCACCAGCACCCTATTAGGGCAGTCATACAGAAATGTAAGCAAATGGGGAATAGCAAATTGGAAGCTTGTCTTATTAGTTTCAGTGTGTGCATCCTGTTATTGGAAGGGTCTTGTTATTTACAGCCTCTGAGCCTGGTGTACCAGGAAGGCATATGTGACAGCATTTGGCAAGAGGGAACATTCAGAGCTTTTGGCCTGCTCAAACCTGCTCCAGCTCCTCAGACCAGCCGTGACAACCACTGTGTCTCCATGGAGCTGAGGGAGGCAAGGAGAACTCTGCCAAGAACAGCCGTCTGTTCTGGTCGAGTGTATCACCCCTGAGCTAAGTAAACTCATAAACTAAGCTGAATATGTCTCTGGATCTAAATAAACTGCAAATATATGGCCCTTGGACTCTTGCATGCGAGTCAGTGAACTGGAGTACAGTCTGTGACACTAATCAACTCCTTTTTCTGCCTCCACAGCACAAGATTCTTTCAATGTCTCACTCGTCTGTCTAGGTTGGAAGCAGGCAGCTCTGGTTTCAAGTGCTAGCCCTGGCCTTAGGCAGGTTTCAAGTCGCTAGTTCTGTGGCCTGAGACAAGTCACTTAAGGTCTCTGGGCTGGTCTCCTCCCTCCTGGGGTGTTTTGAGACTTAGAACTGGTAGCACTGGTACAGAGCTTGGTGGGCTTCTCTGGTGGCTCGGCAGTAAAGAATAGCCTGCCAGTGCAGGAGATGCGGGTTTGACCCCTGCTCAAGGAAGATCCCTTGGAGATGGAAATGGCAACCCACTCCAGTATTCTTGCCTGGGAAATCCCATGGACAAAAGAGCCTGGTAGGCTACAGTCTTTGGGTTTGCAAGAACCAGGCACAACTTATCTTTCCTAGTTCCTTTCTGAATGCTTATACCTAATGTTTAAATTACTCATCATCAATTTGGCAACAACCTCTTTATTATATAGTTATGTTATTTAATTACACAGATTCTGATCCAGACTGCCTGGGTTTACATCCTGTTGTTGTTGCTCAGTTGCTCAGTCGTGTCTGACTCTGCAACCCCATGGACTGCAGCACGCCAGGCTTCCCTGTCCTTTACCATCTCCGAGAGCTTGCTCAAACTCGTGTCCATTGAGTCGGTGATCCCATCCAACCATCTCATCTTCTGTCATCCCCTTCTCCTGCCTTTGATCTTTCCCAGCATCAGGGTCTTTTCTAATGATTCAGCTCTTTGCATCAGGTGGCCAAAGTACTAGAGTTTCAGCTCCAGCATCAGTCCTTCCAATGAATATTCAGGGCTGATTTCCTTTAGGATGGACTGGTTTGATCTCTGTGCAGTTCAAGGGACTCTCAAGAGTCTTCTCCAACACCACAGTTCAAAAGCATCAATTCTTTGGAGCTCAGCCTTCTTTATAGTCCAACTCTCACATCCACACATGACTACTGGAAAAACCATAGCTTTGACTAGACAGATGTGACCTGCAAGTTATTTCACTTTTCAGTGCCTTCATCTCCTCATCTATGTAACAAAATCAATAATAAAATTACCTCACATGGTTCCTGTGAGCATAAAATATTACATGATAAATGCTTCAAAGAGTATCTTATCCATGGTAACCACAAATTCCAGCTCTTATTTTTATTACTATTTTGTCTCTTGGTGTTGGCATTTCCAGAATAACCTAAACAAGTTACCAGAAACTCTAAAATGCAAATCCTATAATATGTTAATAGCTGAACATCTTCTAAGGGCTCCTTGCTGCCTAAGGATGAGTTTATGTGTAGAAAGATACTCAGAATCTAATATTTAGATTATTTTGCTCAAAATATTACCTCTATCTGGCATTCTTATCTCATTTCAATCCATCTGGTAAAGTCCCACTTAAGTTTTAAAATTAGTTCAACCATCTCCTCCTCTAAGAAGCCTGCTTGTATCTTAGAAAAATTTGTATATTTCCTTCCCACTCAAATGGCACCATGTTCCATTCATATAACACTAAACACAATTATTCTATCATGATCTGCTGACTTGGATATACATTCTACTAATCATGAATTTCCTTGAGATCAGAAATTGTGTATATTTAGATATGTGTGTCCAGATTTTAAATATGCCTGTCATATAAACAGGGCTCAATAAATGGTCACTGATTGAACAAATAACTAATTCACTGTCAGCATTAAGCATATTGCTTTGTGAGGAGAATTATTTATATTATATACACTCCATTTCCTACTTGTAATTGGAGCAATAGAAGACTGATTTGGGACAGGAACGAGAAGACCCACTTATTACCCAGGTAGCAGGTACATCCAGACCACAGGAACTTGTTTAAGTTACATTTGCTTCCTCCTCTTTGCACTGTCATTCTTCTATTTTGAAAAACAAAACAAACAAAAAACACACAAGAAACCATGCACCACATTGCTCCCTCTCCCTGTATATTTCTATTTGGAATTTTCATTTACTCCTTCACTCATATCTTCCCAGATGGTTTAATGGAAAGGGATTTGTCTGCCAATGTAGGAGACTCGGGAGATGTAGGTTTGATCCCTGGGTCAGGAAGATCTTCTGGAGGAGGAAATGGCAACCCACTCCAGTATTCTTGCCTGGAAATTTCCATGAACAGAGGAGCCTGGTGGGCTGCAGCCCATGGGAATTGCAAAGAGCTGGACATGACTGAGCGGACAGAACATATATGCATGCCTTCCCGGTTTCTTAGTAAGTTCTTCTGTCTGCCTCACCCACCTCTGAGAAACGATGCAGGCTCCAACCTTCCCTTCTTCCTCAGGGGCCTCCCTGAGTCTGTTCACCATCTTGATCAAGACACTAGTTATGGGTTATAAGAATGCTGCTTTCAATTATCTCCAGGTGAGTTGGAGTCTGGAAAAAGAAGAAGCAACTTGAAAGCTCTGATCCCTTATATCAAATATCTTCCTAAAATTTGATCCTGCTACATGAGCACGTGTATCTCTCACGGAGAATATTCAAGCCTCATAAAATTTCCTTCAATTAAAATTATAGAGTAAGATATGGTATTAAGTCTTTTGAATAAGTATGAATTTTTATACTTATGTTTATAACATTTAATTACATTTTATAACAAAGTTATAACATTTTCAAATGTTAAAACATTTAAAATGTCAAGTGGTGCTAATGGTAAAGAATTCACCTGCCAGTGCAGAAGATGTAAGAGACACGGGTTTGATCCCTGGGTCAGGAAGATCCCCTGGAGGAGGACATGGCAACCCACTCCAGTATTCTTGCCTGGAGAATCCCACAGACAGAGAAGCCTGATGGGCTACAGTCCATAGGGTCACAAAGAGTTGGACATGACTGAAGTGACTTAGCACTCAGGCACTCAACTGTGTCAGCGTCCTCTTTGTAGGACCACTGTTGTCAAATCAGATAAATAGCACAGATGCTAAGGTGAGAAAACTTTACACCTCCTATCAGTTTTTTACCAGCATAATTTTAAAGGTTGATCTGTACCAAGGAATGTAGTTTTCAACTTTGACAGTTTCATACGTTGCAGTGTTGCTAAAAAAATTTGTAATGAAAAATGCTATTCTTATAACAATAACAATATCAAGATACCCAGAGCTGACAAATATTAAATGTTTGATAAGAGAAAATGTAATGGATGGAAGAATAGGTAGTTGGTCACATAGGATGCTTGTTCTGATTCAAAAAGATCATCAAAGTTTCTCCTTAGCCACTCTGAGGAGAATAATCTTCATGCTTAGTAAGAAAGATATTAATGAAAAGAAGAAAGGTATTAAATTACACTATATTTATATTTTTATTTCTTTTATTTTGAGCTACCTATTTCAGTGATATTTATCCATCTAAATAGAGCCTGCTATAAAAAAAATTTAATAGAAAGCAATATTCTGATTTAACCAGTGGGCTGAAACACAAGGCTTCCATATTATCATGTTGACAATAGCCAATATAATAACAACAACAACAAAAAAACCATCTTCCCTATCTGAATGAGAGCTTACCTGGGTAAAAACAAAGTAATAACAGGGAAATAAGCCCCTTGAGTGTGAACTTAGAAACCCAACCTATGAAGTGATAACACTCAGCCTTATTTTGTCCCTGACTTTCATCAATTTCTCCTGCTCTTTCTCTTTCTTGCCTGCTATCCAACAATGCTTTGCAGATTGAAGCTGAACATTAATGATTTCATTTGTCAGCCTCTATTGTTGCCAGTCCTTTTGATCCATTTTCTTCTCTTCTGAGTTCTTGATGTATTATTTTCATCTTTTTACACTTTTGTATTTTACTGATGTGTTGCTTTAGAATTTCCACTAAATGTTGCTTTTTATTTTTATTTTATTCACTTGAGTTCTTTCTCCAGAAACTGCAGTTTTTACATTTAGGATATTTATGTAGTTTTTAAGGTTCTCACTTGCATACAGTCTACAAACAGGATCCCCTTTAAAGAAATCTGGTGAAATAATAAATATATTGTCCGTGGAAAGAGGCAGACAGGGATTTGAATTGTTTCTCCATCTTTTACTATTAATATGATGAGGACGACAGGTACTTAACCACCCCCAAACGTCAATTCCTTTATCTTTCAAATATAGATAATATCTACTTTGTGGCTTTATTTTGAGGATTAAAATTCCAGGATATCTACTACCCAGCACAGCACAAATGGCAACTACTATTATTGTTATCATTATGTCTACTATTTCATCAGTTGTGATGACAAGATTCTATGTGGATTTAAATGTGAGAGGTAAAACTATAGAGCTTCTAGAGGAAAAGAAGAATATTTTTAGCATCTGGAGGAGGAAAAGACACTGAAGAACTAACTTAAAGGAAGACACTGATGTCTTAGGCTTTTTTTTTTTAATGAAAAACTTCCATTCATAAAAAGTTAAGAAACTGAAAAAGTAGAGCTCACACCTGTAGTGTATTAGAAAATTTAAGCACCATTTCATGAAAAGACATACAAGCTAATAGCAAAACTGACAGAAGACTTCACAAAGCAGGATATTTAAATGATCGGTAAGCGTATAACAAAGCTGTCAGCCTCAATAGTCCCTAGAGAAATGCAAATTAAAGATACACTGGTATGCCGCTACACAAGCAGCAGAAGGACTCAAGTTGAAAGACTGACAGAAACAAATGTGAAGGATCAGGATGATGAACACGGCTGATAGGAGTGTAAATTAGTCCAATCACTTTGGGAAACTGGCAGTGTCAGTCCAAATGGAACACACATCTCCAGTGATCCAGCAATCACTCTCCTGCTGTTGCTGCTGCTAAGTCGCTTCAGTCGTGTCCGACTCCATGCGACCCCATAGATGGCAGCCCACCAGGCTCCTCCGTCCCTGGGATTCACCTACATGGACGCTAAAAGACTTGCTCAAGAACATTAAAGGTTGTGTTATTTACAGTAGCCCCAACTGGAAAACCCCACATGGTCTTTAGTAAAATAAAGTGTGGGTTTGATCCCTGGGTTGGGAAGGTCCCCTGAAGTAGGAAATGGCAACACAATCCACTATTCTTACTTGGAAAATTCCGTGAACAGAGGAACCTGGAGGGCTACCATCCATGAAGTCGCAAAGAGTTGGACATACTGAGTGACTGAGCGTGCATATTTATACAATGGAATACTGTTCACAAATAAAATGAATAGACCACAGCTACACGCTACAGCATGAGCCTGGACACAAGAATCATGAACACAATAGTAATCAAACGAAGCCAGACATCAAAGAACACAAGCTGTATGATCCCTTTCATTAAAAGTTCAAAAATGGGGAAAGCTAAGCTATGGTATTTATTTATATATTTATTTAAAATTTGGGGGCAAACTGCATGACTTACAGGATCTCGGTTCCCTGACCGGGGATCAAACTTGGGCCCAGGCAGCAAAAGCACTGAGTCTTAACCACAGGAGCACTAGGGAATTCCCTTAGCTATGATACTTAAGGTCAGGACGTCTTTGGGTAGGAGGGAATGGTGACTTATCAGGACAATGAGGGGGCTTTTGGGAGACTTAGAATGTTCTACTGCTCGACTGGGTCATGGTTACATAGTTATGTTTATTTTATGATAGTTCTAGTGAATATTCAGGAGATGCGTACTTTTCTTTAACTTTGTTCTATTTCAATAAATAAATTTACCACACATACGCACAGACAGTTCATTGCCTTATTTAAGAAAAACTGTTTCTTCAAGGGTTTTTTGGACAAGTGAGTTAACTCACCAAGATATCGTCCCAAAGATAAGTCAGGCTTTGAGAGGGATAAGAACAAAAACAGTTCTGGAACTGAAAATTGAAATAATCTCAATTACTTTGTTTTAGAAAATCAACACTTCTTTGCGGATTTGACTAAATCTCTTAAGTCCGTGAAGAAAGGAACAGATACCTAGTTGGCAAAGCCATGAGCAAAATAAGAACTTCTATTAACTAATCACCTTTACAAGCAGCATCTCATTTCTCTAAAAACATCAGTCAACAGTTGGATATATTTTGTGAACATTGAATCAGCAGCATTGAGTCTTTGAATGAAGTTTTTAACTGACTTGTATTTTATAAAGTCTGATTCATTAAGGGATGTATAAGGAACATATAAGAAAAACCATTTCACTCTACTGACTGTGCTTCAGTCTGATGTTGAAAATGTGTGTGCGTGTTAGTTGCTTAATTGCGTCCAATTCTTTGCAACTCCATGAACTGTAACCCATCAGGCTTCTCTGTCCATGGAATTCTCCAGGCAAGAATACTGGAGTGGGTAGCCATTCCCTTCTCGAGAGGATCTTCCTGACCCAGGGATCAAACCCTGGTCTCCTGCACCTCAGACAGATTATTTACCATTTGAGCTACAGGGAAGTCCTGCTGTTGGAAATATCTCTCATTAATTTGTTCAGAGTCTTCATAAGACATTTCTCAATGGAAATTTATTTTAAAGTTTAGTGCCAGGAAATGATTTGTTTCCCCTAGAAAGCTAATACGTTTTTTTTTTTTCACCCTGCTCCCCCAACAATGAAAATCAGGTGAATGCCAAAATTTCCCTTTCCTTTGCTCTTCAGGATTAAGTAGAGCCAGGGGGACTTACCTCCTTTTTATTCTATTTTCTCTGGACTGTTTACTACTTCCTATTCTGATTTGTATTTTTCTGTTCTGATTTTAGTTTTATTTTATTGTTATATGTGTTTAAGTTGCCATGCAGATGGAAACGAAAGAGAACAAAAGTACATTTTTCTGACAAATATATAAACAGTCTTATTATTCACATTTGGTACAAAAGAGGGGGAAACTGTGCTGTTTTTAATAGAAAATTCTCTGTAAAAAATATTCATATACAAGACAATAATATAATAAGTATCAAATAAGTGAAACAGACTATAAAAGCTGTAAGTTCAGAAAATAAGGTCCTCACAAGCACACTGCATGTGGTGAAGAACAGGTTTGATCTCAGATCTCAAGAGTTTCTATGAAACAGATAAAGGAAGATTTAATGTGACTCTTTTACCGGATACTTACACTTTAAATTTTGTCACTAAGTATTAGGTGAAAGATATGACATATTTTTCCATGTTAGCATGTTAAACAATAAACATTTAGGAAACAGTTTAGCATAAACAGTAAAATTTAAATAAATACTAGCTACTATTAAAACTATGAAAATTATAACTATTATTATTTTCAGTAATCCAGTGGGAGAAACATTTTTTTGTTAGGATAACCATCTGAATGCAACTAAAATCACCCTCCATGAACCATTTCACCAATGGGTAAACACAGGCTGAAAATGTGTTTTGTCTCCGTCTTTCCAAACTGCAGTAAGTCAGAGTAGGTACTTGGAATGTTGGTCAAGATAATGGAGCTAAAGGAGGGGAAAAAAAAAACAGTAAAACTAACTTGAGTCAAATCTGTGCCACTTATAATCTAGTGATCTTGAATAAGGGAATTATCTAAAATGAAACCATTAATTTCTATCTATAGGGTTTGTAGGGCAATCACATACGATCATATGGATGAAAGAGTTTTTGAATATATTTAAGGTGCCAGTGAGAGGATGGAAATGTATCATAGATGCCAAACAGTGTTTTATAAATGCCAAGACCAGAGAAATATAACTGCTGCACATGTGGAGAGGCTAATAAAACAGTCCCAGGTGAGGCAGAACCTTTTCTGCTGAGTTTAATGATCCAAAACTTGAGGGCAATGCTCATGCTGCTTGAACTTTGATAATTTCTTACTTGATTTTCAGTCTTTTTTGACTCATCAATGGCCTTTGTTAACCACCCCCAGTTTTGCCTCTCAGATAATGGACTTTACCTGCCGAATGCTTATGGAAAGCTAACATAAGCCCTTTGGGTTTTGGGTTTTATTTTTTATTCATCCAGCAAATATTTACTGAGTTCACAGAATATGTCCCACAGTTTTCTAGATTCTAGGTATATAGCCAAAAACAAAACACCCTTTTCTTATAGAGGTTACATACCAAAGAGCTGAATTTAATAATGAAAATATTTCACTCACAGAACACCAGGGCTGATTGCAATAATGAAGCAATTTAAGAGATGTGAATAAATAGCACAACAATATCTAAACACAATTAGATTTGAAACAAGCGGATTCATTATAGTTGGATGTGGAGAAATGATTAAAGCCTATTTTAGTAGATGTGAAAATAAAATGCCATCATAATAAAGCTGGGCCAATTGTATATTTCAAAGGTGACTACCTCAATTTATATTTCATCCCTTATGTACTCTTTTAGTGACACTGGTCCTTAAATCTGGATGGACCTGTATAACTATCTTAATCAACAGAATGGGATGGAAAGCTTGCCATGAAATTTCCAAAAACACTGAAGGGCAAGGATGGGTCACAAAGCAACCTCTGTCCCTACTGGAGAGTCTTTCCATGGCCCATTCTCCCCACATACAAACAGATGAGTCAGAGAGTCACCCCAGTTCAGAATTTGTTGTTAAAGTTGATTTGCCCATGCAAATGGATTCTTCTAAGAAAAGGAGGGTCAAAATTAGTTTGCATTCACATGGGATAAACAGCAGCACACATTCATGGTCATTCCTCATGGATCTCTGTCTCTCTTGCTATTTGTCAAAATATGACTTAAAAGGCCTGCATCATCTGACACTTTCCAAGCAATATCACATTTGTCTACTATATTAACAACATCATGCATAACAAGTTCATTGAGAAAGAGATGTACTTTCAAGAGAAAGTACTCTGGATTCATTAAAGAGATGCATATGTTTCATAATTTAGGAGGAAAAACACTACAAAGATCAAGGTGCTTCTTGATCAACAGACTTGTTGTAGGAAGGGAGGCCCTCTCCATAGCCCCAAGAGTGGGCTCTTATCTAACACTAGGAAAAGAATTGTCTGAAGAGACGCTTGCTGACAAAGCAAGAGAAGTGATGTGAAGTGAAGTGAGCTCGCTCAGTCGTGTCTGACTCTTTGCGACCCACGGACTGTAGACCACCAGGCTCTTCCATCCATGGGATTCTCCAGGCAAGGATACTGGAGTGGGTTGCCATTTCCTTCTCCAGGGGAACTTTCTGACCCAGGGATCAAACCCAGGTCTCCTGCATTGCGGGCAGGCGCTTTATCCTCTGAGCCACCAGGGAAGACCCAGACAAAGCAAGAGACTTTATTGGAAAAGGGCACCTGGGCAGAGAGCAGCAGGGTAAGGGAACCCAGGAGAACTGCTCTGCCACATGGCTCGCAGTCTCTGGTTTTATGTTGATGGGGTTAGTTTCCCGGTTGTCTTTGACAAATCATTCAGAGTCCTTGGTGGTGTACAACACTGCTCAGCCAAGATGGATGTCAGCGAGGATTCTGGGAGGCGGTTGGACATGTGGTGTCTCCTTTTGACCTTTCCCAAACTCTTCTGGTTGGTGGTGGCTTATTAGTTCCGTGTTCCTTACCAGGACCTCCTGTTGTAAAACAACTCATGCAAATGGTTACTATGATGCTTGGCCAGTGTGGGTGGTTTCAGTCAGTGTGCCTCCCCTAAACAGACTTGTTGGGGATCTGGTTGGCTGAAGCACTCCAGGACATGTCCTAGAAAAACAAGTTATGGTACTTTGCACCTCTTATCATTAGGAAAGAAGCACAATGCTGTGAGGCTTCTTTGCTTTAGAAGAAAGATATCCCAGACATTGAAGTTTGTTGTATATGAGTGGAGCTAGAAAAAGAAAGGGTGTGGTAACAAGTCCAGGCTGTAATATACTCAACTCTACCAGCTGGGCCAATTAACCCAGTAGATTTCAGGGTACTTGAGATGTCTATGGTAGAGAAAGATGTCATATAGAGCCTCAGGCAAACTCAAATAGAATTATAGCACAGACCCTAAGGAATCACATCAGAGAAACTGCGCACCATTAAAGAGTTCCAAGAGGAAGAACTTCCAGAATAATGATTTCAGAAAATCTGCTCATCCATAAAGCAGCAAGGCCACTAGCAAAATTTTTTCAAAATTGACTTTTTCAGAGCTTGGAAATTAACCAGAAACTTGCAAAACTCAAGGAGTAATTATTCATGAAAAATAACTGAATCTTGATAACAACAGTCAGCTATGTGATGTTTTAACTTGTCTAATCACCATTCCAATATTCCCAACACCACAGTACCCTGGAAAATCACCAGCTTCAGAAACAAAATACTGTGAAAACCAGCAGCTTAGCGGCCATTAGAGAGGGCAATACAGATTTGGACTCCCACCCAAAAAAATACCTTATTTTCAGAAAATTGTCACTACTTGATTTGTCTGGAAGATTCCTAGAAAAGCCCTATTCTCAGAGCTTGTCTTTATTTGACTTGACTCAGAGCTCCTGAATAGCCTTATCCCTGAGGCTTTTGTCAAAAACAATCAGTGACAATTGTTTAACATCATAGCTGCCTGAGGCAATAATACCAGTTAGGACTAACAATAGACTGCCTATATAATTTAAAAGGAAAAGTTGATGAAAGAGATGCCTTTTGAAGGCTTTGAAAACCTCCAGCATATTTCTGAGGAATTAAAATACTATACATAAGTTCAAGGCTCTGTACCTGGCCAGGAAGAATGTATGAAGGCCGTATTTTTTCACTTCTGGCTGACCTTGAGGTTCTTCACAAGTAGGTAGTAAAGGCAAAGGCCTAGTTGCAAACTACCTGCTGTAGCATTGAAGTCATACCACCAGATTCAAAGTTCAGTTCAGTGCAGTGCAGTCACTCAGTCATGTCCGATTCTTTGAGACCGCACAGACTGCAGCAAACCAGGCTTCCCTGTCCATCACCAACTCCCAGAGCTTACTCAAACTCATGTCCACTGAGTCGGAAATGTCATCCAACCATCTCATCCTCTGTCGTCCCCTTCTACTCCCACCTTCAATCTTTCCCAGCATCAGGGTCTTTTCTAATGAGTCAGCTCTTCGCATCAGGTGGCCAAAGTATTGGAGTTTCAGCTTCAGCATCAGTCCTTCCAATGAACACCCAGGACTGGTCTCCTTTAGGATGAACTGGTTGGATCTCCTTGCAGTCCAAGGGACTCTCAAGAGTCTTCTCCAACACCACAGTTCAAAAGCATCAATTCTTCGGCACTTAGCTTTCTTTATAGTCCAAATTTCACATCCATACATGACTCCTGGAAAAACCATAGCTTTGATTAGATGGACCTTTGCTGGCAAAGTAATGTCTCTGCTTTTTAATATGCTGTCTAGGTTGGTCATAACATTTCTTCCAAGGAGCAAAGGTCTTTTATAATTTCATGGCTGCAGTCACAATCTGAAGTAATTTTGAAACCCCAAAAAGAGTCTGTCACTTTTTCCATTGTTTCCCCATCTATTTCCCATGAACTCATGGGACCGGATGACATGATCTTAGTTTTTTGAATGTTGAGTTTTAAGCCAACTTTTTCACTCTCCTCTTTCACTTTCATCAAGAAGTTCTTTAGTTCCTCTTCACTTTCTGCCATAAGTGTTGGGTCATCTGCATATCTGAGGTGATTGATATTTCTCCCAGCAATCTTGATTCCATCTTGTGCTTCATCCAGTCCAGCATTTCTCGTGATGTGTTCTGCATATAAGTTAAATAAGCAGGGTGACAATATACAGCCTTGACGTACTCCTTTCCTGATTTGGAACCAGTCTGTTGTTCCATGTCTAGGTCTAACTTTTGCTTCTTGACCTGCATACAGATTTCTCAGGAGGCAGATCAGGTGGTCTGCTATTCTGACAACCTTTGACTGTGTGCACCAAATTAAAAAACCTTCATCCAAGGCTGGGAGATGTACTAGTATAAGTCATTTAAGAAAATTTCTATCCAATCACTAGCTGACCATTAAGTTTATTATGCTATCTAAGGTGAGACTTCAATGGCCACACATAATAAAGAAGGCACATTTTGTCAATTTATCCAAGGGAAGTAAATAAGCAAGCAGCAGCAACAAACCCTGGAGAAATAAGTAAACTGATTTCCAGAACTGTCACATTATATACCTTAAAATGTAGTTTTCGACAAAAAAGTATGAGTCATGTAAATAAATAAGAAATTTGGCCCACATACAGGGAAAAAAAACAATACCATCATGGAGGAAACATAGATGTTGGCCTTACTAGACAAAAACTTTAAACAGCTATTATATTCTTAAAGAAATAAATAAAACCATGACTGAAAATTAAGGGGAAGTAGAAAAATATTGTCAGATAAAATATAGAATATCAATGAAGATATAATAATTATTTTTAAAAAAAAAAACAGAAATTTTGTAGTTGAAAAATAAAATAACTGAAATTATTTCACCGGAAGGGCTAAATAACAGATTTGAACTGGCAGAAGTGAATCAGTGAACTTAAAGATAGGCCAACTGAGATTATCCAATCTGAGGAAGAGAAAGCAAAAGAATGAAGAAAAAAGAAGAGAGCCTCAGAAATGTGTGAGATATCACCAAGTATGTCAATGTATAAATAATGTGAAGACGACAATAATCTACATGTTTGTGTCTTCTCAAAATTCTGTTGAAATCCCAATACCAAATGTTATGAAGTGGGACCTTTGGAAAGTGCTTATGTCATATAAATGGAGCTTTGATGAATGGAATTATTATTATGAAAAGAGACCCCACATAAATCCTTTGTGCCTTAAACCCTAACAACACAGTGGAAAAAGTGCCATCTATGGTATGGACCTAACAAGCAGAAGATATTAAGAAGAGGTGGCAAGAATACACAGAAGAACTGTATAAAAAAGATCTTCATGACCCAGGTAATCACGATGGTGTGATCACTCACCTAGAGCCAGACATCCTGGAATGTGAAGTCAAGTGGGCCTTGGGAAGCATCACTATGAACAAAGCTAGTGGAGGTGGTGGAATTCCAGTTGAGTTATTTCAAATCCTGAAAGATGATGCTGTGAAAGTGCCACACTCAATATGCAAGCAAATTTGGAAAACTCATCAGTGTCCACAGGACTGGAAAAGGTCAGTTTTCATTCCAATCCCAAAGAAAGGCAATGCCAAAGAATGCTCAAACTACTGCACAATTGCACTCACCTCACATGCTAGTAAAGTAATGCTCAAAATTCTCCAAGCCAGGCTTCAGCAATACATGAACCATGAACTTCCAGGGGTTCAAGCTGGTTTTAGAAAAGGCAGAGGAACCAGAGATCAAACTGCCAACATCCGCTGGATCATGGAAAAAGCAAGAGAGTTCCAGAAAAACATCTATTTCTGCTTTATTGACTATGCCAAAGCCTTTGACTGTGTGGATCACAATAAACTGTGGAAAGTTCTTCAAGAGATGGGAATACAGACCACCTGACCTGCCTCTTGAGAAACCTATATGCAGGTCAGGAAGCAACAGTTAGAACTGGGCATGGAGCAACAGACTGGTTCCAAATAGGAAAAGGAGTACATCAAGGCTGTATATTGTCACCCTGCTTATTTAACTTATATGCAGAGCACATCATGAGAAATTCTGGGCTGGAAGAAGCATAAGCTGGTATCAAGATTGCTGGGAGAAATATCAATAACCTCAGATATGCAGATGACACCACCCTTATGGCAGAAAGTGAAGAGGAACTAAAAGCCTCTTGATGAAAGTGGAAGAGGAGAGTGAAAAAATTGACTTAAAGCTCAACATTCAGAAAATGAAGATCATGGCATCTGGTCCCATCACTTCATGGGCAATAGATGGGGAAACAGTGGAAACAGTGTCAGACTTTATTCTCGGGGGGACTACAAAATCACTGCAGATGGTGACTGCAGCCATGAAATTAAAAGATGCTTACTCCTTGGAAGGAAAGTTATGACCAACTTAGATAGCATATTAAAAAGCAGAGTCATTACTTTGCCAACAAAGGTCCAATTAGTCAAAGCTATGGTTTTTCCAGGAGTCATGTATGGATGTGAGAGTTGGACGATAAAGAAAGCTGAGAGCCAAAGAATTAATGCTTTTGAACTGTGGTGTTGGAGAAGACTCTTGAGAGTCCCTTGGACTGCAAGGAGATCCAACCAGTCCATCCTAAAGGAGACCAGTCCTGGGTGTTCATTGGAAGGACGGATGCTGAGGCTGAAACTCCAATACTTTGGCCACTTCATGTGAAGAGTTGAGTCATTGGAAAAGACTCTGATGCTGGAAGGGATTGGGGGCAGGAGGAGAAAGGGACGACATAGGATAAGATGACTTGATAGCATCACCTACTCAATGCACATGAGTTTGGGTGAACTCCGGGAGTTGGTGATGGACAGGGAGGCCTGGCATGCTGTGATTCATGGGGTCACAAAGAGTTGGACATGAGTGAGCAAGTGAACTGAACTGAACTGATAAATAAGGAAGAGTGCCTTCATCCACCTATACCGGTACTGTGATCCTGAACTTCCCAACCTCTAGAACTGTGAGAAATAAATTTCTCTTATTTATAAGCTACCCAGTCTAGGTATTTAGTTATAGAAGCTCAACAGACTAAGACAAAGACCCAGAAAGAGAATAGAGAAAGGAAGGAGCAAAAAGAATATTTGAAGAAATAATGACCAGAATCTTCTGAAATTTGATGAAAAATGTTAATCTAAACATGAAGTTCAACAAAATCCAAGTAAAATAAGCTCAGAGAGATTCACAGTTGGAAATACTGTCAAACCGTGAAAAGACCAAGAGAGATGTTGAAAGCAGCAAAAGAAAAGACTCATCACAGAGACCTACAATTCAATTAAGGAGTGACTTTTTACAATATCAAAACTATGGATGCTAGAAGACAATGGTACATCATATTTAAAGTGATGAATAACCAGCTGAAAGATATGAACAACCAGCATTTCTATGTCAAGCAAAACTATCCTTCAAGATTGTAAAAGAAATGAAGACATGCCCAGAGAAAAACTGAAAATTTGTTGATAGAGATCTACACCACAAGAAATGCTAGAGTCCTTCAAACTGGAAATGAAAAGGCATTAAATACAGATCAAATCTATTTGAAGAAATAAAGAACACCAAGAAAAGATTAATAACATAGGTGAATAAAGAAGAAGGTATGAGTGTTTTTCTTCATGCCATCCCTTCCTATCTGACTTAAAATACAACTCAATAAAGCAATAATTATAAAACTATTGGTGAGCTTAAAATGTTAAAAGATGTAATTTTTATGGTAATAATAGATGGAAGGAAAAGGAACAGAGTGATATTGGCAAAGTTTTTGTATACTATCGAAATTAAGCTGGTATTAACTCAAAATGCATTATTTTAAGATGTCAATATTAATTATAATCTTCAGGGCCACAATTAAGAAAATAACTCAAAAACTATAGTAAAATAAAGCATTATTGGAATTAAATTAACACACTATAAAATGGAGAGAAAAAATAACAAAATGACATAAGACAGTAAAAAAATAGCAAAATAACAGATATAAATCCCACAATGAAGGAGGCTGAGATGAAACTGGAAGTGAAAGTTTCTCAGTTGTATCTTACTCTTTGGAACCCCATGGTCTCTAGTCCATGGAATTCTCCAGGCCAGAATACTGGAGTGGGTAGCCTTTCCTTTTTCTCTTGGGGATGGATCTTCCCAACCCAGGGATTGAACTCAGGTCTCTCGCACTGCAGGCAGATTCTTTACCAGCTGAGCCACAAGGGAAGCCGAAGAACACTGAGTGGGTAGACTATCGCTTCACCAGAGGATCTTCCCGACCCAGGAATTGAACTGGCGTCTCCTACACTGCAGGCAGATTCTTTACCAACTGAGCTATCAGGGAAGCCCATATTAAGAGTTCAGTTCAGTTCAGTTCAGTTCAGTCTCTCAGTCATGTCTGACTGTTTGTGACCCCATGAATCGCAGCACTCCAGGCCTCCCTGTCCATCACCAACTCCCGGAGTTCACTCAAACTCATGTCCATCGAGTCAGTGATATCATCCAGCCATCTCATCCTCTGTCGTCTCCTTCTCCTCCTGCCCTCAGTCCTTCCCAGCATCAGAGTCTTTTCCAATGACTCAACTCTTCGCATGAAGTGGCCAAAGTATTGGAGTTTCAGCTTCAGCATCAGTCCTTCCAATGAACACCCAGGACTGGTCTCCTTTAGGATGGACTGGTTGGATCTCCTTGCAGTCCAAGGGACTCTCAAGAGTCTTCTCCAACACCACAGTTCAAAAGCATCAGTTCTTCAGCACTCAGCTTTCTTTATCGTCCAACTCTCACATCCATACCTGACCACTGGAAAAACCATAGCCTTGACTAGATGGACCTTTGTTGGCAAAGTAATGACTCTGCTTTTTAATATGCTATCTAAGTTGGTCATAACTTTCCTTCCAAGGAGTAAGCGTCTTTTAATTTCATGGCTGAGGTAGAGACATCAATACCCTACTTTCAATAGTGGAAAAATCAACTTGGCAGAAGATAAATAAATACAAGACTTGACCAGTACTATAAACCAATTACATTTAATAGACATCTAAAGAACACTCCACCAAACAATAGCAGAGTACACATTACATATCATACAGTAACATTTGTACATAAAAAGGAATGAAGTACCAGCACACACTATAGTATGGATAAACCTTGAAAACTTTACACTTAGTAAAAGAAGCCAGATATATAAGCCACATAATTATATGGTTCCATGTACATGAAATTTCTAGAGTAATCAAATCCATGGAGACAAGAAAGTCAATTAGTGGTTTACTAGATCTGGAGGAATTGAGGGAATGAGAGGTGACTGCTAATGGGTATGAGGATTTATTTGATGATGTTGAAAATGTTTTGAAATCAGATAGTTGTGATGGTTTTCCAACTTTGTGAATGAATTAAAAAAGACACTGAATGATAAAGTGTTTTAGAGTATGGTGAATTAGAGTGTGTAAGTTATATATTAACAAAGCTGTTATTAAACAAAAACAAAAACCAGCTCCTGAAATGCTACTGAAATAGTGAACCAGTGAACCATTGAAGTTGCTCAGTCGTGTCCAACTCTTTGAAATGCCAAGGACTGTAGCCTACCAGGCTCCTCCATCCATGGAATTTTCCATGCAAGAGTACTGGAGTGTGTTGCCTTTTCCTTTTCCAGGAGATCTTCCCGACCAAGGGATTGAACACAGGTCTCTCACATTGCAGGCAGACACTTTACCATCTGTCCCTAAACCATGGTAAAAATTAAGCTTCTAACCACTGAATAGCAGGGGATCATGTGACTGGAAGGTACTATTATGACCCATCAAGTAAAGTTTAGGTGGGCCCAGCAGCAAGCCATAGGACTATGTACAGGCTCCATAGCTACATTCTAGCTACTGACACATTTGAATATCTGACTTGTCAGCAACACAGACTAAGGCTGAACCCCAGAATCATACCATCCCTCAAGGAGACCACTGAGCCTCTTGGGGGCAAGTTGAGGAATATTTTGAACTCGAATGTTTCATGGGACTATCTATGGGTACTTCCATATCTGTTTTTAACCAAATGGGCTTATGCAGAAACCATGATCTGAGAGAGCATGCTAAACAGAACCTAGACCCCTCAGAATGAACGTCTGTGTCAATCCGCTAGACAAGCCATCTGGACCAGCACATGTGCACATGGAAGAGACTCTAGACTGGGTGGAGAAGCAGCAAAGGGATACAGGATTTCTCAACCTCAGTTCTATTGATACTTTGTGATGGATAATTCTCTGCCATGAGGGGCTGTCCATTGTAGAGTTATGCCAGTAACAACCTCCAGATATGGCAACCCAAAATGTCTCTAGACTTTCAAACTTGGGTCAGGGAGGGGAGTTGTGGGTGGGATGGACTTGCCTGATAGGGAATCAATGACTTAAAGCCTAAAGAATGATGGTAAACAGCAGAGGTTCTGATTCATCCAGCTAACCTTCCAGCTCTGAAGTTTCCTCAATAAGTTTCCTCAGAATACTGGAGAAGCTGTGCT
The DNA here is from genome assembly GCF_016772045.2 of Ovis aries. Classification (NCBI taxonomy): domain Eukaryota; kingdom Metazoa; phylum Chordata; class Mammalia; order Artiodactyla; family Bovidae; genus Ovis; species Ovis aries. The sequence goes on from NC_056076.1 coordinate 29,981,413, forward strand.
TTGGTAGATGAACTTGGCATAAGCAAGATCTGAGTAATGTCCAGAGTAAACTCTAGTGGGCACTGTGAGTGTCCCATCCAGACCTCCTTTATCAGCAGGTGCACCTCTCATCCATTGCTGTTAGTGCTACGATAAAAACTCAAGATGCACCCTTCTCTGCAGAATATGCCTCTGCCAAATGGGAGTTCCCATGCTGGAGAAGCTACGCCTCTGCACCCCTCTAAATCGGACTGACATGCATTTTGAGCTGCAGAGCTTCCCAGGGATATCAGACTGAAGCCAATCCCCAGGAGAGATTGTATTTGGCTAGCTTCTTTCTTCTTTCTCTTCCTGAGAGCACTCAACCAATAAACCCCTTTTTTTTAAATTAATTTCTATTGGCATATAGTTGCTTTACAGCATTCTGTTAGTTTCTCCTGTATAGCAAAATGAATCAGCTATACATATAACCCCTCCCTTTTGGACCTCCTTCCCATTCAGGTCACTGCAGTGCATTAAGTAGAGCTCCCCAAGCTTTACAGTATGTTCTAATCAGTTATCTATTTTATACATAGTATCAATAGTACATATATGACATTGGGATTGACCAACAAAACTGTTGACCAAGAATTTCCAACTCAGACTCTGCCTCCTAGGACAAGATAATTTATTTAATGTTTGTTATGTGCCAGCATTTAACTTAGATTTTTTTCATTATTAACATCATTTAGTCTTCAAGATAAGAGCTAAACATCATTAATCTTATGACACAGATGGGGAAAGAGCTCCAAGGAGCGTGACTTGTTCAACATTATACCCTAAAAATGGCAGAACCACCATTTGAATCCATTTGAATTTGTGACTTCTAAGAGTATGTTCTTAACCATAATTAGTCTATTTTTGAGGTTAAAAGGTACTAAAGATATTAATAGTCTCCTTCTAGATGGCCTGCTCCTTTCTTTGCTAGTGGGTTTCCAAGGAGTATAAAAGACTATGGGCTTCAATTTTATGACTCAGTTCACACAAGGTTCGTTGTTTTGGAGATATTCATTAAATGCTGAAGCCGGTGCCTCAATATCAGATGATCTGTCCTCAGGCAAGAGGGTGTTTCTGAACTCCTATAAGAGAGCTCATATATTCTCAGGTTCTCTAGGGAGGAAAGGGAGTTTGATGTTGAGAATCAGCTTCTATTTTGACACATAGGGGAGGATAATCTGAGAAATTGCTTTCAAAAGCTACTTGCAATGGAAAATAAAAGTAAACAAGCTAGTAATAAATTGTGTCAACATATGACTTTATAATCTATTTTCTTTAATTATTTTAATAAGAGTGTGAAAGCAAGATACATTGTACATAAATCCCCTGGCAGTTGAGTGAGAGCCAAATGAATTACAAGCTTTAAAAAGTAAGTCCTCTCAGAATTAGCTCTAGGCTACATAGGTGTTCTGGTGTTGGAGAATATATTCCTTCTATCTAAAGAGAATTGTAATACACTTTTGCTTTAGTGAGAATTTGTTTTTTATCTATGCATTTAAAACACAGAGAGACTACTAAACATTATCATGCTGCCTTGGGTAGCTTTTGTTTTAATTGAAATGCCACCAAAAGATATAAAGTCTTTAGCTAGAAGGGTATTTTGTTGTTGTATTGGAGGTAGTGTTTTGTTTTGTTTACCATTTAGTTTTGGTGAATATTTTTAGCATATGTAATAAAATTGGTGAGGTATTATGGAACAAGAAATAACAATCAAGGTCACACAGAGATTCTCCATTTCTAAGACCAGTTTATTTTGAGAAAAACATTTTTCAGCCATAGTGATTTTACAGATTTTTTTTCAATTTTTCCAGATTTTCTTACTAGACAGCATATACTTCTTCTGTGGACCATATCATCAACCCATGGAAGCTATCATTGATAGTACATCACAGTAGTGGAAAGGAGAATTTCAGTGTTTAAAAAGCCAATCTATACATGGCTGAAGCCTTCCCAATTTTCTTCCTTTATCTCCCAGTGTCCTTCCTTCAGTCTTACCACATGCTCCTCACAGTTACTGTTGCTGGAAGCCACAGCTCCTGTGACTAATGTCCTCCCTTCTCCACTGGCTACAAGAATTTGCAAACTCCTATCAATGAAAAATTAAAACAACAACAACAACAAACAAACAAGGAGACATGAAAATGTCAAAGTTGGATCTCTTTTCTATTCAGAAGTCCTGATAATTTGAATGGAAAGGCAGAGAATCAAGTCAGAACTATAAATAATTTGGAACTTTCAGGTTAATTCATTGTAAATTGTAATCACATGTAGAAGGAGAGGAGAATAAAATGGAAAATGAAATAAGCAAAACTAGTTTAAGTAGCACAGTTGGTCTAGGAAGAGTAAATACCTAAGTAAAACCATCTGCCTCCAACTTATTTCTCCTCATAGTTCTGGACTTTTTATCAGCACTTTCCTTTTCCCAATGCCTCAATCTGAAACAATATAAATTAATTGGCACCAACAAGTATCTCAAAAAAAAATTGTTTTATCTTTTTTTCGTGTCTTGAATCATGGCTCCATAATTGCTGGCTGCACTCTTTGAACAAGTTCTTTAAACAACCTAAGTCTGGCATCCTTTGTAATAAATTTTTTTAAAGGTGGGAGTGAAATAATAGAGCTAAAGCTTAAGACAGTCCAACACAAACTGTGGAGTTTCAGTAAGCATTCTCTGCCTAAAGCACACAGCTGCTTTCAGTCATTCACACTTTATTGTGAATTAGTTTAATCAGAATGCTTTCTTCTCTAATATTTATTTTTATTGAAGAAATATGAGTTTTGGTAGAAGCACTTGTGGGAAAGCTTCATTTCCCTCCGCACAGGGACTGGTTACCTGAAGGACACAGATGGGGACTAAGAGATGGGGAACAAAGCAGAATGGAGTTACAGAATGTCAAGGGGGAGTTTCACGTTCTTTTGACTTATTTTTGAGGCTGGAAATGGAGAGGAAATATATGCCTTTCATTCCTCCCATGCTAAAACCCCTCCTGCCCTCAGAATCTAATATTTGGGCACTGTATTCATGTCTCATTTTTAGTTATAGGGCTTTCGTGATGGCTGAAATGGTCAACAATCTGCCTGCAATGCAGTTGACCTGTGTTGATTGCCTGTTTCAGGAAGATTCCCTGGAGAAGGGTGTGGATACTCACTTCAGTATTCTTGCCCGGAGAATTCCATGGACAGAAGAGCCTGGTGGGCTACAGTCCCTGGGGTCACAAAGAATCAGAAACAACTGAGTGACTAACAGTTATACTTGGATTTTACAAGTTTCTCTAAACAATCAGATAAGAAATCATTGTTTTGATGAAAAGAAACATTCTTCTGTACAAATATCTATTTTCCTAATAGGGTTTAGATGCATATTCTGTTCATAATTGGAAACTAACTGTAATTAAGATTGCAAGTGATTAAAATCTGTGTGCTGTCACTATTAGGTGATAACTTCTGCATTTCGCATGTTTTTTTAGATTAATTGTATCAACTTTAGTTTTGATTTGGTTTCTGCATGACTTATTCATAAACCATAGCTATATTTTGTTATACTGAATGGCTTCCATCCTATTTCTGAAATTATGAACTCTACCTTCAGAGTCTGAATGAAAACTTGTCTCACATGTGTTTTAGATGTGATCACCAAGTAGCATAGAAAATTGAAACATTTCTGCCATCCTTCACCACTCTACGGCCAAAGCTGAATTAAAAATAGTAAGCAGGCCCCATATCCTCATAACTATTCTAATTCCAAGGATAAAATGTACTCCCTACATCATCTTCCCAAATGCTGAGAATGAAGTTCATTGTTTTGCCCCACTGCCTATCTTCCCATCACAATCCCATGAGAAGCAGGCAGATTCTCATATGACATTGCTATTTAATCACTCAGTCATGTCCAACTCTTTTGAGACCCCCAAGGACTATAACCTGCCAACCTCCTCTGTCCATAGAATTTCCCAAGCAAGAATACTGGATGGAGTGCCATTTCCTTCTCCAGGGATCTTCTTAACCCAGGGATCGAAAACAAGTCTCCTGCATTGACAGGCAGGTTCTTTACCACTGAGCCACCAGGGAAGCCTTCTCATATGACAGGAAATTATATAAAATAATCAGTAGTTGACAACTCATTTTCGATTTAAAAATGTCTTCTTCAAAATTCCTACCCATTATAAGGTTTTTCTACTTCGCTTCTATGCTATCGTCATGAATCCAATTTTATGAAGAATCCTCGACAGTATTCATGTAATGTTGCAAATTCACTCAGTAATAGTACAAATTTCATGGAGGAGGTGCCAGCCAAACAAGCAAAGGGCTGTCGTTTAGTGTCATTACACTTAAAGGATCCATGGAATGTAATGGGGAAAAATTCACTGAACCAAGTCCGGGAGAAGACAGACTCATTGAGATTCTACAGAATAAGAGTGCAATATCAGGTCACAGTCACAGGCAATTGAAACATTTGCTCCCTTTAGGAACAACTGCACATGACATATACTGAGCACTCTATTTGTTATTTTCAGCTATTAAATGAACTTGAAGCAACCTGGATTATTTAATTGTTTCCTTCTAGCACTAAAGGATTTTGGAAGGAGCATGGAGAAGAACATTGGGGGATGAAGTAGTAATTCTGATTTCTTTAGGGCTTCAAAAATATGACTCCAAGGAATATAGTAAATAGAAAAATGATCTTGGTGATGTGAGTTTATTTTTTGTTGTCAACAAGATCTTATTTTGAAAGGGTGCCTAGAAACTCGGCACACTGCCAAAATTTGACAAAGTAGCAAACCAGATGGCACTGATAGGTGGGAACTTCCCTCAAACTAGGGGAAAATAGCTCTCGGAAAATAAGGCTCTTGAGTACAAAGGGGAAACATGAGCAGAAAACTAAAAGGATCCTTAGGGGAAAAGAAAGTATTGAAAAATGTAGGTCTAAATCTTGCCTAAGTCCAAGGTAAACAGAATGCCCCCAAATCAGTTCAAAAGATTAGAGTAGCATCAATAGGAAACAGTCTGAACTGAAGGAGAATATTCACAGTCAGATTCTATTCTGTTATCTCTTAGTTCTGCTTTGGCTACCAACAAAGTAGCTCTGTTTATTCATTCAGTCAGCCCTTCATTCATTCAGTCATTGTAGATTTATGTGTTGAACTCTGTGCTAGGCATCAAGAATGCACAGTAAATAAGAAAAAAACACAACAGTGAAAGAGAGAGATGCAAGACTGGTTGTTAATAACACTGAGAATAAATAGGGGAAGCTATGAGGTGGAAGAAAGCATGCAATCCCTAAGTTTGTGGTGTCTGAAAGTTTTCTCAAAGGCAAATTAGTGAAGAATAGTCTTAGCATCTAGAAATGGCTGTGTAAAGGACCAAGGGACAGAAAGAGAAAGAGATGAAAGTGTATTATGACCAGAGCTTAGAGTTTGATAAGAGACAGCAGCAGAAGAAAAGGAGAGAGGCAAGAAATGCCAGATAACTTGGATTCTTTAATTGTAAGTCCTAGAAACCAAATTCAAAAAAAAAAAAAGTAAGAAAAGAAAAGAGAAATTTACTGCAATCATGTTGGGATATCTCACACATAAATTAAACAATCATACTATGGAAATGGAAGGAATACATCTGGCTCTTAAACAACTAGCAGGAGAGTTGAATACCAGGAAAACTATCTTTAGCTTTTGTCTCTGCTTTTTCTATTTGGCTCACTGCCTTGTTCAAATGGCTTTTGAGTTTTGTGTCTAGGATTCAGCCTTTAGAGATTGAAATTGATTCTCTGTCTCAGTTTCAGCTTCACAAATTGGGGGAAAATCTACTGATACATCCATTCTTTTCTTCTTTTAGTTCGCTCTTCTCCATGTCTACCAAATACCAGGCACTGTCTGATGTGCTGGGTTCATGCGATGAACCTGACAGAAAAATCCATGCTCTCAGGAAGCTCACATTCTAGTGGGAGAAAGGAGCAAACTAATACATGAACAATGCAATCTCAGGTATCTCTGAGTGTCTATAAAGAAATAAAACAGGTGATGAAGTGATCGTGTGAATAAGGAAGGCAGAAATGGGTATCTCCAAGGAGGTGATGTTTGAACTAAACTGAGCTGATCAAATCAGCTCTTGACAACATCAAGAGGCAGAGTTTTACACAGAGGTAATATTCAACAGTTAAGTGCAAAGGAGGAGACATTTAGCACATTCAAAGAGCCAAAAAGGCTTGTGAAACTATTTTAGTGAAGGAAGTGAAGAATGGTGACTGATGGGTGACAAAGTTAGGACCCAGAAAGCTTATGAAAGTGAAAGTGAAGTCGCTCAGTCCTGTCCGACTCTTTGCAACCCCGTGAACTGTAGCCTACCATGTTCCTCTGTCCATGGGATTCTCCAGGCAAGAGTACTGGAGTGGGTTGCCATTTCCTTCTCCAGAGGATCTTCCCAACCCAGGGATCGATCGAACCCAGGTCTCCCGCATTGTAGGCAGATGCTTTACCGTCTGAGCCACCAGGGAAGATATTACAGTAAAGCTTATGAGGCTTTGTAAAATCAGTTTTATTCTGAGTGTACTAGCAAAGTATCTTAGGCAGCAGGAGGGGAAGAAAAAGTAAAAGCAGGAATATCAACTGTAAAGCTCTTGTAGAAATTCAGGAGAAAGATATTGGTGGCTTGTTTGTTGTTGTTTTAGTTGCTAAGTCTTGTCCAACTATTTTCTGACCCTATGAACTGTAGCCTGCCAGGCTCCTCTGTCCATGAGACTTTCCAGGCAAGAATACTGGAGTGGGTTGTCATTTCCTTCTCCAAGGGATCTTCCTGATCCACGGATTGAACCCACATCTCCTGCATTGGCAAGAGGGTTCTTTACCACTGACTGTGGTAATATAGTAGAAATGGAGAGAAGAGGAAGGATTCAGAAGATATTTTTGAAATAGGGCCAAAAAAACTTTATGATGGATCCAGTGTAGAAGTGTAAGGGAGACAGATAACATCTATGTTTGGAGCTTAAGTGAGCAACAGAATAAATGGTGATACCACTGATACCAAGGACAGTTATCTGATCCCTTAAGCTGTAAATTTGTTTAGTTAATAATATCCTGTTACCCGCCTTTGGGCTTTCCAGATGGCTCAGTGGAAATGAATTCACCTGCAAAAGCAGGAGATGCGGGTTTGATCCCTGGGTCAGGAAGATTATCTGGAGGAGATGGTAACCCACTCCAGTATTTTTGTCTGGGAAACATCATGGACAGAGGAGCCTGGCGAGCTACAGTCCATGTGGTCACAAAAGAGCCGGACATGACTTATCAACTAAACAACAGCAACCCACCTTCACTGACCACGCTTACTTTGATTGTTCTTGCAAGTTGCATACCGTCCAAGCTTCAGATAACTTAAATAGCATATCATGAGACTTTTTAACTATCCCCTGTAGATAACACCTCTAATGTATGGATTGCTATAGTAACAGTCTCCTAAGAGCTAGTCTTGCTCAGCGCAAATTGGTTGATACCAGTGACCATTTGACTGAACCCATGTAAGTGTCCAATGCATAATCATTTGATGTTAGAGGGCCAAAAGCTTCACTCTTAGATAGTGAATGGCTAACGCCACCATTTTCTGAGTATGTCCATGAAAAAGCATGTAACTTAGATACGCCTGTGCGGGGCAGCTACTGCATTACTTTTTCCTGCCTCCAGTCACCTCCCCCTGCACCTCTAACTACCCTATAGTCTTCACCCAACAATATTCTAACCCCTCGCTTTGGCGAGGGTGGGAGGGTGGGGAACGGACCTGATATTTGTTCTCCTGCCTTCTCACTTGACTGTCCTGTGAATAAAACTTTCTCTGCTGTAAACCTCAACTACTTAGCATTTGGCTTGCTGTGCATGGAGCCAGCAAACCTGTTTTCAGTAACAACATTTACTCAGATGGAAAATTCCAGAAGATGAACAGAATAGTTTTTAAGGGGTGGGGTGGGTGGTTGGGGTTGGAGAAGTAGCAGCAGTTATATTTTGGCTATATTGGTTAGGCTGTAAGCCTACTCTACATTCCAAAAAGTCACTTAAAGTTTAGATATATATGATCCTGGAACCTAAAAGCTGTGAGTAGAGGTTCACATTTTCCTGTAAAAGCTAAATCTAAACTGAGAGTAAGAACATGAGTTGGGTATACGGAGGGATAACAGTTTCCCAAAGAAGGGTAAGGAGCTGGCAAATACAGATGCCAAATATAAAGGTATACACACACACATGCATATGTATGCCTGTATATACACACATATATATATATTTGTGAATACACTTCATGAACACATACTTATATTGTGGCTATCAACCTATCTATAAAGATGTAGATGCTTATGAATTCAGTTTGGACTATGGCATGAGCATGGGTCATGTTAGAAGCAAAAGAGGAAGAGGCACAACCCAACTGTTCAGTGATGGAGCAACCCTACATGCCCAGTCTGGCAGCCATGAGAGTTGGAAATTCACCCTTAACTCAGAAATTATTGGCAGTGATGATGGAGGGAATATTCAGTTCAGTTCAGTTCAGTTCATTTCAGTCGCTCAGTCGTGTCCGACTCTTTGCGACCCCATGAATCCCAGCATGCCAGGCCTCCCCGTCCATCACCATCTCCCAGAGTTCACTCAGACTCACGTCCATCGAGTCCGTGATGCCATCCAGCCATCTCATCCTCTGTTGTCCCCTTCTCCTCCTGCCCCCAATCCCTCCCAGCAACAAAGTCTTTTCCAATGACTCCACTCTTCGCATGAGGTGGCCAAAGTACTGGAGTTTCAGCTTTAGCATCATTCCATCCAAAGAAATCCCAGGGTTGATCTCCTTCAGAATGGACTGGTTGGATCTCCTTGCAGTCCAAGGGACTCTCAAGAGTCTTCTCCAACACCACAGTTCAAAAGCATCAATGCTTCGGCGCTCAGCCTTCTTCACAGTCCAACTCTCACATCCATACATGAACACAGGAAAAACCATAGCCTTGACTAGACAGACCTTAGTTGGCAAAGTAATGTCTCTGCTTTTGAATATACTATCTAGGTCGGTCATAACTTTTCTTCCAAGGAGTAAGTGTCTTTTAATTTCATGGCTGCAGTCACCATCTGCAGTGATTTTGGAGCCCCCAAAAATAAAGTCTGACACTGTTTCCACTGTTTCCCCATCTAGTTCCCATGAAGTGATGGGACCTGATGCCATGATCTTCGTTTTCTGAATGTTGAGCTTTAAGCTAACTTTTTCGCTCTCCTCTTTCACTTTCATCAAGAGGCTTTTTAGCTCCTCTTCACTTTCTGCCATAAGGGTTGTGTCATCTGCATATCTGAGGTTATTGATATAAGATGAAATAAATATATATTGAACACCTACTATGTGCTAAATTGTGTGCATACCCTTTCCTGCCTGATTATAGGTAACTAAATAGAGAAGTTCTGTCTTTAACAATTTTTAAAACATCTCCTGTCATCCACGAAAAAAGAAAACCTAGCTAAAAAGATAGTTACCACTTCAGATCCTGAGGACTTGTCAAGAATGTCCTACATAGTCAACTCTTTCTGCCTCCTCCACCAAGGACATTTATAATTCTGACAAGACGTCTCTGTCTTTCAGAACATCCCTGCAGGAGGTTGTCAACTTTAAAAATTGATGCCCTAAATAGAAGGGGGAAAAGTAGTTAATGTGCTTGTTTTCATGAACTAAAATTCATGGAAGAACTCTGGACTCCTCCCCAAACACCACTGACAGACAACTGGTGTGACGTACTTCATGCTGGCCCCTGTTATTTTCAAGCACATTTCTCTTCCTTAGAAATCTCTTTAACAAATGCTCCCTGGATTGATAATTCTCTCTGCTGGCAGTCCTTTTTGCATTGGTGTAATTCAATTAGATGACATAAGTATCTCTGCATTCCTGCTTAATATACAATAGATGTTTAATTGACGATAGCAAATTGTTAAACTTGTATGGTTAGTGTGGCTTGTTTGCTGCTTGCGTGCATGCTCAGTCATGCTCTTTGCCACCCCATGGACGGTAGCCTTCTAGGCTCCTCTGGCCATGGAATTTCCCAGGTGAGAATGCTGTTGTGGGTTGCTATTTCCTTCTCCAGGGACTCTTCCTGACCCAGGGATTGAATCCATGTCTCTTGCATCTCCTGCATTGGCAGGTGGATTCTTTACCACCATGCCACGCGGAAAGCCCTAATGTCACTTGATTAGATTTATATTTTTTAATTTTATAAAAGCTGACTCCCCAATTACGTATTTTATGCTCTATGCTATGTCATAAATGTTGGATACGGAGGATTTCTACCTATTTTGAATCTATAGATGTTAATCATTGTGCTATCTGAAACTTTCCTGAACGAGCCCATGGCGGTACCTGAAGTACATCTATTTTGCAAGCTTTGATCCCTAGTGCTAGGTCATTGCTAGAGATAACATAAAATTATTTCTTTACCTGGAAGGAGCCAGGGAAAGATTAGTTCTTTCCTTTCCTTAAATAATCTTATAAACAGTTCTCTTCTTTCCTTGTAGCAAAAATATGATTCTGATTATATTTTGGAATAAAATCTTGTCATTTCCAATGAAAGGAGCTTTTCTCAATATAAAAATAACAGATTATCACCATAAGAAAAATGGAAAACATGAAATATTAAAATCTATAAGTGCAATTTGCACCTTGTCTCTTCTTTTTGAGGATTTCACACAAGCCTTCCTGGCCCCTATACTTAGGAGTGAACATAATGCAAAGCCACAGGATATAGCACATCTTGTCTTTTGACAGATGGACACCTGAGTAACTTGTACCTATTTACATTGCAAACCGATAACTCCTGTTTTGACAGCCAGGTTTTGTAGCAGTCCACTTCAGTTGTCATTTAGGAGTTCATTTTTGACCTGACAGTCTCTGTCAGCATTTAGTTTTTCAAGTTTGGATGGGCAAAGGGAATGTGTATAAAAACTCTGTTAATACAAGTGACAGCTGTTGACTAAGAATGAGTCTAATGTGTGATACATTTTTCTTATGTAAAAACGCACAAATAAAATTCCTTTAAAAAACAGTAAGACCATAGTAAGACTATATACTTAGTGGTAAGCCTATAGTTAACAATGCTGTATTGCATATGTGAAAGTTGCTAAAAGCTGATCTTAACAGTTCTCATCATAAGAAAAAAATGTTTGTAACTAGGTACGGTGATGGGTGCTGTGGTGGTTTAGTCACTGAGTCATGTCCGACTCTTGCGACCCCATTGACTGTAGCCTGCCAGGCTCCTAGACCTGCCAGGCTCCTGCTAACTAGACTTATTTTGATGATCATTTCCCAACAGATACAAAAATGGAATCATTAGGTTGTACATCTAAAACTAATATAATGTTATATGTGAATTATATGTTAAAAATTAGTAAGACAATAATAAATAAAATGAGATCTTTTTCAGACATGGAAAGAATTAACAGAATGCACATGAAATACTTAGTTCCAAAATAACAATTTCTTGCAGGTATTAAATGGCTAAATGATTTAAGCATATTTTAAAGAATTCTTCTGTTTGGATTTGTGCATATTTATAATAAAAAACACATTAATTCTATGAATTTTGTACATTTAGACTTGTGGCAATTCTACATCAAGAGTTTTTATTTCACTACTTATAAATGAACAAGTGGGGAATCCATATCAATAGTAATAGAATCATTGTATCAAGGAAGACATATATGTGGAACCTAGAAAAATTGTGCCTGTGTGCTAAGTTGCTTCAGTTGCGTTTGACTCTTTGCAACCCTATGGACCATAGCCCAGCAGGCTTCTCTGTCCATGGGATTCTTCAAGCATGAATACTAGAGGGGGTTTCCATGCCCTCCTCCAGGGGATCTTTCCAACCCAGGTATCTAACCCAAGTCTCTTATGTCTCCTGTATTGGCAAGCAGATTCTTATTGGTAGCACCACCTGGGAAACCCAGAAAAATGGTATCGGTGACTTATTTGCAAAGCAGAAGTAGAGTCTCAGATGTAGATACAAACAAAGGAGGAAGCAGGGGTGGAATGAACTGGGAAACTGGGATTGACATATATACACCACTATATATAAAACAGATAACTAATGAGAACCTACTCTATAGCACAGGGAACCCTACTATGCTCTGCAGTGATCTAAATAGGAAGGTAACCTAAAAAAGAGTGGATATATGTATATGTATATCTGATTCACTTTGCTGTAGAGCAGAAACTAATACAACATTGTAAAACAACTATACTACAATAAAATTAATTTAAAAATGCTTAAAAAGGAAGCAATAATAATATATTCAAGTTTTTACTTTAACATACATGCTATTAATTAGTGATCCATGAATGTACCAGTCTTTAGGTTTCCCTGGTGGTTCAGCAGTGAAGAATCTGCCCACAATGCAGGAGCCACAAGAGATGCAGTTTCAGTCCCTAGGTCAAGAAGATCCCTTGGAGGAGGACACAGCAACCCACTCCAGCATTCTTGCCTGGAGAATCCCATGGACAGAGGAGCCTGGCCAGCTACAGTCCATAGCATCACAAAGAGTCAGGCACAATTGAAGCTACTTAGAATGCAATCTGGAGAAAGTGTCATTCTGCAGCATTTGAATTAGCTGCTTCTGCTGTAATTGGCTCCTCCTATAGGGAGTGAAGAGCTTTGGAATGATAACCCTCCCTCATGGATAGCAATGACATCAAGAATACTTTCAGGACTAGGCCACTGAGGGGGAAGGTGTTTGGGAATTAAGACCGAAACCTCACTGAAAGTGAGAGCAGGGGCTAGGGATCTCCTTCTTCATCAGAATGAATATTTATCAAATACATGAATGGTATGTAGATCTTGTTTTTCTTGTTTTTGTTTCCCCGAGAAATGGCACCCCACTCCAGTACTCTTGCCTGAAAAATCTCATGGACTGAGGAGCCTGGTGGACTGCAGTCCATGGGGTCGCTAAGAGTCGGACACGGCTGAGCAACTTCACTTTCACTTTTCACTTTCATGCATTGGGAGAAGGAAATGGTAACCCATTCCAGTGTTCTTACCTGGAGAATCCCAGGGACAGGGGAGCCTGGTGTGTTGCCGTCTTTGGGGTCGCACAGAGTTGGACACGACTGAAGCAACTTAGCAGCAGCAGCAGCAACAGATAGTTTGTATTCTTAGGAGCAGCCTGGATAATAGTCATTTCTTAAATTTTCTTTGACCCATCATTGCTAATTCTCATCAGTAACACAAAGTGGAAAAATAACTCAAAGAATAGAAGATTTGGTCATTCAGAATTTACACACTAAATTCAGACAGACGACCAACAGGCCCAAAGCAGGAATGGGATCACAAATTATCAGAGTGAAGCAGTTTGAAATTGACATAACTATAAGAGTAGCTAATTATCAGCAGAAGCACCAAATACAAACACTACAGAAGGAAAGTTTTCTGGTAGGCTGACACATTCATGCTATGGGTCACTGAACAATAACCATGCACAAAATGAAAAGTTAACATATTATTACTGATTCTGTAAAAACAACACTGTTATAACTATGCCTGTGTAATTCTATAGCTTGGATATGAAAAAGAAAGAGAAAGTATTTTATCCATTTCAGTAGGTAAGATTGGTAAAATAATTAAAAGTCAAAGAAGATGAGGAATAGTATGGAAGGATAATATCATGGTAGAATTCTATTCAGTTATATTACTTAGAATTATATTCTATTGTAAAATATATATATATATTCTATTGTACATATTCTCTGAGAATCCTATTTTATGTAACTGGGTTTCAAAGCATTTCATAAGTTTTCTTTTTGTGTCATAAAATTAATCAATTTTTTTTCTGACTGCATGCTAAGTCACTTCAGTCGTGGCCAACTCTTTGTAACCCTATGGAATATAGTCCTCCAGGTTCCTCTGTCTGTGGGATTTTCCAGGCAAGAATACCAGAGTGGGTTGCCATTTCCTTCTTCAGGTGATCTTCCTGACCCAGGGATCAAACTCACATCTCCTGCATTGGCTGGCAGATTCTCTGTCACTGAACTATCTGGAAAATCCCTGAGTAATACAAAGCAAGCTTTAATGTTATCTCATGCCCTCCAGAGACCAGAAAGGAGGAACGGGGAGCATCCTTTCCCAAACATAAAAATAAATAAGTGAAGATTATCATCATAATTGTGGAAAGGAACACTGCACTTGATCAGGAGAGAATTGATAGGCAGGGGTGGAGTAACAGGAAGGGAGGTGTGTTTATGGAATAATTTTAGCACTTTATACCCCCAAGAAACTAGACCCATTTACATTCTTTCAACAGACATTTATTGATCACTTACTACTAGATGCTGGTGATATAGCAGGGAGCAAAACAAAAATCCTTCCCTAGAGAGCTTACATTTTAGTGAGGGGGGGTGATAGACCAGAAGCAGATAAGTAAGAATATTAGATAACATGTTAAATTATGATAAGTGCTCTGAGGAAAACAGGGGAGAGAAAGATAATCAGGAGCTACTGTGTCTGGGGAGGAGGCTGAGACGGATTTTAAACCAGATGGTCAAGGAACAGAAGGTTGCTAGAGCAAACAACTTTAGAAGTCATTGTTTTACACAACATCTCTATGAAAATTGTAAAAATTCCTGGCTTGCAATGTATTTAGAGATTTATCTACAAAGATGTTTATCACAGCTTTATTTATAGTAGCAAGAAAATATAAATAAAGTAAAACTCCCAACTGAAGCATTTGTTAAATAAAATACAGATGGAAAAAAAGATGAAACAACATTTTAAAATTGTGTTGTGGAAGAAAATTTAAAGACATGGGGTATGTACTCCATAGTTGCAAAAACATATATGCCATATGCTTCTTATTTCTTCGGTATATTTTTCTCCAATTATAAAAGAGGGCAATGGTATTACATAAAATATTGATAGTATTACTATCACAGAGGCATGATAGAGATTTTTAATTTTTTAAACCTTATCTTTTTCATTTTGTATTAGAAACAAGTTTCCTTCTATAAAAAATTAAAATAAATTGGAAAGACCTAAAATTTAGAACATTTACAACTGCCTTTATAAGACATAGAAAAGATGTTTATCCAATTTAAAGATGACAATTGGATAAGCATCTTTTCTATGCCTCATAAAGGAGAAAGGTGGGAGGGGGGTTCAGGATTGGGAACTCATGTACACCCATGGCAGATTCATGTCAATGTATGGCAAAACCAATATAGTATTGTAAAGTAAAATAAAAAAATAAAAAATAAAGATGACAATTTGAAGAGTTGACATTGTGTAACAAGAATCAAGATCAGAGATTATTTTGACAGACTGGAAAGGGCCAAACACATCAAGATAAACTTTAGTAAAAATAAATTTCAAATCTCAATTTGGGCTTTTTAAAAATCAATTTAAGAGTTATAGTTTAACTGGGAGATCCATTTGACAGCAGCTGATGTAAAGAAAGACCTGAGGGTGTTAATGGCCACAAGCTCTACAGAAGTTCACAGTCTGACACAACTGCTTAGAAGCTAATTAATTTTTCCATTAATTAATATGTTTCTGGTGTCAGCATGGGAGACATAATGGTCCCTCTGTAGCCTACACTGGTCAGATAAAATTGGGCCCCCAGATGTGGTGAAACATTCTCACTGCATCTTGTTTTTCTCTTTACACTGCTAGTCACACTTGAAACTCATTAATTTAAGCAATGCTCTTTTAATATCCTCTGTCTCTGCTAAAAGACACTTACTCCTTGGAAGAAAAGTTATGACCAACCTAGATAGCATATTCAAAAACAGAGACATTACTTTTCCGACTAAGGTCCGTCTAGTCAAGGCTATAGTTTTTCCTGTGGTCATGTATGGATGTGAGAGTTGGACTGTGAAGAAGGCCAAGCACCGAAGCATTGATGCTTTTGAACTGTGGTGTTGGAGAAGACTCTTGAGAATCCCTTGGACTGCAAGGAGATCCAACCAATCCATTCTGAAGGAGATCAGCCCTGGGATTTCTTTGGATGGAATGATGCTAAAGCTGAAACTCCAGTACTTTGGCCACCTCATGCGAAGAGTTGACTCATTGGAAAATACTCTGATGCTGGGAGGGATTGGGGGCAGGAGGAGAAAGGGACGACCAAGGATGAGATGGCTGGATGGCATCACTGACTCAATGGACGTGAGTCTGGGTGAACTCCAGGAGTTGGTGATGGACAGGGAGACCTGGCGTGCTGGGATTCATGGGGTCGCAAAGGGTCAGACATGACTGAGCGACTGAACTGAACTGAACTGTCTCTGTTATCCTGCAAGCCCCCTGAGGGCAGGGACTGTGCCTTTATGCCTTTGTTATTTACTGCTTTATCTCCAATGTCTAATGTAGACACTCACACATACACACACAAAAATTGCCGATCAGTAATGTCAGTTACAGTAACCTCATCTATTTATTCTATTTGACAACACTTAACATTATGTCTATGTGTGCTAGGTGTGAATCTAAGACCTTTAGAGATAGATATTAATTCTTTAATCTTTACTGCACCCATGTGAAGCAGGTATATGAGAGTACTGGGACAGAGAGGTTATGAAATGTACCCAAGTTGTTAAGGGGCAGAGCTGAAATCTGAACACAGGCACACCACATTCTGCTGACTTTCAGGAATAAAACTCTGAATGATGGACACCTAGGTTGCTTCTGTATCCTGGCTATTGTAAATAGTGCTGCAATGAACATCGGGCTGCATGTGTCTTTTTGAATTATGGTTTTCTCAGGGTATATGCCCAGCAGTGGGCTTCACGGGTAGCTCAGCTGGTAAAGAATCCATCTGTAAGGCAGGAGACTTCAGCTCAATTCCTGGGTTGGAAAGTTCCCCTGTAGAAGGGATAGGCTACTCACTCCAGTATTCATGGGCTTCCCTAGTGGCTCAGATGGTAAAGAATCCGCCTGCAGTGTGAAAGACCTGGGTTCAACCTCTGGGTTGGGAAGATCCCTTGGAGTAGGGCATGGCAACCCACTCTAATATTTTTGCCTGGAGAATCCCATGGACAGAGGAGCCTGGAGGGCTACAGTCCATGGGGTCGCAAACAGTCAGACTTGACTGAGCGACTAAGCACAGCACCTGTGCAGCAGTAGGATTGCTGGGTCATATGGTAGTTTTACTCCTAGTTGTTTTTAAAGAATCTCTATACTGTACTCCATAGGGGCTGTATCAATTTACATTCCCACCCACAGTGGACGTTGTTGTTATTTAGTCACTAAGTCATGTCTGACTCATTAGCAATCCCTTGGACTATAGCCCATGAGGCTCCTTTGTCCATGGGATTTTCCAAGCAAGAATACCAGTGAGGGCTTTCATTTCCTTCTCCAGGGGATCTTCCCAACCCAGGGATCAAACCTACGTCTCACTGAGCCACTGGGAAGCCCAACAGTGCAAGAAGGTTCCCTTTTCCCCACTCCCTCTCCAGCATTTACGGTTGTAGACTTTTTGATGATGGCCATTTTGAGTGGTGTGAAGTGATATCTCATTGTAGTTTTTATTTGCATTTCCCTAATAATGAGTGATGTTGAGCATCTGTTCATTTGTTTGGTGACCATCTGTATATCTTCTTTGGAGAAATGTCTGTTTCTAGGTCTTCTGCTCATTTCTTTTATTGGGTTGTTTGTTTTTCTGCACGAGCAGCTTGTATATTTTAGAGATTAACCTTTTGTCAGTTGCTTCACTTGCAATTATTTTCTCCCATTCTGACGGTTGTCTTTTCATCTTTATAGTTTCCTGTGCTGTGATAAAGGTTTTAAGTTTAATTAGGTTCCATTTGTTCATTTTTACTTTTATTTTCATTACTCTAGGAGTTAGATCAAAGAGGATCTTGCTGCAATTTATGTCAAACAGTGTTCTGCCCATGTTTTCCTCTAAGAGTTTTATAATAAGTTTCTGGCCTTACATTTTAGGTCTTTAATCGATTTTGAGTTTATTTTGGTGTATGGTGTTAAGAAGTGTACTAATTTCACTCTTTTTCATATAGCTGTCTAGTTTTCTCAGTGTCATTTACTGAAGAAGCTATATTTTCTCCACTGAATATTTTTGCTTCCTTTGTTAAAGATAAGGTGCCCACAGGTGTGTGGGTTTATCTCTAGGCCTTCTGTTTTGTTCCATTGATAAGTATTTCTGTTTTATGGCAGTACAGTAGTCTTGCTTACCTTAGCTTTATAGTATAGTCTGAGGTCGGGAAGATTGATTCTTAGAGGTCTTTTTCTTTCTCTATTGCTTTGGCTATTTTTGTGCTTCCATACAAACTGTAAAATTTTTTGTTCTAGCTCTGTGAAAACAGCCATGGGTAATTTGATAGGGATTGCACTGAATCTATAGATTGCTTTGGGTAGCATAGTCATTTTCACAATATTGATTCTTCCAATACAAGAATGTGATATATTTCTCCATCTGTCTCTGTTGTCTTCAATTTATTTCATCAGTGTCATTCAGTTTTCTGCACACAGGTCTTTTATCTCCTTAGGTAAGTTTATTCCTAAGTATTTTATTCTTTCAGTTGCAACGGTGAACAGGATTGTTTCCTCAGTTTCTCCTATAAAAAGGGACGAATCTGAGTCAGTTGAACTGAGGTAGATGAACCTAGAGCCTGTTATATAGAGTGAAGTCAGAAAGAGAAAAAACAAATACTGTATATCAATGCATGTATATGAAATCTAGAAAAATGCAGATATCAAGAAAGGACTCTGAAAAAAAAAATCATGCCTTATCTGTAGGAAGTTGATCAGGAAAATGAGGCTAAGTGACATACCATCTTGAAAGGTTTTAAAGAAATGGACGAATTTAAGCCAAAAATCACCACCACCAACAACAACAACAACAAAAAAAACCAGAGTTGACATGATTACTTGACTTTGAATTTAGAGCACTTCTATGCAAAACAGGAAGTAATGATGAAAGTTAATGAACTCTCCTACGTAAAGTATGAACCTATAACCCTAGTTACTAGGGCAATACCTATTGATGCCTGTGGTAGCAACACAATTATCAACAGCATTCTCTTTCACTCTCAAAAATGTTTGTTTGGACAATCAGTTATTGCATGGTCACCAAGTTTGTGGCCTAAAAGATTTCATATCATTCACAAACTTAATTTTTACAAAAGTCTTGCTGGTGGTTTAGTCGCTATGTTGAGTCTGACTCTTGTAACTCCATGGGCTGTAGTCCACCAGGCTCCTCTGCCCATGGGATTTTCCAGGCAAAAACACTGGAGTGGGTTTCCATTTCCTTCTCCAGGGGATCTTCCCATCCCAGGGATTGAACTTGGGTCTCCTGTGCTGCAGGCAGATTCTTTACCAACTGAGCTACTAGGGAAGTCCTATGTAACAGGTATGGATATTAGTTTACCATTCCTCTTTCTTCAACCTGAGAAACATAAACTTGTTCCAAAATACTTCACTAGGTAGTGGCAGAGCTGTGACCTGGACCCAGATTGCCTGATTTAAACTCTTATGTGTTTTCTGTCTACTCTGCTGAGTAATTCAACTTGCTCTGTACTGCTACAGAGCACAGGACTAGGACAAATAGGTAGATATCCCTAAGAAATACTTTACCCTCAAATGACACCCCACCTGTAATGTGTTTGTATATCAGAAAAAAAAGAAGACTGACAATGACTGAACTACATGGTCCGTTGAAAACCTCATCACTAAAAAGTGCCCAAACCCAGGACTGAATGGGCAAGGGGCAAGGTTTTCACCAAGGAGGCCTCCTGCACCAATAGAGCCTTGAACCTGTGAGCATCTCAGAACGTGAGACACAGATTTTTGGGAGACAAAGGAACAATTAGTGGGTCATGAAGTGAATTTTGGCGTTACATGGCCCTAGTATTCCAAATCAGTGACAGGCCTAGTGAGAACTTTAGATTCCCCTTTTAATTATGGTTTCAATCCTTCCATCACTGCCTACGGGAAATCCTGAGATTGGTGCTAATACAATTGTAATGTTACTCATGAGAAAAACAACCCCTCAAAGATGTCTACATCCTAATCACTAGAACCAATGTGTATGTTATCTTACATGGCAAAAGTGATCTTAACAGACAGGATTAAGGTTAAGAACCTTGAAATGTGAATACTACTTTGGAGCATCTGAGTGAGTCCAATCTAATTCCCATGAATCCTCAAAAGAGGATAATTTTTCTCAGCTGCAGAAAGAAAGAGCCATGAGGACAGAAGCAGAGTCAAAGAGATGCAATGTTGCTGCTCAGAAAATGGAAGAAGACAGACCATGAGCCAAGAAATGCAGTGGCCTCTAGAAGTTGGAAAATGCAAGGAAATGGGTTTGGTCCCTAGGGACTCCAGGAAGTACTGCAGCCCTGCCAAGACTTGATTTTAGCCATGAGACCAGTGTCCGACTTTTGACTTACAGGATTAAGAAAACAAGCCACCAAGGTTACAGTAATTGTTCATAGCAAGGATATGGAACTCATAATGAAGGGTATGGGGATAGGCAAAAATTATGAAAATGGTATTGAAATAAGTGAGGTATAGAAAGCAATTACTCTAAATGACTTACATCATTACTTCCAATTCTGCAGGACTCTGATGATATTCCATCACCTGTCAGATTTCAGTCCTTCCTAGTAGCTAGTTTGGTGTTTCCTGTGTTTTCATAGGCAATCCAGGAAGAAATTTAAGAACAGAATAATTGAAGTGAAACAAAATCTTATTTGGGGAGAGTTTGCTTATTTTTCAGGGATACAGTGCTGGAGATGTAGGTATGACCTTCTTACTTACAATCAAGTCATTTTTAGGTGAATTCCCTTGTCGAGAGTTATCCTCTTGTCCGAGATTAGTCAGTTTTATTATCCACACATGACAGTATTTTTCTTAAAAAATATTGGCTATACCAGCTTTATAGATTAACCTAAGGAATTTTCTGCTCCAGTTGATGTGAAAAGCAATCAATGTATCCCAATAAAACACAAGTCGAATTTGATAGCATATGGTGATTTCATGTTATATTTAAAGGAGAAAGCAATTAGGATTAACCAAGTCTATTTGCTCCAGGTTGTCTTGTTCTGCCATTTTGAAAATTCACAGCCTACAGACTCACATTTGATTACAATAATACCTAATGCACCTGGTTGACGTAACAATTAACCATTCCACATTCATCATTTTCTCCTTTGACTCAATTACACATGTTGAGATACACACAAATGTCTTCAGGAGGAAAACAGAGGTTAATTCAAGACAGAGGGAAATGTGAGCACTCCATATTGTTTGATTATATGTTACATGTGTAATCTGTATACCAATAAAGAAGGACAAGCATATAGCCAGTGAATACATAATCAGGGTCATTAAAACAGAGCTTGTAATTTCATAATGTTAGTCAAATGCTATTTGATCAACTTGCTTCCAGCAACTAATGAGGCAAATAGATGTCAACTCATCTTAAATCTAAAGAATGGCATATCCTAGAACCAGAGGTGTTTTTTTTTTTTAATTTTTCATCTTTCTTAGGGTGAATTCATTTATCTTGAAGAAATGTATTTTCATGCTAATGCCAATGAAATAATACCCAAGAGCAGATTTGAAAATGGCAGGTTGTAATTTATTCTGGCCATGGAGCCATGGAATGGCCACAGTCTCCAAAAATGCCTGTTATCAAATGGTCAGAAAAGTCTTGAGTAGACACCCCTCTGAATCATCATCTTCAGGCTACTAAAACACCATACTTCACTCACATGCCACAAATTGAAATAAGAATGGAAAATTGATCTTCTCCTGAAGAAAATCTTAATAATAGATTTCCAGTTTAGTTTTAAGAAGAAAATGTCATACTCTTTTAGCCAAGAGTGATTTGACTGTGTAATAGGCCTTACCCATAGTACAGAAAATGTATTTTTGAGTTCATTAACGATTGATGACTGTTCACATGATACAAAGCTAGTTTTGAATTACTGTGCTTTCACCACTGAGAAGAATGTAAAATACCATTTTTCTTTAAAAATATATATATATTTTATTCCTGATACAAGTAGGAATTCTTTTGAGGTCAATGGTGTTTGTTTTAGAGCAAAGTTGATACTGCTCAAATCCTGGGTTCTAGCAAAGTATTAATTAATTGATACTTAATTATTAATTAATTATTGATAATTAATTGCAGAAATCTTACAGATTAATTACTTCTGGACTCTTTTTAATAAATTAAACTTTGTAAAAGATATATTGTATATCCATTGCCTCTTTCTAACATATCCCCAATTACAGATAGAGCTGAAAGAAACCTGATAAAATCATGTAACACTGTCCCATCTTCACTCCATTTAAGTTATATTACAACATTAGACTTTTAGAAGCAGACTTTTGGAAGTTCCTTGGAAGCAGGAGCCTAATGTCTAGAGTTAGAAAGTAGGAACCCCATTCCTTGCTTTACTGACATATCCTCAGTAAATAGTGTGTGAGAAATTGTCTACACACTGTATATGACTTTAATAACACCATAGTGTTTATTTTATATTTAAAGAGAAAAATTAGGTTGACTCTCAAGTGAGCATGTAAACATCTTCTCTAGCTCTATAATATAGTAGCTGATTTTGGCTCAAAGACTGAAACTCAGCTTTCCTAGACAGCCACTTCTGTGATCACATTTGTGTAAAACACCCTTAGTTCCAATAACTAAACAATACTATTTGGCATGGGGAAAACCTGATCCAAGCATATTTTTCTTTTTAAACACAAAATTTTGAAACATCTTAATTCTTTAGGTACTAACTAGTCAAGGGACACTTTATTCTAATTTCTATCTCTAATATCATAAACCTGTCTGAAAAACCAAGGGTTTTTTTGAGCAGACAACACACAGATACTCAGACACACATTACTTGATGTTTCAATTAACACCATTTCAAAGTTCAATACTCAGAGCCTTTCCATTAAAATTTAAAAAAACTCAAAGTTCTCAGCAATATCTTTTGTTGCTGTTGTTTAGTCAGTCAGTTGTATCCGACATTTTTGTGACCCTTTGGACTATAGCCTGCCAGGCTCCTCTCTCCATGGGGATTCTCCAGGCAAGAATACTGGAGTGGGTTGCCATTTTCTTCTCCAGAATCTTTGATATGACCGTAAAACTCTTACAAGCCTTAGAGACATGTACTTATGCTCTTTCTTTTTTTTTTAGTAGAAATCAATAATTCTGTTTTCAGTGGGGATAATAGATACATGGTGTATTTGTAAACTATTAGCACTGTTCTAAAAAGGAAATAAACTCACAGCTGCTTCCAAGGTGGTGTATTATTAGATCTTAATATTTAACTTAGTTTTCTCACCAAAATCGATTTGCTGTTGCTGTTGTTCTGACTGCTTCCAGGTGGTTGTCTGCCTTAAAGAAATACACAATTAAATTAGTTCAGGAATGTTCTACCCCTAAATTATATTTTCCACTTTTATTTTTATTTTGAAGTGCATCATTTCATTTGGCCTCTGAAAACAATCATGAGGCCTCTCCTTGCTGTGTGTCTCATTTCTCAAAATACCAGCCAACAGGGAAAGGAACAAGAGAACTAGATCTTCCTGATGGAGGTGGCTCCTTGCACACAGATCACCAAGCTGAAACTTCACTGCGTTTTTATTGAAAACAATGCATTCCTTGCCTTCAAAAAGTGCTCCCCAGTTTTCATATTGAAAACTCTTTCTTTTGCCAGAAACAGTGTACTGTGAAGCAAATGGGGCAGGTTTTATCATAGGAGCAATTTAGCATTACGCTTCTTACACTGACTTTTGATAGCTCTTAATTTAGACTTGGGGTGAACATTCCAAAACTCAGTGTTACCTCAAATATTTCAAATTTCTAAGTCTCATTCTATAATCCTTTACCCTAGATTTTTTTTAAACCTAAAATCTCTAAAACCAAATCAACTGAGAATCCTTGAATGGTTTCCATTTGATACGTTTTCTGCTTCCATGTGTAAAACAGGGTGTCCTTTGGTAAAACAATTTACTAACCCTCAATGTACCCTGTGGCTGCTCCTCTTGAGAAGGAAAAAAAAAAAATCTTATTACAATGAGCTGCCCTGGTGGTTTCCCTTGTGGCTCAGAAAGTAAAATCTGCCTGCGGTGTGGGAGACCCTGGTTCTATCCCTGAATCGGGAAGACTCCCTGGGAAAAGGAATGGCAACTCACTCCATTATTCTTGCCTGGAGAATTCCATGGACAGAGGAGCCTGGTGGTCTATAGTCCATGGTGTCACAAAGAGTTGGACATGGCCGAGTAACTAACACACTTTAACTTTCCAATGAGCTATGTACAACAATTTTGTGGTTGAATGCTCTATGGCTTCTGAAACTTCTTAATTTAATTTTTTAGGTTATGCTCAAAAATCACACTTGGGATTTCCCCCATATACCATCTTTACCAGGACTGGTCTGGTTCATAGTCTGAATAAGCAATAGCCAAAAAGATGTGGCCTCAGGGATCCCAAGATGACTACCTTGCCATCACTAAAATATTCTTTTTTCTCACAATTTGCTGCTCAATTTCTTTGTGACTATCTGAAATATTTTTTAGCAGAGGATGAATTTTTTTCTTTTTGTACTGTGAAAAGTGAAGTCACTCAGTCGTGTCCAACTCTTTGTGACTCCATGGACCGTAGCCTACCAGGCTCCTCCGTTCATGGGATTCTCCAGGCAAGAATACTGGAGTGGGTTGCCATTTCCTTGTGGGAAATAGATGGATAAACAGTGGAAACAGTGTCAGACTTTATTTTTGGGGGCTCCAAAATCACTGCAGATGGTGACTGCAGCCATGAAATTTAAAGACATTTACTCCTTGGAAGGAAAGTTATGACCAACCTAGATAGCATATTGAAAAGCAGAGACATTATTTTGCCAACAAAGGTCTGTCTAGTCAAGGCTATGGTTTTTCCAGGAGTCATGTATGGATGTGAGAGTTGGACTGTGAAGAAAGCTGGGTGCTGAAGAACTGATGCTTTTGAACTGTGGTGTTGGAGAAGACTCTTGAGAGTCCCTTGGACTGCAAGGAGATCCAACCAGTCCATCCTAAAGGAGACCAGTCCTGGGTGTTCATTGGAAGGACTGATGCTGAGGCTGAAACTCCAATACTTCGACCACCTCATGAGAAGAGTTGACTCATTGGAAAAGACTCTGATGCTGGGAGGGATTAGGGGCAGGAAGAGAAGGGGACGTCAGAGGATGAGATGGCTGGATGGCATCACCGACTCGATGGACATGAGTTTGGGTAAACTCCAGGAGTTGGTGATGGACAGGGAGGCCTGGGATTCATGGGATCGAAAAGAGTCGGACACGACTGAGCGACTGAGCTGAACTGAACTGAACTGTGAAAAACTAAGTTAAACATTTAAAAACTCTCACAAAGAATTGCAAATACTGTAAACATTGGATTCCTTCTTGTGTGGAGATTCTGATGGGAGATAAGATGTGCAGGCATAGGATACCTATTGCTAAGATGAAAACCTGGCATTTGGTGGATGAAAAGGGCTTCTCTGGTGGCTCAGTGATAAAGAACCCACCTGCCAAGGCAGGAGACTTAAGGGACACAGGTTTGATCCCTGGGTCTGGAAGATTCCCCTGGAGAAGGGAATGGGAACCCACTCCAGTACTCTTGCCTGGGAAATCCCATGGACAGAGGAGCCTAATGGGTAACAGTTTGAGTGATTACAAAGAGTTGGAGACAACTGAGTACACACCTTTATCTTTTTTTTTTAAGGGAGACAGGATAAACTCACAGCCTGCTGCCTGCCTTTGCTCATGATCAATCCTGGAGATTTTAATTATCCTAAAAAGAATGATAATTGTCATAGAGCTTTCTGATACTACAAGAAAATCTCTTCTTCCCCTCTGTGGTAGCTAATTTTTGGGCACAGGTAGAAATATATTGGAGAAGGGATAGGCTACCCATTCCTGTATTCTTGGGCTTCCTTGGTGGCTCACATGGTAAATAATCCGCCCACAATGTGGGAGATCTGAGTTCGATCCCTGGGTCAGGAAGATCCACTGGAGAAGGAAATGACAACCCACTCCAGTATTCTTGCCTGGAAAATTCCATGGACAGAGGAGCCTGGCAGGCTACAGTCCATGGAGCCACCAAGTTGGACACGACTGAGCACAACACAGGAATATTTTAACATTGGAGTGTCTATGTTCTAACTTAGAATCCTTCTTGCCTCTCTTCCGTGATCTTCTTAGTACCACTTCTAGTAGTGGGATTTCTTAAGTACTTTAAATGTCAAATGTAACAGTTGCTTTACATAGGGTCTAATAGAACTGTACTACCAAAGAGTTATAATTTATAAATCTTAAGATATTAATTACTATTGGCTGTTGTTAATGATTTATACAATATATTAGGCTAATTAATATTATTGATCAACAGTATCCAGTTAAAAATATATGTATCCATCTCATGTTCCTAGCATATGCCTTCTTAATTTTGAGTCTAAAACTCAGAAATGATATTGACAGAACACGAACCTTTGAAATTAATATTTCATCTTTTAATTTAAAATAATCAATTTTTAAATATTAAGGAAAGTTAATTTTTTATTCCTGGGTTTAATATTTTTGTGATAGAATTTATATTCTTAAACATCTAGTTTAGAACTCAGTGCTAAAGATCAGCATAGATTAAGAAGCAGCAAACCATGGCCTCTTACTATTCAGCCACTGTCTGTTTTTTTATAAATACTGTTTTATTGAAACAGTCACATCCATTCATTATGCATTGTCCATGGCTGTGTTCCTACAAAAGAGCTGAGTCATTGTCACGGAGACCATATGGTCCTCAAAGATGAAGATATTTGTTGTCTGGCCCTTTACAGAAAAAGTTTGCCAACTCCTGCTGTAGGTTAATCAAAACTTCACCAGTTTGAAAAATCTTTAGCAACTCAGTAAATTATTTTCCTGTTATCAAGGAAATAATCAACTTTATACCTCCAGAAAAAGATAATTCAAATTTAAGTGTTTTCCTAACCTAATATGATGCTATAAAAATAAAATAGCATATGTTAAACATCGAGGATTTGGAGCAATACAATTTGTTAGACTTCAGTTTTCTGAAAATCATTTTTTAGTATAGCAGGCAGATTATTTGGTGATTCTAAGTTTTGTTTTTTAAAAATGTGATGGAAAATACTAGACAAAAGAGTATAGTGATTTCACAATTAGACAATTCTGTCTGCTGCAAACAAATAGCAATGATACATAAAATACAAAGAGAAAGTCTAATGTACATAATCAGGATCAGAAAGAAGACAACATTGTTAAGGACTGGAAACAAAAGAGAAAAATATGGGACTCAGGACTTCCTTAGTGGTCCAGTGGTTAAGACTCCACGCTCCCAATGTAAAGGGCATGAGTTCAATTCCCGGTCAGGGAACTAAAATCCTGCATGCCATATGACATGGCCTAGAATACACATATATAATATTGCAAAAATTATAAAAATTATAAAATATCTAGGACTTCCCTGGTGGCTTAGATGGTAAAGCATCTGCCTACAATGCAGGAGACCCAGGTTCGATCCCTGTGTTGGGAAGATTCTCTGGAGAAGGAAGTGGCAACCCACTCCAGTACTCTTGCCTGGAAAATACCATGGACAGAGGAGCCTGGTAAGCTACAGTCCACGGGGTTGCAAAGAGTCTGACATAACTGAGCAATTTTCTTTATTTTCTTTATAAAATATCTAAGGACATAAAAGAAGATCTGGGAAAATACTGCATACTTAGGAACTGGAAAATCTGAATTTTAATATCTGGTTTCACCTGCACTAACCTCTAACTTTAAAGCAATTTTAATCAAAATTTTCACATACTCTTTTGCAAACTAGATATGCCATCATAAAATTAAGGGAGGAGTATAGGACTAAGAACATAAATTTTAAAATTTTAAGCATTGAGGGCAGGAGGAGAAAGAGGCAACAGAGGATGAGATGGTTGAATGACATCACCAACGCAATGGATATGAGTGTGAGCAAACTCCAGGAGATAGTGAAGGACAGGGACGCCTGACATGCTGCAGTCCATGGGGATGCAAAGAATCAGACACAAATTATCGACTAAACAGCAGCAACAACAAAGCATCTAAAGAACAGAAGGAAAGCAAAACTGCGTACTGTGGGAAGTGGTATACAAAACAATAAAGAAATATTTATCCTTAAAGATGAATAAGGTATGGGACTTTCCTGCAAGTCCAAGGGTTAAGACTTTGCCTTCCAATGCAGGGAGATGTGGGTTCAATCCCTGGTTGGGAGCTAAGATCCCATATGCATTACAAACAAAATGCCAAAACATAAAACAGAAGCAATATTGTAACAAATTGAATAAAGACTTAAAAAAAAAAAAAACAAAAGATGAGTAAGTTAAGTTTTAAAGCTAGGATAAAGTGTGTGTGTGTGTGTGCGTGCACACATGCGTGGTCAGTCATATCCGACTCTTCACAGCCCCAAGGACTGTGGCCCACCAGGCTCCTCTGTGAAGGGGATTTCCCAGGCAAGAATACTGGAATAGGTTGTCATTTCCTACTCTAGGGTATCTTCCCAACCCAGGGATCGAGCTCGCATCTCTTGCTTCTCCTACCTTGGCAGTCAGATTCTTTACCACTAGCACAATCCGGGAAGCCCTAGAGTAAACTAGTGTGTGGTATTGGCAGAGTGATATACAGATAAACCAATAGAAGTGTGAAGAGTCCATATACACAAGGAAAGTTGAAATATGACATAGATGGCATAAAATCAGTAGAGGAAAGGATGAGTTCAGTTCAGCTCAGTTCAGTTCACTCGCTCAGTCGTGTCCATCTCTTTGCGACCCCATGAATTGCAGCACACCAGGCCTCCATGTCCATCACCAACTCCCGGAGTTCACTCAGACTCATGTCCATCGAGTCAATGATGCCATCCAGCCATCTCATCCTCGGTCGTCCCCTTCTCCTCCTGCCCCCAATCCCTCCCAGCATCAGAGTCTTTTCCAATGACTCAAATCTTCGCATGAGGTGGCCAAAGTACTGGAGTTTCAGCTTTAGCATCATTCCATCCAAAGAAATCCCAGGGCTGATCTCCTTCAGAATGCACTGGTTGGATCTCCTTGCAGTCCAAGGCACTCTCAAGAGTCTTATCCAACACCGCAGTTCAAAAGCATCAATTCTTCAGCGCTCAGCCTCCTTCACAGTCCAACTCTCACATCGATACATGACTACTGGAAAACCTATAGCCTTGACTAGAGGGACCTTAGTCAGCAAAGTAATGTCTCTGCTTTTCAATATGCTATCTAGGTTGGTCATAACTTTTCTTCCAGGGAATAAGCGTCTTTGAATTTCTTGGCTGCAGTCACCATCTGCAGTGATTTTGGAGCCCCAAAAAATAAAGTCTGACACTGTTTCCACTCTTTCCCCATCTATTTCCCATGAAGTGATGGGACCAGATGCCATGATCTTCATTTTCTGAATGTTGAGCTTTAGACCAACTTTTCACTCTCCTCTTTCACTTTCATCAAGATGATTTTTAGTTCCTCTTCACTTTCTGCCATAAGGGTGGTGTCGTCTGCATATCTGAGGTTATTGATATTTCTCCTGGCAATCTTGATTCCAGCTTATGTTTCTTCCAGTCCAGCGCTTCTCATGATGTACTCTGCCTATAAAAATTAGCTGGGTGACAATATACAGCCTTGACGTACTCCTTTTCCTATTTGAAACCAGTCTGTTGTTCCATGTCCATCCAGTTCTAACTGTTGCTTCCTGATCTGCATACAGATTTCTCAAGAGGCAGATCAGGTGGTCTGGTATACCCATCTCTTTCAGAATTTTCCAGTTTATTGTGATCCACACAGTCAAAGGCTTTGGCATAGTCAATAAAGCAGAAGTAAATGTTTTTCTGGAGATCTCTTGCTTTTTCCATGATCCAGCGGATGTTGGCAATTTGATCTCTGGTTCCTCTGCCTTTTCTTTTTTCTTTTTTTCCTTTTTTTATCTTTTAGTTTTCTAGGTTTTTAATTTTAAAATCTTTAATTCTTACATGCGTTCCCAAACATGAACTCCCCCTCCCACCTCCCTCCCCATAACATCTCTCTGGGTCATCCCCATGCACCAGCCCCAAGCATGCTGTATCCTGCGTCAGACATAGACTGGCAATTCAATTCTTACATGATAGTATACATGTTAGAATGCCATTCTCCCAAATCATCCCACCCTCTCCCTCTCCCTCTGAGTCCAAAAGTCCGTTATACACATCTGTGTCTTTTGCTGTCTTGCATACAGGGTCGTCATTGCCATCTTCTAAATTCCATATATATGTGTTAGTATACTGTATTGGTGTTTTTCTTTCTGGCTTACTTCACTCTGTATAATCGGCTCCAGTTTCATCCATCTCATCAGAACTGATTCAAATGAATTCTTTTTTACGGCTGAGTAATACTCCATTGTGTATATGTACCACAGCTTTCTTATCCATTCATCTGCTGATGGACATCTAGGTTGTTTCCATGTCCTGGCTATTATAAACAGTGCTGCGATGAACATTGGGGTACATGTGTCTCTTTCAATTCTGGTTTCCTCGGTGTGTATGCCCAGCAGTGGGATTGCTGGGTCATAAGGTAGTTCTATTTGCAATTTTTTAAGGAATCTCCACACTGTTCTCCATAGTGGCTGTACTAGTTTGCATTCCCACCAACAGTGTAGGAGAGTTCCCTTTTCTCCACACCCTCTCCAGCATTTATTGCTTGCAGATTTTTGGATCGCAGCCATTCTGACTGGTGTGAAGTGGTACCTCATTGTGGTTTTGATTTGCATTTCTCTAATCATGAGTGATGTTGAGCATCTTTTCATGTGTTTGTTAGCCATCCGTATGTCTTCTTTGGAGAAATGTCTATTTAGTTCTTTGGCCCATTTTTTGATTGGGTCGTTTATTTTTCTGGAATTGAGCTGCAGAAGTTGCTTGTATATTTTTGAGATTAGTTGTTTGTCAGTTGCTTCATTTGCTATTATTTCCTCCCATTCAGAAGGCTGTCTCTTCACCTTGCTTATATTTTCCTTTGTTGTGCAGAAGCTTTTAACTTTAATTAGATCCCATTTGTTTATTTTTGCTTTTATTTCCAGAATTCTGGGAGGTGGATCATAGAGGATCCTGCTGTGATTTATGTTGGAGAGTGTTTTGCCTATGTTCTCCTCTAGGAGTTTTATAGTTTCTGGTCTTACATTTAGATCTTTAATCCATTTTGAGTTTATTTTTGTGTGGGGTGTTAGAAAGTGATCTAGTTTCATTCTTTTACAAGTGGTTGACCAGTTTTCCCAGCACCACTTGTTAAAGAGATTGTCTTTACTCCATTGTATATTCTTGCCTCCTTTGTCAAAGATAAGGTGTCCATATGTGTGTGGATTTTTCTCTGGGCTTTCTATTTTGTTCCATTGATCTATATGTCTGTCTTTGTGCCAGTACCATACTGTCTTGATGACTGTGGCTTTGTAGTAGAGCCTGAAGTCAGGCAAGTTGATTCCTCCAGTTCCATTCTTCTTTCTCAAGATTGCTTTGGCAATTCGAGGTTTTTTTGTATTTCCATACAAATCCTGAAATTATTTGTTCTAGTTCTGTGAAAAATGTGGCTGGTAGCTTGATAGGGATTGCATTGAAAAGAATAAAATACTTAGGAATATATCTACCTAAAGAAACTAAAGACCTATATATAGAAAACTATAAAACACTGATGAAAGAAATCAAAGAGGACACTAATAGATGGAGAAATATACCATGTTCATGGATCGGAAGAATCAATATAGTGAAAATGAGTATACTACCCAAAGCAACTTACAAATTCAATGCAATCCCTATCAAGCTTCCTCTGCCTTTTCTAAAGCCAGCTTGAACATCGGGGAGTTCACGGTTCACGTATTGCTGAAGCCTGGCTTGGAGAATTTTGACCATTACTTTACTAGCATGTGAGATGAATGCAATCGTGTGGTAGTTTGAGCATTCTTTGGCATCGCCTTTCTTTGGGATTGGAATGAAAACTGACCTTTTCCAGTCCTGTGGCCACTGCTGAGTTTTCCAAATTTGCTGGCATATTGAGTGCAGCACTTTCACAGCATCATCTTTCAGGATTTGAAAGAGCTCCACTGGAATTCCATCACCTCCAGTAGCTTTGTTCGTAGTGGTGCTTTCTAAGGCCCACTTGACTTCACATTCCAGGATGTCTGGCTCTAGGTGAGTGATCACACCATCATGATTATCCGGGTTGTGAAGATCTTTTTGTACAGTTCTTCTGTGTATTCTTGCCACCTCTTCTTAATATCTTCTGCTTCTGTTAGGTCCAGACCATTTCTGTCCTTTATTGAGCCCATCTTTGCATAAAATGTTCCCTTGGTATCTGTAATTTTCTTGAAGAGATCTCTAGTCTTTCCCATTCTGTTGTTTCCCTCTATTTCTTTGTATTGATCGCTGAAGAAGGCTTTCTTATCTCTTCTTGCTATTCTCTGGAACTCTGCATTCAGATGCTTATATCTTTCCTTTTCTCCATTGCTTTTCACCTCTCTTCTTTTCACAGCTATTTGTAAGGCCTCCCCAGACAGCCATTTTGCTTTTTTACATTTCTTTTCCTTGGGGATGGTCTTGCACTCTATCTATCAGATCTAGGCCCTTAAATCTATTTCTCACTTCTACTGTATAGTCATAAGGAATTTGATTTAGGTCATAACTGAATGGCCTAGTGATTTTCCCTACTTTCTTCAATTTGAGTCTGAATTTGGCAATAAGGAGTTCATGATCTGAGCCACAGTCAGCTCCTGGTTTCGTTTTTGCTGACTGTATAGAGCTTCTCCATCTTTGGCTGCAAAGAATATAATCAATCTGATTTCAGTGTTGACCATCTGATGATGTCCATGTGTAGAGTCTTCTCTTGTGTTGTTGGAAGAGGGTGTTTGCTATGACCAGTGCATTTTCTTGGCAAAACTCTATTAGTCTTTGCCCTGCTTCCTTCCGCATTCCAAGGCCAAATTTGCCTGTTACTCCAGGTGTTTCTTGACTCCCTACCTTTGCATTCCAGTCCCCTAGAATGAAAAGGACATCTTTTTGGGTGTTCGTTCTAAAAGGTCTTGTAGGTCTTCATAGAACCGTTCAACTTCAGCTTCTTCAGCATTACTGGTTTGGGCAGAGACTTGGATTACTGTGATATTGAATGGTTTGCCTTGGATACGAACAGAGATCATTCTGTCATTTTTGAGATTGCATCCAAGTACTGCATTTTGGACTCTTTTGTTGACCATGATGGCTACTCCATTTCTTCTAAGGGATTCCTGCCCACAGTAGTAGATATAATGGCCATCTGAGTTAAATTCACCCATTCCAGTCCATTTTAGTTCACTGATTCCTAGAATGTCATCGTTCACTCTTGCCATCTCTTGTTTGATCACTTCCAATTTGCCTTGATTCATGGACCTGACATTCCAGGTTCCTATGCAATATTGCTCTTTACAGCATCAGACCTTGCTTCTATCACCAGTCACATCCACAGCTGGGTATTGTTTTTGCTCTGGCTCCATCCCTTCATTCTTTCTGGAGTTATTTCTCCACTGATCTTCAGTAGCATATTTGGCACCTACTGACCTGGGGAGTTCCTCTTTCAGTATCCTATCATTTTGCCTTTTCATACTGTTCATGGGGTTCTCAAGGCAAGAATACTGATGTGGTTTGCCATTCCCTTCTCCAGTGGACCACATTCTGTCAGACCTCTCCACCATGACCCACCCATCTTGGGTTACCCCACGGGCATGTCTTAGTTTCATTGAGTTAGACAAGGCTGTGGTCCAGTGTGATTAGATTGACTAGTTTTCTGTGAGTATGGTTTCAGTGTGTCTGCCCTCTGATGCCCTCTTGCAACACCTACCATCTTACTTGGGTTTCTCTTACCTTGGGCTTGGGGTATCTCTTCAAGGCTGCTCCAGCAAAGTGCAGCCACTGCTCCTTACCTTGGATGAGACTAGTACTTCTAATTCCCAAGGAGTTATGAAATGGTCAAAGAGACCGAAAAGTTTGCCTGAGAAAGGAGTGTTTGGTCCACACATTTTGCCCATTTCTGGTCGGTTCCCAAAGGAGACATTGAGTGCCTCTTGGCATTGGCAGGTCGGTATAAATCCCTGACGTATGAGATCACTGTGGAACCACAGAGCAGGGCTCCTTACTTGCTTCATGCAGGGCATGTCATTCATTCACACAAGCACACCGTAGAGTTAGTAAAGCACAGCAGAAAATGTGTTCGCTAAGAGAACAAAGAACTATTGCTCCAAGCATCCTTACCTTGTCCTGAAGGATCCCAGATGAGCCCCCAAGATGAAAGGTTGTTGTTGAATCACGCCGGGATTCTTGGCCCCTGGAGGAGAAGAATTCAATCCGGGGCCAGAGACGAGGCTTGATCACTCAGAGCTTTTGTGTAATAAAGTTTTATTAAAGTATAAAGGAGATAGAGAAAGCTTCTGACATAGGCATCAGAAGGGGGCAGAAAAGAGTGCCATGAACTCGCCAGTAAACACTATTGGTGCAATGAAAATAATAATGGAAAATAAATGTAGATTTCTACCTCAGATCATATGAAAAATGTATTTTTTCAACTTTATTAAAGTTCTAAAACTATTCTGAAAGAGATGGGAATACCAGACCACCTGATCTGACTCTTGAGAAACCTGTATGCAAGTCAGTAAGCAACAGTTAGAACTGGACATGGAACAACAGACTAGTTCCAAATAGGAAAGGGAGTATATTGTATACATCAAGGCTGTATATTGTCACCCTGCTTATTTAACTTATATGTAGAGTACATCATGAGAAACACTGGGCTGGAAGAAGCACAAGCTAGAATCAAGATTGCCAGGAGAAATATCAATAACCCTTAGGGGAGAAAGTGAAGAAGAACTAAAGAGCCTCTTGATGAAAGTGAAAGAGGAGAGTGAAAAACCTGGCTTAAAGCTCAACATTCAGAAAACTAAGATCAAGGCATCCGGTCCCATCACTTTGTGGCAAGTAGATGGGGAAACAGTGGCAGACTTTATTTTGGGGGGCTTCAAAATCACTGCAGATGGTGACTGCAGCCATGAAATTAAGATGCTTACTTCTTGGAATGAAAGTTATGACCAACCTAGACAGCATATTAAAAAGCAGAGACATTACTTTGTCAACAAAGGTCCACCTAGTCAAGGCTATGGTTTTTCCAGTGGTCATATGTGGATGTGAGAGTTGGACTAAAGAAAGCTGAGCACCGAAAAATTGATGCTTTTGAACTGAGGTGTTGGAGAAGACTCTTGAGAGTCTCTTGGACTGCAAGGAGATCCAACCAGTCCATCCTAAAGGAGATCAGACCTGGGTGTTCATTGGAAGGACTGATGTTGAAGCTGAAACTGCAATACTTTGGCCACCTGATGCGAAGAGCTGATTCACTGGAAAAGACCCTGATGCTGGGAAAGATTGAAGGCAGGAGGAGAAGGGGATGACAGAGGATGAGATGGTTGGATGGCATCACTGACTCAATGGACATAGGTTTGGGTGGACGCTGGGGGTTGGTGATGGACAGGGAGGCCTGGTGTGCTGCAGTTCATGGAGTCACAAAGAGTCAGACACGACTGAGAGACTGAACTGAACTCTCCTAAACACAAAAAGTAAACTTTAAAACATCAAAATTTAAAAAAATAATAAAGGAAAATATTTATCATCTCAGAATAATAAAGACTTTCTTAAAAATCAGACAAAAATATGATAACCATAAAGATAAAGATTGATAAATTTGACTAAATTAAAGGAAAAGAAGACTATTCAAAAAATACCTTAAATTAAGTGAAAATGAAACAGAAGGAAACAAAAAAGTCATTGACCTGAAGAGACTATTTGCAAAACACATAACCACCAAAAGATTTTTTATCCAAATATGTTAACCAAGCAAAACAAAACTCCTGCTTGCTACGGAATAGCAGTCAGTATTGAGGCTGCTAAGTACAAAGAACTTCATTTGAAGGTCTTAAGAACTGCAGTTTGGGAGACACAGATTTAGGTAAAATTAAAAGAGTGTTCTGGAGAAGAATAAGAATCAGGGCTTATAAAGGTAAAAGTCACAGGCTATTTAAGAATTATGATTGAACCTGAAGCAAGGTAGAAAATACTTGTCCTCAAGGGATAGGCTGTCACGAGTTATTTCAGAGTAAGAGTCTGATAAGTATCTTAAGTTTCTGCAACATTAGGCAGAAGTTCTGGAGGGCTACGTTAGAACAAGAAGTGGTCAAAGTTCAAATTCTATTGGCCTGAGACATGCCTGAGTTCTACTTCCTCAATGGCCTTCTGGCTCCATTTTAAGGAGCTCCCTTAGCAATACTGACTCCATTTTTACTTTCTTTTCATAACCAATGAAACAAAGTCCAAGAACCTAGTAGAAAAGTGAGCATAGAGTATGAACAGAAAATTTACAGACATGAAAATCTGCACGTGCGCTAAGTTGTTTCAGTCGTGTCCGACTCTTTGTGACCCTATGGACTGTAGCCAGCCAGGCTCCTCTGTCCGTGGGATTCTCCAGGCAAGAATACTAGAGTGCATTGCCATGCCTCCTCCAGGGGATCTTCCCAATCCAGGTATCAAACCCACGTCTCTTACATCTCCTGCATTGGCAAGCGGGTTCTTTACAACTAGCACTATCAGAGGAGCCCATGAAAATCTGAGTACAAAATAAATTTATGGCAAGTGAAAAGAAAGTGTTAGTCGCTCAGTCATGTCTGACTCTTTAGAAACCCCATGACTGTAGCCCACCAGGTTCCTTTGTTCATGGGATTCTCCAGGCAAGAATACTGGAATGGGTTGCCATCCTCTTCTCCAGGGGATCTTCCTGACCCAGGGTTGGACCTGGGTCTCCAGCATTGCAGGCAGATTCTTTACCATCTGAGCCACCAGGGAAGCCCCAAATTTATGAAAATGTTAATCTAATTAGAAACTAGAAATAGACAAACCAAAACAAGAGACTGGTATATTGGTATTACACCAATCACACTGGGAAAATTTTCAAAGTCTGCTAATATCAAGTATTGGTGAGGCTTGACACAAGGGAGATTCTTATACTGCTGGTAAGAGCCTAAATTGGGACGACTGCTTAAGAGGACAATTTAACAATATCCAATAAAAAAGAAAAAAAGATTTATTTCATTTGATTTGGCCATTAAACTTCTAGATAAACAGTCCAGAGAAACTCAGGAACCAGTATACAAGGAGATGTATACAACACTGTTCAGAGACGTCATAAAAGTGAAAGAACTGGAATCTATCTGAACACCCATCAATCAGAGAACAAGTAGCTGTCTACTCACACAACAAAGTACTTGTTAGAGAAATTAATAAACCATGTCTAAATCTTAAAAATGTGTGTGTATGTGTGGTGCTCAGTCGTGTCCAACTCTTTATGACCCCATGGACTGCAGCCCACCAGACTCCTCTGTCTATGGAATTTTCCAGGCAAGAATACCAGAGTGGGTTGCCATTTCTTACTCCAGGGTATTCTCCTGACCCAGGGATGGAACCCGAGTCTCTTTCATCTCCTCCACTGAGGCAGATTCTTCACTGCAGAGCCACAAGGAAGGCTAATAATGGGGGGTGGGGGGAGGGGAGAGGTCATATAACAATATGTGAAGTTTATTATTAATGTAAAATTTGGAAAGTACAAAAATATAAATATAATTGATGAGTGGTTTTTTGTTTTGTTTTGTTTTGTTTTTGCCCATGCCATGTGGCTTGTGAGATCTTAGTTCCCCAACCTGGGGTCAGCCTGGGCCCTCAGCAGTGAAAGCACAGAGTTCCAACCACTGCACCCCCAGGGAATTCCAAGGACATAAAAGCATGCTTCAAAATGAAAAAGAGGATATTCAGAGTGATAGTTTCAGTAGGAGATAAGGAGCTGGGTAGGGGTACTCAGATGGGCTTCCCAGGTGGCGTTAGAAGTAAAGAATGTGTCTGCCAATGCAGGAGACGCAGTTTTGATCCCTGGGTCGAGAAGATCCCCTGGAAAAGGACACAGCAACCCATTCCAGTATTCTCGCCTAGATAATCCAGTGGACAGGGGAGCCTGGTGGGCTACAGTCCATAGCATCGCAAAGAGTCAGACATGACTGAGAATGCACAGGTGAGCATGCAGAAGGAACTTATCTAGGTAATAGAATAGAAATTTCATCCAGGGGGTGTCAGTTTGGCATCTGGTCCCTTAACTATCATACTATACAGCCCTGCTGGCCTATAAATATGGGAAAATGCTAGTATTTGATACAGCTTGAGTACATGAGGTTTTAAAAAATTGTATTACACTGTAATAATTCTATGACTTCATAAACATTTTAGTTTGATTTTTTTAAAAAGTATGCATGCATACATACTAAATTGCTTCAGTCCTGTCCAATTCTGTGATCCTATGGCCTGTAGCCCACCAAACTCCTCTGTCCATGGCATTCTCCAGGCAAGAAAACTGGAGTGGGTTGCCATGCCCTCCTCCGGGGGGTCTTCCCAACCCAGGGATTGAACCCGGGTCTCTTATGTTTCCTGCATTGGCAGGCAGGTTCTTACCACTAGCGCCACCTGGGTAGCCCAATAAAAAGTGTATAAATACTTTAAAAGAACTGTAGTTTGTTTATTGGGCTTCCCTGGTGGCTCAGTGGTAAAGAAAATCTGCCTGCCATTGTAGGAGACACAGGTTCAATCCCTGGTCTGGGAAGATGGTACATGCCTCGGGGAAACTGAGCCAGTGGGCCACAACTACTGAGCCTGTGCTCTGGAGCCCGGGAGCTGCAGCTGCTGACCCCACACACTGCAGCTGCTGAAGCCTGCACACTCTAGAGCTAGTGTCCACAGCAAGAGAGACCTGCACACCGAAGCTAAAGAGTACCCCGCACTGGCCACAACTAGAGAAAAGCCTCAAAGCAATGAAGACCCAGCACAGCCAAAAATGAGCAAATAGATTAAAATAAACATTTTTTAAAAATTAAAAGTTAATTGCATTTATAAAAATAAGGGATCCATCATTCATTCCAATGGTTGGAATTCCAATTCCAGCCCTTTTAATCTAATAATAACAATAATGTGACAATAAATTATTTTGAATCTTTGCTTAGTTTATAAGCATTCCTTTTTTTTTTCTTTTGGGTTTCCAAAATATTCCTAAGCAGAATTCCTTAAAAATAAGACTCAATAGTACCATTACATGGAAACCAAATTTCGCTATTATTTCTTCATGAAGGGAAAACATGCTATTTATGTATTTGTATTATCTTAACCATTACGTGGGCATCCGGAATTCTCTTTATAAATACGTAAGAGTAGCTGTGAGAGGACTTTTGTGCTTTGGGAATTATAAATACATTCAATAATACAGAAAGAAAAACAAAGAAATTGCCCATATACCTTAATTTGTAATACTTTTGCTTTCCCAATACCAGAAGCTCATTCACAGTATTCATGTGTGTGTGTGTGTTAGCTGCCCAGCTGTGTCCAACGCTTAGTGATCCAATGGACTGTAGCCCTCCAGGCTCCTCTGTCCATAGGGAGTCTCCAGTCAAGAATACTGTGGACAAGAATACCACTGTGCCCTCTTCCAGGGGATCTTCCCAACCCAGGGATCGAACCCAGGTCTCTTATATCTCCTTCACTGGCAGGTGGGTTCTTTACCACTAGTGCCACCCTGGAAGCCCAAAAAACAAAGTACATAATCCTAAATTCTAGCCTCAAAACCCAAAGAATAAAGCAGCAGTGATAAGAGAAGTGATCTTGCCAAGACGGGGGGAGGGAGGGGGAGTTGGTGAGACCCCAATCCTCTGCAGTCTATTTGTGCCTCCTCCCCATGATTGAGTACACCAGTGTGATTTTGAACATGAATTCTGTCCTGTGTGATTGGATAAGATTTAGTGGGGAAACAAGTATTGATAGCAAAGCAAGTGACATGCGACTCTATGTGTGCATCCACAGGAGGCAAGGGTCTGAAGATTAAACGTACTGTGATGCTTTACCTCCCATGCAGCAGAAGGAAAGCTCTTCCCTAACTTTTCAGTTCCTGAGTCTTTTTGTTTATTTTGAGAGTACAGTAAATGTGATGTGATTTTGATTTATGTCATTGAACTAATGCCAAATTAAACATCATTATTGTGACAACTTACATGTAGATGCTATTTCATACTGTCATTTTTTAATATTAAAAAATATTTGCATCTCATTCTGATGTCATGTGTGGGTAAAGGAAACTCAGTTCAGTTCAGTTCAGTTCAGTCGCTCAGCCGTGTCCGACTCATTGTGACCCCATGAGCCACAGCACACCAGGCTTCCCTGTCCATCACCAACTCCCAGTGTCCACCCAAACCCATGTCCATTAAGTTGGTGATTCCATCCAACCATCTCATCCTCTGTCATCCCCTTCTCCTCCTGCCTTCAATCTTTCCCAGCATCAGGGTCTTTTCCAGTGAGTCAGCTCTTCGCATCAGGTGGCCAAAGTATTGCAGTTTCAGCTTCAACATCAGTCATTCCAATGAACACCCAGGTCTGATCTCCTTTAGGATGGACTGGTTGGATCTCTTTGCAGTCCAAGTTACTCTCAAGAGTCTTCTCCAACACCTCAGTTCAAAAGCATCAATTCTTAGGTGCTCAGCTTTCTTTAGTCCAAATCTCACATCCATACATGACCACTGGAAAAACCATAGCCTTGACTAGATGGACCTTTGTTGACGAAGTAATGTCTCTGCTTTTTAATATGCTGTCTAGGTTGGTCATAATTTTCCTCCCAAGGAGTAAGCGTCTTTTAATTTCCTGGCTGCAGTCACCATCTGCAGTGATTTTGGAGCCCAGAAAAATAAAGTTAGCCACTGTTTCCACTGTTTCCCTATCTATTTGCCACGAAGTGATGGGACCGGATGCCCTAATCTTAATTTTCTGAATGTTAAGCCAGGTTTTTCACTCTCCTCTTTCACTTTCATCAAGAGGCTCTTTAGTTCTTCACTTTCTGCCATAAGGGTGGTGTCCTCTGCATATCTAAGCTTATTGATATTTCTCCTGGCAATCTTGATTCCAGCTTGTGTTTCCTCCAGATCAGCATTTCTCATGATGTATTCTGCATATAAGTTAAATAAGCAGGGAACAGTTATGTATATCTAATTAAAAGTAAAACCAGAAACTCCTCTTCTCATCAGATTGCGATTCATCGCAATTCATTGCAGTGGCCTACAAAACATATCTGACACCCAAAGAGGGTCCTATTTTAATACTCTTTTCTCTGTACAACAAACTGATTTTCAGTAACAATCAGGAAATAATTAATTTCAAAGACATTTCTCATATGAACCTAAAGTTTTACTTACTGAAATAAAGTAACACACTTCACAGTTTGCATTTATTCTTTCACTGTTTTACATTTAAGCATGAATGGTGTTGGAAAGGGGGAAATTTCTTCCTCTACTTCCCTTGAGTTCTTGTGTCTGGACTTACACCTAGACTTACACCAAGATTAACAGGAGAAAAAGAAACAAATTTTAATTCATGTGCAGGGAGGTCTCATAGACATGGGACTTAAGAAGGGACCCAAGCAGCCAGTTTTTATACTTTTTAGACAAAAAAACAATGCATTTGTGAGGCATGGACAGGACAAGAATTGTACGCTCTGTGTGGTTAGTTAGTGAAGAATCTAGAAAGTCTGGATTGGGGTAGTAAAATAAAGAAGTGACGGTTTGTTTATATAGGCTTCTTGCTCCAAATTTCCTGTTTCTGGGAGTAAGGGTGCCCTTTTATCTCCGGATGCAGGGGAAGAGTATAGTTTTCACACCAGAGATCTATTATTTCCCGCTTTCAGGGAATCAGAGAGGAAGGTCAGAGTGTCCTTTTTACATTGGCCATTTCTTGAATAACTTGATTTTTTATTTACTTCTTTATCTATTTATTTTAATATTTGTTTTATTTATTTACTTATTTATGGTTACACTGGGTCTTTCTTGATGCACAAGGGCTTTCTCCAGCTGCAGTGAGTAAGGGCTACTTTTTAGTTTCAATGCATGGAGTTCTCACTGCAGTGGCTTCTCTCGTGGTGGAGCATGGGCTCTAGGTGAGCAGGCTTCAGTAGTTGTGGCTCATGGAATTAGTTGCTCTGTGGCATGTGGGGTCTTAGTGCCCCAATCAGAGATCAAACCCATGTCCCCTGCACTGGCAGGATTCTTAACCACTGGATGACTAGGGAAGTCCCTTGACTAACTTTAATTCAAAATAATCAATCTATTATTACATTTTGGAGAGGCCCGCCCTGAGCCCCAACAGCGATCATGTAGAATGATGGAACAGAAATACTCTAGTTCTGTTTCTTCTTTACATGCTTCCCTGGGCCAGCATGTTGATTTCAAACCTATTGTCTAAATGCAGAAATCTATTAAGGACCCCGAGAGATAGTGGAGGACAGAGGACCCTGGTGTGCTGCAGCCCATCGGGTGGCAAAGAGCCAGACACGACATAGTGACTAAACAACAATGACAAATAAAGCACCACAAGGTTGGAGCCAGGATGCTGAACTGAATGCAGGGAGGTAATCCTTATGTATAGCAGATGGAAGCAACGGTTCAACAAATCAACTCTGTGCGGAATGTAGTGTTCACTAAAGGATAGGTAATAAAACCATCAGGAGCACCACAGTAATTATTGAGTCATCCAACAAAAGATTTTTTCAGAGAGTTTTTAGCACTAGCATTATTAGAAATTGTTGCCATCTGTGATAAGAAAAAGAAGAGGGAGGGTAGGCCAACTTTTGATCAGTTGTATTATTGTTTTTAAATCTTGCTTGCATGCACGTGCTCAGTCATATCTGACTCTGCAACCACATGGACGGTAGCCTGCCAAGCTTCTCTGTCCGTGGGATTCTCCAGGCAGGACCACTGGAATGGGTTGCCATGCCCTCCTCCAGGGGATTCTCCCGACCCAGCGATT
The DNA here is from genome assembly GCF_016772045.2 of Ovis aries. Classification (NCBI taxonomy): domain Eukaryota; kingdom Metazoa; phylum Chordata; class Mammalia; order Artiodactyla; family Bovidae; genus Ovis; species Ovis aries. The sequence goes on from NC_056076.1 coordinate 30,024,356, forward strand.
GAACCTGAGTCTTGTCTGTCCCCCACAATGGAAGGCGGGTTCTTTACCACTGAGCCACCTGGGTTTTTTAATCTACTACAGCCAATTCACCTTGCTCTTGCCAGCAGGTGGGTGAACTGATTTCACTGCTCTAGCCTTGGAAAGCCACTGGCCATCCTAAATACCCATTCTGGAGCCTGGACCACTCCTGAAAGCCAGAGCACGGGACAGCCATCACTGACAGCAGAAGCTTTTCGTGAGTGGCCATGTTGTCACTCTGGCTTTCTTACCTCATCTCTTTATTTACCACCATCTTCCTGAAGATGCGGGCTTCCCTCATAGCTCAGTTGGTAAAGAATCTGCCTGCAGTGCAGGAGACCCGGTTTCAATTCCTGGGTTGGGATGATCCCTTGGAGAAGGAAATGGCAACCCACTTCAGTATTCTTGCCTGGAGAATCCCATGGACAGAGGAGCCTGGCAGGCTATAGTCCATGGGGTCACAAGAGCTGGACACGACTTAACAACTAAACCACCACCACCACCACCATCTTCCTAAAATGGAATTGCCTGGCTTGTGGAGAAGTAACCTCCCAACTGGGTCATTACTGAGTGCAGAGAAAGAATCAGTATTCATGCAGTAAGCCAGGGGATGAGGGCAACCTGGAATGAGGGTGAAAGGTTCTGTCATGAGTTACTGCTCTAAAACAGAAATGGTTCAGGACTTCCCTGGTGGCCCAGTGGCAAGACTCTGCCTTCCCAACACAAGGGGCTGGGTTAAAAAAGAAAAAGAAACGAAATGGCTGGAAATGAGGTCTCATTAGAAATATGCTGTTCTTCTTTCCAGAAATGACTAGATAAAGATATTTGAAAGTCTGACAATTTAAAGCAGATGGAAACAGCACTGTATGGGAAAGTGACTAAGGTTTATTGAGCATCTACTGTGTGTACCAGCACTCCCCTCACTTTATCTGCTTTAAGCCCTCTACATATCATTTCTATTCTATAACATGAATGTTTTGAAGGTTAGAAGAGAGAGTTTATCCACTGAGCTAGGGTGAACAGTAGAGGAAAATGAACTTTTGCTAAGGATTCATTATGTGCTGAGCACTGAGCTATCACTTTAAATATAATATGTTTGCAAAGAGCCTTGCAAAATACATATTATTATTTTCAGAATACAGAAAGTAAAACTGGGCTCAGAGTTTATGATATTCAAACTGAGTTCATCCTGCATTAATATAAAATAAGCTAGGAAGATTCAAACCCAAGACTATCTATATGCCCCTCATAAAACCTGCCTAATTTACTACAATATGCTTTTTCCTGTGGAAGTAAGCACTGGCTCAAGGCACTAAAAATAAATCAGGCCAGACCTAATGAAACTCAAGTTCAGAGTCTGAAATAAATTTAATAAATCCTGTGTCCTGATTATAAGAATTGGTGTCTACGGGAAAATTTGATGTATGCTGGCTGGAGACAAATGTTTTTGCTAAAGCAGCCCAGTAAATGGAGTGGAACAAGGCAGGCATGTTTAGAAGAGAAAGAATGATGTTGACAAAATGACAAGAACCCATGCAGTTATTACATCCATGCTTTAGATTGGTGCCCCTGAAAACAAGCTCAGACTGCAGGATTCCAGTTATCTTGGAGGATTCAAGACAAAAGTTATTGGAAAAGAGTGTTGTTGTTATTGTTGTTCGGTTTCTAAGTTGCGTCTGACTCTTTTACAACCTCATGGACTGTAGCCCGCAGGCTCCTCTGTCCATGGTATTTCCCAAGCAAGAATACTGGAGTGGGTTGTCACTTCCTTCTCCATGAGATCTTCCCGACCCAGGGATCGAACCTGCATCTCCTGCCCTGGCAGGTAGACTCTTAACCACTAAACCACCAGGGAAGCCCATTGGAAAGGGGTCCCAAGTTATATTTGTAGGAGAAGGGCAAGTGGTGTAGAGAAAATGGGACAACACTTGAAGAGGCCATTCTGATAGTCTCTCTGGCTGGCAGCTTGTGGTTGATGAGGTATATGGAAAAGATGGGTACATTCCACAGTTGTGTGTTGACTATTGCCCCTCCTTCCCCATACAGTGGGTCCATTCATCCAAGGCAACATTATGGGTGATTTCATGATAACACACCAGCATTCTGTGAACTCTCAGAAAGCTGCACCGGATGAGGTGCTGTGGAGAAGAAAGAGGAGCATACACCTGGAATACGTGTCAGTTCAGATAAATATGAATTCCTACCCTCCAGGGTGTTAAAGACCCCATGTAATCTACTTACCACCAAGTGCGGTAAGTGCTATCTCCAAAATCTGGAGGGGAGGTAGGGATATAACACTTATCTTTGGACCCCAGGCAACTGGACCTCTAAAAATTTTACTGTATCACCTGCCTCTTATCTCCTAACCTAAGTTTTATCTTCTTCTTTTTAAAAAAATTTTTATCAGAGTTTAGTTGCTTTACAGTGTTGTGTTAGTTTCTGCTGTACAGAAAAATGAATCAGTTATGTGTGTGTGTGTGTGTGTGTGTGTGTGTGTGTGTATCCCCCCTGTTTTTTGGATTTACTTCCCATTTAGGTCACCACAGAGTCCTGAGTAGAGTTCCTTGTGCTCTATGTAGACTCTCATTAGTTGTCTATTTTAGTATACAGTATCAAGAGTGTATGGGCTTCCCAGGTGGCTCAGGGGTTAAAGAATCTGCCTGCAATGCAGGAGCCACAGGAGATGTGGGTTTCATCCTCGGGTCAGAAAGATTCTCTGGAGGAGGGCATGGCAATCCACTCCAGTATTCTTGCCTGGTGAATCCCATGGACAGAGGGGCCTGGTGTGCTACGGTCCATAGGGTTGCAGAGAGTTGGACCACGACCAACATGACTTAGCAAGCATGCACAGCAATAGGTCAACCCCAATCTCCTAATTCATCCTACCCCCATCCTTTTCCCCCATGGTATCCATGCATTTATTCTCTATGTCTGTGTCTCTATTACTGCTTTGCAAATAGGTTCATCTCTATCATTTTTCTAGACTCTATATATTTGCTTTAATATACAATATTTGGATTTCTCTTTCTGGCTTACTTCATTCTGTATGACAGTCTCTAGATCCATCCTCATCTCTGCAAAGGGCACAATTTCATTCCTTTTTTATGACAGAGTAATATTCCATTGTATTAATACTTGTGTGTGTGTATGTGTGTATATATATATATATATATATATATACACATACACCACATCTTCTTTATCCATTCCTCTGTTAATGGAGGGATTTAGCTTCTAACCTCCAGTGTGAATGTTTCTTATCAGGGCATCCATAGTGCTTACCCTTTCATGCTTCCCAGCTTGAATTAACATACTGTCATCAGTCTGGTGGACCAGGGCAGTGTTGGGAATGTCTAGACGACGAATTTCCTTTTGTACTGCACCATGAAAGAGAGCAGGCGCATTCACAAAACCCTGGGATAAGATCATTGATATGGTGTCAATTTTAAGTGAAGTTCTGAGTGAAGGCAAACTTCCGGTTGTCGTCTTCGGGGACTGAAAAATAATTTGCTCTATAGAGACAGAACATCTGGCATTAGAGCTGAGACTGGGTTAATACTCAGTCAAGTTTACAATGGTCTTTTGACGCACCTGTTTTACCAAGAGTGAGACTGATTAATTAAACAGAGATATGAGGAAGACCTTTCAAGTATTCAAGGATGTCTTTAATCTCTGCCCTTTCTCTCAGGACACAGCTTTGCTTACAATGTTCTCTTTCAGCCTGGAGGGAGGTGGGTGTGTCAGCGGCTTCCACTTGGCCTTTCCTATCATGATAGCTCTCACCTCACAGATCAGAGAACAATTCGGGGTTTCTTACAGCTGCCAAATATACCAAATTCAATTATGCACTCAGGGCCTAAGCAAATGACCCTAGTGGGTCTGTGGACACATTAGACCCACTGTGAGACAGGTTGGGCCAGGAATCCATTTATCACTTGGCTTCCATCTGAGTCCTCTCCACCCTGCCTGCCGCAGTGAAAGGGGCCATGAAGATGTTGTGAGTCCCCTGGTATCAGTTCCATTCCAGCACTGAATCCAGGAGTCTAGAAGGATTTGACTATTTCCTCTGACCGTGGGTTTAGGTACTCTAAAAATAGTGGCAGGTCCCTTTGAGAAGGAGTTCCGAGAAACTATCCCTTTTTTCCTAAATAAATATTTTAAAGATTTTTTTTTAATGTGGACCATTGAAAAAGTCTTTATTGAGTTTGTTATAATATTGTTTTAGGTTTATCTTTGTTTGTTTTTCACTTGGAGGCATGTGGATCTTAGCTCCCCAATCAAGGATTGAACCTGCACCCCCTACAATGGAAGGCAAAGTCACTGGACCACCAGGGAAGTCCCATGGAGAAACTATTCCTGATGCCCCCTGAGATACTTGAGAGTTTTTCCTAAAGGAACCAGGCATCCTATTTAATTGGCCTGAGAATTGGCCAGGCCTAGAAACTGGGCAAAGAGTCAATATTTTTCATTTCTGTAGCTGAAATCACTCTTAATCCTTTTCGGTTACATTGCTTAAACAGCACTCTCATTGGCTAACTATGGACCCTGTATGAGGCCTTGGTCCAGATTCCTGCTGTTCAGAACCTTGGCTGACATTTCAGCCCTGCTGCCATTTTCAGAATTCCATTCTCCTTGCCTGTGATGGTGAAGTGCAACTGCCTGCCTTCTGCTCCTCTGAAATCCTTCCACCTCCTGTGACACTGGGGAGCCCATGTCAATGGTTCCCTATCATCCATTCATCCATGGTAGCTGACGGGATGAGTTGTAAGATTTAGCAAAAGAAAAAAAAGAAAAGAAAAAACCAAGACAGAGATTGCCCAGTGAAATTTGAATTTCAGATAAACAATGAATAATTTCTTGACAAAAACATGCCCCCAAAATTGCCTCCTATATTTTACCTGGCATCCCTACTTACCAGTGAAATCTTTACTTCTTTAAAGAAAGGAGTGCCCACTGGGCTTCCCAATGTATACAGGCAAGCTAGTGGGATCTCAGGTCTTATGTAATATTTGTTCTAGGATGACCAGCTCTCTGAGCCTTTTAATCCCTTCCTCAACCTTTTGCCAAGGAAGTCCAGGCATCTCTACCTTATTTATTTTTGTTTGACAAACAATGTTTGTCATTGTTTTCCCCACACTGGAAGGAAACATCAGCAGTATAGCTATTCTCACCAGGATGTTAAATTCTCAGTCCTGGGAGAGCACCCCTGTGGTAATAAACTCCTCCTTACCCAGCCTTATGTGCCACCCCTCATCGCAGTCCAGCATCCTCACGATCCCTTCCCAGTCATGTTCTCTTGGCTCATCCTGGCACGTTTTGGCCAGATTCTGTGACTCTTTCAGTAAACAATCTCTTTTCTCCCATAGAAGGCCAGGCTGTGATGTGATCCTACTTAGGATTCTAGAAACAGGAAGGGGAGGTGGGACCACACCTAGAGGAGAATCAGTATCACCTTGCAAATCACCTGCCCAGGGTGGGTCTCTGCATGGTCTACAGACAGGGAAGGTTGCCATTTCCGGCAAGGGGGAGGGTGCCAATTCCTCCAGCTCAGGTTGTTCAGGGGGACCTGGAGTTCAAGGTCTTCAAGGGCATCCTCTAAATGTCTGCATCGCAGGTCTCAAGGTTTCAATCGTTGCCTATCAGAGCTCTGATCTTACTGTAGAAGGCTATGAATTGAGCCTCCTGGGTGATATTATCCTTTTTTAAACATTTTAGTTATATTTATTTATTTTTGACTCCGCTGAGTCTTCGTCGCGCATGGGCATTCTCTAGCTGCAGTGTGTGGGCTTCTCACATCCGTGGCTTCTCTTGTTGCGGAGCACCGGCTACAGGTGCTTCAGTAGTTGTGACATGCAGGCTCAGTAGCTGCGGCGTACAGGCTTAGTTGCTCCTCAGCATGTGGGATCTTCAAATCTGTGTCCCCTGCATTGGCAGACAGATTCCTAACCACTGAGCCACCAGGGAAGTTCCATATGTGACACTACTCTTACCATCAGATTCTGGTCTGGATTTTCAGCAAAACCCTTCCCTGGTGGCTCAGATGGTAAAAATCTGCCTGCAGCGTAGGATACTTGGGTTTGACCCCTGGGTCAGGAAGATCCCCTGGAGAAGGGAATGGCAACCCCCTCCACTATTCTTACCTGGAGGATTCCGTGGACAGAGGAGCCTGGCGGGCTACAGCCCATGGGGTTGCAAAGAGTCGGACACGACTGAGTCATGAACACTACCACTGCTACCCTCCAATTACAGGAGATAAGGATTCCTTTAATCACCGCCATAAAGACTTTCCAGATGTCTTCATGTCTTGAGGTGACAGTTGGGTGAATCTGAAGCTTCCCTCAGAACTTCACTTAACAACAACTAACTAATGCCACTCTCTCTAATTATCACGGCTCCTTTACTGCTCCTCACTGCTCTCAGAATGCTAGAGGTATTTCAGAAGCCAGTTCATCTCCTTGACCTTGTATCTCATTCCACAGTTGATGTCTTAGTAAAGATGATGCTGTGATGCACCAGAAGTTATCTAACTGTCTAACTTCACTGTCTAACTTCTTCACTGTCTAACTTCTAATACCAAACGTCTTCAGTTGACTATCTCCAGAAGCAAACCCTGCAGTGAGGATTAGAGTGCCTTTTAGAGTTTATTTAGGAAGTGATCTCAGGAAATCGGGAAAAGAGTGAGGAAGTAAGAGAAAAAGGAAGACAGACAATAAAGGATGCATTATCAAAGAAGTCGCCATCTTTAGCAATAAAGCTGAATTCCAGTGATATTTATTTCACTGTATAAATACACACACAGATATATATATAAAGGTTTTTTCTACCTAATAATATGGTGATTATCTTTCTATATCAGTACATCAGCATATCATCTGCACAGTACTCCAACAGATTTTTTTGGAATATAATGCATTTAAAGAGGTTAATAAGGATAGTTTTTCCAAGATTCTTCACATATGTGGAAATGACACTCTTCACATATGTGGAAAATATTTTTACGTAGGTGAGAGTATCTATAAAAAATGTTTTGAGGTAGAATCGCTATGTAAAGACAGTATGTATTTTCAAATTTGATAGCTATTGCCAAGTTGTGTGGAGAAGGCAATGGCACCCCACTTCAGTACTCTTGCCTGGAAAATCCCATGGATGGAGGAGCCTGGTAGGCTGCAGCCCATGGGGTTGCTAAGAGTCGGACACGACTGAGCAACTTCACTTTCACTTTTCACTTTCATGCATTGGAGAAGGAAATGGCAACCCACTCCAGTGTTCTTGCCTGGAGAATCCCAAGGACAGGGGAGCCTGGTGGGCTGCCATCTATGGGGTCGCACAGAGTCGGATACGACTGAAGTGACTTAGCAGCAGCAGCCAAGCTGTGCTTCTAAAAAGTTTAAGGAATTAAAGCTCTCTAAATACTTGAAAGAAGTTTCTATTATCCCTCCTTTCTGCAGGGAAATCTTCACTTCCTTAAATTGATGGGAGAGGTGAGTCAAACTCTTCTAGGAAATATCTTTTATCCTTGGTAAAATACTCAATGACATTTCGAAATTATCAGTGGCATTTTTATGCTAAAGAACTTTCCAAGGCAAAATTAAAATAATTTAGTTTCCAGTGCAATTAAATAATTGATAAGACTCTTGGGCAAAAAAAATACCATTTTATTTTTAGAGGATGAATAATGAAAAATTTGATAGCTAAAGAAGTCCATTTTGGCATGTCTGTTCTGACACATCATATGATAATTTGGTGGAACAAAATCATCTGTATGAATCTTCACATTTTGAACACACCAATAATAAATACTGCGGTTGGTAACGATTCTGAACAGACCCATGTCTTCATCAGGATTTGAGTTTAACCGTAACAACAACAAATCAGTTGCTATTTTGTTGTTGTCAAAGAATTATTTTCCATAAACTTGAGCATTCTGGAGACCTTTCTTTATGATGCTGTTGACATCATTGTCAGAATCTATCAAAAGGCAGATGGCAAAAGGAAACTTTTAATTGCATTTTCTTTGATTTAAATGAGTCACCCTCACTAACCACTTTTTTCAGAAAAAAGGAAATTAATTTTTTACACTGTCCTCAGGCTGAAAAGACCGTCTATAGCATGCACACCAGGATCCTTCTCTTTCCACCTGCAAGACTGATTAATCCATAGCACAAAAAATGTAAATCTTTGGGGATCTTGTCACTTTTATGGTCTGTAGAAGATGAATTCAAGAAAGATTTCAATATTGCTTGAGCCTCTGGCCCCAGAATAATATAGCCGTGTCACCAGGGGAATGTCTTCAGGAACAGGCCAAGCTGTGATAGTTTACAGATTTATAAAATGTATTGATCAAGCTTCATCTCCTGTAGTTCTAAATAGAGTATTAAAGGATTTTATCTTCTACACTAGAGCAGCCCGATACTGCTAAGTGTGGCAATGAACAAACACATGAAAATCAAATACAACCAACAAACACAAAAGGATTTGGCTCATATCTCAACTATCATCAAGTTAACGGTGCAGTCATGTAAAGCTTCTCCTGTTAATTCAATAATTAGCCCTTTCCTGATGGACAGCTTAATGCTTGGCCACACTGGCTGTTTGTGAAGGCAGAGCCGCTAGGCATGCCACGGCAGAATAATTTGTAGAGGTTCAATCGGATTCCAAAAAGCCACCCATCCACTAGCTTTGTTTCTGGTTAGATTCCTGTCTGTTTCCCTAAATTTCTGCTGGTGGATTGGGCACTGAAACATTGACCACAACAACATGGCAATGGTGTTGACATTTCAACCTGGTTCCAATTCTCAAAGATTAGACAATTCTGGACTCTTATTTTCTAAACCAGGCTTTCAACAAAGAACAGTGAAGTTCGCTTTTTATTTATTTTTCTGAAATTGTAACTCTGGGCTTTTTTTTCCATGAGTAATGCAATGTAACTGTTGCCGTTGACTCCAAAATTCACTGCATTGCTAAGATTTTATTTTTCTTAGTTAACTGTGCTTTTCATTTTAAATGTTTTTGTACATCTTTTTTTTTTTCAGGGGAGGGGGAGAAGATCCAAATTAGAATGCTACAATTCTCTCACTGTTCCGTGACAAGACAATTTCAGTTATATGAAGAAGATATTTCAGATAAAATAGCATTTGCACTATTATCAGTGGATATAAATTCTGTAAATAAATTTATAGTGTGAATTATTGAGAAGAATTCAAGTCTCTGATCCTCTTGATATGGAAGAAAATAAAAAGACAACAGTCTATTTGCATACACAATGCCTAACGACTTCCCCATGGCTCAGCAGTAAAGAATCTGCTTGCAATGCAAGAGACACAGGAGATGCTGGTTTGATCCCTGGGTCAGAAAGATCCCCTGGAGAAGGGAATGGCAACCCACTCCAGTATTCTGGCCTGGGAAATCCCATGGACAGGGGAGCCTGGCGGGCTACAGGCCACAGGGTCACAAAAAGTCGGACACAACTGAGCACAGACAGTGTCTATTTACAAAGATGTGTTTCCTCACATGAAGACAGTCTTGCAGAAGAGGGATAATTCTATATTTTCTTCCTTTAAGAGGAAGATTGGTGACCAGCAGAGGTCTGAGGTACTGAGAACTCTCTAGAAAAGGCATTGCTCCTTCATTGTTTTGTCAAAGACCTAAAATCTAATGGCTAAAAATGTTATTGGCATTTTTGCAATACTTACTACTCGATAATGGTTAATGGATATATAAATGTTTCTCTAATTAAATTGGGAAAATGATGAATCTTCATTACAAATGAATTTCTGAAAGAAGCTTTCACCAGAGCATATAGTTAGTTAGCAACAGCTTTTTTACCTCCATGGATGAGAGAAATGTCATTTCTTTCAAGAGTCATTTTATGGTAGATTCAGGTTATAGTTTTTATTTTGTTGTGAAACCAGGCTTCTTCCTGGGTCCACAGGAGAGAATAATTTCCAACTACATAGAGCTCACAGATTATCATTTATCCCAAAGAAATAAATTTGCCATTAAATAGTGCATATTTTTTAATGGAAAAATCAATATCAATTCAAGAAATAAATCATTCTTAAAGACATACTCTGAACTTCAGGTGAACAATGAGTTAACAACATCTATAACTTTACTAATTAAAAAAATTACCATAAAGATGTTTAAGCAGTTCAATAATGTGATATACAAATTCTGGAGAAATTTTTTTCTGCTTTTTCAATAAAGTTTTCAATCATTTCTATGTAAGTATTTACATAAGTAAATATCCTGGAAAAGATAGTTCATGAGTTGTAGATTGTACATACACAATACAAGAAGACATGTAACCTGGATTAAGCTTCCTTTGCTATAAAGGAAAGCTAAGCTAGAGGTTTTCCTCGATTCCTTTAATTCTATGCCAGTCTCATCATAAGAACATTCGCTATTAGAATGTTGGGTTCAGAAACTTGTCTTGGATATCTCAGAGGAGCAGGTGTAGCTGTGCCCCTACTAGCCTTTTGGGCTTTGTAGACAACTTTAATCAGGTCTAGGTCCATAGGGGAATCTATGGTTCCACTAGAAATGTGCCCTCAGGAGATTCTGTATTACCTCACATTTCATGAGGACATCACTCCAAGGCACAGACATGTAGAAACTGAGGGCCCTGGACACACATTATCAAACCAGGCCTCAGACTTTCTGTTTCTCTCCCTTGACTGGCCATGAATGTTGCTGGAGGGGAAGCTCAGGAGTTATGCCCATAGTTCCTTGGCTGTCTATGGCTTCTTTTAAAATGTAATCTCTAGCACTGCACAGGGTAGGGGGTAATATTCACTGATGGACATCAAGGGCTCCTAAAACATCTCCAAAAGCTAAAAGAAATGTAATTTTCTGCTTCAGGAATGCCCCGAAGTGACAGCAGAAACTGCCAAAGGGACTAGTAGTTCCAACCACTTCTTTCCATCTGCTGAGCATTTTGACATTTTGATTTATTCTGCCGGCTTGGCTAAAGTATCTTTGGCTTCATAATTAACAGCTATTTAATTCCTCAGTTAATTACTATTTTTATTACTCATGTTCCTGAGAAGCATAGACCCTTTAGCCTGGGTTAGAAGTCATATCCATTTCAACAGATTTGGATTTCTCTGAAACTTACCTATGGATGGAGAGTTCCCTTTGTTTCATCCAACTTCATGACTAGCACAGGCTAAACTTTTTACGCAAAATACATATCATTCTGTGTGATTGCCCGCTCAGGAGCTAAAATGAAGGCACAAAGGGAAATATCTGATATGGTGTTCATGTGTCTTTTTGGTAATTACTATGATTTAATAGTAATTTTGATGGAGAGATTAATTTGCTACTTTTTTCTGGAACATTTTCTTTTCATCATTGACTAACTCCACCCTGCTAAAGGTAACCTCTACCTGACCTATAACTTCTCCTCCTTACATATCTGCACGAAGCACTCTTTTACCATTTAGATTAGAAGATGGAGGAAACACAAAGATTTTTACTTTTAATTTGTTCCTTTTGCATCAGAAAAGTATTATTTGGTAGATACAGCAAATAATGACATAAACAAAACAATACATATAAGTGAATATTAAACCTTGACTACCTAAATAAAATTATAGAAGCTTAGAATATAAAATCAAAACAATAATTTTAACAGAAGTTTGCTGTGGTTTATTCTATTTAATGGGACTTCCCAGGTGGTGCCAAGTGGTAAAGAACGCGCCAGCTAACAAAGGAGATGTGAAAGTCGTGGATTTGATCCCTGGGCCGGGAAGACTCCCTGAAGGAGGGCATGGCAACCCACTCCAATATTCTTGCCTAGAGAATCCTATGGACAGAAGAGCCTGGCAGGTTACAGTCCATAGGGTCACAAAGAGTCAGACATGACTGAAGCAACTTAGCATGCATTATATTTAATACTTATAACAATAACAATGTAAGATAAATAAATTTATTTAGAAGGCAGAATATACCACAATGAGAATAGGATTATTTTAGCACATTAATTATTCCCTTCCAAAAGTGGAAGAATTATAACCAAAGAGTTTCATAGGATAAATTGGAAGATAAACGGTTTAAAATATTTCAGCTTATATAATCGGTGGGGGCAGGGGATCTAAGGCTGATGAATGATCAGTACCATTCAATGGATTATCAAAATCCTCAGGCATTTGCTCTGACGCTTTATTCACATGCCAGCCTTTGTCAGTCAGCATACTTTGTCAATAAATAGATTGCCATGAAATGCAGAGAGAGAGAATATCAGTATCTAAGCTTGGTTGATGTTCTTTATTCTGCTTTCTGTCTTTAGTCGAATTTCTCTTTCATCGTTTTATAATGAAATATGCTTACTTATCTTTCACTTGACCTCACCTGTTTCATCTTTACATAACACATGGCATTTCAATGACTTGTATTAAAATCTGTAAGCCTGTTGTGAAGTTAAAGACAGACAGAGAAAGGGAGAGAGAGACAGATATTGATTTTCTAAGATGCTATCAGTTCAGTTCAGTTGCTCAGTTGTGTCTGACTCTTTGCGACCCCATGAATCGCAGCACACCAGGCTTCCCTGTCCATCATCATCTCCCAAAACTTGCTCAAACTCATGTCTATCAAGTTGGTGATGCTATCCAGCCATCTCATCCTCTATTGTCCCCTTCTCCTCCTGCCCCCAATCCCTCCCAGCATCAGGGTCTTTTCCAATGAGTCAATTCTTCCAATGAAGTGGCCAAAGTATTGAAGTTTCAGCCTCAGCATCAGTCCTTCCAATGAACACTCAGGACTGATCTGCTTTAGGATGAACTGGTTGGATCTCCTTGCAGTCCAAGGGATTCTCAAGAGTCTTCTCCAACACCACAGTTCAAAAGCATCAATTCTTTGGCACTCAGCTTTCTTCACACATTCTGCTTTATTAACTATGAGAGTTGATGTCCAACTCTCACATCCACACATGACCACTGGAAAAATCATAGCCTTGACTAGACGGACCTTTGTTGGCAAAGTAATGACTCTGCTTTTGAATTTTCTATCTAGGTTGGTCATAACTTTCCTTCCAAGGAGTAAGCGTCTTTTAATTTCATGGCTGCAGTCACCATCTGCAGTGATTTTGGAGCCCAAAAAAATAAAGTATGACACTGTTTCCACTGTTTCCCCATCTATTTCCCATGAAGTGATGGGACCAGATGCCATGATCTTCATTTTCTGAATGTTGAGCTTTAAGCCAACTTTTTCACTCTCCTCTTTCACTTTCATCAAGAGGCTTTTAGTTCCTCTTCACTTTCTGCAATAAGGATGGTTTCATCTGCATATCTGAGGTTATTGATATTTCTCCTGGCAACCTTGATTCCAGCTTATGCTTCTTCCAGTCCAGTGTTTCTCATGATGTACTCTGCATATAAGTTAAATAAGCAGGGTGACAATATACAGCCTTGACATACTCCTTTTCCTATTTGGAACCAGTCTGTTGTTCCATGTCCAGTTCTAACTGTTGCTTCCTGAGCAGCATATAGGTTTCTCAAGAGACAGGTCAGGTGGTCTGGTATTCCCATCTCTTTCAGAATTTTCCACAGTTTATTGTGATCCACACAGTCAAAGGCTTTGGCATAGTTAATACAGCAGAAATTGATGTTTTTCTGGAACTCTCTTGCTTTTCCATGATCCAGTGGATGTTGGCAATTTGATCTCTGGTTCCTCTGCCTTTTCTAAAACCAGCTTGAACATCTGGAAGTTCACGGTTCATGTATTGCTGAAGCCTGGCTTGGAGACTTTTGAGCATTACTTTACTAGCATGTGAGATGAGTGCAATTGTGTGGTAGTTTGAGCGTTCTTTGGCATTGCAAGATGCTATATGGGGACTATATAAATGAGTTAAGTATTCAGTATAGGGATAAATCATTTGAAACAATACGTAAAATATTGAAGTCGGTATTTTGTGTTTTATTTTTATCTGTCTTCATACCTTTAAAAAGTTTTTCTTTCTTTTTCCAAAAACTAAGAGTTTAACTGCATTGAAGAAACTTAGGAGAAAAATAATAGGAGAAATAGGTTTTTCCTTGGAAATGGCCTCATGACTCCCATTTAATATATATATATTTTTAAATTTTAAAATCTTTAATTCTTACATGCGTTCCCAAACGAACCCCCCTCCCACCTCCCTCCCCATAACATCTCTCTGGGTCATCCCCAGGCACCAGCCCCAAGCATGCTGTATCCTGCATCAGACATAGACTGGCGATTCGATTCTTACATGATAGTATACATGTTAGAATGCCATTCTCCCAAATCATCCCATCCTCTCCCTCTCCCTCTGAGTCCAAAAGTCCATTATACACATCTGTGTCTTTTTTCCTGTCTTGCATACAGGGTCGTCATTGCCATCTTTCTAAATTCCATATGTATGTGTTAGTATACTGTATTGGTGTTTTTCTTTCTGGCTTACTTCACTCTGTATAATCGGCTCCAGTTTCATCCATCTCATCAGAACTGATTCAAATGAATTCTTTTTAACGGCCGAGTAATACTCCATTGTGTATATGTACCACAGCTTTCTTATCCATTCATCTGCTGATGGACATCTAGGTTGTTTCCATGTCCTGGCTATTATAAACAGTGCTGTGATGAACATTGGGGTACATGTGTCTCTTTCAATTCTGGTTTCCTCGATGTGTATTCCCAGCAGTGGGATTGCTGGGTCATAAGGTAGTTCTATTTGCAATTTTTAAGGAATCTCCACACTGTTCTCCATAGTGGCTGCACTAGTTTGCATTCCCACCAACAGTGTAGGAGGGTTCCCTTTCTCCACACCCTCTCCAGCATTTATTGCTTGCAGATTTTTGGATCGCAGCCATTCTGACTGGTGTGAAGTGGTACCTCATTGTGGTTTTGATTTGCATTTCTCTAATAATGAGTGATGTTGAGCAATTGTTGTTGTTCAGTCACCCAGTTGCGTCCAACTCTTTGTGACCCCGTGGACTGCACCATGCCAGGCCTCCCTGTCCCTTACCATTTCCCGAAGTTTGCCCAGTTTCATGTCCATTGCATCAGTGATGCCATCTGGCCATCTCATTCTCTGATGCCCTGTTCTCCTATGCTAATTTAATAACTTAAAAGAATTTAGCTTCTTAAGCAAACAAGCACACTTATTTTTTAGGATGGTTGTGGGATTCTTAATGTACCACTCAGAGAAACATACCCATCACTTCTATTAAGATTTAAAGGTGTTTTATGGTGTGTGCATGAGCTCTAATAATATCCAAAAAATTCAAGACAAGTAGAATGTCAAGACAATAGGTAGCTGATTAACTACTTGTGATATTTCTTGGATACCTACCCTGTGCTATGTTAGTTTCTCTAACAGCTCTCTCTGAGATAGTCTGCAAAGTTCTAATTTTCAGAGTATAAAGCTAAAGTTTATCTAATTTTGATCTATCCATGAAACCTTGCTGCTTTCCAAAATAAAGAAAGCTTCAGTGTAGGCAGAGTGATAGAGCAAAATACAGAGCGTGCCAGACCCCAGCAAGGAAAAGACCTCCTTCAGTCGCCATTTTGCCTGGAAGCCACTTAAGGATCTGTCCTCTTTGAGGTGCTATGTCTCTAGTGTAAATGTCTCTTAGGGCTCCCTAAGGTCAAATAGCATTACCTTGCAAGAAATCACTGCAGGACATTTTATAAACGCATTAAAAGAAATTGCTGTTAGAAATTCAGTTCATACTATGGACTATGTCACTTACTCTCCAGCTAAACAAAACATGGTATCAGAGTCAGATCTCAGAAGGCAATAGTAAGATGCCCCTGGAACATGGGAATAGGTTGTTAATACGCAGCTGAGAAGATACAGGAAGCATCTGATCCAGTATCCTTAAGTGTATCTATCATCCATGACTAGGACAAATTGGTAAAAGAGGTTGCTAGAGCTTAATCAATGATATTAATCCATCTAGGGAAAAAAAAGGATGAGTCAGTAGAAGAAGATTGTGTGCCTAGAATTCAGGAGAAAATTATAGTGGTGATAGATGAGGGAAGGGGCAAAGAGAAAGTTTGAAAATTTGTATCCCAGTCTTTAATAATGGCCCAGGAAAGAGGGTGTCATCATAAACCCAACTCCATGATTCAGGCAATTTGTCAGGTGGATGTCTTTTTGATAAATCAGCTCTCACAGCATGGTCCTCCACTAGCCGCAGGGAGAGTGAGTCTGTAAATAAACCACTTTGCCTCTTTCCATAGTTACCAACAACCTCCTGAAAATACTGTGAAATACTTCGTATGCTTTCTGAGTTCTCAGTCTTACTCGGTCAGGGTAGCTCTATTTCTTGTTGAAAATAAATAAAGTTGCATTTGAGTTTTTTATAAGCACACTCTCTGATTAACTCTGGATGCTTTAAAGAAAATAAAATTTCAGAGTGCAAGCTCAAGACTGGTACAATTGTGATAGTTGTTTCGAATAACACCATTCTGAACGATGCAGTCTGACTTCATATGTTTGGTATATAAAGTGTGATATACATATATTTCAGATGGACGTTGTTGTTCCTCACTTATTCCTTGTGTGTCTTTGAAGTTCGGCCATCAGTCTACACCACATACCATCAGTGTGTGCCTCCCTCTCTCCCTCTCATCACCATCTCCTCCTGATCTCCTTCCAGACTTTCAGTGTTGGGCTCACAGCCTTCCTTTCAACCATATGTCCTGCCACAGCCCACCAAAGTGCTCTTTGCATAAAACAAAGCAAAACCCCATGACTCAGTCTCAGTGTAAGATGCTGAGGAACTTTACTTTAGACATGTAACCAAGCATTACAAAAATTGGAGGTCAGAGATATGATGAGACGCCCTGGCTACCTGATGGAGAGTGAGAAATCTGCCAGGTCAGAGAAGCCATAGCCTTAAGTTTGCTGCCTTTGGGGCTGCAAGGCTGGAGGAAAGAACATGCCTGTATTTGCTCTGCATCAGTGGAAGCCGTGGGGACTGAAATGTTCTAGTTCCCAGCATGTCAGCAGGACCACCATAGTGCGGATTGCCACTACATCCATCCAACAGCCGCTTCATTTCTAAATGGCAAGAAATGAAAGTACAGTCTGAGATTCTCCCGTGGTCCCTGCTTTAGTCTAGTCAGGGAGAGCCCATTCAGATGAGTGTAGGCTGGGCTCTTAACTCCAGTTGCAGGCCTAAGTTTAGAACGCAGATCTATCAGCACCTCTAGGATTGAATGGACATAATGCCAAAGGGTCCCAATTTCCCCTTTTTCCAAAAGTTAATATAATACATAAGGACATTGTTGTACCATCTAAACACCCTAAATACTGAGAATTAAATAGAAATTCACTCATCCCAAGCTGGAAAATGGTATATTACTAACACTGATTGTCAGTGATGCTGCCTGAAGGATGGGATCACATAAGTGATAAAAACAAACAAACCTATTCTGATTACCTTATTAAAATGCCAGTTTGGATGGCCATTCAACCATTTCATATCTGGCCATTTGCTGTGTAAATTTTCAGTCCATTTGCTGTTTGTGATAAGCATTCTAAGACAGCCCACAAGTTTCCCAGTTCCAGATATACACATATGATGTCCCAGTCACTCTTTTATTTTATTATTAACCTTTTCATTTTTTAAACTTTTAATTTTATATTGGACTATCGTTGATTACCAGGCTGTGTTAGTCTCAGGTGTACAGCAAAGTGATTCAGTTATACATATACCTATATCTGTTCTTTTTCAAATTCCTTTCCAATTTAGGTTGTTACATAATATTGAGCAAAGTTCCCTGTGCTATTCAGTAGATCCTTGTTGGCTATCCATTTTAACTATAGCCATGAGTACATGTCACACTAATAGAGGTAATGCTGAGGAAGGGATTTTTCAGGTTAGCACCAAAATCAGTTGACCATCAGATAAAAATATCATTTAGGTGGGCCTGATCTAATCTCATGAGCTCTTTAAATGTGACTTCAGAGGTCAGACAGAGAAAGAGAAGTCAGAAGGATTTGAAATGCAATAAGAAATCAACATGGAAGAGATTTTCTGATGTTGCCTTTAGAGATGAAAGGGACCACATGTAATAAGTGTATGTGGCCTCTGTGTGTTAGTTGCTCAGTCATGTCCGACTCTTTGTGACCCCATTGACTGTAGCCTGCCAGGCTCCTCTGTCCATGGAATTCTCCAGGCAAGAATACTGGAGTGGGTTGCCATTTCCTTCTCCAGGAGATCTTCCCAACCCAGGGATCAAACCCAGGTCTCCAGCATTGTAGGTGGATGCTTTACCATCTGCACTACTAGAGAAACCCATATGTGGCCTCTAGATACCAACAGTGACCCCCAGCTGACAACCAGCAAGAAAACGGGGATCTCACTCCTACAACCACAAGGAACTGAATTCAGTCAATAGACATAGACCCTGAGGTACAGACGAGAATGATTCCAGGCCAACACCTTGATATCAGTCTAGGAGGCACTGAGCTGAGAACCTGATGTGCCAGGCACAGGCTTCTGACCTACAGAACTGTCAGCTAATAAATGGATATAGTACCAAGCTGATAAATTTGTGATACTTTGTTACACAGCAATAGAATACAGTTGAACTATATTTTGCCTACCAATTTATATGCAGATTCTAGAGTTTGATTCCAGTTTGCTTTTTAAAGCTATTGCCGGAAACTGAGTTCAGAATTGAATTCTATACATGGAAGAGGGTGGTAGATTGAGAATATAAGGAGTATATCTGAGTCCACAGGATTTTCTATAAGACATTATAGCCCTTATAATGATTTCCAAGGACTTCATTTTTAAGGGATTCCCTTGTGGCTCAGAGGGTAAAGAGTCTGCCCACAATGCAGGAGACCTGAGTTCAATCCCTGTGTCGGGAAGATCCCCTAGAGAAGAAAATGGCAAACCACTCTAGTATTCTTGCCTGGAAAATCCCATGGGCGGAGGAGCCTGGCAGGCTACAGTCCATAGGGTTACAAAGAGTCAGACACAACTGAGCGATTTAACTTTCACCTTTACTTTTAAAGGCAAGAGAAATCATGACTTAGTCTATTCTGCAGAAATAAAATATAAACCAAAAAGTTAATTTATTAAATATAAAAAAGCTTTTTCTGAAAGCTTTGGTAAAATGATTAGTTTGTCATATAACTAGTCCACTGGTTCTAAATATATATATATACACATATATACATATATACATTGGCATATATACATTTAACAAATTTTCAAGTTGTATATTTCCTTTTCTAAAATATATAATATATTGACTATAATTCTGTATTACATGTATATGGGGATTGAATTTAGCCATATAAGAAGTGGTCAACAGCATGTTAATTTAGTATATAATACCATTTATCACTGAAACTATTCAACTCAATAGGGAATATGTTAAACACTAATGTAGATAAAGGGATACACATGGGGAAAACTGATAATACCAAGAATCAAGACAAAAATGAGCCAATACTCCAGAATATGATCATTGAAAACATAAATGCTCATGGATAAAAGAAAAATGAAAAAAAAAGTCAAGAAAAATAAACAGTTTTCTCTACTAGCATATGGAAAAATAAATGTGAGTCACCAATGTATTGGGCCTTCCTGGTGGTTCAGATGGTAAAAAATCTGCCTGCAATGCAGGAGACCTTGGTTCGATCCCTGGGTGGGGAAGATCCCCTGGAGAAGGGAATGGTTACCTGCTCCAGTATTCTGGCCTGGAGAGTACCATGGACAAAGGATCCTGGAGGACTATGATCCATGGGGTCACAGAGTCAGACACGACTTTGCAACTGAATTGAACTGAACTGAATTATGATCATAAAAAAGTAGGAGAATAATGTCATCAAGGACACAACAGGTTATCCACTGATTAAATCTCTTTGGGGACAAATGAACACACAAAAATGACCAGACTACACCTTTAGCAAGAAAAAATGTGAATGAAAACATGGTAACTACCAGCAAATATTTTAACGTTAAACCAGAAATGGAACTGTTTATCAATTTCATGCCAGCTACAACTAAAAGATTATAGGAATTTCTGAAGGATCATGTTTAACTTAACCTTATATGTAAGTCCTCAGTAAATCAACTATTTTCTTTGGGATTTGAGGAAGATTAATAACTTAATGATGTAGATTTGCTTGGTCCGAATACATTTATAATCCTAGTCAAATTTAAGTGGCTTTCAAAAGTCTTTACTGCTTGCATATCATACACAATTCTAAAAATGTTATTTCCTTAAATACATCCTTCTCATTAAAAATATTTTTAAAGATCTTTTGTGTTTCTAATAATTTTTTTGGTTATTTCTGGAACTAGGGCAATTTTTTTCAAGTCACCAAGGTGATAATCAGTGCAAAAACTTTGAAATTTAGTAAAGAATATCCCTCTGTCCTAAAATAAAGATAATAAATTTCTTTCTACCAAGCCCTACTATCACTATCATTATCAAAGAGAATGTAGTATCTTACTCACAGTTCAATGCATACTGGAATTCCTAAAAAATAGATAAAGAAAACATATTTATGTGCTAAGGATCACAAACATAGCATTTGCAATTTTTTCAACTGTACTACAATCTACCAAGACATTTTAAAAGTTCATTACAAGAATACCATACCTACCACATAAGGCTGTTGTAAATTATTAATTTTTAATGTCATTATGTGACTTTATTCTTCTTAAGACTAGAATGATAAAGTGAAGTCGCAACCATATAATAGAAATGTAGTATCACTAAAGGTAAATTACTTTTAAAAGGCAGATGATTAATTCACCCAGCAAATATTTATTTGGGGCCAACTAATCAATGAGCCCCACTCAAATCGCTATAAAGACTACAACTTCAATTTTCCATGAACTTTCTAACAATGGCTGTTTCAGCAATAACAAAAAACTTGACTGAAATTCCTGAAAGGTTATGATAAGTTTAAAGTTCAACTTTTCTTGATAAGCAGAGCTATGTATATTCTGAAGTTCAGTTTATTACGGCTCCACCTGCTTCACCACTGCAAGTTTTCCATAGATTACATCATTCCCGCCACTCCACTTCCCTCTCTCCTACTGCCCATTTGTTCAGATCACTCTCATCTCTTGCCTAGATTAATGCGATGGTTCCCTCACTGGCTTCTGTGCCTCCAGCCTTGAGCATTTTGCACGCTCTGCCAGTGTGAGACTTCTGGGGTGTTATTCTCTTGCTTATTACCTCATTCTCCCCATTGCTTTTGGAATAAAGTTCAGATTCCTTAAAACAATACACACTTAGGTGTTCGTGCTCAGTCATGTCCGACTCTTTGTGACCCCATGGACTGTAGCCTGCCAGGCTTCTCTGTCCATGGGATTTCCCAGGCAAGAATACTGGAATGGGTTGCCATTTTCTACTCCAGGGGCTCTTTCCAACCTAGGGATCAAACTCGAGACTCCTGGCATCTCCTGCACTGGCAGGTGGCTTCTTTTACCACTGTGTCACCTGGGAAGCCCCAAAACACACAAAACCCCTGCTAACATTTGAAACCTCATATCCTTCACTCCACTGAGCTATTTTGTGTGCTGCAAACACACCATGCTCTTTCTCAAACCTGGACCTCCTTGGATATGTTTTCTTGTGATTCAAAAGTCTCCCTTCCCTTATTCCCCCTCTTTGATTCCAATCCTACTCCTCAAATTCGAATTTAGTTACCGCTTCTGGAACTTTCCTTGATGCTCCCTGACCACTCTCCCAAGGTTAGGTGACCCTCTAGTCTTCTCCTCTAGCATTTTTGCTAACATGACTGCTTCCCTTTGCTCTTCGCTAACAGACATTCAGTTCCTTGAGACCCCATTCTCTCCAGCCCCCACACTAAACATGGTGTCAGGAGTATGGTAGACACCCAACAAAGATGTTTAACATAAGAAAGAATGATTGTATCAATTCAACAGAGTGGACACTGCTTTCTTTTTTTTTCCTTTTGGCTGCACAGACCAGCATGTGGGATCTTAGTTCCCTGACCAGGGGTCGAACCCATGTCCCTTGCATTGGGAACTCAGAGCCTTAACCACTGGACCTCCAGGGGAGTCCCTGGACTCTGCTTTCTTATCTGCTAAATAATGTAATTGAACTGGAAATAGATTTATTCTTTAGGAGATAAGTCTGTCCAGGTACAGAGGAATGCAGGTAGGATGGCATAGGCAGATAATTTACAAAGATGTGGGCTGCTTTTAAAAGAAAATCATCCTGGAAGAGAGTAGAATGCCTGCACCAGCATCCCACTGGCAGAAATTACCCAGAAGCCAGAGGACAAGGAAATCTGAAGATATGGTTCGTACAGACTTGCCCTCTGACAAAGTGGGTTTCTAGGGCAGGATGGGGAAGTGGTATTTGGATGTGGAGAGGTAAGAAGAAAATACCTATCACTGTGATCTAATATTTTGAGAGTTGGAAAATGAAAATGATGTTTAAACCATGAATCAAGACAGTGAACTGTCACGTGGGCAAAATTCTACCAGATGGGAACAAGCCTTGTAATCAGTGAATTTCAAATTACTGCTTAAATGAACAATACAGCTTATTACAACAATCTGACCTTCTAGTGAAATGGTCAATATTACTTTGCCTCATATATTCCTTTTCCAGCGTGCATGTTTCTAATCTTTTCACTCTAGGTCTAAACACCACATGGTACTATAATTCCATCACTCTTGAAGTCATCTTTCTTGAAACCATTGCAATGCCCTTGCATAATGGAAAAAAAAAG
The DNA here is from genome assembly GCF_016772045.2 of Ovis aries. Classification (NCBI taxonomy): domain Eukaryota; kingdom Metazoa; phylum Chordata; class Mammalia; order Artiodactyla; family Bovidae; genus Ovis; species Ovis aries. Next base: position 30,047,076 of record NC_056076.1, read on the forward strand.
GGGGGGGGGGGTCTCTAGGTATCATAGCTTTTATTTTAATTTGTAAAAGAAATTGTGGCTTCCCAGGTCTAGTGGTAAAGAACCTGCCTGCCAATGCAGGAGACATAAGAGATGCAGGTTCAGTCCCTGGGTGGGAAAGATCCCCTGGAGGAAGGCATGGCAATCCACTCCAGTATTCTCACCTGGAGGATTCCATGGACAGAGGAGCCTGGCGTCTACAGCCCACAGGGCTGTACAGAGTCTGACACAACTGAAGTGACTTAGCACACATGCACAAGAAATTAGAGATATTGAATAAGGTAGTTCAAAAGGGGAGGCTATGGCATTCTGCAAATTGACATTGCATGAACGTTGAAAAGTTCAAGGTTGAGTGGAGCTTAGTGAGGTTCAGTCTGCATAAAAATTTTTTAATACTTTTCCTTTTAAAAATATTTATTTGGCTGCATTCAGTTCAGTTCAGTTCAGTCACTCAGTCGTGTCCGACTCTTTGCGACCCCATGAACCACAGCACGCCAGGCCCCCCTAGGGGCTCTTAATTGCAGCATGCGGGATCTTCATTGCATCATGAAGGATCTTTTGCTGGGGCACATCAACTTCCTAGTCATGGCAAGCAGGCTCCAGAGTGCATGGGCTCAGTAGTTGAGGTCCATGGGCTTCGTTGTTTCACAGCATGTGGGATCTTAGTTCCCTGACCAGGGATCAAACTCATGTTCCCTGCACTACAAAATGGATTCTTAACCACCGAACCACCAGGGTAGTCCCAATCTTTCCTTTAAATTTTCAGATTTCTTACCTTAAAGAGGTCTTTAATGAGATTCTTTTGTTGTTATTGCTGTTTAGTAGCTAAGTCATGTCCAACTCTTTTGCAACCTCATGGACCTACCAGGCTCCTCTGTCCATGGAATTTCCCAGGCAAGAATACTTGAGTGGGTTGCCATTTCCTTTTCCAGGGGGCCTTTCTGACCCAGATTCTTTACCACTGAGCCACCTTGGAAGCCCCTTTAAAGAGGTGATTAAGTTAAAATAAGGTCATTAGTGTGAGCCCTAATCCAATAAGACTGATGGTTCTTTTAAGAGATTAGGCTACAGACAGGTACAGAGGGAAGACGATGTGAGACATAGGGAAGATGATTGTATACAAGCCAAGGAGAGAGTCCTCAGAAGGAACCCACCTTATCAACCCTAGATCTTGAACTCCTAGGCTCCAAAATTGTGACATACTACATATCTGTGATTTAAGCCACCCAGTCTTCGGTACTTTGTTAAGGCCACTCTAACTAAGAACCCCCTCCTATCACATCTCCTACAATTTTAAGCTGACAAATTTCCTGTATAACTCTAGGATGAATTTTCTCCCGTGAATTATGATACCTCAGGGTTTTGGACAACCCACAATTTTATAACATGATTAAAGCAACAGCAAAATAGTCAAAAAGGAGCTCAAATACCAGGAACACAGCCAACATTCTTTGGGCCATGAGTAGGGCCTGCTGTTTCCTGTCATCAGAGGGTCTGTGGGATGTAGTTCATGGGTGTGCAGCTCCTACTGAGTGCTTTGTTTTTTTTAACAAATAGTAAAACCAAGAAAGTCTCAGAGTTGCTGTTTTTCAAAGTTGTAAACAGGTCCACAGTTTCAGTGGGAATGACAATGATAACAACTGAATGAGATTTGGCGAAATCTTTCCTCTTCAGATCACGTTAGCCAAATCAAAAATCCATTCGTAATCGTATGAAAAACATCACCAGAATTAATTATCAGACTGATTCTAAATTCAAGCACACACCTATAGATGGCTTTATGATTTTGGTTAAAGACATAAGCAAGACACAAAAATAATTGACTTGCTTACGTTCTGTTTGTGTGTGTCTGTGCATCACTGATGTAAGGGGTCCTCGTGTTATGATTAATAAACTATTGCCACACACATAAGGGTAGGCCCTTATAGAAAGCACTCTTCAAGGAGAAATTATTCCATTTTTAAAAGATGTTTGAACCCATGAACCAATAATACAACCTCTGTGTTAATTCAAACTGCTGTTCATTTACATCCAGCATCAAGAAATATAAATCTGACTATTCTTAAAACCATTCAACAGCTTCACACCACACGTAAAAGTGTGAATGCCTTATCATGTCCCATGTCCACGAGCTATCTATGAATGGGGCCCTTTGATGTCTTTAGCCTCAGCTCATAGGAACTTGTCCTGCACTCCAAAGCCCATTTGGTTCTCTTTCTGTTCCCCAAATACACCAAACTCTTTTTCAGCTCAGAGGTTTTGCACATTCTGATCCTTCTTCCCAGAAAACTATTCCCAAAGCTCTTAGCTTAATTGACTCCTTTCCATCTTTAAGGACTCAGCTCTAACATCACCTTCCTTCCTAAACTTCTACCTCAGTGCCCTTTCCCCCTATTAACTATCATATAACCCTAGTTATCTCCTTCACAACATAATTTATTTTGTATGCTTATTTAATATCCTTTTCTCACTAGAGTGTAAATGAGAAAAAGGCAGAGATCTTATTTCTCTTGTTTACCGGCCAATCCAGAGGGGCAACTGTGAACATGGGAGATGCTCAATAAATCTGATAAATAAATAGACAAAAGATATGGTTTCTATTATCTTTTGTCTATTTATTTATTGGTATAGAAACCATATCTTTATCTATTTATCGGGTAATATTTTATGCCAAAGCTGAAACTCCAATACTTTGGCCACCTCATGCAAAGAGCTGACTCATTGGAAAAGACCCTGATGCTGGGAGGGATTAGGGGCAGGAGGAGAACGGGACGACAGAGGATGAGATGGTTGGATGGCCTGCCGCCTCGATGGACATGAGTTTGGGTAAACTCCAGAAGTTGGTGATGGACAGGGAGGCCTGGCGTGCTGCGATTCATGGGGTCTCAAAGAGTCGGACATGACTGAGCGACTGAACTGAATGGAATTGAATATTATGTGATCCTTGATACTGTCAACCTTAGCCCATTGTCTTTAAAATATTTTTGTTTTTAAAATTTTGAAGATGGCTTAAATAATGCTAGATTATTTCATCTTTTCTATAAAACTTACTTTAGGTTTAACTTGATTCTGTCAATAAATAATTCATGCTTGCTTATTTGTAGGCCAGGCACTATATTGACATTTGATATGACCATGTACTTTTCCTCCCAGTTCTCTTTCCATTTTCATTGTTCTATGAGATTAGGAAGCTATCAGAGATTATGAACTGCCAGAACAATTTAAAAGAATCTTCTCAGAATCTGCTGACACATTAACCCTCTTACCTGTAATTTAGAGTCTGTCTTATTAAGCCTTCTCACCTCTAATTCTGTTGGCATCTTCATTATGTTTCCAGCAACTCTTTATACTTAAGTGAGTGAAGTCATGAAGTTGTGTCCAACTCTTTGCGACCCTGTGGATACCAGGCTCCTCCGTCCATGGGATTTTCTAGGCAAGAGTACTGGAGTGGGTTGCCATTTCCTTCTCCAGGGAATCTTCCAGACCCAGGGATTGAACCCAGGTCTCCCACATTGTAGACAGACGCTTCACCATCTGAGCCACCAGGGAAGTCTTTACGCTTATACAGTGAATAAAAGTCATTAATAATGATGCCACATCCTATACAGTCCTCTATTTTATTTTCCTGCAGACAAGAAATATACAACAGGAAAGAGATGACTTGAGGAAAAGCAATTTTCTCACGCAGGTACGATTTAAATTTTAAAACAAATGTTTAAAAGAGGCCAGTTTAATTTGCTGAAGTGACAGGCTACCTAAGATAGGTAATGGTACCTATAAATATTTACTAGTTCTTTCCATCAACAGATATGCTTTCTAAATATTCACAGAGAGTAGGAAGGAAACAAACACTGGGTTTCTCCCTTCCTCTCTACGTGATGCTTTTTCATTGCATGTAAAATCATTTCTTGGTTGCTCTTTGCTCATCCCACAGGCTCTAGCTATTCTGTGTTCACCACCAAGGATAAGTCATTTCAATTAAAAGTAATACCACTTTATTACGTTTAATCCAAAGAGTGATTTAAAAATTTATTCATAGCGAGGGAGTGCCTGTTGGACATTATTTCTACACGTTATTTCCTGGCCTTTATCACACTTACAATAAAGTCGTCAAATTGAGCCATATTTGTTTCTATATCTTTCTGTAAAGTCTTTGCCCTTCTTCCTGCTTTTTTTGCCAGCCTGAAACACGCTTCACCTTCCTCTCCCATGAAAGACTCCAGTCAACTTGGCAAACAGATACTGGTGAATGCCTACGCTGGAGAAGAAGGTATTTGAACAGCTAGCCTAGAGATAGGGACAATTCAAAAGATAACATACTGGTGTTTTACTCCTTTGCTGTTAGTGGTGGTGGAAAAAACAAATAATAGGAAGGTTTTCAGGACATGTGCATTATGTATAAGTGATTTAGTACTTCCTGAGTGCTGTCAAATATGTCTGAAAAATGCAAATTGACCATCTCTGTGCAGACTCATTAAATAGTCCCTCCAATCAAAGTGAAAAATAAAGCATAAAGATGTATCAGCTATGCTGTTGTGAAAGTTTCTAGAAGGTGTCACTAGATACTGAAAAATTACATGCACTCAATAGCTGTAATATAATCTGTGAGGGAGAATTTTTCAGAATAATCTTGGTGTTTTGAAATTAAGAATCAAAGTGCTCAGTAGAGTGGCTAGAACATAGAACGTGAGCCCAGAAAAGCAAGAAGAGATGACATAGGTAAGAGATCTTGAGGGAAGAGTGATATCATGTCACTAAGGTATTTTTAATATTCTAACAGCTAACGCATCCACATGTAAATCTATAATTCCCTGTGGACCTAAATTTGACAGCTTTTTGAGGGCGTTGCATAAAGTCACATTGTTTCTTGGAAAACTCACTCTTGGATGTTCCAGTGTACATGGATTTAAACAAGAGATCTTATCCAGAATTTGTTTACTTTTATCTTAGTATCTAAGGCTCAAGTTACTTTCAAAATTATAAGCCTGAAATAAAGCCCTCTCTCCCCTAGAATAAGGCAGTTTTAAATCCCACTGTCATTAGGTCTCACAAAGACAAAAAGCAGGAAAATAAATAGCTAGTCGATATTAACTTTTTTCCTTCTCCTCTTTTCTAAGTACTATGAGAAAAAAATTTTAATTCCTCTTTTAACACAAGGCGGGGGGAAGATTGTTAAATATACTAAATATCAAAATAGTATTAACAATGACTATCAGTTGACATAGGGTAAGATATAAATAACTAAATCACATGAATTTAATGATACTAAGCTGAGTTGGTTCTGTTTTCAGCTATTTTGAGTATCAACCTTAGAAAATGATGTTTGTAATACATTGCTGATATTATATGCCATATTTTATGAGGCTACCAGATATAAGCATTCTTGAATTTCATGGTTTTTTTTCATACATTAGTTTTCAAAAATCACTATTTACCTTCATTTTTACAAAAATTCTCCTGTTAACAGTACCCACTTTGAATGAACAGTCAACAAGAAGTCCTCAGAAGAAGCTAGGATAGTCACCATAGTCTGTGTCCCTCAGGGCTGAAATGATATTAGATTTGGTGAGGTGAACCGTATATCACAAACACTCCCAGCGCTGGACAAGGAAATATTTCATTGCATGGGAGGGGTGGATTTAGAATTACTCTCTGCCCTCAAATGCCATCTTTTATCTTAGGATACATCATTGACACACTCTCATGATTTCATCAGATCTTTTAAGAGCTTGCTTGCTTTCTTTCAAACACAAATTTACACACACACACACACACATCACTGAACAGATATCATTCAAAGCTTTTGCCATTTTGCTCTTTTTTAACACTCAGTGAATCTTTTTTTTTTTTTCTATAGGCTTAGCATTTCTAAATGTAATAATATGTGATTTGAATTCATTAGTCATGACTTTATTAAAAGTATTATATCTTATTATATCTTATTAACTTTTATATCCAAGACACCAATACAGAGTACCCACACTGACTAGACAGCTATTGTTTAGTGAACTAATTAGTAAAATATTGGTCAAGAAAGACTCCATCACTAACCTAATTCTAGACACTTGAAACTTACAGTACAGAAGGCCCCTCATCAATGCAGGCCACTGCAAGTGATTTTTTATTTTGACTTAGGGTCTTGAAGTCATCTTCAAGATCACTTCATATCTTAACCGACCACATCAAAAACTGAACTCATGTCAGGAAATAAAAAAGTATAGGTCCAAATATTGGTTCAGAGGAAAGTATTTCATTTTTCCAGTAAATTTTTCACATAGAATTTTCCCTAATCCTATGGCCTATCAAAAACCATCAAAGCTGTAAAATATTTCTTTATACAGAGGTACATTTAGATTTTCATACGTTACATGTCTCTAATTTAAGTTTTTCTCCACATAAACATTATTTTATAAAATTTTTATAAAATCTCATTGCTTATGACTTAAAAGTTACTATTTGGAAAGGTTTTGTTTTTGTTATTTTTAAGAGGAAATTCATACTTGTTTGGTTGAAAAAATTACAGACATAACTCCCCTAGTGACTTTGATTTTCCTAAAATAACTGCAAGCTGTTCTTATTCAATCAACCAATCAATATATATTTATTGACCTGTTCCATTTACCAATACTATTAGGTGCTGACTATTCTAATTTATTCGACCTTGAATCATTGCTTTACTTAGGCAGCAGATAAATAATAATCATGGCACACATCTTGTTTCATTTATAATTATCTTTTAGTTTTTCTGTTTGACCAACCTATATATATTTTAAAGTTTTTAAGTTTTTAGGATCATATTTTTTCCTCATATACTGTTAACCCTATGCTTTGTCCAGTCATGTGTTTTGTCTTTTCTCTTTTTTTCAATATTCTTCTGGATACTTAATTTGTGCTTTTGTTATTCATATATCTGGTCCTTGATATTTTTCTTGATTTTTTTAAGAAAATAATTTCTTCCCTTAAAAAGTGTTAAAGACAGAGTTCACAGAGCCTAATCTTTTTATTTCCCCATGACTCAGTAATTTTGAAAGTGAAAGTCTCTCAGTCGTGTCTGACTCTCTGTGACCCCATGGACTATACAGTCCATGGAATTCTCCAGGCCAGAATACTGGAGTGGGTAGCCGTTCCCTTCTCCAAAAGATCTTTCCAACCCAGGGATCTAACCCAGATTTCCCACATTGTAGGTGGATTCTTTACCGTCTGAGCCACCAGGGAAGCCCAGTAATTTTGGTCAACTTCAAATTGCAAACTTTGTATAACACACTGCTGGGTATAACAGGAAGTAAATAAATCATTACGCTCCCAGACTCCTCCAGGTCTATAAAGTTTGAATGCTTTGTCTTTGTCCTATTTAATCCTGATGTTGAAACGAAAAGATTTTTTCTTCTGACATTTCAGAGAGGAAGTGTTACTTTGTACAGTGCCATATCCAGCATCCTATAGATCAAGTTTGGATAACCAATACCACATTCCTCTAGTTTTCTCTCATTTTTGTTTTGAATTTCATCTACTGAAGAAAAAGCTTACCTTGGCCTTTTATTTTCTGATTAGAATTCACTTTGGATGTCATTATGCAGATCCACTGATATGTGAAGTTGAAGAATCATCAGCATAGCTTGATCAAAAGAAGTGATCTTCATCAGATATCAGAAAAATTCTGAAATTGGAAGGACCATTGGGGCCCGTTCAATTCCATGACCCCATGCACTCCATGGGGATAAAATGAGCCCAAGGAGAACAGTCTTGCCCAACTTTGTTGTTGTTAAGTCCCTAAGTTGAGCCTGACTCTTTGTGACCCCATGGACTGCAGGATGCCAGGCTTCTCCACTATCCCCTGGAGTTTGCTCAAATTCATGTCCATTGAGTCAGTGATGCGATCTAACCATACCGTCCTCTGCAACTTATTGAAAACAAATCCAGGTCTCTAGTACTCTTTCCATTTCATCACACTAAATTAAGCTTTCTATTTTTTTTTTAAGAGCTTTTTGATGTGGACCATTTTAAAATTCTTTATTGAATTTGTTAAAATATTTCTTCTGTTATTTATGTTGTTGTTTTTTGGCTGTGAGTCATGTGCGATCTTAGCTCCCTGACGAGGGGTTGGACACATACCCCCTGCGTTGGAAGATGAAGTCTTAACCAGTGGACCACCAGGGAAGCCTCATTTTCCCTAAAAGTTGTTTATTTTGATCCCCCTTCCCCCAGAAAAATCTGGATAAAGTCTGAATATCATCTATTAGAAGAGTTCTGCCATTCCCCACTCTGGTTCAGTGGGGTTCTTCTCGTTCTCTTGATCGTGAATCAACATAAATGATGTTCTTTGATTATTTTTCTTTTTTTACTCCTGCTCTGTGGAATAAGAGCAAGAAAAGTTAAAGGGAAATTATTATAGCTTCTGGTGTATCCTGCATTAACTCATGTAAAAAAATATTCTTTCCAGGTAAATATATCTCTGCTTTCTCTCAACAAAACAGTTGGGGCCATAAATAAGATGGTCTAGAGGTATTTGCAACCCCCATATGGCCTTCTACATTGTGCTTAATACATTTCTGCTGAATTATTATCTTGGCTATTCATTAAGGCAAGTCTTCGCTAGAAACTGCATGGTTAAAAAACGTACAAACTCAAAAAGAGCAAGAGGTATCCCATAATAGTGTTGTACTCATATCTTAAAGTAGCTTTTTTTATGTGTGCATAGAGACACTGGGAAAATACCCTCCCTTACTCTTTTCCTACTCTTCTATCCCATCTTCCTTACGGACAGCTCTCATAAACTATGAGCCCCTCACTTGGCTCGTTCTTTTATTTATTTTTGGCTGCACTGGGTTTTCATTCTGAAGCACTGGCTCTTTGTTGCTACGCGAGGGCTTTCTCTAGTTGTGGTAGCTTCTCTAGTTGTGGTTCATGGGCTCTAAGGTGCTCAAGCTTCAGTAGTTGTGGCTCTCAGGCTTAGCTGCCCTGAAGCATGTGGGATGTTAGTTCCTGGAGCAGGGATCGAACCCATGTACCCTGCACTGGTGGATTCTTAACCACTGGACCACCAGGGAACTCCCTCGCTCATTCTACTACTAGTTATACTATTTGCAAAGTGAAGTTTGCATTTCTTATACTTAATTCAATGATATCTGCACCGTGTGTACTTCACAAATAAACCTATGAATGACAAAGCCCCCTTTCTACAAAGGCACTCTTGCCATCAAATGTACCTTGGGATTTGATGCAGAAATTTTTTATGACTATAATTGTTACCAACCTACACATTAAAGGATCAATGATCCGTAAGCTTCATACTTGCCCAGAAACAATCAATAGTTAAACATTTTAAGAAATTCAAAGAACTAAACAAAATTAATAGACTGGAGAGTTCAGAAACGTGCTGTGAACCGGTGTTTCAGAAATAATGCAGTTTGTAAAAATTAAACTAGTATAACCACAAAAATTTAAGAAGGTGCTATTTTCACTTAACTATGTAACTCTCCTGTGGTATCATAACCATATAATCAGATACCATGAGACGATCATTGTATACTGATGCTTGGAATGCTTTTCAGGTGATTCTTTGATCCTTTATTAACCAACAATGGAAATTCACAAAATGCAAATTCCTTAGTCATTAAAACATTTTTTAGTAGCTTTGGGCAAAGATGTAGGAATGAAAGACAGTTCACAGTTCAAAATTTCGGATTTGTTGTAATAGATGAATAAAATAGATTCCAAAGCCTGGAAAATTCCACAATGATGGGAATGCCTAGAAGCACAGTAATCAGGCAAATTCCATCAGAACTGACCTGACCATGCAGTTTCCCCCAGGGGTTACAAAAAGCTGGAGAATTTACAAACAATAGAGTTATAATGGTATTCCTGCTTGACTCTCTTATTTTACAAATGAGAAGGCATAGGCCACGGAAATTGTATAACTTGAAGCAGCCAAGAAGTAGAGTCAGGGTCTCCTGAACCCATCTGGGATTTCTTCACCACTCTGATGTAATAGATGGTTACAACTTCAAGAACTCTTAGAACATGAAATGACACCCATGGGACCAAACCCAAAATGACTAAATTACATTGGTTAATTCATTCAACAAGCCCTCATCAATTTCCAGTTAGATATAGCTCAGGGACACTACCTTGTTTCTTTAAAAGTCCAACTGCAGGAAAAGGTTCACTCTAGAGATGAATAAGGACTTCAGTGCAGGAGTTGAAGTTAATTGTTAATAAGAAACCAGCAGACAAACAAATTAATAACTAGTAACAACAACAACAAAAATCAGGCTGTGTTTAAAAGAAACCAGAATCAGGCAAACAACTCGGGCGATTATATTTCTTCACCAAACCAAAGTTTACTACCAGCAGATGTGTTATTTCTCACCCACTTAAATGGACCTACTGAAAATGTAGGTTGATAACATTCTTCTTTGAAAAAATAAGTATTCTGATATAGCATTGAGGTAGGTTTAGCTGCTGACTACTTTAAAAAAAAATTAGTTTGTCTTTGTTAATGCATGGAAACTATCTGAATGCAAAGTAAGCAAGGGTTATGTTAATTTTATTTGTCCTAGTTTGGTCAAATTGTTGTTAGCACAATATTTGGAACTAATTTTTAGATTTCAACAAAGTTTCCTTTAATGATAAGAAAAAAAAAAATCTGTTCTAACCTTGGTCTGCCAACTACAGCTTGCTAGATTTTGAAATGTGTGGCCTGAGACAATTACCGAGTCTTGGATACAGTAAAGGGCCACTTTGCCGCCGCCTTCTTTTTTTTTAAGAAGCCCTTGTCTTACACACACCTGCTACCCAACTCACCCACGGCTCATATATCCCTCCTAGACTTTACTGACCTATTATTTCATATATAGATAGAGATATAGGTAAGATGGGCTTCCAGGGTGGCTCAGAGGTAAAGAATCTGCTTGCAATGCAAGAGACACAGGAGTGGTAGGCTCCAACCCTGGGTAGGAAAGATCCCCTGGAGGGCATGGCAACCCCTTCCAATTTCTTGCCTGGAGAATCCCATGGACAGAGGATCCTGGCAGGCTATAGTCCACAGGATTGCAAAAAGTGGACACACTGAAGCAACTGAGCATGCAGGCACTCACAGGGATACATATAGATCCAGCTATAAAATAGCGATGGCACCCCACTCCAGTACTCTTGCCTGGAAAATCCCATGGGCGGAGGCGCCTGGTAGGCTGCAGTTCATGGGGTCGCTAAGAGTCGGACACGACTGAGCGACTTCACTTTCACTTTTCACTTTCATGCATTGGAGAAGGAAATGGCAACCCACTCCAGTGTTCTTGCCTGGAGAATCCCAGGGACGGGGGAGCCTAGTGGGCTGCCGTCTATGTGGTCGCACAGAGTCGGACACGACTGAAGTGACTTAGCAGCAGCAGCAAATATAAATAATAGACGGATGGATAGATAGCCAGATACGTGGGCTTTCCAGGTGGTTTAGCAGTAAAGAATCCCCTACCAATGCAGGAGACTTGGGTTAATTCCCTTTGTGGGGAAGATCCCCTGGCTGGAGGAGGAAACAGCAACCCACTCCAGTATTCTTGCCAGGAAAATTCGATGGACAGAGGAGCCTGCTGGGCTGCAGCCCATGGGGTCGCAAAGAGCTAGATAAGACTAAAGGACAGATAGGCAGATACAGATATACAAATGATAGGTGGATACACAGATGATGGATTGATCTGTCACGCAAAAGAAATTCTAAGACTTTGGACTCAACGCTTGCCATAAGCTACTAACCTATAGATTTGTTCTTCAGGTGTTTCTAGAATACTTGGGAAAGAACCTGAATCAGTGCAGAGGTGAAGAAGAGAAGGTGATTTAGGCAACAAACGCCAGAGACTATCACTCCCTGGACCAAAAGTGGGTGGCACCGGAGCCCTGCGGCTGGGAGAGAGGGCACGCGGCCAGCAGAGGTGAGGCCACAAAGTGAGCCGCAGGGAGAGCGACGAAGGCGGAGACTGGGAGGCCGGCGGGCTGGCAGGCCTGGGGGCTGAGGGGCTCTGGGTGCCCGGCGGACGCGGGGGGCGGGGCCGCGGGGCGGGGCCGCGGGGAGGGGCGGGGCGGGGCGGGGCGGGGGCGGCCGGGAGCCCAGGCGGCGCCGCAGCCCCAGCCCGGCTGACTGACTCGCGCGAGCGGCGGGCTCCGCGCATCCCCGGCTCCCGCGCCGCGCTGCTGCCTACCCACCCGGCGGCTCCGCGGCGGGGCGGAGTCCGCGAGAGTTTGCCCCGGAGCTCGGGGAACTTTCCAGCCGAAGCTCCGCTTCCGCGAAAGCACTACCTGCCGGCGCCCTCCGCTGCCCGCGCCGCCTGCGAGGTACCTACGGGGGATCGGCGCGTCGGGGAGCGGGGGTCCGGGATTGGGGGGGCCGAGATTTCGGGGGCCGAGATTGCAAGGCGCGCTAGTTCCCTGCGGAGGAGAGAGGTCTGGGTGGGCGGGAAGTGCATCCTCCCCTTTCCAGGTGCTTCACCTCTGCGGGAGGCATCTTTTCTTTCTACCTCTAATCCCCCCCCCCCACCTCCCCCCCGTCCCATTTGAACCCATTCCCGCTCACTTTATTGACTGTGCTGAGGGGAGGTGGATCCGGGAGATGAAGGGGGTGCGAAGACTTGGGGAGGGCCGGAGGAGGAGGAAGGATGCCTGAAAACTTGGGAGCTACCTGTGCTGGATTCCTGGGCTCCGCGGGGCTCCCTGCTACCCGGGGTTCGCGTGGAGCCCCCGCTCCGGGACGAGACTGGAAAGAAGACACCAGAAGGAGCGGTCTCCAGTGTCTGCTGCCGGTTTATCCGGTCCTCCGGCGTGTTTGGCACCAAGAAGAGCATCTCTGCTGGGGTGCCCCCTTTTTGCATCTGTCCCACATTCCGAGACCACGCAGAGACTCCTGCTGAGGCTGCGGGCCATGTGGGAGCCCAGATTCCATCGGGCCGGGCCGGGCCGAAGGGTTGGGGGCGCCCTGGGGAGGGGGCTCGAAGTGGGCTGGCGGGAGTAGGAACTGCGCGGGGGCTTTGTGGCCCCAGTTGTCACTTTCACACGGTCCCCCGCTCTCTTCTGCCCGGTCCCCACATCCTGCCCATCCGCGTGCTTCTGTTAGGAGGCTCGAGGTTGCCGTGTTTGATACCTGTCAGGAGTTATTTCCAACTAAGTTCACAGGAGCAATGCTGAAGCGGCCGCGGGTCTTCCTGCTCTTCCTGCAGGTCCACCCCCAACTCCCTCCCACTGGCAAACAGGTCCTGAACAGTTCCCAGGGTCTCCAAAGGGTTACGAAGGAAATCCTACAGAGCCTGCGCTGGTGTGACTTTCCCCCCATTCTGTTCTCACGACCAAATCCAAACACGGTGGGGTTTTCATAGGACTCTCCTTTAGCAGTTTTTCTAGTAATTAAGAGTATCATTTAGCAGTATTTATTTTTTAGTTTAACCTCAAACGTTGCATTAATCCCTCTGTATACAGTTTTATCTGTGTTTGTCACAATTCCATTGAGTTTAAAGGACAGGATGTGGGCTTCTTTTAGGCTGATATATATGTATATATACACACACACACACTAAAATACAGTGTGAGTTGATATTTATCTGTCTTCCTAGTTGGGTGGCCTGGCACCTGCAGGTTCCAGTACATAATTATAATACCATATGCCTGGCTCCCAAATTGAGGATAAGGAGATTGCTACTGTTTTTCAGGGGCAAGGGTATCTTGGACTCTCAGATTTTATGATTGCTCAGAGGGTTTTGTTTTTTTTTTAAGGGCTTCAAATCAGCGTGAATCAGATATACAGAACAAAATTACAATTCTATCCCACGCATCCAAAAAGAATATAATACATGGGCACTGGTAGTTGTCAACTGTTGAGGAAAAATTTAAGTCCTCTCATCACAAAGAAACATTTTGATCAAATATCTTGCGTAAGAAATAACATGCGTTGAATGACTTGAGAAAATGAGGAGGATTTTCCTCTGGCCTCATATAGGTTTTATCTCTTTTATTATAGTAACATCCTTCAGAAAATGAGCCTTGCAGAGAGTTGTTGGTATGTATTGACTAAAACACCATATTTTTTAATACAGAGGCTTGGTGACAGTCCAAAAACATAAATGTTTTAAATCATTACCAACCATCTGTTCTCTCCCACTCACTTAAAGCCCAATGGTTTATTTTCACAGGTATCAAAACATACATCCTCAGTTCATACATCTCCATGAATATCCCTAAAGCTACTATGGTTTCTGATCTTGACCCAAGTTCAGCAACTGTTGTGTTTGGCTGATTACCCTGTAAGCTCCTCTCATTTTATTTTCAATGAAAGAAGAAATCAAAAAAGTTGTAAAGCCTTTGGCCAAGGCTGGTGTATACTCCAGTGAAATCTCATTGCTCTTCCCCCACCCCCCACCTTTTTGTTACCAATGTGAGGCTGAGAATTAGTACAGCTGCAGACCTGTCCTGATGACATTCTTTCCCTTTCTTCCTGGTCACAAGGGTAGCATACGGGCTCTCAAGCAGTGCATGAAATAGCCCCATGACTCCTGAAAGTTAGTGTGATTTCCAGAAGGATATAACATCTTCCCAGGAAGAATTGTCAAAATGGGAGACTCACATAATATTCCAAACCCCAAATTAAGTAGACTTAGGATATACACATTATTCCTGCACAAATATTGGATATGCATAATATAGAGTATTATTTCGGATATGAATAAAATATGTCTACATTGGTTTTCTTTAGATTTGTGTTAGGGGATCTGGATGAGTTTGTATATAATCAGCATATAGAGTCACACTCTTAGTTTTGTTCATGTCCTCATTAAAGTAAGATTTGAGGTTTTGAGTCCTTCTACCCTCAGTCCTGAAATGTTCTCCCACTGGGGGATGTTTACTTTAGCTGGAACCGCAATGTTAGGATATTTTTATTACTTAAAATCAAAGTTGCATAATAATAAAAATAGTGTTCCTTCCCTGTGTTCAAAACGTTGGGAATTTCTTTTTACTCAAATCTGGGTGTAATGTCCCAAAGCACTTTCATATTTTTAAGGAAAAAGATACTGGCAGTCTTGCTCATGTTTTGCAAATAATTGATGCCTACCTGGAAGAATATCAGAAACCAAAGGAGGGTGGGATTTCCGCGCTCTTACCTGCTACACTGCCCTATACTGCCCTAGCCTTGAAAGTACAAAACTCTTCTTACTTGCTCCCGGGATAGCCTTGAAAAGAATGAACCCAAACTATAGATAATTTGGAAAGTAAAGTTGCTTTTAAAAAATATGGTCTAATTTAGATCTTTGGAAAAACATAAGGCTGTGTTACATCTTATTTTTCTATATACTAAAAATGAATTATAGAGGGGGAACAGCTTAATCACGTATAGTAAGCACTCTGAATTATTCATGTTAATGAGAGGAATAGAGGCAAAGATAATCCAAAATCATCGTTATTTAAAAAGTCATTTGTATTTGTCTTTGGAATGTACTGTATGTTTGACTTAAAAAAGATATTCATTGTTACTGTGGGTAAGTTGCCTTTCTAATTACTTTGTTTGGTTTAGGTTAATTTTTAAATGAGCTTACATATCTCAAACACAAAAACTGATTTATGGGGTGGGGGTCACATGGGCCCAGAAACAAGCTGGATGACAGAAATATGCAAAGCTGGTATGAAAACTTTGCAGTAAATTGTATATCACTCTCAGACAGGTAACCAAGGCTTGATTCCATACCTACTTAATTAATTTGTGTTAAGGATTAGATATGTCCCTAGAAAAAGCCCTTCAATCAAAATTTGAGAAATTCATCCCCACTTTGTATGTAACAGAGTGATTACTATGTTTTCAGAAGATAATAGGTGCTTCGGAAAACCAACTAGAAATATTTTAATTTTTTAAATCTCACCAAACTGAATTTTTTTAAGCCTGGAATTTTCCTAAAGCATGCACATGTGTATATGTTAAGGTAATACTCCAATGCCTTATTTTTATGCATATGTTTCAAAGGCAAAGATAGCAAGTTGTCATCAGAATAAGGAATTTGGTCCATTTGCTCTCTGCACCTAGGCTCCAAATCAAACTTTTATCAAAAAGAAGCTCTCAAATATCTATTGTTATGGAGGACCTGGTTAGATAAAAGTAGTTGAAGTTCAGCAAGACCGCCAATTTAACAGATTTCTATTGTGTTTTTCAAAAGCTCCAGGGTAAAATTGGTTGTAGATGAAATAGTTACTTGGACAAGAAGTTGATTCACACCATAGCACTTGCTCTTAAACACCTCCTCTGTGGTCAGTGTTCAGTTGTGTATAGATTTTGTTGAATTGTTATCTCTGTGGACTATTACAATTTTAAAAAACCTCTATGGAGAAGGTTAAAGCTGCCAGAATATATGATTGGCTAGGCAGATAGATAAGATCGTTTTTATTTCAAGAATTCAAAGCAAGACATAAAACTGACTTTTACAACAGTAAGCAGGATGGAACTGAAAAAGTAGCTGTCCCCTTCAGATTGGTGATTCTGTTCTCCTAATAAATGTGCTGGCTCTATCAGGTGTCGGGGGGCTTCTTTTTTAAGAGGGCATTTTTGTTTTTCATAAGACGTGACATTTTTTAGCAGACTTGACTGAGTACTTGAAAAAATACATTGTGGTTGGAAAGATAATTCACACCCACAAGATTTATTTTATATACATTTATTAAAGGAATCAGTTTCTTCTGAGCAGTGCCTAAGTCTTAGAATCAAAATTATGCATTTTGTGATAGAGCTAGAAAGAACCTTAAGAGCAATTTATTCCAGTGCCCTTATGTTACAGTTAAGGAGATGAGGGCCCGCAGTGATCCTGGTGAGCTGCTGAAGGTCACCCCGGTGGTTAATGGCAGAGCAGATACTGGAAACTGTATCCTCATCCAACACCCTTGACTTAAGATTAGTAGCTGGATGGGGGAGTTAACTCTTTCTGGCCATCAGGGTGTCAGATGTACACGAGAGGAAGTGAAGTGGTACAGAGGGACACACAGGAGGCTTGTAGGTTTTCTGTCTTCCATCATCCACTGTCATTCACTGTGGAGCAAACTGTAGTCCTCAACCCTCTCAGACTCTTGTCCTCTTCTTTAAAAACAAATATTGATTTATTTTTGGCTGTGCTGGGTCTTCGTTGCTTCACGGGCTTTTCTCTAGTTGCAGGAAGGGGAGGCAACTCTAGTTGTAGTGTGCAGGCTTTTCATTGCTGTGGCTTCTCTTGTCATGGAGCGCGGGCTCTAGGGCGAGAGGGCTTCGGTAGTTGCAACTCGTGGGATCAGTCCTCATGGCTCCTGGGCTCTGAAGTACTGGCTTAGTAGTTATGGTGCACAGGCTTAGTTGCTCCAAGGCATGTGGGATCTTCCCAGACCAGGGATTGAACCTGTGTCTCCTGCATGGGCAGTTAGATTATTCAGTGAGCCACAAGGGAAGCCCTGTCTTCCTCTTAATAACAGATATTTTGGGTCTCCCCCTTGGTGTCTTGAAATGTAGTTCATCAATAATATGATCACTGACTATATTTGTCATGAAAAGGAGCAATAAAATAAAAATTTGTTGGACAATGTGCATTTCACTGTGCTAGTCTTTAAGGGTGACTTCACTGGAACATAGTAAAGAGGTCTGAGGCTTGCTTGTATGTTTATATAATGCATACATTTGGGTTTAAGACAAATAAAAACATCAGAAGACCTTCCATACAGGGAGTACAGGAAAATGAAAGGAGAATGGACTGAAAGTAGCATTAGGATCATTATAAGCCAGACATTTGTGTATAATAACAGAGAGAAGAAAATGATGGTAATTGTTGTAGGAAAAATATGCCAAGTCAAGTTATAGACAGTCAGAATGGAGAAAACGTGGAAGTGTGATATTACGCAAATGAAAGGCTAAATATTAATAATACTCTTCCACCAAAATCCCCACACTGCTTTATGTGGCATTTTCCCCTTGTTACTAATGTGAACTCTGTGTCAAGGGACTCTGCAGACTACCCACCATTTCATCAATAAAAGCAAATATGATATTTCCACAATGGAAATTATTGACAGTGCTGATGCTGCCCTTTTCAATTTATTTTCTGTTAATATTGTAGTTCATTAATTCTAGATTTAGGAGAAAGATTATACAAAAT
This sequence comes from Ovis aries, assembly GCF_016772045.2. NCBI lineage: Eukaryota > Metazoa > Chordata > Mammalia > Artiodactyla > Bovidae > Ovis > Ovis aries. The sequence goes on from NC_056076.1 coordinate 30,065,225, forward strand.
GATTGAATTATTACTCACAGCAGCCTTGCTATAAACCACCAGGGTTTTGGTGGAAATTCCTTTAAAATGGTTAGTTATGATTATGTACCAGATTCTGCAAGTTGATATGCATTACAAATTTAGTTCAGGGGAACACTGCTTGTCACTAAGTCGTGTCCAACTCTTTGCAGCACCACAGACTGTAGCTTGTCAGGCTCCTCTGTCCATGAAATTTCCCAGGCAGGAATACTGGAAGGATTGCCATTTCCTTCTAAATGGGCTCTTCCTGCCCCAGGGATCGAACCCCGGTCTCCTGCTTGGCAGATGGCTTCTTTATCCCTGAGCCACCTGGGAAGCAACACTGCATGTTGTGCTTGGTCGCTCAGTCGTGTCCGGCCTTTTGTGACCCTGTGGACTGCAGCCCTCCAGGATCCTCTGTCCATGGGGATTCTCCAGGCAAGAATACTGGAGTGGGTTGCCATGCCCTCTTCCAGGGGATCTTCTCAACCCAGGGATCGAATCCAGGTCTCCTGCATTGCAGATGGATTTTTTTTACCATCTGAGTCACCAGGGAAGCCCAAGAAAACTGGCGTGGGTAGCCTATCCCTTCTTCACTGGAACTTCCTGACCCAGGAATTGAACCAGGGTTCCTGCAGTGCTGGTGGATTCTTTACCAGCTGGACTACCAGGGAAGCCTGTTGTTTGAGATATTTAGGGGAAATTCTTCATCAAAAAGTCCCTAAGAATGAATAGAACTCTCCTCCCTTAATGATGGGACAAACCTCAAATCCTTCCCAAAATATTCTCTAGGGGCAGTCTGGCCCTGATGAGAGTCACAGGGCTAGATAAACAAGATCGTCAAGTTAAAAAAAAAAAATTACTCATTTTTTATTAAAATAGAGTTGATTTACAATGTTGTGTTAGTAATTCCTACAAGGGAAAAGAATCTGAAAAAGAGTAGATATAGATAAACAAGATTTTTATGATGGCATGGGTTATTTTTCATACCCTCACCCAATCCTTACTTCTTTTAAGCGGGACCATCCCATTGTTCACTGGACTCTGCCTTCAGTGAACCAGGATTACAAATTTCACTGCCCATCAAATTCAAGTTCATGTTCAGATCGTTTTCTCTCTCTCACCTTTATAAAGTGTGTATGCTAGTTGCTCCATCATGTCCAACTCTTTGCGACCCCATGGACTATAGCTGACCAGGCTCCTCTGTCCATGGGATACTGGAGTGGGTGGCCATTCCCTTCTCCAAGAGATCTTCACAACATTAGAGGCTGATTCTTTACCATCTGAGCCACCAGGGAAACCCCCACCCAGATTTACTACTTCTTTAGTTCTCTTAGGAATCTGTCTTTCATTGGTGATTGTGAATGTTGACAAACTAATAAGCAAGCTGGATAATATTTTACTTCTCCCATGCCTTAACCTTCTGTAAAGGCATATCTCCAGAAAGCATTGAAGGCTTTTGTATAGAGAGACAATATATACATGCACACATACGTGTGTATATGTATGTATATGTATAGATGTACATGTTATATATATCTATGTACATGTATACATACAAAATTTCAGGCACTGAAAAATAGGAAGAGGAGGCATTGTTTGATTATATTTTTAATGCCCTTGAAACATGCTTATGCAAGCAAAGAACTGCACTGGTCCAATATTGGAAGTTGCATCATAAAACATAGTGCTGTAAAGTATGTCCATAGCAGAGGCCAAAATTTGTTACAAATGCAAATAAGCTGTTATATTAGAATTTTCTGGTACTACTTTGAATAAGTATGTCCTGTGCTGGCATATGAGAGTTGGAGGTGGGGTTCATATGTACTGAGTGCTCGGTCATATCTGACTCTTTGTGACCCCATGGATTGTAACCGACCAGGCTCCCCTGTGCATGGGATTTTCCAGGGGAGCTTCCCAACCCAGGGTTCGAACCCATGTCTCCTGCATTGGCAAGTGGATTCTTTGCCCGTGAACTAGAGAGGGAGAGGTATAGACAATTCTGTTGTCTGTCTTAGGTGTATTTTGTCTATGTGCTGTTGCCACACTGAAAACACACTGACATCTCTTCTTGTGTGATATATAATGTTGCAGAGAGACTAGAGACTTTTGAAGATTGCCCACATACACAACTTATGAGAGAGTATGGGATCCCAGAAGCAAGGAGGAAATTGAGAGTGGAACTCAAATTTTCTTACTTCTTCTGGTTTGTTTACTAGACTATAATAATGTAAGACCTGCTCTTGGGAACTGAGTTATTCGAAAATGTCATTTCAGTGTTAGCTACTGCAAGCCTCTTGAATTTGCCAAATTGTAAGGAAGATTTTTTTTTCTTAAATTCCATGGTGAGTTCCTCTATGATGTCTTTTGTAACATTGTATATCTTATGCTTTTTACTTAATCTTTTTAAAGAAAGAAAGTTTTTAATGCAACTTCTTTAACAGGTAAGACTGAAATCACAAGTGTGTGTGTGTGTGTGTGTGTGTGTGTGTGTGTGAATAACCAGTTGCTTTGACACAATCACAAGATTCTTTACATAGAAGGGCATGTTTTATCCAATCAAGAGTGGCAGCTTTTGCTACAAAAGGGATGAGGGAATTGTACAAAACACACTTTGACCTATGATTATTTTGCTGAATAGTGTTCATTCTTACTGGAAGCTTCTTGGTCAATTGAATAGTTCAACATTCAAACCCAGACTGACCTCTAACTCATTTTGATCCACTTTAGTTACAATTTCTAATAAGAATCTACTGGCGCAGTGGGATTTGAGGGAAGATGAAATTGAGGGGGTTGGACTGTGGCAGTGATAAGGAAGATAGGGAGCTTCTTTCAGTTCAGCAGCACAAAGATCTTTATAGACAGCACAGTTTTATTGGGATATCTGCCTGTTCTTGGTGTGCTTTTTACTCTTGCACAGAACGGAGGCAAAGATTGTGAAAGTAAAGCCCTTCCTCCTCTTTGTACCTGTAGTAGCGCCACGCAAGAGAAAACCTTCTTTGTCAGAATAAACAGAACACATTCCAATCATAGCGTCTCCCTTTACCTTAGGACCTCAGTACTCCCTTAAACTGAAATCTAAAACACTAAAGAATCTAGTTATTAAAAGAAACACACCCAGTGTAGTCATGTAGTAAAAGAAAATTTCAGGATACACATGAAAACGGGAAAGACAACTTTGCCGATTCAAATGAAGAACCTTACACTTACTACGGCATTAGTTTCAGGAGTTCAAACCTCACTTAGCTTGTCTTTTTTGTAACCAATGGGATTAAAGCTGTGACTCAAAGTTATAGGTTACTCTAAGCAGATACAAAGAGTTAGATAAAATGATGACATTGGTCACATACTTAGACGAGCGATTTCAAAATTAAAATGTGAGCACAAATTTTTAAAAATATATCTCTAAATAAGTTTGATTTTTCCACAGCACCCTTGGAGAGTAGATTAGTATAAGGGTAGTTTTCTCTCTCTCCCCCATGCCCCAAATCAGTTTTCTCAATGCAGGAGTAACTGTGATGTTCTTCATTTGAATCAGCAAAGTTGTCTTTCCCATTTTCACGTGTATCCTGAACATTTCTTTTACTACATGACTACACTAACTGGGTGTATTTCTTTTAATAACTAGACTCTTTAGTGTTTTAGATTTCAAATATGTTTAGATGTTAGTGACATTATTGGACTAAAAGCAGTAACTACCAATGTTATTCTAGTGTTAAATATTAGAAGTATTCTACCTTCTAATATTTCTATTTTACTTTCAATTAGGAATTTTTACCATCAGAGAATGAGATTCTGTTACTGTGATGGGCTTGGCATTCAGTTGAATACACTGTTATGGTCTTGTTATTTGTGGTTGGAGCCCAAGTTATACAGATTATTAAATATTTTAAATATTAATCCTGCACTCACATTATCACTTTTGTGACTTCGGTATAGCTAGCTAGCTTTCACTCGCTAAATGTATATATGTATATTTCTATATGTGTGTATATATATGTGCATATATGTGTATATATATATATATATATATATGTCACTTGCTAAAAAGTCTAGCAAATCATATTTCCAGATTTTGCAGATCAGGAAATTATGACAGCATTTAGAATAGAAACAGATTTACAAATGACTGAACTCTAGAGTAGCAGAGGTTGTTCATCTAGTGCCTTAGAACTTTGATTCAGCTTTAGTTTTCCCAACATGTAAATATCACATGCTGTCCAATAAGATTCCTTGAAATTACTGGCATATATCTTGTTCAGAGCACTCTACAAAACCTGATTATGGCTCTGAATGTCTCTCTAAATTCTACACTTATAGATCCAGCTCTATACTTTGTATTTCTTCCCGTCCATCTCAAACATCAAATGAAACATGTCAGAATCAACCTTGTGGTCTCTGCCCATCTCACCTCAACCTCCAGGATTCCCCATCTCCCAGTCTGGATTTTATCTTTGACGTTCCTTTTCCATCCACTCCACATCAAAGCTCTCACCCAGTCATTGATTGTTCCCTTCAAAGGATGTTGCATACCTTCCTCGGTTCCTCATCCAAGTCTCAGCTTTCCCCATCCATTGCGTGGAGAGCTACAGGGCTTTTATAACTGGTCCCCTGGCATCCATATTGCTCCCCCTCCAGATCCATCCTCCAGTAACATGAGAGGAGATTTTTAAGATGCAAATATGATAACTGTCACTCCTTCAGCCACACGTGCCACCTAAATGGATTGCCATTGCTTTAAGATAAAGCCCAAAATTGTGCTCCTCCAGTTTCATGTCAGGATCTCCACTCCTTCCTTCCACTTCAGCTGCTTGTCTTTCTGCCACTTGCTCTGAGTCTCTCTGCTCTCTCCCATTCTCACATCTATAAACCCAGGTACCCAAACATTGCCTAGTTCACTCTTGGTTGACTCAGATATCAGCCCAAATGGCACTTCCTCAGGTGATCCTTGTTAAGGTCCTAAACTGAGCCAAATCCCCTCATAATATACACAGACGTATATTTGTTTTTGTATTTGTTTGCATACATGTATCCCTATTAATATATCCATATAGATTCTTTTTTTTTTTTTTAACCTGAGAAGGCAGTGGCAGCCCACTCCAGTACTCTCGCTTGGAGAATCCCATGGATGGAGGAGCCTGGTAGACTACAGTCCCTGGGGTTGTGGAGAGTTGGACACGACTGAGCAACTTCATTATAGATCCATTTTTATATATCCATATATATAAGTATGGATTTATTTATCTATATATACTTACAAATATATATTTATAAATATGGATATATATTTATGTATACAGGTGGCTCAGTTGTAAAGAATCCACCTGCCAATGAAGGAGATGTGGATTTGGTCCCTGGGTCGAGACGATCCCCTGGAGAAGGAAATGGCAACCCACTCCGTATTCTTGCCTGGAAAATTCCAGAAACAGAGGAGCCTGGACGGCTACCATCCATGGAGTCACAAAGAGTTGGATCCAACTGAGCAACTGAGTTCACATGCACGTCCCTCATCTCAGCTGGTTGCAAATTCACATTTATTTGTGAAACTGTTTAATTCATCCCTAAGGGAGGGACCTGTCTAGTTATCTGGGTCCTTATATTCCTGGAAAATACAACAGTGCTCACCCAGAGGAAGTACAATAAGTCTTTGTTGAGTAAATGTTAGCTGGGCATCCTGTCTTTAACCCCCAGTGTGCACGCGCATGCATACACATATGCTACACTCAAGCACGCACTTCACACCCACCCGCACATTCTAAGATGAATACATAAATGAATAATTTGAAGGCTACAAGGCCCGATATTTTACTTGCTTTGTGACCTCTTCAAATATCACACTCTTCTTCAGTTTCTCTTTCCTCTCAGCGATTCATTCAGAGGTAACTTCACTAGTGCTATGTTTGCTTATAAAATGAGGTGGGTCTATTGAAATTTTTTTTTTAAAAAGGCCAGGCATTTCTTTACATTATTTCCCTTGATAAATTCAGGAATTGTAAAAGGCTTTAATATATGGGGGATTTATGCTGTGCTGTTTGTGCATATTTTGGCATTAGTCAGTGATCCAAGATCGTACCACATTGGAGAAAAGAAAAAGAAAATCCTCTGGAGTTTTCCTATCTATGATTTCCATGTGGAAATAAACAAAATGAAGGAGAACAAAGATTAAAATAATGAATAGATGAATTTGAAAGAGCAACATAAAAATCTATGTTGTAAAAGTCTGAATTTTTATGAATTGCACAGAAGCTTCGAACTGTGGCAAAACTAGTTAAGGAAGACACCTATCATGCTGCCTGGCACCTACTGTGTTCTGGGTACTCTTCTAATTCTTTGTGCCTCAATTCAAATCACTGCACTAAAATTGAATTAGTCTTATTTTCATGTAAAGCCTTCTTGATTGAACTACTTTAGAGGAGTATCTGTTAAGCCTGGGATATTTTGTCCCCTCAAAACAAGGAATTGCTCAAAAGCAGGTAGACACACATAAGGACATAAGAGCAAGGTTTTAGGGGTCCCCACTGGCCCAACTTGTGTATCATTTGAAGATAAAAAGTATTAATGTATGTTATGGATTAGAGCACATTGAGTAAGAATCCATGAGCCCGTAGTGTGTGCAGATTCAATAATTAGAAGGAAAAGCTGTTTTATTGAAGAGTATAAGCAAATGATTTACAATAAAGGCTAGAACTATAAAGTCACTTTCTGCAACAACTGTTACAAGAATAAGCAAAGGATAATCCACCCTGGGTGAATGGTTGATGGGGACAGGATCACACTAACTCTACATGTCAGCCCTCAGATTGCTTATTAAATATAAGGAGGGAAAAGTCCTTTTAGAGGATAACAAGCAGACACCTGCTTATCCAAGGGACCACACCTGATGTCACCAAGAGTGGACAAATGGATGTCATTTATCTCTTGATATAGTATATACATAAAACACGACAGTCCCCTCCGAATTTATTTTGCCAGAAGTGATTCTCCTGAATCTAACCTTATGGAAACAATCAGACAAATCCAAATTGGTAGATATTCTTCAATACAGCTGACCTGGACACTTCAAAAAGGTCAGCGTCACTAAAGAGACTAGAAGAAAGGGCAGGCTTCCCAGGTGCCTCAGTGGTAAAGAACCTGTCTGCCAATGCAGGAGATGCAAGAGACATGGGTTCAATCACTAGGTCAGGAAGAACCCCTGGAGGAGGGAATGGTAACCCATTCCAGTATTGCCTAGGAAATCTCACAAACAGAGGGGCCAGGCAGCTACAGTCCATGGTGTTGCAAAGAGCTGGACAAGCCTGAGCATGCACACACGAAATGGCAACTAATTGCAAGATATCCTTCATGATTAGATTCTGAATGAGAATAAAATAACTGTAGAGGGATCCTATTGGGATCATGTAGGAGAATGTGTTTTGGGAGAGAAGATATACTTTTAAAATACTCAGCGATGAAATTTCATGGTCTCTGCCATTTTCTTTCATGTGATTTGGTAAAAACTTTTTTTAAAATATGGGAAAGAGAAAAAAGAAGATGTGGCAAAATATTAAAGATTATTTAATCAAATTAAAGACTGTGTGATATTACTGCTAATTTTCCATAGGTGGTTTTCAAAATAAAAATTGGGTAAACTATTCTGTGATTTTAAACCAACTACCCAACAGATGCAATTGTCACATTGTATTGAAGTGAGTTAGCACGGGTGAAAGCAGTTTCATTGATCAGTTAGTCAAGTGTCCTCTTCAAAGTACCTAAATATCTTCATTCAGCATTCCATAATTATCCATAATTTATATTTACACACTTAAGAAAAAGCTATCCTTAAAAACTATGTAGTGGGAATATAGGAGATAATACAGACTAGGATATGATCAGTAACTATTAGATAAAGTAGTATTTTTCCCATTTTTCTGTTAGATATAAGAAGTTTTCAACAAGTGAAATTTTAAGGAGTAATTGGGCAACTTGGCAATATGTTTTTCCTTCTTCCATGTTTTTGCTTAACATTTCATGCTTGCCTGTAAAACAGAGTGTAAGATTACTGGTGACTTTTACTGCAAGATCCACAACATAGCAGAATGCAGTGTGCAGTGTAGAATAGATCTGGCCAAGCCCCCGTTAGGATTTAGGATCCAATATGATTCTCAACTGTACATCATCTAGAAGGCAGACTAGCACTATTAGTGTTTGTGTATTATAAACAGGTACTTAAAGCCCAATTTTTTGCATGCATGCCCAGTCGTGTCTGACTCTTTGCGACCCCATGGGCTGTACCCAGCCAGGCGCCTTTGTCCATGAGATTTTCCCAGCAGGAATACTGGAGTGGATTACCATTTTCTCCTCCAGGAGATCTTCCCATCCAGGGATAGAACCCGTGTCTTCTGCATCTCCTGCACTGGCAGGCAAATTATTTACCACTGAGTCACCTGGGAATATCAGAGCCCAATATCATAGGTTTACAAATATCAGAAAACAAAGCTCTCTGTTTAGTCAAAACTGAGAGTCAGTTCTGTATGAAGCATAAAGAGGTTAAATTATTTAAAAGTTAGATGTCCATCAGCAGATGATAAGAAAGCTGTGGTACATACACAATGGAGTATTACTCAGCCATTAAAAAGACTACATTTGAATCAGTTCTAATGAGGTGGATGAAACTGGAGCCTATTATACAGAGTGAAGTAAGCCAGAAAGAAAAACACCAATAGAGTATACTAACGCATATTTATGGAATTTAGAAAGATAGTAACAATAACCCTGTATGTGAGACAGCAAAAGAGACACAGATGTATAGAACACTCTTGTGGACTCTGTGGGAGAGGGCAAGGGTGGGAGGATTTGGGAGAATGGCATTGAAAGATGTATAATATCATACATGAAACGAATCACCAGTCCAGGTTCGATGTATGATACTGGATGCTTGGGGCTGGTGCACTGGGATGACCCAGAGGGATGGTACGGGGAGGGAGGTGGGAGGGGGTTCAGGATGGGGAACACGTGTACACCCATGGCAGATTCAGGTTGATGTATGGCAGAACCAATACAATATTGTAAAGTAATTAGCCTCCAACTAAAATACATAAATTTATATTTTAAAAGTTATAGAATTTGTAATAATATCTTTTCAGAAAAGTTTCAACTTGAAGGTAAATATTCAAGATATTCCTCCTATCATTTAAGTATATGATGTAGTATTTCAAGTCAGCTTCCTGTAAGAATTCTTTTCTGATAACATTTAGGTCTGCTTTGATATGTACCTTGCACTTATTCAGAATAGGTGAAGTAGTGCATCTTGATATATGATGGAAAAAGAACTTCTAGATCTTGTATCTTAAGATGAACCAAAGCTAAAACTATAATATAGAGCTCTTTCCCCTTATATTTCATCTGTGTCTGTGTGATCTCAGTTTTCAGTTGTGTCCAACTCTTTGCGACCCCATGGACTGTAGCCTGCCACGCTCCTCTGTCCATGGAATTTCCCAGGCAAGAATGTTGGAGTGGGTTGCCATTCCCTTCTCCAGGGGGTGGACCCAGGGATTGAACCTGCACTGGCAGGTGAATTCTTCACCACTCAGCCACCGAAGTACCTTTTGATATGCTAGTCATAAATTATTATAAATTCTAACAAGCAGAAGAGATTTGAGTTTTTGAAAAACCTTAAAGAATCAGTTTCTTGATACTTCCAGTTTATACTGGCTAGAGGCTAAATTTCACTATGATATGAAATTAAACTTCAGCTTCTATTAAGACAGAGAATTAGGTAAAACTTAGAATTGTTTTTAATAAGAGGAAAATAGTAAATTATTGGGGGGAGAGAGTTGATTCTTAAGAGTCTGGACTATGTTCAAATAAAGGTAATAGCTTTAGTTATTATACCATTGACCTCCCCACTCACTCCCCCCCACTGCCCCCCACCCCCCACTCCAAGCTACTCATATACATTTTAGTAGTAAGACAGTGAATATACATGCTGCCGTAAGAGGGACACATTTTTAAGACTTGAGGGCTGAGTGTAACTGAATTTTATGATCTCATTAAACTATTAATATATGTTATTTCATATTTTTTAAAAAGTTCTAAAACCATGAACAGTGTAAGTTAAAAGTTGTTTGAATTCACAGCAATAGGAGAAGCAAACTTCCATAAGAATTTGGCTTTAAAAGCAAACAGCTATGTGAACAATTTGTTAGGTAATTATTAGCTGGAAGCTATTTGTACTCTGAGTTTATTGAATATACACATATGATGATAAGAATTTGCACAAATAGAACCTTTTGATAATAAATCCACGTGAGAGATCGTGCCTTAGGGGAGTAATTCTAGATATTATAAGTATATTGAATTCCCTGCACATGGAATGCAGAACTCTTGCCCAAGTATGTAACTATTTTTCATTCATGATGCTTAATAGGTCATTTTACCTAAAGTCTCAGAAAGGATCAGTGTTACAAACAATGGAAAATGGTGTTGTTCTGTTTGTATATATTCCAAACATTGCAATTACAGAGGAAATAGCAAAATAGAGCTCTACAACCTGTCACCAGTGGTGTGCTAAACTACACTCAAAATCACAGTTATCAGAAATAAATAAATACCTAATCATTACCTGAGAAGTCTTCTTGGCGTTTTGTATTGGAATCCCTGATTGTTTGCTTTGTGGTATCTACTAGCTGCTTAGAAAAAGTACTTTAGCAGTAAAATAAAATATAGAAGAGATGCATTCTTTTTATGAACCTTGTACATGTATAACACTTCATGGAACTGTATACCCCTCCATCAGTTTTACTGTATGTTCACAAAATAAAAATACAATGAAGGATCCTTCCAGTTCCCGTCCCTCATTTAAGACTTTTTGTTACATTTTTATTCTTAGGCAATTATTTCATATTTTCATATTTAAATTGAATGAATCAGTGTTCAGAATCAGTCCTTTCATGGCTGTTTCGTTTTCTGAGTTATTTTCATTTATCTTGTGGATTGCTAGATTTCATTATCAAGGAGTTTATTCTAGGGGACTCATGTATACTATACTTCCTGAATTTTTAAAAATTAATTAATTAATTAATTAATTTTTAAATTTTAAAATCTTTAATTCTTACATGCGTTCCCAAACATGAACCCCCCTCCCACCTCCCTCCCCATAACATCTCTCTGGGTCATCCCCATGCACCAGCCCCAAGCATGCTGTATCCTGCATCAGACATAGACTGGCGATTCGATTCTTACATGATAGTATACATGTTAGAATGCCATTCTCCCAAATCATCCCACCCTCTCCCTCTCCCTCTCCCTCTGAGTCCAAAAGTCCGTTATACACATCTGTGTCTTTTTTGCTGTCTTGCATACAGGGTCGTCATTGCCATCTTCCTAAATTCCATATATATGTGTTAGTATACTGTATTGGTGTTTTTCTTTCTGGCTTACTTCACTGTGTATAATCGGCTCCAGTTTCATCCATCTCATCAGAACTGATTCAAATGAATTCTTTTTAACGGCTGAGTAATACTCCATTGTGTATATGTACCACAGCTTTCTTATCCATTCATCTGCTGATGGACATCTAGGTTGTTTCCATGTCCTGGCTATTATAAACAGTGCTGTGATGAACATTGGGGTACATGTGTCTCTTTCAGTTCTGGTTTCCTTGGTGTATATGCCCAGCAGTGGGATTGCTGGGTCATAAGGTAGTTCTATTTGCAATTTTTTTAAGGAATCTCCACACTGTTCTCCATAGTGGCTGTACTAGTTTGCATTCCCACCAACAGTGTAAGAGGGTTCCCTTTTCTCCACACCCTCTCCAGCATTTATTGCTTGCAGATTTTTGGATCGCAGCCATTCTGACTAGTGTGAAGTGGTACCTCATTGTGGTTTTGATTTGCATTTCTCTAATAATGAGTGATGTTGAGCATCTTTTCATGTGTTTGTTAGCCATCCGTATGTCTTCTTTGGAGAAATGTCTAATGTATACTATACTTCCTAAATTTTTGTTTGCCTGATTCTCATTCCTCTCCCTCTTTGCCCTTGCCCGCTTCGGATGTCTGTAGTCCGCAAGTCATTTTCTGGTTTGCTTTTCATGTTTCAAGAGGGCCAGCGATGTGGAATGGCAAGAGCTGGTGGAGTGGGCAGACTGCAGTTCCATCGTGTGTCTTGTCTAAAATACCCTCTCGCACCATACTTGCTCCAGTTGACTATATTTCTGGGAATCTGTTTCTTGGATTCCAGAAATAGATATCTGGAAACATTATTCCAGATAATAAAATATATTTCTATTTTATTCTTTTGACCATTTTTTCTATTATTTCACCAATACCACATTGTCTCGATTCCTGTTTCTTTATATTAAGTCTTGAAGTTGGGTAATGTCACAGTTGTCCAGCTTTCTTTTTCTCCTTCAGTATTATGTTTATTATTCTGGATCTTTTGCCTCTTCATATAAACTTTAGAATCAGTTTGTTGATAGCCACAATAAAATAACTTCCTGGGATTTTCATTGGGATTGCATTAATCTATAGACAAGTTGGGAAGAACTGACATCTTAGGAATGTTGAGTCATCCTATCTTTGAACATGGAATATCTCTCCATATATTTAGTTCTTTGTTTTCTTTCATCAGAATTTTGCAGTTTTCCTTATATATATCTTGGGTTAGGTTTGTATCTAAGCGTGTTAATTCAGGAGTGCTCACTAACTCAATGGAAATGAATTTGAGCAAATTCCAGGAGATAGTGAAGGACAGGGAAACCTAGCATGCTACAGTCCATGGGGCCGCAAAGAGTCAGACAAGACTTAGCAACTGAACAGCAACAATAGAAAATATAAATTGGGGGCTTCCCAGGTGGTGCTAGTGGTAAAGAATCCATCTGCCAATGCAGAAGACGTAAGAGATGCGAGTTTTATCCCTAGATCAAGAAGATCCCCTGGAGGAGGAAACAGCACCCCACTCCAGATTCTTGCCAGGACAATCCCATGGACAGAGGAGCCTGGCAGGCTACAGTCCATGGGATCACAAGGAATCAGACACGATTCAGTGAGTGAATATAAATTGTATTCTGGTTTTTAATTTCAAATTCTGTTTTTTCATTGCTGATATATAGTCAAGCAGTTGACTTTTACAAATAATCTTGTATCCAATGACCTTGCTATAGTCACTTATTAGTTCCACGAGTTTTTGGCAGTTCATTCAGATTTTCTACATACACAGTCATGTCATCTGTAAGCAATCCTTCCCAATTTGTATACCATTTATGTCCTTTTCTTATTTTTCTGCATTAATCAGAACTTTCAGTATGATGTTGAAATGCAGTGGTGAGAGGAGACATCCTTGCCTTGTTTCTGATCTTACTGAGGAAGCTTATAGGTTTCTCGCTCGTGTTAGCCATAGGTCTTTTGTATCTTTCTTTATCAAGTTGAGGAAGTTCTTTATTCCTGGTTTACTGATAGTTTTTATCATGAAAGAGTGTTGGAGCTTGTCAGATCCTTTTTCTGCTTCTGTAGATATGCTCGTGTAATATTTCTTTTTTCATCTGTTTCTGTGATGGGTTACATTAATTGAGTTTTGAATGTTAAATCAGCCTTGCATGCATGGGATAAATACACTTGTCATGAAATATATTGATAATTCTTTTTATACATTGTTGGATTTGATTTGCTAATATTTTATTGAATATTTTTACATCTACATTCATGAGAGATATTGGTCTGTAATTTTTTTTATGCTTTGTTTGGTATTAGTGTAGTACTCAGAGAAGGCGATGGCACCCCACTCCAGTACTCTTGCCTAGAAAATCCCATGGACGGAGAGCCTGATAGGCTGCAGTCCATGGGGTCGCTAGGAGTCAGACACGACTGAGCGACTTCACTTTCACTTTTCACTTTGATGCATTGGAGAAGGAAATGGCAGCCCACTCCAGTGTTCTTGCCTGGAGAATCCCAGGGACGGGGGAGCCTAGTGGGTTGCTGTCTATGGGGTCGCACAGAATCGGACACGACTGAAGCGACTTAGCAGCAGCAGTGTAGTACTAGCCTCAATGGCTGAGTTGAGATTGTTCCCACTGCTTCTATCTTTTGAAATAAAATGTGGAGAATTGGTATAATTTCTTCCTTTAATGTTTGGTAGAATTCACCAGTGAACCCATCTGAACCTGATAGTTTCTGTTTGGTAAGGTTACTAATTATTGATGCAGTTTCTTTGGTGGATGTATACCTAACCTATTCACGTTGTCATGTGTTGTGTGAATGTTGGCAGATTATATTTTTTCAAAGAATTGGACCATTTCATCTAAATTCCTTTATTATCCTTGGAATTTCCATGGGATAGGTACTGATATCCTCTCTTTCATTCTAATAATAACAATATGTATCATCTTCCCTTTTGTCTTAATTAGTCTGGCTAGAGATTACTGATTTTATTGGTCTTTTCAAAGACACAGCTGTGGTTTTGCTGATACTCTGCTGATTTCTTGTTTTCAATTTCAGTGTTTTCCATTCTTAGTTTTTATTATTTCTATTCTTCTGCTTACTTTGGAAATTATTTGTTATTTTTCTAGTTCCTAAGGCAGGAGTTTAAACAATTGATTTTAGATAAAATATGCATTAAATGCTATAAATTCCCCTCATCTTATAAATTTTGGTGTTATGTTTTCACTTTTAATTCAAAATGTTTTTAAATTACTCTTGAGATTTTTTGATCAATGCGTATTTTATTTAGAGGTGTGATATTTAATCTCTAAGTATTTCAGGATTTTTCCATGTATCTTTCTGTCTTTGATTTCTGATTTAATTCTATTCTGATCTGAGAGCAGATATTTTATTTTATGATTTCTAGTCTTTTAAAATTTTTAATGCCTGTTTTATGGCCTGGAATGTGGTCTATCTTGGTGAATGTTCTGTGTGAGTTTGAGAAGACTGTATTTTTGTCACTGTTAGATAAAATAGTGTAGAAGTCCATTATATCCAGTTGACTGATGGTATTATAGAGTTCAACTGAGTGAGTGAATGAGGGAAAGTTGCTCAGTTGTGTCCGACTCTGAGAACCCATGGACTATACGGTCCATGGAATTCTCCCAGCCAGAATACTGGAGTGGGTAGCTTTTCCCTTCTCCAGGGGATCTTCCCAACCCAGGCATTGAACACAGGTCTCTGGCATTGTAGGCAGATTCTTTACCAGCTGAGACACAAGGGAATCCTAGAGTTCAACTGTGTCTTTACTAATTTCCTGCCTGCTGGATCTGTCCATTTCTAATAGAGGAGTATTAAGATCTCCAACTATAAAATGGATTCATCTGTTTTTCCTTGTAATTCCATCAGACATATGCATTAAGAATTAAGTCTTCTTAGATAACTGACCCCTTTATTATTATGTAAGATTCCTGTCTATCTCTGATAACTTTCTTTGTTGTGAAGTTAGGAACAACCTAACTGAATCCTGAGCTTAAGATTCCACAAGGCTGCAGTCAAGCAGTTGGCTCTGCCGTGTTTTTCATCTGAAGCCTAAGGTTTTCTTTCAGGCCCATTGAGTTTATGGACAGAATTCTGTTCATTACAGCAATTGGTCTGAGAGCCTCAGCTCCGAGAGACCAACCCTCTCCAAAGAAAATTCACAGCTAGCTTTTTGCTTCTTCAGGGTGAGTAGGGGAGTATCTATCTCTAATTTTATAGAAGTTCTGAATCCTCTTTTAAGGAGGTCACCTGATCAAGTCAGGCCCACCTAGGATTTTATTTTTGTTATCTTTTTCTTTGTGTACAACAGATGATTTGATATACCTGTTGTGAGATGGGTATCACAATCACAGTAATTCACATATTCCTGATCTCACATAGTTAATTTGTATGTGTGTGGTGAGACTAGTAAGACAAACTGTCTTTGTAAATTTCAGGTAAACAATACAATATTATTAATTATAGTCACCATGCTCTATTCATCTTACAGGTATGAATGGCAACTCTTCATTTCTCCAGCTCGCTAGCCCTTGGTAGCCACCATTCTATTCTCATTCTCATCCTTTCTCTCTTTCTAGATTCCACATGTAAGTGAGATCATCCAATATTTGACTTTCCCTCTCTGGCTTATTTCACTTAGCATGATATCCTCCAAGTTCATCTACATTATAGCAAATGGCAGGATTTCCTTCTTTCTCTTGGCTGAGGTAATCTCTTGTTTAATTAACTCAAATACAATTGATTAAGAACATTAATTCTGCAATGTTTGTTACCTTTTTCATATGCTATTAATTAAAATCAAATTGCCGGTCTTATTTGCACTCAAGAGGAGGGGATTATGCAGAACAAGGCCCATCTTAGAAATTGATCTGCCCAGAAATCATGACCTGCATATTTAATTTCCTATCTAGTTTCTTGACTTGGTTTTATCATAAATACATAAAATTCAACATGATCGAATCTGAGCTCTTGATCTTCTTTGAAGATTTCCCCTATCATAAGTATCACCTCAAAAGTTAATTTGAAGTATTTCCATTTCTTTCCATCTCTACTGCTGTTATCCTGATCCAGGTCATCATTATCCATATTTGTAGACTGCAACAGCCCCCTCCTTGGCTGATTAATTTCTCAGTTCATTACTCATATAGCAGCAAAGGTGATCTTAAGACATAGATCTAATCTTTTCTCTCCTCTGATTATAAATAGTCTGTCATTATCTGTTGCTTTTTAGAATTGCCCTTATGAACTTGGTAGGACATTACCTATCTTTCCAAGCTCATCTTAGACTTCTTTCCTTTTATTCATCAAGCTCGAGCTTCTTTTAGTTCCTAGGATATGCTAAGTCCTTTTTTCTTTCAGAGTATTTTCACATGTGATTCACTCTATGGAGAATTCTCTCCATTTACCACCACATCTTTGCACATGACTGTGTCCTTCTTGTTGGAAGAGGGTGTTTGCTATGACCAGTGCGTTCTCTTGGCAAATCTATTAGCCTTTGCCCTGCTACATTCTGTACTCCAAGGGCAAATTTGCCTGTTACTCCAGGTGTCTCTTGACTTCCTACTTTTGCATTCCAGTCCCCTATAATGAAAAGGACATCTCTTTTGGGTGTTAGTTGTAGAAGGTCTTGTAGGTCTTCATAGAACTGTTCAGCTTCAGTGCTCAGGTCATAGGCTTGGATTACCATGATACTAAATGGTTTGCCTTGGAAACGAACAAAGATCATTCTGTCATTTTTGAGACTGCACCCAAGTACTGCATTTTGGACTCTTACGTTGACTATGATGGTCACTCCATTTCTTCCAAGGGATTCTTGCCCAAAGTAGTAGATATGATGATCATCTGAGTTAAGTTCACCCATTCTAGTCCATTTTAGTTCGCTGATTCCTAAAATGTTGACGTTAACTCTTGCCATCTTCTGTTTGACCACTTCCAATTTGCCTTGATTCATGGACCTAACATTCCAGGTTCCTATGCAATATTGCTCATTATAGCATCGGACTTTACTTCCATCACCAGTCATATTCACCACTGGGTGTTGTTTTTGCTTTGGCTCTATCTCTTCATTCTTTCTGGAGTTATTTCTCCACTGATCTCCAGTAGCATATTGGGCACCTACGGACCTAGGCATCTCTCAATGTCCTATCTTTTTGCCTTTTCGTACTGTTCATGGGGTTCTCAAGGCAAGAATACTGAAGTGGTTTGCCATTCCCTTCTCCAGTGGACCACATTTTGGACTGCAAAGAGATCCAACCAGTTCATCCTAAAGGAAATCAGTCCTGAATATTCATTGGAAGGACTGATGCTGAAGCTGAAACTCCAATATTTTGGCCACCTGATGCAAAGAACTGACTCATTTGAAAAGACCCTGATGCTGGGAAAGATTGAAGGTGGCAGGAGAAGGGGACAACAGAGGGTGAGATGGTTGGAATGCATCATCGACTCAATGGACATGAGTTTGAGTAAACTCCAGGAGTTGATGATGGACAGGGAGGCCTGACATGCTGCAGTCTGTGGGGTCACAAAAAGTTGGACAGGACTGAGCAACTGAACTGAACTCATGTTCTTCTTGTACTTCAGATCCGCTTAAACATCACCCCTTCAAAGATGTCTTCTCTGACCAACATGTGTAAAGGAGATCTGCTGGTCCTTATAATCTGTATTTGTTACATTGACTCTTGCTTTTAGTATTTGTCACACTTCTTAATCCAATGTTTAATTTGTTTTTCTTGCACTCTCTTGGCTTACTTTTGTGTCCCAGTATCTACACAGTGCCTGTAAAATAACAAATCATCAAAATGTATTTCATGAATGACTAAAGTGTTGCTATTACCATTAATAAGGGCTAGAATGATTCAAAGAAGCTGTTATGGGAAAAGCTGGCTTTGTAGGATAGAAAGTCAAAATGGGAAAAAGTCCTATGAAAAATGGAATAAAGAGTGAAAACAAATTGATGGATGTAGAGATGAATGTGAAATGCTCAGGAGTCAGTAGACAGAAGGCTTTACATTGGGGAGCAACAGAAAATGAGGTTGCGAAATTATGTTTACCAACTTAAGTAGAGCCTAGTATGTAGATTTTCCAAGCTAGGTTATTACACAATATTGAGCATAGTTCCCTGTGCCAAATAATAAGTCCTTGTTGGTTATCTATTTTATATATACTGGTGTGTATATTTTAAGCAAAGGAAAACATTGAATAAGCAATAGCTCAGACGGTAAAGCATCTACCTACAATGCGGGAGACCCGGCTTCAATCCGGGAGACCCGGGTTCAATCCCTGGGTCAGGAAGATCCCCTGGAGAAGGAAGTGGCATCCCACTCCAGTATTCTTGCCTGGGGTGGGGAGTTACTGAGGAGCCTGGTAGGCTACAGTCCATGGGGTCGCAAAGAGTCGGACACGACTGAGCAACTTCACATTCAAGAAAGATTGAGGCAGCATTATTTCCATTGAATTGAAGAAATTTTCTGGAGATAAGTTATTTATCCAGAAGTCCTTGTATTCATTTATGAAACACATATTTATACCCCATTCACTGTGTCTAAGGCAGTGTATTTGGCATGAGAGTACCATGAGTTTCACTTTAAAGTTGAGTCCTAAAGAACAGAGACCAGCTTGAGGTTGGTGAGGATCTGAAAGAGAAAGAAGAAAATGTTCATGTGCCCAGGGACAGAAGAGAATACAGTTAGTTCTTACAAACTTAAATAGTTTAGCCTGCACCTTGAGAGTAGAGTTTGAGTAGAGGTGTGGAAGTGTTCAGTTGCTCAGTCGTGTATGACTCTTTGCAGCCCAATGGACTGTAGCCTTCCTGGCTCCTCTGTCCATGAGATTTCACAGACAAGAATACTGGAGTGGATTGCCATTCCCTTCTCCAGGAGCTCTTCCAAACCCAAGGGTAGAACCTGGGCCTCCTGTATTGCAAGCAGATTCTTTACTGTTTGAATCACCAGGGGCTTCAGAGTTATGAGTGATTAAAAAAGTGGTCAAGAGGTAGATCAGAAAGGGCCTTTTTAGTTATTACACTTGACCCTTGAACAACAACACGAGGGTTAGGAGTGCCAACCCTTGCACAGTCAAAAATCTGCATACTGCTATCTCAGCCTCAAAAATAAAGGAATTGATAAATGACTCATCCAAGGGCAGGAAGCTGAAACCATGTGGGCAGAATCAGGATTCAAATCCTACTTTTTCTGATTCCACATGTTGTGATCTTTAATCAAACACAAACATTCCTCTGAACTTTATTAATTAAGATCTATAGAATGAAAATACATGTAGTACATTTATTTTTTTAAAAACCTCTGTGTGCAAATGGACCTGTGCAGTTCAAACCTGTGTTGTTCAGGGGTCAATTGTATAAGAAGTTTGGGCCTCTTGAAACTGTGAGAAATAGGACAATGTACAGTCAGTATTTAGAAAAAGGGATGAGAACAGGTGAGTTATTAGAACTAGAAACATGGATTAAGCTTTCATCTTTGCAGACACTTGATCATTTCATGGGGGATGGAGAAGAGAAAAGAGAGTAGAAGTCCAAAGAAAGAAAAAGGGAAGTGGGCGAGGTCATTAAAGGTTGAACAATCAAAGACTACCCCAGAAGCCAGGGATATGAGACCTTCAGAATCGTCAGCAGATCATGTCCTGACAAGGTCCGGAACTCAGAAGATGTCTTTGGCAATGGCAGGAATAAATTGTAACCCTAGGAAAGAAAGTTCTCTGGGGTTGCTTGAATGACAATTAACAGAATATTTCTGTGCTGATGTCCCCAATTGTGAGTTCCTAAGATATGTGGATAAATAATATAAAAGTATTTCCCAGTGCTGAAAAATGGAATGTTTTCTCAAGACAAGTAGCCCCTTACATCTTTCTTAGATTTTCAGTTTATTTAGTCAGCTCTGACTTTCGGTAACTAATAAAAAGGTAAATCAGCTTATTTTGAGAAAACTTGAATGTTTCATAATTTTGGCATCACTCAGTAAGTTTTATTTGAAGGGTACACTTAACGTTTCCCTGGGTTCAAATGGTAAAAAAAAATCTGCCTGCTATGCAGGAATCATGGGTTCGATCCCTGGGTCAGAAAGAGCCCCTGGAGAAAGAAATGACAACCTGCTCCAGTATTCTTGTCTGGGAAATCCCATGGACAGAGAAGCTTGCAGGCTGCAGTCCATGGAGTCGCAAAAAGTAGGAGATGACTGAGGAACTAACACTTTCACTTTCTCACTTAAGTTTAGTGGAAATTATGTAATTTGAGGACAGAAAAACCCAAGTTTGTTTTTGTATTCTGGCTCTACCTGTTATGATTTGGGTGAACTTTCATGTTTTGGGGGTGTTTACTGCTCTAAATTGTCTCTAAAACAATATCCACGTTTTAGAACTTGAAATTTTAGTTTTCGGCTTTAGCTATGGACTTTCTACCATGACAGAAGAGAATTTGGTCCTCTTTCCTTTTTCATCTTGCCACATGTAGTCATACTTGTCCTTCAAACCCTTCTGTCCTCCCAGTAGAGAAGCATTTTGTTTAGATACATACTCAGTGGTTTTGTTGTCAGGACTGTGTCATAATCTGCAGCGTCAACTATGCAGTTTTATCTATTTTTCCTTTCCTGTATTTTTTTTATTTTCCTGAAGTTAATAATATCTTTTTGTTGTTGTTTTCTTAAATTTATCTGGCTATGCCAGGTCTTACGTGAGGCATGAGAACTCCCAGTTTCAGCGTGTGGGATTTAATCATAGTTCCCTGACCAGGGATTGAACCTGGGGTTGAACCTGAGGCCCCTGCATTGAGAGCACTAAATCCTAGTCACTGAACCACCAGCGAAGTCCTAATAGTATCTTACTGTTTCATTTGCTTAATGTTCTAAGTGTTTATCTCTGATTCAAGCAAACTCTTCATCACTGTCTAAATATTCTGTCAAGATGGTCAGATAGTCAGATGGTCAGCTAGTTTACAAGTTTTATCTTTTTAAAAAGTTCTGCCATGCTTCTGTCCTGCTCCAGTTTGAACTGCTCACCATCAAAAAAATCTGCACACAGTTTTTATCTTTTCATTACTGACCGGAAATTTCTCTTACATCATCCCTCTCCTTCTCTGGGTCTCCTGTTTCCTGTATCTTATTTCTTCCTCTTGTTTTATTCTCTTGCTTTGTTGGGTCCTCTTGTAGCCTGTTCAGTTCAGTTCAGTTCAGTCGCTCAGTCGTGTCCGACTCTTTGCGACCCCATGAATCGCAGCACGCCAGGCCTCCCTGTCCATCACCATCTCCCAGAGTTCACTCAGACTCGCGTCCATCAAATCGGTGATGCCATCCAGTCATCTCATCCTCTGTTGTCCCCGTCTCCTCCTGCCCCCAATCCCTCCCCAGCATCAGAGTCTTTTCCAATTAGGAGGTAAATTTTTTGAAAACTCACCTGAATATGTTTTCTTTTAACCACACCTTTAATTGAGACTTCGATAGAATTTGGTAACATTTAATAAAATTTTAAGTGAAAATAATTTTCCTTGGAAATTTTGAAGGCATTCTTGCTCCATTGCCTTATTCTAATAGTTGCTATTGGCAAGTCTGATGTTATTCTAATTCTTGATCCTCTAGATGTGATCTGGTTGTGATCCACTCGTTTGTTTCTCTCTGGTAACCCATGGAAGCTTTTCTTTATTCTTAGTGTTCTCAATTGTCTATACAACGTCCCTTGGTGTGTTTATTTCATATTCATTGTGTTAAATACTTGGTAATTCCTTCATATCTAGAAACTCATGTCCCTGAAGTTTTCTTGAATTTTATCACCATTGATCCTTTTCTCAGTTCTTGCTGCCTGGATCTCTTCTGTTATTAAGATTTTGAATCTCGTAGATTAATCCTATTTCCTTACTTTTTTTTCATGTTCAATTTTCCATCTTTTTGTCCTTCTGAGAAGTCATCTTAATGAATCTTCTACCTGTATTTTGAGTTTTCAGTTTGGTTATGTTTTTCATTTGCAAGAGCTTTTTTGTTTGCTCTCTGATTGCCTTTATTTTCTTTATTAAATATAGGGTCCTGTTCCATTTGATGGAACCAATTTTTGTCTCTCTAAAGATGTAAATTATAGTTCTTTTCAATTTTTTTTGTTTGTTTCGTATTTTCCTGTTCTTTGCCCTGCTTCTCATCTGGTTAACCATTGCCTTTCCTCTTCTGGGGAACCTAGTTCACATTTCTTGGGCTTATAGCACACAGCATCTTGCTTCTTGTTGGTATCTATGGGAACAATTTGATTTCAGCATTTGTAGTCTTTTAAGTTGGTTATCACTCTTCTGCCTGTATTTTATCTTCTACAATTTTATTATTCTCTCTTTCTAGTAATCATTTCTTCCCTTATGTCTTTGCAAGTTTTTTTTCCTCCCTCTACCTTCTTCAGTTTCATTTTACAGGAGTTTGAGGAGGAATACATGCGTTTAATCTGTCCCTTTACTAGATTTAGCTAGACATCCTCTTCATTGCTTAGTTAACTAAATTAATTTAAATTAACCAGTACAATAATAGCATTAAAAGCATCACTGCATGCGTGCATGCTAAGTCACTTCAGTCGTGTCCCACACTTTGCAAACCATGGACTGTAGCCATCTAGGCTCCTTCATCCATGGGAGTCTCAAGGCAAGAATACTGGAGTGAGTTTCCATGTCCTCCTCCAGGAGGTCTTTCTGACCCAGGGATTGAACCTATGTCCTTTGTGTCTCCTACAGTGACAGGTGGGTTCTTTACCCCTAGCGCCACCTGGGAAGCCCCAAAGCATCACTAATTATTCATAATTTTGTAATACCCTTCAGTCTCACAACTCTTTTTTTTTTAACATATTTTGTTATATTTCCTACCTTTTTTATGGGTTGCTAATCTTCGGAGTTATATATTATTCCTACTTTGCTTTGTTGCCATCATTTCAGGCTTCCCAATTTAACTATATATATTGTAATAACTACCTTACGGCAGTCACTTTGATATTTTCATATGAGCACTGTTTTGCGGTGTGTTCTTTGGAGATGCCTTAAGAGCTTACTCTATGATTTTTGTCAGTAGATATTTTTGCAAGTTTAATTTATTTCTCTTTTTTAAAACAAGATTTGTAGATGAGCACCTTTGCTGTTTTACTTCATGTTGTTTCTCTGGTAAATGGTTGCAGGCAAAGCACAGATGGGCTGGAATGTGAAACAAGAGCAAAGAGAGGGTACACATAGGAAAATTTAATAAATATTTGCATGAGATTGCTTGAAGCCAGCCTTGTGTGCTTGGCTCACAAACTTTGCGATCCATAAGAAACAAATTATATTCATTTTAGAATATACACATATTTCAGGTGTTTTATAGAGGATTATGTTAGCCCTATAATTTTGCTATTTTATGGAAAGCAATATTATCTTTTCTATAAGAGACATTATAGAATGGCAGATGTCTAGATAATGTATAGTGAAGGGGAAAAGTCAATCTTCCAAATAGTTATTGACTATCTAGCTAATTATTAATAAAAATAACTACCCAACATATCTAGTGTAAGGAAGCAGTATGCTCTATAATTATTATACTATTCAGTTCAGTTCAGTTCAGTCTCTCAGTCATGTCCGACTCTTTGTGACCCCATGAATCGCAGCACGCCAGACCTCCCTGTCCATCACCAACTCCTGGAGTTCACTCAGATTCATGTCCATCGAGTCAGTGATGCCATCCAGCCATCTCATCCTCTGTCGTCCCCTTCTCCTCCTGCCCCTAATCCCTCCCAGCATCAGAGTCTTTTCCAATGAGTCAACTCTTTGCATGAGATGGCCAAAGTACTGGAGTTTCAGCTTTAGCATCATTCCTTCCAAAGAAATAGCAGGGCTGATCTCTACAAGGGCATTATTATTACTGGGATGAGCAGAGAAGGAAAAAAATTTTTTTTGATGTTTCTTTTTTATATAAATTTATTTATTTTAATTGAAGGCTAATTACTTTACAATATTGTATTGGTAAATAATGTAATATATAGGTGATAACAGAGAAAAGATTTTATCCAGGTAACAGCAAGTAATAATAGTAATAATAAGACAATCTGTGTTTTATGGTCTCATCATAAAATTACTAATTTGAAAATAGATCAAGACAGTTTTTAGACTATAAAGCAATGCCAAACTATTTGTCTTAAGTTTTTGTTGCAGGATTTCATCGTACTAGAAATAGTCTTCAGTGTTGGACATAATTAAGTACGGAGATTGCTATTGTAAAAAGTAATATTTACAATATTACAATACCAATTTGATCCATTCTGTTTTATATTGTAGCCAGCATTATAATTGGAATCCTGCTTACTCAGAAGTGGAAAGATCAAAATGACTTGCTAACGTTCTGTTGCCCATTGCCTTTTGTTGAGCTGTTCCCTGGGGCTTGTGGGATCTTACTTCCCCAACCAGAGATTGAACCTAGGCCCTTGGCAGTGAGCGTGCAGTGCCCAAACCATTGGACTGACAGGTAGTTCCCCACCTGTTCCCTCTTCAGTGCTCTAGGGTTGTTCTTGTTTGTCTGTTGTTGGCTTTTTTCACACTAGTGACAAAACCCCCACCAATCATAAGGAAGGCAGAATGCAGTCCTACAGTTTGATGAGAGGGGTGGAACTACAATATTTAGCAAACTGTATGTTCCAGCAGTTTTATAAGCAGCACTTTTCACTTACAAATGTATCATGAGTTGTTTTTCTATGATTTTAATTATTTATCTACAATGTCAATATTATATCTACATGATAGTTAATTACATGCTAGATTTCATTTGTCTTTTGAGGACATTTGGAAGTAAATATATTGCTATGAAGCTTTTAAAATTCTGTGGCTCTCTTTCTCAGTCACCCATGTCTACATTATCCTATTTTCGAATCATGTCACTTTTTTCAGCTATAGTGCCCCACCAATCATGTATGGATTTGAGAGTTGGACTGTGAAGAAAGCTGAGCACCAAAAAATCGATGCTTTTGAACTGTGGTGTTGGAGAAGACTCTTGAGAGTCCCTTGGACTGCAAGGAGATCCAACCAGTCCATTCTAAAGGAGATCAGTCCTGGGTGTTCTTTGGAAGGAATGATGCTAAAGCTGAAACTCCAATACTTTGGCCACCTCATGCGAAGAGTTGACTCATTGGAAAAGATTCTGATGCTGGGAGGGATTAGGGGCAGGAGGAGAAGGGGACGACAGAGGATGAGATGGCTGGATAGCATCACCAACTCGATGGACGTGAGTTTGAGTTAACTCCGGGAGTTGCTGATGGACAGGGAGGCCTGGCATGCTGCGATTCATGGGGTCGCAAAGAGTTGGACACGACTGAGTGACTGGACTGAACTGAAACTCACTAGATTTTGTAATGCCTTTATATATTGATCTATCTCCCTGAAAAGCAATTTCTTCCTTTAGTTGATATGAAAAACTCAGGTCCTGCTATCATTGAGAAGTTAAGCCCAGCTGCCCAGGTGGCGGTAGTGGTAAAGAACCTGCCTGCCAATGCAGGAGACATAAGAAATGCAGGTTTGATCTCTGGGTTGGGAAGATCCCCTGGAGGAGGGAATACCTGGACAGTCCCATGGATAGAGGAGCCTGGCAGGCTACAGTTGACGGGGTCAGAAAGAATCAGACATGACCTTTGTGAAAACTCAGGTCCTACTGTCGTTGAAACAGAAAACAAATGCGTAGTACCCAAAGTACCTCATTGTTATTTAAGATTCGTGGGTATATGAATAACACTTGTATATGTAAGAGCTATTTCTTTCTACTGTGCACTGCAGTAAAGCTCATATCCTTTTTCTCTTCCAGCACTTCAAACTCATGGTTGGAATAAAAAAAAATTTTTATCTTCCAGTTCCTCTCCCCCAAATCCTTTGGTCCTATTTGATCTTCTCTCAATAATTTCACATTGGTGTAGTCATTGTTTCTGATCCCTGTTTCCACTTTGGTGGGGGGGGGTGGTGACATGTTAGATAACTTTCCTGCCTACATTTCTTAAATCCTTGCTCTCCATTTATTTATTAAACAAATGTTTTGTTTACAGTCTGCCATGTAATAATATCCTGTCTTAGTTTCTTAATTGCATGTTCTTTATGACATGTTTCCTACTTCATAATCCTTTCCTTCAAATTTTTTTTAAAGAAGGTCTTTCCATTATCCTGCTGTTTGAACTGAAGGGAATCTCTAAGACTCTAACCTGTAACCTGTTTTATTCTCCCATTGTATCTGTGAATGTTCTCAAGTGTAGCCATTATTTTTATGGCGCTGATTCTCATAACGTCACCCATCCATTCAATCACGCTTGGATTATTATATCTACTTCTGAGCCCTGCATTTAAAGAAAAGCATTAACAAACATGAATGTGTCTGGAGGAGGATGATTAAATTGATTGACTACTCCTAAACTATGTCCCATGAGGAATGGCTGAAGGAATTGTGCATATTTATTGTTTATCTTAGAGTAAAAACGATTAAGTGTAGACAGGATAATTGTTTTCAATAATTGGAAAGTCTGTCACATAAAGGAGAGAACAGATTTGTTATGAGTTGTTCTAGAAGGCTCTACTAAAACCAACTTGTACAAGTTATGAAGAGCTTAGGTTCAAATGTTCCATGATGAGGAGCAGAGGTTAAATCCTAACTCTGTTCGGCTTTGCTTACAGTGTCTGACAGCCAGCCTGAGTCCATTCTAGCCTAATGGATGTTTATTGATTGGTTTGAATTTTCATGAATTGAAAGAATAAACCTTTCTAACAGGAAAAACAGACTGCCTTTGAAGTAAAAATACCCTATCTTTTAAAAAATATTTATTGATTAACTACAGTGTAGCTGCCCTGTGCCAGATATCTGGAATATAAAGGTATTAACATTTTAATATTGTAGACAACCTCTGTGGGCCAGGTATTCTTCTAAATATCTCTTGCATGCCTGTGTGCTCAGTCATATCTGGCTCCTTGCAACCCAATGGATCGTAGTCCACCAGGCTCTTCTATCTGTGGAATTTTCTAGGCAAGAAGACTGGAGTGGGTTGCCATTTCCTCCTCCAGCTAAATATCTCATATATATCAGCATTTCAGATCATTAATCTCACATGATAAATACTTTTATTCTCCCAGTTGAGGACTGAGGAAACAGGCATGTAGGCATTTCGGCTTATCACGTCCATAATCAGCTGAGAGACCGAACTAGTAAGTCATCAAGCTGAGATTTGAACCCGGCGATCAGGCTTCAGAATCTTCTTACTTAGCTACTGTGATAAACTGCCTCCAGTAATGAAAGACTAGAGGAGGTGTATGAATTGGAGGACAGAAGGATTTCGGGATTGGAATAAAATCTAGTCCAATCCCTGCCCTGGGGATTCCCGACCAGCAACTGTCCTCTACCTGAACAGTTGTGGTCTTCCTTACCTTCCATCCTATCTCCTCACTGCCTGCATCCCAGGGATCCTCCCACAATGCAAACCTGATCCTTCCACTTTCTTCACACCTGCTCTCTGTCCCCTGGTGTCCACAGAGCAAATGTCGTCACCCTAGGTTGACGTCGATGGCCTCTGTGGTCTGTCTGCACTTCTGCCTCTCGCCTCACCTCCCGCTGAACTCTGCATCACGCCATGTGGTTACATGAGCCAGTCCTGCACATTTCCTGACTGGGGAGATAATAGAGTTATTGTGAGAATTAAATTAAATAATCAATATAAAATGCTCAGAATAGAGCCTGGAATGTCTAACTGTTCAATAAATGCTAGCACTATTATTTTCATTTATTTCCTATTATCTTGCTGAAATTGCTACACCCAACATATAGCTTATTCTTCAGTTCTCTCACTGGTCTTAGAATTGCTCTGTAATACACTGTAAAATAAAGGAACTTTATTGGCTCTTCTAATTTATAAATTCGGAGGCAGCGTGTGTCCCTTCGGGGTCCAGTCAGAGCTATTCCTCTGCTTCTCTGCAGGTTTCTCAGCTTTGCCTTCCTCTCTGCTGCCTTGTCTTTTAGGCTGGCTTCCATCAGGGCTGCCAGAAGGCTTCCAACAACAGCAAGAACTATCTGCTTTCTCATTCGCATTCACTGCGAAAGAAAACATTGCATCTCATGACCATCCATCCAAAGCACTGAGTTTGGTTCTGATTAAATCACCTCCAAAACAGTCACCATAGCCTGGCAAAGCCTGGTTCAGTGAGTTGGATGGTGACCCTAAAAAAGATACAGACACCTTCTAAGTCCCAGAACCTGTAACCATATCTGGAAAAGGGGCGGGGTGGGGGCGGGGATTGCTGATGTAATTAGGTTAAGGATCTCAAGTTAAGCTCATCCTGAATTATCTTGGGGTTGGCAACAGACCCAATGACAAATAGCCTTATAAAACAAAGGAGACAGCTATGTGAGGTTGGAAGCAGAGATTGGAGCCACTGGAAGTCAGAAGAGGCAATGAAGGGTTCTCCCCTAGTGCCTCCAAGGGTTCTGTGATCCGTTTCTATTGGTTACACCACAATTGATTCCAATTGTGGAGTGCCTGCCATCTTTTTAAAAAATTTGTTTTATTTTTTATATAATTTTAAAGCTAATTGCAAAATATTGGCTATATTCCCCATGTTTTACCATAGCATACACCCAATATCTTGTACCTCTCACTGTACCTCCCACTCCCTACTCCCGTACTGCCTCTCCTCCTTTGCCACCGTAACCACTAGTTTGCTCTCTGTATCTGTGGGTCAGCTTCTTTTTTGTTACATTTACTCGTGTGCTGTATTTTTTAGATTTCACATATAAATAATATACAGTATTTGTATTTTTTCCATGTATCACTTTACATAATACAATCCAAATTCATCCATCTTGCTGCAAAAATATTCTTTTTTATGATTCGTATCCCATTAAGTGAAAGTTGCTCAGTTGTGTTCCACTCTTTGCGACCCCATGGAATATTATCCATGGAATATTTCTCCAGGCCAGAATACTGGAGTGAGTAGCCTTTCCCTTCTCCAGGGGATCTTCCCAACCCAGGGATCGAACCCAGGTCTCCCGCACTGCAGGCAGATTCTTTACCAGCTGAGCCATAAGGGAAGCCCAAGAATACTGGAGTGAGTAGATTAATCCTTCTCCAGTGGATCTTCCCGACCCAGGAACCGGGGTCTCCTGCATTGCAGGTGGATTCTTTACTATCTGAGCTATCAAGGGAAGCCCCCTTATCCCATTGTATGTGTGTGTACCCACACCTATCCCATTGTGTGTTTGTATATATATCCACACACACCTCACATCTTTATCCATTTATCTATTGACAGATTCTGAGGTTGTGGAAGCCATCTTTTATTTAGCACTTGTTAGATTATCTTGTTAACTACTATGGTAACTAAAATTTAATCATTCATTGGACTTGCTGAACACCCCCTTATTCAATCTGCAGTTACCACTTATCTCATCTGACATAATCCTTCTCTTCAAGTCATCTTAGAAATGACCACTCAAATTGTCATTCTGTTCTCCCAGGACTCAAAAACTTTTCAAGGACTCCCTCTGTCTTCATGGGACCCTTTAATGAAACAGAATTTGATGCTGTGTTTACCTTTGGTTTCCAGAACATGATTCTGGTGATTCCTGACTCACATATAAATACATGCTATAAGTTCTTGTGATTGTGCTTAAACAAATGTAAAATATAACTAATATAACTCTATTCCTTTATTTTCCATACTTAATGCTTAGACATCTTTGAAAGAGTGGAACAAGTGAAAATGAGAACTGAGGTAGAGTCCATTCAACAATAATCTGTATGGGTATTTTTATTTTCCCCCTGTTTAATACATACCAGGGCCTTTGATTTTAGTCTTATGCAGTCTTTAGAAACAGACTATTGTTGCAAAACCAAAAACCAAAATAAAGCAAAGAACTTTACACTGAACACGAGAATGTAAAATATGAGTTTAAAACTTTTTCTTCTAAAACAAAGAATAAAAGGGCAAAACCTCGTCTTGTTATAGACCTTAATTATAATTAAAATTCAATTGCAATAGCTAAAAGTAGAAGGTACCTGTTAAATAAATTACACAGGAAATCAAAGCAACAAAATGCATAAGGAAGCACCTACAAATTAGTGTCTAGTGAAGGAATATGTTTCTGTGTTCCTTATGACAAAACACATTGAACAATGGAGCTATTACAGAAATAGACCATGAAACACAGGTCTGAGAAACCATGTGAAACCTATTTGAAAAAATCAGTATTGTGCTACCCATTCACAGTAATTTCACAAACTGTTTTCCTTTAAAATTACTTTGTAATGGTAATGTACTATATTGGTTTTCTTTGCTGCTATAAAAAATCATATCAAATTTAGTGGCTTAAATAGTACAAATGTATTATCTTACAGTTGGTGGGTGGGCAGTCTGATCTTGGCTGGCTAATTAACACTGAACACAGAAATTTATAACATACCAGTAAATTTAATTTATTATTTAATAATTAATAATAAATCTATTTTAAATGATTGAAATTAAATAGAAAAGCTCAAGTATGACGAAGGTAAGAAGACATTGATCAACACATATTTAAAACATGCTAAAGTTCTGTGAGCACTGTAAACTTTATTAGAAGAATTTATTGTTAAGAAGGTATTTTTGTATAAAAATTTACATTGCAACTTACCAAATAGAAAGGGAAATCTGTAGATTCAAAGAATGCAGAATAGAAAGGACTTAATAATTTTAGGAAACCAAAGAAGAAGGAGAAAATCCATTTTAAAAATAAATAAAAGACAACAGTTTATGATAACTTAAATTACAATATATTTAAAAGTGGATGACTAAAAATACTACATGTGAAAACATGTGATATGCCACAGAAGTTGCTTTGGAGGAAATCAGTAAGCTTATATAGAGTGTTTTATGAAAAAGATCTGACGTACATAAATTGGTTTTCAATTCAAAAACTTTGGGGGAAAAAAGCCCCAGATATCCCTAAAGAAAGAAAGCAGAATGAAGAAAGAAATGAAGATAAGAGAAGAAATCAATAACTAGAAGACAAAAAACAATATAGAGGCATTGCAATATACTTTTAAATAAAACAGACAATTCTCTAACAAGAATGTCCAAAGAAAGTAAAAGCAAGCACAAATCCTGTACTGAGAATGGAAAGGGGGTTATATTTACAACTATGAAAGACATCTTTAAAGTCATAAGAATGAACAACTTTGTGCTTATACAGTTGGACATGAAAAGGAAATGATAGTTGTCTAGGCAATATACTTTTCTAAAGGTAACTAAAGAAAAGTGAAATGAATAAATAAATAACCATTAACAAAATCAAATCAGTAATCAGATTAATTTTCCATTCCTCAAGTATAGGCCCGTATGTTTGCACAAACATACCTTGTTGTTCAGTCACTAAGTCATGTATGACTCCTTGGAACCCCATGGACTATAGCATACCAGGCTTCTCTGTCTTCCACTATCTCCTGGAATTTCCTCAGATGAATGTGCATTGAATTGGTGGACATGAATCTAATCATCTTATCCTCTGCCGTCCCTTTCTTCTTTTGACTTCAATCTTTCCCAGCATCAGGGTCTTTTCCAATGAGTCAGTTCTGCCCATTCAGGTGGCCAAAGTATTGGAGTTTCAGCTTCAGCGTCAGTCCTTCCAATAAATATTCAGAGTTGATTTCTTTTAGGTTTGACTGGTTGGATCTCCTTTCTGTCCAAGGGACTCTCAAAAGTCTTCTCTAACACCACAGTTCAAAAGCATCAGTTCTTCAGTGCTCAGCTTTCTTTATGGTCCAGCTATCACATCCGTACATGACTACTGGATAGGAACTTGAAATATACAAAATCAGCATTAAAAATCAGTAGTAAAACAATAAACTACTGGAAATTCCCTGGTGGTCTAGTGATTAAGATCCTGTGCGTTCACTGCTAAGGGTCCAGGTTCAAACCCTGGTCAGAGAACTAAGATCCTGTGCTGCACAGCCAAAATAAATAAGTTTTAAAATAATAATAAACTACTCAGTAAATAGGGCTTCCCACGTGGCTCTAGTGCTAAGAATCTGCCTGCCAGTGCAGGAGATGCAAGAGATGCGGGTTCGAAGTAGAGTTGGACAGTTGTCCATGTAAAATGAATAGCCTATAGCATACACAAAAGTACATTCCAGTTGAATTAAGGTTCCAATTACGAAGAGTAAAACCTTTAAAATCCCTGGAAGAATATATGAAAGAATAATCATGTTATTTGAAGGGAAGGAATATTATCTTAGAAAATTTGTAAAAATCACACACTGAGCTGGATGCTGTCCATTTCCGCCATCCCCCTCCCTGCGCTGAGGTTTAGGAAGTTCAGGGTACTGTGCTCCAGAAAAGGCTGTCTGGTCCTCAGGCCATCAGTCAGCTTTGCCAGATGGGTCACTGACATGAAGTCTCAGGACAGGAGGAAATTGCAGATGGGGTAGTTTTTCTTCTGGTTTGCTTAACACCTGGCAACATCGTGTTGTCCGTGTCCTTGTCCAACAGGCTACAGCTCCCATCAGCTCCCCCCACTCCCGGCCCCTCTCCAGGCTCCAGGAATACTGGCTTTGCTTCCTGTCTTCACTTCCAGGGGTGGTTGCTGCTCCTTGACCTTGAACACTGCTCCTCTTGTTGGTTTCCGTAAAACCCTGAACACATCCTTGTAAGCTGTTCCCCAGTGTCTTGATTTCAAGTACATCACATGTGTTCTTTCAAGACCCTAACTGATAAATCATCAAGGAAAATGGAAAAAATTGATTTTAAACTTCTACCTGATAAAACAATCATACCACCAGCAAGGGAAGGGAGGAAGGAAAGAAGTTGCAGACAGGAAGATTTTTGTAATACTCATAGCCGATGAAGAATTCCCATCCAATAAGAAAAAAAATGAGAACAATGGGAAGGAAATATAAACAGGAAATGCATAGAAGAGGAAACTGGAATAGCAAAAAGACAAAGCAAAACTGAAACCCCTGGTATTATAACTTTTCCATCCCTACACAACTTCTGAGCTACATGGCACCTTCTCCAGCCTCCTGGGTAGATGTGGGTGGAAGAAGCCTGTAAAGTAGGCACCTGAGGCAGTCAGGACAGAGTTTTCTGTCTTCAAGCTTGCTGGGAGTGACAGCAGTGGGGCGATGGCTGGAGGGTTACAGAGGGGGAAGTCAGTAGATAAGGAAGTTCAGACTGAGACCCAGGCTTCTAAGTAATGGAGCTGCACTTCACAGCAGCCCAGAAGAGATGGAGGTGGGAGTGAGGACTTGTTCATCAGAGATAGAGGCAAACAAATGGAACCAAGCGATAGTAAACTTGGTGCTGGTGGGGTAGTAAATTAAGGGAAATTGTCCCTGATGGTCTGTGTTTTCTTACAGGGTGGGAAAGAGATGGAGAAGAGGGAATCTGCTATGAGGGAGGAAAAAGCAATGCTTTTTCCTTCAGGATCTCCACAGAGGTCCTGTGGAGGCTGAGAGTAGAGACAGGTGGTACCCCGACTCTGGATTCTTCTAATGAGGTCTAAATTGACCTTACAAAACTTCTTCCTTAATACTATAGGCTTCTGCCAAACTGAATAACTCAATTTTCCTTTCAAATTAATTGCCTCCATCTAGTAATTGCTACACTGTAATCCCAAAATGCTTCTGTTGGTAGTCTTGGTTATTGGAAAGAATAATTTCTAAAGTGTTGGAAAAGAAATACTGGAGTGAAATAATTACTTTTATATCTTTGCAATTACTAGGGATTCCTTGGTAGCTCAGATAGTAAAGAATCTGCCTGCAATGCTGGAGTCTCGAGTTTGATCCCTGGGTTGGGAAGATCCCCTGGAGTAGGAAATGCCATCCCACTCCAGTATTCTTGCCTGGAGAATTCCACGGACAGAGGAGCCTGGCAGGCTATAGTGCGAGGGGTTGCCAAGAGTTGGACACAACTGAGTGGCTAACACTACTAATTACTAGGGATAAATCCACAGGATATGCAAATAAAAATAAATATGCACTTTGTTTTAACAAAGTCACAGATACCCGTTGGGTGTTTTAATAGTCTGTTTCTCCATTTGAAGTTTAGAACTAAGGAATTATAAGTACAACTAGAAAGCTATCTATGTCTTGTTATTGGAGTTCCAGATTCAATTCAGTGCAGTCCATTGTTGGGTACCTGTTAGTCTCAAGGTACTATGCTTATGAGTGAGGAAAGGAAGGATTGAACAAAATACAGGGAGCCTTTGACCGTGGAAATGCTGAATAATGCTGGTACATAAAATAGCATTATTCTAAGTAATTTTAATCTCCAGTAGTCTGCACTTTTTCCACAGGCATGGAGGTAGATACATGGTGTCCAAATAGGTGTGTGTTTTCCCATCACAACTGACCTTCAGGCTTGCTTAAAGCAATATGCTGTTCCTCATGCCTCACCTTTGTTTAATGAGAGCCATTTCCTAATGCCAGTGTTGGGTTAATGGACTGAGATGGGAGAAAATCAAACATATCTCTCTGTTTTCCACCAGATTGCTTTTCTGCCTTGTGGCTTTAATCACTCAGTTCTACTCACATCTGCCATCATAACAATTATGGGTTTTCTCCCGACTTCTTACCCAGGAGGGTAAGCAGCATCTCCTGAAGACAGGAAGGGCAGATTCTTAATCTTTTTTCCAGCATCGTAGGTAATAATTTTCCTCTGTGAACCCCTAAGGAATACTTCTTTTGGTTTTCACACCCACCATTTCCCACAGGTCTTTGGCTCTGTTCTGATTTATGGGCTCTCTTCTATCCTCTTTCTTCCGAGATAAGTTTTAATTATGTAGACAGATTGTAAAAGTCTCTTCTTTTCCTCGTAAACAACTATTTCTTTGTTAGTAGTAGATTTGGTCTAACTGGTTTCCTCCTGTCTGAATCTTCTTGTGGACTCGAGAATGATGTCTGTTCATTGTTTAGCTGCAGCATCGAGAAAAGAGAAAACTGGCCCTGTGCCCCAAGTTTCCAGGCTGAAATTTGGACAAGTGCATAGTGTGGGCTGGAGTTTTCCTTGAGGGGTTCGATCTTAGAGCACCTCAAATTGCAGATCTCCCTCTGGAATTGCTATTTGTTGCATATGTTTGGAAAGTCCGTAATATTTCAGGTTGGAATTAATATAAGAGCAGGGTAAATGCTAGTGCTCGGGTGCTTCAATTTTGTCTGAGTCTTTTTTAACCTATGGACTGTAGCCCGGTGGACTCCTCTGTCCATGAGATTCTCCAGGCAAGAATACTGGAGTGGGTTGCCATGCCTTCCTGCAGGGGATCTTCTTGACCCAGGGATGGAACCCGCATCACTTAGGTCTTCTGCTTTGGCAGGTGGATTCTTTACCACTAGCGCCACCTGGGAAGCCAATAAGAGCAGAATTAGTTCAGTTCAGTTCAGTCGCTCAGTCATGTCTGACTCTTTGCGACCCCATGAATCACAGCATGCCAGGCCTCCCTGTCCATCACCAGCTCCCGGAGTTCACTCAGACTCATATCCATTGAGTCAGTGATGCCATCCAGCCATCTCATCCTCTGTTGTCCCCTTCTCCTCCTGCCCCCAATCCCTCCCAGGATCAAAGTCTTTTCCAGTGAGTCAAGTCTTCGCATGAGGTGGCCAAAGTACTGGAGCTTCAGCTTTAGCATCATTCCTTCCAAAGAAATCCCAGGGCTGATCTCCTTCAGAATGGACTGGTTGGATCTCCTTGCAGTCCAAGGAACTCCGAAGAGTCTTCTCCAACACCACAGTTCAAAAGTATCAATTTTCGGCGCTCAGCCTTCTTCACAGTCCAACTCTCACATCCATACATGACCACAGGAAAAACCATAGCCTCGATTAGACGGACCTTAGTCGGCAAAGTAATGTCTCTGCTTTTGAATATACTATCTAGGTTGGTCATAACTTTTCTTCCAAGGAGTAAGCGGCTTTTGATTTCATGGCTGCAATCACCATCTGCAGTGATTTTGGAGCCCCAAAAAATAAAGTCTGACACTGTTTCCACTGTTTCCCCATCTATTTCCCATGAAGTGATGGGACCAGATGCCATGATCTTCTTTTTCTGAATATTGAGCTTTAAGCCAACTTTTTCACTCTGCTCTTTCACTTTCATCAAGAGGCTTTTAGCTCCTCTTCACTTTCTGCCATAAGGGTGGTGTCATCTGCATATCTGAGGTTATTGATATTTCTCCCGGCAATGTTGATTCCAGCTTGTGTTTCTTCCAGTCCAGTGTTTCTCGAGATGTACTCTGCATATGAGTTAAATAAGCTGGGTGACAATATACAGCGTTGACGTACTCCTTTTCCTATTTGGAACCAGTCTGTTGTTCCCTGTCCAGTTCTAACTGCTGCTTCCTGACCTGCATACAGATTTCTCAAGAGGTAGGTCAGGTGGTCTGGTATTCCCATCTCTTTCAGAATTTTCCACAGTTTATTGTGATCCACACAGTCAAAGGCTTTGGCATAGTCAATAAAGCAGAAATAGGTGTTTTTCTGGAACTCTCTAGCTTTTTCCGTGATCCAGAAGATGTTGGCAATTTGATCTCTGGTTCCTCTGCCTTTTCTAAAACCAGCTTGAACATCTGGAAGTTCACGGTTCACGTATTGCTGAAGCCTGGCTTGGAGAATTTTGAGCATTACTTTACTAGCATGTGAGATGAGTGCAATTGTGCGGTAGTTAAAGCATTCTTTGGCATTGCCTTTCTTTGGGATTGGAATGAAAACTGACCTTTTCCAGTCCTGTGGCCGCTGCTGAGTTTTCCAAATTTGCTGGCATATTGAGTGCAGCACTTTCACAGCATCATCTTTTAGGATTTTAGCTCAACTGGAATTCCATCACCTCCACTAGCTTTGTTCGTAATGATGCTTTCTAAGGCCCACTTGACTTCACATTCCAGGATGTCTGGCTCTAGATTAGTGATCACACCATCATGATTATCTCGGTTGTGAAGATCTTTTTTGTACAGTTCTTCTGTGTATTCTTGCCACCTCTTCTTAATATCTTCTGCTTCTGTTAGGTCCATAACATTTCTGTCCTTTATCGAGCCCATCTTTGCATGAAATGTTCCCTTGGTATCTCTAATTTTCTTGAAGAGATCTCTTCCCATTCTGTTCTTTTCCTCTGTTTTTTTGTATTGATCGCTGAAGAAGGCTTTCTTATCTCTTCTTGCTATTCTCTGGAACTCTGCATTCAGATGCCTATATCTTTCCTTTTCTCCTTTGCTTTTCACTTCTCTTCTTTTCACAGCTATTTGTAAGGCCTCCCCAGACAGCCATTTTGCTTTTTAGCATTTCTTTTCCATGGGGATGGTCTTGATCCCTGTCTCCTCATTCCATAGTTCATCAGGCACTCTATCTATCAGATCTAGACCCTTAAATCTACTTCTCACTTCCACTGTATAATCATAAGTGATTTGATTTAGGTCGTACCTAAATGTCTAGCGGTTTTCCCTACTTTCTTCAATTTGAGTCTGAATTTGGTAATAAGGAGTTCATGATCTGAGCCAGAGTCAGCTCCTGGTCTTGTTTTTGTTGACTGTATAGAGCTTCTCCATCTTTGGCTGCAAAGAATAGAATCAGTCTGATTTTGGTGTTGACCATCTGGTGATGTCCATCTGGTGATGTCCATGTGTAGAGTCTTCTCTTGTGTTGTTGGAAGAGGGTGTTTGCTATGACCAGTGCATTTTCTTGGCAAAACTCTATTAGTCTTTGCCCTGCTTCATTCTGCATTCCAGGCCAAATTTGCCTGTTACTCCAGGTGTTTCTTGACTTCCTACTTTTGGATTCCAGTCCCCTATAATGAAAAGGACATCTTTGGTCTGACAGAATGTGGTCCACTGGAGAAGGGAATGGCAAACCACTTTAGTATTCTTGCCTTGAGAACCCCATGAACAGTATGAAAAGGCAAAATGATAGGATACTGGAAGAGGAACTCTCCAGGTCAGTAGGTGCCCAATATGCTACTGGAGATCATTAGAGAAATAACTCCAGGAAGAATGAAGGGATGGAGCCAAAGCAAAACAATACCCAGCTGTGGATGTGACTGGTGACAGAAGCAAGGTCCAATGCTGTAAAGAGCAATATTGCATAGGAACCTGGAATGTCAGGTCCATGAATCAAGGCAAATTGGAAGTGGTCAGACAAGAGATGGCAAGACTGAACGTCGACAGACTAGAAATCAGCGAACTAAAATGGACTGGAATGGGTGAATTTAACTCAGATGACCATTATATCTACTACTGTGAGCAGGAATCCCTCAGAAGAAATGGAGTAGCCATCATGGTCAACAAGAGAGTCCAAAATGCAGTACTTGGATGCAATCTCAAAAACGACAGAATGATCTCTGTTTGTCTCCAAGGCAAACCATTCAATAGTATTACAGTTATCCAAGTCTATGCCCCAACCAGTAATGCTGAAGAAGCTGAAGTTGAACAGTTCTATGAAGACCTACAAGACCTTTTAGAACTAACACCCCCCAATAAAAAGAGCAGAATATCCCACCAAATAAGCAGTATGATCATGCTCTGAGTTATTCTACTTATTTAGAAACTTCCTCCAGGACTAAAAGCGAGAAAGTGCTTGAAATTCTCAAAAGTACGTGTGAAAACGTTAGCCACTGCCCCTTCCTCAAGGGACTAGAGAAGTGGATTTGAGAAAGCTTCTCTGGTAGTACTGACAATCACTGCTCTTACTCTGGCCCCTTCCACATATAATTAAAATATGAAGGAAAAAAATGTATTTATAATATGCCTTTTTGTTGTTTTACATAAACACTTTTACTATTTGGTGGATTTCTTTTCTTTTTTCTAATCAAGAGACCTTACTGCCATGCTGCTGCTGCTAAGTCGCTTCAGTTGTGTCCGACTCTGTGTGACCCCATAGACGGCAGCCCACCAGGCTTCCCTGTCCTTGGGATTCTCCAGGCAAGAACATTGGAGTGGGTTGCCATTTCCTCCTCCAATGCATGAAAGTGGAAAGTGAAAGTGAAGTCGCTCAGTCATGTCTGACTCTTCACGACCATCTAATTCTGACCTCAAAGGTTACCTTTGAAGCCCAACATCTGCGTGAGAATTGATTTTGCCAAGAATAGCTAAATATTATCCTTTCAGCAGCCTAGCAATCTGCAACAGCACATTTTAACTTTTACCTGGCACCTCACCAATCACCTCTTAAAAAGGCTAAATCAATATTCTTTCAGAGGTTTTTGAGACATCTTTGGAGAGAAAGGAGAGAGAATTTTTAGACACAGCAGTGTGTGATGTCCTCACGCTAAGAAACCATTAATTCAGCTCATCCAAAGACGAGATGTGGTACGTGGCCAAGGAACGGAGCCAAGGTCTTTGACCAGCCTTAGACACAATGCCATGACCTTGGCCTCATTAGATGGGGTGCTAATTACCTGAGCTCACCATGCAAGCTACTGCAAATTTGTATGGCTGTTCATAGGGAGTAGGGCTTCTTAACTTGAGTTCCAGTAAGGGTCTGTAAACATACTGATATTTGACCCAAGACTTTATGTCTTTATTTTTCCAAGGAGGAGATTTATATTTTCATCACCTTCTCAAAAGTGGATGGAGCTTTAAAAAAGAAAAGCTAAAAAGTTAGGATTCCACTAAGATAGTTCTTAAAATAATGTCATTGCAATATTTCTTTAGTAACCTTTTATCACTGAGGTAGATTTCTGTAATCTAAGGTAAACTTCTCTATTCCTGTGTAGTTGAGGGAGAGGCCATGGAACTGTGAACTCTTCATATTTTTCCTCTTAGGCCTTTTGAGGGATGTTAAGTGTACTCTTTAAATAGGAGACTCTGACCGTTTTGTTTTTAAAAGAAGCATTGGAAGACATGCTGTTTCTTTTATTTATTTAGTTGTGGCTGCGCTCGGTCTTTGTTGCTTTGCATTGGCTTTCTCTAGTAGCAGCAAGTGGAGGTGACTCTTCATTGCACTGCGCTGGCTTCTCATTGTGGTGACTTCTCTTGTTTCCAAGCACGGACTCTAGGGTGGGTGGGCTGCAGTAGCTGCGGCTCATAGCCTTCGTTGCTCCGAGTCATGTGGAATCTTCCCAGACCAGGGATCGAACCCAGGTCCCCAGAATTGACAAACGGATTCTTAGCCACTGAGCCACCAGGGACGTCCAGAGACTCTTAACTTCTAAAATGGAGAGAAATGATGATTGAACCTTTCATTTTTGAGTTCTACATATTTTTTAAGACATGAAGTGATGTTTTTCCCCTTCATTCTAGGAATGTGTTTTTCAAAATCCCTTTTTCAAAAATCTATTCTGAGAGTCTTCTTTCCACTCACAAACATTTTAAGATAACCTGAAGTCTGGTATGCTTCTCCTAATTAAATGTTAGACTGTTACTTATTAACTGTAGAATAGCAAGTTACTTGGGACTTCCCTGGTAGCTCAGCTGGTAAAGAATCCGCCTGCAATGCAAGAGACCCTGGTTCGATTCCTGAGTTGGGAAGATCCCCTGGAGGAGGGAATGACTCCAGTATTGTTGCCTGGAGAATCCCCATGGACAGAGGAGCCTGGTGGGCTACAATCATGGGGTCACAAAGAGTTGGACACGACTGAGTGACTAACCACAACACAGCACATTACTTAGATAAGATAAAAGTTGAAACAGAAAATTGCCATTCTAGGGACATCAACTATAGTCTTTCCTGTCTTCGGAGTGTTATTAAAGTTCATGGAAATTCTCAGTTATATACGCATGAAAGTGAACGTTTTAGTCACTCAGCCATGTCTGATTCTTTGCAACCCCATGGACTGTAGCCCACCAGGCTCCTCTGTCCATGGGATTTCCCAGGCAAGAATACTGGAGTGGGTTGCCATTTCCTTCTCGAGGGGATCTTCCCAACCCAGGAATTAAACCTGGGTCTCCTGCATTGCAGGCAGATTCTTTCCTACTGAGCCACCTGGGAAATCATTATATAGTGCATATTTATACCATATTTGGGAAGAAATGTCATCAGCAAGCTACAGTGTGGATTTTTTAAAATTCTAGGTTACTTTGTGGAATGAGCGCTTAAGGGAAAAAGGAAGGATCGAAGCTCTGTGGAAAACCCAACCATGTGGTCTTCAGAAGTAAGGAGAGATGCAACCCTCTGAACTGGTCATGAACCCCAAACAAGTCTTCCTGTCAGTGCTGCTGTTTGGCGTAGCAGGGCTACTCCTCTTCATGTACTTGCAAGTTTGCATTGAAGAACAACACCCAGGTAAAACTCAACTTTTTTCCCCCTATTTTTAATTATAATGGTCGCTTTCAGGTAAATAAGTTGTGGTATTTGTAAATATATACAAAGTCACAAGATTTCCAGCAACACAAAACACTGGACACAAAACCTCCAGCTCCCCAAAGAAAGCATGGTTATACATTTCTGGTGAGCATTTACTCGGTCCCTTGGGACCATTCTTGGAATTTTTATTGTCTTGGGCCAGTGGTTTGATAGCCCTTTCAGCAAGGACTGCTTGTAGAGAATTCTTCTACTCACTTATCCTACCTTTGATGTGTCTACTAAGCATTGAGCACAAGCCTAATAAGAGCTGAGTATACAGCAAACTCTCTCCCTTAATTCCTTTAAAATTTTTACGTTAATACTCCAGTTGGTGTAGAAATTCTTTCATACTTTTATTATAAAGCGAGGGTTGGCAAACCTTCTCAGTAAAAATACAGAAAGTATTTTAGGTTTTGCAGGCTATATTGTCTCTATACAGTTGTCTTTATCTACAACCAGTAGATCACAAAAGCAGCCAAGTATTGTTATGTAAACAAATGGATCAAGCTTTGTTGCAATAAAACTTTATTTATAAAACCAGGTGGTAGGCCGCATTTGGTCCACAAGCCATAGTTGATTGCTAGTATTATACTCACTTTGTATTAATACATTGATTATTCAGTTTGTACTTTGCTACACTTTGGAGGCACTCGATTAGTGTTACAATGGATTATTTTTATAATGATGCAAGGAAATGTTTTAGAACACCATAGAAATATATACACGTAGGTGTTGTGAAATTTGGTTGTTTTCCATTGGTAGAAATAGCCTATGACCTATGACAGTTAACAAAAATAAAGTAAAAGCAGAACAATTCCTTAATTGTTTCCAATTGTGGCTCATTTGAAAATCATTCTTGATATAAAGCCCTTAAGAATCTGCTCTGAAAGATAACTCCATACTAAGTCATAAATAATGGTAATTGTAAAAGTGTTTCCATTTTAAAATTCCTTTCTTTGGTTTAGCTTCATAGACACTTTGAAATTATTTATTTCTAGGGTAACTCTTGTGAAAAGAGTTTGCATGTAATTTTCTAGAGAACATGTAACATATTGTCAAAACTTATTTTTAATTCCCATTGTAGACATTAAAATATTTCTGTTTTCTATATTACTGCAATATTTTATCATAATAACTTAATATTGAATGAAACCATCTGTGACAAAATAAATAGGCTAAATTCCTTTGGCAATATAATTCTAGCATGGATATTATCACATAGTAAGCCTTGAGTAGGTGTTTGTTGAATGAGTGAATTAAAACTCATTGCTGACTGTAGGCTGGAATGCAGCAATGGAGGAAGAAGCAGCAATTTCATTATTAGGTTTGTTAATATCATAGTCTCATAATGAAGTTCTCGAGAAGAGTGTCACAACAAAGCTCCAATTCGTAAAAGAAAATATATTCATATATACAGACTAATGGAGAAATGTTATGATTTAGTCTGTCAGTAAGAATCTACCTAACATCTGAAAAAAAGTCTAGTTGTATAATAACATGATATGTACGGTGCAATTTACAAAACTTATCCAGGAACATCAATAGCTACAATTTACTGAAAACTTAGTATGTGCTAGAGGTTTTCCCTTATCCTATTGATATCTCACTGGACATGATATTCTGAGTTTGTAGATGAGGAAGCTAAGGCTCAGGCAGGTATTCAAGGCCCCACATGTGAATGCTGAGATGCAAAGGAAAAGCTAGGATTCCAACCCAGGTTGTGCCTCTCCAAAATCCATGCCTCTATCCTACACACCGCTTCTGTGAATGTGAATAATATTACCCCCTTGAGCACAGATGAAGGAGCTGAGACTTTAAACTGAAACATTTAAATGACATGCCCATAGATACAGAGCTGCTGCTAAGTCGCGTCAGTCGTGTCTGACTCTGTGCCACCCCATAGACGGCAGCCCAACAGGCTCCTCTGTCCCTGGGATTCTCCAGGCAAGAATACTGGAGTGGGTTGCCATTTCCTTCTC
Source organism: Ovis aries (assembly GCF_016772045.2). Classification (NCBI taxonomy): domain Eukaryota; kingdom Metazoa; phylum Chordata; class Mammalia; order Artiodactyla; family Bovidae; genus Ovis; species Ovis aries. The sequence goes on from NC_056076.1 coordinate 30,108,876, forward strand.
CAGTGCGTGAAAGTGAAGTCACTCAGTCATGTCCGACTCTTAGCGACCCCATGGACTGTAGCCTACCAAGTTCCTCTATCCATGGGATTCTCTAGGCAAGAGTACTGGAGTGGGTTGCCATTGCCTTCTCCGAGTTACAGAGCCAAGCATCTTCAAAGTATGATCCATGCCCAGGTTCTCTTGTGCCTTTTAAGTCCTAAAAGAACTGCCTAATTAAAAAAAAAAAGATGAATATATATATATGATACATCAGTGATGCTATGTTTTAAAATCACTGACTTGGTAAATCTAAGCTATATTTATAAATTCATAGAGGGTACTCTCGTCTACAAGTTAGATTCTTTTAAAAATTATAAAAATTTTTCTTGACTTCATAAATTTTTCAAGTTGGGAAATTAGTTTCCCCAGTGAAAATAAGCTACTAAAACATTTCCCATTTATTCTCTTAAATTTTGCTTGTGATTTGCTAGAAGTACTTTCTCTTATTCTCAATATATCCCAAGTGAATTACATATTTCACAATCTACCCATGACAGTGAGTATGAACATTAGAACCAGGATTCCTTTAGATAACTATTTTACTGAAGAAATGTTTTATTATTCTTCAGTAAGACTTCATCTGGAGTTTTGCCTTACACTAGGGTAGTCCCTAGGTTATAATTCTGTTGTTTTCTAGGTAGACAGTTTGCTGTGTATTTTATATGTGTTTCAGATAACATCAGGAACGTCACACATTTTTAAAAATGTTTTATTTCTTTTTAATTGAAGGATAATTGCTTTACAATATTGCATTAGTTTCTGCCATACATCCAGTCATAGGTAGACATATATCCCCTCCCTCCTGAAACCTCTCTCTCATCCCCCACCCCTTCCCACCCCTCTAAGTTCTTACAGAGCCCTGGTTTGAGAGGAAGATCACTCATTTTTTTAAGGCAGTCTCTTTACGTCAGAAAGTACATGAATGTGTGCTTTGATGGGAAAGAGAAATCTGAGTTCTGTACACTTTAAAACTCACTCACAGCACTTTGGAAGATGTCTGCTCCTCTGTAAGCAGAGCAGATTTTAAAGCTCTGGATGGTTTGATCTCATGTACATTTCAGTTGTACCATAAGAGCTCTTAGGTTCTTTTCATACACTTTTTCTTTTGAGGCTTTTAAAATCCGGTAAGACACGACTGTTTTCTTGCCTTCCTAGTTTTCCTAGGCTGCTTTTATTAAAATAAAATGCTTGAAGATTATGAGAAAATCTCAAATGTGCTCTATGTACTAGTAGAAGATTATAAATAGATAGATATTTTGGAGGCAAAGAGAAAAAATGTGTGACAGAGAAATTAGAATCTATCCAATTATACAACAAAGAGTTTCATATAAACATTCATTTTTCAGTACCATTATCAACTAATTTATACATTTCTCTGTGTTAATTTTCAGTATGTGGATGTATTATTAACAGTTTTATTTTGTACATTTTCCCCCTAACTGTTAAAGAGTACAAGTTTTACATTCAGGGGAATTTTGAAAATCTCACATCTCCTTGTTAGCTCTGTGACTCTAGCCTTGATTTTCTCATCTGTAAAATGGGGGTAATAATCTTTCCCCTGTAGGGTTGCAGTGAGGATCAAAGGAGACAGTGTCTACAAAGCAGTTAGTTAGCATGGTGCCTGGCAAGCAGTGAGGCCAATGAATGTGAGCTTTATTACTATTAATATCCTGGCAATGATGCAGAGCATCTACAGACTTGGTTTTTTGTTTTTTTTTTCTGAATTATCCAAGTTAAACTCAGCCACGATTCAGGAAAACAATCCCAAGCTTGTGCCTTAAATGATTAGGATAAGAAAAAAAGGCTCAGTTTTACCACTGGTTAAAATAGTTGGGAGAGTCTAACTGGCACAGAGCCATCATGCTTCTCAATGTACACGGTGGAAGGAGAGTGATGAGTGGCAGACAGGAGAATTCTGGTCCAAGGGGATCTCAGATCGTACAGGCTGCCCAAGGTCAGGGCATTCATTCATTCAACAGCGTTTATTGAAGATGTAACAATGGGAGGTGCCAAGCCCTGTGATGAAAACAGGGAGATGTAATTGAGAAGCAGATATAACCCCTGTTCTCAAGGAGACTATAGTCTCTTGGATTGTAAGGGAGAAAATGGTCTTGAGTCCAGGCCAAGGCTTTGATACAAAAGGACAGTTGATTTTGACAGGAAGGAGTCTGGCCCTTCTTTATGAGGCAAAGTAATGAGTTAGGACCAGGAGAAAGAGCCCAATCAATTGTCAGTAATGGAACTGCTGAGCAGATAAAAGTCTTAGAAGGAGCAGTGTCAAGTTAGGAGCAGGGTCAGCAGAGGACCAGATCCGAAAGGATACATGCCAGTTTAAGATGCAATAGCCAGGAGGGCCATTTCAGGAGAAATCACAACAATGGCTTGTTTTCTTCCCTCCAACCCCTGTTGAAATTTACAATCTGGTTCTCTTTCTCTAGGTAGACTGTTACTGCTAAGCACAACAAGTAACAAAAGGTGTGGTGCGTAATTGTTTTGTATGTGTAATAAGAGAGAGTGAAGGACCCCATCATTGCAGAATCAGAATGCCAGCTTTAGAAACAATTTAAAGATCAACCTTTAATCCTCACCACCTGTTTTTTAAATAATAAATCTGATGATGACACTCCCGTGTTTAAAACTTTTCGGTGATAGCTCTGTCCCTTTAGCAAAAACTTCTCCCTGGAGCTTGCAAAACCGTGGGTGGGGCCAACTCCTGCTCCACAGCCTCACGTTAATTCCCTGGCCAGTGTTTCTGGCTTCATCACAATTTCTCTACCAAATCAATTCTCAGATCTGGAACGTTCTTCTCCTAGCTCTCACCTGTCAGTTGTTTGCTGTTGTTAAGTTATGTGACTCTTTGTGACCCCATGGGCTACAGCACATCAGGCTTCCCTGTCCTTCACTGTCTCCCTGAGTTTCCTCAAACTCATGTCCATTAAGTCAGGGATGGCATCTAACCATCTCATCCCATCACCCCCTTCTCCTCTTGCCCTCAATATTTCCTGGAATCAGGGGTCTTTTCCAGTGAGTCAGCTCTTCGCATCAGGTGGCCAAAGGGTTGTATGGTGGCACTTTAGTTGCTAAGTCGTGTTCAACTCTTGCGATCCCATGAACTGTAGCCCACCAGGCTCCTTTGTCCGTGGGATTCTCCAGGTAAGAATACTGGAGTGGGTTGCCATTTCCTTCTCCAGGGGATCTTCCTCACCCAGGAATCAAACCGGGGTCTCCTGCATTGAAGGTGGAGTCTTTACTGAATGAGCTATGAGGGAAGCCTATTCCATTGAATATATGCCCATAAATATGAGTGTCTGTGACTTTGGTACTGTAAATAGTGCTGCAATGAACATAGGAGTTCATATGTCTTTTCAAGTTAGTGTTTTCATTTTCCCCAGATAAAAACTCAGAAGTAGAAACATGGGATCATATGGTAGTCTTACTTTTAATTTTTTGAGGAACCTTCATACTATTTACCAAAAGTGACTGCACCAATTTACATGCCCACCAACAGTACACAAGGGTTTCCTTTTCTCCACATCCTCCCCAACACTTATTTCTAGTCTTTTTGATGATAGCCATTTTAACAAGTGTGAAGCAATATCTCATTGTGGTGTTGATTTGCATTTTCCTGATGATGAAGGACACAGAACCTCTTTTCATGCCCCTTTGGCCATCTGCATGTCTTCTTTGGAAAAATATTTGTTCAGATTTTGTATTTTAAAAAAAATCAAATTATTTGAGGTTGTATCGCATTGTATGAGTTGTTTATATATTTTGGTTTTGGTTTACAAATATTTTCTTCTGTTCAGCAGGTTTCCTTTTGATTTGTTGATGGTTTCTTTTGCCATACGAAAGCTTTTTAGTTTGATATAGTTCAACCTGTTTGTTTTTGCTTTTGAAGACAGATTCAAAAAATTATCTACAAGGTCAGAGACCTTACAGCCTGTTTTCGTCCAAGAGTTTTACGATTTCAGGTGTTCCGTTCAAGTCTTTCATCCATTTGAGTAAATTTTTGTGTAGGGTATAAAATAGTGGTCCAGCTTCATTCTTTTGCGTGTCACTGACCAGTTTCCCCAACACCATTTAGTGAAGAGACTGTGCTCTCCCCATTGTATAGTCTCAGACCCTTTGTCATAAATTGACCATCTATTTGGGTGTTTATTTCTGAGCTCTCTATTCTCTTTCTTTGATCTCTGTGTCTATTTTTATGCTAGCACTGTACTGTTTTAGTCACTATAACCTTGTAATATAGTTTTCCAGCTTTCTTTTCAAGATTGCTTGTTTTCGGCAGGACCAATAATGTTTAGCTCTTAATTGATAATATTTTTAAATGTTTACCTTAAACAAAAACTTGTTTGACTTTCATACCTTTAATGACATTTTTTCTACTAGTTTCTTTCTAATTTACACTAAATACTGACATCTGAATTTAGTTGAAAATTCAGCATTAACATGTAAGGTCAATTGTTTAGCTGTAAATTATCATACCTAGGATATAAAAGAATCACATAGCTATAATCTCACCTTTGCAAAACTCATTACCACCAATCCAGGCTCTGTAAGACTCCAATCTTGAACATGATTGGTCTAAAGTGTATGTTCATTTTGGTCAACGATGTGACCTTTCTGTAAGTCAAGATTTTACTCAATCTTCCATGCTGTACATGGCTACTTTTAATTTTTTGTTTTGCAAAAGTACAGTTAATATCGGTAGCCCCAGGTTATATTTTAACACTTCTTTGTTGGTATGAAAACTTTATAGTTAGTAGCTATAAGCTTCTGATTTTAGGCAAAGCAAAGCCACCTTATTCTTTTTTCTCAGACAGTTAACTGATGCAGGACCTTAAAGGCAAACAGGCCTCTATGCTTTGGTATTTCTAACAAGATTCTGTATTGCTTTTTTTCAAACTAAATATATTTTGTGGCATATGAAGTTTTACTTTTAGACTAGATTGGTATAATTCTTTTCTGTTGCACCTCTCTGATGAGAAAGTATATTCTTTTCCTTCAGAATCATGCTGTTCTTCCTGATTTTGATGTTGCTGTATTGAAATTCTATTTTCTCTCAGGGGATCTTTTTATACCTGACCTGAAGCAAAGCCACTTATAACTTGGAAGGACATTATGCTTACTGTCAATCATATCCTCGGGAAAATAAAATCTCATTTCTTTTAAAAGTCACTTGTTTGAATTACTTCCTCTGATTTATCAAATGAATATCTGCTCCCGCAGCTCCCCTTTGGACACTTCCATATCCCATCTTCCTTTTATATGATTTTTCCCATCTCAGGCCCTTTTAGTTAGCACTTCTCTTTTCCTAGAATGTGTTTTCCTTCACTGTTTCCGTTACTGGCTTTTCCTTATCCTTCACAGTATAGCTTAAATATCACCTTTTCTCAACATCCTATATAAAGTTGGTATACTCTGATGGTATATCTCCCAGTACCTGTTTATTACTTCTTAAAACTTATTTCATGACGCTTATTCTAGCTGTAAGCATTCTTTTTTATCTATTTGCATATGCTCTACCTCTGTTCCCAATGGCAGGGAACTTGTATGTTGGTCACTGATGTTCATTCACCTGCCTGTCACCCACTTTCAGATTCTGATGTCAATTTTCACTCTATTATATACCCCTAGCACCCTCCAAGTTCCATGTTTATTCTTATTATCCCAGCTATCATTACTAGATTTTATAAAAATCTACTTTGATTGGATCAACTCTGTAGCAAACCTTAGCCACTGAATATTATTCAAATTCTGCAGATTTTAAGCAATTCTGACAATTACTTCTTAATTTCTAGTAGAGTGGCTTCTGGGATATGGGGCAAATGCAGGAGGCAGCTCACAGGAAGACAGGAGACTCAGAAGGCGGGGAAGAGAGTTAAGACAAAGTCCACAGGGAGAAGCAAATTACAGGTGGCTGAGTGGTTGGTGGTTTAGTCATTAAGTTGTGTCTGACTCTTTTGACCCCATGGACTGTGGCCTGCCAGGTTTCTCTGTTCACATAATATCGTCTTTAAGATTCTTTTACTTTATATCTTCTTTTCAGCTTTTGCAAATCAAAATTAGGACTTCTTAAAACACTACAGATATTTAATGATACTCCTAGTACATTAAATAGATACAGAAATGTTAGTTGAGCACACAGATTTCCATTCAGAATTTTGAATGGAAAGATACAAATATAAAACATCGAACCTGCAGATACAGGGCTGCTTGCTTTATTGGTAAATATCAATAGGGTGGTTAGCAGTTCATTGAGAATCAATTCAGATAACTACCAGTCATTGGTGTGGACTTTGATTATGAGTGCAAAGACCTCACTCACTAAATAAGTCATGGTGACAGGCAGGTTAGCTCCTGTTAGGGTTATTGGTTCAGTATGTAATACCAGCTAGTTCAGACTGTCTAGTTTTCCCCATAAAAATAAATTTCAAAAACCGAAGCATCATCTAGTCCCAGCTTCCTCCTTTTACAGAGGAGCAACCAAGAGGCTTACATTTGCATATTCAGGAAGCAACAAACCTGGCACTAAAACATGATGCCTGATAACTTCCTATTGTTTGCCCAATACTCTTCTTCTTCCCCTTGAGATAGAAGAGGATTGAGGACGCTTCACGTGTTTGGTTTGTTTCCTAAAGCGACTTGAACACAGGAATCCTCAAATCCAAGCTCGAAGTCTAGCAACCAGATGCATCACCAGGAACATATAGTATATGTTCTGTTTATATATATCGTTTATACATATATAGTCTATGAAGGGAGAGCGAAAGGTACAGTTTTCTGTTCTCCAGTTGAAAAATCTGCACAGAGAAGAACTGACTGTTGTAAAAGCCACAGACTTCAAAAGAAAGTTCAAGAGTACAGAACCAAGGTCTCTGGGAACATGCCTTTCGAGAATACATGAAGCATCCAAGAGGTTTGGTAGGAAATTTCATGATCATCACAGATTAAAGAGGAATAAAATGTGAAAAGAAAACATGGAGTGTTTTAAATAAAAGAAGAACCTTGTTTTTCACTAAGTGTTCCGTTTCCCTGAGTCACAGATTGCCAAAACTTATACTGAGGTTTTTTGTTTTTGTTTTTGTTTTTTTTTAATAGGAAAAAAGTTTATTATGTGTGTGGGAGTACTCAACAGTGAGTAATTAGCAGAATAGCCAGAGGTAGAGGTTTATCTATCTGGAGAAGGAAATGGCAACCCACTGCAGTGTTCTTGCCTGGGAAATCCCATGGACAGAGAAGCCTGGCAAGTTACAGTCCACGGGGTCGCAAGAGTTGTACATGACTTAGCAACTACACCACCACCACCATCGGAGGTTTATGTATCAGTTTAACCAAACCTGGGGTGAGGAGTTGGATGAGGGTGGGAGTGGTGGGGTCTTCAGTGTTAAAGAATAGAAGATTTTGTTGGGCAGTCTCCTTGGAAAGACGCTCAAGGCTACCCCAGAATGGGGATTAAAGACAGCTGTACTTTGGGAAAGCTTTACTGTCATCACGAAAGAAAATTTCAGATAAGACTTCTTTTTTCTGACTACTGAAACGGCTTTTCCAAACTTTCTCATTACATTGGGGTTCACAAAGTTATGCTTTGCATTGTAATATTCACTAATGCTCCACTGATTTGTAGGAGGGTCCCATTTCATGCTGCTTTTTAAGTGCTTAGTCGCTCCAGTCATGTCCAGCTCTTTGCAACCTTATGGGCCATAGCCCACGAGGCTCCTCTGTTCATGAGATTCTTCAGGCAAGAATACTGGAGTGGGTTCCCATGCCCTCCTCCAGGGGATCTTCTGGATCCAGGGACCAAACCTGTTCCTCTTATGTCTCTTGCATTGGCAGGAGGATTCTTTACCATTAGTGCCAGCTCAGAAGCTGAAACCCTCTAAACAGCTTCTGTCCTTTTATACTGAGCTTTATATATACACATAGGATTGAAAGTTCTATATATATACATAGGATTAAATGGTTCTGTGCTAATGCAGCAGACAGAACTCATCACTAGTGCCCCCTTCCTATTCTCAAGCTTTTAACTCCATTTCCCGTGGCTTGACTCAGCCTGAGTTGTAAACATTTGCTTTCATGCCTGTCTCCCCAACTGGCAGCCTCATTGAGGGTCAGGACCCATTGTGCCTGGAACACAAGAGACCCCAGGAAAGAGCTCAATGGGAAGAAATGGGGGCGAGATTCCAGAGACAAGAAAGCTGACAGTTTCTGCAGGACTCACAGTATATCAACCTGTCTTTGGTGTGGCCCCAACCTTCTAGCTGTGTTTGCGAGCTTGGTTGCTCTAGATATTACCATAATGAGAAGGGAGTTTGCGGGAAAATGGGTACATGTATATGTATGGCTAAGTGAGTCTCTTTACTGTCTGCCTGAAACTGTCACCACATTGTTAATTGGCTATACTCCAATACAAAATAAAAAAATTTAAAAAATAAAAGAAGACTGTGCAGGCAGCGTTGCCACCAGTGACATTGACAGCCAGCATCTTTGCAAGTTTCTTGTTTGTTAAGACCATCTTAGAGATATAGCAAACAAAATACACCCTGCCCAGTTGCCTTTTTCTTCTTTGAAGGTGATATTTGACTGTTCTGTAGGTGGCAGCTGGCTACATATTTAGTAACGATTCTCGATGGGAGAGAATTTTCCCCATTAATTTTTTAAAAATTGAGACGGCCAGAAATTGACATCAAAAATGGTGCTGATTAGTCAAAGTAGGCACACTAACAGAGGCGAAATATCCAGCTTTCCGTGCTGTGGTCGAGTATGTGTGGAAATGCCTTAACATACTCTTAATAAAAACATCACAGTGATAAATGTAGAATTCCAGAATGCTTATTATGTGCTGTGTGGGTAAAGTGACAATTAATAGTTGTTTGCAAATGAAAAATAATAGACATGAATATTTATCTATTTCATGGTCCTGGGAACAGCTTTCAGATTACTTTTATAACCAATTTATTATGAATTATGAGCTCATATAAAATAGGCTCACACAATCTTGCATTTCTTGTACTATAAAGTATTACTTTAAGATACAAATGATTTTTATCATAAGATAGTCTCCATGGTTTCTGTTGATTACATGACCCATCACAAAATAATTAGCTAAGAAAGGTATATTTAGTCATATTAAGAAACTCTTTTAATTTTCAACTTTCAAAATTCAGTTTTAGAATTCTTTTCAGATGCATAAAAATTGAAAGCATTAGTTGCTCATTCATGTCCAACTCTTTGCAACCCCATGGGCTATAGCGCACCAGGCTCCACTGTCCATGGGGTTCTCCAAGCCAGAATACTGGAGTGGGTAGCCATTCCCTTCTCCAGGGGATCTTCCAGGTCCAGGGATCGAACCCGGGTCTCCTGCATTTTGGGCAGATTCTCTACCATCTGAGCCATCAGGGAAGCCCTCAGATGAATAAGGCCAAAGAATATCTAGTAGAAGACAAGAGTGGCAGCTCTTATACACTCAATAAACCAATGTAGGTTTTACTAAGCCTTCTTTTGAGTTTGCTCAGGAGAGAGATGAATCCATAAAGCAGTCAGGCTGCTTATGATCGTGCCGCCAGAAATACACTGTAAACAATGGAATTGCCACAGAATTTTGGACCCAGAATTTTATGATTGACATTAAGGGTCACTGACTGCATTTTAGATCCATCCCCAGAAGCGATTCCATAATCAACAAATCAGAAGTCCATTCACTGAACCACTAGCAGAAAATTAAGTAGAAACTCCTGAGTTTGCTTTGGCTCCAAGGAAGTTCCAATAACCCTGAGCTAGGGAAAATGACATAACTGCAACCTGAAATCCCATATCCAAAAAGTGAGATGCTCATTTTTTGGTAGAAATGTGAAGAGTTATGAGCAATGTAGAATAGATGGGAAAAATGGTGATGCACTTAAATGGAAAACTAGTAGTATTGAAAAAGTTTAATAGGTTTTAATTCTGTTTCTCATTCTTCTGAAATATTTTTACATTAACTTGATTGAGTTTGTAATGACAGATGTCCATTTGAAAAAAAAAAAAAAAAAAGAAAAAAATCTGACCATATTCAAATTCTACTAAGGCAATACCTGGTGAAATTTAAATAGTCTTGTTTATTTCACAGCAACAGGTAGGCAGCTTTTTCCCCCTCTGTAGCTCTTACATTTAAATTCTATGCTCTCTGTTTACAATTGGCAAGAGTCAGGTTATCCTTGATTTTTGCCAAGATGCCAAGTTAACTTGGCCGATGTTGGATTCCAGAAGGCAAAGAGCCTTCTTCCCCGAAGCAGTTTCTGATTAAGAAGAAAATGAGATCTCAAGTGTATTTTTAGCATCTGGAACTCTTAAATATTCATTTATGCAGTTTTGACTTTGAAGACCCTTTCGGTTGTTACATTTTTGGGGGTATACAGTGAGGAGCACTACTATGTAATTCATTACATCAACTTCAAACAAATGTGTTGCCATTCCTTCCAGAAACCTCCTTTGTAAGTTCGATTCCTGGGTTGGGAAGACCCACTGGAGAAAGGAAAGGCTACCCACTCCAGTATTCTGGCCAAGAGAATTCCGGGATCGCAAAGAGTCAGACACAACTGAGCGACTTTCACTTTCAAGGCTCATAGGACTTCATAAGGGCATCTATCTATCTGCCTTTGTATTCTCTGAATGTTCGTGAGAGTCATGGACAGCCAAGGACTACAGGGAGGAGGGAGGATTCTTGATGGGGGTTGGGGGGCTATGAAAAACTTGACAGAAGAGTGTATCAACTGGCCTGACCCAGTGTGAAACGCACAGACTCAAGGTTTCCTGTGGCTGTGGAGATGCTGTTGTTGGGTTGCTAAGCTGGCCCTTTGTAACTCCATGGACTACAGCACACCAGGCTCCTCTGTCCTCCACTATCTCCTGGGGTTTGCTCAGATTCATGTCCATTGAGTCAGTGATGCTATCTAACCATCTCATCCCAGTAACATATTGGACACCTTCTGATCTAAGGGGCTCATCTTCAGGCGTCATATCTTTTTTGCCTTTTCGTTCTGTTCATGGGGTTCTCGCAGCAAGAGTAATGGAGTGGTTTGCCATTGTCTCCTCCACTGAACCGTGATTTGCAGAAACTCTTCACTGTGGCCTGTCTGTCTTGGGTGGCCCTGCATGGCTTGGCTCATAGCTTCATCCAGTTATGCAAGCCCCTTTGCCATGACAAAGCTACGATCCATGAAGGGATGGAGGTGGTGGGCTGCAGAGAGTGGCCTTGTTGCCAGGTTCTGGCTACCTTTTCATACCCCAGTGGACTGCACGCTGGATGTCAGTGCATAAAATGGCCTCTTCTCCTGCCACAATATTTATGTCTGCTTTGGGACAAGTTGCTCCCCAGCAGTTCTGAGGACTAAATAGGGTGTCCTGGAGAAATGAGTAAATCTTCCCTTGTTTTTGACATTTCCTCCTTGCCCTCCCCAGACTTCCCATCTTGTTTTGTTTCTGATTCTGTAGAAATGAACTAAACCTAGGACACAATGCCCTATGGTATGAAGGACTATCTTTTACAAATGTAAATTTTCATTTAAACAGACACATATATTAATATGTGTGTTAATTAATATGTGTATTAATTAATCTGTCAGAAGATTCATTAAGATGCCACTGGATACTATGGCCTTTTACCCAGGTGACTATGATTTAAGGGAAAGGAAATGATTAGTCTTTGGGGGAATTACTGAACATAGGCTCTGAATTGGAGGGCCTCCCAGGTGGCTCAGTGGTAAAGAACCCGCCTGGCAATGCAGGAGACTCAGGTTCGATTTCTAGGTTGGGAAGATTCCCCTGAAGTAGGAAATGGCAACCCACTGTAGTATTCTTGCCTGGAAAATCCCATGGACTGAGGAGCCTGGTGGGCTACAGTCCATGGGGTCCCAACGAGATGGACATGGCTGAACACACATGTGCAGGGACCAGGGCCCTGAATTGACACTAATTTCTGAGACCCAAACATTGTCACCAGACCAGGGACTTTTGGGGGTGGTGATAATTGGAGTTGTTAGCTCAGATCCATCTCACAGTATGTGGGTCATCCCCAAACCCATCCTGTGGTCCTTTCTGCAATTCCAGGATGCAGAAGTGGAATGGACATACTCAGTGTCTGACAGAATTGTGTTAGAGAGTCTGAGAAATATGTCTAATGGAAGAACACTCTCTGATCTGGGTGTTTTTTTCCTAATAGATGTATATCTTAGAGAGGGAAATAACCACTGATTAGCACTGAGGAATCTCCACCTGAGTAGCTGTGTGGCCTTGACCAGGGTCCTCAGCCCACCCAAATGTGCCTCCTGACCTAAAACACAGGGAGTTATACTAGTTGCTGTTCCAGTTTCCTTTCAGCTCTAAAACACTGATGTTTTCATTCGCTTACAACTCGTTTCTTCCAGCACTTTCTTCTTTGAGCCACACTGGAGATGTGTGGGGTCCATATCTTCTATCCTATGACCAAATAAAGATAGCGTGGCACTCCGGCACACCCTTAGTGATAGATGGTGCAATAAATGCCGATGTTTCCTGCACTCTTTTGCTTCCGTGTGTGTCAAATTTGCCTCTTTCTTCTTCTGTCTTGCAGTCCCAACCTCCTTATTTTGGAGTTCTGGCTAGCTTGACATGCAAATATGCAGTAGTAAGTGTAATGGAAAGGAGAGGGGAGAATGATCTAAATTTCAAATTCAGAATAATTACCTGTCTTAACTGTAACTAGCCTAACCTAATTAATTTCCTTTCCTACTTATTTTATTGTTCTGCAAATACAAAGGTGATTTTTCATTAGCTTTTAATGCTGTTTATAACTCCATTCCAGTTTGTATTCGATGTAGCTTTGAATAGGGTTCTACACACAATAGAATGCAATATTGCCAAGCTTTGCTGTAAGACACAGACTCTTACTGAAGCTGTAGGAATAGCATTTTTATTAAGGTCGTTTTGTTTAAGGGAAGGGACAAATCCACTCTATCTGGGATTATATCTTGGCAATAACAGAGTTTCTGAGCAGTGCAGGATAGGAAATAGTTTTAAACTTTGAAATTTATCTGAGTTCATTTTAAGTATGTTTATGTATATGCTCAGTCACTCAGTTGTGTCTGACTCTTTTGCGACCACATGCACTGTAGCCCACCAGGCTCCTCTGCCCATGGAATTGTCCAGGCAAGAATACTGGGGTGGATTTCCTTTTCCAGGGGATCTTCCTGACCCTGGGATCGAACCTGTGTCTCTTAGGTCTCCTGCATTGCAGGCAGATTCTTTGCCACTAGCGCCACCTGGGAAGCCCTTGATGTTTGCTCTTAAGTAATTGTAAAATAGAGAGCTGAAGCAACAGCAGTCCTGCCTTCATCTCCCATCTAGACTCCTGCTCTTGCTTCTTTGGGTTGTTAGCTGGGGGTAATCTTAGGTTTCCTTCTCAAACAGAACTTCACAGCACTGTGGAAGAAGCCACATTGACTACAAATACGTCAGAAAAACACCAAAAGGTATTGTGCAGAATGCTGGGTTTCAAGTGACAGAAATCCATCTCCATGTAGGTTAAACCAGTGGACGAATAGATAGATACATTGGACAGGAGACTTTCTTAGTCTCTGCCCAGGCTTGGTAAGTCATGTGGTGTCAGAACTAGCAAGATCCAGAGTTCCAACAAGTTCTTTGTGAGGACTCCCTCCATCTCTGGCTTCCTCTCTTGGCTTTGCTTTCCAGTGCACGGTGGCTTCCTCAGCAGGTGCCTGAGTCTGATGGCAGAGACACCCATGGGAGATCCCAGTCTTTTATTATCTTTAGTGATTGCAGTTTCAAAGAAGAGACTGCTTGCTCCCCTGGTGTCCACATCAGTTACTGAAAATGAACTGATCCATCCTGCAATGTCTTCTGCTACAGTTCCTGTGTCCATGGACATAAATATTCAGACCAGCCAACCTAACCTTCCCCTGGCTCACAGAAAATATGGTCTGATAATTGGCAGCTTTGTGCCAATCAAGGAGGTGGGGATTGTGGAGCTCATACTGCAGAAGAAGGCATGAAGGCAGATTTTTAAACTGTAGCTGATATTCATCCTACCACCTTCAACTCTGTAGTGGTGGAGTTGTCCAGCTCTTAAAGGCGCTCACAAAGTGATGTCCAGAGATGATCCAGTGGAAGTCCTCCTGTCTATGGGACAGTCCTGAGTTGTGTAAGTCCCTAAACTGGCATTCCCTTCAGTGATTGGCTGTCTTATCCAGGTATGTTACCCGAAGTCAGGATTCTCTACCACTTTTTATACTCATAATAACTGCATGAGGTAGATACCAGTATTATTCTCAGTTTACAGTTGAGGCAACTGAGGCACAGAGAGGGTAAGTAACTGGACCATGGGCACACAGCTAGTAGTATACTGGGGCTTCTCAAGCCTTTTTCAAATTACAATCACTGGAGCACCTTTTGTTAAAATGTGGATTACCTGAGTCTCACCCTGGGACATCCCAGTTCAGTAGTTCTGGAATTTGGTGGGGGAACCTTACAGTTTATAATGGCCAAAGTGATTCTGATGAGTGACAGGCTTAAGAGCCAGGATCTCAAGATCCTGAGAGCAGGCAGGAAGCAGAATGGCCAGGGGTCGGAGGATTTTAGTTATGAGATAAGCAGTAGTAATGAACATGAAGAAAAAAATAATATATTTAAAATCTTTGTGGCAACCTAGTCATGAAAATGGTCCTATTAGATCAAGAAGAGAGCATTCGGGAGGAGGCTGAGTGGTATTGACTCTGATCTCTCCTTCAGCCACTGCTTTCTCTGTAGTGCTTAGTTACTCAGCCATGGCCGACTCTGACTTCATGGACTGGAACCCATCAGGCTCCTCTGTCCATGGGATTCTCCAGGCAAGAATACTGGCGTGGGTTGCCATGCCCTCCTCCAGGGGATTTTCCCAACCCAGGGATCAAATTAGTGTCTCCTTTGTCTCCTGCATTGCAGACAGATTCTTTACCTGCTGAGCCATTATGGAAGCCCCTACCCCTTTCCCAAATCTACGCTTACATATTTATTTGTTTAGTTACGTTGGGTCTTAGTTGCAGCCTGTGGGATCTTCATTGCATCTCATGGAATCTTTGCATGAGGTGCGCAGGCTCTCTAGTTGAGGCTCTCAAGCACAATGGTTGTGGTACAAGGGCTTAGTTGCTCTGCAGCATGTGGGATCTTAGTTCTACAACCAATGATCAAACCCAAGTACTCTACATTGCAAGGCAGATTCATAATCCCTGAACCACCGAGGAATTCCCTCAAAATCTACTCTTAATATAGGCATCTGTTTCCTCTGTATCTGTTTCAGCTATAGTGGAAAGACATGTTTTATTTTTGGCTAACAAACCTTCCTATTATGGTGAAATGTAAAGCTTAAAACCTGACAGTGATTCTCAAGTTTGTTTTTTCTGTTTGGAGTAGTGCTGTCCGTCTTCCCCGCTCACTACCACTCACGCTTCAGTTCTCAGGTTTAATATCAACACTTCCGTGAGGCCTTCCCTGATCTACCCACCTTTACTAGGTTCCCTGACACACTGTCTTTCAGCACTTTGTAATTTTCCTTTGAGCAATTGCCATAACTGGAAATTGTTCATTTACTCGTGTGACTGTTTTGGTAGTCTGGTACTGCTCTCTCCCACTAAATTATAAATGAGTGACCACATCTGATTATTTACCTCTGTATTCTCAGCATGCTGTACTGTGCCTGATCACATATTAAATATGTGATAAATCTGTTGAATGAGTATAAAGGGAGTCTCCTTTAAGCAACCAGTGATGCCTGGAATAAGTCCTAAAGAGACATCTCC
The DNA here is from genome assembly GCF_016772045.2 of Ovis aries. Taxonomy (NCBI): domain Eukaryota; kingdom Metazoa; phylum Chordata; class Mammalia; order Artiodactyla; family Bovidae; genus Ovis; species Ovis aries. Next base: position 30,124,724 of record NC_056076.1, read on the forward strand.
CTGGATGGAATTTCTAAAAGGAGAAACAAGTGAAGAAAGGCGGAGAGAACCTAAGAACAGGCTTAGAGAGCAAATAGCAAAAACACTGATAAGGAAGCAATTATCACCTGCAATCTAAGTATAGACTTAAGTAAACAGAGCCTTAGACTGTGAAAATAGCTGGGGACCCACAGGAAAGGGGCAAGTAATCTGGCCATTAGCCAGAGAACCAAGAGCTAAGTACAGGGGAGAGGATAGAATGCTCTTCCAAGGATTTTGTTGTTGTTTCTTTTTTCACAAAACGTTACACTGGAAAATACTTTTAAAAACATTTTTTATGTGGGCCATTTTTAAAGTCTTTATTGATTTGCTACAATATTGCTTCTGTTGTTTAAGTTCTGGGGTTTTGGCCATGAGGCATGTGGGATCTTAGATCTTAGCTCCTCCACCATGTATTAAACCTGCACCGCCTGCCCTGGAAGGTGAACTCTTAACCTCTGGACCACCAAGGAAGGTGGTCCCTAAAGAGACTTTACTACAGCAGTCATCAAACCGGGACCCCCATATTCCGGATGCTCAGATTACTGGGAGCTCTTAAACTAAGTTCAAAATTTAAAAAAAAACACTTTTAAGTAAACTTTTATTGGAGTATAACAAACATATTAAAAAGTGTACAGATAGTAGCATACCATTTGATGAATTTTTACAAAGTGCACACACGCTTAACTAGCACCCAGCACAAAACAAAACAAAAAGCCTCAAGCAGAATTCCAAAAGATTCCCATTCCTGCTTCAGTGACTAACCCTCAAAGGTAACCAGATTCTTAGAACCATAAAATATTTTCTGATCGTTCAGTGAATGGCATATCTTTCTCTGTAATGTGGCTGAATGACTTAATGAAAAGCAGGTCTTTTTTGCGTGTGCTTCTAGTCTTGTCAACTCCATGAGGTGATGAGTGCACATTGGTAGTTAAAACAAGAAGGTAGATGCAGTTGGTTGGGTTGGGTCAATCACTTAGAAATTCTGGATCCAAGAGGAGATGAAATAGAGTTTGGGATTTTATCCAAAGGCAACTCTCATCAACTCCATTCCCAGAGTCTATGATCTTTTCAAGAACTCATGACAGTGTCTGAGTGCTGATAGGCATAGATTTTGGTTCTAAAATGAAAAGATAAAAGGAAATTGTTCAACCAAAATCATGGCACATTCATGTAAATGTATATAAAACCTAACTCTTAATCCACATCATTAATTATCCAACAGAAATCATTAACCTTTTCATTACAATTGAAAACTATGAAATGAAAACTATATAAACCTGGAGATTTTGATGTGGGTGGGGTGGATAGTGGGGGACAGAACCGTCAGAGGAATAGTGGCTGTTCTGACAAGACTGAGGGCTCCTTGGGAAGAACTGAGGTGCATCTTGCATGGCTAAGTTAGAGTCTAGGAGGGGAGATGGCCCAGGGCAGTGGTGAGCTAAGTGAAAGGAGTCCAGGAGGGGAGGTGGCCCAGGGCAGTGGTGAGCGGGAACTGTGGTGCATATTTGAGCAGCACTCTGGGGACTTTGCCAGTTGCTTTCTCCACAGCCAACTGCGATCTCCAGGTGTTGCTATTATTTTGTTTCCTTTTAATTAAATCTCTTCCTAGGGTATTTTGTTGAGTACTTTTACTTGGAAAGAGTTTCTAAGTCTGGCTTTGAAGTTAGACAGCTCAGGTTCAGATCCCCTCTCTGTGTGCAGATTTCAAACTCCCTGATGTTGACTCTCTCAACCTCAGTTTTCTCATCCATCAAATGGATTATTAATACTTGCTTCCAAGGCTGGTGTAAACACATTAATGTAGGAGCACTTAGCAGAAGGTCTGACATAGGATAGATAAAATTTTTCCTACTCTAAATATCCAAGTAGTTTGAAAACAGCATGCATTTCTTCACATATTATTTGAGTATGTCCCTTATCCTTTGGTCATTTTTAAAAAGTCTTCAGAATCGGATGTGAAATGTTTGGAGGAAAGTGAAATTTGGTATCCAGATTTGAAAGGGAAAAAAAAAAAGTATCTCTATTTACAGATGACACCATCTTAAGAATGGATATCCACTCCAAAAAATTAAGTGAGTTTGGCAAGGTTCTAGGATTCAGTCAATATACAAAAATAATTTGTGTTTCCATACAAGCAGTGAACAATCTGAAGTGGAATTAAGAACTCCACTTATAGTAGCATTAAAGAGAACAGAATATGTAATTAGAGATAAATATAACGGAAGAAATGCAAAATTTATACTTTGCTGTTTAGTCACTCGGTCATGTCCAACTCTTTTGCGACCTCATGGACTATATAGCTCTCCCGGCTCCTCTGTCCATGGGATTTCCCAGGCAACAGTACTTGAGTAGGTTGCCATCTCCTTCTCCAGGGGATCTTCCCAACCCAGGACTTGAACCCACTTCTCCTACATTGTCAGGCAGATTCTTTACCACTGAGCCACCTGGGAACAAACCAGTTCTTAAAGAACAATGACTTCAGGAGCTCAGTCCTCTTCCACGAGAGATGCTGGAAAGGTCGTAGCAGTGGACTCCTAAATCCTCTCTACCCCAGATGAGTGGCAGAAATCAAACTTGCACTTGGATGAGAATCAGTGAAGTTCTGGTAAAGCCCAGATTGAGGAATTCCTATCCTGTATGCCTTGGGTGGGGCTTGAGAACTGGCATTTCCAGCAAATCCCTTGGTGATGTTGATGCTGCTAGCCTGTGACCACAATTTGAGAACCACTAGTCTAAGGTCACCCTTATACTGGTTGTTCATGGGTGATGGAATGGGCATATGATTTAAATGTAGCCCCCAAAACATGAAAGGATGTCTACTGGAAGAGGTGAGATAGGGAATGAACAGGGCCTCCCCCCGCCCCATCTCTTTTTCCCCAGAGACATTCTTTTTCTGGATGTGCAGCCTGGAAACAGTGGAGGCCATCCTGTGACCATCTGTGACCATGAGGAACACGCGCCTCAATCAGGATGCCAAGACTGTGACGGTCAGAGCAGGGAACTGGAAGAAATTTCAGTCCATGATGACATATGGCCCAGATGGTACCTGGCCTGGGGCCTGAGCTTCCAGTTATGTGAGAAAATAAATATCTTAATGTTTTGGCCAGCTCGAGTTGGACGTTTCTGTTAGTTATAGCCCAAAGTAGCCTAATTAATACAGAAATGTCAGAAAGCCTGAAACCTGTGAAGGGAACAGAAGGATTTTAGGTAGGAAGAAAACATCAGGTGCAAATGGGAGGACATGTCAGACGGACGCATGGTGTGAAGCAAGAAGAAACAGTAGAGCCCAGGCTAAGTGGGAGAAAGTTACACAGTAAAGGACAAGAGCAAAGTAGCACAACAAAACTTTTTTCAGATGGCAGAAAGGAAACAATCCAAACCAAAAACTAGGCCATAAAACTCTACATTGAACATTTACACTTTTGCAATCAGGATTTATTTTAATGTCTCTAAACCCTGAGGCAGGAGCTCTGTCTTCCTCTGTCTGCTTCCCAGACGACCCTGGTAATAAACTACCCAACTTGGCTTCCACCTAAGTAAAGAAAATTCAACCACCCCATGTCTCTCCTCAGTCGGGAGCTTCCCTTCCCACTAATGGGTAAGACATGAAGCCCTAACATCTCTCACAGGTGCCAAGGGCTCAGAGTCTACGGTCCTGAGCCTTCCCTGATTAAGAAGAGAAACATCAAATTGTCAAATTCACCCTAGGCAACCAGGGCACAGCCTTGAGGTTGAAAACAAAAGTTGTCAGAGTCAATGTTTGAATTCTCCAGGAGCCGCTGTCAGACAAATGAAGTGGCGATGATGAACTGATTCAGATAGAAAGTGATGGAAGGGAGGCACCTGGAGTCAGCACCAATTAGAGTCCAGCTCTGGAGAAGCCGCCGGCACATGCAGCCACGAGCTCCGTTGGAATCAGCAAGCCATCAGTGCTACCCTGGGACCAAACAATTAAATGAGATACAGATCTCAGCCAGATTAGTCGAAGGCTTTGCATCATCTTCCACGGTGGCCACATGCCCATGCTTATCTTGGTCCAGAGCAGGAGATCTATCACTCAGTATTTTGCTGTCTAAATTCAAGGTGAAAATGAGCAACTTTTCAGCAAAATTTAGAATAATCCAGCTCCTTCACACTGTGAACAAATGACACTTGCCAGGGTAAATAGGGACATCAAATTCCAGGAACCAGGAGGCTGTATCCCATGGGCTTGTAAGAGAAAAGAAAATTGTAAAAAGATAGTTGTGCCTTGATTAAGGACTGACTTAATGAGATTGAGCTCCCAGGTGGCCGGAGGCCGTCCCTGGTGTGGGCAGGAATTCTTGACACTGTGATATTATCTGCTTTCACATGCTCTGTTTATTTGCTACATAAATCTTGCTGTGTACTGGGATTTGCTAGAAACACTATTGGCATCTTATTAGGAATACAACTCAAGACTTCTGATCTCCTTACTCTATAATTATACCATAACCATCTTGAAAATTATCATATATTTTGGCATATCTATGAATGCAAAGGGCCTTCCCGGGTAGCTCAGTGGTAAAGAACCCACCTGCCAATTCAGGAGACACAGGTTCAGTCCCTGAGTCAGGAAGATCCCCTGGAGGAGGAAATGGCAACCCACTGCAGTGTTCTTGCCTGGGAAATCCAAGGGACAGAGGAGCCAGGTGGGCTACAGTCCATAGGGTCATAAAGAGTCAGAAACAATTGAGCAACTGAGCATGCATGCATGAATGATAAATATCAATGTTTCATGTAGAAAGGATATAACGTAAAGATGTTTTAGTTTAAAATTGTCTGGGAGAAATAAAGTTTTTGCTCCCTTGGACCTTATAAAGACCCGAATTGTGAAAAAATGACATATATCCCAATAAGAAGTGCATTAATAAGTGTAATATCTCTATGTTACATCACATTTATGATTAATAGTGACTTTTTCTGTTTGATTGGATAAGAAATAAATAATAGGGCGTAATTTTTTCTACACTTCTCATGACTCCTTCCTCTCTTGAGTTTTTCGCAAATTATTCAGATAATTCTTGATTAAAAAAAATAGCATTATCTTGAAAAAGAAAATTATTCTTTGGAGCAGCAGCAGACACTTGGTTAAGAAGCACAGTGTAAATCTGAAATGTTCAACCTTTTTATCCCAGCTCCAGCTTGTTCCTGAAACCTGCCTGTCCGCTATAGAATTACAACATCTGTTATATAGCTCTCTTCTTGTATGTTTTAGTGAGCATTTAACTGACAAAATTGACTCATAAACAATGAGTCCTTAGAAAATTCTCAACATGAATCTTCTGTGCTGTTGATAAATAAAAACCAGGGGTCAGGATGGTACCCATGCTGCATTGCTATGCAGTGAACTGAAACTGAGCGACCCACAGCCAGAGGGACTCTGAGCAGATCTGTTCTTTCTTTTCTTTGTTTTTTTGATGTGAACCATTTTTAAAGTCTTTATTGAATTTGTTACAACACTGCTTCTGTTTTATATTTCGTTTTTTTGGGTGAGAGGCATGTGGGATCTTGAATCCCTGACCAGGAATCGAACCTGTACCCCCTGCATTGGAAGGCGAAATCTTAACCACTGGGCCACTAGGGAAGTCCTATATCTATTTTGTTTTTGTTTTTTCCTTAGACTAATTATAATACTGTTGCAAAGGTTATCTTCCTTTCTCTTCCTAGAATAAGTCCCTCTCATGCCACTGCCCAAAACTCCAATAACTCTCCATTGCCTATGAACTAGAACTCAAGATTCCATAGGCAAGTTTTAATGCAATTCAATATGTAGCCACTATCTACCTTTCAAGACCACTCTGCTGCTGCTAAGTCGCTTCAGTCGTGTCCGACTCTGTGCAACCCCATAGACGGCAGCCAGCAAGACCACTCTACTATTCTTCTAATCATCATACCCTTCATTCCCCCAAGGACCTTCTGCCTTTCCTTCCCAGAGGCTTTTCTCACCCACGGAAATCTTCCTTACCTTTTAATGTCATCTCTAAGCCATACCATGAGTATTCATTGGAAGGCCTGATGCTGAAGCTAAAGCTCCAATACTTTGGCCACTTGATGCCACGAGCTGACTCACTGGAAAAAATCCTAAGATTGAGGGGAGGAGGAGAAGGGTTCGAGAAAGGATGAGATGGTTGATGGCATCACTGACTAAATGGATTTGAGTTTGAGCAAACTCCAGGAGATAGTGAAGGAAAGTCTGGCGTGCTGCAGTCCATGGGGTCACAAAGGATCCATCATGACTTAGCACCTGAACAACGACAAAGTCACACCAGTCACTAGTTATTTAGCTTTGTTTTCAAGTATATACCCACCCACTTATGTACATATATAATCTACTGTGATATTTGTGTAACCAAAGTCCCAGGATTATTTTTTCCTTTTGAATTTTGAGGAAGATATAGGTAATAAAAAGGTTATTTAATGGAAAATACGGTATTAAATAGGTAGGCAAATTTGTCAACTGCTTTAAATATTTGATAAATTGTCAATCATGGAATTTATGAAAATTTAAAAAGAGGGAATTTTCTGGTGTTCCTGTGCTTAAGGCTCTAAGCTTCCACTGCAAGTGGCACAGATTTAATCCCTTGTTGAGGAACTAAGATCCCACAGGCTGAGCAACATGGCCAAATTAAAAAAAAAATGATTTTAAAGAAAATTTCTTAGTATATTATTTCAAATTTTGACATAGAACTTGCATAGCAAGAGGATGTGTATTGTGTAAATAAGCAATGCTTTATTTTAAGCTTTCATCCTACATTTTTTTTTACCATTAGCCAGAAACCAAGCTGTAAATATCTCATTCAGCATAGTTAAAAATATTTGATCATATATGCAAAATTTAGGAGATAAGTTTTATTATGCAAGTTATCAGTGTGTTTTCCTAAGGTTATATGCGAAGTCTCAAGAAATAAGAAAGCTGTTGTAAGACAGCAATTACAAATAGGAATAAATTGGTTAAGCTGGTCGGTAAATTTATCCAACTCCAATAATAGCATTAACAAAATGAGAGGGCTGGTTTTCAAATGGAGCTAATCATTAAGAGGGGAAATGAAGAAGAATGATCCTTAGTTAATGATTTTGTTCAGAGTTTAAGCTCAGCAAATTTTACCCTTAGTGTGGGGCTGTCTCTGCTTCCTCAGAGGCAAACAAAACTGCTAGAAAAATACACAGTTCGGGCAGTCAATACTTTGGGTGATGATCCAAACCAATCGCTAAGAACAATTGTGTGACTGAATTTCCCAGATATTTATGCATTGATTAATCTTTCAAGAATTTATTTGAGTTTCTAGGTACGTCAAATGAAGTTTTCCTCTAGACATTCTTTTTTTTTCTTTTAGTTTTATGAGCAAAATAGCCTGCTTCTATTGAAGTAAAATCTAAAATTTACAAAGTGAGTTGGAATGCTAAATTTTATATTTTTGACAGCGTGTATCCATTAATGTTTTACAATTTTCCTACATTGGAAATATGTTTATCCTTATACCTTAAAATCTCATTCTAACTTTTCATTGTCTACTCTATCACATTGAATTTGGAATTGCAGATTTTTATATGTATGAGAGTTGAGGGCTACAGAACCTTTCTGATTCAAATAATCAGACTTCTGTAATTGCTCTTAGGGCTTCCCTGGTAGATCAGCTGGTAAAGAATCCACCTGCAATGCAGGAGACCCCAGTTTGATTCTTGGGTTGGGAAAATTCCCTGAAGAAGTGATAGGCTACCCACTCCAGCATTCTTAGCCTTCCCTGGTGGCTCAGATGGTAAAGAATCCACCTGTAATGCGGGAGACCTGGGTTAAATCCCTGGCTTGGGACGATCCCCTGGAGGAGCGCATGGCAACCCACTCCAATATTCTTGACTGGAGAATCCGCATGGACAGAGAGGAGCCTGGCAGGCTACAGTTCATGGGGTCTCAAAGAGTTGGACATGACTGAGCAATTAAGCACAGCACATACCACCTGGACCAGGTTTTGCACAGCATCATGTGAAAAAGAGTAGGCCAAGAAATTAAGATAAAACTTCAATGTCAAATTGAGTCTCTTACACGAAGAGGTGCTAATTCATTGTACATAGAGATACTGTGATACTTCTTAAAAGTTTCTGTCCTCTCTCCTTTCTCCTCCCTTCTCTTGTACCTCATGGCTGCTTGAGATTCCGTCACACACTGGACCTCCAAAACTTTCTCCCTATAAACAACATGCAAAATCCTTCCTCTCTCTTGGTCCTTTATTTGATGTGCTTCTCCATCTATTCTCCAGATTGAGAATCACAGAAGAGTCCTCAGATTGTTCTGACAAAGACAGAACTCTTCTTAGAAATCAGGGCAGAGAAAGCCAGTCAAAGATAGATATTAACCCTTCCTTTGTTTTCTTTAAAGCAAGCAGAGTGAGTCGTCTCAAGAGAGGAAGAGGTATAGGACCTTGAAAAACTTAATAGTAATCATTTCTGTCTGTTTTGTAAACTTCGTTGATTGAAGAGAAATGGAAGTTTGTATTTAATTTCATGATCCTAATTTTTTTTCTTTAAAACATCCATTTATTTCTAAGACCTCAAATGGTCTCTCTGTTTCAGGTATTGTTAGCAAGAAAGAAGAAATAGGAAAGAAGAAAAAGCAAGGATGGAAGGGAAGAAAAGAGGAACCTTGAGTTAGTTAAACTTCATTCCCATGAGTTACTGAAAGGTGATAGTTCATTTGCTTAAAATCACTAGCAATTGCTTATTTTATTCACTGAACAACTGTATCTTGAGTCCCTTGGGTGCCTGCTATGGGTCAGGCACTGAGTAGGATTTCATTTTTCTTCAAGGAAGCAAGATAAAAGCACAGAAAGGCACCATATTCTAGATAATAATGGCTATCTATAATTATTTGTCCTTATGTGGTACCTTTGCCCCTTGCTTCACTGTAGTTGACAAAATTAGATTTGAAAGATTATGGAAATACATGTCTCAAAGCACTATCAATCATTTTTCAAAGTTTAAATAAACAGTCAGAATCAGTAGCTTAGCCAAAGCTATTTCTTATTCACTAGAGATGTGCCACCCAAGTCAGTAACCAGTACGGTTGAGACTATCGTAATGATATATTCCAAGAATCACCTTTCAGATGCTGAGTGAATGCTTCCCAGTGGCGTCTCTTGCCTGAGTGAAGTTTGACTTTAACAGTAGCCTAAGGAGAAGATCTTCATTAAAACTGATTTGTTAGCACACAGAATGCTAAAGTAACAACTTCTGATATAAATTTCTACCCATGAAAAGCAAGCAAAGAGCCTGTGCCATTGAGGATAGCAGAAGGCAGGAAATCTTGCATCTGTAAACCAATTAGACACACAGCCTTTTACTCAGATACCATGAAGAATCATGCAATACTGTGATTCCATATCCCAATACATTCAGTGCAATTTCTGTGATTTAAAAGACCATCTTGGAGAGATGTAGGAATTTAATTACATTACATGTAATGAAGCCTTTTCGTTGGTTGCTCAGCACAGTGCCTGGCTCTTAATAGGTGCACTGTGTGTATTTCTTCTAATGGTGGATATAGGGGTGAGACAGTGGTGATGAGCTTTTAAAATGATAATAATTATTCAAAGTCCAATAGAAAGAAAAATTTAAATGTCATGTTCTGCTGTTCAAGGAGCATTTCACAAAGTATGCTCTCAAGGTTTATTAAAATAAATTGTATTCTCATTCCCTTGTATCAGGTAGTATTGACAAGTGAGGCTTCAGAAAATCCTGAAACTCATGTAAGAGAGCTCAGGGTAAATGAGCCTCTGGCTTCTTTGTACCTGTTACAAGAATGCTTCCAAACAGACATGTGAGAGCAAGAAAAACACTAATCACAATTATTACAGTAATTTATTGCCTTGAAATCTGTTAATGACTAGCAGTTGATGATTTTTAAAAATCTGCAATACAAAAGGCCACTTGGCTTGACTCACCAAAGGCATCTGTATTCTCCCATATAAGGAGTCCAAGGCTTTCCAACAATTCTTATTGATTGTAAATGGTCATATCAAAGGATGAACTTGAATTTGGTCAGCCCCGCTTAACAGCCCCTTTGTTTGGTCTTGCACCTTTGTGGAAACCATTTCAGCCGCATGCAGATTATTTGCAATATGGATTACAGATGGGACTGTTTTTCTGACAGTGGGTTTCCAATGATCTCAGTTGGGCTTTAGGAGTTTGTAAGGAGGGATCTGACTAAGCCCTGAACCTTGTGCCTCAGCATCTTGAAGGGAGCCTAAACCAGTGGTACCCCCTATCCCCAAAGGCAGAGGTTAACAGAGACTGATCCCTAAGAAAGGGGACTCATGGCCGAGAAAGAGCCCAGAACAGAGGGACCGAGCATCATGGGACACTGAGACCACAATTAGGCACTGACTGTTTCCACCGTCTTGTTATGTGAACTTGAGGCAATTACTTGTCTCTTTCTATACCTCGGTTTAGTCGTCTTTACCATAAAGGGAAAGGACTAGAGAAGGTATCTCTAAGGTACTTTCAAGACAAAGAATTCCAAGATTCTTTTCATTACACGTATGGCAATTGGACAGGGAGGCCTGGCATGCTGCGATTCATGGGGTCGCAAAGAGTCAGACACGACTGAGCGACTGAAATGAACTGAACTGAACTGAACTGATGGCAATTTTCCCATTATTTTTCCACTGTGTACATATTCAGCTGCATACTTGGCCAATGACAGAACACGTTTGACTCCTATCACATTATCTGGACTGAGGATTCTCCTTTTTAACGAGAAAATACCCTTTGTACAGACTGATAACTGCTCTGCTTTACCTCATTACTTCAAGATAATCACAAACAGATTGTGCTTTACAATCCAGTACATTAAAAAAATAAATAAAAAGTGCGGAGTCCCAGGCATTGTGTTAAGCAATGGGGCATAGCTTTGGCTAAAACAGATACAAACAGGACTTCCTGGTGGTCCAGTGGTTGATTCTGCACTTCCTATGCACTGGCATGGGTTCAGTCCCTGATCTAGGGAGCTAGATCCCACGTGCCATGAGGCACAGCCAAAAATTTTTAAATAAATAGATAAGTAAAACAGACAATGTTCCTCCCTTCAATGAAGCGTTGAGTCTGTGTGGGGAGATGCCAGACATTACACCAATAATCACACAAATAAATATTATAGTTGAGACCACTTCTGTGAGCGAATAGTCCAGTGTGCTGTGCAAGTATTGTTTTGTTGTTGTTTAGCCACTAAGTCGTGTCCAACTCTTTTGCAACCCCATGGACTATAGCCTGCCAGTCCCCTCTGTCCATGGCATTTCCCGAGCAAGAATACTGGAGTGAGTTGCCATTTCCTTCTCTAGGGGATCTTCCAAACCCAGGGTTTAAACCCACGTCTCCTACATTGGCAGGCGGATTCTTTCCCACTGAGCTACCTGGAAAGCCCCATGCAAGTATATCCCAGGGGAACTTAATCTTGCCCAAAGGAAGAGTACTTTTATGTAAATAAAGTTCTCTAGAGCTTAACAACTTATTGGCCAGAGATGAATTAATATGTTTTTTGTTACCCAAACATTATTGACAAGAGTGTTTCAGTATTCACTTACATAACAAATCACCAGCCACAGGCATTAGTTTCTGCAAAAGTCCCCCATCAATAATGTGTTAATATCAAATATTCATGGGATAATATGTTTGTCCAAGAAGTTGTTAATTATTATCTGAACAATATTCCATATCTTATCAATAAAGAATGCTATGTACTGACAGGAATAAAAACCCCTGTTCAGAATGGAGTGAAAATGATGATTTAATCTTATTCTTTTTTATTATTGAGAGTAGTCAGTTTCCCGAAATTAGTGCTGCTGGACAAAAGTAGACTGACTCTCCAAATAGGGAAAATCATAGCCATTATTTCTCAAGCACTAAGCATCACAGTTTTTTTCTAGCAGTGTGCTATCTGACTGTAAATTACTAACACTTTTCTTCAAATTCATTTACAAGATGCTTACTTAGAGTCATCCTAAACAAAGATATCCATAAATTAGTACAGAAGTTTTACTAATTGGATTGTTTGACTTTTCTTTTGATTGGTGTATACTTGCAGTAGTTAAGAATCTGCCTGCCAATGCAGGAGACTCAAGAGACGTGGGTTCGATCCCTGAGTCGGGAAGATCCCCTGGTGTAGGAAATATCAACCCACTCCAGTATGCTTGCCTGGAAAATTACATGGACAGAGGAGTTTGGTGGGCTCCAGTCCGTGGGGCTGCAAATAGTCAGACATGACTGAGGACATCGCACATACTTGCTTTACAATGCTGCGTTAGTTTCTGCTGTACCACGCGCTGAATCAGCTATATGTATACATGTATCACCTCCTTTTTGAGCCTCCTTCTCACACCTCCGTCCCTCCCCTCTAGATCATCACAGGACACCAAACTGAGCTCCCTCTGTTACACACCAGCTTCCCACTAGCTATCTGTTTTACACACGGTAGTCTATGTAGGTCAATCCCAATTTCCCCGTTCATCCCACGCTGCCCTTCCACCTTGTGTCTACACGCTTGTTCTCTACATCTGCGTCTCTCTTCCTGCCCTGCACATAGGTGCATCTGTACCACTTTCTTAGATTCCACATATGTGTTAATATATAAGATATATTTTTTTCTCCTTCTGACCTACTTCACTCTGTATGACAGTCTCTAGGTCCATCCACAGCTCTGGAAATGATCCAATTAGTTTGTATCTACGCATATTAAACTTGGTCATCTGTGTCTCTCCTAACATTAATCTTGAGTATCAAACTTTAAGAAACAGTGATACTACTCTCTCGTAACATGTACAGACACAGATACAAACTGAAGTGTTGGGGAAATTCTTCAGTTCATGTGGATGATGCATAAGCCCAGTTACAACAGCATCTGTGCCTTTCAGCAGGGTTTTCTTACATGTCCCTCTTGAAGCCATTTGTATTTTCCAATAGATTCTAATTTAATCCATAAATAATTATGAAGCATCAACTGTATAGTATGATTTCTAAATACAATGATACCTGATTACTAAAGACTTGGAAGTTTGGAGCTATTTTGATTTGACATGAAGACTAAGGGCACTGTATACCTTCAGTCTAAGAATATCCACACTTAATATAATTTTGCAATAATACACTGAAATATAGAGTTTCTCAGAAAGGTAATTCAAAACCTTTGCAATGGCAATGAAAAACCTTGGGAATTCTGCTAGCAGAAATGTCACTTATAATGACATCATCTCTGTAATAGAAGCACTGATATTTAAGAAAAGGATGTTTAAAACCAAAAAAAAATTATTTTTCTATCTCTGTGGAAGTGTTAACTTCACTGTCTGGTATTCAAAAGTAATTATGCATTGAAAATAAGGTGGTTTTCACTATTTCCAGTACTGCTTCGCCATTTCTATAAACAACTAATTATGTTTTAGCTCTGTCTCCGAAATACTAAAGCTAAAGTTAATTTGGGGGGAGTCACAAATTTTGTGGTTAATTTTACCTGTAACATCTCATAGGTTACATCTTATACACTGATGTACTTGAGGTTTAACAGTAATTTAGAGATTAGTGTTTTCTAGTTACTAGAATGCAAGGAAAATCAATTGTGCTTGTCTTTTCAGGGCTTTGGGTTCTGGCATTAATAAATCACCAGAGATTAGGGCATGTAGAACAAGACTTTTATCTGTGTCTGGGAACCAAGTTTTCCTATAGTTTTCTCGACAAGTGTGCAAACTATTCTTAAAGGAGGTGAATTAAAACAAGCAGTGTTCTTCACAGATAGAAAAATATACCTGACTTGGCTGATAAAGGTTGTCTGCAACAATCTCCTTTGTATCAACCAATGGGAGATGCTAAAATTAATTAGGGTGAATCCTGGACTGTGGCAAAGGATTGGGTATATTAAAAGGATTGGGTATATTAAAAGGATTGGGTATATTAAAAGGATTGGGTATATTAGTTGCTGTTCACAACTTGGATCTGAATGATGTACTGTGGTTTTTTTCCTGCTTGTCTTTGCTAAAATTATTTAAAATCTGAATTTTGCAGGAAAGATTTTTGAGGCCACCATATTGATTTCCTTAACATGTTGCAATTTCACATTTGTTGCCCATAGAGTAAAAGCACCAGGAATTTCACTCATGATTGAATTCCATTTAACTTAATTTTAGTTAAAAGACTGTTCTATTGGCATTTATGTCAGACTGGAAAATCATGAAAAAATTACAACAGACATTGCTTTTCCTTCAGAGTAGCTCTTGTTTTTTAACTGTAAATATGTGGTTATACATTAAGAAACCCTTGGTCCCACTGTTTATCCAATGCTTATTCAGTGCTGGAAAACCAAGATTTGTATATGCTTTTTAAAGTTGTGAGTTAGTATCCTTTATGATAAAGGGGATCTACTCTCAAAATATTTTATAATATAAATTGGCCTCCTTTTGTTAGTGTGGTAGATAGATTGCAGATCTTGGAAATAGAAAACCTGGGTTTTAGTTGTGCTGTAAAAATTGCACAAATCACTTTATCTGATTTGGTTGCAATTATCTTATCAGGCAACATAATATTATTCAAAATATGGAGACAGTCATGTGCTTTATATCCGAAAACAAGTGTGAGTCCTGTCTTAGACACTTGTTGACTATATGACTTGTGGTAAGCCACCTAACCTCTCAGAGCCTCATTTTGAAAAGAAGTCAAAGTGTTTATCACTCAGTCATGTCCAAGTCTTTGCGAGCCCCTGAACTGCAGCCAGGCTCCTCTGTCCATGGGATTTCCCAGGCAAGAATACTGGTGTGGGTAGGCATTTCCTCCTCCAGGGGATCTTCCTGGCCCAGGTATCAAACCGAGGTCTCCTGCATTTCAGGCAGATTCTTTACCATCTGAGCCACCAAAGAAGTCCAAGCCTCATTTTACTCACTTATAAATTTGGAGTTGTAGCTTGGACTTCATCAGGTTTGCGTGAAGGTTAACTGAAATTTCAAAGTTCAAGCATTGTGTCTGGCCCGTATGGTATAAATGTAGGACATGATAGATCACTTCTGCTGTTCTTTTATCTCTAGCTTCCTGAAATCCATATCTGATATATTTAAAATGAAATGTCATCTGTAATTTCCATTGCTTACCTTCTGTATAAATACCCATCAATACCAAGATAAACATACCTGTGAGGAGATTGCTAAATCTCCTTAACAATTTCGTAATGGAAGCTGAGAACTCAGTCAGAGGCATTTTGCTGCTGTCATTTTAATGTTATCACCTGGCAGACAAGACTTCTAAATTTTTCTCATGTCAGTATTTATTATGGATCTTGGAACATAAGAAGGGTCTTGTTTGATATATATGTATATTAAAGTGATAATAGCTGAAAATGGAGTACAGATGGCTGTAACTCAGTACATTAGCAACATGGGAAATGAAACAGACTAAAAACAAATGAGGGTAAAGATTTTCTTTGAATAAGATTTTCTGTTTTATTTAACAATGCTGAGACATGCTGCCCCCTGTTCCAAACCCCCACAGTGAATGTGATGAGATGGCCCAGTTCTGTCAAGGGATCTCTGTTTTTGATGATTATGTCTGCCCCACCCCCAACTCTTCATTCTGTCTTCTAGAGCAAATAAGGTTTTTTAGCTTTGTGTTTATAGTGCTGCTAGTGGTAAAGAACCCACCTGCCAATGCAGGAGACATAAGAGATGTGGATTCAATTCTTGAGTCAGGAAGATCCCCTGGAGGAGGGCATGGCAATCCAATTCCAGTATTTTTGCCTGGAGAATTCCATGGACCGAGGAGCCTGGCAGGCTATAGTCCATAGGGCGACAAAAAGTCAGACACGACTGAAGCGACTTAGCACCCACTCTCACATATAGTACCCAGATACATTTATAAGAAACATACAAATCAAAATGAGAAGAAAATAGCTTCCATAGCACCCCTTCATTCTCCCAATGTGAAGATAACTCCAGTGTATGTTTAACCTAAAGTCTGCATGCTTCCAAATAAGCTTCTTTATGTTTGATTCTGACTTAGCATAAAGGCATTAGCCTTTTCAGTTTGAAAAGCATGATTTAATCATGTCACAATCTCTTTGATTAAAAAAAAGCGTAAAAGAGGAAGATGTGAAGTTGCTCAGTCGTGTTCGACTCTTTGCAACCCCATGGACTGTAGCCTACCAGGCTTCTCTGTCCATGGGATTTTCCAGACAAGAGTACTGGAGTGGGTTGCCATAACAATTATGTGGAATATTGGTATACAGCAAATAGCATGAAGTTGGAAACTGGAAAATTAACCAGACTATGAACTGATATGTTTTATTATCCAGTAAAATAACAACACTTTATTGCAGCCAGTGACTAAGGAGTAACCTCTTCTTACTTCTGTGTACAGAGGTGCTCAAGGGCCGACTGAGAACTTCTCAGCCACCAGCCCACTGACCTAGGCATTAGGATTCAGAAAGGTTCTAAACCATAGTGCCAGGTCTCGGAGACCCTACCTGGAAGCTCCTCTCTGTAGCATGTTTGGAAACCTGTGCATCTCAAAGATGGAATTCAGTTTAGGAGCAACTTGCAGAGATAGCTCCCTTCTCCTCCTAATGGAAGTTTCCTAGCCTATAGGCATCAAAAAAAAGTGATGAAACCTGGAAATGGAAAACAGAAGGCTGTAACTCAGTATATTAACAACATGTCTTCTTTTCATTCTATTTATCCATAAGTGGGTAAATGGACAAAGGTGTAAATTATGGGTAACTGTAATGTGAATGGAAAGAAGACATTTCTCAGGAGTTTGTGTCCTTTAGCTTTGCCCAGTACCCCTTTCTTTTCAATCCCTTCCTTGCCCACATGGTTCTCCTGTTTCTGTATGTAAATTCCTCCTCGCTTTCATTTAGGTGGAGTCCAAAACTATGGACACAACAGTCTGCAAAATTCTGAGTATGACATATTCTGAGATGATGGGGGAATCATCACTGTCATAAAGTGGGAGCCTGTGTTACACCTAAAGGACATAAATAAGTTTCCAAAAGCTTCCCAAGTCTCTGAAAATGATCATTTGTCCTTTGAAGAGTCACCAAGTAGGAGGAATTGATCTGTTGAAGAATCTCTAACATGATTGTCCTGTAATACTTGAACATGTCAGGAGATTGCCCATTAACACAAAGATCACTTTGGGCTCTGTCTGGGGACCAACAAGGAGGTTGATATAGGCAGCCATGCCCCCACCCCACCCACCCACCCACACACACAGAATCTTTTTCCACAGATGCCATTCCCTAGGGGACTGCTGTGTACATTAGATTCCTTGGGAAGATAGATACTAGTAAAGTTATCTAGCTAAATTTATTAGCCAATAATACTATTAGATACTCATGGTTTAATCCCAAAAGTCATTGTGTGAAAATGTTTCTAGCAATTCTCTGGAGTCTTTGGAGCAGGGGAGGGCAAGCACATGTGAAGACATATTCACTCTAAGTTATGGTTTTGCACATCTCAAATTCTTATAAATTTGCAAAGCAGCATCTGTTAAGAATATTGAAGTGAAATATGCCCAGGACACTTTCCTTATAAAAAGAAGGCACTCGGTAAATATTGAGAGTGAATGATTGAGTGACTTGCGCCACCCTGCTACTGGAGAAACCAACCAAAAGGGCAAGGACACTCAGCAAAAGGGCAGAGAAGCTCATTTAGGAAGGTGATTTTGCCCGTGTTTCTGCAAATGTCGGGTCTAGATGAGCACTGAAAGTGACAGATACAGACAGTGGGGATGACACGACTGAAACAAGCTTCCTGATGACTCCTTGAAGTCTTTTTTTTCTCCTTTTCCTACCAGCCCTGTGCTGACATTTCTGATCTCCATAAACATAAATTTCTAAAATAGCCTCTGGGGAAGAGAATAGAGGCCAGTCCAAGAGAGCTGACTTCCAGATATTCCAGTTAATTGTGGTGGGCTCTTATTATGGCAGAAGTAGAAAGCATGGAGGGCTCCCACTCTCTTTAGACATCCTTTCAAGACAGTGTAACACACACTTCAGTTCCTGCTTCATATAATAGACTTGCTGTCCATTAACCACTTCCTAAGGGTCTGCTTTCTGTTTCATTTAAATCTTTTACAGAAAATTTAAGAGACCAACCAGCTCATTTTAAGAGACCTCATATTCTGGTTGAGAAAGAATATCCAGCTCTCATGGGCTTTCCAGGTGGCACTAGTGGTAAAGAACCCGCCTCCCATTGTAGAAGACATGGGTTTGATCCCTAGTTCGGGAAGGTACCCTGGAGAAGGACATGGCAACACACTCCAGTATCCTTGCCTGGAGACAGAACTGAAGGGATTTAACACTCATCCAGCTCTCATATTCTGACACCTCCTCTTCCTTTGCAAAGACACTTGCAGAAACTCATCAGAATCTTATCTTACACATTTGAGTATTCATTAAGGCTTTGAGTTTCTGAACATGTATGAAATATACATCCTTTACCCAATTTTAGGCTTCTTCAGGGCTTCCCATCAGGAAACATGTCAAAAATTATTTCATGTTTTTTTAAGTAATTATCACCTTTATTAAAAACACTGTTTTGAAATGTGGTTTAGTTTAATATATAGCACACTAGCTTTAGAGTCTGATAGGCTGGATTCAAATCCTGATTCTGCTGCTTAATGGGTCTATGACCTTGGGCAAATTATGTAATTATTTTAACCCTCAGTTTTCTTGTGTGTTAGAAAAGGCTTTCATTTACTATTAGAATTCCATGAGGTTATACTTATGAAGGACCAGACATAAAGAAAGCACTCAGCAGGGATATTATTATTCTGAAATTTTCTTGGATAGTTTTGTTGTTATTGTTTAATCAGTAAGTCAGTGTCTGACTCTTTTGCGATCACATGGACTATAGCCCACCCAGCTCCTCTGTCCATGGGATTTTCCAGGCAAGAATACTGGAGTGAGTTGCCACTTCCTTCTCCAAGTCCCAACCCAAGGATCAAACCCATGTCTTCTGCATTGCAGGCAGATGTTTTTACCACTGAGCCACCTGGGAAGCCCTGGGTAGTTTGCGTGTGTGTGTGCTAAGCTGTTTCAGTCATGCCCGACTCTGTGACCCTATGGACTGTAGCCAGCCAGGCTCCTCTGTCCATGGGATTCTCCAGGCAAGAATACTGGAGTCGGTTGCCATGCCCTTCTCCAGGGGATCTTCCCTACCCAGGG
The DNA here is from genome assembly GCF_016772045.2 of Ovis aries. Lineage (NCBI taxonomy): Eukaryota > Metazoa > Chordata > Mammalia > Artiodactyla > Bovidae > Ovis > Ovis aries. The sequence goes on from NC_056076.1 coordinate 30,143,952, forward strand.
ATCAAACCCATATCTCTGGAGGATCCTTCATTGCAGGCAGATTCTTTACCACTGAGCCACCGTGGAAGTCCCCTGGGTAGTTTAGGGGGTTCCAAGTCAATTTTCTGAAAACCATGTCCCCAAGTTAATTGGAAAGGGCCAATTCACCACATTTGCAGTCCAAGAAAAATTTACTTTAAAATTTCATGCAGACATATTAAACCAGGTCCAGAACAGGTTGGTATAGCCAGAGGCAGGAGTTGAGGCAAATGTAAGAGTAGATAAAAAAAAATTACAGATGTGGTGGGAACACATGAGACCAGAGGCAGAAGTTCCAGATATTCTAGACATCTGAATTTTGAAACCTGCCAAAGGAATACTAGCCTAGGCCAACCGATAAGCTGGTGGGAAAAGAGGTTAAAGAGACATGATGAAATTAACACTCAGAAAAAAATTGGCAAATGGGTCATTCGACAGATTGATTTTTGGTGAATTGGCTTTGTGTAAATCAGTCATTTAACAGATTTGCCTGCTTCTCAGGGAGGCCTGTTTTTTCTCACAAATAGAGAAGGATGAACCCTTTCCATCAAATATGTCTTTGGAAAGTATTTATCTTAGAAACGAAAAATAATTTCTCTCAGAAAAACACATCTTCAGAGACAATGGGATCATGAGTTATATGTATCTCAACTGTGTAATACAAAAAGAAATGTTTCATCTCACCCAGAGTGTGCGTGTGCTTTTTTTTCCCTCTCAGAATGAGCCTAGAACAATTCATGGCCAAATAAGTTATAATTGATGTTAAATTTTAATCATGCAGAACAAGCTCGTCACAATTCTACATGTGAGGATGAGTGGTAAATAGAAAAGATATTGTATTACTTCTTTTCCAATCTCTATTTAAACAAGCTTAATGCTGAGCTAAGTGAGAGTTGATGAGTATAGAGAGTGATCATTCTTCAGATTCGATTTAATACCTTTCCTTGAAGCAATCTCTTCGCACTGGTTCTGTATTTCTCTAAGAAGCCTTCATTATCATTTGGGTTGCAAAGAAGCAATACCATAGGATTTAATAACCTTTCTAACACTTGATCCAACACATCTACCAACGAAGCATGATATTGTTTCACCCTGAAAAATCACCGTTCCCTAAAACGCATCTGAAAATCTCCTGGTTCCTAGAGGGATTTAAACAACAAATTGCACACAGCACACAAAATAAGCATTTAGACAAAATTCTCTGGAGCCTGAGTGCCCTTTCAACTGGACATATCAAAGACTAAATGTGTTCCTCTTACACTGTCATTCTGTTCCCTCAGGCAGAAAGATGCCCAAAGTGGTCTTTTCTCCACTTATTGCTAAAACTTCAAGGAAATGACAGTAGGAACCAGCTGTGAAAAGCTTTTGAAATGTTTGCCCAGAAGTTTTGCTTATAATCTGGCTTGCTTTGAAATAATTAATCCCAGTTCCTGAATAGTGTAATTCATCCATTAATTTTATTTTTCCGTTTTCTTGTCATTCATAGGACCACCTTGAGCACAGAGGAATCAGCTAAAAAGGTTAATGGGCCAGTTAGATGATTATTGTCACAGAACACACGTGGAAAGATCGATGTGTGGCTGGAAAGGAATTTGCACTTACTTGGGTGTGGTAGCAACACAACCTATACCTTGTATGTTTTTCCATCCAATATTTTCCTTAATGTGAGTCGAAGCAGGACTTTCCTGGTGGTCCAGTGGTTAGGAATCTGCCCTACAATGCAGGGGATGTGGGTTCAATCTCTGGTTGGGGAACTAAGATCCCACATGCTTTAGTATCTAATTACCTTCGTATCTAACCCTATGCACTGCAGCTCTGAAGCCCTTGCACTCTGGAGTCGGTGCAACACAACTAGGGAGCCATTGCTGCAACTAAGACCTGACGCAGCCAAATAAATAATAGATATTTTTTTAATGAGTGCTAGCTCTGAGAATTGTCTGCAAGACAACTTACTAAAGTCAATAAATTGTCATTTCTTTCATACTTAACTAGAAAGCATGAACATTTTGATCAGTTTTTCAAGTATCTGTTATGACTATACCAAAAAGCAGGGGCTTCCCTGGTGGCTAAGATGGTAAAGAATCCACCACAATGTGGGAAACCTGGGTTCAATCTCTGGGTTGGGAAGATCTCTTGGACGAGGGCATGGCAACCCACTCCAGTATTCTTGCCTGGAGAATCCCCATGGAGAGAGGAGCCTGTTGGGCTACAGTCCATGGGGTTGCACAGAGTCAGACATGTTTGAGCAACTAAGTGCATGAGCACACACATACCAAAAAGCAGATTTTTTTGGTTTGCATATTCAAATGTATGAATGTCCTTTGTCTTCAGTCTTTTGAATCCTGTTCTGTGAGCGATGTTAGTCTTTAACATTTTGAGATCCACTTTTAAGGGAAACTTGGTAGACCTTTTGTTGGAGCATATGTATGTCTAGTAACTTGAGAACTGACTACCCCCGTGAGGGGTATTCAGACTGACTGATAAACAGGTTGCAGGTGACTTTAGGATTAAATCTCATAGTGGAACAAAGAGCTCCTGTTTATGTTTTTAATTAAGTGCAGGCTTCTGTCCTTTATTTGAACCCTAGAGGTATCATGTAGCAGGAAGTTTCAGCTGAGCAGCATCCAGAGTGTTTGCACACAGGTCCACTTTGCAAACAAGACAGAGAATTAACACTAGGTGTGCTTTTAGCCTCTGGCCTGTGCACAGTGTCCTTAAACTCCTTTGTAAGCAAACCCCCCCTCACCTTTTTTTTCCATTCCAGGACCTGCGGCAAACGGGAGAAACTGGGTTAAAAAAATATTTTTAAAAATACCACCACACTTGAATCATACTCATTTATTACTCTCTTGATTAATATACTGTGTGAAGAGCAGAATCCAGCATCTGGGAGACACAGAGATGCAGAGATAAAGCCCCTGCCCTCAGCAGGTGTATCATCTAGGAAAGCTGGGAAATCAGATACCATCCCCACAGGACAGTGAGGCCAAGGACACACACACTTCCTGCTGCCTCGCAACTCAGAGATGATGAGCAGTCCCCCTGAGAAAAGTGGCTCCATCCTTCATCTGCTGTTGATTTATTTTAAAAGTGCCCGTTCAGCTAAGTCCCTCTGAATATTGTCACCAACATTCTGTCTTTGATTCCTTCTTCTTCTTCTCTTTCTTTTTGACTGTCTTTTCCTTCAAGCAACCCTTGTAGCTCATACTGTTATTCCTCCGAAGATTAATTCCAAACACTACCCCAAGTTTTCTCCTAAATTCCACCTCACCATCTCCTGTTCATCTCAGTGAGCTGTTGCCTTAAACTCTTTAGATTCATGAAGCCAAGAAAGAAGTCATGATGACTCCACACCAAACTTCCACCCTCCCATCCTTAATAATAGGTGGCCATGAGTGTCTCTCTGCTTACCCAGGCTTCCAAGAGGAGTTTCATCCTTGACTTCTCTTTAGGTTTTCCTCCCAACCTCCCTTTCCTCCATGAGTTAGTTGGAAAAGCCCTCCACCCAGCTTCAGTGAGTGACTCACCTCCTAACTGTACGTGACATCCTCACTGCCCAAGACAATATAGCCAGTCATTATGCCCTCTGTGCCCAGTGCTCGCCCCATTAATTCATTTATCAAATATTTGCCATGTGTCTACTGTACACACATCAGCACAAGGCATTGAGGATACAGAAATGAAAAAAAAACATAAGAGTTTCTTAGAAGACAAGAGCTCTTTTTAGTGAGAGAAGTGCATGCATACTTAGTCGCTCAGTTGTGTCCAACTCTTTGTGACCCTTGGACTGTAGCCTGCCAGGCTTCTCTGTCCATGAGATTTTTTCAGGCAAGAATACTGGAGTGGCTTGCCCTTTCCTCCTCCAGGAGACCCTTCTGATCCCAAGATCAAACCCACATCTCCTGTGTCTCCTACATTGCAGGTGGATTCCTTACCCACTGCGTCATCAGGGTGTCTGGTGAGAGATGCAATTAATTAAACTATTTATTTAACATGATAAGAGTACCATCTCTGCTTAGGACATCAAAGGATGTGTCTCCTAAGACTATTGAATTTTAAAGGATGAGCAGGAGTCAGGCAAGTACAAGAGAAGGAAATGGCATTTCCAGAGGATGGACAAACAAAGAAAAGGCAGGTATTACCTACACAAGTTGAGATTCTTCTAGTCAGTTGGTAACTAATCTCTTCCCTCTTTGAACTCCCTGACTGTTGTAGTATTTACCAGTACCTGATCAGATTGCAAGTTTTAACTATAGAGACCATGCCTCAGTGTCTTTGAACTATAACACTTGTGCATGCATGCTAAGTCACTTCAGTTGTGTCCAACTCTTTGCAACCCCATGGACTGTAGATCCCCCAGGCTTCTCTGTCCATGGGATTCTCCAGGCAGGAATACTGTAGTAGGTTGCCATTTCCTTCTCCAGGGGATCTTCCCCACCCAGGGATCAAACCCATGTCTCTTAAGTGTCCTGAATTGGCAGATGAGTTCTTTACCACTGAGCCACCAGAGAACCCAGGTTAGTTTTGCGGTCAGATAAAGAATGGCCCCAGAAATGTCCATATGGCAGTTCCAGAACCCAGCGAATATGCTACCATACATGGCAAAACAAGACTTTGCCAATGTGACCTTGAGATGGGGGATCATTCTGGATTATCCAGTCAATTGGATAATCACAAAGCTCCTCATAAGAGGGATGGAGGAGGATTGGAGTCAGAGGAGATGCAGGGGTGGAAGCAGAAGTCAGAGCAATGTTACTTTTGACTGAAGATGAAGGAGAGTCCAGGAGCCAAGGGCAGTGGCATTCACCAGAAGCTTCCAGAGGCCAGGATTCTCCCTGGGAATGTTCCGAAGCCACACAGCTCTGCCTGCATATTTTAGACACAGAACTCTATGATAATACATTTGTGTTGTTTTAAGCTACTAAGTCTGTGATAGGTCATTTCAGGAGCAATAGCAAACTAGTACAGTGTTTAATATTCATCCATGTTGTATAGGTCATGATGTGAGTTTTCTGTATTTTCTTCTACATTAGCATGACAGTTGTAGAATCATTTTGTAATGTGTTTGTGTAGGGAATCCTAAATGTAACAACCATTAGACTGTGGAGACTTGAAAAAGTAAAAGCAAATGCAAAATTTTCATCTTACAAATTTCAGTCATCAAAGTGGATTAAGAGAGAAAACTGATGAGAAATTCCACATGTTGTGACAGAGCCACTTTCTTCAACTAATGATATACCTTACTCTGGAAGATCATTTGAAGAAAAATTTCTCTGGTTGCAATTATCAGAAAACAAGAATTTTTTTTTATCTGAAATGCCCGCAAATTACCATCCTGAAAATTACCATCCTGAATTTATCTGTAACTGTTTGTGTTGGCGGGGGGGGGGGGGCGGCGCACGTGTGCGCGTGCAGTCAGTCATGTCCAAATCTTGCAACCCCCATGGACTGTAGCCCACCAGGCCCCTCTGTCCATGGGATTCTCCAGGCGAGAATACTGGAGTGGGTTGTCATTTCCTTCTCCAAGAGATCTTCCTGATCCAGGGGTTAGACCCACATCACTTGCGCCTCTCGCATTGACAGGAGGATTTTTTTTTATGACTTTGCCACCTGGTTAGCCCTATCTGTAACTAACTCTGTAATTTAGAGTGTGAAGTTAATGTTTCACTTGCATTAAAAATCTTTTAATGTTTTCCAAGAAGAAAGTCCCTAATCCATTTTGATAGGTGCTGGTAGACCGTGAGGATAAACATGGTGTTGAATGCAAACATTAGCGGAGGGGTCATGATGGTCCCCAAAGCATACCCAGAGGCCTTGCCACTAGCAGGTGGGGGAAACCAACTTGGGGAAGCTCAGGTCTATATGGTCTTAGTCTAGGAACTGAGCCACCCTGAATTTAGTCCTAACCTGAATGACCTGTACTGATGCAAAATTTACAAATACTGTCCATCCTCATTATTTTTGAGTTCTAAATATGCACATGTGCCTACTTGCTGAAAATGATTTATAATTTTTACTTGAGGCACTTTTAATACCACATGGGGGTGGACACGGAGTGGCAGAACTTTGTGTCATGCAACATGTCTGTTCCCAGTTGAGGTCAAAGAAGGGCACACTCTGCCTTCTTGTTTCAGCTCTCCAGCAAGAGGTGACTGGAGGATGGAGACTGGAGGGGGCAAGAGCCTTAGTGCAGGAAACTCTGTCTCTGGGGCCAAATGAATGAGGACTTTGGCACCTGTTTTGGGATGGCTCTGAAACTCCAGTACTTTGGCCACCTCATGTGAAGAGTTGACTCATTGGAAAAGACTCTGATGCTGGGAGGGATTGGGGTCAGGAGGAGAGGGGATGACAGAGAATGAGATGGCTGGATCACTGACTCGATGGACGTGAGTCTGAGTGAACTCCGGGAGTTGGTGATGGACAGGGAGGCCTGGTGTGCTGCCATTCATGGGCAAAGAGTCGGACACGACTGAGCAACTGAACTGAACTGAACTGAACTAAGCAAACCACTGAGCACGTCCAGAGAACCAGGCTCTGATCCAGTGGGCCTATGTACCATACTCTAGAACTGTCACTTGTACAGACAATACTGAACAAAGTAATGGATTCCTTCTACCATGTTGTTTTGGTTTCTGTCTCTATATGAGCAAGATACATTATTTGCCTGTTTGTTTTTAGCCAGTTATGAATATTTATACAGTCTTAACATTTTAGACATATGGACTTAAAAATTTGCAGGATTCATAAAGATGTAATCACTGCATCTCTATGTGATTAGATTAGTGTGACAGTTGTAGAATCACTTTGTAAAATTTTTGAATAGGGAATCCTAAATGTAACAACCAGTAGATCATGGTGGCTTTCCCCAAAGAAGTTGATTTCTTTGCTGCAATAAGAATCTCTAAAGAAAGGCTCCCTCACCTACTATCTACACCATTATCTATTATGAAACAGAGTTTTTGTGTTCAAGGACTCATTGAACAGGATTTATTAGGCTCTGTGCTGAGTGCTGTGGAAGATTCAGATAAGGAAGGTATTCCTCCTTATCAAAACATGTTTCGCCTTATCAAAACACCACAGAGCAGAAATTAACTCTACAGAAAAGAAACTATATAATCCAATATGTACAATATATTCAAGTCTATGTGTTTAGTGTCTAACTTAAAGTGTTCTAAGAGCATTTCAAGTCTGCCCATCAGAATTTTAGGCATTTGAAATGTTCCTTGATTTTCACCCACTTGGTAATTAAAATGACCATAACTCCTCTTGTTTCTATTAATGTGATGAATTCTGAACATTGGTAAAGATGAAGAAACATCACTGGTACCACCAATAACTATAAGAAAATTTGTTCCAAAGTTTCCATACAGATGAGTCAATAAACTCTAGCTTGGTAGGTTAAATGAACCATGTGAAGCTATAAATTCACAACTTTATGCACCTTCTAAGAACATGGTATAAAACATAGATGGACTGCCTCTTTCAGTAAAGTGAGAACTCCCTGATCAATGTCTGCAGTTATACTCTGTATTAAGGCCACTAGAGTCTGTTTGACAAATCACCTCTCCTAAGGGCTAAATGTGTGGCTAAATGATTGGTTCCCCTTTCTGTTCACCTCCTTCCCCCTCATTGGGCATGTGGCTCTCGTCTCCTTTTCCCATTGTGTGCAGAAAATATGGAACAACCTCTGTACTAAGTTTTTTTTCAGACACCTTATTGGCCTGATTGTGGGTGAAAGAGTGATTGATGCCTAGAACGCAAGCTTCCAGGCAGGATTTATATTCTCAATGGAATCACATTTGCAAGACCCCAAGGTCATGCACAGGGAAGCATGGAGTCACTTGTGTTAACTGTGGACAGGTATCTATCCTGGAATTGCTTTGCTAAACACGAAAAACACTCACTGGCTTTAAACAAGAGTTGGCCCAGGACTGGGGCTGGGGAGAGTGTCTGTCCATTGTGATGTCCTTGGCATTCAGCTCTTGGTTGCCGTATTGACCCACACCTATCCCAGGGACCACTTACTGGTCAGGTATCAAAACATTCTGAGCATTCTTGAGACTTCCTCTTTTGAAAATAATTTTTAAATGGAACCTTCGAGGCCTATGGTGGCTCAGACAGTAAAGAATCTACCTGCAGTGCGGGAGACCCAGGTTCTATCCCTAGGTTAGGAAGATGCCCTGGAGAAGGAAATGGCAACCCACTCCAATATTCTTGCCTGGAGAATTCCGTGGACAAGGGAGCCTGGCGAGCCGCAGTCCATGGGGTGGCAAAGAGTTGGATGTGACTGAGCAACTGACACATACACTTTTGAGACCTATAAAAGCCAAGCCTACTAAAGTGAACCTGTATTACACCCACACATAGACACATGCATTAAAAACAATCTGGTCCCTTAAATAGGGCAGTTACTGCTAGGGGTGCTTCTGAAATTGTCCCATATCAGAAAGAGCCTAAAATGTCTAATTATGTCATTTAACTAAACTCTCAGGAATTTAATCCTTTTCAAATAGAGTCTATTGTCTTGAAATTGCACATTTAGTTGAAGGAGCTGAGTCCTTTTACCAGAGTACTTCATGAATGTTGAGAAGTGTCAGATTCAATCATTTATCACCTGGATACTGCATGCTTTGAAGTTGAAGACAAGGGAACGGTGGTAATGACACAGTAAATTACGTTGCCATGGCAGGCGAGCTCCCAACGCCTACTCCAGTTTCAGCCCTGTGGACTTAGGTCTCTATCAGGACCTGGGCAGAGGGCCGTGGCCTTGGCACAAGTGCTAATAAAGTTGTTGGATCTCATGGGATTTTAAAATTTGCTTCTTGGATTTAGGCATCCATAAGAAGCTTTTTGGTACCCTAAGACATCCTTAAATATGGCAGATCTTTAAATATGCAGACGTTTTGTGATTAATTTTAGTCATCCTCACGCCATACATTGAGAAGAGTATTTCTCAACTCTGATGGGATACATACGAAGTTTAGCACTTGTGGAGTCAGTGTGTGTGTGGAAGAGCCACTTTGAATGAGTAATGGATGCCTGGTAAGTGAGATTTGTAAGCTTCGTTAGAAACAAAAAGCACTCCTGGTATAGTCTAATTTTACATGTTACCATGGTCTAGTCATCTATGTTCTCATGAATTTTACCTTAAAAAAAGGATAATTGAAGTAAATTGGTTGTCAGACCATTTGAAGTCAGATAGGATATATCTTCTCAATGTTGAATCAGAGGCTGAGAATGAATGATTAGATAAGACCAGTTGGCAGACGGGAGTATGTTTTATCCTTTCTTCTTTGATATCCTTCTGGAAATAAGGATTTCTTGTGTGTGTTTGTGAGTGTGTGTGTGTTCTTTGCATTTGTAAAGAAGTGGAGATTTAGTATATTTGCTATCTGGTTGAACAAGTTCGTAAAATGACTATGACAAATATGAGTCATCCAGTGAATCTTCTTGTAACTAATAAAATGTCAGTGAAAAAAAAAGCGCCCCTTACAAGAACTGTAATATATGCTCGTCAAAGAGACAGTTGCTGCACCAGTTTGGGAACACTTCATTTTTACTTATCAATAATCTTCAATCTATACTCCCTACCTTTTAAAAATTAAAAAAATATATATGCTGAGTGGACATTTTCTTTAAAGCGGTATTTTTATTTCTTATATTCAATGATTGCATTATAGCTGTCAAATTTTATATATTACAGATGTGCTTTCATTATATAAATATATATGATTATGTATATTAGATATTAAGTAATATTATATATAATTTATTATATTAATGCTATATATACTATATTATATAGTTACATGTTGTTGTTTAGTCGCCAAATCGGGTCTGACACTTTTGTGACCCCAGGGACTGGACCCTGCCAGGCTCCTCTTGTTCACGGGATTTTCCAGGCAAGAATACTGAAGTTGCCATTTCCTTCTCTGAGGGATCTTCTCAACGGAGGGATCAAACCTCAGTTTTCTGCATTGGCAGGCAGATTCTTTACCAGTGAGCCATAATTATATAATTAAGTATATAGTTTTATATAAGTTACATGTTATTATGTATTAATATTATATTAGGGATTTAATAAATCTTATATATTGATATACTCCCTTCTAACTTAAGCAGTATGTTAAAAAACAGACAATATTAAATAATAACTGTTGCTATGTAAAGCTAGGAGCAGAAAATAGTGTCTGTGTTTTGTACAAGTAGAATACCAACATCAGGACACAAACCACCCAATCCTCTTACACGGAGGCAAGCTGATAGCACTACGTGAATGTCAAGGTTTGGAGTATGGGGGTGGAGACCTGGAGGGGGGAGTCTTTTTCGGTCATCATCAGAGAAAGTCACAGTTTGTCACATAGAAAAAAGATAACATTAATTGACTCCACTTTATTCATTTCTGCAAAGGAACACACAAAACCCCATTTCCTCAGGCTATTTTTTAAATGTCAATTTGTTACAAGTCAATCTGATTAACTTGAAAGCATTTTTATAGTTTTGTCTTTGTTTAAAAGCAAATACCAGTCATTAAAGACTCCATCATTTACTGAAGAGATAGTATACTTGTGGATTTAGATTTGGGAGATAAATAATAAAATCGAAAATGAGATGAATTTCAGAAAAGATTCTTCAAGCTAGACTGGCCGAAATAAATCACAGTTTTCAAAATAACATAGCTCTTGGGAGAAAGTTGCTTCCACGCTTCATAACTTAAGGATGTTAGTCTCATAAACTTTCACACATTTGAAGGGAATGGTAAACATCTAGGTGTCATATTCAAAAGTGCTAGGGTAAAATATGAATATCTGTGTGCTGTTCTTAACTTTGTCACCACATACGCTACCTTCGGTGGGACGAGTGGTTCTGTGTCACAGTTATAACTCAGTTTCGACGTATCAAGGTTGCATTATATGTGCACCTCCTCATAGAGTTGTGAACACAACTGAGATTAGGAAAAATAAGATGAGATAATAAATGCAAACCGAGAGAAATAGAAAATATGATGGGCTGCCCTCTATACAGGAAGAAATTGATTTAGTCATGAAAAGTAAGTAAAATAGTGTCAAAAGATACATGAAATTTATCAGAAGCCACAAACAGCTTCCTGAAGAGATGGACCACAGAGGGGGCAGAAGTGAATGAGCCGCAGTGGTGACTGAATCCCCATCAATCCAGGAATGGCCGCCTGGGTCCTCCTTCCTAGAGTCCCCTCTCTGCCTAGGTACCCCTCTCTGTGGTCCCTAGGAACTTGCCTGTCTGGGTTCCTGACTTCTCTGTAATCCCAGGGCTAGTTTTCCTGGCTACCTGTCTCTAATGACGTCACTTCCGTGTTCCATGAACTGGTTTGCAGTCTGGGCTACTCAGTCTGAGGTGTCCGCGTCCCCGCTGAGACCCTGTACTTCCCTGCTCCTCTGCCGGTCACTCCCCACATGCTCGCCTAACTTGTTAACCCAGCATGGACTTTATTCTCAGGCTGTGCACATCCTCAGAGGAGATCATGGAAAATCTGGAACCAGGTCTCCACTCCGCCCGGCTAGTCCTCTCCCTCCACTGCTAGGGCCTCGAGTATCCCCTACTGATTAGAATACTCAGAACATCATGAGATATATCACTGTGATTTCCACCATCCTTATCCAGCTGTATGTCTACCTACAAGCACAAAGTTCCCATTTCCCATCTGACGTGACCCAGGGGCTCTTTCAGAGCTAATCACCTGGTCATTTAAGATAGTGCTTTACAAACTTTATTGTGCTTACTTAAATCTTGCTAAAATGCAGTTTCTGATTCAGTAGATCCTGCGGTGTGGCCTGAGATTCTTAACATCTTATGGCAATGAACTTGTCCCCTGCACTTTGAGTTGCTAAAATCTAGGCAGTGCTAAGTAGCTTCAGTCATGTCAGACTCTGTGTGACTCTATGGACTGTAGCCCAGCAGGGCAGGAATGCTGAAATGGGTTGCTGTTTCCTTCTCCAGGGAGTCTTCCCAACCCAGAGATCAAACCCACATCTGTAACATCTCTTGCATTGGCAGGTGGGTTCTTTACCACTAGTGCCATGTACAAAGCCAAAGTGTGGGCAGAGTTGGTTTGAACTTCTCAAACAGAAAGAGAGCCCCCTGCAGGAGCAGTAAGTACACTTCTTATGGAAAGCTGCCAGCCACTCATTCTATCAGTTGCTTTAATTTAAGGCTGTAAACTGGACCAGAGTCTTCTGCCGAGTCTTGGGTTAGAGCAACACTGCCTGTTGTTCTGTTAAGAAAAAGATTGTCCCTCTCTGCCTGGACAAACTGGCTTGACTCCCTGAATCTCATCACTGTGGGTTTGGGCCCAAGTGGGGCTGAACATCTGGCCAAGCAGAACTGGCTTATCTGTGAGGCACAGTGTCAAGGCTGTATCTTAGCTACAGGACACCTATGAGGACACCCAGGTGTGCAGCTTCAGCCTCTGTATCTCAGATGTCCCCTTACAGACTTAAACCATTTCATCATTTATGGTAAATATTGCCATGATGTTGCTAAGCCCTCTGGCATTTAGAGGGTCTGCCTTCCATGCTTATCCTAAGTCCACTGGAATGAACCCATCATGAAGTTTTTGTTGACAACCCTAGTCGTACAACATCTCAAAGAAAGGGAACTGCTGAAGATTAAGGAAGGCTTTAAGGATGTTCTATATCCGAACTTCAGACAATAAAGCTTCACTGCAGATTGCTAGAAGGTGACGGGTGGCACATTTCAAACCAAGGTGGAAGAGCTGTTCTTCTGAACAAAGACTTCACAAGCTTGTTGTTAGCTTAAGAGCAAGAGTTGAAAACAGCCTCTCAAAAGCCCAGCTGTAGCCCAATCAAAGAACAATCTTCAAACTGGCAATATGGAAATAACTACTGAGTGGTTATGCATCCTGACAGCCAGGCTCATACATAATGGTAAACAGGAAAAGCATCATCTTCAAATAGAGGAGATACATTAACATATCAAATATGCCCCGTGGATAATCAAATATGCTGTATATTAAATGTATGTCTGGCAGGAAGAAGGTCAAGTTCAGAGACTGTTTACACTAACTGTGAAGATGTCTATAGTTGATAGAGTTTTGGCATCATGAAACTATTGACACCCCCGCCCCAGGATCTCTATTACTATATTAATGCTGGCTGTTATTTGTGTCTTCAAGCAATGATGTCACTTTCATATGAATAATTCACAGTCCATTTTGTCCTGGCAGTTGATTTGTTAGCACTTTACTCATATGAGCAATGCGGATATTTCCTTGGAAATAATGGTTTCTACACAAAGAACTATAAATTAAATTTTTGAGTTGAAAAAATATAGTACATAAGACTCACTGGTATATTTAGAGAATTACAACAAGGAATTTATTGAGTACTTGGTAAGGGAACAACTTTGTCTTAGGATAAATCTCATTTACTCTCGGAGAAGGCAATGGCACCCCACTCTAGTATAGTACTCTTGCCTGGAAAATCCCACGGATGGAGGAGCCTGGTGGGCTGCAGTCCATGGGGTTGCTGGGAGTCAGACACGACTGGGCGACTTCACTTTCACTTTTCACTTTCATGCATTGGAGAAGGAAATGGCAACCCACTCCAGTATTCTTGCCTGGAGAATCCCAGGGACGGGGGAGTCTGGTGGACTGCCGTCTATGGGGTCGCACAGAGTTGGACATGACTGAAGCGACTTAGCAGCAGCAGCAGCATTTACTCTAGGGTATATCCCTGTGCTCAAGGACAGTAGACACACCTGCATAGTCAGTCAGTCAGTTCAGTTGCTCAGTCATGTCCGACTCTTTGTGATCCCATGAATCGCAGCATGCCAGGCCTCCCTGTCCATCACCAACTCCCGGAGTTCACTCAGACTCACGTCCATCGAGTCCGTGATGCCATCCAGCCATCCCATCCCCTGTTGTCCCCTTCTCCTCCTGCCCCCAATCCCTCCCAGCATCAAAGTCTTTTCCAATGAGTCAGCTCTTCGCATGAGGTGGCCAAAGTACTGGAGTTTCAGCTTTAGCATCATTCCTTTCAAAGAAATCCCAAGGCTGACCTCCTTCAGAATGGACTGGTTGGATCTCCTTGGAGTCCAAGGGACTCTCAAGAGTCTTCTCCAACACCACAGTTCAAAAGCATCAATTCTTAGGTGCTCAGTTACCAAATAAGTTGAAACATGAGGTATTAAAAATAGAGCTATTGATAGGAAAGGTAGACTGAACTTGTGCCCTGAAGGGTGAATGAAAGGTTAGGTTGTTTTTGTCATTCATTTGCGAAGTCATGTCTGACTCCTCCCCCTCCACTATCTGCCAGAGTTTGCTCAAACTCATATCCTTTGAGTCAGTGATGCCATCCAACCATCTCATCCTCTGTCATAGCTTTCTCCTGCCCTCAATCTTTCCCAGCAACAGTATCTTTTCTAATAAGTCAACTCTCACATCAGGTGGCCAAGGTATTGGAGCTTCAGCTTCCGAGTCAATCCTTCCAAGGAGTATTCAAGGTTGATTTCCTTTAGGATTGACTGGTTTGATCTTTCTGTCCAAGATACTCTTGAAGAGTCCTTCTCGAGCACCACAGTTCAAAAGCATCAATTCTTTGGTGCTCAACTTTCTTAATGGTCCAACCCTCACATCCATACATGACCACTAGGAAATCCATAGCTTTGACTATACAGACCTTTTCGGCAAAGTGATGTTTCTGCTTTTTAATGCTCTGTCTAGATTTGTCATATCTTTTCTTCCAAGGAGCAAGTTAGGTAGAAAGGAGACATAATTTCAGGAAAGAAAAGACCAGGATCCAATTAGGAAAAGAGAAACTATGATGGTGTTGCAGGCTCTAGAAGAGCAGGGACACCCAGCAGTGGATAGTGGGGCTCCGAGATGCTCGAGAGCAGAAGGGCACTGCCACCATCAGCACTAGGGGGACAGTAATGTTGCTGGAGCCCAGAAGCCAGGACCAGTTGGCAGAGGCCAAGCAGCAGAAGCTGGGACTGTGGAGGGCAATGGTGAAGAAGAGAATGGCCCTGTGGAGCTGGCATGGGAACTTGCAGGGCAGTGGGGATGGACAGCGGCTCAGAGTCTGGGTGCCCCCCTCTTTTGTTCTATAAACTTTCATCAATACCTACCATTGGCCCAGCCTAGCAAGGAGTACAAGAAAACCTGGTGAATTTTGTTTCAGGTAATAGAGAATAAGGGCTTCTAAGGTGCGTGGCAAGTTGCTTCAGTTGTGTCCAACTCTTTGCGACCCTATGGACTGAATAGCCCTCCAGGCTCCTCTGTCCATGGGGATTCTCCAGGCAAGAATACTGGAGTGGATTGCCATGCTCTCCTCCAGCGGATAGTCCCAACCCAGTGATCAAACCCAAGTTTCTGTGGTTCAGTCCCTGGGCTGGGAGGATTCCCGTGAAGAAGGAAATGGCAACCCACTCCGTATTCTTGCCTGGACAATCCCATGGACAGAGAAGACTGGCAGGCTACAGTCCATGGGGCTGCAAAGACTTGGACACTACTCAGCGACTAATCAACAGCAGGGAGCACAGCTGGATAAGGGTGGGGAATGACTCCCAGAACAAGCAGGAGGAGCCAGCAAATGCAAGGATTTCAGAAAACCAGGGTTGTTTGGGAAATTACAAGAAATGTCGTTTACCTCTGACACAGATAAGTGAGGACATATTCAAACTTCTTTTCTTCACAGTTACTGGAGGAGTAGGAATGAATCTTCATTAAACAAATGCATGAATGAAAGAATGAATGAAATCAGATAAATGTGGAATCAGGTATTGGAACCACTTCTTGAAAGGTGCTGAATAACAGGCTAAGGAGTTTCATGTTTACCTGGTAGGCAATAGGCTGTTTAAGACCTTTATGCTTGGAAACATGATCAAAATTGTATCTTCCCTATTGGACAAATGTGGGAATAGGCTTATTATATTAACCCAGTCAGAACTCAATGCTTAATTTGTGGGTCTCAGAGAAAAATAAAAATGTAAGACCCCTTGTTCAAACATTATTAAGACTTTTTAATAAAGCTTTAAAGACTGAGCAAAGAAGAGAAGCTACAGGCAAAGGAGAAAAGGAAAGATATACCAATTTGAATGCAGAGTTCCAAAAAATAGCAAGGAGAGATAAGAAAACCTTCCTCAGTGATCAGTGTAAAGAAATACAGGAAAACAATAGAATGTGAAAGACTACAGATCTCCTTAAGAAAATTAGAGATACCAAGGGAATACTTCATGCAAAGATGAGCACGATAAAGGACAGAAATTGTATGGACCTAACAGAAGCAGAAGATATTAAGAAGAGGTGGCAAGAATACACAAAAGAACTGTACAAAAAAAGATCTCCATGACCCAGGTAACCACAATGTTGTGATCACTCACGTAGAGCCACACATTCTGGAATGCGAAGTCAAGTGGGCCTTAGGAAGCATTACTACGAACAAAGCTAGTGGAGTGATGGAATTCCAGTTGAGCTATTTCAAATCCTAAAAAATGATGCGGTGAAACTGCTGCACCAAATATGCCAGCAATTTTGGAAAACTCAGCAGTGGCTACAGGACTGGAAAAGATCAGTTTTCATTCAAATCCCAAAGAAAGGCAATGCCAAAGAATGTTCAAACTATCGCACAGTTGCACTCATCTCACACGCCAGCAAAGTAATGCTCAAAATTCTCCAAGCCAGGCTTCAACAGTACATGAACTGTGAAATTCCAGATGTTCAAACTGGATTTACAAAAGGCAGAGGAACCAGAGATCAAATTGCCAATATCCATTGGATCATCGCAAAAGCAAGAGTTCCAGAAAAATATCTTCTTTTGCTTTATTGACTACACTAAAGCCTTTGACTGTGTGGATCACAACAAACTATGGGAAATTCTTCAAGAGATGGGAATACGAGACTACCTGACCTGCCTCCTGAGAAATCTGTATGCAGGTTGAGAAGCAACAGCTAGAACTGGACCTGGAACAACAGACTGGTTCCCTGGAATCAAGATTGCTAGGAGAAATGTCAATAACCTCAGATATGCAGATGACAGAAAGCAAAGAAGAACTAAAGAGCCACTTGATGAAAATGAAAGTGGAAAGTGAAAAAGTTGGCTTAAAACCCAACATTCAGAAAACTAAGATCATGGTCCCGTCACTTCATGGCAAGTAGATGGGGAAACAATGGAAACAGTGAGAGACTATTTTTTTGTGCTCCAAAATAACTGCAAATGGTGAATGCAGCCATGAAATTAAAAGACACTCACTCCTTGGAAGAAAAGTTATGACCAACCTAGACAGCATATTAAAAAGCGGAGACATTACTTTTCCAACAAAGGTCCGTCTAGTCAAAACTATGGTTTTTCCAGTGGTCATGTATGGATGTGAGAGTTGGACTATAAAGAAAGCTGAGTGCTGAAGAATTGATGCTTTTGAACTGTGGTGATGGAGAAGACTCCTCAGAGTCCCTTGGACTTCAGGGAGATCCAACCAGTCCATCCTAAAGGAAATCAGTCCTGAATGTTCATTGGAAGGACTGATGCTGAAGCTGAAACTCCAGTACTTTGGCTGCCTGATGGGAAGAACTGGCTCATTGGAAAAGACCCTGATGCTGGGAAAGATTGAAGATGGGAGGAGAAGGGGACGACAGAGGATGAGATGTCTGGATGGCATCACTGACAAAACGGACATGAATTTGAGTAAACTCTGGAAGTTGGTGATGGACAAGGAGGCCTGGCGTGCTGCAGTCCATGGGGTCACAAAGAGTCAGACACGACTGAGCAACTGAACTGAACTGAAGGATTTAAGACAGCAACAGCAGAGGTTAGGTATGAAGTCCTTAAAGCAGATGTGAGCCCATTGCTTCTGAGAAATAAATTTACTGGGACCTGTGTTAATTGTCGAACTTTGGGCAGATGGTAGCTATAAGAGAGTTCTAAATATAATTTAAGACAACTATCATTATTTGATTTATTCTCTAGCAGACATTAGCTTTTCCGTTATTAACTCTTTATGTGCCAAGATAGGCAGAGAGTGCTGAGACAAGAAGTTTCTTCCCATGAAATAACTGATTTTAAAATCACTAACATGAAGGAAATGGCAACCTACTTCAGTATTCTTGCCTAGAGAATCCCAGGGACGGGGGAGTCTGGTGGGCTGCCGTCTATGGGGTCGCACAGAGTCGGACACGACTGAAGCGACTTAGCAGCAGCAGCAGCAGCAACAACATGTCAAAGGCACTGGCCTTTAAGTGCCAGGCTGTGTTCTCCTGATTTATTTACCTCATCATTCTTGAAATAATTTTTTTTGAACTTCTTCCTGGACTGAAATAGGAACTGCGCTATTTGGCTTACTGATATTCAAGGTAGATCAGTGTTCATTTTGTTGCAATTCATGTCTGGTGGTTCTCTGGTCAATAGGGTAGTCCCCCAAAAGGGTTTTATGTATCTGCTTAATCTTCATTTTCCTGTCTTACTTCTGTTTTTCGTTGTAACAGTCTAAGGCAGGCTTATCAAAAAATCACAGTGAATTAGTATAGCTGGAATTTAGAAATTAGTCTCACTGCCTATAACTTCTAGGATATCAACAGATGATCTAGAGTACATTCACTCACTTATAGCAGACTCATTATTGTCCTGCTATCTGTTTAAGAGTTGACATCTATAATCCATCGTGAGTTCATGCTCAGTGCAGTATGTTGATTTTGTGTTTAATATGAGTGTGGGAATAAGATTGGCTTTGGGGGGAAAATTTATATCTTTCTGGTTTTTAAATTTTTTAATTGAAGTATAGTAAATTTACAATGTTTTGTTAGTTTCAAGTATGAAAATGAATAGTTTCACATATTTCAAGTGTGAAAGTGAAAGTTGCTCAGTCATGTCCGACTCTTTGCCACCCCATCATCTGTACAGTCCCTGGAATTCTCCAGGGCAGAATACTGGAGGGCATAGCCATTCCCTTCTCCAGGGGATTGAACCCAGGGCTACCCACATTGCAGGTGGATACTGTCTGAGCCACCAGGGAAGCCCTATTTCAAATATAGCAATGTGATTTAGTTATACAAGTACATATACACACATATGTATATATACATGTATGTATTCTTTTTCAGATTATTTTCCATTATAGGTTATTACAAAACATTGAGTAGAGTTCTCTGTATTACACAGTTGGTCCTTGTTATTTATTTCTTTTATACATAATAGTGTATACCTAGGGCTTCCCTGGTGGTTTTGTCAGTAAAGAATCTGCCTGCAATGTAGAAGACCCTGGTTTGATCCCTGGGGTTGGGAAGAACCTCTAGAGAAGGGAATGGCAGCCCACTTCATTATTCTTGCCTGGAGAATCCCATGACAGAGGAGCCTGGCGGGCTATACAATCCATGGGGTCAGAAAGAGCTGGACACAACTGAATGACTAACGCTTGCACTTTCTTCAGTGCGTATCTGTTAATCCTGAATTCCTAATCTTTCATTCTGATTCTTTAAAAGTTACATATTTTCTTATTTTTCCATGTGAAGGGCTTATAAAAAAAATTCTTAGAAGTGCTTGCACTTGTCTCACAAACAAACTGAGCCAGAGAAGTGGAGACAAGACTGCTCTACGTGGCATAACTGCTTCTTTGAGCTATGATGATATCTTAGGGGACTGCAAGATATATTAGAGAGTTTAGGGACTATGGGGACATGGCACTAATTTACATACAGTATTCATTTGTGAATCTAAAAGGAGCAGAAAATCTTGAAGCTTTTCAACAATTTGGAGTGTGACTGGCATAACTTTGTTCAGTGGTCAGAAACTACTTTTCAGTTCACTTCAGTTGCTCAGTCATGTCCGACTCTTTGTGACCCCATGAATCACAGCATGCCAGGCCTCCCTGTCCATCACCATCTCTCGGAGCTCACTCAGACTCACGTCCATCGAGTCCATGATGCCATCCAGCCATCTCATCCTCTGTCGTCCCCTTCTCCTCCTGTCCCCAATCCCTCCTACCATCAGGGTCTTTTCCAGTGACTCAGCTCTTCACATGAGGTGTCCAAAGTACTGGAGCTTCAGCTTTAGCATCATTCCTTCCAAAGAACACCCAGGACTGATCTCCTTCAGAATGGACTGGTTGGATCTCCTTGCAGTCCAAGGGACTCTCAAGAGTTTTCTCCAACACCACAGTTCGAAAGCATCAATTCTTCGGCACTCAGCCTTCTTCACAGTCCAACTCTCACATCCATACATGACCACAGGAAAAACCATAGCCTTGACTATATGGACCTTAGTCGGGAAAGTAATGTCTCTGCTTTTGAGTATACTATCTAGGTTGGTCATAACTTTTCTTCCAAGGAGTAAGCGTCTTTTAATTTCATGGCTGCAGTCAC
Organism: Ovis aries; assembly: GCF_016772045.2. Classification (NCBI taxonomy): domain Eukaryota; kingdom Metazoa; phylum Chordata; class Mammalia; order Artiodactyla; family Bovidae; genus Ovis; species Ovis aries. The sequence goes on from NC_056076.1 coordinate 30,164,317, forward strand.
CATCTGCAGTGATTTTGGAGCCCCAAAAAATAAAGTCTGACACTGTTTCTACTGTTTCCCATCTATTTCCCATGAAGTGATGGGACCAGATGCCATGATCTTCGTTTTCTGAATGTTGAGCTTTAAGCCAACTTTTTCACTCTCTTCTTTCACTTTCATCAAGAGGCTTTTTAGCTCCTCTTCACTTTCTGCCGTAAGGGTGGTGTCATCTCCACATCTGAGGTTATTGATATTTCTCCCGGCAATCTTGATTCCAGCTTGTGTTTCTTCCAGCCCAGCATTTCTCATGATGTACTCTGCATATAAGTTAGATAAGCAGGGTGACAACATACAGCCTTGACGTACTCCTTTTCCTATTTGGAACCAGTCTGTTGTTCCATGTCCAGTTCTAACTGTTGCTTCCTGACCTGCATACAGATTTCTCAAGAGGCAGGTGGGCTGCATCCATGGGGTCACGAAGAGTCGAACAGGACCGAGCAACTTCACTTTACTTTTCACTTTCATGCATTGGAGAAGGAAATGGCAACCCACTCCAGTGTTCTTGCCTGGGAAATCCCAGGGATAGGGGAGCCTGGTAGGCTGCCGTCTATGGGGTCGCACAGAGTCAGACACGACTGAAGCGACTTAGCAGCAGCAGCAGCAAGCTCACTATAGTACTCCTTTTTAAATTCTAATTTTGTAAAGCAGTGTTCAGGACCTATAGAAAAATGGAGATGGGTACACAACTAGAAATACTGACTTTCTCATAAAAACGATAAATTGAAAGGAAATATTTTGGGTACTATCCCTGCTTTGAAATTAATAAAATTGAGTTAGTATCAATAGTTGAATTCCTTGACCCTGTTGTAAGAAGACTTTTTATATTTTTTTTGGTTTTCTTTCTCCCTTCTATTTTAGATTTCTAAAGAGGAGGAAAATGTCAGATAGTAGTGTGTTGTTAGTGCCACAAAATATTATTGAAGTATAACTACCAAACCAAAAAGCATCGCCCTATAAATTTAATGCAGTGTCAGTTTTGATCTAGGTATTTTGCTCTCCAAAGAGATGCTTAATCTCCTAAACAAAATTGAACTGAATAGATTTCAAAAAAAAAAAAAGGTCTGTAGTGGTAACATGTCAGTACAATTTGCCAACCAAATAACCAATAAGGGACATTCCCATAGGTGAGTATATGAATTTGAAACTTTGGTTGAAGTAGGAAAATATTGATCGGGTGGTACAGTGATAAATGGTACTTACCTTCAAGAGGCAATTAGAAAGTTGGATCATACTACTTGAATTTAATGTTTTGAACATAGAAAATTTAGTCTTAACAATAACAACAAAAAATCAGAAGCATCCAGTGGGAATTTGCTGTGTGACTCAGGAAGCTCATACCAGTGTTCTCTGATAATCTAGAGGGGTGGGATGGAGTGGGAGGCAGGAGGGAGGTTCTAGAGGGAGGGGACATATGTATACCTATGGCTGATTCCGGGTGTTGTATGGCAGGAACCAACACAATTATTAAAGCAATTATCCTACAATTAAAAATGGATTAAAAAATAAGAGACTTCAAGACCAAAAGAGCTCATACACATGAAAGAGAAACCACTACAAAAATGTGAGGTGTTATTGGAAATAATCATTAGTAAAATTTGAAGATATTTACTGAACATGCTGATTTCCTGGAAGTCATGATATTTGCAAAGTATAATGAGACTTATTTAATCTTTTCTAAATTTATTTTTTAATTGTAGGAAATTTGCTTTACGATATCATGTGGTTTCTGCCAGACAGCAATGAGAACCAGCCATAACTATGTATATATCCCCTTCCTTTTGACCTTCCCTCTTCTCCCCTCATCCCACCCCTCTAGGTCATCACAGAGCACCAAGCTTGGCTCCCTGTGTTATATAGCAACTTATAGCTACCTTAATCTTTTTAGAGACTACTCTATTTATCTTTTTAATAACTAAATAAATATACATATGAAATTCAAATAATTTAGAATATATAATGAGACATCATTAATGAAGAAAGACAACTAGATTTACATGAAATTGTGCGAAATACCACCAACTATTTAAGCTGCTGCTGCTAAGTCGCTTCAGTCGTGTCCAACTCTTTGCGACCCTGTGGACAGCAGCCCACAAGGCTTCTCTGTCCACAGGGTTCTCCAGGCAAGAAAACTGGAGTGGGTTGCCATTTCCTTCTCCAGAACTATTTAAGGCACTTCATTAAATAATAAATATAGGAAGTATGTGAATAGTTTAGGCATTTTGGGGATAGTGGGATCCTGCCAGGTTTACTGGAATCATATTGATTTTTATTTTACCGTGGCTTGAAAGTTGTGACTTTAGATTTAGCATTTATTGAGAATATAATAGTCAGCATTTCTTTTCATTTTATAATAGTCCTCAGAGTTTAGTATTATTGCTTCTGTCTTGAACATGAGAAGATAGAAATATATAGGGGAGAGCAATCAACCCAGATCCTGTAACTTTTAAGTGGGAGAATGAGGATCCAAATGCGAGTCCTCCCCTTACTTTAATAATCAAAACATGCAAATCAGTAGGAGCATTTTAAAAATTTTATTAACGTATCATTGATTTACAGTGTCGTGTTAGTTTCTGCTATTCTTTTTCATTTTCTTTTCCATTATGGTTTATCCCAGGCTATTGAATATACACCCTGTGTTAAATACAGCAGAACCTTGTTGTTATCCATCCTGCATATGAGAGCCTTTTTTTCTTATAGTTTTTAACCTTTTTATTTCCTTGCCCAGATTCAAAATTCTTCTACTCTTCTTTTTAAAATTTTTTAATTAGAATATAATTGCTTTACAGTGTTATGTTAGTTTCTTCAGTACAACTATGTGAATCAGCTATATGTATACATATATTCCCTTCCTCTGGGACCTCCCTCCCACTTACCCCTGTAGGTCATCACAGAGCACAGAGCTAAGTTTCCTGCATTATACAGCAGCTTCCTATAGCTATCTATTTTAAATATGGTACTGGTGGCTCAGATGGTAAAGAATCTGCCTGCAATATAGGAGATCCAGGTTTGATCCTTGGGTTGGGAAAATCCTTTGGAGAAGGGAATGGCATCCCACTCTAGTATTCGTGCCTGGAGAATCCCATGGACAGAGAAGCCTGGCGGGCTACAGTCCATGGGGTCACAAAGAGTTGGACAGGACTGAGTGACCAACACAGCAATAATAACACATGTCAGTGCTACTCTAAGTTGACCATTCTTGTGATAACCAAGTAAGCAGACTCTTTCCCTGCTCCTGCAAAGTCCAGCGTCCTCTGTCCACCCCAGGGGGCTTATCATTTCTTCTGCCCATCAGCTATTCCATTCTGTTCTTGGCCTCATAGTCCATGTTGTATCTCCGAGAACCACACACACGCAGTGTATCAGCCCAAAACCATTTGCCATTCTCACGCCATACCATCATGCCTAATTAACTTTCATTGATTTCAGTGGTTCAGAGAATGAGATTCAGCATGCCACAAAATTGGAAACAACTTACACTGAAAGTAGTCATTGCGGTTCTACGTGTTTTGTTGGCCTTTTCCTAAAAGGGAATTTCTTATTGCTTGTATCTTTCCTTAGGTTCCAACTGATCACTGTATTCATATATAAACCTGAACCTGCCCCCTCCCTTTTTAGACCATTTTCCCTTGTACTTTCTTCAGAGTTACTTAACCTCTCAAAAATAATAAGTGAATAGCTCCACAGTTCCTCTTATTTCATTATACAGAAAAATCCACCCTTCCTTTTCTGCATGCTTTCAACTAAACTATCCCAGAAATCTCACTTTCATAACCAAAATGGGTTTTTAAGGCAGCAGGGAATTTTCCTAAAGAACCAGTTTCCCTAGCGATGGCATTCTGCCACTCCCCTGGAAGACAAAAAGTGGCTTCCATTTGTTTTGTTTTTAATAGCAAACCCTATTTTGTTATCTAAGTATTTTCAGAGCATGTTTGTTTTCACACAATGGTTATGAAAGATGCAAGATGATAAAAATAAGGTCTAAAATTCTTGTTTTTCCAGAATTGGGGAAAAATAACCCCAAAGACCTTTGTATTCCTTTGAAAGCAGACCAGAGTCAGACCAAATGTAGCTGATTGTGGAGTATACCTCACCAGCAAACCTTTTCAATTTCCATGTCTTTTTTTATTTTGTTTTTAATTGGAGGATAATTACTTTACAATATTGTGATGGTTTCTGCCATATATCAACATGAATCAGCCATGTCTTTTTAATTCAATCCCATGGAATTATTCACCCTTAAGGTTGAAATAGTAAGATGTTTATTGAAGAGTTTTCTGTCCCTTCAATGCAGGAAGAAAAGCTCCAGTGGTGGGTCCTGTCTCTCCCCTCGGGTGGATACGTTACAGCCTTTATTTGTGTTCACTAAACATCTTGCCAGGGGACACATACCCCGTGTGTCCTGCTAAGGAGGTGGTGTGCAAACGCTTGAAATGCTTGAGATGACAAATAGCCCAGAAGCTCTGGCCTCTTCTTCTCCTGCCCTATGCCGCTGGCGGTCTATTTCAAATTGTGTGTGCATTGTCGGGTGAACATGTACCCGTGAGTGCCAGCCTCACCCCGAGCAGTGTCCTCTTGAATACGGGATTAAGCGAAAGTCTCTGGGGACCAGCCAGAGAATGAAAATGTGCCTCATCACCAGAGGCATGATCAGCTGAACACCAGAAACCTCTACATTCCATGCTTCTTTGAAATGTTTATGATGTCATATGCAATTCTGTCAAATACTTCTGAAATGGCAAGAAAATAAAAATATGCACCAACCGTATTTCTTTAGATGAATAGTTCATCAAGCCATGGGGGCATCATTTGGACACTCAGGTTTTGAACTGTCTTGAGTTGAAGCTATCCTGGTCATTTGGTTTAAAGCCCAAATGGTACTTTCCATCACAAAAATGTCACCACTTGGAATCTCAGGAATAAGATTTGTGCAGCTGTGTTAATAATCCTGGTGGCATCCGGATGGGTAGATATTGTTGGAAGCCATCCAGACACAGCAACCTGGCTTAACGATGGCAGAACTCACAACCTGATTTTTTTCTTTATTTTAAGGCGTGGCTGTTACAGCTGTGTGATCTGGATTTTGTAACATTTTGTCCACCTTTTGAAATGAAAGAGTGTTTTCTGTTTCTGTGTTATCACTTTTTCAGGATTTCCTACCAGTTTCTCAGGAACTCATGTTACCCTGCCTATTAACACTCAGATGTGATTTTTTTCTCCAAAATATTTGTCAATGTCACACGGTGTAAAAAAAGTTATCAATGTTTTCTGTAGATGTTCAGTATTCTGGGAGAAATCTCTTAGGCATTCCTGAGAGTATAAGTGGGTCGTATTGTTGTTTTTGTGTTAGTCACTCAGTAGTGTCCAGCTCTTTGAAACCCAATGGACTGTAGCCCCCAGGCTCCTCTGTCCATGGACTTTCCCAGGCAAGAATACTGGAGTGTGCCATTTCCTCTTTCATGAGATCTTCCTGACCCAGGGATCAAACCCAGGCCTCCTGCATTGCAGGTGGATTCTTTACCGCTGAGCCACCAGGGAAGCCCATGAGTGGGATTGTACACATATGGAAATGACGTCTCCTTTTCCAGAACAACCCCAGGAAAGGTGAAAGCAACACTAGAAAGGTCCATAACCCCGCTGGCCTCCCCTCCACTGCCCTCACCCAGATTTAAATATGGTTGGTTCAACTGGAAGGAAAAAAAACTAAAATTCACCCCCTAAAATGCAAATCACCTTGCAACTTTTTTTCAGAAATCTGTAACAGATAGTGAATTGGGGAATTTAAAATCAAAGTGACAGATTGGGGCTATGTAAGCAACCAGTTCAGATAATGTTATGGAAAATAAAACTTAACATATTTTGCACAACAAAGGAAAAAAAATAGAACTGACCCATTTCCAAAACATCTTCAGAGAACATTTTATACAAATGACAGTGGATCGTCTCTAGTTTATAAGACCGTGTGAGAAGAAAAAGCCTACCGTGTTCCACTTTATTTACTTTATACCAGCATAGTGTTTATTAAGAGTGTTTTCAGTTCAGTTCAGTTCAGTTGCTCAGTCGAGTCTGACTCTTTGCAACCCCATGAATCGCAGCACGCCAGGCCTCCCTGTCCATCACCATCTCCCGGAGTTCACTCAGACTCATGTCCATTGAGTCAGTGATGCCATCCAGCCATCTCATCCTCTGTTGTCCCCTTCTCCTCCTGCCCTCAATCCCTCAGTGTTTTTGATACACAGATAAATTTAACAATGATTCATTTATAAAGAAGTGGATTGAATTTCATTTTTGTATTTTACCCACCTAGAGTAAGCTTTGCTAAGAATTTTTGGGGTAGGAAATTGAAGACTTTACAAATAAAAAGGCTAATTTAAACTAATCTCTATCTTTCAGTTTTGTACAGAAAAATCTGAGGAATCACATGTGGTAAACAGTGTGATCTTAAGTCCTAGATTTGAATCCAGAATCTAACCCTTACTGGGTAAACTTAGGCAAATTCACCATTCTGAGCCTTTGCTATTTCCTCATTTATAAGCTATGGATAAAGTACCTTCCCCTTCCTTCCCTTGGACTGTTGTGAGAATTCAGTGAGGCTGTGTTTACAGGCTCACCATTTCTGTGTGGGCTTCCCAAGTGGCGTTAGTAGTATAAGAACCCGCCTGCCAGTGCAGGAGACACAAGAAATATGGGTTTGATCCTTGGGTCCAGAAGATCCCCTGAAGGAGGGCATGGCAACCCACTCCAGGATTCTTGCCTGGAGAATCCCATGGACAGAGGAACTTGGTGGGCTACAGTCCATAGGGTCGCAAAGAGTCAGACAGGACTGAATGACTTAGCACAGCACATTTCGGTGCATTCTTACAGAACTACACTCGGGGTTTGTGTCGTGACAGGCCTGCCCTGTAATTGCTGCATCTGGGGCAGGAGAGCCAGTGGAAGCCCCATTTTCTTAAGCCTCCATTACAGCCACTCCAGCATAGTAAAGGGCTTCACTCATATGCATTGGGACCGGTCTACACACATAATTGCCAAACCCCAAGCATCCTTCGAACACCCCCCTACAAGCCTGGTACCAATGGTGCAGTCTGGCCTCCCCAACCCCCACCTTCTAGAGTTCTAATCTGAGCAGAAAGCCCATACAGACCCTGTAGGGCCTCAGAGATGTTTGACCAGGAAATTCTGGCATCCCAGGTGCTCAGCGCATGATCCAAGTAAGCAATGGAATCTGTGGGCAAACATTTTGGTCCTTTCTTTCCTGTGTGAGGTGACCTGTGCGGAAAAGTATAAGACCAGACCCTTTAAAGTATAGTCCCAGTGAGGGAGCAGCCTTACCCCAAATTCCTGGAACTGGCTTAAAATGCTCTTACCTTTCCTTCAGGTTTTGATTTTAGTTCATTTAGCATAGGCTTTGTAGCTAAGTGAGTTGCCTGGTGGCTCAGATAGTAAAAAATCCACCTGCAATGCAGGAGACCAGGATTTGATCCCTGGGTCAGGAAGATCCTCTGGAGAAGAGAATGGCTACCCACTCAAGTATTCTTGCCTGGAAAATTCCATGGACAGCAGAGCCTGGTGGGCTACAGTCCATAGAGTCACGAAGAGTTGCCACAACTGAGTGGCTAACAATATTCATTATGTAGCTAAATAATTATTTTGCCTCCCTAGTTTATTTAGCATCGGATACCATTATTCTGTGCTTGACCTGCATACAATATAGGATGCTTTCAGCTGCAAGGACCTAAAAAATGTCATTTAAACGCAAAAAGATTCAGTTCAGTCGCTCCGTCGTGTCCAACTCTTTGCGACCCCATGAACTGCAGCACGCCAGGCCTCCCTGTCCATCACCAACTCCCAGAGTTCACTCAGACTCACGTCCATCGAGTCTGTGATGCCATCCAGCCATCTCATCCTCTGTCATGCCCTTCTCCTCCTGCCCCCAAGAGTCTTTTCCAATGAGTCAACTCTTCGCATGAGGTGGCCAAAGTACTGGAGTTTCAACTTCAGCATCATTCCCTCCAAAGAAATCCCAGGGCTAATTTCCTTCAGAATGGACTGGTTGGATCTCCTTGCAGTCCAAGGGACTCTCAAGAGTCTTCTCCAACACCACAGTTCAAAAGCATCAATTCTTCGGTGCTCAGCTTTCTTCACAGTCCAACTCTCACATTCATACATGACCACTGGAAAACCATAGCCTTGACTAGACAAACCTTTGTTGGCAAAGTAATGTCTCTGCTTTTCATAACCCATAAAAAGAAGTCTCGGGCTGGGGTGGTTCTGTGGTACATGAGTTCAGAGCCTTTGAGGCACCTTCCTGGGATCTGTTCCCTTCAGTCATCTTGCAGTGGGTGGTGTTATCCTCCTGTCCCAAGCATCATTCCCAGATGCAGCAACATCCACTGAAAGAAAATGTGGTATTTTCCCCTACCTGTCATTTTTTATTGGCATGGGAAACCTTGCCTTGAAATTCTTCAAAAGAATTCATCTGACATGTCATTGGCCAGAAATGTCAAATGACCACCTAAAGCAAGGGGAATGGGACCACGATGATTACTTTATGTCAGTCATGTTTCATCCGTGTCATCCATGTGATTAGAGTGCTGAGTACCAGCATGGAACAAGAGGGGCATGACTGGAGGGCAGGCACTCAGCTGTGCCTGCTGTAGTAAACAAGCTAGAAGTTACTCCCCTCCCCAGAAGTGCCAGACTCTTGAGTCCTGTGCAAATCTAAGCTTGCAGTGGCTGAAGCTGGTGAGAAGACTCTTCTCAATGCTCCCACTCCTTTCCAGTGTTTACCTGTGCCCTTCTCCAGGAAGGCTCCTCTTCCTGACTTTCTGGGTGCCTGCGTGCTAAGTTGCTTCAGTTGTGTCCTACTCTGTGTGACCGTGTGGATTGTAGCCTGCCAGGCTCCGCTGTCCATGGAATTCTCCAGGCAAGAATACTGAAGTGGGTTGCTATGCCCTCCTCCAGGAAATCTTCCCGACCCAGGGATCAAACCCAGGTCTCTTGCTTCTCCTGCATTGGCAGGCAGGTTCTTTACCACTAGTGCCATATGGGAAGCCCCATCTATCTGGGTAAACTGCATCAAAGGGAGCTTCCCTCTGCACGGGCTCAGTGCCTGGTTTGCTTTTTCTGAAATCAGCATCTCACACTGAACACCAATGAATGATTTCACCAGAAAATAGCTTAGTGCCTTAGGTGTTCAGATGATATTTATTTCCCTTCCCTCCTGGAGTGTCTTCCTCTCTGTCTCTGTTATTATGTAAAGGCCCACTCCAGCCCCTGCTGGAGTCTTCATCCATTGTACCAGTTGACAGTCTGTGCTTTCCACAGCCCTTCCCTTGACCATGAATTTCTTGTTTACCTTCTTTTTTAAAATTAATTTTTATTGAAGTATAGTTGCTTTATGGGCTTCCAGGTGGCTTAGTGAGTGGTAAAGAATCTGCCTGCCAAGCCAGGAGACGCAAGAGACCCGAGTTTGATCCTTGGGTCAAGAAGATCCCCTGGAGTAGGAAACGGCAACCCGCTCCAGTATTCTTGCCTGGAACATCCCATAGACAGAGGAGCCTAGTTGGCTGCAGTCCGTGAGATCACAAAGAGTGGAACGCGACTGCGGCTGAGCACACAGCACAGACCTAATTGCTGTACCATCTTGTATTAGTTTCTGCTGTACAGCAAAGTGAGTCAGCTGTTGACGTTTACATATATCCCCTCTTCTTTGGATTTCCTTCCCATTTACGTCACCACCGAGCATTGAGTGGAGTTCCCTGTGCTATACAGCAGGTTCTCATTAGTTATCTATTCTGTACATGGTACCAATAGTGTATATATGTCAATCCGAATCTCCCAATTCCTCCCACACCCACCCTTTCCCTTAGTATCCATACAGTCGTTCTCTACGTCTGTGTCCGTATTTCTGCTTTGATCCTCTGATCCTCTGTACCTTTTTTCTAGATTCCACATACATGCATCAATATACGATATTTAGTTTTCTCTTTCTGACTTCCTTCACTCTGTATGACAGCCTCTAGGTCCATCCCCCTCTCTGCTCACTCTTTACAGTGCGCTGCAAACGTAAAGTGCTGAGCTTCCCACTCATCACGCCGTAGGGGCTCAACAGCATTTCTCTCTCATTGCTTTCTCCGAGGGACCCAGGTATTGGCGAGCCTCTTCCGCTACACATAAAATGGACTAGATCATTGACAACTTTTCTTGTAAACTTTTGAGTAGTCAACCAGGTCTACAGAGGATAGTGTTACCAGATCACAAAGTACGCTGCAAAGCCTGAAAACAGTAAATCCATCGCCACTCATCTCAGCACACTTGCTTCCTTGTCTTCCTTCAGTCCATGAAATAAGAGCTTCCCTGAATGTCTGAGGCCCAAACCTTTGATGCAAGTCAGTGTGAAGGAAAAGATGAGTATGATGAGGATTTTTTTTAAACATTAAAAAAGGAAAAACTCAGGGCTAGAGGGGATGAAAATGGTGCTGACATCTCAAAGAGTAAAATGAAGCTCACCTCTGGCCCTGAAAAGCTTGCTTCACAGGCTAATGAGGAGATGATTAAGAGGATGAGAGAGCAGTGAAATATGCTCATTTCCTTTAGATGAAAAGCTGGGCAGGACTGTGTCCGTGAGCCAAATAAATTGTGTTTAAAGTGAACCAACTCCGACTTCACAAGCATTGGGTCTGACTGGCCTCGTATCATTACCTTTCTTAATGAAATGTTTCCCTTTGTTGCCTTCATACAGAAAATGAGCCCTAAATAATATTAAAGCTCTTAATTCAATATAGATTCTACCAGTTTATCCTTTAAAAGTAAATCTACCCAGGGTAAGAAAGATAATTTTAAATTATTTAGCAGAAATGGCTATTGAATGTTTTCAGTGGTTTGGTTCAAAGGGTTTCTGTATAATTCCAGCCATAAATGAAAAAGTTTTTGAAGCCTGGATGAATATTTTAATGTTGTTGTTTCAAATGGTTGCCCCATTTGATGGTTTACAAGTTCTGAAAAGACTCTACATAATGGGCAAGTCGCCGCTTTACTTTTGATTGATAATCTGGACAAAGGGTAATATGGTAATACTTTTTATAAAACCAAAGTACATATTAATCTACATAGATTCTACATAAATTAACCACACTGTTACTAATAACAAGGTTTTTTGTGAAAAGCAATGAGTTTAAATGCTAAAATAATGGAATATATCTATAGGTATAGTTGAACAAGCCATCTTAGGAAACAAGGAATCTAGGTGAACCATGCTTTAAGGGAAAAAAAATCAATATGTGTTGATAGGGGTCTGTGTGCGCTTAGTTGCTTCAGTCATGTCCCACTCTCTGTGAGCCTAAGGACTGTAGCTCACTAGGATTCTCTGTTCATGGGATTCTCCAGACAAGAATACTGGAGGGAGTCACCATGCCCTCCTCCATGGGATCTTCCTGACCCAGGGATCGAACCCATGTCTCCTGTATCTCCTGCATGGGAGGTGGATTCTTGACCCACTGAACCACCTGGGCAGCTCATATTGATTGGTACATCAATAATTCTTGCTATCAGAATAGAAAAGGAGTTGTTTTTATCATCTTTCAACGTGTAACAAAGTATGCCAAAACTTAGTGGTATAAAACACATGTATTTTGCTTGCAGTTTTGTAGGTTAGGAATTTGTAACATTCCTGGGCAATCTGCCTGCTCCATGTGGTGTTCACTGAGGTGCCTGGAGATGGAAAATCCACGTCCAGGGTGGCGTCATGTTTGGCACCTAGGCTGGCGTGGCTGGCGCAGTAGCTTTTGGTCACTTTTGGTTCAGGCAGTTTGCTTTCCACTGGGCCTGTAGGTGTGGCTGGCTTGAGCTTCCTCACAGCATGGTGGTCTCATGGTTCTCTAACCTCTTATGCTGTGACTGGCTTTTCTCAGAGCAAATATCAAAGACTTGGGAAGTGGGAGCTACCTGGTTTCCAAGTCGCAAGCCCCAAAGCTGGCAGTTCCAGGGTAATCTACTCTTTAAGCAATTTATGAAGGCCTGGACAGTTCAGTAGAAAGAAAATCAACTCCACCTCTTAAAGCAAGGTCATTGTTATTCTAGCACAGGAGTATGAAGTGAGTGAAGTGAAAGTTGCTTGGTTGTGTCTCTTTGCAACCGCACGGACTATATAGTCCATGGAATTCTCCAGGCCAGAATACTGGAGTGGGTAGCTGTTCCCTTCTCCAGGGAATCTTCCCAACGCAGGGATCGAACCCAGGTCTCCTGCATTGCAGGCAGATTCTTTACCAGCTGAGCCACCAGGAAACCCCAAGAAGTATATTATGAATATATTATTTAGTTTGCAAAATAATTCACTCCTGTTTCTTTTATGTAATGAAGATTCCAAGGACATCTAGAATATTCTGTCACTTAAGAATAGTTATTCACATCTAATGTACAAGAAACATGTTACTGTACAAAAGGAAAGTACAAGTGCACACATCTCTGCTTTGGTCAGTAACTGAAGCGTTTGTTAGTCAAACTAGCATTCCCGTTTTTCAGAGGTGTTTAACACCTGGCTATCACTGGGTTTGGTTTTTATTTTTATTTTCCTAATCTGACTTCAGCATCTAAAAGTCTACCAAAAAAACTTCTGTGCCAACAAAAAACTGCTTCAAAAATGAGGTTCTGAATATCAGAAGGTACTCTAAGATTTAATTCACCTGGGCCAGTGAAAGGAACTATTGCTTGTCACTTTAATTATGTGCTAGTTAAGTGGATAAGTGGGAAGATATTCCATACTTGAAAATTTCCAAGAGAACATAAAACTGTTGTTTCTCCTACAGCTTTTCCTATTTCTCTGCAGAGGGGTCAGCCCAGGAAAAATCTTTGAGTATTCAGTTCTTCTCAGGCTTTCTCCACACGATGATGGATGGCAGACCTCAAGGCTTGGGAGCACAGATGGAGTGTCAGCCCTGCCAAGGCAGACAGCCAACCTCGGAGGCCCAGATCTATTGGTACTGATATGTTTCCGAAGGGCCAGTTTCTGCGGCTCAGTCCACACTGTCTGGCACTCACAGCAGGCAGTGTGCTCATAACGACTCTCTCTACCTAAGCATCCTAGCGACACATCAACTCAGCACATAGAAATGGACAAAAGAGCAAGTGGAGTTTATCTAAACTTGGAGGATGGCAGAGGGTCCACAGCAGCACAGAGGCTCATCACAGTGTTTACTGAGGCCAGTACCCTTTCAGCATCAGCATAAATCCAGATGTCAATAATAAACTCCTCTGCCTTTATATACAACTGACCAAACAGAAACCACGCAGTTTTTAACAGTCGTTTTTAAAACTTTTTATTTTATATTGGAGTAAATGCATGCACAGGGCTTCGCTGGTGGCTCAGATGGTAAAGAATCTGCCTGCAATGGCAGGAGACCTGGGTTCGATCCCTGGGTCCGGAAGATCCCCTGCAGAAGTAAATGGCAACCTACTCCGGTATTCCTGCCTTGGAGAATTCCATGGACAGAGGAGCCTGGAGGGCTGCAGTCCATGGGGTAACAAAGAGTTGGACACGACTGAGTGACTGATACTTTCACTTTTCAAATGCATGTACGCATAGTTGATTAACACTGTTGTGTTCATTTCAGGTGTACAGCAGAATGATTGCATTATACACATATATGTATCTACTCTTTTTCAACTTCTCTTCCCATTTAGGTTGTTACATGACATTGAGCAGAGTTCCCTGTGCAGTACAATAGGTCTTTGTTGTTTTTTGACTTTCTGGTCTTTACAGTGGCGCCTCTGTTCCTGCCCTATAGTATAGTACTTAAAATAGTACTATTTGTACAATTTCTTTAGGTATTACTGAAGGATAGTATTTGCCTACCTAACTAAAGAGACCTTTGAATCTTGGAAAAGTCAAGTTGCTTGTTCAAGATCTTACTGTTTGTTTCAAGGAGTAAGTTCTGGCAGTGTTGTTCAGCTACTATATCATGTCCAGCTCTTTGTGACACCATGAACTGCAGCACACCAGGTTTCCCTGTCCTTTACCATCTCCCAGAGTTTGCTCAGACTCATGTTCATTGAGTCTATCTCATCCTCTGTTCCCACCTTCTTCCCTTGCCCTCAGTCTTTCCCAGCATCAGGGTCTTTTCCACTGAGGCGGCTCCTCCCATCAGGTGGCCAAAGTATTGGAGCTTCAGCATCAGCCCTTCCAGTGAACACTCAAAGTTGATTTCCTTTAGGACTGACTGGTTTGATCTCGTTGCAGTCCAAAGGATTCTCAAGAGTCTTCTCCGACACCACAATTTGAAAGCATCAGCTCTTCAGTGCTCAGCATTTTGTATGGTCCAACTCTCAAAACCATACATGAGTATTGGTAAAACTATAGCTTTGACTAGATGGACCGTTGTCAGCAAAGTGATGTCTCTGGTTTTAATATGCTGTCTAGGTTTGTCATAGCTTTTCTTCCAAGGAGGAAGTATCTTTTAATTCCATGCCTGCAGTCACTATCCACAGTGATTTTGGAGCCCAAGAAGATAAAATATGTCACTGTTTCCACGTTCTTGCCATGATCTTAGTTTTTTGAATGTTTAGTTTCAAGTTCTTTTTCATTCTTCTCTTACCCTCATCAAGAGGCTCTTCAGTTCCTCTTTGCTTGCTGCCATTAGAGTGGTATGGTCTGCTTATCTCTGGCATTGAGATCCTCTGGTTTCTAGAAAAGCTCTCCCTTTCTATTTAGGTCACATTAGACCGCTGACTGTTCCATAACTGCTGGTCAATACCAGATGTGGGCAGGGATTTGGACCACACACCCTGGGCTCTAATATCATGTCATCTGAGCTTGCAACTGGGGAGAGTCTTGCCATGTCAGTGTGTGTTTCATCAAACCAGTTTGTATTTGGAAAGAGTTACAACATGAGGAGGAGAGAAGAGGAATCCACCAAAGTAAAAGGCTATTTCTCACTTAGAAATTCTAAGGGAGAGCAAGAGAGACGGATGAGATGGTAAAAATATCAAGAAACTCTCCAAGGCTGAACTTTATAATATTTGTGTAAACAAAACCACTGACCTTGAGAATATTTAGAAATAGTGTATGTTACCAGGGAACACCTGACATGGAACATTCATAAAGAGAAGCACCTGGCAACACGTTACATTGCTGTTTCCCAGGAAGTGAAGTGAGAACCTTATACATGTGATTGCGTTATGCCCTCAAAACATTTGGGGTCGTTATTAAAGTATATTTAATTTAAATATAAATTAATTTATGTTATTATTAAAATTTTGTTTAATCACAATTACCCTAAGTAGGAACTAGTATTAACCCCATTTCCAGATAAATACAATGTAAAGAGGATAAATAAATCACATTGATTAAGCAGAAGAGCCCTTCACCATTCTACCGACCTGCCCCAAATTGGAGAAGGCAATGGCACCCCACTCCAGTACCCTTGCCTGGAAAATCCCAAGGACAGAGGAACCTGGTAGGCTGCAGTCCATGGGGTCGCTAAGAGTCGGACACAACTGAGCGACTTCACTTTCACTTTTCACTTTCACGCATTGGAGAAGGAAATGGCAACCCACTCCAATATTCTTGCCTTGAGAATCCCAGGGATGGGGGAGCCTGGTGGGCTGCCATCTATGGGGTCGCACAGAGTCGGGACACGACTGAAGCAACTTAGCAGCAGCAGCCCCAAATTACTCATATTGCTCAGAAAAAGTGCAAATCTCTGGGTTCAGAGTCTAATCATGCAAGTCACTAACTGGAATCTTGAGACTGTTTCAAAAAATATTCTGAGACTCTTTCTCCACTGGAAAATGGAAGTGATTTTCATCTACTCCACGAATTGCCGAGTGAGAAACTGGTATGCAATGAGGGAAGCTTGATGAGATTCCATGACAGACTTCATTACACACTAATGGAAGAAGCTAGAAGAAAGAGTATGTTTGGAGATTAGTCTATGTCTGATTGTAAAATTACAGGATGTCTGTCACGTGTGTTTGTGTGTGTGTGTTGATCACTCAGTCATGTCCGAGTCATGTCTTTGCAATCCCACGGACTGTAGCCCTCCAGGCTCCTCTGCCCATGGACTTCCCCAGGCAAGAATACTGGAATGAGTTGCCATTTCGTTCTCCATTATGTCACATATGTGTAATGCATTGTATGTATGTATATGCATGAAGTGAACATTACTCAGTTGGGTCTGACTCTTTGCAACCTCATGGACGGTAGCCTGCTAGTCCCCTGTGTCCATGGATTCTCCAGGCCATAATACTCGAGTGGGAGGCCATTCCCTTCTCCAGGGCATCTTCCCAACTCAGGGATCGAACCCAGGTCTCCCACATTGCAGGCAGATTCTTTACCATGTGAGTCACCAGGGAAGCCCCCAATATATATATATGCATGCACACACACATATATATGTGTATACCTACTATTTTTATAAGTGAGAAATCTGAATTCAGGTCAAGAAGCAACAGTTAGAACTAGACATGGAACAACAGACTGGTTCCAAATCAGGAAAGGAGTACGTCAAGGCTGTATATTGTCACCCTGCTTATTTAACTTATATGCAGAGTATGTCATGAGAAATGCTGGGCTGGATGAAGCACAAGCTGGAATCAAGATTGCTGGGAGAAATATCAGTAATGCAGATATACAAATAACACCACCCTTATGGCAGAAAGCAAAGAAGGACTGAAGAGCCGTTTGATGAAAGTGAAAGAGGAGAGTGAAAAAGTTGGCTTAAAACTCAACATTCAGAAAACTGAGATCATGGCATCTGGTCTCATCACATCATGGCAAATAGATGGGGAAACAATGGAAACAGTGAGAGACTTTATTTTGGGCGGGGGGGAGCTCCAAAATCACTGCAGATGGTGACTGCAGCCATGAAATTAAAAGACACTTACTCCTTGGAAGGAAAGTTATGACCAACCTAGATAGTATATTAAAAAGCAGAGACATTACTTTGCCAAGAAATGTCAGTCTAGTCAAAGGTATGATTTTTCCAGTGGTCACGAATGGATGTGAGAGTTGGACTATAAAGAAAGCTGAGCACTGAAGAATTGATGCTTTTGAACTGTGGTGTTGGAGAAGACTCCTGAGAGTCCCTTGGACTGCAAGGAGATAAAACCAGTCAATCCTAAAGGAAATCAGTCCTGAATATTCACTGGATGGCCTGATGCTGAAGCTGAAGCTCCAGTACTTTGGCCACCTGATGGGAAGAACTGACTCATTGGAAAAGACCCTTATGCTGGGAAAGATTGAAGGTGGGAGGAGAAGGGGATGACAGAAGATGAGATGGTTGGATGGCATCATCGACTCAATGGACATGAGTTTGAGTAAGCTCCAGGAGTTGGTGATGGACAGGGAGGCCTGGCGTGCTGCAATCCATGGGGTCACAAAGAGTCGGACATGACTGAGCGGCTGAACTGAAAACATACATGGGCTTCTCTGGTGGCTCAGACAGTAAAGACTCTGCCTGCAATGTGGGAGACCCGAATTCGATCCTTGAGTCGAGAGATTCATACAACTATATGTGTGCACAAAATTTTCTTTTCAGTAAAAGTGACATGAGATACTGAGATGTGATACAAATGCCCTGCTCATCATTGGTGAGACATCACTGGATGCCACATATGTACCTGTGGTTTTACAAAAGATGAGAAGCAATCACCTCAATCTTAGAAGTAGTTCTATACTTCAGCACTGAAATGTAGTGTATAAATGGATATATATTATATATTTAATATTTTCCCATGACATCATATAACACCAAGCCTAAAATAGAGTGCCAAATTCATAGTAGGTACTAAATAAATTGGAAAAGACCCTGATGCTGGGAGAAACTCCAGGCATGAGGAGAAGGGGATGACAGAGGATGAGATAGTTGGATGGCATCACTGACTCAGTCAGTGGGCATGAGTTTGAGCAGACTCTGAGCGATGGTGAGGGACAAGGAAGCCTGGCATGCTACAGTTCATTGCGTTGCAAGGAGTCAGACAAAACTTACCGGTGGAACAACAACAACTAAATAAATACTAATCTACTAAAAAAAAGTTCAGAATCTGAAGGTCTTTCTGACATTCTGCTCCTGAAATACTATGATCAGGTACTTAGCAGTTAAAATAAGCAGTTCATTCATTCAAGCAAACAATTTGATAAATAATAGGCAGCTAGTTTTTTAAGTCTATACAAATAATTTTAAAAATAATTTATTTAAGCTAACTTTCAAACCTAGAGACTGATTAAGTACAGCTTATGGATCAATATTGCACTCCTTACTCCTCCCTACCTTTTCACCCCAACTATTTTTGTTCTCTCATTATTTGTTTGCCACTAGTACGTCAGTGATTTGGCAAAGTTATTTAAGAAATTTCTACCATGTTTTCTTACCTGAAAATAGGTTTAAAAATCATAATACATAATTATGTATTTGTAAACATAATAAAATATTCATAATACATAATACAAGCCTCATAATACTGTGAAGATAAAATAATTAACATGTATAATGTGCTGATAACAGCAGTGAGCACATAGATACTGTTTAATAAACATTAGCTACTGTTATTAGCATGATTACAATAATAGAACTCTGTTAATACCACTTAGAAAAATAATGGAAGTAAAATTCAAATTGTTTCTGCTTTCAGTTGAAATGTAAGAGATAGGTAGGTAGAAATAGATAGATAGTATATCGATAAACAGATAGTGTTTATCTTCTCCTTTTCCAGTATGGTGTGTGTGTATATTCACATCTTGTACACACACGGTACTGGAAAAAGGAGGAGAAAACAGAAAAGAATAAGTTTTGGGGAAATCCTCTATGATTTGTTCCCAGGGTTAACATAGCCATAGGTACCAGTGGTTAAGATAAGAAGTCAATCCATCTAACACCAAAGTCAGCGTTTATTTCACTATATCATGCCGTTTCCTGTGGGAAGAGATTGACGAAGAAAATCTTGCATTTAGGTGAATTTTATATATTCATGTTCCAAAGATAAGCCAGAATTTTTGGAATACTAATATCCAAAACAACAGTAATTTTTTTAGAGATATTGATAAAGGTATTTTTTTCTCCCATTACCCAAGTACATATTCTGTAGATTACTTGTCTCATAAGTCTTTCATTAAGATAGCTAAACATGGCAATAGTGGTGACCTGGGGTTTAGGTTATCTCTGCAAATCAACTAGCACTGTAACCTAGTAACCCCACCTCTCCCGGAGGCATCCAAAGCGAGTAAATCTTAAAGCCCCTTCTCTAAAGTAAACAAAATTAAAACCCTACCTCCTTCCACTTTTCCTAAGAAGTAAAAAAGTACTACAGATTCTCATTATCTAGAAATATTGCCAGCATTTTTCCATTAAAAGCTAAGTGAAACAAAACGGTATTAAAAAAGAATTCGTAAGAGTTCACATTATATTATCTGGTAGCTGTGCTACTCTCCCTGCCCTTTCTACTCTTTTTTTTTTTAATGAGTAGCATGTGCACAGTAATTTTCCTTGTCATGATTCTATGCCTCCTTCATAGTGCATTTTGCCAAAGAAACATCGGACATAAATGAACATTCTCAGGTATCCTAGCAACAGGATGTGATTAATAATACCTCTCAGAGCAGGGCAGATAAAATGCCTGTGAGTGAATGCACACTCAGAATTGGCGACTGAGAAATTGGTGTGCAGTAGGGAAGCTTGATAAGATTTTATGACAGACTTTTACACACCAATGGAAGCAGGTAGAAGAAAGGGCATATTGTGGAGATGAGACTATGTCTGGTTGTAAAATTACAAGATGTGTCACAGGTACATATATGTAATGCCTTATACGTATGCGTACATATTGACATACATTGCATATGTATGTGCATTTGTGTACATATATATACATGTATACCCACTATTTGTGTATATGCATACACACAAATACCTATGTATGTATGCACATTTTCTTTTCATTAGAAGTGACATAAGATTCTGAGTTGTGATACAAATGCCCTGTTCATTATTGGTGAGTCATCACTGGCTAGGCATTTATGTGCATGTTGTTTGAAAAGACCAGAAACCATTACTTCAATTAAGGAACTACTTCCGTAATGAAGTACTGAAATGTGCTACAAGTGGGTATATACTTAATGTTTCTCCTTGAAACCTTATCAACACCATGTCTAAAACAGCTTTTAAAAATATCGACTCAGTTTATATAAATAAATCATCATGAGATGTGAGATTTTAATTTCAACTAAATATATTTTCTCAGAAAAAAGTTAGACCCTTCAAATTCCATTTTTATGAGATTACCGTCCATTTTGGTTCCTCACAGGTGAAGTCCTATATCCAGTTTAAGATAGAAGTAAGGTGGGCACAATACTTTAATGTTTTGTTCTTCAAGTAGAATCTCTGGTACAATAAAGCACAACTAGGGCAAAATGCATGTTCATTATTCTGAAAGCCTCTCTTAATGTATCACCTACTTTTCTAACGTAATAGTTTTCTAGGTTGTCAGTTGTAATGTAAATACTTGGTAAAAGCTCTGTTCTTGGTTATACTTGCACTCAGTGTTAGCAGCACTGAAATTGATTTTGTATTCTTTAGCATTTAAGGAGGGTTGGGATTTTAAACAACTCTGTCCACTCAATCCCAAGCATCTGTGCTCCAGGCACCGTGAGGCATGAGGAGACAGAGAGAGGCATGCATATACCTCTTATCCTAAAGGAAAACACAGTCAAGTTGGGAAATAAACATGCAACTGATTATAAACCAAACACTGGAGTTAGTGCTGTAGCAAAGGAACAAATGAAAGGCTAAAGTGAAAGTGAAAGTTGCTCAGTCGTGTCCAACTCTTTGCAGCCCCATGGACTGTATGGTTTTTCCAGGCCCAATTACTGGAGTGGGTAGCCTTTCCCCTACTCCAGGGGATCTTCCCAACCCAGGGATCGAACCAGGGTCTCCTGCATTGCAGGCTGTTTGTTTACCAACTGAGCTATGAGGGAAGGCAAAGGCTAAAGGAGCATAGAAAGAAGGGCAATTAATTCTGCAGGGGATGGGAAACTGGGGGGAGTGACACAAAGCCAGAGACAGCACAGAAGGGCCTGCATCTGAGCTAAGCTCTGAAGGATGAATAGAGTTTTGATGGGCAGGAAGGACATTATCGGATATTCCAGGAAGTAGAAACATGCACAGGGAGCTGGAGGGGGAGGTCCAATTCCTGGTATATTGGTCAGTATTCTGTACGGTGTTTCAGGGGTTGTAGCAGAAGGTAGGTCATGACCAAGCCTTCCAGGGTCATCAGTTTCATATGAGAGAATGTGTATTTTAATCTTTAACAGGGATCGGACCACAAAGGATGGAAAAACCATCCATAAAACTGATGAAATCAGTTGGGAGCCTATAGAAAATAACCCCAGGAAGAATTATCAAGTTTATGAACCAGGTCAGTGGCAGTGAGAAAGGAGAGGTTAGCTCTGAAAGGCCCTGTAGAGAGAACAGAATGGTCTGAGGGTGAGTGAATGGCAGGAGCTGATGAATCTTAGGTTTTATGTCCGGTTGCCTGAGCAGGATAGCACAAAAGATAAGCAGTTTTGGAGGGGAATATAATGATTTAAGTTAAGGACTTTTGTGAAGTAGAAAATGCAGATATAGATATTTCCAGTAGACCTAACAGGTAGATTTTGGAGCTAAAGATGTAGGTCTCGGCATCATCTCTTTCCAGTGATGGTGAACACCAGTGATGGTGAACACTGAGAGATAAAATTACCCATACAGAGCAAGATAAAGAGACTTAAAAAGAAACCTAGAAGGTTATCTACAGTTAGGTGGTATAATTTCTGTGTCTCTTGAGAAATATAAGATTGTCTTATTTATCCAGTGTTTATTTTTCTAATGTGAAGTTTAGTGTATATGTAACTAAGAACAGAAATCTGTTTCCTATACCAGAACTAATACCATAATAAAACTAATACATAACATCTATATAGAACGCCACAGTTTACAGACCCCTTTCGTATGACATAAGGGCAGAGAACTGTTTGAGATCTCTGAAAAATTGTTATCAGCAATGCCTGCCAGCCTCACTTCTGAAATCTTGAATGCCAGTATTTTGTAAAAATCCTCCATTTCTTGCTGGCTCTGCATATGAAATTACTTCATCCTCACAACATTCCAGATAAGCAGGCTCTGATCTCTACTTTACAAATGAGAAAGGCAGGGAGACTGATTGATCTGCAAAAATTAACATCCTTGAATGCATATTCCCTGTGGCTCAGTCGATAAAGAGTCTGTCTGCAATGCAGGAGACCCAGGTTCAATTCCTGGGTCAGGAAGATCCCCTGGAGAAGGAAATGGCAACCCACTCCAATATTTTTGCCTGGAGAATTCCATGGAGAGGAGCCTGGTGGACTATAGTCCATGGGGTCACAAAGAGTCAGACACAATGGAGTGACTAACACACACACACATGCATATTCTATTAAATGATAAATTAACCCAAACTTTCATACTAAAATTACCCCATACATAACTACTAATTAGTTGTGTATTACTGAATGACAATTTACCCAATACTTAGCAGTTGAGAACAGCAGCAGACATTTTTCACGTCAGTTTCTGTGGGGAACTCTGGAGTGACTGATTGGGTGGTTCTGAGTCAGGGTCTCCCATGAAGTTGCAGTCAAGATGTGCTGAGCTGCAACCATGTGAAGGTTTGACTCGGGCTGCAGAAGGGGCTGCTCATTAGCCTGGCAAGTTGATGAAGCCTGCTGGCAGGAGGCCTCAGTTTCTCATTGGCCGTTCCGGAGGCCTTAATTCTTCATTGGCTATTAGCTAGAGGCCTCAATTGCACATTGGCTGTTCTGGAGTTCTCCGTTTCTCATTGGCTATTGACAGAAGGTCTCAGTAATATTGACAGGAGGAATCAGTTTTTTGCCGCATGGATCTCTCCTTAGGAAGAGTGTCTTCTTAACATATTATCTGGTTTCTCTCCAGGGAAGTAATCTGAGAGAGAACAAAACAGAAGCCATAATGTTTTTTGAGGTACAGCCTTGGAAATCACATTATTTCTATAAAATCCTACTGGTTATACAAGTCAATCTGATTCAGTGTGGGAGCAGACAACACAAGGATACAAATGCCTGGAGAAGGGAAGATCATCGGATCACCTTCGAGACTGTCTACCATAACCCATTTTTTACCTTCAGTACTTTCATTGTGAGCCTTCAGGATTTATGACTCATACAAGTTAAAGACTCTCAAAGGAAAATAGTTTTTAATGTCTTTTTTTAATTATTGTTTTAATAATTCAGGACTTGAATAACATTTTTGTAAAAATTCAGGAAAATGTTTGAGGCCCTTAGTATACAAAAATTTATAATCAAAAGTGCATAGTGGCTTGCCCAATAAAATTCTTGGATGAGGAGATACCCCATCACACTTGGTAATGAATGAAACCTTTAAATGTGCTATTCATGCCATTTATCTATTTGATTCATTGAAACAAATTGCATCAAACAAGTCCTCTGAAAATCACTCAAAGGAATAGAACATGAAATTAATCAGGATGCCAGTTAAATAAATTCTCCCCTTTGGGCAGCTACACAAGGGAAGGCTTATATGTTTTCCACCTTATAGTTTAAAGGCCTTGTAGGAAGGTTACATGCAGCTTCCATAACCTCTCAGTAACCAGCTCCATCTGTGAAAAGTTAATAACTAACAAGAAAGTGATGGCTAGAAGGGTAGCCTTTACTTACCCATCACAGAATCAAGGCTCTCACCTCAGCAGGGGTGTTTACACACACCATTGCCCTGGTGCCAACCTTCTGACCTAAGCTCATAAACATGCTAAAGTATCTCAGAAACCTGACTTAACCCCTGCTGAAACTATCGCCCTATCTCACTCATGTTTGGCAAGTATCGTGGACAAGTCATTTCCTCCTCAGCCTCATCTTCCTCATCACCCACTACCCTATAGACCTTCAAGGCCTCTTGTGTTCCCCACCCTCTCTCTGCTAAAACTTCTCTCTCACAGTCTAGCAACAACCTCATGAACTCAGCTGCTTTGGACGCTGTTGGTAGCCCCACTCCATACTTCCTAAAACTTTATTTGTGGTACCTGACTTTGTTCGGTTGGTCTCGTGGAGCTCTGCTTCCTCTGTCTTCTCGTCATCCTCCATCACAAAGCACAAATCGCGTTTTTTGCTTCTTGGTCCCTGTCTTCAGTCTGGCCCCCTGTTCTGCCTGCCTGTGTATTTCTATTTCCCCTTCCAGCTCTAGCCACCTTCTTAAAGATGGCCATTTTCTACGTCTGTATTTTCAATTCCAATTGCCCTCCCAAGTTCCAAGTCCCTGTAGCACTTCACACTCATTAAGCCTAAAACTGAACTCATCATTCCCATGTCCCTATCATGTTTACCGTTTCCCTGAATTGCATCACCACACCCAGAGACACCTAGATAGCCATTCATTTTGACCTTTCCGTTTCCCTTGCACTTCACAGTTTGTAAATCCCTGGGCCCTGTGAGCTCTGCCTTCCTGCCGTCTCCTCTCTGCATCCATCACTTCCCTCCTCTCTCCCCCCACTGACATACTCAACCTCTTGCCCAACTTCTCAGATAGCCCTTCTCCTATGCAAAACTCTGTTCATTAAAGTTCTTCAGGCAAGTCCTAAAGGTGACCCTTCTTGCTCAAGTAGCCCTGTCCTACAAAACCCATAGGTCTTCCCAGGTGGCACTTGTAGTAAAGGATCTGCCTGCCAATGGGATTTCAGACAGTAAAGAGCCCGCCTGCAATACGGAGACCCTGTTTTGATCCCTGGGTCAGCAAGATCCCCTGAAGAAGGAAATGGCAACCCACTCTAGTATTCTTGCCTGGAAAATCCCATGGATGGAGGAGCCTGGTGGGCTACAGTCCATAGGGTCACAAAGAGTCAGACACGACTGAGTGACTTCACTTTCACTTTGCCATTGTAGGAGACGTAAGAAACACATGCTCAGTGCCTGGGTTGGGAAGGTCCCCTGGAGGAAGGCATGGCAACCCACTCCAGTATTCTTGCCTGGAGAATCCCAGGAACAGAGGAACCCCGCTGGCTACAGTCCATAAGGTCACAGAGTCAAACACGAATGAAGTGACGTAGCATGCGTGTATGCATGCACAGAACCCGTACTATTTCTTTGGTCAAGAATCAATCCTTTCCTGATTTAAAATTCCCCAAATTACATATGTCTTCAAGGTTCAAATCAAATACTGTTTTCTCCATAACTTCATGGGCACCCCTTTATTTCTTAAAACTAATCATTTCACCTTCTAATATTTTAAACATTTATACCATGGACAGAGAAGCCTGGTGGGCTACAGTCCACAGCATTGCAGAGTCAGACATGACTGAGCAACTGCGCACACGCACGCACGCACATACCCTTTGAGGGCGCATCTTGTTTCATGTTGTATTGTCTGTCCTTTATCTTCCCAAGTAGGTCATAGAGGGCACGGTCTTATCTTAGTTACATGTTTACCCCCACATGGAACATGGGGATTTATTCTATGGGTGGCATTTGCACCCTTAATTTTACTCGAGTAAATGGCTCTAACAAGATTTTTTTTTAACCCAGCAGCATATTTAATGCATATTCATTAATTTTTGACTTTTGTAAATTGATTTGAAAATATTGTTCAGCCCTTTCCTCTGTGCCCGTCATCTCGGGAAAAATGTTGAACATGGCTAACCTAGTGACTGTGTCTGGAAATTGTGATAAACTGGGCTTCTGTCTTAGCTACATCATTTTCTCATGGCTGCATATTGCAACTGATCTGCCACTTCTTATTGCAGGGAGAGTAGAGAAGAGACGAGAACAAAGAGCAACTTCAGGTAAGATGTTGACTAATTGGCCTCAGCTTTATATCATGTTTTTACTTCCACCTTGAAAAAAAACACAACCGATTTGCATTACAGTATTCAAAAACTCACCTTAAAAATGTAGTAGTTTATAAATCTAGACTTGATTGACTTTGAATTAAGGAAAATAAATGAACACATTTTGCTTTTTCACTTTCACATAAGTCATGTCCCTTTCATCCTACCTTTCTATTCAAATGAAAATGAGATGGCATGTTATTCAATTTTTCCATGATTACCTATTTAAAAAGTAAGTGTTGCAACCACCAACTTCAAAATGTGAAGGTTGTAACTGTTGACAACTGTTTCATTTCCTTAAATATCTGTGAACCTTAATTATTTTTCTTGAAGCCATTTATGTAGTTGGTGTTTTTCAGGATGGTGTCAATTACTTAAGCAAGAAGAGTCTTTACATTTTGGCAGAATTTTAAGATTTCTCCACTTCTAAACCCTAATATATATGCAGAAGTGAATGGTGCTTTGGCACAGTGCCATTGCACATAGTAGGGGCCAATATTTGTTATCTGATACAGAAATACATTTTGACATTTCCATAATTTCATCACTAGGCTTTTGGCTTAAAGTCATGTATGGTAAGATAACGTTTCATTTGCCAGGTAAATATTTGCATAAGGGCAACCTTCCAGTTCCCAGTGCCCTAAAATTGTCAGTATTCACAGAGAATTCTAATTTGGCATATGTACCCATGCCCACCACCCATCCTAAGACTTTTTAACCTTCATTTTTTTAAAATTGAGTGTTTTTTATTTTTATTTATTATTTGTTTTTTGGCCACATCTTGCCACATGTGGGATCTTAGTTCCTTGACCAGAAATCGAACCCTTGCACGCTACAGTGGAAGCATGGAGTCCTAAGCACTGGACTAACGGGGAATTCCCACCTCCCTTGCTAAGTATTCACCAACATGTTGCTCCCAAATACTGTCTTCTTTCAGCTTCCTTTCCTTTTTTTTTTTTTTTTTTCTTTCTGATCTGGTAATGATGTGTTAACATTATGCATGTTTGCAAACAATGGAGTCAACAGAAAGCAAAATTTGTGTTAATCCAAGACCAAAAATGTTAGTCTAAGCCCCTGTCTCTTTTCTCCTTCCCATTGTTAGTGTTCATCTCAGACATGATTTCTCTCTTAAATGTTATTGTTTGCCTTCTCCCCGTGGCTCTTTTAAAACCTTATCATGAATGCAAAAAAAAAAAAAAAAAGTGAAGTCAAGAAAGTGTCTGGTGTCCTCACAGATGTGATCACCTCCATTATTGCTCCTTGGGGGAAAATTGTTTATACTGTTTCTGAACTGCTATTGCTATGATCCTGTAGGTATGGGCTTAAAGAAACTTTATTGTTGAGATGAAAGCTAAATTGGGCAAAGTGTTAAACCAGATGCCTCTTTAAGTCCCCTGCATGCTTGTGGATTCTAATATGCTGTGTGCCCAAGGTGACACAAAGGACTAGCAACAGAGACAAGAACTCAGATTTCTTCATTCCTTGTTCTTCCCAGAGTCCCAACCTCCTAAGCTTTCTTTCCAAGTCAAAATGCAATCATTTCAATAAAGTGTTAGGTTTCTTGCTTAATAAAATATTTTTCAACAATTAAAAAGTCTTTTTAAGGCAAACACTGATCACCAGGGTTCTGAGGAAACTCCCTGCATTAATGGAGCTAACTTGCCTCAACTGATCTGCAGCTTGTCACTATGTTCTATTTCTATGGGAAAACACAAGAAACTTTCTATGAGAAAGTGAAGTCAAGGATAACTGACACACAGCTCAAATTATTGGGGAAAATTTTTTGGCTCCTCATCATTTCAAAGAACACAAATCCTGCCCTCAGGAAATCTGCATTCGTAAAGACAGTCTGAGTTTTCAAAACTGAGACATAACCATTGCCAATGTGACCATAAGTATAAGCATGTTCAGTTTGTGGTTTTTGTCTGAATGTCTGCATCTTTATAAAGCAGGTGCATGAGATACCAATAACATCATAGGCATCCCTGCTTCTTGCTTCCTGCCTGGATTTCTTTGTATTCATTATCTTTCATTCTGCTCAGATTCTATGTCCTGCCTGCCGAATTAGACAATACACCCTTTTGCTTGGGGCTTCCCTGGTGGCTCAAAATGGCAATCAATTCCAGCACTCTTGCCTGGAAAATCCCGGAGACGGAGGAGCCTGATAGTTCATGGGGTCACAAAGAGTCAGACACGACTGAGTGACTTCACTTTCACTTTCACTTTCCCTGGTTGCTCAGACTATAAAGAATCTGCCTGCAATGTGGGAGACTTGGGTTCAATCCCTGGGTTGGGAAGACCCCCTGGAGGGGGGCTTGGCAACCCACCCCAGTATTCTTGCCTGGAGAATTCCATGGACAGAGGAGCCTGGTCCATGGGATCACAAAGAGTTGGACATGACTGAACAGCTAAGTACAATCCAGCACCCTTTTGCTTATAGTGGGTCCATCTCCCAGCTGTAGGAGAAAGAATTTAGAAGAATAAATATGGTAGAGAAAAATAGGGAGTTCCAGGACCCTCAGTTTTGAGTGGCTGGTAATGGTAGTGGTTTAGTCACTAAGTTGTCTGACTCTTCAACCCCTTGGACTATAGCTCACCAGGTTCCTCTGTCGGTGGGGTTTCCAAGGCAGGAAAGAAAGAAAGTGAAAGTGAAGTCAGTCAGTCGTGTCCGACTCTTTGTGACCCCATGGACTGTAGCCCACCAGACTCTTCCGTCCATGGAATTCTGAATACTGGAGTGGGTTGCCATTTCCTCCTCCAGGGAATCTTCCTGACCCAGGGATCCAGTCTGTGTCACATGCACTGCAGGTGGTCTCCTGCACTGCAGCTGGATTCTTTACCTCTAAGCCAGCAGGGAAGCCCTACTGAGTGAGGAAGGTTGGCTGCTGCTGCTGCTAAGTCGCGTCAGTCGTGTCCGACTCTGTGCGACCCCATAGATGGCAGCCCACCAGGCTCCCCCGTCCCTGGGATTCTCCAGGCAAGAACACTGGAGTGGGTTGCCATTTCCTTCTCCAATGCATGAAAGTGAAGTTGCTTAGTCGTGTCTGACTCTTCGTGACCCCATGGACTGCACCCCACCAGGCTCCTCCATCCACGAGGTTTTCCAGGCAAGAGTACTGGAGTGGGTTGCAAATTCTTTGTTTAAAGAATCTTGCACTAAGATGAAAGTTACAGAGGTATGTTTCTACTCAAAAAGAGAAATAACTTCCTCACAAGGAAACTTCTCTAGGACTGGGAAGAATGAACTTATGAGAGTAACACTTTACAGAAGTTGGGCCACCACCTGCAAGGGATTCATTTTTATAATAGTTTTTTTTAAATTTTATTACCGGAGTATAATTGCTTTATGATATGGTATTAATTTCTGTTGTATTTGAGAGATGTTGATAAGAAATTCCTGAAAAGTTGGTTGGATCATTCCTAAGGTTCTCAATTTTGTGTCTGATACTACTTACCGTCAGTTTTTTAGTAAAATAGCTCTACAATCTGCATATGGATCAACACTAAAAAAATTCCTAAATGGCTCATATTTCATTGTATAACTGAATGAATTATGTTCCAAAGCTTGTTATTTTAGACTGAGTTGTTTAGTAAAGACAGTGAAATGAAATTATTCTATAGTCCATTTTCCAATGAGTCAACTCTTCGCATGAGGTGGCCAAAGTACTGGAGCTTCAGCTTTAGCATCATTCCTTCCAAAGAAATCCCAGGGTTGATCTCCTTCAGAATGGACTGGTTGGATCTCCTTGTAGTCCAAGGGACTCTCAAGAGTCTTCTCCAACACCACAGTTGAAACGCATCAATTCTTCGGCACTCTGCCTTCTTCACTGTCCAACTCTCACATCCATACATGACCACAGGAAAAACCATAGCCTTGACTAGACGGACCTTGGTCGGCAAAGTAATGTCTCTGCTTTTGAATATGCTATCTAGGTTGGTCATAACTTTTCTTCCAAGGAGTAGGCCTCTTTCAATTTCATGGCTGCAGTCACCATCTGCAGTGATTTTGGAGCCCAAAAAAATAAAGTCTGACACTGTTTCTACTGTTTCCCCAACTATTTCCCATGAAGTGATGGGGGAGGGATTGGGGGCAGGAGGAGAGGGGACGACCCAGGATGAGATGGCTGGATGCCATCACAGACTTGATGGATGTGAGTCTAAGTGAACTCCGGGAGATGGTGATGGACAGGGAGGCCTGGCGTGCTGCGATTCATGGGGTCACAAAGAGTCGGACACGACTGAGCGACTGACCTGAACTGAACTGATAGTCCATTTAGCTTCTTGTGGGAGAAAGTTGTTTGTATCCTGATTGGAACCCTGGCTATAGTTTCAAGTATGATGCTCTTTTTGATAAACCAGGAATGAGTCACAAGAGAGTATGGATAACCTGATACCATTTTTCAAAAGTTATAATAAGCTTAGCCATTTTCAAAAGATAATTCAAAACATATGTATCTTGACATTGAATTTGGAAACCCATGTCGAATTCATAAAATGTGGCCAGCAACATCAAAGCTAAATTTGGCTGTTTGGGTTGGTAAAGAATATTAAAAATATATGGAGGTAAAATGGTAAATGAAAAATGCCAGGAGGCAAGTTCCCAAGATCAACAATTATCTATTTGTCCTGACCAAAAAAATAGAAAAAAATAACCAGCTATGTTCCATAGATTTCTACATAAAAACTCTGGAGTGTGAAGTTACTTTTCTCTTAGGAGGAAAAAAAAATCCCTTTTGAGGTTAGGAATTCTTGTTTTTTAAAAGGCAACAACAAAAATACAAAGAAGAATTCTTGCAGAGAAAAGTGCTTCATAAATTATTGTTTAGAAAAAGAGATATTAAAAGGCTTACTAAGCTAGACTATCAAGAGACACCATCTGTTAAATAGATATTATCCCAGTTTTTCCAAAAAGGAGAATACTTTCAAATTCAGCTAAGTATTAAGTAAAGAATAGTCCTAATGGAAGGCTTCCCTGGTGGCCCAGACGGTAAAGCCTCTGCCTACAGTGCAGGAGACCCAGGTTCGATCCTTGGGTTGGGAAGATCCCCTGGAGAAGGAAATGGCAACCCACTCCAGTACTCCTGCCTGGAAAATTCCGTGGACTGAGGAGCCTGGTAGGCTGCAGTCCATGGGGTCTCAAAGAGTCGGACACAACTGAGCGACTTCACTTTCTAATGGACCAGAGAATGGAGTTATCAGTAGGGATGATAATGAATGTTTCAAAATGACTTTGCATTCTTTTCATTTAAGATGGTGGTGTTGTTAAGTCGCTGAGTAGTGTCTGATTCTTTATGACCTCAAGAATACTTGAGAGGGTGCAATTTCCTTTTCCAGGGTGTCTTCTCAGTCCAGGGATCAAACTCATGTCTCCTACATTGGCAGCTGGATTCTTTACCATACAACCTTGACATAATCCTTTTCTGATTTGGAACCAGTCTGTTGTTCCATGTCCAGTTCTAACTGTTGCTTCTTGACCTGCATACAGATTTCTCAGGAGGCAGGTAAGGTAGTCTAGTATTCCCATCTCTTGAAGAATTTCCCACAGTTTGTTGTGATCCACACAGTTAAAGGCTTTGGTGTAGTCAATAAAGCAAATGTTTTAGTAGATGTTTTTCTGGGACTCTTGCTTTTTCGATGATCTAGTGGATGTTGGCAATTAGATCTCCGGTTTCTCTGCCTTTTCTAAATCTAGCTTAAACATCTGGAATTTCACAGTTCACATACTGCTGAAACCTGGCTTGGAGAATTTTGAGCGTTATGTTGCTGGCGTGTGAGATGAGTGCAATTGTGCAGCAGTTTGAACATTCTTTGGCATTGCCTTTCTTTGGGACTGGAATGAAAACTGACCTTTTCCAGTCCTGTGGCCACTGCTGAGTTTTCCAAAATTGCTGGCATATTGAGTGCAGCACTTTCACAGCATCATCTTTTAGGAGTTGAAGTAGCTCAATTAGGATTCCATCACTTCCACTAGCTTTGTTTGTAGTGATGCTTCCTAAAGCCCATTTGACTTCACCTTCCAGGATGTCTGACTCTAGGTGAGTGATCACACCATCGTTGTTATCTCGGTCATTAAGATATATTTTGTATAGTTCTTCTGTGTATTCTTGCCACCTCTTCTTAATATCTTCTGCTTGTGTTAGGTCCATGCCATTTCTGTCCTTTATTGAGCCCATCTTTGCATGAAATGTTCTTTTGGTATCTCTAATTTTCTTGAAGATTTCTCTAGTCTTCCCCATTCTATTGTTTTCCCCTATTTCTTTGCATTGATCGCTGAGGAAGACTTCCTTATCTCTCCTTGCTATTCTTTGGAACTCTGCATTCAAATGGGTATTTCTTTCCTTTTCCCCTTTGCCTTTAGCTTCTCTTATTTTCCCAGCTATTTGTAAGGCCTCCTCAGACAACCATTTTGCCTTTTTGCATTTCTTTTTCTTGAGGATGGTCTTGATCACTGCTTCCTGTACAATGTCACGAACCTCCATCCGTAGTTTTTTAGACTGTCTATAAAATCTAGTCCCTTGGATCTATTTGTCACTTCTACTGTATAATTGTAAACAATTTGATGTAGATCATACCTGAATGGTCTAGTGATTTTCCCTACTTTCTTCTATTTAAGTCTTAATTTCGCAGTAAGGAGTTCATAGTCTGAGCCACAGTCAGCTCCTGGTCTTGCTTTTGCTGACTGTATAGAGCTTCTCCATCTTTGGCTGCAAAGAATATAATCAATCTGATTCCAGTTGGAAGAGGGTGTTTGCAATGACCAGTGCGTTCTCTTGGCAAAACTCTGTTAGCCTTTGACCTGCTTTGTTTTGTACTCCAAGGCCGAATTTGCCTGTTACTGCAGGTAGCTCTTGACTTCCTACTTTTGCATTCCAGTCCCCTATGATGAAAAGGACATCTTTATTGGGTGTTAGTTCTAGAACGACTTATAGGTCTTCATTAGAACCATTCAATTTCAGCTTCTTCAGCATTACTGACTGGGGCATTGGATCACTGTGATATTAATTGGTTTGCCTTGCAAACAAACAGAAATCATCGTGTCATTTTTGAGATTGCACCTAAGTACTGCATTTTGGACTCTTTTGTTGACTATGAGGCCTACTGCATTTCTTCTAAGGGATTCTTGCCCGCAGCAGTAGATATCATAGTCATCTGAATTAAATTTGCCCATTCCAGTCCATTTTACTTCACTGATTCCTAGAATGTCAGTGTTCACTCTTGCCATCTCCTGTTTGACCACTTCTAATTTACCTTGATTCATGGACCTAACATTCCAGGTTCCCATGCAATATTGCTCTTTACAGCATCAGACTTTACTTCCATCACCAGTCCCATTTATGACATTCGAGCATCGCAGAAATTAAAGAATTTTTTTCCTTTGCATAATTTGTGAAAAGTTACTGGTAAAGAACAGTCTTATTTTTCTCTCAACTCAAAGGTGAAACTTATTATTGGAAATTCAGCGAATGGTAGAACATCTGCTTTACAAGCTCAGTTCTTGCTACGTACTCTTTAACTGGGCTTTTCACTTCTTTGAAATGTTCTAAAACAGCAATAGCATCTCATTTTTAAAACTTTTGAACATACATTGTACATGCAGTCATTCAGATTTTAAAATTGTTAGATGCTGAATAAATCCTTCCATCTGTGTGGGAATAGCATGTTCACTTTCTTACAGGGTACTCAGTTATTGAACGCAAATTTTTAAGTGGATGCATATTTAGCATGATTTTTTTCTGTACTGTTACTATTTTTGTAGTGCTTTTTGTCATAGTTCTTATACACTTTCAAGAAACTCTCAAAAATAACCATGAGGAGACCTAATTTGTCATTGTCTTAATTATTGCTGACCAACATTAAACATATGGAGTTATCAGCCAGGTTATGTTGCGACAAATATGTTTTTAAATGAACTGTCATTCTTGAAAAGCCTACATTTCTTAGATTCTAATATTTTGTAATATTCTACATGTTTTATTCTCACTTGGAGAATCAGTATTCCAGTTAGAATCAAGGTTGAAAATGCATATCATCCTAACTTGTTCAGAGTTTACAGAAGCTCTTGTCAATTTAATAATACTGTATTACATATTTGAAGGTTGCTAAGAGAGTAGAGGGCTTCCCTGGTAGCTCAGTGGTAAAGAATGTTCATGCCAATGCAGGAGCTGTGGGTTTTGGTCTCTGGGTGGGGAAGATCCCCTGGAGGAGGAAATGACAACCCACTCCAGTATTCTTGCCTGGGAAATCCCACGGATGGAGGAGCCTGGCAGTCTATGTCCATGGGGTAGCAAAGAATCAGACATGACTTAGCAACTAAACAGCAAAAGAGCCACCACCACAACAAAACAACAGAGTAGATCTTAAAAGTTCTCATCACAAGAAAAAAAGAAAAGAAAGAACTGTAACTATGTGCAGTGACAAACGTTAACTAGACTTATTGTGGTGATCATTTTGCTATATATGCAAATATTGAATCTTTATGTTGTACACTTAAAACTAATGTAATGCTAATGTCAATTAGATCTCAATAAAAAAACTCATATCTTGATTCCATCTCATTTGGCAACACAAAGGGGGCAGAGAATAAATCTGGGGAAGTGATTATAAGTTGATACATTCAGTTTGCTAAACATTTTTGTGGTCCAGGCTTTGTGCTTGATATGGGGGATGCAGTGGTGAATAAGATATGGCATTAATGTTTCAATTCATTCACTTTCAGCTGGGTGAGAAAAACAGGTGCATAGAGATGATCATAATCCAGTATGCTGCTGCTGCTGCTAAGTCGCTTCAGTTGTGTCCAACTCTGTGCGACCCCATAGTCGGCAGCCCTCCAGGCTCCTCTGTCCATGGGATTCCCCAGGCAAGAATCCTGGAGTGGGCTGCCATCTCCTTCTCCAAATCCGGTATGAAGTTTGCCTTTTAGAAAATCACATACTAGGTGTTATGAGGATTTCAAAGAAGGGTTCATGGAAGAGGGGAGATTTGAGCTGGTACTTAAAGAATTAATTGGAATTCACTAGGTGGAAAAGGGGAAAGGGCTGGCTTTCCAGGAAGACAAAGACAAGAAGAAGCTTGGCCTGTTGAAGGAAGATTTGTGGTTAAGACTAGATGTAGTACATTAATAAACCAAGGCAAGCAATGTGGTCAGAAAAGTAAGCATGAGGTAGGGAGAACAAGGGCCATTTTGCCCTTCCATGGAGTTTGGACTTTATGCAGCAGGTGTGGGGAACTGATGAAGGGCAAGGCATTCCATAGTCTATTTACATTTTATGAAAGTCCTCCAGAGGAAGTCTGGATTAGAAGGAGAATTGACTGGTGACAGAGAAATCAGGAAGTATATCACTTTAATTATAAGAATGGAAGGGTGAAGGTCTGAGGGGGCTTGACTAAGACAGTGTTATTAGCAAGGGAGCTAAGGAAATGAATGCAGATACATTTACAAGATAGAATTGGCCTGTTTGGTTGGATATGGAAGATAGAGGAAGATGACTCCTAGGTTTCCAGACTAAGAGTTAAGGTGAATAGTGCATCCTGTGTGGGGAACACTGGAGGAGGGACAGGTCTGGTGGGGAAAAGGATAAACTGGGTTATATCTTTGTTGATTGTTCTGTGATCTATGAGATATGAAGGCAGAAATGTCAAGAATGTTAAATAAGCAACAGGCATTACAAGACTGGAACTCCAGAGAGAGGTCTGAGACATAGGCTTTCCTTTCAAGCCATCAGTACCTGGATGAGAGTTGAAGCCCTGGTTATGAACAAGCTGCCCAAAGGGAAATGAGGGTGTAGGAAGAGAAGAGGCTGGAGTGAGTTCTTGGTAAATCCCTAATGTGAGCAAAGAACACAGTGAAAAAGCCAGAGGCTAGAGCCTAAGAAAGATCTATCAGTGTTGTCTTACGAAAATCAACAGGATCCTCTATCTCTGAATCCAAGAGAAGGAGAAAGACGGAAGAAGAAATTGGCCAAGTGTGTGAAATGTCACAGAGCAGTTAAATAAAATAAGCACCCGGAAAATGTTCATTGGATTCAGAAGAAAAAAGTCTGGTTACCACAAAGAAATTACTTTATAGGACCTCTGTTAGTGAAATCCAGATAGCAGTGGGTTGAGGGAGAGAGTAGAGAACAAATACTCACTTGTTCTTTTGAAGAATTGCGTTGAAAAAGGAGCAGCGAGAGAGAGAGAATCGTTAAGTCATTACGTCAGGGAATCCTGTTTACTAGACCTACTAGTTCAGGCTGCGCACTCACTGCCTTTTACTTTACCCTCAAAATGGCCCTGTAAACCTTGTTTATGGCCAACATTTTAAAAATGAGAAAACCAAGATGTAGAGACGTTAAATAACTTGCTTTGACCCTATATGTTAACTGGTAGGGCCAGAAATGGCCTCAAAGCAGGGGATTGCTTGAGTTATATGGGGAGATACCTGGAAAGAACTGGTTTGTACATATCTTTTTCCCGCTCTATGCTCAGGGAGGCCACGTAGATAGCTTCA
The DNA here is from genome assembly GCF_016772045.2 of Ovis aries. Taxonomy (NCBI): domain Eukaryota; kingdom Metazoa; phylum Chordata; class Mammalia; order Artiodactyla; family Bovidae; genus Ovis; species Ovis aries. The sequence continues at coordinate 30,200,717 of NC_056076.1, forward strand.
GTTGGCCACAGTGGAAGCCTTTGCACCACAGAAACTGGCAAACCAGGGTTGGTTGATTCGTTTGCTTATTCCTGGAGAATCAGCTGTTGAACACTGACAGATACAGTCCTGGGTCTCCATCTGATTGACGGCAAAGTCCCAGCATTTCCTACTGCCCAGCATACATGACTTGCCCAAGGTCACTTGGTTAACTAATAAGCAAGAGTTGAGACTTGAACCCAGAACTGTCATCCACATCCAGCCTGATACAGGCCCAGGGCTTTGATGAAAAAAATAAACAAGATATTCATTTCTCACATTTGCTGCCCAAGTTGGTATCAAGGATGTCTTGTATTTATCTGCCTTCTAATTCTAAACTACCAGTCTTCTGCTTCATCCTCCCAGGTGATCCATCTCTGGCATGTTTGCTGTTTTAAACAACTTTCTTGAAGCACTGGCTTCCTGAACTATGTTAATGAAAGCTATTTTAAAAAATAACCAACCTTCCCTGGGTTTTATGGTTTCAGAACAATATTTATCATCAAGTGAAATAAAGTATCTTAGATGTATTTTTCCATCCAGAAAATGGAAGACGAACACACGGGCTATTCATTAAAAGGAAACCTGAAGAGTTTATTTTAAAACAGGCTTCACTTTCCAGATAGTTGAATTTATGGTAGAGAATGAATAACAAAATAGCTGTGCCGCTTTATTTTGAAAATCCCTAAATTTCTTTTTTATAACACTACATTTAAAACAGAATGTGTATGCAAATTAAACAAATCTGAAATGATAAATAGCTAATGTGGGAGAAATTGGATCACCCCTCATGGTCAAAGTGCGGGTATAAAAACCTCTCTGAAATTCCCTCTGTGAATTTATTTTGTATTGCTATTATGGTGCACAGAGCAGGATTTATTTGCATACAATTGAGACCGGAAACATGGCTTCTTTAGGTGACAGGGGAGAAATATCCTCTTTAGCTGCATCAAAATAAAGCAGCGTGGCAGAAGAACTTTCATTTGGGTTGATTCTTGAACAACCAATGTGTTCCTTTCATCCAGAAGAGGAAATGAAGAAAAGTTTTGTAATTTTGTTAGCCAAAAATTACTTTGCTCTTTCATTTTAAACATTCTGTAGGAAAGCCCACAGGGAATTACCAATTAAAATGGAAAGAGACTCAAGTAAAAATAGACTTTCAGGAGTTATATGATAGAGCTCATTAAGGCAGTATAAGCCAAAGCCATTCTCAATAAAATTAGGCTCATGCTAGTTTAAATCTATTGTGGAAGTTGCATCAAAGGGCATCGGAGGTGTGTCTATTAGTCAGTATAATAGTAATTATACTTTCATCCGACCCAATATGCTCCATTCCCGAGCATTCTAGGTCAGTGCATATTTTGATTAGTTAAAACTGGCACTCATACTGGCAGAGGATTAAATATGCCCACAGAAATAGAGTATAGGTGATCCTGAGGGTTTCTTGTTAGCGGAGTCTTAAGTCATACCTGATTTTCCCACAGAGAAAACAATGAACTTGTATTTCTAACCAAAAGAACAGATGCCCAACTTTTTTTTTTCCCCCATAGAAATGATCACAAACATTTTAATCAGCTGTGAGTGATATACTTGTATGCCCTGTCACTGAAAACCATCTACAGGGAACATGGTTATTTGAGCTGAGTAATAGAGTAATCAATCGTATAAACTGTCCTACTATCTCACTGAAAATTCCCCGATAAGAGGGTTTAGAGGGCAGGAGAGAAGCCAGGAGACTCTAAGGAAACAAGAAACGCCTGTAGACGGCTCACCGCAGAAGTGAGGTTATGACTTGAGTGGCTATTGCAGGGACTCTGAGAGAGGCAAAGCCTGGTTTGAAGTAGAGAGAACCAGGAAGGCAGGTAGATGTTGTGGGGGGTAACCAGAGCCCGGGAGACTCTTAGAAACAGCTCAGTAATCTGATAACTCTTTTATACTGAGGGGCTAATGAAGGGCCATGAATTACTACATGACTGATTCCAGAAAAAAGAATTAGATTTTGTTCCATGTGATCATCAGTGTTTTGGCTTCCATTCGAACCATTTCTAGATGATGGTCCTGACCATGGCCCATGGTATTTGTTTCAACATCTTTATCTTGTTTGAGTCCTCACAGTCTCTGGAATCTATCTTTGCTGACCTGCATTGGCTAATACATCTTCACCATGGAGTTATTAGTGAAGTGAAAGTGTTAGTCGCTCAGTTGAGTCTGACTCTCTGCAACCCCATGGACTGCAGCTCACCAGGCTCCTCTGTCCTCCGCTATCTTCCAGAGTTTGCTCAAATTCATGTCCGTGGAATTGGTGATGCTATCTCACTGTCTCATCCTCTGCTACTGCCTTCTTCTTTTGCCTTCATCTCTCCTAGTATCGGTGTCTTTCCCAGTGAGTCACAATACCTAGAAAGGCACTAAATCTTACATCTTGTAAGATTCTACATTCTGTCTCTATGAATTTGATCACTTTAGGTGCCTCATCAGAGAAGGCAATGGCGCCTCACTCCAGTACTTTTGCCTGGAAAATCCCATGGGCAGAGGAGCCTGGTAGGCTGCAGTCCATGGGGTCGCTGAGGGTTGGGCACGACTGAGCGACTTCACTTTCACTTTTCACTTTCATGCATTGGAGAAGGAAATGGCAACCCGCTCCAGTGTTATTGCCTGGAGAATCCCAAGGACAGGGGAGCCTGGTGGGCTGCCGTCTATGGGGTCACACGCAGTCGGACACGACTGAAGCGACTTAGCAGCAGCAGCAGGTGGCTTATATAAATGGAATTATACAGTGTCTTTTTGCAGCTGGTTTATTTCACTTAGTATAATAACTTCAAGGTACATCTATGCTCCAGGATGTGTCAGGGTTTTCTTGCCTTTTAAGGCTGAATACTATTCAATGTGTATAATGAATTTTGTTTATCCATTCATCCATCAATAGGCACTTGGGTTGCTTCCACCTTTTGGCTATTCTGAATAATGCTACTATGAATATGAGTGTACAAATATCTCTTCAAGACTGCATTTTCATTTCTTTTGAGTATATACCTAAAAGTAAAGTTTTGGATCATATGGTTCGGTTCAATTCAGTCACTCAGTCATGTCCGACTCTTTGCGACCCCATGGACTGCAGCACGCCAGGCTTCCCTGGCCATGACCAACTCCCGGAGCTTTCTCAAACTCATGTCCATCAAGTCAGTGATTCCATCCAACCATCTCATCCTCTATTGTCGCCTTCTCTCCTGCCCTCAATCTTTCCCTGCATCAGGGTCTTTTCCAATGAGTCAGTTCTTCGCATCAGGTGATCAGCGTATTTAAGTTTCAGCTTCATAATCAGTCCTTCCAATGAATATTCAGGACTGATTTCCTTTAGGATGGACTGGTTGGATCTCCTTGCAGTCCAAGGAACTCTCGAGTCTTCTCTAACACCATGGTTCGAAAGCATTAATTCTTCGGCATTCTTCTTTATGGTCCAACTCTCACATCCATACATGACTACTGGAAAAACTTTTATAGCTTTGATTATACGGACCTTTTTTGGCAGAGTAATGTCTCTCTGCTTTTTAATGTGCTATCTAGGTTGGTTATAGCTTTTCTTCCAAGGAGCAAACATCTCTTAATTTCATGGCTGCAGTCACCATCTGCAGTGATTTTGGAGCCCCCCAAAATAAAGTCTGTTGCTGTTTCCATTGTTTCCCCATCTATTTAATATGATATGATGGAACTGGATACCATGATCTTAGTTTTCTGAATGTTGAGTTTTAAGCCTATTTTTCACTCTCTTTCACTTTCATCAAAAGGTTCTTTAGTTCTTCACTTTCTGCCATAAAGGTGGTATCATCTGTATATCTGAGGGTATTAAATATTTCTTCAAGCAATCTTGAATCCAGCTTGTGCTTCATCCAGCCTGATGTTTCTCATGATGTACTCTGCATATAAATTAAATTAGAAGGGTGACAATGTGCAGCCTTGATGTACTCTTTTACCAGTATGGAACTAGTCTGTTGTTCCATGTACAGTTCTAACTGTTGCTTCTTGACCTGCATACAGATTTCTCAGGAGGCAGGTAAGATGGTCTAATATTCCCATCTCTTGAAGAATTTTCTACTGTTCATTGTGATCATATGATACCCTATAAGATTTTAACTTAGGCAGAAAAAAATTATTAGATTTGTAAGATTCTCTAGGCTTCACAGTTATTTGTTTGCTTATTTGGTTTTCTTCCCTCTCTCTTGCTTTCTTATAGATTAGCCCTATCCAGTAGAAATACAATTTAAACCATAGATATAAATTCAGACTTTTGAATAGCCACATTTTAAAGAGTAAAAGGAAATAGATGAGATTAATTTAAGAGTATGTTATTTAACTTAGCATATTAATAATATTATCATTTGAACATGTAATCAATATTAAAATGATAAATGTGATGTTAGAAACTATGCATTTGCCAGGCATACAATGCAAATTAATAGATCATATGATACAGAAGTTAAGGAAAAATGGAGTCCCACCAAAACAAGGTGTGTTTAATAAAAAACTGTTGTACACTGCTTTGATTTAATTGTTTGTTATAGTATAGTTGATTTTCAATGTTGTGTTCATTTCTGCTGTATAGCAAAGTGTATTGGTTATACAGAAATCCAATCTTTTTTAGATTCTTTTCCCACAGGTCATTACAAAGTATTGAGAAGGGCTGCCTGTGCTATACAGTAGGTCATTATTATTAGTGTTACCTATTTTATATATACTAGTGTGTTTTTGTCAATACCAGTCTCCCAAATTGGCTTAAAACTCAACATCCAGAAAACTAAGATCATGGCATCCGGTCCCATCACTTCATTGCAAATAGGTTGGGAAACAATGGAAACAGTGACAGACTTTATTTTCTTGGGCTTCAAAATCACTGCAGATAGTGACTGCAGCCATGAAATGAAAAGATACTTGCTCCTTGAAAGAAAAGCTATGACCAACCTAGACAACATATTAAAAAGCAGAGATATTACTTTACCAACAAAAGTCTGTCTGGTCAAAGCTATGGTTTTTCCAGTAGTCGTGTGTGGATGTGAGAGTTGGACCATAAAGAAAACTGAGCGCCAAAGAACTGATGCTTCTGAACTGTGGTGTTGCAGAAGACTCTTGAGAGTCCCTTGGACTGCAAGGAGATGAAACCAGGCAATTCTAAAGGAAATCAGTCCTGAATATTCATTGGAAGAACTGATGCTGAAGCTGAAACTCCAATACTCTGTCCACCTAATGCAAACAGCTGACCCATTGGAGAAGACCCTGATGCTGGGAAAGATTGAAGGCAGGAGGAGAAGGGGACGACAGAGGATGAGATGGTTGGATGGCATCACCGACCTGATGGACATCAGTTTGAGAAAGCTCCGGGAGTTGGTGATGGACAGGGAGGCCTGGCATGCTGCTGTTCATGGGGTTGCAAATAGTCAGTCAGACACAACTGAGAAACTGAACTGTCTCCCAATTTATTCCTTTACCCTTTCCCCACCGTATAACCATAAGTTTTCCACATCTGTTTTGTAAATAAGTGTGTCTGTGCCATTGTTTAGATTCCACATATAAGTGATATATGGCATTTGCCTTTCTCCGTGTGACTTACTTCACTCAGTATGACGCTCTCTGGGCCCATCCGTGTGCTGCAAGCGGCATTATTGTGTTCCTTTTAAGGCGGAGTAATACCCTTGTATACATGCACCACGTCTCTCTCATCCATCCCTCCACTAGTGAGCATTCAGGCTGCCTCCTTGCCATGGCTCTTGTAAATAGTGCTGCAAGGACACTGGGGCACACGTATCTTTTTAAATTACGGTTTTCTCCAGATACATGCCCAAGAGTGGGATTGCAGGCTCATACGGTAGGTTTATTCTTAGTGTTTTAAGGAACCTCCATACTGTTATCCATAGTGGTTGTACAAGTTGACATTCCCATCAACAGTGTAGGAGGCTTTCCTTTCCTCCACACACTCTCTAGCATATATTGATTGTATATTTGTTGATGATGGCCATTTTGACTGTTGTGAGGGGATGCCTCATTGTAGTTTTGATTTGCATTTCTCTAATAGTGATGTTGAGCATCTTTTCATTCGGCTTTTAAGTTAGAATTCAGGTTAATTAAAATTTACGATTCAGTTCCTAAGTTGTACTGAGCACACAGCAGGTGTTCAATAGCCGCATGTGGCCTCGGTGATCACAGCAGACAGTGCAGAGAAGAGCATTTCATCATCATGGAAATTCTGCTGGACAGTGCTGCTCTAGGCCCTGTTCTCCTTGAGGGTGACACACTTGCTTATCTTTTTTATCAGTGTAGCCTTATCACCTGGGGCAAGTAAGTGCTGAATGTGTATTTGTTTGGTGAGCTCCTAAATGTACTTAGCAACCTCTCCATTGTTGAATGCTTTCCATCTACCAAGCACTGTCATGGCACTGGGGTCTCTCTGAGTGAACCTGTATTAGCAGCAAGCCCTGTTCTGAAATGCCTGTGCAGAGACTAAGATCCTTGCTGGTGCTAGGTTCTATTTGTTTGGTTTCTGAACTAGGTTGTTGGATGAAATGGGAAAATGTATTGAGAACAAAGACAGAGGTTGCTTGTATGGTTCTCTTTTGTCCCTGGGACCTCCCACAGGACCTGAAAGAGGTCAATATTGGTTCAGCAAATGAAGGAACAAGTGGTCTTGTTAAATTATCACACACTGAAAATGGCTCTGTGCGTTTCCAAAGGAAGGCGGTCCCTGAGAATGATGGGAAGGAATTGTAAGGGGAGGGCAAGATAAAACTGGAAAAATGGAAACACACAGAAGAAGGATATGAGAACCTTACACAGTGCATTTGAAGTACAGAGGACTGACTCTAGCCAACCTGGATCCATGAGCACTTCCTTATCCATAAATTAAAGCACAGATTTCATTAGTTCTGCATATACATTTCTGCATCCTAATTCCATTTGGAAGTGAAGTCATTCATTTATTCATTCATTTGTTGAAGAACTATTAAAAGAATATTATTTACAACTCTGAGTTAAGGGCAAAGCACTGGAGCTGTATTTCAGTTGGAGAGAAATCTCACACTTTAAGAAAAAAATTATTTGTTTTGATTGTTTGGGGGAAGTAGAGGGGGTGGGATGGTATTTTCTGAATTTTGTCTTCAGGTCCATGATAGATGAATCTTGTTTGCCTTTCAGTTCAGTTCAGTCGCTCAGTCGTGTCCGACTCTTTGCACCCCATGAACTGCAGCACGCCAGGCCTGTCCATCACCAACTCCCAGACTTTACCCAAACCCATGTCCATTGAGTCAGTGATGCAATCCAACCATCTCATCCTCTGTCGTCCCCTTCTCCTCCTGCCCTCAATCTTTCCCTACATCAGGGTCTTTTCAAATGAGTCAGCTCTTTGCATCAGATGGCCAAAGTATTGGAGTTTCACCTTCAACATCAGTCCTGGGTTTTCAGGACTGATCTCCTTTAGGATGGACTGGTCGTATCTCCTTTCAGTCCAGGGGACTCTCGAGTCTTCTCTAACACCACATATCAAAACCATCAATTCTTCGGCGCTCAGCTTTCTTTATAGTCCAGCTCTCACATCCATATATGACTCCTGGAAAAACCATAGCCTTAACTAGACAAACCTTTGTTGGCAAAGTAATGTCTCTGCTTTTTAATATGCTGTCTAGGTTGGCCATAACTTTCCTTACAAGGAGTAAGCATCTTTTAATTTCATGGCTGCAATCACCATCTGCAGTGATTTTGGAGCCCCAAAAAAATGAAGTCTGCCACTGTTTCCACTGTTTCCCCATCTGTTTGCCATGAAGTGATGGGACCAGATGCCATGATCTTCATTTGCTGAATGTTGAGCTTTAAGCCAACTTTCTCACTCTCCTCTTTCACTTTCATCAAGAGGCTCTTTAGTTCTTCTTCACTTTCTGCCATAAGGGTGGTGTCATCTGCATATCTGAGGTTCTTGATATTTCTCCCAGCAATCTTGATTCCAGTGTGTGCTTCATCCAGCCCAGAATTTCTCATGATGTACTCTGCATATGAGTTAAATAAGCAGGGTGACAATATACAGCCTTGATGTACTCCTTTTCCTATTTGGAACCAGTCTGTTGTTCCATGTCCAGCTCTAACCGTGGATTCCTGACCTGCATACAGATTTCTCAGGAGGCAGGTCAGGTGGTCTGTATTCCCATCTCTTTCAGAATTTTCCAGTTTATTGTGATCCACACAATCAAAGGCTTTGGCATAGTCAATAAAGCAGAAATAGATGTTTTTCTGGAACTGTCTTGCTTTTTCCATGATCCAGCAGATGTTGGCAGTTTGATCTCTGGTTCCTCTGCCTTTTCTAAAACCAGCTTGAACATCAGGAAGTTCACGGTTCACGTATTGCTGAAGCCTGGCTTGGAGAATTTTGAGCATTACTTTACTAGCATGTGAGATGAGTGTAGTTGTGCAGCAGTTTAAGCATTCTTTTGCATTGCCTTTCTTTGGGATTGGAATGAAAACTGACCTTTTCCAGTCCTGTGGCCACTGCTGAGTTTTTCAAATTTGCTGGCATATTGAGTGCAGCACTTTGACAGCATCATCTTTTAGGATTTGAAATAGCTCAACTGGGAGTCCATCACCTCCACTAGCTTTCTTCATAGTGATGCTTCCTAAGACCCACTTGACTTCACATTCCAGGATGTCTGGCTCTAGGTGAGTGATCACACCATCATAATTAACTGGGCAGTGAAGATCTTTTTTGTACAGTTCTTTGTATTCTTGCCACCTCTTCTAAATATCTTCTGCTTCTGTTGGGTCCATACCATTTCTGTCCTTTATTGAGCCCATCTTTGCATAAAATGTTTGCATTGATTGCCTTGGAATGAGTCTATTTGCCTAAAGAGATAACGAATATTATAATACCTTTCCAGGTCACTGTAACATTAAAAACAAAGCACAAAAATCAATATTTCTTTGATAATTCTGTCTTTATGGTGCTTGTTGATTTTCAGCGTTCTGCTGTTACCTTATAAATGCATGTAAATGCAAGGAAAAAAATACAGTTTTAATAAACATTTCCTCTCCTACCTAACTCTGGGGTTGCAAATGGAAATCCACATTTAGAAATAATTGGAGGATTGGACTGAAAAGAGATGCAGGATGTCATTAACATTTATCTCATACCTTTAACACGATTCTCTGTTGCATCTCTTTTAATTGCAATCAAGCACGTTTATCAGTAATTTTTTTCTGCCATTAGTATAGAGGCCTCTGCACTTTAGAAAATAATAGGATATGAGTGACAGTCTCTGTCATGGAATGTTCAATTTTTTTTTAATTGCAAAATAAACCTAACAAGTATTTGCATGCTTTCCCAGTGTCTGCTGTAGCCAGGCCTTCTCAGCAGCAAGGAACAGTAGTGGTCATTGTTTGCTAGAGGACAGCTGTGTGTTGACTTCCTGGGAATTAGAAGAGAATTTGTGAAAAGCCAAGTGATAAAATTCAAAATATCCTTAATCAACATGTTTATAGAATCATCACTATAAACTAAAAAAAAATTGCCCCATATTAAAAATATGTAACTCATACTTGATTTATATGCAACTGTTGTTGGTTTTTTTAGTCTTAAATGACAGGTATTACAAAATCATAACAGTGGTTCAGTTAAAATAATTTTGGGCCTAAAATACCCAATACATAAATGGTTATGATTAAATCATAAGTTGATGTTTTTGATTGTTGAATATATTAGAGAGTTTCTCTTTCTTCTTCCTTTCTTTATCTTGATGCAAATGTGCAGTAATTTTTTAAAGGTAAAATGTAAATGCATTCCTAGAATTCAGCTTACCTTTCTGGTGTTTATCAAGAAAATAAGAAAAAATCATTTTGCTCTTCCACATTTGAAAAAGAAAACAGAAATAATCAAATGATTACTTTTTAACTCCATAGCAGAAGTCTTTAAATAACAACTTACTAACACATCTGGATTAGATCCTGGTTTCACACCGAAGAACCAGTAATGTCCTATTTTTAGTATTCTAATTATAATCACAATCTGTGAATTTCAGTGAATTTTTCAGGAAACAGGTAAACTTGGCAGTAAAGTTATTGAGAGATTGTAAAAGTCAGTCAAAGACTAAATGATCTGAAAGATGGATTTCGTTATCTCCTGTTTTGAAGTAACATAATGATTGTTGGCAGAAATAGGTACAGCAAGCAGATGCCTCTGATCAGCTTGCATTGTTAATCTTTTCTCTCCAAAAGATTTGGAGAATCTTTTGTATCCAGATGCAATACAGTAGGATCCCATGCAGTATAAATTAGACATCATATTCTTTCCACTAACAAAGTATCAAATTTTGCATTGTCACTCATGAGACAGTGTCAACAGAAGATATTTGTTGTAGATGGAAAACAAGAGATTTACACTTAAGATAGAAGACAGGATTAAACTTTTGGTTCATCTTTGCTGATATTAACAGAAATGTAAACACCAAGGTGAGATGTGACTGATTTCTATTTTTTAGAGAACTCGTATGAATAGTGTAACATGTGCAGACCTGAGAGATTCTGCATGTTCAATTCCGATGACCGCAAGAAAGTGAGGATAGTGTTAAAGTGAGGAGCTGAGGGTAAGAGGAGCTCTCTATTTTGGATAACTTAGATTTGAGGTCACTGTTACCTACCCAAGCTAAGACACTTCTTGATGATCTGCTGCAATCATCCAGGTAAAAAATGAGAGCAGCCTGAACTGGGGAAGGGATAGTGAGGCTGGGGAAGTGGGTGGATTTAAGAAAAGTCTGAAAGAATAGACAGCACGTGGTTATTAATAGCAAGTGAGGGTGAGGGGATTTGAGAGGAATTCCAAGGATGACTGCGGGCACTAGTCCCAGAGAGTGAGCACTGGGCCAGGAGCATGATTACAAGAGGAGGACTTCAGACGGGAGGAGGCACAGTTTTATTGCTTTGGAGAGACCTTCAGGCCAGTACACTGAGCACATTCTTATTTCAGCCTGAGGCTCAGGTGAGAGACACAGTTTAGACATGTAGGGGGTCAGTGGTATAAATGTAGTTATCATCAGTGCCAACAGAGTGGATGTGATTACTCCAAGAAAGTCTGTAAATCAAAAGCATAAAGAGTCTATATTTCGGATGAAAATAAAAGGCTTGTTGTGGATCACGCTATTTAGCAAAACAATCCCAAAAATGCACAGAAGGGGGGGAATAGTGTGAACACCCTTCCAAATCGGGTACATTATTTTATGAGAGTAGCCCTTTTTCAGCTAGAATTTATGTCAAGGGAGGGACTGCCCTGGCAGACTAGTGGTTAGGACTCCATCATTCCAGTGCTGGGGGTGCAGGTTCGATCCCCAGTTGGGGAACTGAGATCCTGTGTGCCACATGGTATGGCCAAAAAATAAAGGGGAAAAAAAAAAGCTTAAAACAAGGGAATATTGGACATCAGTGCAAGCCTCACAGTCAAAGAGCAAAACACCTAGCCATAGAACAAGGCAATAAAGAATTCAGAAATTGAGATTTCGATCTTGAATTCCTAGGTAGTTACATACACAGTGTCAGTGTGGACGCAGATTGGGGCAATCACTATGAAAAAACAGTATGGAGCTTCCTCAGAAAGTGAAAATAGAACCACCATATAGTCCAGCAATCCCTCTTCTGGGTAAATAACCAGAAGAATTGAAATCGGGATCTCAAATATCTGCACTCTCATGTTCATGGCAGCATTACTCACCATAACCAAGATGTGGAGACAACCTAAGTGGCCGTTCACAGATGAATGGATAAAGAAAATCTGGTATATGCATACAATAGAATGCTCTTCAGCCTTTAAAAAGAAGGAGATTCTGCAACAGGCAACAACAAGATGAAGCTTGAGGATTTTATGCTAAGTAAAATAGCAGAAACACAAAATATTACGTGATCCACTTATATGAGGTACCTAAGATAGTCAAAGTCATAGAATCAAAACATGAAATGGTGGTCACCAGAAGCTGAGGGCAGGGGGAAATTAGAGTTATTAATCTCCAGGCATTAGATTTCAGCCAACCAAGATGCTCTCCAGTCCTACAGTACAACACTGTACCTATAATCAACAATAATGTATCTTGCACTTAAAAATCTGTTAAGAGGGCAGATCATTGTATTTCCAGATGCTGTCTGGCTGGGCGATTGTCTTCGAGGCAGCTGTCAACAGAAGTCTAGCCAGAAGGATTGGATGCATAGCCCTGTCCTGGGGGCTCTGATGAGGGTGCTGCTTATTAAAACAAGCCTAGTTCTTCTGACTCCCAAGTCGGAGAACTCTCACTGCTCCACAGCTGCTGCTCTAGAACAATGTAAGATCCGTGTTTGGGAGGAAGTCCAGAGATGATCTGGTGCTAATTTTTCATTTTACAAATGAATTAAGTAAAGCCCCGGAGAGTAACTTGCTAAAAGTCACACACCTGCTTTTGGATGCAGTCTGCTGACATTCAGAACATCCCTGTTGGCCTCTGACACTCTGTGTGGGGCCCTTTTCAAAGGAAGTGAAACTACTTTTGCATATGCCCTCTGCATGCCTTGCGGTTGAATCTACTCCAAAGTTAAGGTTAAGAGTGCAAGCTCTAGTCTTCAATGACCAGGGCTGGAATCCAGCCTCTGTCCCTTGGGAGTCATATGACCCTACTCTCTCTCAACTTAGTCTCCTAATATGCAAAATAGAGATAATCATAGTGTTATCTCATAGAGTTATTAAGAGGACTAAGGGAGAAAATACCTGTCAAGTCCCTAATGTCTAGCTCATGCTGTGATCACAATACATTTTAGGAGTCATTTCATCACTTTTAATATTACTTTTTATTACTTGCCTCTGTCTTTTAGCATCTGGGATGGAAATGTTAATAACACCCAGAGGTTTATTTTTCTGGCATGTAATGTGCATGAAGCAAATATTTGTTGAGAGAATGACAAAAGAAGAAGAGATCGTTTACAGCATTTGAAGATCTTTCCTCATTGTCTGGTTGACATTCTGAAACATGGAAAAGTACTAGGTACTTTTATTATGACTTTTAGCCCTTTTCTGACCTGTGAAATATGCAGCAGTGCTTTTAAGAGAACATAGGAAAGCTCAAGAAGGAAGGTGTGTGTCTCCATGTATTTTAGGCAGGGCAGACCTTGTGCAGGCTTGCCATTGTTTTTACCGCTAAAACCTTCCTCTGCCTCTTAGCATCCTCACACCCAGCATCTCTGTGTTCTAGTCAGGGGTTCAGAGAGTACAGAGTGCTTTCCCTTAATGAGCTTGCATGTGGGACCGACACCTGGCACAATGATTTCTGTCACAAAAGAGGCTTCTGTAGATGGTGGCATGAGGGTTAGGAGCCTGCACTCTATGGCTGGACCCCCTAAGTTTGGATCCAACACTTGGCAGCTTTGTGACCTTGACAAGTTCTCTGAGCAGTGCTTTCACCTGTAAAGGAGAAATAAACATCTAGTACTTCCCAGGTCAGGTCAGGAACAAATGAGTTTTCATCCGTCAGTGCCTAGCCTGGCATGCTCTTTGCTCCTGGCTTTGCCTGCATCCCAGATGAGCCATGACTACTAAAGTTCAGAAGAGGATCATCCTAAATGCGGAGAGATGAGGTCATCAAGGTTAAAGAAGGAATGGGACTTTGTCAAACACAAGGAAGAGAGTTGGTTCTTTCAGACTTAGGACTAGAAATGGACGTGGCCTTGTATAAGGAAAATAGTGGCCTTGTATAGGGAGTTGCACATAAGCAGTGATCTTATTTTGATGAGCACTGGATGAGTGCAGCGTTAGATGAGATCTGGTAACAGTGAGAAGCAAAGAGAGGTTTAGAGGAGGAGGTTAGCATGAGCAAAACAATTTCTTACATGATTAATTTGGTAAATAAATATTAGGGTGGAGATTGAAATTAGGATATCAGTTTGGAGACCACTGCAATAGTCTGGACTTTGATGTGCTCAGGCTCTTGGCGGGATTGATGGGGGGGCTCATATAAAAGAGGATGAGAATTGAGACGTAGAAAGAAAAGATCAGAAGGTGATTGTCTGGAGACGGGTGTGGGGAGGAGATGGGGGGAATGTCAGGTTCGCAAGCCTGACTGGCGGAGAAGTCTGTATAATAGACACACACATGCAAGTTCAGAGGGACCCGTGGTTTGGGGGAAAGGATTACGAGTTTCTTTCAAGTCCGGTTGCATTTGATCCGACAATAGAACACCCATATGGAAGCTACAATTTGGAGAAGCAGAGTTGAAGTTCAGGAGAGGTCAGAGCTAAGCTTCTCTATTACTTGGGACTGAATCAAATACAGGGGAGAGTGAGAGGCAGGAGAGGGGGTGAAATTTCTGCGAGATGGCCTGGCAGGAGTGAGGCGGGATAAGTGACAGCAAATGACAGCAGTGACCATCAGAGGAGGCAATGTATATGACAGCACTTACGGGGGCAAGGCTGAAATATGACATAAATAGGAAACATTTGGTGACTGCCCCGTTTCCTAGAATCCCAAAGCCAAAATGGACACATTTTATAGGTGAGGAGTTGGGGCTCAGCAAAGCTGAGTTCAGTGGTTTCCTCTGGGATAGTTGCAGAGCCAGACGTGACCCTTTTCAGCACTCTTCTCATTTTCCAGGCTGCTGCTTGGACTCTTCCTGTCTCTCAGTGCCTCACTGCATATGGTTAGATCTGTACTGTGTTTTATACAAAGGTTACTGTAAAGTGGGCTTCCCTGCTAACTCAGTTGGTAAAAAATCTGTCTGCAATGCAGGAGACCCCAGTTCAATTCCTGGGTTGGGAAGATTTGCTGGAGAAGGAATAGGCTACCCATAATTTGCTGGAGAAGGAATAGGCTACCCATTCCAGTGTTCTTGGGCTTCCCTGGTGGCTCAGATTGTAAAGAATCTGCCTGCAATGCAAAGACCTGAGTTCGATCCCTGGATTGGGAAGATCCTCTGGAGAAGGGAGCAGCTCCCCACTCCAGTATTCTAGCGTGGAGAATTCCATGGACTGTGTAATCCATGGAGTCGCAAAGACTTGGACACACCTGAGCGACTTTCACTTTCACTTTCATACTGTAAAGTGCTGGGTGCTTCTGTGCAAGGAGCCTGCACTCTGCCAAGGACAGAGCACAGAAGCTGTGTGGTTAGAGCTGGGCTTCTGAAAAGGAGTGCTCTGTACACACATGGATACTGACTCTTGCCCTGCTTCTCTATTTCATGTGTATTTCCTTTAGTTAAGTAATTTTGCAGTCTTTAGAAAATGAAATAAACAGTTTACCCATACACTCCTTATTTTTGCATGCATGTTAATTAAACAAATATTTATCATTGGTCTTCCCTGGTGGTTCAGTGGTAAAGAACCCACCTGCAATGCTGGAGACACAGGTTCGATCCCTGGGTCAGGTAGATCCCCTGGAGGAAATGGCAACCCACTCCAGTATTTTTGCCTAAAGAATCCCATGGTCAGAGGAGCCTGGCAGGCTACAGTTCAAAGGTTACAAAAGAGTCATACACAACTGAGCGACTGAACATGCACACCACATGTGCTGATTATAATAATGTTTCCCAAAAGATATTGAAATGACATACTGTTTTATATGAAGGAGACTCTAAATCTCAACTGCATTTATAGCCCAATGATCGCAATAATTATAAGCCACATCAGTTAAAAATTAAAGTAGCTGTTTTTGAAAGTGCATAAAAGTGATGTCCCATGTCTGAACCATTTGCACTACTTAGCATAATTTTATGGAAAGGATCACCACTTGCGATCTTAACCCTCTTATGAATTTCTTATGAAGTCATAGAAATCTTAATACCTTTCTAATGTTCTTCTTGAAGGAAACAATTTGGGAAATGCCAAGGACAAAAACATAGGAAGCATTTAACATAAACTGGAAATCATTAATACTTAATGGAGAAGCATAAGCCATTCTGAGGCATTTTAAAGCAGCTATTAAAATCATCCCTTCCAGGAGGTGTTAAAAAACAAAATCCATCCGAGTAAATTTGCAGATCTAATTGGCTTTATTAAACAATTCAGGAATTGGGCAACATTCCATGTAGCAAGTTGAGAGGAGCTCTGAGGGCGCTGTACAAAATGGAAGGGTTGTTGAGGCAGAAAGAGGAAGGGATAAGGAAGGATCAGATTACAGCATCTTCCTTTGGTGGATGGAAAGGGTCTCTGTAGCTAATTATGTCATCAGTGCTGACCAGAAAATTCCAAACTGACCAGTTAGGATTACATTCCTGGGGGAAATTCAAGCTACAATTAGGTTAAGTCTTAAGTTTCTGCCTGGTGACATGAGCTTGCTAAGTCACTTCAGTCGACCCCATAGACAGCAGCCCACCAGGCTTCGCCGTCCCTGGGATTCTGCAGGCAAGAACACTGGAGTGGGTTGCCATTTCCTTCTCCAATGCATGAAAGTGAAAATTAAGTTGCTCAGTCGTGTTGGACTTTAGCGACCCCATGGACTGCAGCCTACCAGGCTCCTCCGTCCATGGGATTTTCCAGGGAAAGTACTGGAGTCGGGTGCCATTGCCTTCTCCAACATGGGCTTAGCATGAGTGAATCCATTTTGGACTTGTTTCTTTTTTACCAGAGACTAGGAAGTTCTTCAAAACTAGTGCTGTCTTACTCAAAGACTTGATGGAAATAGAAACCATAAAGCCCAAGGCTTAGAAGAAAGTGGGGTTGAGATTCAAATGACTTCATTTTAAATGATATTTGTCATCACAGATTTCCACTAAATTTGCTTCCACACCTGGCTTCCCATGAGGCCACTGGGCAAGCGGTTCTTCTGTGTTGTTTATTGTTTGCTGATGCAGAGGGGTGCCCTTTCAGAGTTTCTTCAATTTCAGAGCTGCAAAAACCGGTTCTGAAAATAGTTGGCAGTATCAGTTGGCCAAATATATTTGCTGAAACCGCTTTTGTTTTGAACCAGGGAGGCCCCAGATCAAGAAATACTTGGGTTAACTTAAGGTTAACACAATCACAGGCTTCTTCTTTTTTTATTTTTTTCTTGGTACTATATATTTTATTTTTATTTATTTTTTAATATAAATTTATTTATTTTGATTGGAGGCTAATTACTTTACAATATTGTATTGGTTTTGCCATACATCAACATGATCCGCCACGGGTGTACACGTGCTCCCCATCCTGAGCCCCCCTCCCACCTCCCTCCCCATACCATCCCTCTGGGTCATCCCAGTGCACCAGCCCTGAGCATCCTGTACCATGCATTGAACCTGGACTGGCGATTCGTTTCACATATGATATTATACACGTTTCAATGCCATTCTCCCAAATCCTTGCACCCTCGCCCTTTCCCATAGAGTCCAAAAGACTGTTCTATACAGGTTTCTTCTTTTGCAAACTTCTAAGACTCTCATTACTTTCTGGCTTCTTCTCTCTTCTGTTACTGTGTTCTCTTGCTGACCGTGCTCAAGTGGTCTCAAACCCCCTTCCTGAGTAGTAACAGCCCACACAACCCTCCAGAGTCTTCTCTGTGCTGAAATTCATGGGATGGAGGGAAAGAACACTGAACTGCTAGACTTGGAGGCTGAATTCTGGAGCCAAATTCAGTTCTACCTCTAGTTTATTCATCCTGGGAAAGCTCCCTAAACTTACTCTCTTTCTCCTTCTGCTTCTACTCTTTTTAATTATCTTTTGATTTTTATCAAAGTAATGTGTACTCAGTTAAAGTATCAAGTGCAATAAAAGTTCTTTGAACTAGCCTTCCTTAAATGAGTTCCCTGACTAAGTAACTCTCTCCCTTTCCTAGATATAATCTACTGACTGATGCTTCCAGCCAGCTGGCCACCAGGGTCTCACCTGCTGTCCCCTGAGCCCACCTGTAACCTCTGACCCACTAGTAAGGGTGAATATGGACCAAGAATTAGTTGTGTTTGTCCCCATTGTATCTGTTAATATAACTATTTAATTATAAGTTATATGAAACCAATGACATACAGATACATAAAACAGTTGCTATTTCTGTGAAGCTGTTTTGGTAAGATTCAAAGTTGAGTTACTAAAAATAAAATGCTACAGGATCAGGTGCGAAAATAAAATAGTAAAATATTAGGAAAAAACTCAAATCTAAAAGGATTCTGCTTTGTGTCTGTCAGTTCTCAATCCACTTTAATGGGACTGAAACTAGGAAATGCAGATGATGATAATGGTGATAGGTGCAGTTTATGTAAAAAATAAATCCATTGTTTTATTCCATAAGCAGAAGTCCAGGTCATGCTTCAAGGGATTCTTCTGGTATTAGATTAGATGAGGTTCACATAAAGTGCTCAGCATCATGTCTAACATTTAATAAGAATTCAGTACAGATTAGCTGTTATTGTGGTTCAGTTCAGTTCAGTTAAGTTCAATCACTCAGTCGTGTCTGACTCTTTGCGACCCCATAAATCGCAGCATGCCAGGCCTCCCTGTCCATCACCAACTCCCGGAGTTCACCCAAACTCATGTGCATCAAGTCAGTGATGCCATCCAGCCATCTCATCCTCTGTCATCCCCTCTCCTTCTGCCCCCAATCCCTCCCAGCATCAGGGTCTTTTCCAATGAGTCAACTCTTCGCATGAGGCAGCCAAAGTACTGGAGCTTCAGCTTTAGCACCGTTCTTTCCAAAGAAATCCCAGGGCTGATCTCCTTTAGAATGGACTGGTTGGATCTCCTTGCAGTCCAAGGGACCCGCAAGAGTCTTCTCCAACACCACAGTTCAAAAGCATCAATTCTTCGACACTCAGCTTTCTTCACAGTCCAACTCTCATATCCATACATGACCACTGGAAAACCGTAGCCTTGACTAGACGGACCTTTGTTGGCAAAGTAATATCTCTGCTTTTTAATATGCTATCTAGGTTGGTCATAACTTTCCTTCCAAGGAGTAAGCGTCTTTTAATTTCATGGCTGCAATCACTATCTGCAGTGATTTTGGAGCCCAGAAAAATGAAGTCTGCCACTGTTTCCACTGTTTCCCCATCTATTTGCCATGAAGTGATGGGACCAGATGCCATGATCTTCATTTTCTGAATGTTGAGCTTTAAGCCAACTTTTTCACTTTACTGTTGGTCTAACCCAATAATTGTATGTTCAGGGGATTTTTAGAAGGGAAGAGAAAAGAAGGTAAAGTGAGATCAAACCATTGTTACAGAATGAAATGTTGGGATAAACTTTAACCCAACAATTGAATATTATACAGCAAAAGAGCTAAACATCACTGTGATCATTTTTTTTGCATCAAAGTATCTTTAAGAGGGTGATGATAATCACATTTTTAAAATGTATAGCTGAAGAAAAAATCCATTCATTCATGAAATGTGACCTTGTTTCAATTTTAACAACAAATTGCCACATGACCTTAGGAAACTGTCCAAACATTTCAGTTTTTTATTCTCTGTTAGTCAAGGATAATGATAACCAACTGAACAAAGTTATTGGGCGGCCAGGAAAATTACTTTCAAGAAAGTACATTATAGACATCTTTGTGTTTCCTCACTTGAATGGGAACTCTCCGTGGCTCAGTGTGCTAATCATGCTGCGTGGAGCTCTCAAACCCTCAGAACAGGGATTGTGAAATGCTTTTTCAAAAAAATTGATTTCCCATCAAAGCTCTAGACCTGTTTTAGTATGGTACTTATACCAAGTTTCAACAGATGAAGCATACTCCACCACAGAAAACAAGAATGACTCAGAATAAAGTAATGTGATAGACCTTGTTTCATTAGATTGTGTATGCCACTCAAGCATTTAATATCATAATCAATCTTGTTAAATGTAATATAAGAACTGGTTCACTGGATGTGAGGGTTTTTGTTGCTATTCAGTCACTTAGTCATGTCTGACTCTTTGTGACCCCATGAACTTCAGCAGGCCAGGCTTTCCTGTCTTTCCCTGTCTTCTGGAGTTTGCTCAAACTCATGTCCATTGAGTCAGTATGGATTGAACTCATTAATTTTAGGGGCTCTGGCCAAAGCCAGTTAATTTCTGTTGTGTGAAGCTAGCCTGTATGCTGACATTTCAAGCCATTTCCACAGATGACCATGGGAGACCATTCATAGTTATTTAATACATGGTCGTGTAGCAAGAAAGTCCACCTATATTGATTATATGAATACTGAGTCCAACATCCTAGGTTATCATTACATTAAAAGAAACATTGCAGTTCAATTCAATGCATATTTATAAACAACACTGAACTAAGTTTGGGGAGATTATAAAAAGGAGTAAGACTGAATCATTACTGTTTTCAACAAGTTTACTCTATAATGTAGGACACACAACCATCTGAGTATGTACTTCAGTCTGTGATGTTCAGTTTAGCTCAGTCGTGTCCAACTCTTTTGCGACCCCATGGACTGCAGCACGCCAGGCCTCCCTGTCCATCACCAACTCCCGGAGTTTACCCAAACTTATGTCCATTGAGTCGATGATGTCATCCAGCCATCTCATCCTCTGTCGTCCCCTTCTGCCCCTGCCCTCAATCTTTCCCAACATCAGGGTCTTTTCCAGTGAATCAGCTCCTCGCATCAGGTGGCCAAAGTACTGGAGTTTCAGCTTCAACATCAGTCCTTCCAATGAACACCCAGGACAGATCTACTTTAGGATGGACTGGTTGGATCTCCTTTCAGTCCAAGGGACTCTCAAGAGTCTTCTCCAACACCACAGTTCAAAAGCATCAATTCTTCAGTGCTCAGCTTTCTTTATAGTCCAACTTTCACATCCATACATGATTTCTGGAAAAACCATAGCCTTGACTAGATGGACCTTTGGCAAAGTAATGTCTCTGCTTCTTAATATGCTATCTAGGTTGGTCATAATTTTCCTTCTAAGGACTAAGCATCTTTTAATTTCATGGCTGCAGTCACCATCTGCAGTGATTTTGGAGCCCTCAAAAATAAAGTCAGCCACTGTTTCCACTGTTTCCCCATCTATTTGCCATAAAGTGATGGGACTGGATGCCACGATCTTAGTTCTCTGAATGTTGAGCTTTAAGCCAACTTTCTGACTTTCCTCTTTCACTTTCATCAAGAGGCTCTTTAGTTCTTCTTCACTTTCTGCCATAAGGGTGGTGTCATCTGCATATCTGAGGTTATTGATATTTCTCCCAGCAATCTTGATTCCAGCTTGTGCTGCATCGAGCCCAGTGTCTCTCATGATGTACTCTGCATATAAGTTAAATAAGCAGGGTGACAATATACAGCCTTGACATACTCCTTTTCCTATTTGGAACCAGTATGTTTCCCATCAGCCTGTGATGAGTGAAAGCCAAACTAAAACATCAAAGTATATCCTGCCCAAAAATGTAATCTCATTATTATACCCCAGGGTCAGGTTTCCTGAGACCCTTGAGAAGTTGGCAGACAATAGTTTCCTGGGGCTAGGAAGAGGGGCATGGAAAATTACTATTCAGTGGCTATAGAGTTTCAATTGTGCAGGATGAAAAAGTTCTAGAGATCTGCTCAGCTTACCGTCAACATACCATCCAGTATATTTTAAAATTTACTGAGGATAGATCTAATGTGTTTTTTTCCTACAATTAATATAAAAAGAAAAAAGAAAGCAACGGATGACCTTGGCACAGCCTTTCTAGTTGAGCCATCACAGAGATGGGGAAAGAGGCACTATGTCCACGTTTTTAAAGGAAATGACTTGATTATCATAAACCTGAGGGCTTAGAGGCAATACCTGATGAGAACCATTTCTCATGCAATCAGTAAACTGCTTAGCATATCATAAGAGGTAAAGAAGCAACTGCATTTGACTCTTTGAATAGCCATTTTTTCCACATCAATTTAATTTCCTTCCCTGGTTACCGGACACATTACATCAACAATGAGATGTGCCAGATAAAATCAATTTTGAATGAGGGAAGATTTTGGGTCCTAGCCTAAACAATATTGTTATCACCAAGCCACGAAAGTGTGACCTTAATCATGCTATTGTTACATGGGTGAACCAGTAAATAGAGAGTTGCAATTGCATCAGAGTGAGCTGAAACAGTGGATTACATATCAAGTTCCAACCCTTGAGGATCAGTTGTACCAGAGGACCTATGACTTATTGATGAGCTATACAAATGACTTATAAATGCCTTCATCCAAAATGCAGAAATTACTAAATCAAGTGCAGCTGCTAATACCTTATCTCAGGAAACTCATGATAATACATCTCAATATATTGTTTATATGTATTTTTTAATCATTCTAAAGATAGAATAGCATATTAAAAACATTTTTAAATGTTTGTTTACTTTTATATTTTTTCTTTTACATTTAATTGAAGTATAGTTAATTTACAATGTTTTATTAGTTTCAGATGTACAACAAAGTAATTCAGTTTAAATATATATAATATATATATTCCTTTTCAGATTCTTTTCCCTTATAAAGTTTTTACTAGAATGGCATTAATTGACATAACTATAAACTGGTATATTTTAGCAGAAATGAAATTTGATGAAAGAATAATTAAGAAAACAAGCACTGATATAATCTTTCTTTCAATTTAGTTTAGAGAAACAATATTATATATGAATTACACTGATAGCAACTTTTTTAGATGGAGCAGAAGAGCAGGACCAGAGAGTTAAGCTTACCATTCTATGTGTAAGCCTCATAATTCTTAAGTATTTGTTCAAATTTTTATCAACATACTTTGAAAGGAATATTTTTTAAAAACAAGACAGTGTGCAGGGAACAAAACATTACATATACATATGATAATGTAAGATATATGTTAACATACATTATATATACATTAACACTATGTAATATTAACATATATATTAAAAATATGTAATATATAAAATATATGGTATAGCATACACTATATAAAAGGGCCCCTGTGATCTGTGTGTGTGTGTGTGTGCGTGCATGTGTGTGTGTGTGTGCTCAGTCATGTCCAACTCTGCTACCCCATGGGCTTCCCAGGTGGCACTGGTGGTAAAGAACTTGCCTTCCAAAGCAGCAGACTAAGAGACACAGGTTCGATCCCTGGGTTGGGAAGATCCCCTAGAGAAGAGCATGGCAACCCACTCCAGTATTCTTGCCTGGAGAATCCCCATGGACAGAGGAGTCTGGCGAGCTACAGTCTGTGAGTTTGCAAAGAGTCAGACACAACTGAACCAACTTAGCGTACATGCATGGACTGAAGCCCACCAGGCTCGTCTGTCCATGGGATTTCCCAGGCAAGAATACTGGAGTGGGTTGCCAGTTCCTCCTCCAGGGGGTCTTCCTGACACGGAATCGAACCCACTTCTCTTGCTGCTCTCTTGCATTGACAGCCAGATTCTTTACCACTGTGCCACCTGGGAATTGGGCAGCCTGCATATTATATGGTTATAATATGTTTTTTTAAAAGAGAAATTGGACCAGTGTAATCTAGAAAGCAAAAAGTCTGAATAGCTGTATAATTACCATCTTGTGGTTCCCTCCACTTGTTCTCAGAATGAGTTGAGATTCATTTCTCCCCAGAGATGACTAAACCAGAAGAAATATTCTGTATTACATTGAGCAACTTCATCTGGCAGAAAAGGTCGTCCTTCTTGATTATCAGGATGAAAAATTGTTGGCTCAAGGGAACCCTCAAGATTTCTTTCTTAGAGCTCTTCACTATAGAATTAACTTCCAGTAGCTCTGGATGATATAAAAATTATCCATAGGATCTCATCCCTCAAAAAGCTTTTGTCCTTTTATCCTAGACTTCAGTTCATTTACTCTTTCAAGCTTCACATCCCAAGTTATCCAAGAGTGGGCCATTGGATATTCCATACCAGAAGATGTACATGGCGTTTCTATCCCAACTATCAATTGTACACAGAGATCTATCCCATGTACTCAGAAATTTTAAACAGAAACTATAATTGTGTATCAACACCTTGGTAGATTATGGAGTAGAAAGCAAAGAATCCAAGGAAATTTTCTTCCTTGAAATGAATTTGTTACAATACTGCTTCTGTTGTTTATGTTCTGGTGTTTTGGCCATGAGGCATGTGGGGATCTTAGGTCCCCAACCAGGGATCAAACCCTCACCCCTTGCATTAGAAGGCAGTCTTGACCACTGGACTGCCAGGGAAATCCCAAGATGAATATTTTCCATCTCTGCCTACCCTAGCAGTCCCAGCTTGATTTCTCAGAGGCAGAAGGTAGAGGCACAAAGCTGTCTTTTCTGTGGCAAAGTTTAAAGGTAATGCCAGGTTTCTTAATATGTGATATCAAGCCCGTCACCACTTGAGTCACCTAGAAACACAGGGATGTCATATTCTATTTCATGACACTCTCCCTTCCCATGATCTTCTTGGCTAGCAATAAAATATTAGAGACTTTGAGGTATGTCAATGTAGAAAGGTTCTTAAATGTGTTTGCAGGTGATGATAATATGTGCATTTCCTGTCTCTTCTTTTCTAGGATGGGAACCTGTAAATTACTTGCAGTCTACACCCAAAATCAGTGAGTAAACTCTCCATAATGTTTGGGTCTCAGGTTGTTTTAGACGAGCAAAGCAAAAGTGTTAGTCACTCAGTCATGTCCAACTCTTTGAGACCCTATGAACTGTACCTGACCAGGCTCTTCTGTCCATGGAATTCTCTAGGCAAAAATACTGGAGTGGGTTGCCATTCCCTTCTTCAGGGGATCTTCCCTACCCAGGGATCTAACCCAGGTCTCCCACATTACAGACAGTTTCTTTACCACCTGGGCCACCAGGGAAGCCCCAAAGCCACAATAACTGAAAACCCTGTAGAGTCACTTTTAAATACCTGTTCTGATGATCCATCACCAGAAAGCACAGCCTAGGTGGCATTTTGAATTTTATAAAGTCTTGGAGTGTAGGGGAGAAAAGCAAGCAAACCATGATCCTTGCCCTCAACAAATTTACAGACGAAGTCATAGACTTTGAAGATATATTCCAGTTATATCTAGCTTAATGAATAATTATTGTCCATCTTATTTGAAAAAGTTCACATTTTACCTATTTTTATTTTATAACACTTCCCTGGGACATTGGACTATATTTATTTTCCAGAAATGTCTTCTTCTAAGAATTCAGTAAAACCTTCTTCATTCAGATATTTTGATTACACAGTTTTGACAGTTTGACCCAGACTAAGATGAAATTTACTTATGAGTTGTCAGCATGGAATGGGTTTGATACAAGAAACAGAGGAAACACTGTAACCTATTTTAAAAGAGTAATTGTTTTCATGGTTTTGGCACATATGGTGGTCTTTAGGCAAAAAGATTCAGCTGGAACACAAGGATGCATGTCATTTAGTGGCTTTCTCCTTAGACAGGCATTATTGGCAGATCAGAGTATTGAAAGTATACTCTGATATGAATAAATCTGACTTCTGTAGTTCAGACTCACATCCCCTTTCTCTTCCCACCTCCCCAAACTCAGTATTCTAATCTACTGAAATGTACTGTGTGTTATATGTGGACATAAATGTTTGTTAATAGAAGAGGATCAGTTCTTGTTATCTTATTTTTGAAACTGACAAATATACATTTTAATTTTTTGAATGCCTATCTGTAACATTGATCACCTGGATGACAGTCATGTATTTATTTTTACAAGAAAAATGATACATCATTCCCTTTTATTTTCTGTGATTTTATACCACAGGAATTTTTTAACATTTAAAACAGTATTTTCACAAAGCAAGAAAGACAAATTCCCAGGATGATAGTGAAGATTTAAGGGGAGAAAAAAATAACCCCTAAATCATATCATGCCCTCTTTGTGGCATGTTGAAAAGTCGGAGCAGTAACCAAATCACCATTCATTCATTCATACAACAAACGCTTAGCCAAGGGCTGTGCTTATTGCTTCAAGGTGTGTAGAGATTAATAAAACTGTCTTCTTGTCTACACTGTGCTGGCAGCCCTTAAGCTGAAGCAGAGATGGAGGCAGTTTTCCCATGTGATAAGTGATGTGTTATCCTTATAAACAGAGTGCTTAGGAAACACTGAGATGATACCATTAAATCCGACTAAAAAGTTAGGGAAATATTCATAGCAGGTATAACAGTGGAGCTCATTCTTTAAACATAAATTCAATGTCTACAAGTAGAGAAAAGGACATTTCAAATCAGTGTGAACGAACATATGGAAATGGAGAATATGTGGATTGCTTAAGAAAAACAGCAGACGTGTTTGAGGTGGAGAGCTGAGGAGGTGGGGAACAATATATGGTCTATTAAATGGTGTATTGCTAAGAAGATACGCCCTTTCCTAGAGGTTGGAAACGCGAGCTGGAGCTCACAGAAAGATTTGAGAGTTGTCTGTAAAAAGCTGAAATGTGGAGAAATGGGAATAGATAAAACTGTGGACAGTTGAGAGAACTTTCAGGAATAGGCTTCTCCTTAGAGGAGAGAAGGGGAGATAAATAAACATTTGAAGGTGTATACAAAGAGATTCGAGGGAATTTATGTCTGAGAGCTTCAGTGTCCTTTCCCTTATGCTCTTGGATGAGTGTGGAATGCCTATTAGAAAGGCACAAGTTTGAATCCCTGCTCCAGAGTCTGTGAGTCATGTAACATGGGCAAATCACGTAACCCACGTACATTTCGGTGTTGGCCTCACCTCACTGAGCTCTCATCTATAAAATGAGAATAACAGTACACAGCTTATATGGGTTGTTGCGATTATTGAAGACAAGCTGTGTACAACATATTCATACAAAGGTGCTCTATACATGAGAGCTGCAAGATGATTGTCATCTGTGCATAGGAGCTTGTCTCCAGGGGGAGAGAAAAAGTAGAATGAGGAATGAAGATTGGAAAGGGACACGTGCAAGTGTTTCTTTTAATATTTATTTATTTTTTACTGTGCTGGGTCTTCATTGCTACACTTGGGTTTTCTCTAGATACAGTGGTGCATGGGCTATTCGTTGTGGTGGCTTCTCTTGTTTTGGAGCACAGGATCTGGGGTGTGTGGGCTTCAGTAGTTGTGACACGTGGACTCAGTGGTTGAGGTTCTCGGGCTCCCGGGCGCAGACTCTGGAGTTGTGGTGCATGGGCAGGCTTAGTTGTCCTGCAGCATGTGGGATCTTCCTGGACCAGGGATCAAACCAGTGTCCCCTCCATTGCAAGGTGGATTCTCAACCATGGGACCACCAGGGAAGCCCTGTGAAAGTGGTTTTTAAGCAGCATTAAGAATCTTTTATGAAAGCATGATTTTGCAAGTACAGTTATATTTATGTGTCCCAGAGCAGCCAATAGGGATGTTTCAATGGCCTGAGTCGGGGAACGTCAAAGCAAGCACTGTGTCATTGAGAGAACAATTGAGAACATTGATGAGTTCCGATCTGAGACTGGTATTCCAAGACTTGTTCTCCAGCCTCTACCCTGAGTTTGCAGAAGACTAGGTTTTCTCAGGGTCAGCTGCCTGTGATCCTGTGGCTCTTGTCGTTATCAAGGAAGAGAGCTGAGTTGCCAAAAAGCCCAAGGTTGTCTACTCTCCTACCAGCTAAGTTCCAGACATAGTTAGTTGTCTGCTCAGAGACCCACCAGACCCTTGCCCCCCTCTCCCTCTCACTCACCCCCCTTGGCTCACAGTCCCTACCCCAGCCTCTCTTCCACTTGAGTTTTCATTCTTCACTAGCGCATGAGACAGTAAGAAACATTTCTATCTCCCCTGGAATAGAAAAGTGGCATTTGAACCAAGTTAAAAAGAGCCCATCTGCATGCTTCTTGTCCCTCAGGTCATCAGCACCCCTTCTAGACCTTAGAACAGGATTCACTGGGTACAGCAGGCAGGACCACACTTCCTCTCCTATACCTGGAAGTGGGTTACCTCACCAGCCAAGAGGATGATGTCTGGTGTCCTCTTAAATTCTTAGTTAGCATTGCGGACCCCAAGAGAGAATTGCCAAGATATACCTTGATAGTTAACTTCCCTCGGAGAGAGATTTGAATGGCTGGAGAATATCCTTCATATGCCAAATGGAAGTAATAAAGAAACTATAGGCTGTATCTCACTCATTATGGACTACTATTTTAATTAATGGGAGATACGCTCCTCTTTGGGGAATTTGGTTGATTCATTCAGTGAGTGAATATATTCAAGAAGAATATACTAATTCAAGGTGCTAGTGTGCGTAAGATAGATAACTAGTGGGAACCTGTTGTATAGCACAGGGAACTCTGCCTGGTCCTCTGTGATGACCTAGAGGGATGGGATGGAGGCAGGGGAAAGAGGCCCAAGACAGAGAGGATGTTTGTATGTGTGCTTCCATGCTAAGTAACTTCAGTCATGTCTGGCTCTTTGTGACCCCATGGACTATAGTCCGACAGGCTCCTCTGTCCATGGGATTTCCCAGGCAAGAATACCGGAGTGGGTTGCAAATGTCCTTCTCCAGGGGATCTTTCCTACCCAGGGATCAAACCCGCATCTCTTATGTCTCCTGAATTCTCAAACAGGTTCTTTACCTAGTGCCACCTGGGAAGCACTATATCCCAGGCTATATGTATACATATAGCTGAATCACTTCATTGTATGGCAGAAATGAATACAACATTGTAAAACAAACTGTATCCCTATATATATATGTACATATATATATGTATGTGTGTATATATAAATATAAAACAGACTGGTTCCAAATCAGGAAAGGAGTATGTCAAGGCTGTATATTGTCACTCTGCTTATTTAACCTACGTACAGAATACATCATGCAAAATGCTGGGCTGGATGAAGCACAAGCTGGAATCAAGATTGCCGGGAGAAATATCAGTAACCTCAGATATACAGACAACACCACTCTTATGGCAGAAAGTTAAGAAGACTTAAAGAGCCTCTCGATGAAAGTGAAAGAAGAGAGTGAAAAAGTTGGCTTAAAGCTCAGCATTCAGAAAACTAACATCATGGCATCTGGTCCTATAACTTCATGGAAAATAGATGGGGAAACAGTGGAAAAGGTGACGGACTTTATTTTGGGGTGCAGATGGTGACTGCAGCCATGAAATTAAAAGACGCTTGCTCTTTAGAAGAAAAGCTATGACTAACCTAGAGTGCATATTAAAAAGCAGAGACCTTACTCTGCCAACAAAAGTCCGTTTAGTCAAAGATACGGTTTTTCCAGTAGTCATGTATGGATGTGAGAGTTGGACTATCAAGAAAGCTGAGCGCCAAAGAATGTATGCTTTTGAACTATGGTTTTGGAGAAGACTTTTGATAGCCCTTTGGACTGCAAGGAGATGTAACCAGTCAGTTCTAAAGGAAATCAGTCCTAAATATTCATTGGAAGGACTTATGCTGAAGCCGAAACTCCAATACTTTGGCCATATGATGCGAAGAACTGAGTCACTGGAAAAGACCCTGATGCTGGGAAAGACTGAAGGCAGGAGGAGAAGGGGACAACAGAGGATGAGATGGTTGGATGGCTTCACCGACTCGATGGACGTGAGTTTGAGTATGCTCCGGGAGTTGGTGATGGACAGGGAGGCCTGAGGTGCTGCAGTCCACGTAGTCACAAAAAGTCAGACACGACTGAGTGACTGAACTGAACTGAAGGTGCACCTCAAGAGTCCTAACACCACAGTTCAAAAGCATCAATTCTTCGGCTCTCAGCTTTCTTCACAGTCCAACTCTAACATCCATACATGACCACTGGAAAAACCATAGCCTTGACTAGACGGACATTTGTTGGCAAAGTAATGTCTCTGCTTTTGAATGTGCTATCTAGGTTGGTCATAACTTTCCTTCCAAGGAGTAAGCGTCTTTTAATTTCATGGCTGCAGTCACCATCTGCAGTGATTTTGGAGCCCTCAAAAATAAAGTCAGCCACTGTTTCCACTGTTTCCCCATCTGTTTGCCATGAAGTGATGGGACCAGATGCCATGATCTTCGTTTTCTGAATGTTGAGCTTTAAGCAACTTTTTCACTCTCCTCTTTCAATTTCATCAAGAGGCTTTTGAGTTCCTCTTCACTTTCTGCCATAAGGATGGTGTCATCTGCATATTTGAGGTTATTGATATTTCTCCCAGCAATCTTGATTCCAGCTTGTGCTTCTTCCAGCCCAGCGTTTCTCATGAATAATATTTGAAACATTAGGAAAACCCTGTCAAATTCAGACAAAACTCTACATTTCTGTGAAAATACAGCTGCCGAGACTCTTTAGAGGGTGGGTAACCTCAGAGCTCTTTCTTCTCGCTCAGACTTGGTTCCCAAAGCCCACCCTCCTGTGACTGCCAACAGGGAGTCACATAGAATTCACTTCCAAGTGCTCTGCTTCCTATACGTTCCTCTCAGTCAGTTGCAGTCACCTGTGGATTTATAGATGGTTCTAGATCACATAACATCCTCACTCCCCATTCATGGCCCTTCCCTATGGGGCGGGAGCCATGCTGAAGTGTAGCCCATCTCTACCTCCTCAAGAGTAGGAAGTGCCATGCCACACTTCTGACTGGATTTCAGGCTGGGCTTCTCCCACTTGACAAACACACATCAGCCCTTTCTGGAATGTGCTTTAATCACCTGGTGCCATGTCAGCCAGACCAATGTGCCCTTTACAACTGCCAGTTATTCCTTCCTGCCCGTATGCAAGCAGATCTGCTATAGCAAGCAACTCACCTTTCATTTTAAACAAACACAACAGGCTACCAGTTATAAGATGAGCAAATCACAGAGAATACAGTCAGTAACATTATAATAATCTTATATGGTGTTCAATTTATAAGAATTTGTATTACCCTATTGTACATCTGAAGCTAATACTGTAAGTCAACTATACAGCGATGAACAATTAAAGTAAAATTTTAAACACACACACAGGCATCTGTTATTTTTTAATGTCTTTAGCTATAACTACACCTTGCTTTTGTTTCCTCCTCTAACCGGCATATCTCCCATTTCTGGGTTCTTTGTTTATTTGTCCCTTTATAGTTCATCTCTACCCTTTATACATCTCACAGGTTTTAGGAACTCTTGGGAGACAGTCTTTTGTTTTATATCCGACTTGGAAGAACCCCAAACTAAGGTCCATTCAGTGGCGAGCTCAAAATGAGGACTGTGTGTGCCATAGCACTTCATTTCTGTGTTTCCTTCCTTGTTTGCTTCGTTGTTCTTTAAAACTCCTTGGCTGCTTAATGAAATGCTAATTCAGTGTGGAGCAACCCCATGACTCTTTGCCAGCAAGAATATGGTTCAGATTGTAGCATCACTGATTTAGGGGTCTGAAGAAAGTGTTCAAGGCAGAGTCTAAACTTGAATCTTCTTACTCTGAACCCTCTACTTCCTTGGACTTCCATTTATAGAAATTGGAGGGGGAAAAAAGTGATTTCCTTCTATTTCATGAGCGGAAGTAATCCCAAATCCTTTCTTAAGGATGTTGAACTGAGAAGTGTTCCTTGGATTTTCATAGGGAGAATCTCTGGGCAGGGTTTATGTCCCAGGCAGAGGGTACCCACATTCATGGGTGATGCCCTTTTCCATGCTGCTAGCATCCCCTCTCCTAGGGCAGAGGGCTGCCCTTGTGGAAGTGTTGCTGTGACGTGCGACTTTAAAGGAAGATTGCTCCTGGCGCCCCTGCAGGTGCCCATGTAGAGTCAGCCCACACATCTGCTCACGTTCTAAAGCTCTGCATTCTGTCAGTACATTCTCCTACGCAGTTCTGGAAGGGACTCTTGCTTCTGTTTACCTGGCGTTCTCGGGTTCACCTGACTCCAAGAGAGGAAGGCACAGCTCGGATGCATGAGCACTGCAGAATGCAAAGATATGGCTTTCCTACAAGTGGGAATCCATCCCCACCCCATGGCATGGCTCAGGGCATTTTCCAGGGCACATGATGCTGTGTCCTCTGTGCTCAGCTTCTCTGGGGAACCAGGAGAATTGAGAAGGTGCCATGATATTAGAGGGGCTTCCCTGGCGGCTCAGATGGTAAAGAATCTGCCTGCAATGCAGGAGACTCATGTTTGATCCCTGAGTGGGGAAGATTACCCTAGAGAAGGAAATGGCTACCCACTCCAGTATTCTTCCCTGGAGAATTCCATGGACAGAAGAGCCTGGTCAGGTACAGTCCATGGGGTCGCAAAGAGTCAGAGATGACTGAGTGACTGACACCACGCATGATGTTAGAATCAAGGCCAGGGTTACTATGTAGGTTAGAGTGTTAAAGGGGCGGTTACCCATATTGTAAGTGTCCCTACAGGGAGCCCTTCACTTGCATGTGCCTTGGGGGACATGCTTGCCATTGTCAGCCAGAACATTCTTTTCTATAAATCCAGGATTACTGAACCTGACAGGAAGGGATAGTTAGAGACTTTTCTACAGGCTTCCTGAGCTTAGCTGAGCATTAAGCCTTACAAATCTTATAAGAATTGATGAGCATGGTGATATATATAAAAAATGCAACATAAACCTTTAGATTCATGGCATAACCATCTCAACTGAAAAGCCTTTATGCTTCAGGATTTTAAAAAATTACCCTTTGCCAGCCTTGCCTCTGCTCAAACAGACTCCAGTATTCGAACAGCTTGCAAATTCTACACAAATGGATGCTGCTATGCCCACATCCATCAGAAGAGTGGCATTCTTTGGGGTCTTTTGCTTTTGTGGGAGAAAGAGGTGGACAGACATTATTATTCTCATATGGGAATGATTAACCAAGGAAAAGTGGCAGCCCACAGTTAATTTAGCTGTTCTTTTAAATGTTTTTTCTGGTACCTGAATTACATGAATATATTCTTTTAATAAGCTGATCTGTTTTTCCCCTTCTCATTGAGGTGCAAAGTAATCTAGAGGGTCAAGGTTTCCAATCTTTTTCTCTTGCATTAAAATGATCTGTCGTTTCCATTGTGGCTACACCCAAAAGTCAATTTTGGTCTCTTTAAAGTGTCCTATAGAATAATTCAGTGGTGAGAGGATGAAATTGTTCTCAAAGTGTAACTGCTCCCCTTGCTGGCATATTGTAGCAATGACATTCATCTTTAAAAATGTAATCCTGGTTCAGAGCAGGGGGTTTTGTTTGTTTGGGAGGTGAGTTTTTTTTTTTAATCTTGGTACTTCTTTATGTTTTTGAACTTCACAACAAATTGAGGCTTAATCTAATGAAACTGGATGAGTTACTATAGTTATCATACGTTATAACCAGTTATGTAAAATTCAATAAAATAAGAATTTTCTTAATTCTTAATTCTCTCATGCCTGGAAAATAGGCAAATAGTCTGAATGATGTTTAGTGTTAATGTTGTTTTAAGTAAAAGAATGTTTTAATTTTTTAGTACAATTTATATGCAATAAAATGCACAGGTAATTGTCTGATTCAATGAGTTTTGATAGTTGTCAACAGGCTTCCCTGATAGCTCAGTTGGTAAAGCATCAGCCTGCAATGCTGGAAACCCCTATTCAATTCCTGGGTCGGGAAGATCTGCTGGAGAAGGGATAGGCTATCCACTCCAGTATTCTTGCTGTGTGCTCAGTCATGTTCAACTCTTCGCAACTCCATGGACTGTAGCCCACCAGGCTCCTCGGTCCATGGGATTCTCCAGGCAAGAATACTGGAGTGGCTTGCCATTTCCTTTCCAGGGGATCTTCCCGACCCAGGGATCGAACTGCATCTCTCACGTCTCCTGCATTGGCCAGAAGATTCTTTACCACGGCACCACCAGGGAAGCCCAATTTAATCCACAGCAGAGGTAGAATTAGTAGGAATGTATTAAATATTTAAAGGCAAATCGCTGACCTTATGCCTCTCTGAGATCTGATGTTGGATAAACGGGAGTCATGTTACTGAAGAAGGACAAGAAGTCAGATTGGGAGATTGATGGCCGGATATGGGATGACAACCTCTGTGAAAGTGAGTCGCAGGCAGTTAGAATAGCAGAGGGCCAGGCACAGATGCCGGGGTCCAGGCTGGGACGGACCACACACGCAGGCGAGAAGGGAGCTGAGACCTCAGGAGAGGTATCTGGGGCAGAAGGGGAGCTGAAAAGAAGTGAGAAGGCTGACGGCCCAGTGAAGAAGGGCATTTCCAAAGCACAGGAGACCTGGACCCAGAACCAGCTAAGCTAGCCAGAGAGCACGTGAGATGAGGACGGGAAGGTCTCTGTCCAGGGTGCCCTGGAGGAGATGCCAGGGACCGGGGCCACACCTGGGGAGAAGGCGCCCAGACCCTGGAGGAAGGACATGGGCCGGTGAGCGAGACCATCTCAGCTCCACACAGACACAGCGGGGCGGCCACGTCTACCCCACCAGGCCACCTGTCCCGGCCACTGTTCACCTCGGCTTCCCCAAGGAGAGGCTCCCAGATCCACGGGGCAGTCTGTCTAGAGAGTCCCCCCGACCCTGCCGGCCAGGGCCACCTGCCAGCACTGCGATCCCTGATGTTTAGGGACAGCAGACCTCAGACACGCTAGGTCACACCTCCCACTCACGGGGACACCGCCAGCACCTGGGAGGGACACGTTTTCAAAACACACAAGCAGTATTCCAGCCACAAGGTCACTCCGTCAGGAGCAGAAAGAGATGCTCAGGACAGGAGTACTGTGACTCTGAGGATGAACCGCTGGGCAGCAAAGTGGGCGCGGACCTGCTCTCCAGGCACTGAGGACCGCAGGTGGTGGCGTCGTGTCCCCCGGAGTCAGCCAGGGGGATCCACGGACACCTAACAGGTACCCTGCCTTCCGGCTGTGGGAGCACCGAAGGGACCACAGAAGGGACCCACCTCAGGGTAAACACCAGGCGAGTCCTAACAGGTGCGACCAGGACCAGGTGAGCTGTCTGGTGTCCCCAGTGAAGAGCTGACCCGCAGGCAGGCCATCTCATGGAGGGGCGGCCCAGGGCTCCCCTGGAGGGACGTGTGGATTAGCGAGAGCGTGTGCGGAGGCACGAGGCGGAGCTGACACTCCTGCTCGAGCCAGGCCCTGCTACTGGCGATCCTACAGATCACACTCCTTCCTAAGATGCTTTCAGAGCTAGAGCACCCCTGACACATGTGGCTAAGACGGAGGATGAGATGAGGGCTTCTGGAAAACCTGAGGCCAGTTATCTTTGGGCGCCTCGGGCTGAGGCTGCAGGATGTTCTGAGAGGAGTTTCAGAAGCGTTTTGGGAGGCGATGGCATTCATGGAACCCCTGCTCCAAGAAAGAGAACCCTCAGCCAGGCGCGCAGGCGCTGACGGACCCGTGCCAACGACCAGAGCTCCCCCGGGGCGGCCCTGTCATTGCTAAACCCAGGGCTGGCCACCCAACATGTCCACCTCAAGGTGTTTCCTGTCTCATTAGAAAAGAAAACCTCTCTCCAGTAGTCTGCAGCCATCACTCCACTCGGAAGCCCCCAGAGCACCAGCACGCCTCCCTCTCATCATGTCCCCACAGCATGGCAGCACCCAGTCACGTGCCAGGTGGTGTTGCCAGCACTACTCAGTGCTGAGGAGCAGGGAGCACAGGCTTCCCAAACTGGAGCCCAGGGCCCCCGAACCAAGAGGCTTCCCTGGTGGCTCAGCTGGTAAAGAAGCCGCCTGCAATGAGGGAGACCTGGGTTCAATCCCTGGGTTGGGAAGATCCCCTGGAGAAGGGAAAGGCTACCCACTCCAGTATTCTGGCCTGGAGAATTCCGTGGACTTTATAGAAAGAGTCGGACATGACTGAGCGACTTTGACTTCCAAACACCTGGTATAATGGTCATGCTAAATAAGACACTGAATCCCATACCATGAGTATTTCCCTCATGGCCCTTTCCAGTCAATTGCAGTTCAAGAGCCTACCACTTCCCTCTCGCCCCTTCATCTCCTCTGTACTACCCAAGCAATGACTTTCTTATCACTGTCGCCATTGGTTAGTTCAGTCTATTCCTGGACTTCAAATGAATGGAATCATATAGCATATAGATGGTAAATGCTCCATTCACTCACCGTGGTATTTTAGAGATTGTTGCTTAGTTGTCTAAGCAGAGTTCACTTCTTTTTTATTGTTGAGTAATACTCCGTTGTATAACTAAACTGTAGCTATCCTATTTTTGTACAAGTTATTCTGTTTTTGACATTTGGATTGTTTCTAGTTTGGGACTGTTATGAAAAAGACTGCTCTGAAAACTCCTGTACAAGTCTGTGAATCACTTGTTTCGTTCCCATTGGATAAAGACTGAGAAATGGGATTGCTGGATTGTAAATGTTTATAAGAAACTGTCCCTCAGTTCACCAGCAGTGTTCAAAGTTCTAGCTGCTCCTTATCCTCACCAGCAGTGGGTAGGAAGTGGTATCTGTCATGACTTCCATTTGCAGATATCCGATGGCTGTTGATCTTTATCATCTTTTTATGCGCGGTTGCCTGTTTGTATATCCTCCTTGGGGAGATGTCTATTCAAGTTTTTTATTAGTCTTACTGGACCATTTATCTATTGCTTATGGTAAGATTCTTCATCTATTTGTGGTTTGTCTATCACTTTATTTAAAGTACCTTTGATGAGTTGAAATGTTTAAGTTTGATTAAAAAACAATAAATTACTTTTCTCCTTCATGGTTAATGCTTTTTAGTGTCCTAAGAAATTTTTATTTACCTTAAGGTTGTGAACATAGTCTGCTCTTATTCAAAAAGTGATGACAGCAACTTTAAAAATTGAGAATAATAATAAGGACATTTTGTAGGCAAACAAAGAGGCATGTTTATAATAACTGAAACACAGGGCTATCTCTGTACTTTTATAAATTTATGACTACTTGTTAATTTTCAAGTGTCTCCTTGATGTATCCTCTTTTTCTCTAAGAAACAGAAAGTAAGTCTTGGTGTTTTGAGAATTGTCAGAAATGAAGGACTAGGAAAGAAATCTCAGTGTGAAGTTTGAATGTCCTGTGTATGATAATGACTTTAGATAATGATCTTTATAGTACAAGTGATTTTATAGCATTATTCACTGCCCTTGAGCAATGACTTTAACTCCAAGGAGCCCAACCATGCTATTTCTATTCTTTATCTTCATCTCTGGAGAGAGGATGATAGCGAATTATCAGACTTTCCAAATAATACCATTTATCTATATGTTTATTAAAATATACAGAATGTATAATATTTTAAATGCATACAATATATTATGAAAAAGATACAAATTTAAACGGGAAGCTCTGGTAGCTCAGTGGTAAAGAATCTACCTGCCAATGCAAGAGATGAGGGTTTGATCCCTAGGTTAGGAAGATTCCCCTGAAGAAGAAAATGGCAACCCACTCCAGTATTCTTGCCTGGGAAATCCCCCATGGATGGAGGACCCTGATGGGCTATAGTCGATGGGGTCATGAAGAGATGGGACTGAGCAACTAACACACACAGACACACACACGCACACATGCTAGACGTTGGACGTACTAGACATGAAGAGGCAGACCAGGTACCCACCTCTAGGTGCTTCTTACCCAAATGAGAAGAGTCAGGCAAACAGGTATTATTTAGATTGTTAGTTAGATGCTCCGCAGAGATTACAGGGCACCAACGATGACAATAACAGGGAGAACCACCTGTAGGGAGGCCTTCCTGAGCAGGTGACATCTAACCAGAGACTTGGTTGACAGGGATCCAGCCACGTGGGGAAGAACAGTCTTACAGGACAAGCAGCTCAGGTGACAGCCTTAGGCAGGTAAGAGCCATGTAATCCAGGCTAGGGTCGGGGCAGTGAGCAGAGAGAGAGACAGGGTAAGACCAGCAGCAAGGTCGTGGAAAGGCTTCTTTTGACTATGGTCAGGAGTTAAGTTGACAAAGACTATTCCACCTTAAAAGTGAAGCCAACATTCCTCACAAAGGGAGCATGGGGTATTCATAGCTAGAATAAGTGAAGTCGCTCAGTCGTTCCCGACTCTGCGACCCCATGGACTGTAACCTATCAGGCTCCTCTGTCCATGGGATTTTCCAGGCAATAGCACTGGAGTGGATTGCCATTTCCTTCTCCAATAGCTAGAATAAGGGATTATTAATTATACTACTGTTGTTTGGAGTCTCTAAAGAGTCTCAGCTTATATTGATAAGTGATGACTGATGGCATGTGGCCTGGGATACGGGGATCACTCACTGCTGTCTGTTGAACAGAATTCTCTGAACAGGAGGTCTATAGACTCATGGAGCAGAGAGGGACATGCTGACCAAGGGGATTTAAACTTAGAATCTACATCAGGGCCATGAGGTGCCTTGCACAGACATAGTGAAGAAGTAGGGAGAAGGCCAGGGTCCCAGCATTAGGGTGAGGCAAAGTCAGGAATTAATATTCAGAAGTTAGGATGAGACCATGTGTGGAACACCACATCTCCCATGCACCAGCCAGTTATAGATCATTCTCAAGCAGGTAATGTGGATTGAACGGCGAGAAACCGGAAGCAGGAAATCCCGCTAAATGAAGTTTCAAAAAATTTGTGTACATTGTGCAGAGTAGTAAAGGAAAGGAAGACAGGAATCCAAGAATTGTTGTGCAGAGACCTCTATCCATTGTCAGGTTTGCTGTGGGGTATCGGAACTCCTACGTGACTCTCTCTGCCATTTGAAGTTATTTCCTGCCTCTGGGAAGTGTAGATAAAATATGATATGCCAGCATGTACCTTTCCCAATAGAGTCTTCTAGAGAGGCGAGGCAGCAGCTGGAAGCTACCAACGTGGCTCTGGGCAGGCAGATGAATGATCTGGTTGCAGGGTCAAGGCCAGCATCCTCTCCCTGCCTTTGTGCCCCGACACTTGCCAGGCAGCATTTCCCTCTCTTCTCTGCTAGGCGTTCCCCTTACCCTCTCCCATGGGTGCGTGCACACTGCCTACACTGACATACACACAACTCCTTCTCTGGTGATTGTTTAAACTTGGAAGAATATAAGATAATGTTTCCTCATATTGAGGAGACTGGAACCCTTAGAAAGAAAGGTGTCAGAATGACGAAACATGGGGTGTTTGTGGAGGGTCGACTGTACTATGCTATTTTATATAACAGATTTGAGCATCCTCAGATTTTTGTATCTATTTCAGGGCCCCTATTCTATAGGGACACCGAAACCAGTTCCCTCTTGTGTACCAAGGAACAACTGTACCAGGGTTATGAGCTTGCAAAAAAAGCCAGAATGTAACAGTTACAAAAATGTTTTAGCAGGAAAATCAAGGCATTTGAACACCTTTTTTGTTGTTGTTGAGCTTTGGGGTCAAGTTGTATATCTGTAAGGGCTTCCCTGGTGGCTCAAATAGTAAAGAATCTGCCTGCAATACAGGAGACCTGGATTTGATCCCTGGGTTGGGAAGATCCCCTGGAGAAGTGAATGGCTACCCACTCCAGTATTCTTGCATGGAGAACCCTTTGGACGGAGGAGTTTGGCTGCAGTCTGTGGGGTCACAAAGAGTGGTTCACAATTGAGCAACTAACACTTTCACCTTCACTTCAATATCTGCAAATAACAGTAAATAAAACTGAGTTTGAGGGAGAAGCTCAGATGGAAATAAATGTTCCAGAACAGTTAACTTCAGAGATGGTAGATGAAAGACTTGACATAGAGATAAACAAGCAAAGGATGAAGGAAAGAGTCCTTGGTGACATGCACAGTGGGGGCTGATAAAGCAATAAACTGAAAGATGAAAAAAGAGAGATACTAAAAGAAGGGTGAAAACTGGAAAAGCAAATAGGAAGAGTATGGCAGAAATAAAGATTTAAAACGGGAGAAGATCCCCTCTGCTCTTTATAATGTGTGTGCAGAAAATATTTTTCAATCACTATTCAGTATAGTTTTTTTTCTTATTATTTAGGAAATGAGCTGTATTTCTTACATTAATACTCTAATTCTTGAGTCACTGCTCTTGAAATCCAGAAGTGAACCTATAGATAAGCTCAGTTGTTTCATAACAGAATTGTTTGAGGGCTGTTTTACAACACTAAATATATTTTCGTTGAGTCGGTTGCAAAATGGTTAGTTTCAACAGATCTGTGATTCTTTAAAAGGTTTTCCATTCACTGTATTAGATATTTTTTCATACCTCCTAGGGCTAAATTTGGCTGGTTGATATTGCTGTGGAATTGCAATATGGGAGCATAGACCTAATTTCCTCATTTGACTTTTAAATGAGTTTTGTGTGTGTTAACTAAAATTGAAAGTGTTTCAATTATGAATAATGCCAAGATGAATGGGTACACTCCATTGACTTTAATGAAGTGTACATGTTCTTGCATATTTGTGAATGATGGCATGGTAGCACAGTTCTTGAATCTTAGTATTTAATATTTGCTGCACTTACATATTTCATTTATAATACTGCTTACTGCAGTCACAGCTTTTTACTTTCATGAACACAATTGAACTTAAAATTTTTGTTTCGTCAACTTTTCCAAGGGATTGATATTACCAAGGGTGTGCTTTTTTACATAAAAGTTGACAACCAATTTAATAAGTTTGAATTAGCTAACATTTGCTCCATGACTGTTATTTGAAGGCTCTATGCCAAGAGATTAACTTTCAAGGAATAAACATGTCATTTAGATAATTGAAACTTCAAAGTGAAAGTTTTAGTCTTTAGTGATCATAACAAAATGTATATAAGTTAAATATCAGACAACACTTGCTGGTAATCTATGCAAATGAGAGGAGCAACTAGAGAAATTCGGAATAATGACGTCAGTTGTATAGTACCTTGAGTAAGGATCATTACTAATTTTTTAAACTAAGGATTTCTTTCTTGAGTTAAATCTTTAGTGGCTGTTGGAAGAGTGAAATACTTACAAATGTATTTAAATTTCATATCATATATCCAGGGCTTCAAGCTCAAGCTGTGGTTTTGTTGTCTGAATACTTTGCTTATTTTTTCATGCCAAACAAGAAATCAAATTATAAAAGTATATTTAACTTAAACTGTTCATGCAATATTAGAAGGATAAACAGCTTAATAATTTATGAATGTATTAACATTGTGTGTTAAATAGCTTTGAGATGAACAGTGGATTTAGCATATGTAACATGCACTGAAAATTAGCTATTTCACAGACTTTGCAAGTGTCCCTGATAGCTCAGCTGATAAAGAATCCACCTGCAATGCAGGAGACCCCAGTTCGATTCCTGGGTCAGGAAGATCCACTGGAGAGGGATAGGCTACCGACTCTAGTATTCTTGGGCTTCCCTAGTGGCTCAGCTGGTAAAGAATCCACCCGCAATGTGGGAGACCTGGGTTCGATCCCTGTGCTGGGAAGATCCCCCGGAGAAGGAACTGGCTACCCACTCTAGTATTCTGGCTTGGAGAATTCCATGGACTGTATAGTCTATGGGGTTGCAAAGAGTGAGACATGACTGAGTGACTTTCACTTCACATGCTGCACAGATTCATGGAGTGAGAAATTGTGAACACCATTTTACTTGTTGTTATTGGATACATCACATGTGTCATATAAGCCTTTACTAGTCGGATCATACAGTCCATTATTTCATAAAGAGTGTTTAAATGACCTTTCCCAAACTGATACAATAAGTAAAAGAATTTGATCTAGCAGCTAGGATGCCCCTATCCTAGCCTTGATGGAGGAGTACTCCAGGGGTAACATCTATACTACAGGACTAGCCTAACATTTTGCACACTGGAGTTTCCATGGGCATGTGGTCTAATTAAATTTCAAGTTTCGTAGTCTACAGTTCTTTGACAAACAGCCAGAAGCTACAATTCCCTGCCTTTCTCGTATCAGATGCTTGGAAACCACCTGTTTCTGGATTAATTGGTGACCTTTAACAAGGACATGTACATAAAAGATGGGCGATGTTTAGTTCTATTTCATTTTCCCACCATCAACCTTCCTCCTCTGGCTTTGAGACCAATGCTATCTCCTGTTCCCTCCCTTGGGCGTTACAAGCCTTTGGACTCTAGAATCTGATAGAACAGGGTTCAAACTCCAGCCCATTGTAGGACCTCAGGCAGGTTGTTTGACCTCTCCAAGCCTCATTTTCTCTATAAAATAATGGTGTGTAAAGAGTTGGGGGTGGTTAATTTTGGAGCAGGGGGACGAAGTATTTTGTTTTGTATCATGGATGTTTTGACCATTCCAATTTCTTGTAGAGAAGTGTTTAAAGATACATGTGTAAAACACGTTTCTAAGAGTGCTACTTGGGCACCTGACTGAGAACAGTCAATTCAGTTATTTCAATGATTATTTCAATTATTTCAATGAATGATGTGCTGTAGAAGAGGAATTACCTTTCCTGTCTTCAGCCTACAGGTAGTAGGTGCGGATTCAGAAT
This sequence comes from Ovis aries, assembly GCF_016772045.2. Classification (NCBI taxonomy): domain Eukaryota; kingdom Metazoa; phylum Chordata; class Mammalia; order Artiodactyla; family Bovidae; genus Ovis; species Ovis aries. The sequence goes on from NC_056076.1 coordinate 30,242,893, forward strand.
AAAACTTGTGGCTGTGGGACCCCAAACCCCACACTCCTCCCTTTCCAAGTGCCTTGTGTTTGTGCCTGCAGAACATAAGGAAACGTCTCTCTTAAATGACACTTAAAATTACTGAAAGTCATTCATACATGGTCAATAACTACATTAGTCAAGTGCACAAGGAGAAAGGGATGTCTTTCTTCATATGCCACTAAAACAATACTAGCCTGGAAGAGGACAGATAAAATGAGAAAAACATTATAGACCATGAAAGGTGACATCACTTAGATCCCTGGGCTAAAAGCCAAGGATGCTAGGTCCTGCTTTCAGCTGTCAACTATCATTTTGTGATGATGGATAAATTTACTTCATATGAAAAGAAAAAAGTATATTCAGACATGTTATAAATAAAATTAATTACCAAATATGATATAATTATGTTTACGTCTAGAAACAATCAAATATAGAAATATCTGCAACATCTAAGACATATAAGCCTGCACAGAAATCTGAGGTTAAAGGGTGATATAAATGAAAACAATAAAAGTATTACCTTGTTAACTTTTCTGACTTAATTTAGAACCTATGCTTTCGGGTTTCACCTTGAAGGCTTCTGATCTAAATATATATTTCTGAGGCAACCCAAGTAAGTTACCATGGATTTGATTCTACCAAAGGCAAAAAGAAAGGAAAAATAAAAGAGACGAGAAAACACTTTTTCACAATTCAGTAATGTGAAAAAACTTCAGAAGTTGCTTTTGGAAGATACGTATCTAAAAGTATTTGATGGTATCCTTTTCAACAGAGCCATGGAATAATAACAGCTTATTTTACTTAATTTAATTTTCCACTCCATTACTCCCCAAAGTATAGGACCAAGTGAAAGAATCCCCTCACAGATTGCATGCCACGTGTCAGAAATTTATTACCATACTGACTGGCATTATTTCACCCATTTTTCTGTAATATTTCCATTCTAAACTGAAGGAAGGGAAATAATATTAAAACCTAGGTCTTAGTCTGATGGTGACTTGGAAACCTCCATTAATCCAAAGATATGTGCTCATTTTGCTGCTGAAGGATCCTTAACAGCAAATTCAAATTACCTAGTGTTCATTAAGCAATAATGCATGCAGAGTACCACACTAGAGTCTGTGGGCAAAGAAAAATATGAACCCATTTCAGAAGGGTTTATGTGAACTAACATCCTAGGTTTCACAGACGACCAGGGTCATCAGTTCAGGGAATGGCCTCCTGGGGCTCCAAGTTAAACCGTTGTAAGTTTCTCATCTGTAACGTAGAGTGCAGTCCAAGCCAGAGAGGAGATAAAATGGTCTCTAAGATCCTCTTCAACACACACAAGCAAGTTGCAGGAGAATGCTGAACCAACAGGGGGTCCTTTCTTCACCTGATGTTTGGAACAAAAACCTACCTCAAATGTAGGAGCATATTTCTGTGTCACAGAGAGGAGCACAGAAAGAGAGGGAGAGAGCGCTTGCAAGTGGTTCCCTGGGTCTCCAATTTAGCGTTTCAGTATTTTTGACAAAGTGAAAAAAAAAAAAAAGGGAAAAAAATTCCAGAACCTGCCATAGCTCTGTGTCTCAAGATTGAAAGGCCATTGAAGATGGACTCTCTTCATGGTGGCATGAAAGTTACAATTAGAAATACCAATATTATGGTCTCCTTCCTGAAAGTTCAGCACCATGCTGGGCGCTACAGGAGTAAGAGAGCAAGGAAGGGAGGTAGGGAAGGAAGCAGATAGAGGAGAACGGGTCTGGGGAAGTCCTGGCCAATCGAGGAGCTTGTTTCACAACGTTTTTTTTGCAGTTATTTTCCCTTTTTGCAGTTAAGTGCTTTCCGCCTAAAACTTTGAAACTTCTGATCAAAATGCACCTTTTGAAGCCAAAATATTTATTAAGCTGTCAGTTCAATTCAGTTTAGTTGCTCAGTTGTGTCTGACTCTTTGTGACCCCATAGACTACAGCACCCCAGCACCCTGTCCATCAACAACTCTTGGAGCTTGCTCAAATTCATGTCCATCGAGTTGGTGATGCCATCCAACCATCTCATCCTCTGTTGACCCCTTCTCTCCTGCCTTCAATCTTTCCCAGCATCAGGGACTTTTCTAATGAGCCAGTTCTTCACATCAGATGGCCTCAGTATTGGGGTTTCAGCTTCAACATCAGTCCTTCCAGTGAATGTTCAGAACTGATTTCCTTTAGGATGGACTGGTTGGATCTTCTTGCAGTCCAAGGGACTCTCAAGAGTCTTCTCCAACACCACAGTTCAAAAGCATCAATTCTTCAGCACTCAGCTTTCTTTATAGTCCAACTCTCTCATTCCACATGACTACTGGAAAAACCGTAGCTTTTACTAGATAGATCTTTGTCAGAAAAGTAATGTCTCTGCTTTTTATTATGCTGTCTATGTTGATCATAGCTTTTCTTCCAAGGAACAAACGTCTTTTAATTTCATGGCTGCAGTCACCACCTGCAGTGATTTTGGAGCCCAAAAAATAAGGTCTCTCACTGTTTCCATTGTTTCCTCACCTATTTGCCGTGAAGTGATGGGACCGGATACCGTGATCTTAGTTTTTTGAATGTTAATTTTAAGCCAACTTTTTCACTCTCCTCTTTCACTTTCATCAAGAAGCTCTTTAGTTATTCTTCACTTCCTGCCATAAGGGTGGTGTCATCTGTGTATCTGAGGTTACTGATATTTCTCCCAGCAAGCTTGACTCCAGCTCATGCTTCATTCAGCCTGGCATTTCACATGATGTACTCAGCATATAAGTTAAATAAACAGGGTAATAATATACAGCCTTGATGTACTCCTTTCCCAATTTGGAACCAGTCTGTTGTTCCATGTCCAGTTCTAACTGTTGCTTCTTGACCTGCATACAGATTTCTCAGGAGGCAGGTAAGGTGGTCTGGTATTCCCATCTCTTGAAGGGTTTTCCACAGTTTGTTGTGATCCACACAGTAAAAGGCTTTGGCGTAGTCTTTAAAACAGTAGTAGATATTTTTTCTGGAACTCTTGCTTTTCTGATGATCCAATGGATGTTGGCAATTTGATCTCTGGTTCCTCTCCCTTTTCTAAATCCAGCTTGAACATCTGGAAGTTCACAGTTCACTTACTGTTGAAGCCTGGCTTGGAGAATTTTGAGCCTTACTTTGCTAGCGTGTGAGATGAGTGCAAGTGTGCAGTAGTTTGAACATTCTTTGGCATTGCCTTTCTTTGGGATTGGAAAACTGACCTTTTTCAGTCCTGTGGCCACTGCTGAGTTTTCCAGATTTGCTGGCATAAAATAGTGCAGCACTTTCACAGCATCATCTTTTAGGATTTGAAATAGTTCAACTGGAATTCTGTCCCTTCCACTAGCTTTGTTCATAGTGATGCTTCCTAAGGCCCACTTGACTTCACATTCCTGGCTGTCTGGCTCTAGGTGAGTGATCACACCATCATGGTTAATCTGGGTCATGAAGATCTTTTTTGTATAGTTCTTCTGTGTATTCTTGCCACCTCTTCTTAATCTCTTCAGCTTCTGTTAGGTCCATACCATTTCTATCCTTTATTGTGCTCATCTTTGCATGAAATATTCCCTTGGTATATCTAATTTTCTTGAAGAGATCTCTAGTCTTTCTTATTCTATCATTTTCCTCTATTTCTTTGCACTGATCATTGAGGAAGGCTTTATCTCTCCTTGCTATTCTTTGGAATGTTGCATTCAAATGGGTATATCTTTCCTTTTCTCCTTTGCCTTTAGCTTCTCCTCTTTTCTCAGCTATTTGTAAGGCCTCCGCAGCCCACCATTTGCCTTTTTGCATTTCTTTTTCTTGGGGATGACCTTGATAACTGCCTCCTGTACAATGTCATGAACCTCCGTCTATAGTTTTTCAGGCACTCTATCAGATCTAATACCTTGAATCTATTTGTCACTTCCACTATATAATCATAAGTGATTTGATTTAGGTCATACCTAAATTATCTAGTGGTTTTCCTTACTTTCTTCAATTTAAGCCTGAATTTTGCAATAAGGAGTTCATGATCTGAGCCACAGTCAGCTCCTGTCTTGTTTTTGCTGACTGTATAGAGCTTCTCTATCTTTGGTTGCAAAGAATATAATCAGTCTGATTTCGGTGTTGACCATCTGGTGATGGTTATTAAGTTGTGGAGAATCACAATCACCGAAAGAACTAGAGATTGGTCTTAATGTAGCATGTTTAAGAGGGACAAGTGTAAGTGGGTCATGATGCTTTACAATTTCTCTCTATATTGAGGCTTCCCAGGTGGCTCAATGGTAAAGAATCCTCTCGCAATGCAGGAGACGCAGATCCCTGGGTTGGGAAGATCCCCTGGAGAGGGAAATGGCAATCCACTCCAGTATTCTTGCCTGGGAAATCCCATGGACAGTGGAACCTAGCAGGCTACAGTCAATGGGGTCGCAAAAGAGTCGTACACAACTTAAGCGACTAAACAACATCTGATATTCTCCAGTTTCCAACCGATTCACTGCTGTTACAACTACTTTGAAGGACTGCTTGACCATTCTGAATTATTTCTCCAGCTAGATCATTCTCTGAAATAACCTCCTCTGGCTTGAAATTTCACACACTGCCCTCCCCAGCCCCATCTTCCAAATCACTCCTTGGCACTGCAGGACCTGGCTTTGTGTTTCAGAGAAGTCAGAGGCTACCCGCTGAGAACTAGCTCAGATATGTATGCAAAATCTGGCGGCCAGTTTGGTTTTTTCCCATCTGCTTCTCCTCCTGTTCCGATGGGGGAAGGAGGAAGCGGATGCACTTGCATTAAGGTGAGTCCCAACCTTTGCTCTGGGCCTCTCTGTATTGTCCTCCCATAAACGTCCCTGAATGAGTGACTCCTTTTCTCCTGAATCTTCAGCCTCTTCCTCTCTACGGCTGCTCAGTTTCAGTATTCACAATGCTCTGGTTTCTCCTTTAAAAAAGAAAAGAAAGTCTTTCCTGAATCCTGTACCCTCTTCCCTCTTCCCTCCTCCAGGGGATCTTCCCGACCCAGGGACTGAACCCACGTCCCTTGCGTCTCTTGCATCGGCAGGTGCGTTCTTTATCGCCAGTGCCATCTGGGAAGCCTCTCTTCCACTTGACCTGTCTTCATCTTACTGCTTTCTCCTTGAAAAGAAAAGGCTTTTCCTCCTCCTTCTCTGCTCTTCTTCCATCCCTTTGAGGATCTGTTTTCTTCCACCTGAATTTTACACACTAGATTTTTCTTCGCTTGCCTGCAGGTCCACTTGGCTTTTCAGCCTCTCCCCTTCCGTGTTATAAGCCAGTCTCTCTTCTCCACTTGTCTTCAGAACCTCAGAGACATCTAAGCCTCTGCCTATGGGGTGCCGTTGTTCTATCTCCCTCAAACCTGCCCCTCCTCCAACATCCCCCATCTCAGTAAATGTCACCCAATTGCTTCTACCGGAAATGTGGGACTTGACGCTTGGCCTCTTCTTCAGCTCTCATACTCAGTTCCTATCAGTGTTCCCTGCAGAATGTATATGATGCTGTCTTGTTCTGTGCTTCTTCACTTGGCATTTCACTGTCTGTGGAAACAGCTCCCTAACTTCTTTCCCCCTGTCCAGTCAGGCTCCTCTCTCCCATTGTCCACGTCACAGCCAGAATGAATTTTACCAAATGCAGATCTGAGTGTGTCCCTCCATAGGCTGAAATGCCTCAGAGGCTTCCCAGTGTCCTTAGAAAAAAAGCACAGCCTTCTTTCCACATGATCCTGCGCTATCCACCCTTTTCCTACCGACCTGTCTCCCTACTTCCTATTACCCACCTCTGACAGTCCCTCTCTTGCACTGAGCTTCCCTTAGCAGCTTCATCACAAAAGCCCCTTCCTGACCATGTGCTGTTCTCTTTTTTTTTTTTTTAATTTCTATTGGAGTATAGTTGCTTTACAGTGCAGTGTTAGCTTCTGCTATACACCAAAATGGGTCTACTATGTATAAGCATATATGCCCTCTTCTTTGAATCTCCTTCCCATTTAGGTCATCCCAGAGCACTGAGCAGAGTTCCATGCGCTGTACGGTAGATTCATATTATGGTATCTGTTATGTACATAGTGTGTTTCTATGCCAGTCCCAGTCTCCCAATGCATCCCACCCACCTCCCTTTCCTCCCTTGTGTCCATAGGCTTGTTTTCTCATGTGCTGTCTTTATCCCTGAAATTCTCTCCCCTCCTCACCCCAGCCATCCCTGCCCATCTCCATGCTTCACCTTGGGGCTCAGATGAAATCCTCTGGGAAACTCTTGCTGTCCCTGCTCTTTCCTGCTTCCTCTATTCCCTTTTATCAGCTACTACAATTGTAATTTCATGATTATCTGGATAATTCTGTGCTGTATCCTCCCTACCAGACAGTATTCATCCCTGAACCTTCATCAGCTAGCGTGGATTCTAATACACGGAAAGTCTCAATGAATGAATGATGCACCTTCTCTTTTTCTTTCTCTCTTCTGAAATCTACTCCCAGCCACTCCAAGTTTACATGTGATAGGTTTTCCATCTTAAAAGGAAAAATCTGCATAAAATGTAGAAACAATTTTGATTCTATTTTGGTGCTAGTCTTAACCCATTTTCTTGGAGGCTATAAGCTCTCTGCTTTTTTTTTTTTTTCACTTTTTTTTTTACATTATTTGATTGTAGTTCATGATGAATTTTTTATTACTTATTGGCGTGCAGTTGATTTACAATATTGTGTTAGTGCCTGCTGTATGGCAAAGTGAATCAGTTATACAGAAACATATATCTACTCTTTTTTTATTCTTTTTCCCATATAGACCGTTACAGAGTGTTGAGCAGATTCTCTGCTTTTTTCTAAATTACAAAGAGGGGTTAAGAGAACAATAAGCAATACAGGAGGAATTTAAATCCATGAATCCATTGCATTATTCCCACACTGAATATCACAGGGCTTTACTTCCATTTGGTTGGAGACTCAGTAGCTCACATGAGTCAGTACCAGCTGTTACAATGCACACTTCACCAGGCTACATCTCTCTAAAGTGGGTGAGTTTTGCTGCTCCATGTTTCCCTTTAGACAGATGTGGTGCAGATTGGGGAGTATTATAAACGTGAACTTGGACGTCATTCATCTTCTACTTTTCTAAGTTCTGTTTTAAACTTTGTTGTAAGTAAATGGCGACCCACTTCAGTATTCTTGCCTGGAGAACCCCATGGACAGAGGAGCTGGTGGGCTATAGTCCATGGAGTCGCAAAGAGTCAGACATGATGAAGCGACTAAGCACAATAGAAAAGTGAAGTCACTCCATCGTGTCGGACTCTTTGCAACCCCACGGACTATAGTCGGCCAAGCTCCTCCATCCATGGGATTCTCCAGGCAAGAATACTGGAGTGGGTTGCCATTTCCTTCTCCAAGCACAATAGAAAGTATATCTCAATAACCTAGATACGTCTAACATAGTTGAACTTTGACATTTCTGGTTCTGATTCTCCTGGCTTTATGAGGTTAATAACTCCCAAAATAAATAGATATATAGATACATTATCCTGATTTAAATTTTGCAGTAATGATGGATTTTTTTGCATGGCCTTGGCCTTTTATATTACCAGTTTCTTATTTAATAGTTTCCATGTACAAGGTATGTAAACATGCATAGCCAACATTGTGTAGTTAATAAAGTAAAAATTTATAAAAGTAGTTTTCTTTTTTAAATTAGCACCCTATTTAAGGTAAATCAAATACAGCATCGATGTATGACTAAATTGAAGGATTGCTCTGCTGTTGAGGAGCATCCAAGAAGAATTTGACTCCACCAAGGTTTCATCATCTCTCTAAGACAAGGTCAAACTTAGATGCACCCCACAATCACAAATATATTTCCCCCCCCTATTCTCTGATGCCCAAGCTATTCTGTAATAGAAGGCAGTCATTTCCCAACATTCTTGAAGATAATGCTTAAGCCCAGAGGTAACATATCATCAACAATTAGCATTTTGGTGGAAGAGAATATAGTTGGAGTTTCTCCACTGAGAAGACTTTGTTAGTAGAATAGAGGGTGTACGCATTGGACTTGGATTTTGAAGAGGTTGAGGCTAGCTCTTTGGAATAAACGAGAACACACACACACTGAGTGTGGACTGGAGTGTTAAAAACATACCTTCTTGCCTACTTTGAAGTCATGCTTGATATTATCAGAATTTTACTGACTCAGGAAACACTGTTTCACCCGTGTCCTGTTCACCAGCACTGAAGCTACGTGGACAGTTTGTCTTTGCTAGTCTGACTTACTCCAGACCAATGAGATCAGACCATTCCATGCACCTTTTTAGGTGACAGTTGGAGCTGAAGTAACTTCTAAAATTGCAGCAATCCTAGAAAGGCTGAAAAGTAATCACGTAAGTCATCTGAATCTGGAAGGGGGACAAGGATGACAAATTTTGGTATAAAAGAAGAAATCTACAACTGAGGATAGAACAGAAATTTAGCAACGATTGTTACAGCTCTCTATGCGTGACACACTAGGGTGTTATGGGGTTAAAGAACCGAGGATATCTCAGCCATACCTAAAATCAAGTGAGTGGATATTAAGACAGGCCAAATAGAATCACAATAAAAATTTATATGACAGGGAATACCATTTCACCTCAGTTCACAATCTGTGCACTGTTAGAGGTTTTCAGAACAATGAAAATACCTACTTGCCCCAATTCACTGAAACTGATTAACTTCTATGAATATAACATACCCTCTGCAGGCCTGGGGTATGAATTTAAGACATCTCTGAAAACAGATTCATCAATGAGCATTTGATTTTGAGCAAATAAATAAGAGAAATTAATAAAGCCTAGAGCAGCTCACCTCTTCAGGGTATTGGCTAAAGTCTATTATTCTGATTACATCAGAGAGAAAATTCCAATTGTATAGTGATTCTTTTACCTTCATGCTAATCAGTTTTCCTTCTAATGAGGTCTACAAATAGGGGATGGAAATAGAATGGGGGCAAGTATAGAGAGTGCAAACAAATATTTGAAGCTAAAAATTCTGAATACAAGAAATAGAAGCAATTCCTCTTAGGTGGATGAAGAAATTCTATACTGAAATTGATGTGGATTCTTACTCAAGATCAGTTATCAACCCAGTGGTTTTTCCCTACCCTTGTTTCTACCCCAGAAGTGACTAAGGAGTTGAACACACTTCCATCAAAAATAGTGGTTCAGGGGCTACAAGGGAACACCCTTCTGTTCTTAAGGGTCCTGCTCCTGAAAGGAGTGTGGGAGTTTGTACATGGGAAACCCACTCCTTCCAGGAGGTTTTGAATCTTCCCCAAAACAGGCTGTCCCTTACCCATTTCTTCCCCAGTAATGTGACCTATGTTGTCTTAGTTTCCTCATCGATAAAATGAGAATGATATATACAAGAATCTGTGAAAGTGTGAACGGATCTACAGAAAAAGTTTCAATATCTCCCATTTGCCTCTTTTATTCAGTTTGTTAAATATGATACAGCAGAGCTGGGTAGATTGACTGTTCTAGTTAAGCTCTTGAGCACTTTGATTCTTAAGAGAATCTAAAAATAGCCTTGATTAGAAGTAAATATGATCTATTTAAAGGTCATTGTGACTGTGCTTCAGGGCATTCAGATTGTTTCTACCAGATATCTTTCAAGAGAGAAGGAAGACACAAGATTGGTCTGTATTAATTCTTGGGCTACACATCTTAAAAACTATCATTTATAAAAGTGAACGTGTAGTCTCTCAGTCATGTCTGGTTCTTTGTGACCCCATGGGCTGTAGCCCACCAGGCTCCTCTGTCCATGGGATTCTCCAGACAAGAATACTGGAGTGGATTACATCCCCTTCTCCAGGGGATCTTCCTAAGCCGGGGATCAAATCCAGATCTCCTGAATCGCAGGCAGATTCTTTATCATCTGAGCCACCAGAGTAGCCCTAAATATATGCCTTTTGTACTGTTCATGGGGTTCTGATTCCGGGAAAGATTGAGGGCAAGAGGAGAAGGGGCAGCAGAGAATGAGATGGTTAAATGGCATCACTGACTCAACGGACATGAGTCTGAGCAAACTCCAGGAGATAGTGAAGGACAGGGAAGCCTAGTGTGTTGCAGTCCATGGGGTCGCAAAAAGTTGGACATGACTGAGTGACTTCACAACAAATTATTTGCAGATATGCTGCTAAGAGCTTAATTTGTAATATCTTATCTAATCCCCATAAGTCTTTTATTATTATTCCCATTTTGCAGATACAAAACTGACATTTAAAGAAATTACATAGCATGTCCCATATTCCACAAAAAGTTATTAAATTAGGATTTAAGCCTAAGTAACATTTTCTTCTTAGTTACCACAGAGTTTTTAGGGCTAGCAGACATGATCAGAAATCATAACTGGGAAAGAGTTATAAAGAGACATGCCACTCTTGTCTGTTGTGCTTTTTTATTGTTTCACAAGATGAATGAAAAGAAACTATGCAGAAATCTGAGTCTTAATAAAAGTTAACGGAGGGGGATGTGAGCAATCCCGTTCCCAAATCATTTGTTTTGTAATAGTATGCTAAGTCGCTTTAGTGATGTCTGACTCTTTGCGACCCCATTGACAGTAGCTGGCCAGGTTCCTCTCTCCATGGGATTCTCCAGGGAAGAATACTGGAGTGGGTTATCATGCCAATAGTATAGCTGAGGGAAAACTGCTCTTATAATAGGGGACCATCAGTTTGTCCAATTTGTAAGTTAATTTATAAATAAAAACAATAAGTCAATATTATAATATCCTACAGCTACTCAAGAAACTTTTTTCTCTGCCTAATTAAACTGATAATAAGTTACATGCTTTGTCCCTGAAACAGCAACATTTGTGCTGGGAAAAGGAAATGTTTAGACAGAATTACAGCAAAAGAGATTTTGAAATTGGACCTTGTCACTAGGGGGCACTTAGGGATATAAAATCAGCATTACCAAAAGTACTTGCGGAAATAGAACAATTACTGACTTTTACCTTTCAAGAGAGGAGAAAATACCTGATTCGGGACGTAAGAATTCAGGACACCTTCTGATGGACTGTTTTCAGGTGCCACGTTAGTTGGAGAAGGGGCATTTAAAGTGAGAGGAAGGGATAGTCAGGGAGTTTGGGATGGGCATGTACACACTGCTATATTTAAAATGATAACCAACAAGGAACTCTACTCAGTGCTACGTGGCAGCCTGGATGGGAAGGTATTTGCAGGAGAATGGCTTCTTGTATATGTGTGGCCGAGTCCCTTTGCTGTCCTCCTGAAGCTATCACAGCATTGTTAATTGACTATACTCCAATATAAAATAAAAAGTTTTGAAATAAAATAATAAAATAAAATGAGCATAGTTTTGAGGTCAGGAATCCTGTCTTCTCTCTCCCCCTCTGTCTTTTACCACTAGAAGCATGAATGTGATATGAAAGGGGGAAATAACAAGACGAAAGGACAGAAAAACAGCGGGGACAAGAGCTGGGTCTTCCTCAGCCCCTTCTGTGGCTTCCTCTGGCTCTCTTTCCCACCGCCCTCATCCCTTCCTTCACTCTGGCCCTGAGGGTGTTTGCCGCCCTTCCTCTGGGGCCCCCAGTTCCTTGGTCTTCATTTTTACAGGCCTCTCTCTTTCATTTCATTTTCCTCCCATTACGCCTGGCTTTGTTCTTCCCCCTTTATTGTTCCTCTTTGTTTTCATTAGCTGTTAGATTGAGTTCCAGTTTTAGTTTTGTTCCTGTGTTGTGGCTTATTTTCCTTTTTTCTCCATTTTAAACACACATCCCTGTTTCCTTCAGAAACCCATAAAATGTGTTTCCAGGATCTGCTTTACCTAAACTTGATAGTAATAGACAGCGTGTTATCTGATGCCAGAGGAGAATCGTTTCTCACGCTAATCAACTAAATGGGGAGAAATAAGAATGAAGAAACCACATTCTTATATACTAGCCTCTTACAGGACAGAAGCAAGCAGAAAACCCTTTTGTGGTGTGTGTGCAAGACTAAAGCCACAGATGCGAGAGTGAAAGTTATGGCCGAAGGAAAGCTTGCTTTGGTCCACAAGTCACCAAACAACCAGTTTAATTGATTCTCTTCTCCAAACTCATCATTTCTTTTGCTTGGCGTGTGAGGAAGTTGTAAAGTATATTAAATCACAAAGTCTGTATTTAGCAGATATTGGATATCTCAAGCAACACCTTAGAGCAAATATGGGAGACCTTCAATTGCCCTACTCCTTATATGTGAAGGGGAAAAAAACGTCTATATTATGCACCCTATCTGCGGAAATTACCCTGCAGTTATAATTAAGAAAATAATTGCAAGTACAATTTACCAGGTCTGTGCCCATCATTTCGTCCTATAAATTGAAACACTTCACCCACCGACCTAGTTTGTGAGCTTTGGGCTAACCCCCCATGAGCGATAGATCTAGGTCTTCTTGAATAATGAAATGGTGGTCTGGGACTGGGAATCGTGAATTGGTTCCTTGCTCCCCTGACTCACCATGTGGTCATAGGGAAGTCTACACATCATCAATTTTTCCAGTAGGAAAATGATTAGTGTAATTGTTATGCAGATTACTCTAAAGCTTTGATTTCAATCAGCCACCCTTGGCACCCAGCCCTGCCCTCATCCTTTAAATAAACTTTTTGTTCAGACCAACACAAAATACTTCAGATGCCAGTTTTCACAAGATTATTTAAAAATTAATAAAAAATAATTTCAAAATTATTTTTAGGATATGTTCCTGTTTGCATGTATTTCAAGCCAAATTAAATCCTAAGATGTCCATCCAGTTTAGTCAACCCCCATGATTGAATTATAATAAATTAATTTAACTTCTGTTTTTGACTTGGGAAAAGAATCTTATTTTTCTACATTTTTGCCATTTATCTTCTCCTCCTACACAGCCTTACTCCACTGACTTACCTTCACATTTTACATATTTATTTACAAAGTCATTAATATTCCTTAATGCTTCTCCTTAGGAAGACAGAACATTTGCATTTCTTGATTATAGCAATAGATTGCACTTTTGTATCACATCTACTTCCTGGTTCCTAAAAATACCACGGTGGTCCATGAGTGGAAAGAGCAGTGTTTGTACTGCTGCTAAGTCACTTCAGTCGTGTCCGACTCTGTGCGACCCCATAGAAGGCAGCCCACCAGGCTCCCCCCTCCCTGGGATTCTCCAGGCAAGAACACTGGAGTGGGTTGCCGTTTCCTTCTCCAATGCATGAAAGTGAAAAGTGAAAGTGAAGTCGCTCAGTTGTATCCGACTCTTTGCAACCCCATGGACTGCAGCCTACTGGGCTCCTCTGTCCATGTGATTTTCAGGCAAGAGCACTGGAGTGGGTTGCCATTGCATTCTCTGGCAGTGTTTGTACTAGTGTTCTATAAACAGACTATCCTAATGCAGGACCCTATAATATGCTTTAATGTATACACCAGAAGCAGCTAACACTATATTCAGCGGAGTAGTGATTTCCTCACGGGAGAAGTGACCTTCAGGGAAGATTTTCTGAAAGTCTCTGAGGACAGTTTTTTTGTTGTCACAGAAAATGCAGGTCACTGACATTTTGTCAATAGAAACCAATACTGCTAGATAGCCTTTCTATGCACAGGTCCATTCCCTCCAAAAAGAAGGTGACCCTAGTTATGTGTGGCTTTCTGAAATCCTTGCACTTGAAAAACATATTTATCATTTGGTGGTCCTAGACCCCGCCTCTCTTTGAGATATAAACACAAAAAAATTACTTCGATCTTTTGTTGTTCACTTACTAAGTTGTGTCCAACTCTTTGCAACCTCATGGACTGTAGCACTCCAGGTCCCTCTGGAGTCCCTCCTTCACTATCTCCTAGAGTTTGCTCAAATTCAAGTCCATTGTGTTGGTGATGCTATCTAACTGTCTCATCCTCTGCCGCCTCCTTCTCTTTTTGCCTTCAATCTTTCCCAGCATCAAAATCTTTCCTAGTGAATTGGCTGTTCACATCAGTGGCCGAAGTATTGGAGCTTCAGCTTCAGCATCAGTCCTTCCAATGAACAGTCAGGGTTGATTTCCTTTAGAATTGACTGGTTTGATCTCCTTGCTCTCCAAGTGACTCTTAAGAGTCTTCTCCAGCACCACAGTTCAACAGCTCTCAGCCTTCTTTATGGTCCAACTCTTCTTTATGGTCCAACTCTCACATCCATACATGACTACTGGAAAAACCATAGCTTGCTATCTTAAGAGATGCTAAATTTTCTGGGAAAGTCAGCATCTTATAAACCAAGGGAAAACTCTTCTTTAGTGTGTTCAAAACTTGACCATAAATTATTCCTTTGAAAAATTGTGCTGCCAATTGCTGATTTGGACATCAGAAATACTAACACAAAGTTTGTCTAAAAATTGGATTACACAACATTCAACTGAAAGGAGTTAATAATCCTAATATGTAGATCTTTTTTAATCAATGAGAATTAAAATAATATGGAAACAGGCAATTTAAAAATGTTGTTCACTATTAATCAAAGAAATCCTAAAAGTGTATAGGACATATAATATTATATGCTGGGATACAATTTTATATAAAACACAGCAAAAATGTTTAATAATAATGTATGTCTAAATTATGTATGATATATACCATTATATAGTGTATAATGGTATATATATGTAAAGTGTAATTTCAGCATGACTTGTGGTATTATTATTTGGCAATCACATATTAATTTTTATATGTGTTTATTTTCTATGTCATTCTACTATATTTAACTGCCTGCCTCCTTCCACTGGACCACAAGTGAGTTTCACATGCTTTCACAGGACCTAACACAGTGCCTGGCAGAAAGCAGGCATTCGATAAATGTTTGTTAGATGAATAGACCATGATGAAGTATAACTACTACTCTGTTTACTCATTTCCTTGAACTAGAGAAGAAAAATATTTTATCAAATCAGATGCACATCCAAATTATAAATCTCTACATTCAGGATGTGTGTGTTATTTGCTCAGTCAGGTCCAACTCTTTGCCATCCCATGAACCGTAGCCCACCAGACTCCTCTGTCCATGGGATTTCCCAGGCAAGAAGACTGCAGTCTGTTGCCATTTCCTTCTCCAGAGGATCTTCCCAAACTAGGGACTGATCTCGAGTCTCTTGTGTCTTTCATTGGCAGGTGGATTCTTTATCACTGAGTCACCTGAGAAGTCCTTCAAGTTAAATATCACTTGGTTAATTAATTTTGAAAAAATAACTAAATCACTTTGGATTTTCTACATTTGAGTTCTCTGAAATGTGAAAACAGGCCCAGATTAAAATTTTGAAAGATCCGTTCATGAGTAAACACCTCAGCCATCAAATACATCATGTTTTTCTCAAAAGATTTCTGCACAACTACCTTTTTTCTTGCAGAGTTGCTGAAGCCCCAAGGTGCCAAACAAATCCACAGTTCCATGTGTGGAACTAAGAGTGAAGCAGATGTGGTTAGACAGTTTAGAGGTCTGGCTGAATCTAGAGAGCACGGCTAGATCAATATGGGAGTGTCAGTAATCTGATCCACCAGGCATGGTAGGAGGAAGATGGAAGGTATCATTCTGTATTTGCTCCCCAAACCAACAAAGACAGCGTGGAACTCTGCATCGCAAGCACATTATTGCCGAGTACCTGAGGCCGCCCTCAAGCTGTCTTCTGTTTAATTTCATTCTGCTGTTCTCCTGCCTATGGGACTCTTTTTTCCCCCTGTTTTAACTGCTCTATTTTATAACCTGCCACTAAATAATTAGCTTTACATCATTACACATTGTTCTCACTCAACATCTAAGTATCCACTTAAATTAATTACATGTTTTTTGGATCTTTATTTTAATTTTATCAATAGACTTACCTTCTACTTAGATAACAATAACTATACTACTACTACCTCTGTGATATTTTATAAATTGGAATACTTATAAAAACCCTGAAAGGCAGGATAATGTTTATCCCTTTGGTTAAAATGTAGGAAGTTAAAGAGAAAAATACAACTTTCTCAAGACATAGAAAATGATACACTATAATGAAATCCTTTCATTTTCTCTAACTTCCAATGTTTTCTTAACATAAACCCTTAAAATTTTGGTTCTGTTTACATTTAAAATTAAATATTGAGCTTGACCTTATAAAACATTTAATTACTTTTGGAAATGCACTTTATGAGACCCAGAAAAGTCAGTTTTGATGATATGGAATAAAAATCTAATATCATGCTTGGAACACAATTTTTGAGAGCGCAATGCATCACTGGTGGTATTTCCTTTGGAAAATGAATCATTGTATTATGGGCTAATCCTGCCAGAATTGATTTTGAAAATCCAAAGTGGAATATTTTGGACACTGTAGTTTAATATGAAGTGAACAAGCAAATACTATTTTTATCTTTTGAAAAAAGCAAAGTGGTTTCAATAGAGCGTGATGCTTGTATTTATTACCTACTCGGTATCTCTGAAGCATAAATCTGATGGCTGTATCTGAAGTGTAAGCATATCCTGTTCTGTATAAATGCGGGCTAAGCATTTTCAAAGCTTGTTGCACAATCTCATTATTGTGATCAGTTATTGCTTTTCTTCCCAAGAGAAGGGTTGTCCATTCTAATTTAGTAGTGAAGAACTGATTTTTATTATGTTCTCCCAAGTGAAAAGTAACTTCAGTTCTTTCAGATGGAATGACAGCCAGATTGAGAGGATGGAGACTGGGGAGTGGCCAGAATCTTCAGCTACCCAGAGAAAGCTCCATCAATGCCCTGGGCAACATACCCCATCCTCTTAGGGAACGAGCATGGCCTAAAAAGTCCTCCTTGTATATTTCCACATGATGTCCAGGAATTTCCAGCATTTATAGGAAATTCTTTCCCATTTGATGTGACTGACTACCTAATCACCTCTCTGGGTTTCTTTATTCAGGCATATCTTATTTTATTATGCTTTGCTTTACTTCATGGATATTATATTTCTTATAGATGGAAGATTTATGGCATCCGTGTGTTCAAGCAAGTCTATCAGTGACATTTTTCCAACAGCATTAGCTCACTATGTCTCTCTGTCACATATTGGGAATTATCGCAGTATATCAAAGTTTTTGTTGTTATTATATTTGTTACGATGGTCCATGATCAGTGATCTTTGATGCTCCTATTATAACTGTTACAATGTGCCATGAACTGCACCCACATAATACACTGAACTTAATGGGTGAATGTCATGTGTATTCTGATTGTTTTGCTGTCTCTCTTCCTCTCCTTGGGCCTCCCTAGTCTCTGAAATACAACAATATTGAGATTGCTGTATGCCTAGTCGCTCAGTTGTGTCCAACTCTGTGGCCCCATAGACTGTAGCCCGCCAGGCACTTCTGTCCATGGGGATTCTCCAGGGAAGAATATTGGAGTGGGGACTTCCCTGGTGGTCCAGTAGCTAAGACTCCAGGGTCCCAATGCAGGGGGTCTAGGTTTGATCCCTGGTCAGGGAACTAGATCCTACATGCCACAAGTAAGACACTGGCACAGCCAAATAAATAAATAAAATAAGTAAATATTAAAAAAAAAATATTGGAGTGGGTTGCCATGCCCTCCTCCAGGGACTCTTCCCAACCTAGGGATCGAACCCAGGTCCCCACATTACAGGTGGATTCTTTACTGTCTGAGCCACCAGGGAAGCCCAATATTGAGATTAGGCCCATTAATAAAGCTGCAGTGGCCTCTAAGCATTCAAGTGAACAGAAAGGTCACACTTTGAATCAAATCTCTCACTTTTACATCAAAAGCTAGAAATGCTTAAGCTGAGCAAGGAAGGCATTTGAGACACTGAGACAGGCTGAGAACTAGGCCTCTTGCACCAAACAGTTAGCCAAGTTGTGAGTGCAAAGGGAAAGCTCTCAAACGAAATTCAGAGTGCTGCTCCAGTGAACTCACAAATCGTAAGAAATCGAAACAGCCTTATGGTGGATATGGAGAAAGTTCAGGTGGTCTGGATGGAAGATGAAACCAGCCAACAGCATTCCCTTCAGCCAGAGCCTGATCCAGAGAAAGTCCTCACTCTCTTCAATTCTATGAAGGCTGACACAGGTGAGAAAGCTGCAGAAGAAAAGTTTGAAGCTGGCAGAGGTTGGTTTATGAGATTTAAGAAGAAAATGTTATTGTTCTTGTGTAGTCGCTAAGTCATGTCCGACTATTTTGAAACTAGCATCTCTGTCCATGAGATTTCCCAGGCAAGAAGAAAATAGCCATCTCCGTAATATCAAAGTCCAAGTTTGTTCAGTGCTTAGTTGCTCAGTAGAGTCCAACTCTTTACAGCCCCATGGACTGTAGCCTGCCAGGCTCCTCTGTCCACAGAATTTTCCAGAATACTGGAGCAGGCTGCCATTTTCCTTCTCCAGGGGATCTTCCTGACCCAGGGATCAAACCCACATCTCCTTTGTCTCCTGCACTGGCAGACGAATTCTTTACCACTGGTGCCGCCTGGGAAGCCCCAGAGTCCAAGGTGAAGCTGCAAATGCTGATGCTGATGCAGAAGCTGCAGCAAGTTACCTAGTTTACAGTCTGGTGTACTAAATATTTTAAGCCCACTGTTGAGAACTAATGCTCAGAAAAAAATTCTTACTGCTCATTGACAATGCACGTGGTCACCCAAGAGGGCTGGCAGGCATAGACGAAAACGAGATTAATGTTGTTTGCATGCCTGCTAACACAACATCCATTCTGCAGCCAGTGGTTCAAGGAGTCATTTTGACTTTCAAGTCTTGTTATTTAAGAAAAACATTTTGTAAGGCTGTAGCTGCCGTAGATAGTGATTCCTGTGATGAATCTGGGCAAATAAATTGAAAACCTCCTGGAAAGGATTCACCATTCTAGATGCCATTAAGAACATCCGTGATTCATGGGAAGAGGACAAAATAGCGACATTAATGGGAGTTTGGGGAAAAGTTGATTCTAACCCTCATGGGTGACTTTGAGGAGTTAAGGACTAGAATTAGAAATAGAGCCTGATGATGTCCGTGAATTGCTACAATTTCATGGTAAAGATTTAATAGATGAGGAGTTGCTTCTTATGGATGAGCAAAGAAAGTGGCTTCTTGAGATGGAATCTACTCCTGGTGAAGAAGCTATTTAAATGACAACAAAGGATTTAGAATATTATGTAAACATAGTCAATAAGTCAGTGGAAGAGTGTGAGAACATCTGTTCCCATCACTTCATGGGAAATAGATGGGGAAACAGTGGAAACAGTGTCAGACTTCATTTTTCTGGGCTCCAAAATCACTGCAGATGGTGACTGCAGCCATGAAATTAAAAGATGCTTACTCCTTGGAAGGAAAGTTTATGACCAACCTAGATAGCATATTTAAAAGCAGAGACATTACTTTGCCAACAAAGGTCCATCTAGTCAAGGGTATGGTTTTTCCAGTGGTCATGTATGGATGTGAGAGTTGGACTGTGAAGAAAGCTGAGTGCCGAAGAATTGATGGTTTTGAACTGTGGTGTTGGAGAAGACTCTTAAGAGTCCCTTAGACTGCAAGGAGATCCAACCAGTCCATTCTGAAAGAGATCAGCCCTGGGATTTCTTTGGAGGGAATGATGCTGAAGCTGAAACTCCAGTACTTTGGCCACTTCATGCCAAGAGTTGACTCATTGGAAAAGACTGATGCTGGGAGGGATTGGGGGCAGGAGGAGAAGGGGGCGACAGAGGATGAGATGGCTGGATGGCATCACTGACTCAATGGACGTGAGTCTGAGTGAACTCTGGGAGTTGGTGATGGACAGGGAGGCCTGGCGTGCTGCCATTCATGGGATCACAAAGAGTCAGACACAGCTGAGCAACTGAACTGAACTGAACTGATGATGATTTAGTTACTAAGTCATGTCTGACTAAGTCTGCAACTCCATGGACTGTGGCCTGCTGGGATCATCTGTTCATGGAACTCTGCAGGCAAGAATACTGGAGTGGGTTGTTGTTTCCTCCTCCAGGGGATATTCCTGACCCAGGAATCGAACCCAGGTCTCCTGAGTTGCAGGCAGATTCTTTACTGACTGAGCTACAAGGGAATCCCGAGTTTGGGAGAACCGACTCCAATTTTGAAAGAAGTTCTGCTGTGGGTAAAATGCTGTCAAATAGCGCTGCATGCTAGAGAAATTATTCATGAAAGGAAGAGCTAATCAGTACATCAGACTTCATCATTGTCTTAATAAATTGTCACACCCACCCCAGCCTTCAGCATCCACCGCCTGACCAGTCACCATCCAGCAACTTCCAGGCAAGACCCTCCACCAGTAAAAAGATTACGACTCACTGAAGGCTCAGATGATGAGAGCGTTTTATTTTTTTAGCAATAAACAGTTTTTTATATTAAGATATGTGCATTGTTTTGTTAGACATGATGATGTTGCTCTTAGTAGACTACACATGGGCTTCTCCGGTGGCTCAGTCAGTAAAGAATCTGCCTGCAATGCAAGAGACCTGGGTTCAATCCCTGGGTTAGGAAGATTCCCTGGAGGAGGGCATGGAAACCACTCCAGGATTCTTGCCTGAAGAATCCCATGGACAGAGGAGCCTGCCGGTCTAATCACAAAAGAGTTGGCCACGACTTAGCAACTAAACAACAACAACAGTGTCATAATAAGTGACCAAACTCTCACAGAATATTTAGAAAGATGGACTGCATTTTAACTACTGTGCTTTGTAATAGATAATATGGAACATTGTGGTTTTATAACTGAAGACTAGACTTCCTCTACTTAGAACTGTGTTTGTAGATATGTCGTAGAGAACTACTTACTTTAGGGAAATCTCTTCCACTTCTGCATGGTTGCTCACATTTCTTGAACAGTGGTTCTGGAGGTAGATCCTGAGTAGTCTATGCCCTGTCAGTAAAGTCTGCTATTATCCCCTTTTAGAAACCATAAAAGTAAAGCTCACAGAATGAAGCAACTTGCCCACTTGGCCTACAAGTGGAAAAGCAAAATTGTAACTCAGGCGGCCAGAATTCAAGACCTATGCAATGACTCATGTTGCTGAGATGTTTACAATATTTTATAAAAGTTCTGTATATTTTTCTGACACTTCAGTGACATTTTTTGAAAGGATTGTTGTTGACAACAGAAAAATATGGCCCAAGTCAATTACGTTTCTAGTTTTTCTAGAAAGAAAAAAACTAATCTTCTAGTCTTTGTCTAATAAGCAGCATAGAGTCAAAATTCAGAGACTAGGCATAGTATATACACACTGCTATGTACACATAGATAAAACATCTGACAGATTGTACACACATAATCACACAGGTGTGCACTCACACACTACATACACACACAGTCAAGGAACAAGAGACACTTAGAAATCCAAGGTTGTCCTTTGACTTGAGTCGATATTCTTGAGTCCATCTAGCACGTTATTGGACTGCCCAGTCCCTAGCATCTTTGGGGCAGTAATCCAACCTCCCCTCTTCCAGCCACTCTAGCCCATGGAGTTTGGTTCTGTCCTCTGTATGATTATTTCTCCCATAACTCTTAACCATCATTAAGAAAGCGTTGAGGAAGAACAGACCTTTCCTCTCTTTCACTTCCTGTGTCCAGAGGCCTCCATAAAAGGACGTTGCTGGCTAAGAGTCACTTTTATGGAGTATAAGTGATAACAGCATAAGCACAAAGTATGGGGGACTTCCCTGATGGTCAAGTGGTTGAGAATCTGCCTTCCAGTGCAGGGGACACAGGTTCAATCCCTGGTCGGGGAAGTAAGATCCCACATGCTGGGGGCAACTGAGCCTGTGGGCTGCAGCTAAGAACCCACACGGCCAAATAAATAAATAAATATTTTAAAACACCAAGCATAGTGCTTAAAAAAAAATAAGCACAAAGTATGAGGGTGTATGGACAGCGCACTGTGAACTCTCTCTTTGCTCTGCCACCCAGGCCTGCCCACAGCGTCTGGCATGACAGGGCTTGTGAACATCACAGGTTGCAATGCTGCACACAGCATGACTGGATCAGGCTGGACTCAGACCCAGTCCTTGGGGATAAAATATGTGAGCAGAGCCCTGAAAATCTGACTCTATCTCCAGTAGGCGTTACCTATTAACAACATAATTTCTTCTTATTAAAACTTAAAAACAAGGTATTTTATAACTTTGGATTTTTTTTAGTTCTTTCTTTAAAAGGAAACTGAACTTTCGACAGAAATAAGGGAAACAACCTCAGCTAAATAATTATAGAACTAAAATGCAGCTAAGATACACAGTAGACTGTTTTCATTTAATAAGAGGAAGACAGAGGAAAGCCACTCTCTTTTCAGGGTCCTTGTTATGTTAAAAACTAGCGTGTGCTTAGTCCCAGCTTAGATTTTGAATGTCGATTTAAAGTTTTTTTTAAAAAAAACTATTCAAAGTAATTTCTATGATGTTTGCATTTAGTGGGAATGGCATATGCTCGACTTAGGTCAATAATAATTAGAGTTTTCCAAGGTGGTTCTACAAATACTGTCCTTTATTAGTGTATGAGGATTCCTTTTGTCCAGTATCCTCATCAACACTTGACATTTTTTGCTTTTTAAGTTTAGCCATACTGGTGAGCATGTATTCCGTTTTTATTTCTCTGATGACTGATGAAGTTGAGTAGCTTTTCATGTTTTTGGTCATCTGATAATCATTTTTTATATAAAGTGCCTTTTCAAAGTCTTTCCCATTTTTCTTAGTGGGTTGACTTTTATCTTACTGATTTATAGGAGTTCTATATAAATTTGTTTGTCAGATACATGCATTGCAAATACCTTCTCTTTATTAGTGGATTTCTTTTTTACTTTATTATGTCTTTGGATACTCAGAAGTTCTTAATTTTAACATAGCCAAGTTTATCACATTTTTCTTTTATGGTTTGTTCTTTTGTGCCCTGTTTAAGAAACTGTTGCTTGTTCCAAGTTCATTAAGATATTAGCCAATGTTTTGTTCTACAAGCTTTATTGTTTCCCATTCTCAGTTAGTTCCACAACCCATCTGGAATTAATTTTTTGTTGGTGTGAAGTAGGGGTCAAAATAGGAGTAACCAATTGCTGTAACACAGTTAACTGAAAGGCCCATTCTTTCTGGACTAGCACTTTTTGAGCATTGATTATGCTGCAGGCAGTGTGCAAATTGATACTTCATTTTATCCTCAGAAAATCTCTACTAGATAGATGTTTCCTTGCTTTATAAATGAATAAATGCACAATTAGATGAATTAAATACAATTCCCAGTGTTCATGGCTAGTAAGGTATGAATCTCTTGGTTTTAAGCTCAGGTCTTTTGACTTCAAAGGCGTGCTTAAGTCACTGTCATCAGAAGGGATAATGACATTTTGTTATGGAAAACCAAGACAGCAAATGGATTAAGAACCACAGGAAAGAAGAAGGATTGATCCTAGAAAAGAACAGGACCTTGAATAACGCCTTGCACATAGCAGGCTTCAGTAACAATTCATTGCATTGCAAAAGGCATTCACTTTGGAATAACTATGAAGCCTTGTAGTTCTATGCATGTGTGTGTATATGCCCGTGTGGTGCAGCAGGAAAGAATCCACCTGCCAATGCGAGAGTCACAAGAGATGCAGGTTCAACCCCTGGCTTGGGAAGATCCCCTGGAGTAGAAAATGGCAACCCACTCCAGTCTTCTTGCCTGGAAAATTCCATGGACAGAAGAGCCTGGCAGGCTTCAGTCCATAGGGTCACAAAGAACTGGACATGACTTGGCACGCACACACACATACATATCTGTATATACATGCCTACATGTATATGCGTGTGTGTGCGTACATGTATATATACATAGGTAAGTGTGTCTATATGTGTATGTATAGATGCATATGTACATATAGTTTTATATATAGGGTACATATGATTTTTATATATAAAACTGTTTGTGATTTATTCCTTTATTGTCTGTGGCAGTGATTTTCAAAGTGTGCTTTTCTCAGTCCAGTAACATCAGCAGCACCTGGAAACTAGTTAGAAATACAAATTCTTAGGCCCCACATAAGACATACTAAATCAGAAATCCAGAGTGGAACCCAGAAAACAACTGTGTGTTAATGAGTTCTCCGGGTCACAAAACTTGAAGCACACCCTAGTGTAGGGCTTACAGTTTCTCCAGTCATGCTCCACTACAAAAGGTTCCTGTAACCTGCCATGCCTGGTCATCCCCCCAGGTGGGTACTAATCTCTGCCCAGAACCCATCAAGATTGTAGCCTGGCTAATGCCTCCCTTGGGCTCAGATCCTCTCTCCCCGTACACATACGTGCACACACAGGGTTCCAGATTCGATCTATCAGTCTTGCTTCTTGTCACACTGCTTGGTCACTATCTGTTTGCTTCCCTGTATCTGCCACTATGCTGAGATGACCTTAAGGCCAGGGACTTTGCATTCCCAGCGTGTGGCATGCGTAGAAGTTCAATACAGTGTTTTGGGTGGGGAACAGAATTCTCATGGGGAAAGGAATTCCATGATTTTTGAGTCAGTCAGTCAGTTCAGTCTCTCAGTCGTGTCTGACTCTTTGCAACCCCATGAATCGCAGCACACTAGGCCTCCCTGTCCATCACCAACTCCTGGAGTTCACTCAGACTCGCATCCATCAAGTCAGTGATGCCATCCAGCCATCTCATCCTCTGTCATGCCCTTCTCCTCCTCCCAATCCCTCCCAGCATCAGAGTCTTTTCCAATGAGTCAACTCTTCGCATGAGGTGGCCAAAGTACTGGAGTTTCAGCTTCAGCATCATTCCCTCCAAAGAAATCCCAGGGCTGATCTCTTTCAGAATGGACTGGTTGGATCTCCTTGCAGTCTAAGGGACTCTCAAGAGTCGTCTCCAGCACCACAGTTCAAAAGCATCAGTTCTTCGATGCTCAGCTTTCTTCACAGTCCAACTCTCACATCCATACATGACCACTGGAAAAACCATAGCTTTGACTAGACGGACCTTTGTTGGCAAAAGTAATGTCTCTGCTTTTAAATATGCTATCTAGGTTGGTGATAACTTTTCTTCCAGTTTTTGAGTAAATCAATAAATATTTAAAGGACACTCTTGTGGAAAAGTAATTGTAAAACAAGGTACAGGGAATAGAGACTTCAAGGAGGCAAGGAGCACTAAGGGACCTGTCACAAGAGGTGTTCAAAAGAAAACTGGAAACTCTCCAGGACTCTGAAACCCCTTTCTCCTTTCCCCTCCCTCTTCTAAACTGTGA
This sequence comes from Ovis aries, assembly GCF_016772045.2. NCBI lineage: Eukaryota > Metazoa > Chordata > Mammalia > Artiodactyla > Bovidae > Ovis > Ovis aries. The sequence continues at coordinate 30,268,081 of NC_056076.1, forward strand.
GCCCTTTGAAACCAGTGACAGCATCCCATCCCTCATGCATTCCCAGGCCCCAGCAGGGGCAAGTACAGTGCCTGGCACACAATGAATTCACCATAAGTGAATGAATGGATGGATGCATGAATGAATGTTTGAATGAACAAGTTACTTAATGGCATAGGTGGAGTTTTCTTATTGCTGATGTTCCTTGTGCTTGAATGTTTTTTGCTGGAGAGACATCTATAGTTGGAGATCTTCTAGTTGGCTAAGTAGGCAAAATTTCAGGAGCACCAGTAAAAATTTAGGAGCACCAGGGGGACAATGTGAGAGATATTTAGCTTTGATAAATGTCTCCAACTTTTTTTAATCAGACATGCTTTAAGAAACCATTTCAGCTACAGCATCCATATGCGTTTGGCATTTTTTGGCTTCTTCCTCTCTTTTTGTTAATTACATATGGATGAAGAAACCAGGAAATGAGCCACCACAATCTTTTCAATGTTTAGAGGTTTGGAATCTAGCCTCTGGGCAAAGGCCAGCCCATGAAAAGCCTTGTGGGTCTTGTTTATTCTGTGTAGGAGTTTGTACTTTATCTTGAAGGCAGCTGTAAGCCACTGAATGATGTTAAGGAGGGAAAATAACATAATAGATTTGTTTTTCTAAAGGTCACTCTGACTGCTGTGTGGAGGATTGATTGGGAAGTGGGAAATGGAGGATGGAGACTGCAGTACAGAAGACTAGTTACAAGAAATGTTGAAACCGATAAAGAGAGAGTTGATGAGAACTTGCATTAGGGCTGTGACAGGACTGGGGAGGGGCCGGGTAGGGAAGGGACTGGCTTCAACAGATATTTAGAACATTGGCTCAGTCCACTGAATTTGCTGACAAAGATAGGGGGACTGTCAGAAATTATTACATTCCCATGTGCAAAATAGAGAGCTGGTGGGAACCTACCTGCCATATAGGGACATGTTTAGGGAATACAGGGAGCCCAGCTTGGTGCTTTGTGATGACATGAATGGGTAGAATGGGGTGGGGAGGGGGGTAGGAGGCTTCCCAACAGGGAGCAGGTAAATGTATTCATGTAGCTGATCCACTTCTTTGTACAGCAAAAACTAACAAAGTATTGCGAACCAACTATACCCCAATTTTAAAAAATTAAAATATGAACTTTAAGTGTTTAAAATAATAATAATTAAATTGTCGGGCCTCCTCTTCTACTGGATCTGCGAGGTTATGTCATGGAAGCTTTGTTAACGACAAAGCGCCGAACAAAAATGATGTGGGATAATTACCCACAGAAATCATACCTCCAAGTCCATGTGCCAGAGGCAAGTGCTGAGAGTCTGAGCAAGAATACATGTTTACCGGTGCTCTCCAGCAGGATTGCACATGTATTCCTGAACAATGAACTTACTGTTCGTTCTCAAGTGCTCATTACAATGGAAATTAGTAACACTTGAATGATTGATGGTGCTCCACTCTAAACATGCCACTTAGCAAATACTTGGCTACAGCTCAGTACCGTCAGCAGTTCGCATGTCGATTGATGCCAGACTTGAGTGACTACTTTTTGTGAATGGAATGGAGATGGGTACCTCATCGTGAAGAATATATGTCATAGCTGCATGGGTCACAAGCAAGATTGGGTTGATAAGCCAGCATTTAGGCATGAATGACTTGGCCTGGTTAGGTGTATTTATGGTTTTAGCTCTGTAAAAAAGGAGCGTTTAGTTTTGTCTTACCAATGCTTAAAAAAAATTTATTTCACAACCAAAATCTTTTATTTATTTTAGCAGTTTGGTCTTGAGGCAAACTATTCTTTTTGTAAATTTTATTGCAGTTTGGTTGGATTTACAATGCTGTGTATTTCTCCTGTATAGCAAGCAGTTCTATTATACATAAATATATTCTTTTTCATATTCTCTTATTATGGCTTATCACAGGATAATGAATATAGTTCTCTGTGCTATACATTAGGAACTTGTCTCTTATCCATCTATATATAATAGTTTGTGTCTGCTAATCCCAAACTCCCAATCCTTCTCTCCTCCTAAACCAAAAGCTTTTAACATATAAAATTCAATCTGCAATCAATTCTAATTTCCCAATCCACTTCTTAGTTTGGGAAACTAGAAAAAAATCCACTATTCCAACTTAGCTATGAACATGTGTGTAGAAATGAAGGAAAAAAGGGCCTCTTGGCCTTAGTCTGTTTCTATCAATAGCACAGAATTTTCCTTAAATATGGAAGGATCATTTTTATATAGATGAGGATTGATCAGCATTTTGAAGAATGACCAAAAAAAGTGAAGGGCACTTCATATATTCTTTTAAGATCCCTTCATTTTGTGTATCTTTTCTGCACTCGAATTTAAGACATAAAATATCCAGGCTCCTGTTTTGGCCAATGGGTCGCTATGAGATAATTCTATAACATCTTTCATACCACTTTGCTCATTTTCTGCCCTTGGTAAAATATTCATTATTAACTGTTATAAATTATAAGATCCTTTTTTCTTCTCAAGAGAAGCGTGGACTTTCTTTTTTAACAGATTTGGACCTGATGGGGCTGCTTGCCTTAGGCAGTTCTACCAGTAATTGAATCTGCATGCTGAAGCAGTAAACCCTCGGAATGTTTAGAGGAAGGAAGTCTGATGTATGAAACAGAGTAAAGGCAGGTTGATGGAGAAGGGAAAAGTCATTATTGTGAAACTTCCTGACTCCAGTGTGTTAATTGTTGAATAACCAGACATTAGAGTCTGTATTGAACATGAATTCTGTCAAGATTTCCCAAGTGAAGAATTCCACTAATTCTCTGTCTCTCTGGCCTCCACCTTATGTTTGGTACATAATAATCATTGTCATTATTATCTTTATTTATAGATCACTGTTATTATATAATTGGATTGAACACTAGCCACTTGCAGTCAACAAGAATATATTGAGAATGTACTATTCTCTCAGGCGCTGAGGACTGTAAAAATTAGTATAACTTGCTTCTTGCTCTCAAAGAGCTTATAGTCTTATCTGGAAGATAGAGGAGTAAATACATAACTGTATTCCAGTATTATACATATACTGTGGAGGGTTATATAGAAGTACAGAGAAGGCTTACTTAAGCTTCATAGGTCAAAGTGGTAGGGAAATAGAGAAGGCTTCTAGGAGGAAGAAACATCTGTGCTGTCTTAATGAAGTCTTTTTTTTTTTTTTTTTTCTGTGCTGAGTCTTCAGGCTCAGTGCACAGATTGCTCTTGTTATGGCACTCAGGATTAGTTGCACCACAGCATGTAGGATCTCAGTTCCCCAATCAGGGGTCAAACCCTCCTCCCCCCTGCATTGGAAGGCAGATTCTTTACCGCTGGACCACCAGGGAGTCCCTTAATGAAGTCTTAATAGATGCTAAGATAGACTCAGTTCAGTTCAGTGCAGTCGCTCAGTCATGTCCGACTTTTTGCAACACCATAAATCACAGCACATCAGGCCTCCCTGTCCATCACCAACTCCCAGAGTCCACCCAAACCCATGTCCATTGAGTCCGTGACGCCATCCAGCCATATCATCCTCTGCCGTCCCCTTCTCCTCCTGCCCTCAATCTTTCCCAGCATCAGGGTCTTTTCAAATGAGTCAGCTCTTCACATCAGGTGGCCAAAGTATTGGAGTTGCAGCTTCAACATCAGTCCTTCCGGTGAACACCCAGGACTGATCTCCTTTAGGATGGACTGGTTGGATCTCCTTGCAGTCCAAGGGACTCTCAAGAGTCTTCTCCAACACCACAGTTCAAAAGCATCAGTTTTTTGGCGCTCAGCTTTCTTCACAGTCCAACTCCCACATCCATACATGACCACTGGAAAAACCATAGCCTTGACTAGATGGACCTTTGTTGGCAAAGTAATATCTTTGCTTTTGAATATGCTATCTAGGTTGGTCATAACTTTCCTTCCAAGGAGTAAGCGTCTTTTAATTTCATGGCTGCAATCACTTGAAATTAAAATAGACTAGGAATGGTGAAAACAGATACCACCTCTTCAAAAGTAATCAGAAAATATACGTGGAAAGTCAAAAAATGTTTACACCTGAAATTTACCTTCTTTGAAACTTTAGTTTTAAAAAAATATGAAATATGAAAAAATATATTTAAGAATGTCAGTGACATAGTTATTTGCAGTAACAGTCTTAAAACCAGCAACAGAGAGATTTTAAAGGAAACTAGAGTTTATCTACTAAAGGACTAAAGAGCAGACACTCATGATTTTTGCCAAGACTTTATTTCAACATTCAGTAGTTTAGTCTACAAATATCTATAGAACAGCCTCTGCCAGGCACTGAGCTCGGCTCTGTGTACACAAAGTCAGGTATACACAGTTCCTCCTTAAAGTAGTTCATGGTAAACTGGGGAATACAGATGACTGAACTATCTTATAGGTAGGAAATGGTCTCCAGTGGTGGTCTAAACACATTATTAGAATGTAACTGAGATCCACATAAATCAAATTAGCAGGGCATGTTAACAATAAGGTCCTACTGAATAGCACAGGAAAATACGTTCAGTATCCTGTGATAAAACATAATGGAGAAGAATATAAGAATGGATGTATATGTGTGTATAATTCCATCATTTTGCTGTACAGCATATATTAACACTGTAAATCAATCATACTTCCATAAAATAAACTTTTGAAAAACAAAACAAACAAGAAACTAGCCAGACATGTTAAGCTGCCAAAAAAGGATGGTGCAGAACTTTAGTTTTGAATGACGAGAGGGGAGAAAGGAAATGGAAGCAGAGAAAATCTCTTATTGTGTAATGTTATGTGAGAAATAAAAACAGTCTATAACATTGAATCTGCAATTTGACCACAACTATGTAAAACCAGCCAACCCAAAAAATACATGCACCGGGGAAAAAAGAAGGAGACAGAGACAGCAAAGAAATAAAGTGTTAGTCATGGTTTTCTAAGGATAGTGATGCTATGCTCAGTCGTTCAGTCGTAATCAACTCTTTGCAGTCCCATGGACTATAGCCCACTAGGCTCCTCTATCCATGGAGTTTTCCAGGCAAGAATATTGGAGCAGGTTGCCATTTCCTCCTCCGGGGAATCTTCCTGACTCAGGGATCAAACCTGTGTCTCCTGCACTGGCAGGTGGATTCGTTACACTACTGCCACCTGGGAAGGCGGTATTTTCATCACTTCCCCCTTTTGGTCTTTCTCAAGTATTCGATTATGAACATATTGCTTTTATAATGAAAGCAAAAGATGCAAGAAGTTGTCATTCAGGAAGATAAAGGGCACCAAGTGTTCACATGATATAGGAGAATGATTCATGGTCCACCTCTCACAACAAAACAGAATGGCCATATGTCCAGGACACACCTGCACAGGGTAACATTCTCAAGAATGAAAGACCTCCCTGACATAATGGCCCATACTTAAAAAAAATCAAACACGCACACACACACACATATAGGGTGTGTTACATAAGCCACCTAGAAAATTCTTGCCCTCTCTTAGAGTCATCTCTTTGTTAGAGAATCCACCTTACTTAGCACTGAGCAGCTATTGAACCTGCCATTCACTAAATGCATTAGTGCCTTAAATTTGCATAACACTTTAAAATTTATGAGGCATTTTCATAAAGTTTTTTCTTTTTATTTTCTCCACAGCCCTGTGAGGTAGATAGAACCGCTATTATTTTTCTCATTTTACAGTTGAAGAAAGTAAGACTTAGATGAAGTTTATTGCCTCCGGTTACAAGGCTGGTAACTGTTGGAAGCAACTTTGGAACCCAGATTTCTTTCTGAATATAGTGTGTGTTACTCCGGGTCACAAATACCAAATGGAAGGCAGCTCTCCTCAACTAACAAAAGCAGACCAACATTCGTGAGGGCAGATAAGCAGGTTTATTTTTAATTTGTGTGTGTGCGCGGGTTCAGTCGTGTCCAACTCTTTGCAACCCTGTGAACTCTGTAGCCCATCAGGCTCCTCTGTCGATGGGATTTCCCATGCAATTTCCCAGAGAATAGTGGAGTGGGTTGCCATTTCCTATGTGGGCGCTAGTGTCTAGGAGGGTTCTAGCATACAGTAAATGCTCCATACATTTTTGTTGGGGCGAAGAACAAAAGGATTATTAATACTCTGATTTAATACTTAATAAACATATGAGTCCTGAATAAATCATCTGAATAGATGCTGTCATTGTCCTTAAGGAATTATTCTGGAGCACTTTCTTGCAAAAAAAAATATATATATTAACACAGAAACATCAGAGAAATGGCAAAGAAAGAGGGGTTGGTTAGGAAGGGGGAACAGAAATCTTTGAGACAAAGAGATTCCTAATTAAATAAAAGCAGAGTAATTTATTATTCAGTTCTGCTTTGACTTCAAGAAAAATAAATCGATATTACACATTAAGCATCATTTTTCACTGAAAAAAAAGCATGAGAAAAGAGAACGTCTTTGAGAATCATCAAAGGGTGTGTTATTTCTAACACATGCACATACCTGCTCTCCTTTTTCTATGTCTGAAAAGGGGCCTCATTTAGCATCACTGAAGAACGGATGAACGGGAGAGTATATTTGAGCTCCTCCAGCCCCAATGAAGTTTCTAAAAAACTTGTTAAGGTGGCACATGTAATCATGCCCTAGTGACTTCAGCTCTTTATGCCCTTTGAAAATTTTCTAATGACATGTTGGACATCCTGCATATAAATATCACCCTTTGGAATGAAAAGAGGAATTTTACTCACTGTAATGTTCTCTGCTTGGCTACAGGGTAAGATTATCCCTCATCTGATGAAAGCAAAACGGTTTTCCATAACTCCCTCCTAAATAATGCTACATATTATTTTTCTACTATCCATAAAGTGTTGGTAAATAGCATAGTGATACACACAGGAACAATTCTACTGATGGATAAAGAGAGAAAATGAAATTGCCCAATCTGTGTCGCCCTAGACCTTTTAGATTATTTTCCAAACTCATCACTGCAACAATGATTCCCCTGTATTACTTTTGACCAGTGTTGCAGACTTGGTTTTCTGCATAAGTGGGAGGCATCTTTAAATCTATATTACTGTTTTTTATGGGGTTTTTTTTGCAAATGACCTTTGGAAGTGATTTCCAATAACTGCAGCCAACTTGAAGCTCAAGGCTTGATAGTGAAAGGTCACTCTACATTTAGACTAAATGCAGATAGATTTGTACTCCCTGCAGCAAGCTATTGCTTTAGGACCTGCTACCGTATTTGACCCAATCTCTCTAACCCGAGCATTTAGACAGTGTCCATCTGGGTTCAGTTTAACCTTCTTTTTTTTGACTTCAGTACAAATTCACTGGCTTTATATATTAGCAAGTAACGTATTTTCTGTACAGTTGCACATTTCCCATAGAAATTTACGAAAACAGAATCGGATATGCATGTTGGACTTCTCCTAAGATGATTCTGTGACTTTCCAGGGGCAACGTTCGTGGTTGAACGGCCCACCGTGTACACACTGACTGAAAGGGCCTGGAGAACACACCCCGAGGCACAGGGCTCCGCTGATCTCTCATCTCCCTCTCGTTCTCCCCTTCAAATAAGACCATCCCTTATAAGGAGGGGAAGGGTACGTGGAATAAAGCCTCTAACCCAGGCTACTAGCAGTAACACTTCATAGGGCTGCATGGCGGAGAATAGAGGAGATGGATTTCTTTTTTCCTCTTCTAAACTCATGATCAATGCCTGCTCCTCCTGCCTACAGCTTGGATGGTTTCCCATTTCAGTGAGATGTGGATTGTGTACCTGTGACTGCCATGCCAGGCAGCCTCTGCCTTTGAGTCACAGCAGCGCTTCTCTTCTCATCCTCCGAGAGCCTGTCTCTGGTGGAGGACTTAAAAATATGCGCCAGAGTCTTCTCTCCGTGTCCGGACAGGCTCTAGGGCTGCTGACAACCAGAGTCCAGGGAGGGAACACCCCCGGCCTCCCGGGTCCTCACCTCAACCCTGGCCAGTTGGAAAGCAAGGTTGCTTCTGATTGCTTGGCATGTGGGGACCTGGAAGGGACCCTGGACTAAGAGTCAGGAGACCTGGCTTCCCATTCAGGGTCTGCCACTTACCAGTTTTGTGACTTGGGGCTTAATCACCTGGTTTCTGGGACTTCCCAGGTGGTTCAGCAGTAAAGAATCTGCCTGCAGTGCCAGAGACTCAGGTTCAATCCCTGGGTCAAGAAGATCCCCCAGAGAAGGCAATGGCTATGCATTCTACTCTTCTTGCCTGGGAAATCCCATGGACAGAGGAGCCTGGTGGGCTACAGTCCTTGCGATCACAAGAGTGACACAGTTTAGCAACTAAGTCGCGACACCACCACCGCTTGGTCTCTATGCTTGATCTTTTGTCAGAGCGGGATGAGTGAATCAAATTAATTTCTGTACATTCAGTGAGACGACATCCACCTTGTCCACACCCGCTTCTTCTAAATGAGCCTCTTTGTATCAGATTCCTCTGGGGGAGAGTTGGATGACTGCGGCGGCTGCTGCTAAGTCGCTTCAGTCGTGTCCGACTCTGTGTGACCCCATAGGCGGCAGCCCACCAGGCTCCCCCATCCCTGGGATTCTCCAGGCAAGAAAACTGGAGTGGGCTGCCATTTCCTTCTCCAATGCATGAAAGTGAAAAGTGAAAGTGAAGTCACTCAGTCATGCCTGACTCTTAGCAACCCCATGGACTGCAGCCTACCGTGCTCCTCCTGTGGCTCTGATTCCGATTCAAAGAAAGAATCCATATGATCAGTCTGCCCTAGGAATGCATCAGAATTAAGTGATTTCTTATATCTGTGTAGCATTTGAGAAATTCTGACTTGCTTTCATTGATCTCATTTACAGCAGCTCATTTAATCATCCTGGTTAGCATAGTTTAGGGTACACTATTGGACCCCCTTTAGTATGCTTGACTGCTAACAAACCCCCTTTAGAAGGGTGCTCCCAGTCACTGGGTGCTCTTTTAAGGAGGTGGGGGGCACCCACTGATATCCATCATGGAAGTCATTGGGAAAAGTGAAGGCCAGCTCCTTTCCCAAAGGAAATCCAAAACAGGGGATATATATGCGTGTGTGCTCAGTCGCTTCAGTCCTATCTGCCTCTGGACCCTACAGACTATAGCCCACCAGGCTCCCCAGACCATGGAATTTCCTAGGAAAGAATACTGGAGTGGGTTGCCATGCCCTCCTGCAGGGGATCTTCCTGACTCAGAGATCAAACCTGCGTCTCCTGCATTGCAGGCAGATTCTTTACTGCTGAGCCACCAGAGAAGCCCGGATATGTGTGTATGTATAGCTTATTCACTTAGCTGTAGAGCAGAAACTAACACAACACTGTAGAAGAACTATAGTCCAATAAAAAGATCAAAGTGCAATAAATCCTGAGATGTTACTTATGCTCTATGAGGCCCCTCCCCCAAGAATCAACCTGAGTCTGGCCCTTCTGGAATCACCTTTCCCCATCCTCCTCCCCCACCCCTTATTGGCTTCTCTTAGGAGCCCGCCTTCACTATAAAACCTTGGCTCCAGAGAACCTGATCTAATAAAACAATGGATGTAAACAGAAAAATCAGGTTGATGGGACCCAGGAGATGTGCTATTCAAAGACCTATGTTGGCACCTCTGCCACCTTACAGCTCTGTGTCCTAAAACAAGGTGTCTGCAGTGCAGAGCTTCCCTATCCTCCTCTGTATTAATAAAAGGGAAAGAATAATTCCAGTTCCCAGAGATCAAATTGCCAACATCTGCTGGATCATTGAAAAAGCAAGAAAGATCCAAAAAAACATCTACTTCTGCCTTATTGACTATGCCAAAGCCTTTGACTGTGTGGATCACAATAAACTGTGGAAAATTCTGAAACAGATGAGAATACCAGACCACCTGACCTGCCTCTTCAGAAATCTGTATGCAGGTCAGGAAGCAACAGTTAGAACTGGACATGGAACAACAGACTGGTTCCAAATAGGAAAAGGAGTATGTCAAGGCTGTATATTGTCACCCTGCTTATTTAACTTATATGCAGAGTACATCATGAGAAATGCTGGGCTGGATGAAGCACAAGCTGGAATCAAGATTGCCGGGAGAAACATCAATAACCTCAGATATGCAAATGATACCACCCTTATGGCAGAAAGTGAAGAAGAACTAAAGAGCCTCTTGACGAAAGTAATAGAGGAGAGTGAAAAAGTCAGCTTAAAGTTCAATATTCAGAAAATGAAGATCATGGCTTCTGGTCCCATCACCTCATGGCAAATAGATGGGGAAACAGTGGCTGACTATTTTTCTGGGCTCCTAAATCACTGCAGATGGTGACTGCAGCCATGAAATTTTAAAAGACGCTTACTCCTTGGAAGGAAAGTTATGACCAACCTAGACAGTATATTAAAAAGCAGAGACATTACTTTGCCAACAAAGGTCCATCTAGTCAAGGCTATGGGTTTTCCAGTGGTCATATATGGATGTGAGAGTTGGACTATAAAGAAAGCTGAGTGCAGAAGAATTGATGCTTTTGAACTGTGGTGTTGGAAAAGACTCTTGAGAGTCCCTTGGACTGCAAGGAGATCCAACCAGTCCATTCTAAAGTAGATCAGTCCTGGGTGTTCATTGGAAGGACTGATGTTGCAGCTACAACTCCAATACTTTGGCCACCTGATGTGAAGAGCTGACTCATTTGAAAAGACACTGATGCTGGGAAAGATTGAGGGCAGGAGGAGAAGGGGACAACAGAGGATGAGATGGTTGGATGGCATCACCGACTCAATGGACATGGGTGTGGGTGGACTTTGGGAGTTGGTGATGGACAGGGAGGCCTGGCATGTGTGGTTCATGGGTTCTCAAAGAGTCGGACACGACTGAACGACTGAACTGAACTGAACTGAATTCCAGTTCCACCTGCTGATGGGTTGTTGGAAGGATCAGATGAGACAGAGGATTTCAGGAGTGTTTGAGAGCCTTCATATACCATTCAAACATAGGACATTAATTTTTAAGCTAAAACCAAAGCTCAAGCCAGTACTAAAGTCTTTAACACGTGTTCAGAGGAAACCAACTCAACCTCAGTTTGAGCAATCAGAAAACGCTTCACACCTCCATCTCCTCCCCACCTTCCTGCCTCTCTCAAAATGTTTGCTCTTCTTTTCAGTAGCCCATCAGGCTGCATGGAGTCACTGGAGAAAAGAGAAAGTAACTGTGTCTCAGGTACTAATCATCCTCCTGGTCAGAGAAATTTGCCATGCCTCCTAATGCCTACCAATGTCCACTACCTGTTCCTAAACCCTGATTTTCATGGTACTAGTTCCTTATTTCTTTCATTTCAAAACATACTGGCTTTAAAACTTCAAAAAGGAAATAGACATCTCAGGGAAATCTAGGTCACAGACCATAGTTCAAATCCTATACTTCAGATTTAGTGATGTTGTCATGAATTGATGGAACACAACAAAACCGAGTTAATATAATGTGTGGTCCAGATGGTGGCTTGATTAGAAACATCTCAGTGTATCCCAGAGATCATGGCATGCGTGTAAACCATTTTTTCCACAAAGACCCAACGAGATTCATGATAAGATTTTATTTTTAATAAGGATCTAATTAGAGAGCTCAGCATGAGAGAGTTAGAAGACATGAGAAGTCAGTACACTTTGGTACAAAAAGTATTTGTGGAGCACTTAGGCATCAGGGATAAAAGAAAGACTAGTATATAGCCCCTGGTAGAAGAAACAGATACAAAAACAGATCATTAAAATAGAATATGTTAAGTGCCCAGCATGCTCAGAGCCAGTTTGGGGTTCAAAAAGCAATTCACCATCTAAAGCCTCACCTCCTCAAGTTTTTATGAGTTACTTCAAAAATCTCTTTGAATTCCCCTGGGACCCTGTATCCATTGACCTGCATCCTTGCCTCACTGACTCCAACTCACCCTTGGGACTCTTCATTCATTCATTTGTTGATGAGCACATTTGTCAAGTAGCTAATTCTGCCGGATACTCTTGTGGACACTGGAAATTACACTTGGAAGAGGACAGACCACTCCCAGCTGTTTGGTCACAGAGCTTAACATTCCAGTGGTCAGCAGCAGATGATGAACAAGGAATTCAATAAGCAATAGAAGGGCAGATTGTAATGAGAGCCATGAAGGAAGAAAACGGACAGGGGACCAAGAAAAACCAGATAGAAGAAGATGCCTTACGCTCCCTGCTCAGGGAAGGCTCCTTTCACGTGAGACATTTGCACTGAGACATGAAAAAGGAGAGAGAGTGTGTGTGTCGGGTGAAGGAGATATCTAGCAAGGCTAGAAATAACTTGGGGTCATCAAGTGAGCAGAAGGAGGCCAGTGGAGTCTAGAGTTCATGAGCAAAAAGCAGGTAGCAAATGGTGGAGCTGGAGGAAGGCAGGGGCTGTCATGGGAAGAAACCAGATTTCATCCTCAGTCCCTATGCAACCTTTGAGATGAAAACTGGAAAGGTGGAGAAAAGGAAATGCCACTCCAATATTCTTGCCTGGATAATCCCATGAACAGAGGAGCCTTGTCAGCTATAGTCCATGGGGTTGCAAGAGTCGAACATGACTGAGTGCATGCGTGTGCACACACAGACACACACATCGCAAAGGAAGTCTGAAATCAGAGTTCACGGCAAGAAAAAGTGACATCAGCCTGAGTGAGCCACCAGCAGCTCTCACCTGGACGATCGTGGAAGCCCTCTCACCCTTCAGCAGTTCATTCTTAACACAGATCCTTCTTAAACTTAAGGGAAATCATGTCATTTTTTCTGCTCAGAACCCTGCCATGGCTCCCTGGGTCATTCAGAGTAAAAGCAAGAATAGTGGCTCTCCAAGGCACCATGTGGCCTCAATTCCAAGTCCCTGTTGTCCTCACCTGCCCCAGCCACACTAGCCTCCTTGATGTTCTTCAAAGAAGCAGAAGTGCTGTCACTTTAGGGCTCCTGCTGGTCTTTCTGGTTAGAACCCCCCTTCCCACATAGCCCCAACTAACTCCTTTACCCCCTTCAAGTCCTTGTTCAATGCAATTGCCTCCCTGACACACTCCAGTGTACACTGCAGCCCCTCTGCCACCTCCACCGCAGCTGTTCATTAAAATTGAAGTTTCATTTTTATTTAATTAGTTAAAATTATAATTCTGGGAATTCAGAGGTGGAGACACTCACTGAAAGGAAGCTGGTTACAGATGGGGGTGGGAGGCTACCTGAGCTGGGCTTTGAGGACTTTTTGTTAAGTCTCTCAGTCATGTGTGACTATTTGTGACCCCATGGACTGCGGCACACCAGGCTTCCCCATCCTTCTGTATCTCCCAGAATTTGCTCAAACTCATGTCCATTGAGTCAATGATGCCATCCAACCATCTCATCCTCTGCCACTCACTTCTCCTCCTGCCTTCAGCCTTTCCCAGCATCAGGGTCTTTTCTAATGAGTCGGCTCTTTGCACCAGGTGGCCAAAGTATTGGAGCTTCATCTTCAGCATCAGTCCTTCCAATGAATATTCAGGTTCGATTTCCTTTAGGATTGACTGGTTGGATCTCCTTGCTGTCCAAAGGACTCTCAAGAGTCTTCTCCAGCACCACAGTTTGAAAGCATTAGTTCTTCTGCACTCAGCCTTCTTTATGGTCCAGCTCTCACATGTGTGCATGACTACTGGAAAAACCATAGTTTTGACGATACAAACCTTTGTTGGAAAAGTGATTTCTCTGATTTTTAATATGATGTCTAGGATTGTCATAGCTTTTTTCCAAGACACAAGTGACTTTTAATTACATGAGGACTTGGACAAGCAGAAATAGCACCAGGAGAGAGTATTCCTGCCTAGAGGAACAGTATCAATCACCCACAAGCAGGATCCTGTTTTGAAATATTAGAAGGTAGCATATACCACTGTGGTCAGAAGCCAGACTGTAGGGTTGGACTTCCTCGATTGAAGTCCTGGCTTTCCATGAGGTATCTTAATTGACTCTGACAAGTCATTTAACTTCTCTGCCCCTCTACTTCCTTGTCTGTAAAATGACAATCATAATAGTCCCTAACTCAATGAGTTGTGAGGATTAAATGAGTCAGACATGCAGTGCTTAGAATAGTCCCTGTCAGACAGTGAATGTTGATTTGGAAAGAAGAGTTGAGAATTGTGCAGCCCTCAAGAATTTTGCAGGGTCTTGAGACTGAGGTGAAGATGGCTGTTGTATCATTCTGTAGGCAGAGTACTTTCCACCAACAGATCAACGGTTTTTATCAGAGAGCCGTAGATGTTAATATTTCAGCCAGGTGATAGTAGCTGAAAAATGGAGGCAGGAAGACTGGTTTGGAGGCAGATAGTGTGTCTTACTCTTACAGTCATAAGCCCCCAGAATGTAGCCCACCAGGCTCCTCTGTTCATGGGCTCCTGCAGGCAAGAATACTGGAGTGGGTTGCCATTTCCTTCTCCAGGGGATCCCGACCCAGGGATCAAACCCCAGTCTCCTGCATTGCAGGTAGATTCTTTACCATCTGAGCCACCAGGGAAGGCAGATGCCTCATCTCATTGTGGGAAACTGGCAACATGTGCTGCAGTCATGGCCACGACAAAGAGACCAACACTAAAGACGCTCTGGAGAAGCTGCTCTTGTTCTACCAACAGACAGCCTTGGAAAAAGAAGAAAAGCAAAAAGGCCTCGAAGGTTTCAGGGTTTGGTGACTTAAATGATAACACTAGTCCAAATGGTAAAGACCAAAGGGGAGTCAATTTTAAGGTAAAGATGGCAGGTTCTATTTTAGACACTGAAGTATCAGGGTCAAGCTAGTTAGAATGAAATTAGATACGATAAACTGAAACTTAACTAACCTGGGGCTCTGCTCAAATATCACTCTGAAAACCTTCCCCAAATAGCTGATCTCATGTATCTCCCGCCTCCCCTCACTGTCTCATCACCTAATTTATTTTCTTCATTCCACTTCATGGCACAATATTACATTACATATTTGTTGATTTGCTTACTGTTTATTTCCTTCCACTTTCTCTAACGTCAGCCCTGTAAGAACAGGGACCTTTTCATTCTTCTCCACTGCTGTCTTCAGAGCCTAGGACAGTGCCTGGCCCTGTCGTCTTTTAGAAACTATTTTGGAAAATAAAAACATTTTTATGCGTGAGCCCAACTGCCAAATATACGCTAACAACCAGAGGTCACCTTCAGTCTGTAGAGGCTCCTACCCTGATATTATTTTGGAATTAACAGGGGGAAAAAGAAGGAATAAGAAAGGATGAGTAGAGCTTCCCTGCTGGTCCAATGGATAAGAATCCACCTGCCACGGCAGGGGACATGGGTTCGATCCCTGGTCTGGGAAGATCCCACATGCAGTGGGGCAACTACGCCTGAGCACCGCAACTGCTGAAGCCCACACTCTAGAGCCCCGAGGCCGAAACAAGAGAAAGGCTTCATGCAGCAACGAAGGCCCAGAGCAGCCAAAACAGGAGAGGGTAGCATTACAAAATAAAGCTGTGTGGATTCAAACAATAGACAAAGGAATCAACAGAGCAGATTTGAATTCATGTGGCTCTTTTGCTGGGAAAGATTGAGGGCAGAAGCAGAAAGGGACAGCAGAGGATGAGATGATTCAATAGCATCACCTACTCAATGGACATGAATTTGAGCAAACGCTAGGAGATAGTGAAGGACAGAGAATCCTGGAGTGCTGCAGTCCATGGGGTCGCAAAGAGTCAGACATGACTTAGTGACTAAACAGAAACAATTTTGTATAAATAAAGATGGCATCTCAAATCAGTGGAGGAAAGATGCATTCTTCAATCGTTTGGGCAAAACTAGCTAGCCATCTGAAAGGAAAAATATATTGAGGTCTTTCTGTAAAGCGTTGCACCAAAATTAGTTTCAAACCTATCAAAATTTTAAATGTAAAGAATCATTAAGAATAAAAAAAAATCATGAAAAAACTGGGGAAAAATAGCTGATTTTTTAAGAACAGCTGCGAATTAGGAAAAACTTTTCTAAGAATGGCATGAAATGCATGCAGTATAGTGGAACATTTAATAAGTTAACTTTATAAATAGTAAAAATATCTACACAAAAAATATTTTCCATGATCCAAGTTAAAAGACAGAGAAAGTTACAAGTCCTTCAGAGTTTGTCACACAAATATCTGATTTCTTTAATGTTCAGTGAACTATTATAGGGTTTGATTTTCTTTTTCTTTTTGGCCACACCATGTGGCATGCAGGATCTTAGTTCTCCAACCAAGGAGCAAGTCCATGCCCCTAGACATGGGAGCATAGAGTCGTAACCATGGGACTGCCAGGAAAGTCCCACAATGAACTACTGTACGTGAAAAGTAGATGCCTGGAAAATTCACAGGAAAGTAATCAGAAATGATTAGTCTACATTAAAAAAATCAATCTGACTCCTAAATTTTTAAATGCCAGTTAAAGCCACAAAGTAACAGTGACAATAATTTCAAAGTTTGATGACCTTATAGACTGAGGATATGGGAAAGACACATTATCATACATTGTTCTTGGGAATGTAAATTTGTTAACCTTTTTATGGTCACTTGACAATAGCAGCCAAAAATTTTAATCTATACCCTTTGGCCAAGCAGTTCTCATTCTAAGAACTTAACCTACAGAATATACTTATATGGGTACATGAAGATGAAAGTTCATTGGCAAATTGCTTATAATTAAGAAATTTCTCGACATGTACAATAGCTTCCTGCTAACAAGTGACAGGACATCTATTTAGTAGATGCCAATGCAATTATTAAAACTGCAGTTATTAAAAATGGAGTATGTCTGTGTGGACTAACAGTATATGTTTACAATATACTGCTAAATAAAAGAAAGATATAATTCGCTTAACCACACATGTTGCATGACCCATTTCTTAAAAGAAAAAAGACAAGCATAAAAATCCTTGAATATACAACAATAACTTTCAGAACACTATACAGGAAGCTGGTAACCATGGCTGCCAGTGGGGAGAGAATAATACTGAGGATAAGGTTACACTCTTAATTTTCACTTCATTTTTTCTCAGTATTGGAAATCTTTTCACAATGAATACGACTGCCTCTAGAATTTCATAAGAGAAAGGATAAAGCCCTCAATACTTAGGTCACTCTGTCCTTATGACCTATCCCTCAAATTCCTGTTGTTTCACTAGAATTTAAAGCAAAGAAATGAATTGTTTTAAGTCTCCAAAGTACTAGATTATTGTTCTTGCAACTTAAATGTATATTTCTGGTTTAGAGTGCACTATAAGAAGAATGTGCTTTTCAAGATGTGACTCACTTTTGATGTGCTTGATTATTCCTGGATTAAAATTATGTGAATCCTAGACTAGTGCAAGGCATTTGCCAACTGGAACATCAGAAGATTTGTTTACATTTCCAGAATCTTTTAAACTTCTGCAATAATTTCTAGGAATCTTTTTCAGAGAGGAAAAATTAAAGTCTTATTATCTAAAGTCAGCCAGGGAGAACCTAAAATACAAAAATAATTCATATGCCTCAGGATAGCCAGCTGGCCTTCACTTGTCCAGTTGATACTGAGGCAGGATCATTTCCAGCATTGCCAAGGAGACTAGGAAACTCATGGGACAGCTGAGGAAACGATGGCATACAGAAAGATTTGTGATTAATTCAGTGGAATTAGTAATAAACAGCTATATGTGGCTGTATGTGTGCATGCACGTCCATGTGTGTATGAGTGAACACATTTGGTGAAAGACTGAGATTCTAAACCAGTGTCCCCGTTTTATCAAGGATTTGATTCAAATCAAGAAGTACTGTATGCAATATTTATAATATATTCTTGCCTTGTTGTTTCAAAAGAATTTAAAGCAGGGAAATGAGTTGTCTTAAATCCCCAAAGTCCTAGATTACTATTCTTGTAACTTAAAATGAATGTATATTTCTGATTTAGAGTGCCCTACAAGAAGAATAGACTTTTCAAGGTTTGACTCACTTTTGCTGTGCCTGGTTTTTTCCAAGGACTTAAAAGAAATTTCTTTAGAAAAACAAAAATGAAAGTATCCTATCAATTACAGTTTTTCTTTGATTTTTTTTGTTTGCAATAGCTGTCACAGCAATATTTTATAAAGCATCTCAGCAACAAAATCCTTATACAAAATTATTAACAATATTCAGTTTTTTTAACTTACACTTCCCACCCTAAAAGATCAGTTGGGAATGCCAGAAACTTTAGAAAGAAACCAGACAATTAGTTGAGAAGGGTAAAAGTGGCATTTTGAATAAAATAGAATATATTTTTGCCAATCCATATAATGTTTGACATATGGACAAAGATAGACCATCTACTGATCTGTACTGTTTTCATTGCCAATCTCTTGTCACTGGCTGATAGATCAGGATTCCATAGGAGTTTTGTCCTTTGCCTATTCCTTCAATGTCACTTTTTCCTACTAAGAGATGTTTCTTTTTTGGGTCCCTCGGCAGACCTGCCACTAGGTCACAAGGCCTTCTGATCCCTGACTTGATTCAGGGATCTGAATTCAGCATTGAAATTCAGGGATCCTTATTCAACATCTGTATCTGCTGACACTGATAGAAGAGCCATAGCTAACAGCACTGCTGTTATAGGACTAACGGAAGAGTGAGCCTATTTTAAGCTCTTCCAGGCACTTGGTACATACTATTCATTTACTCTTCACAGCAATCTCATGAAATCAGTTCTATTATTATCCACATCCCTCTGACCTGCAGTCCATGGCTTAGAAATGTTAAATAACATGCCCAAGGTGGCACAGCTAATGAATGGCAGTGCTCAAACTTGAACTCGGGTCTGTGGATGCCAAAGCGCATGCTGCAGGCCAAGGTCAAATGAAAGGGCAAGCCCGGTGGCCCACTGCCTGGGGATGCCAGGCTATAAAAAGCACGGAATACCACTGGAGCAGACGGGTAATGCGCTGCCAGTTCTCTCATGTCCCCACTCACAAATCTTCACGCAATTATAAGTTGGGTGCCCTCCCGCCAAAACAGACCACTCTTGCAAGTGGAAATAACACCCCTGGGCACCAGGACATGCTGCCTCAGATGAGGATTTTTGTGAGCTCGTGGCAAGTGGCACAGCGCCTCTACAGGCTGCGACCTGCCACCCAGGCAGCATTACTCGAGGGTCACAGTCCAGCCACACCGAAAATTCTTTTTTCTTTCAAACTTTAAACTTTTTGTTTAAAAAATTAAAATATATTAGGGTCTAACTAATTAACAATGCTGTGATAGTTTCCGGTGAATAGCAGAGGGACTCAGCCATACATACCCCTGTATCCATTCTCTCCCAAACCGCCCTCCCATCCAGGCTGGCAGCTAACATTGAGCAGAGTTTTCTGTGCTATACTGTAGGTCCTTGTTGGTGATTCATTTTTAATATAGCAGTGTGTACATATCCATCCTGAACTCCCTAACTATCCCTTTCCCTGGCAACCATGTTTTCTAAGTTTGTGAGTCTCTTCCTGTTTTGCAAGTAAGTTCATCTGTATCACTTCTTTCCACATTCCACATACAAGAGATGTCATGCGATATTTCTCCTTCTCTGTCTTGACTTACTTTACGTATGACACTCTCTATGTTCATCCATGTTGCTGCAGACGGGAAAAGTTCTAAACCCAGACAAATGCCTGGCCAGTGCTGTTAACCAAGAGTGAGCCCTTGTATTACATTTTACACTGTTTGATAAGTTTCCCAAGAAGGTGTTGACTTTGGTCAACTAGGGGTAATGAAGGGAGACAACAGACAGAAAAGGAGGTGTGTCTGCTATTCTCTGGGCTTCTCCGGAGACTCAGCGGTAAAGAATCCACCTACAGTGCCGAAGATGCAGGAGACACAGGTTTGATCCCTGGGTCAGGAAGATTCCTCTGGAGGAGGAAATGGCAACCCACTCCAGTATTCTTGCCTGTAGAATCTCATGGACAGACGAGCCTGGTGGACTACAGTCCATGGGGTTGCAAACTCGGACATGACTGAGGTGACTTAGCATAGTATGCTCTTATTTCCTATACTAAAGCTCCACTATCCTGACCTGGCCTTGCCTGTCAACCAGTAAGGAAACAGCCTCTCATTATTACGACTCTTCTTGCACGCTTGTTCGTTGCATCGTCTCTTTCCCTCGGCGGTTGTTTGTACCGTACTGTGAACTACCGGATCAACCTGCACAATTCCTTTGACCTTGTTCCGAAAGGGCACTGCTCAAACCTTCCCCTTTTCCGAGACAGGGCTTTCCATCCTGTGCCCAACACCACACACGTGATATGATGTCCGTTGTTATTGTTTAGTCGCTAAGTCGTGTCTGAGTCTTTGCAAAGCCATAGACTGTAGTCCGCCAAGCTCCTCTGTCCATGGGATTTCCCAGGCAAGAATATTTGAGAAGGTAGCCATTTCTTTCTCCTGGGGATCTTTCTAACCCAGGGATCGAACCTGCGTCTCCTGCCTTGGCAGGAGCATTCTTCCCCACCCAGGGATCAAACTTGCGTCTCTGGTACCACCTCATTGCAGACAAATTCTTCACCATTGAATTTGCTAAGCCATCAGGGAAGTCTGATAATGGTGGTACTGGTGTGCAGAAACCTGGGACACATGGAGGGAGGGGGCGTTGCCAGCATCCTGGCACACCTGTTTCCTCCTCCCCGTGCACCGGTACCACCCAGAAAGCCCTGCCATAAGAAACACCAGATTTTCCATGGCTCTGCTCCTGGCTGTGATTTTCTCACTTACTGCAAATGCATCAAGAAAAATAAAACACCTATAAGTAATGTGCACTAAATGAGAAAAAGAAATTTGAAGTCTAAGAGGACCATATTTGTTTTTGGAGGAAGAAAATGTTCTTTCTCCCCTCCCCCTGCCCGAGACTGGCACAAACAGACCAAAATACACCAAAGCACAAGGAGCTTGTCCTTCCTCAAACTCCAGTCCAGTAACCAGATGGAAGCTTGAGAAGGAATGTACAATGTTTGTAACAATGTCATGTTTAGGGGGTCAACTGAAAGGTATAAGAAAAGAGCTGCCTCTAAGTATATCCATAAGTTATTACATTTAATGGCTATATTAAGTGTGAGCAATGGAGTATAAGTACATGATATGGATTTAGATTCACTCTCCACTTTTTATAAAGCTTTGCAACTTTAGTAAATGTCAAACTTGTATTAGTTGCATCAACATCTCATTTCTCTTATGTTAATGTAGTTTATGATTTCTTGCTCAATTTACTTAAATTTTCTTCTTATAAAACTAGAATTTGGCTGCACTGGCTTTAAATACTTGGATTGTATCATATACTAACACATATATATGGAATCTAGAATGATGGTACTGATAAAATTATTTGCAGGGCGGCAATGGAGACACAGGCTTCCCCGGTGGCTCAATGGTTAAGAATTTGTCTGCACAGAGGTGGTACCAGAGACGCAAGTTTGATCCCTGGGTGGGGAAGATCCCCTAGAGATGGGAATAGCAACCTACTCCAGTATTCTTGCCTGGGAAGTCCCATAGACAGAGGGGCCTGATGGGCTACAGCCCATAGGGTCACAAAGAGTCAGACACAACTGAAGCAACTTACCATGCGTGCAGTGGAGACACAGAACTAGAGAACAGACTTATGGACACCCTGCAGGGGGAGGAAGGAGAGGGTGGGATGTGTGGAGAAGGGAACACGGAAACATACGTCACCATATGTAAAATAGACAGCCAATGGGAATTTGCTCCATGACTCAGGGAACCAAACCAGGGCTCTGTAACAACCTAGAGGGGTGGGATGGGGAGGGAGAGGGGAGGGAGGTTCAAGAGGGAGGGAACATATGTATACCCATGGCCGACTCACGTTGATGTTTGGCAGAAACCAACACGGTACTGTAAAGCAATTACCCTTCAACTGAAAATAAATAATTTTTTTAAAAAATACTTGGATTGTGTTACCATTTCCCCATTCCCTCCCTAATGTGGTAGCAAGTCAAAGAGATAAGACACTTAATAATGCTGCTAAGTCGCTTCAGTCGTGTCTGACTCGTTGCAACCCCATGGACTGTACCCTGCCAGGCTCCTCTGTCCATGGAATTCTCCAGGCAAGAATACTGGAGTGAGTTGCCATCCCCTTCTCCAGGGGATCTTCCCAACCCAGGGATTGAACCCAGATCTCCTTCAGCTCCTGCACTGCAGGCAGATTCTTGACCACTGAGCCACTGGGTAAGCCCACTTCATAAAAGTGGCTACATTTATTGAGGAATTGCTATATGCCAGGTTGTATCAGTCAGTCCTCAGGAAAACCTCCTGAGGGAGATATTACTCTGATAATCCTGTTTTGGAGGAAAAATTAAAGGTTTAGAGATGCTAGGTAAGCATCTGAGGTCACACAGCTGGTAAATAGAAGCACTGGTACTGGAGCCCAGATCTGTCTGACACGTGGGTCTGTGCCTGTCCTCATCGTATCCTAGAGCTACAGGATATCCCTTAAGTTGTAATGGGTGCTTCTGGATGAGGAGACACAGAGTTGTTTCACTTATTTTTTTTGTTTGTTTTAATCCTCTTTAAAAATATAAGCTTGAAACTGTGCTGCTCAACCCTGGGGCTCTGTGAAGTTTTTCCATTTGAACAGCTGGGGGAGCTTGTAGGCAGCAAATCTTTTCATTCTCTGTGTTCTTACAAATAGACCCAATGACTCAGTCATAAGCACAAGTGTCAGCTTTTACATCTAGTCCCAGTAATGACTTAACCAAGCTGCAGAGTTCTAGGGGCTTGGAGATACTGCCAGGCTTAACTAAAAGTGTGAGTCTGGAGGAAGACGAGAGGCAAAAGTGGCTCCGTGGTCTGTGGTGTCCCAAGAAGTGGTGGAGGAGGGGGTCTTTGAAGTAATATTTCAACAAAGCGAGACTTTGTCAAATACTTAAAAAGGAGGCAGCCTGAGTCAGCAGCAGCATACTGTCTTTAGAGGTCAGCCAGCCTGAGTCCCTTGGACCACAAGGAGATCAAACCAGTCAATCCTAAAAGAAATCAACTCTGAATATTCACTGGAAGCACTGATGCTGAAGCTGAAGCTCCAATACTTTGGCCACCTGATGGGAAGAGCCGACTGATTGGAAAAGACCCTGATGCTGAGAAAGACTGAAGGCAAGAGGAGAAGGGGACAAGAGAGGATGCAATGGTTGGACGGCTTCACAGACTCAGCGGACATGAGTTTGAGCAAACTCTGGGAGATGGTGGACAGAGAAGCCTGGTATGCTGCAGTCTGCGGGGTCACAAAGAGTAGGAGCATGACTTAGCAACTGAACAACAGCAAGCCTGGGTTCAAATGCACCTAGCTCTTTCAGGGAAGGGGCTTCAGTTCATTTTGCTCACTCTTTGTCCTCAGCCCACTGCCTGGTACTTTATATGCACTCGGTATTTGCTGAATGAATAAATGAGCAAATCAACCTATTGAAGCCTTGATTTTTCTCATCTAAGTGATGATGGGTCTTTCCCTAAAAACATCAGCATGAGAGTTTAAAACAGACAAAAAGCTTTATCATCATAAAACTGATTATGTTTCTCTGACTCTACCCCATCTCAGTAATGATTTCTAGAAGTCTTCAGAATTTGTCCTACCTGACACAACACACTACCATCTATCACTTGCCACCTGCCAGTTTTCTCCTCACTCCATCAGACACCTGTGCAGGTGTTTGCCACTGTGGCCCTGATTCCAGTGCCCCGAGGACCTGCCGGCCACCCCAAACTATGCTCCTGTCCTCAGCGCTGTGAGTGCCCAGCTGGACTGCAGCCCTCAGGCCAAAGCCACCATGTATCAGTCAGGGTCCCAAAGGAAGCAGAGGCCACACTTAGGTTGAGAGACGGTCAAGAGAAACTGCTTAGAAAGGAGGGCTTCCCTGGTGGCTCAGCAGTAAAGAATCCTCCTGCAATGCAGGAGACATGAGTTCGATCCCTGGGTTGGGAAGATCCCCTGGAGAAGGAAAAAGAAACCCACTCCAGTATTCTTGCCTGGGAAATCCCATGGACAGAGGAGCCTGGTGGGCTACAGTCCATGGGGTCGCAGAGTCAGATGCAACTCAGTGATTAAACAACAACAACAAGTTTAGAAAGGTACCACTTCCCAAACATGAGGCAGAAGAGAGAGCAGACTATGAGAGGTCCAGGAGTAACCCCCAGGTTAGCGCTGGGAGAGTCATTAACTTCCCCCTGGGGTAGGGACTGGGGGACAGGCGGGAGAGGGATAGTACTGTAGGAGTGCACCTCAGTTTAAGCATCTCCTTCTTCCAGAAGATTTTCCTGCCACCCCCAAGCCAAAATTGATCCTGCTTCTCCACTGTTCAAACTGTACTCTGCCTTATTCCTGTAACAACCGTCACACTGAAATTGTCCCATTTGTCTCCCTGCCAGACTATGGGGAGAGATGGACCCGTCCTCTCATTTTTTTAATTTCACTGTACCCAGCCCAAGCTCAGCACAAGGTAGACGTTCAAACATGTGTCTTTAAAAAAAAAATTATTGGAGTATAGTTGATTTACAGTGTTGTGTTAGTTTTAGATGTATAGCAAAACAAATCAGTTTATAGATAAACATATATCTACTCTTTTTTAGCTTCTTTTCCCATACAGGCCATTACAGAGTATTGAGTAGAGTTCCCTGTGTTACACAGGAGGTCCTTATTAGGTCTCTATTTTATATGTAGTAGTGGGTATAGGTCAGTCTAGTACCCCAATTTATCCCTCCCACCCTCACCACCCCCTGGTAACCATAAATCATTGTGTCCTGGGTGGTTAAGGAGACAGATGAACAGATGAATGAATGAATGCTCTCCTAATGTGCAAAAAAGAACAAAGGGTATATTAAGGCCTTGGCTATGCCTTCTTACCCAAACAGAAAAAGCCTTCTCTTTAGATCAATGAAGTGCATTTCTAATAAAAAGCTTTTAAAAAAAATAGATGTGTCTAAAGTAAAATGAACATTGCCCCTCTCCCAGTAAGTCCCACATATAACAAAGTATTCAAGTGTATCTCCTCTGATTTCTTTGTGTGTGTGCGTGCTTGGTCATGTCGGACTCTTTGCAGCCCCATGGACACAGCCCACAAGGCTCCTCTTTCCGTGCAATTTCCCAGGCAAGAATACTGGAGTGGGTTGCCATTTCCTCCTCCAGGGGATCTTCCGGACCCCCCTGGGGGTCGCATCTCCTGCGTCTCCTGCATTGGTAGGCGGATTCTTTTCCACTAGTGCCTCCTGGGAAGCTCCTGACTTCTTTATTCATATATAAATACATGTACTTTTAAAAGTAGATTCGTTAGTTATCTGCACTGTTCTGAGAGCACAATGAAGATGTTCTATATCATTACGTACAGATTTGACTTTATTACTTTTAATAGCTACACAGAGGTGTGTCTTTCCAGGCATAACACTGAAGGCAGATACCAGGGAAGGAATGATGGTGGCTTCAGAGCTCAGGAGGCTGTTCTCACCACTTTCCAGCTCTGTGATCTTAGTCACATTGAATTCTGAAAGCCCCGGTCTGCATCGTCTGCACAGTGTCATCTAAGTCCAAGTGTGGGCAATGCATGTGACGTGCCTGCGGTGCTACCAGGATGTTGGCAAGGCTCCCCGAATACCTTCTAGTGCAATCACTACCTCACCCTTTTGTTGCCTCAACAAGTAGAGGAAAATGACAAATTAGGAAGAACAGTCACAAAATCTGTGGTAGGCTAAATTTAATATTAATAAGCGAAATGCTCTATTAGAAAAGAGAGCCGGGGAAATGAGCAGAAAAAGAAATATTAGTGCCCTTTAAGCATATAAAAATGTTCATCCTCTCTAGTAAAAAATGAAATGAAATCAAAACAATTGGATTGCATAAACAGCATGTTTCCTAAAAAATTGTTATCATTTTTTTAAAATTTAGAGTTGACAGAAGTGCTAGGAAATTGGCTCATAGGAAGAGTCTTAATGTCAGATATAACTCTATATTCTGTCAATTCCACTTCCACGAATATGTGCTTGGGAAG
The DNA here is from genome assembly GCF_016772045.2 of Ovis aries. Taxonomy (NCBI): domain Eukaryota; kingdom Metazoa; phylum Chordata; class Mammalia; order Artiodactyla; family Bovidae; genus Ovis; species Ovis aries. Next base: position 30,294,054 of record NC_056076.1, read on the forward strand.
AGTCATAGATGTGCTCAAAGGTATATTCCTATGAGCACCCCCCACAGAGTTGCATTTTATAGGGTTCCCTCCCCGCCCCACAAAAACAGTAAAATAACTTCAGCATCTCAAAGAGGGGGGTTAAAGAAACTTTGGCATATTAAAAAAATATGCAGTCATTCAACAGTGTGTAGACTGAGAATATTTAAGATCAGACAAAGATTATTTACATTATATAAGTGAACAAAAAAGTTTTCAAAACTTATGTGTTAGATGAGACCACGTTTGAAAAACTTAAAATGTCTGGAATGGTGCACCGCAGAGTTAACAGGTCTTCTCTGCAGGTGGTAGGATCACAAGTAAGTCTTCACTTCTTTTATGTGGATCATCTGCATTTTTCACAGTAACCATTGACTTGGTAAGAATAAGACGATAAAGTTTTTAACGTACTCATGGTATAGGCTTCTTATGTTTCATTTGCTGTGTGTTTGAAACTCAAACTTCTTTATTATACAAGAAACACAACTCACTATAGAAAATTAGCATGTGTAGAGGAAAGAAAGAAAATAGAATCCTTGAGTCCATCATTCAGGGATTCATAATGTCTTTCATTAAATATGTACATTTTCACAGAAACAGGTTCATGATATAAATACTGTTTGTAACCCACTTTTCTGTTAGATATATTCCTAGTTCACTAACTATATCCATTTCATCGTTTTTGACTGGCTATCTAAGAGTTCCACTGAAAGGTTTTACCAGAATTTCCTTTGCCAGTTCTGTCTGAGGTTCTCCTAAGTTGTTCTCAAGTTCATTCCTGCCCAGCCTGGAGCCCACAAGCTGACCCAGTTTCATATATTGCCCTGAGGATTTCTTTAGAATAAACCCTGTAAGGGGAATTCATGCTTCACTGTTGACTCTTTCCCAGTTCTCTTACTTGGATAAAAACAAATTAAGGAAAACAATTAAAATTTGAGTAAAGCAAACTTTTTAAAATTGATTTATTTATTTCAATTGGAGGATAATTACTTTTACAATATCTTGGTGGCTTTTGCATGGATCAGCCACGGGTGAGTAAAGCAAACTTTTTACAGTGGCGGTAAACCAAAATCGGATCCTTCACTGACAAAAGTGCTTTCAAAGTTCTTCTGGTGGAAATTGGAATAAAGGCCCTGCTCATGTAACTCTTACATTCTGTGGTTCTGGGGACGCTTCGTTGCAACCATGAGCTAAATCTCTGCTCAGCTTCAATCATCAGCTCCCATGGCTACAACTTTGATCTTGACCTGTAACTGCTCTGCTTCAAAAATCAGAAACAAGGATCTCTGATTTCATCTTGTGATTATTATCTCGGCACTCCTTGCCCACCTAACTGACCTCGTAGATATCTCTGCCATTTTGCTGCCATTCTCTGCAGCTTCTTTTTCTTTCTTCAGCCCCCTTCATTCATAACCTAGCCTGAGCCTTCAGATTCATCTTCAGATCTCCCCTTCTTCAGAAACGTGTAGTCCTTGAACACTGTTTTCATGTCACCTGCTCGAAAGATGGAGAACATCCCACAGGGATGCTGAGTGTCCCTTGGAAATCATGTTCTCCAACATGAGGAAGCGGAGAAGGCAATGGCACCCCACTCCAGTACTCTTGCCTGGAAAGTCCCATGGACGGAGGAGCCTGGTAGGCCACAGTCCATGGGATCGCTAAGAGTCGGACACAACTGAGCAACTTCACCTTCACTTTACACTTTCACGCATTGGAGAAGGAAATGGCAACCCACTCCAGTGTTCTTGCCTGGAGAATCCCAGGGACAGGGGAGCCTGGCGGGCTGCCGTCTATGGGGTCGCACAGTCGGACACGACTGAAGCAACTTAGCATAGCATCAACATGAGGAAGGTCTGTACATCACCCAGTGTCCCAGTGTCCCGATTCCCACTCATGATGATTCTAACCCTTCCCCGCCGCCTTTAAATCCTCACTCTTCTCATTTTTTGCAGACTGGCTCACTTCAGATTTTCAGAGGAAATGGAAGCCACAGGCATGCACTCTCTCAACTTCTCACCTTCCCTGCAGACTCAGTGCACACCCTCCATACTCCGTTCCTTCAGTATCAGGGGATGTGCATTCATCCTCCAGGTCAAGGCCAGGTCTATGCCTTGGATGGGTATATTGCCCACCCAGGACCTGTTGCTCAAATTTTCTTGTACTGCCTCCAATATGTCCAACCTCTTCTTTACGGCCAGTGCCTGGTTCTCAGTCAAAGCTGTTTTTAAGTCCTTTGGTTCCATTAGTATTTCTGCATTGACTCAATCTTATGACTCCATTCAAATTTCTTGTCTGTGGAGCCCATTCTTCCTGTTTTCATTTTCTCACTTCCAAAGTCACTGAAATTTGGCATCAGCTCCCACCATTCTTCAGAAGCTATCCTTGGGATTTCCCAGATGGTCCAGTGGCTGAGAATTCCCATTCTAGTGCAGAGGTCACAGGTTCAATCCCTGGTCTGGGAACTAAAATCCCACCTGCCGTGGAGCAACTAAGCCCAAGTGCCACAGCTAAGACCCAGTGCAGCCAAAACAAAAAGAAATAAACTACTCTTACTCACCACCAGTCAATAAAATTAGTTTTTCAGATCTTTTCTGTACCACGCTTAGCACTAAATTCAATTGCCTTCTTCTTTTTCAACCCCAACGGCATTTGAGTTGTTTACAATTCCAGGTCAGTTGTCTCTAGGATGGCCTGCATTCTGAGCATTTCTCATAGCATAGTTTAAATTTTTCCTTTCCTCAGTAAACTGACAGTCCAAACTAGATTGAAGGTTTGGGGCATTGATACCTCATAGGGAAGTTTTCTATTTCATACTGTATTGTCACTTTTCTCACTGTTAGTAATGCCAAGTTTGATCACTTTGTTGAAAGTACAGACAGTAGATTTCTCTATTTTAAAAGCACATTTTTCCTTCTCAGTTACTGAAAGATCCATGGAATAATATTTTCATGGCAGTAATATGGTTTTTCCAGTAGTCATGTATGGATGTGAGAGTTGGCTGAGCACCGAAGAATTGATGTGTTTGAACTGTGGTGTTCGAGAAGACTCTTGAGAGTCCCTTGAACTGCAAGGAGATCCAACCAGTCCATTCTGAAGGAGATCAACCCTGGGATTTCTTTGGAAGGAATGATGCTAAAGCTGAAACTCCAGTACTTTGGCCACCTCATGCAAAGAGTTGACTCTTGGAAAAGACTCTGATGCTGGGAGGGATTGAGGGCAGGAGGAGAAGGGGACGACCGAGGATGAGATGGCTGGATGGCATCACTGACTTGATGGACGTGAGTCTGAGTGAACTCTGGGAGTTGGTGATGGACAGGGAGGCCTGGCGTGCTGCGATTCATGGGGTCGCAAAGAGTCGGACACGACTGAGTGACTGAACTGAACTGAACTGAATATTCTTCTTTCGAATCTATTGACAATTCCTGCCTGAATAAGTTATGACACTGAGAATTTTAAACATCTTTTCTAAATTCTGTCACTTCTTCCACATTTATTAGGTGACATTATTTAATAAAGAAACTTTCCCTTTTTTCGCTTTCTCTCCCTTTTCCTAGGCTAGAGGACAACTATGAATTCATTGATTTTTTTTTTTTTTTTTTTTTTACCCATCCAGTCTATTATAGTCAGTTCTATTCATTCTTCTTTTTGGTGTACATTTTTCCTAATGTGAACAGCGAAACACTGTTTCAGCTAGTTCCTGAGTCTTTTTGGTATGACCTCATTTGTTTTGCGGAGAAGGCAACGGCAACCCACTCCAGTACTCTTGCCTGGAAAATCCCATGGATGGAGGAGCCTGGTAGGCTGCAGTCCATGGGCTCACTAAGAGTCAGAGCGACTTCACTTTCACTTTTCACTTTCATGCACTGGAGAAGGAAATGGCAACCCACTCCAGTGTTCTTGCCTGGAGAATCCCAGGGACAGAGGAGCTTAGTGGGCTGCCCTCTATGGGTCGCACAGAGTTGGACACGACTGAGCGACTAAGCAGCAGCAGCATTTGTTTTGAGCCTCCCCTGTGGCTTAGCTGGTAAAGAATCTGCCTGCAATGTGGGAGACCCGGGTTCGATCCCTGGGTTGGGAAGATCCCCTGGAGAAGGGAAAGACTTCCCATTGCAGTATTCTGGCCTGGAGAGTTCCATGGACTATACAGTCGCAGAGTCAGACACAACTGAACCACTTTCACTTTAATTTGTTTTGAGTACTTCTTCTAATTGCTAGCAAAAAGCCATCTTTTCCCTGCCCCAACCGTGAAATCAGCTTCTCCAAGGAGCCCTGGTTCCTTTTAATGAGGACTAGCACATAGAAAGTAAGACCTGGTGTTAAACAAGCTGCTAAGGATGCTTGTTTTTCCTAAATGATGGCTTCATATATTTTCAACTGAAATTTAGAATCCCTCTTCCTTTGTCCCTTTCTCTGAAAATTACACTGAAAACTTGAGTTCTGAAGAATATACTTACTTCTTTTTCCTACAATATACTTTCAGTAGTTTCAAGATTATAATGCCACTGTTACTACTGACAATAAATCTGCTGAGTGTCAGGCTTATAATTTCTTTGTGATGCTTTTTGTTCTTGGAATATAAACCATAAAGATAAATAATGAAATGGACCCTTCCTAATGTCAGGGCTATTACCAAAGAAATATAACCTAATTCAGCTCTTGGAGCCAAGAATCATCATCATGTTTTTATGTAAATATTGTCTAACATAAGAAAAAAAAATTCACAAGTAGTGAATTTAATCCAAATCAAGGAGAAAGAATTTTCTAATTGTATAAGATTGTGATTGGTGATTCAAACTACCAAAATAGTAATGACCCTAACTTGGTTAACAGAGAAGGATGGAATGGGAAAAACAATGAGAGAGAGAAATTGGCATCTTAAATTCTTACTTTAGCCACTTGGGCATGTTTAAATGTAAGAAGAATTACAGTGATGCAAGCATTCAATGTAGCACTCTCATTCTACAAGAATGAGTATAATTTGCTTTTAGCATAAAACTTTGAAGTTTATGCTGTCTGTTCTTTCCAGAAAAAAAAAAAAGAATGGGAGATTTTAAAATAAAAAATTATATGACAATTAGTGTATAAAATGGTTTAGAGATTCATGAGTTTAAGTTACTTCCTTAAATTACTACTTTTATGGGACCAACCAAATTCAATCAGACATATATATTTCCCAAATAGAACGGAAAAATTACAAAACGAAAGAAAATTATTGTCACCATTGTAGAACAGAATAAGCAACATATTTTCCTGCTAAGTGAAAAAAACGGTGAGGTTTAAAGCCCCCCAAATCCTATTTTACAAAAGGCAAGAAGCTGGGAATCAATTATAATTTAAATGACTATTCAATGATTTCCCCCTAGTTGATTTTAATGGTGTGAAATATCTGATTAAAGAACAAATGGCTATAATATAACCATAGATTGTGTTCACCTTTGTTATTTCTACTTTTTCCTGGGCATTAAAAAATTCTCACCACAGAATTGAATTTATGACACCTCCCTATGCTAGCCTACTACCCTCCCTACTCCCCCTTACTCCCTTGTTCTCCGTCCTGGGTGTGGAAGTGTGGTTAGAATATACTTAGAACCTCTGAAATGTATAAATAAACACTACAAAATTCCCTAAAATTAAAAAAAAATGTAAAGGAGAGGAAATAAAAACATAAACATCACAAGTCTACCCCCTGCTGTGGATATGATACAGGATCATGTCTAGTAGATTGATCCTGGGGAAAATGATGTCACGTGGAGCCACCAAGAGCTGTCTGTTGACGTGCGGTCTCTGCTGCCTGAACCACAGGCCATCCCCCTGCCACGGCACAACCCACTGATCATACAGAGGGGCCACTAACAAAGGCACAGCTTCACTTCTCTCCGCAGAACTGTAATCTGCTCTATCCAAGCAGCCCCTCCTCACATATGTTTACATCGTGTACCACGAGCTGGGAGATAGACTAACTATTACAGCCTATTAACCATCCCTTCAACTAGTTCCAGCCTAGACTGGGTAAGTGTTGATGTATAGAAAAGGTAATCAAAAAACATTCATATACACTGTCCATAGTCATATAATTCACATAGTGTCTGTAGTCTCTAATACTCTAAAACTTGCCTTTAAAAATTCAGCTATCCCAATTCAGTGTTTAAACAAAAAGTCATGCTTGAACTTGAAAGAAAAAAGGAACCCCATTTCAAACATCTATATTTTACTTTTGAAACCTAAGCTCATATTTCTTACCACTTTCAAAGGTAGCAGGAGGGGACCCTACTTTTAATAAGATTATGAATCCTACTGTAAATGACATTGTGAAGTCCAGGGTCTGGCATTGATGGATTGAATGATTTACAGTTTCCCTGACTGTATACTAAGGCTTTAAGATACCACCAGGAATAATTAGAATTAGAGAGCACATGGGATCTGCAAACTTAACAAGGAATTACTAAAAAGTCATTTTTGGACAAGCAAGACGGATATGAAGGAAAAAAATGAATTTAATGATAAAATGTTAGTGTGTTGAGGAAAAAAAATTATTTCCGACATTTGTTAAGATGGCAAGGAAGACTCTATTCAGGGCTGTTGCAATAAGGGTATGTAAGAGAGGAGAGGGATGGGCTCAAAAGACAAGTAGGGACTTACAGCCAGTGAGCAGAGTGTGGGGTCAATGGATGGAAAATTACTAAGAGGAGACCTTAAGGGTAGGATGATTCTTGCTAAACCGACCGAACAGGATTCTAGCTAGAGGCCAGCCAAGGTCTTACACCTCAAAGGTACAGGTGAGGAACTTGATCACAGATCAAAGTTTCAGGGGACTCTTAGTAGGATTATTGCTAAGACTGGGCAAGGCTGGCAGAAGACGACACAGGTCAAGGTCAGAGGAACCTGTTTCAAGTCTAATCAAGGAGAGAGTCTTTGTCAGAAGCCATATCATAGTTCACTCGGAGAAGTGGCAAAAGGTACCTAGGAAATTGTGCACATTCTTCTCAAAGCATGTATCACTGGAGAACCAGAATTGGTTCACTAGGAGCACCAACGCGCCCACCCCTCAGTTCTCCAGGGAAGTCCTTGTGTCGGCTGGCCCCTCCCCCCACACCAGGGGTAAGGCTGCAGGCTTCTTTGTCCTGTGCCTCCGTGTGGCAGGCTGGGGACTGGAGGCCAAGGGCAGGACTTGGATATCTGCCTATGCAATTTTGCCTTAAGATGAAAATAGGATTGCATGCATTTTCATTGGCCAAGCTGAAACTCTTAGATGTTTGACTACTTGTTAATCATTTAAATTTGACTAAATTTTTCTTTCATCTCTTTTTTTGACACTGAAAATACTTATTAACCCTAGTTTTCTCCCATATCCTTGGTTATTCCAGAATAGGATACTTGGCTCTCTTGAAAATTCTTGTTACTCTTCTTAACCACATTCAAAAACATCTTCCATCTGGGCTTTAAACAATCTGGTTTTATTATCCTTAGCTGGAGTCCCCGGTGATGTGATTCATGACAGATACCAGGTACTGTGCTAAGCCCTTTATATTAACCTGTTGAATTACCAAAAATGATTATATACTATAGGTGTTATCCTTATTTTATAGGTGAGAAAACTCAAAGAGGTTGTTTTTTGCCCAAGGGCAACTAGACAGAAAGTAGAGAAATTGAGAAACAAGCCCAGAAATTCTGACTGCTAGGCCTCACTCTTGACCATCACTAAGTTTGGTGTCCTTAGAAAAATCCCAAAGTTTCATAAGTCTCAGTTTATAAAAAGAGAATAGTCCTGAGTTTCTTTTCCTAGAACTTAAAATTTGCCGATGCTGTGATGTATAATAGAAATGGATGTATTTGGTCTTTGTCCCTACTTTCTAGCACAGAGCTCCCCAAACCCTTGGAATTTCCTAAATGATGAGAGTGATAAAGGTGTCTTTTATTATCTTAATGAGGTGATTTTTGGACCACTCCCCCCCACAAGGTCCATCTAGTCAAGGCTGTGGTTTTTCCAGCTGTCATGTATGGATGTGAGAGTTGGACTATAAAGAAAGCTGAGCACTGAAAAATTGATGCTTTTGAACTGTGGTGTTGGAGAAGACTCTTAAGAGTCCCTTGGACTGCAAGGAGATCCAACCAGTCCATCCTAAAGGAAATCAGTTCTGAATATTCATTGGAAGTACAGATGTTGAAGCTGAAACTCCAATACTTTAGCCACCTGATGTGAAGAGCTGACTCATTTGAAAAGACCCTGTTGCTGGGAAAGATTGAAGGGCGAGAGAAGAAGGGGACAACAGAGGATGAGATGGTTGTATGGCATTATCGACTCAATGGACATGAGCTTGAGTAAACTCCGGGAGTTGATGATGGACAGGGAGGCCTGGTGTGCTGCAGTCCGTGGGGTCACAAAGAATCCGACACGACTGAGCGACTGAACTGAACTAAGGGTGGAGGCTGGTTGCCAGGAGAACCAACCATGTGATGAGAGGGTTGGAACTTTCAGTCCCACATCTGAACTCCAGGGAAGGGAGAAGGCCTAGAGATTGAGTATAATCACTAATGGCCAGTGATTTAATCAATCGTCCCTATGTGCTGAAACCCCCAGAAAAGCCCAAAGGGATGCGGTTCAGAGAGCTTCCTGGTTGGAGAAGGAGTGGAAGTTAAGGGAGAATGGTGCCCCCAGAGAGGGTCCGTGCCCCTTCCACATACCTCGCCGTGTACATCTCTTCCATTGGCTGTTCCTGAGTTATATCAAGGTTTCCCAGGTGGCACAGTGGTAAAGAATCTGCCTGTCAGGGCAGGAGATGCAGGTTTTATCCCTGCATCGGGAAGATCCCCTGGAGTAGGAAATGACAACCCATTCCACTACTCTTGCCTGGGAAATCCTATGGACAGAGGAGCCTGGCGGGCTACAGTTCATGGGGTCAAAAAGAGCTGGACAGGACTGAGCAACTGAACACACAGGCATGCACAAGTTCTATCCTTCTGTAACAAACCAGTGATCTAGTAAGAAAGTTGTTTCTTTGAGTTATGAGCCCCATTCTAACAAAATTGATCAGACTTCAGGGAGGGGTTGTGAGGATCTCTGATCTATAGCTGGCAGGTCAGAAGCCCAACGGACAAGCTAGACTTGCAGCTGGCATCTGAAGTGAGGTGCGTGTGTGTGTGTGTGTGCACTCACACGTGTGTGTCATGGGACTCGTGTGTGGATACAGGCATCTGGGACTGAACCTTTAACCTGAAGAATCTGACTCTATCTCCAGGGAGGTAATGTCAAAATTGAGTTAAATTTCTGAACTAGCCAGTCAGTGTGTACATGTATGCCAAGTTGCTTCAGTCGTGTCCAACTCTTTGCAACTCCATGAACTATAGCCCATCAGGCCCTCAGCCCATCGTATTCTCCAGGCGAGAATACAGGAGTGGGTTGCCATGCCCTCCTCCAAGGGATCTTCCCAACCCAGGGATTGAACCGACCTCTTCCATCTCCTGCATTGGCAGGTGGGTTCTCTACCCCTAGCACCACCTGGGAAGCCCTACCAGTCAGTATCTCTGGAGAATTCAGTTCATTGTTTATTGTGTTAAGGGAGAAACACATCAGATTTGGCGTCAGAATCAAAGCCTTTGACTCAAATCCAGGACCAGTGAGGACTTAAGCTCTAAATCCAAACCTGGAACTTGCTAGTTCCTGACACTAAGTTTTGGGTTAGCTCAGAGACAGCATCTCTTATGCACAGCACAGATGATGTCAAATTTGCATTCCATTATTTAAGGAGGCATCATCAAATACAAATAAAACACAAGTGTTTCCCAAAGTTCTAATTTGGTCATTATTTCTCTGTGTAAATTTTAAAAAGAGTCTTGCATCTGGTAGCTTCCCCTGGCATCTCTCTGTGGAAGATTGCCTCGTAACTGACCTCATCCTGATCTCACTTACTGCCTCCTCCAGGATGTCTTCCTGGTGTTTTTAAACCTAACAAAGGTCAAACTGAGCTAATCATCCCACCTCCACCGTTACTCACCAAATTTGCTTCTTTAAACTGTCCCTATTTCCTTGTTTCCACCTTCGCATTAAGAGCATTTTCTCCCAAGCACCCAAGCTCAAGATCTTGATCATCTTTAATTCTTTTCTTCCCACTGCCCTGCTGCCCAGCCCCCAGCAGAAGGAAGTCCATTCTAGTCACACAGAGTACCTCACTTTCACCCACATTATGGCCCGGTGGCTCAGCAGTAAAGAATCTGCCTGCAGTGCAGGAGACACGGGTTCGATCCCTGGGTTGGGAAGATCCTCTGGAGGAGGGCATGGCAACCCACTCCAGTAGTCTTGCCTGGAGAATCCCACGGACAAAGGGGCCTGGCGGACTACAGTCCAAAGGGTCACAAAGAGTTAGTTAGACACAACTGAAACGACTTAGCATGCCATCTCCTTACCAGTGTCTCCCATCCTCAAGTGACAGCATTGTTAGATTCATCTTCTTCAAACAGTTTTGATCACTCTCTGGCTCAAAAATCTTTTAGGGCTCTCTTACCAAATAAAGGTCAAAATTTCTCCTGAAGTTTTTAGGGCCCTCCTTGATATTGACCCATCACACACATTTTGCCTTGCTTCTGACTACTTGCTAATATAGAGACTTCACTAAAGTCAAAAAGCCCTATTCACTACCCCTGTACACACCCCATACATTTCCTGGTTCTGTGCTTTTGCTTGTGATTTTCCTTTCAGGTGAAAAACCTTTCCTCCAATGTATTTTTATTAATAGAACTACCCGGATCAAATGCTGTCTCCTCTATGAAACCTCCTCAGGTTCCTCCACGAAACATGACCTCTTTTCTTTTTTCTTTTTGACTTTAATAACTGATCCTTTGATTTTTTTTAATTGGAAAATAATTGCTTTACAGTGTTGTGTTAGGTCCTGTTATTCAACCGTGTGAATCAGCCATAAGCACACATATATCCCCTCCCTCTTGAGCTGTCTTCTGTTTGTGCCAGTTCTATGGAAATTTTCCATCTCCCTCATTCTTTTTAAGGTCAAAGAATTTGAGTAACTGTAGACAAATTTAGAGACCATCAATACTTGGAACACTGTGACTATCGTTCTGAAGAAAAAGCAAGGACTTCAGGATTGGAGTTATTTACTAAATGCCATACAGCTTGAGGGGCTTCCCTTGTGGCTCAGCTGGTAAAGAATCCGCCCGCAATGCAGGAGACGTGGGTTCAATCCTTGGGTTGGGAATATCCCCTGGAGAAGGGAAAGTCTACCCACTTCAGTATTCTGGCCTGGAGAATTCCATGGACTATACAGTCCATGGCGTCACAAAGAGTCAGACACGACTGAGTGGCTTTCATTTTCACGATACAGCTTAATAGTGGCAAAACCAAGACTAGAAAAGTCTGAAAGTGAATCCATTGCCATTACTACTATATCAAGAGTTAAATACCTTTTGATCTGACTACCTGTACAATTTACTAATAAATCCTTTACAGCTCCATGATTACATGTTGTCATTTTGTGGGGTGATCATCTTGCTTTCTCCACTTTTCTTCTATACTTCTGGAACACCAAGCATCATTTCCATAATAGATGCTCATTAAAATATTGCTGTAAGATTAGATGACTGAGTTTTGCTTGAGGATATTCGGAAAATCCTTTAGCCTGAAGACTGTGGCTGTTGAGAGCCCATCCTTTCTTTTCTCTACTTAACCAATATTTTTTGAATGGTTCAAGTTACCTATTTATGCTCGTAAAATTTGAAAATTTAATTGAATACCCCAAATATGTTTATAGACAAGGAAAAGAAGTCAGCCTGAATGCATCTATCTCTTGGGATGAATAAAATTCCCATTGACTCTAAATTGCAAATTCAGACTCAAATTGTTTAACTCTTATTGAACCAACACTCAAGCACTTTATAAACTGAGCTAAGAAATAATCGGCAGATTTTATTTTTCAGCTCATAACCATAAAATGTATTAAGGGACTTTTCTGCCTGTCTTTTGCACAGGTGTGTGTATATATATACACGTACCTGTACACTCACATGATGCAACCCTCACATACACACACACATTCCACTTGTACCGCAGTGACCTTGAAAAATGGATACTGCAGCTCCAGAGGGCAGGTCTCTAACAAGGGTGAAGAATTAAGTCATTCATTATGATGACAATGATAATTGCTATTATCGGTGTCATTAGTCTTTAAAGTCCAGATTTGGTGTTTTCCAGGTTTGGTGTCTTTTCTGCAGTAGAATACACAATGAATGCCAATTTTAAAAATATCAAGGAATGAAGGTAGTAGCTACAAAGTGAAAGTTGCTCAGTCGTGTCTGACTCTTTGCCACCCTATGGACCATACAGTCCATGGAATTCTCCAGGCCAGAATACTAGAGTGGGTAGCCGTTCCCTTCTCCATGGGATCTTCCCCACCCAGGGATCAAACCCAGGTCTCCCACATTGCACACAGATTCTTACCAGCTGAGCCATCAGGGAAGCCCAGTAGCTACAAATGACACTTAAAGATTTCTCTTTCTAGGTTGCTCTTAGCGAGAGATAAAAAGCAATTGATAGCACTCTTTGGGACAAAGTGGTGAGATAACATCTCTCATTAGCCATCTGTCACAGAAATGGACTGACTTCAAACTTACATCAAACTCATTTTCTAGGCAAAGAAACTGAGGCTTGACAGTGAGTGAAGCATCCGCCCAGAGAGGGGATTGTGAGTTCCCATAACTCACTTCGCCCCTGGGTTCCCATATCCCTCATCCTTTTTCTCCTCAGGGTTGCGGGGCAGTGTTCCTTCCCTTTGCACTCAGTTGGTTGGAGGTAGGCACCATAGGTTTGATTGATACACCAATTTGCATCTCAAGGCATTGCTCGATAAATACAGTGCCATGCAAGGCTACTCTCTCACAAGCCAATTTCCCCCTCTGGGCTGACTTTAGAAGCTCATTGATGTCACTTCCTTCCTCAGTCAGCAAGTGAATTTTCTTTAATTCTCAAGACCAGCTGTCCATGCTGTCAACAGAAAGTTATTAAAATTCCTTTAAAGTGAATAAAAATAGCCTAAAAGCAAATGTACTTGGAAACAGGAAAGAATCAGTATGCAAAGTCCACAAACCTCTGAGCAAAATAATGTTGATCCAACCAGAGATTTCAAACATTGTATATTCAAGATGCTAGAAAAAATAATTAAAAGATGCTAAACCACATACTTCTTAATCTTTTATTAGCAAAGGCTTATGCAGTTACAATTTATCCCCTGAATTCCATTCCTCTCTCTCAAATACGATTTGAATAAACTGGAGAATGACTTTGGTTTTCCTTATGTGGGATTCCCTCCTTTTCTCTTGTCTCGGTCAGGGAACATTTACATCTCCACCAGGCTAAGACTATCTGTGAGCAAGAGAAAAAATTATCATGAGTTGCAATCATAACCACTACAGTCACAAAATAATGATGTAATTATGTATTTTAATTTATTAGAGTTTTAATAGCTCAAGGGAGGAGATCACTTTTCTCATATTTAAATAGCTGTATCTCACAGAAATGGTCTATCTGGCTCTAGTCCCCATGATCCTCAGTTGACTTTCTGACCTTAGTAACTGGAACCTTACTCTGTTGCCTTCTGAATCAGCCCTTGCTTTATCCCTCAGTCCCCAGTGTGGTTCCTGCCTTGTTGCCTGAGTTGTTCATGATGTGGAACTAAGTCCCTCCGAAACATGGATATGTTCCCTGCCATTTACGTCCCCTACCATCACCTGCCTCTTCCATATTTGCATAGAAGCCCTGAATCCTGGACTCACTGTGAACTTTTGCTTGGGAAACATATCCAGCCTGTCTGTCTTGACATCCCAAGACACAGCCCAGGTTTGTGACTTAGGTTCCTGCCTATACTTGTGGCCCTTGGGTCACATCTGCCCTGGGGTTGCCACCCTCCTCAAAGCCCCTGATTCCACAATGCAATTAAAGAGAAGCCTGAGTCTTCTGGGTAGCTATGCTGAGAAACCTTATTTTGGTAAATAGCAGCTTAGTGAAAGAGAATGGTGGAAATTTGGGTAAATTCAAACTAAAGGGACAATTAAAATATTGTTGGCCTTCAGGAAAAGTATAAAACCTGGTGTTATAAGTTATCTAGAATTAGATAACTTTGGTTATCTAGAAGGACTATTGGTCCTTCACTTCATTTCCCACAGTCTTGAACACATATGGCTTCCCTGGTAGCTGAGCTGAGAAAGAATCCTCCTGCAATGCAGGAGACCTGGGTTCAATCCCTGGGTTGGGAACATCCTGTGGAGAAGGGAACGGCTACTCACTCCACTATTCTAGCCTGGAGAATTCCATGGATTACAGTCCATGGGGTCCCAAAGAGTCGGACACAACTGAGCAACTTTCACTTTTACGTTCAGTTCAGTTCAGTTCAGTTGCTCAGTCGTGTCCGACTCTTTGCGACCCCATGAATCACAGCATGCCAGGCCTCCCTGTCCGTCACCAACTTCCGGAGTTCACTCAGATTCACCTCCATCGAGTCAGTGATGCCATCCAGCCATCTCATCCTCAGTCGTCCCCTTCTCCTCCTGCCATCAATCCCTCCCAGCATCAGAGTCTTTTCCAAAGAGTCAACGCTATGCATGAGGTGACCAAAGTACTGGAGTTTCAGCTTTAGCATCATTCCTTCCAAAAGAAATCCCAGGGCTGATCTCCTTCAGAATGGAGTCCTCTCCAACACCACAGTTCAAAAGCATTAATTCTTCTGCACTCAGCCTTCTTCACAGTCCAACTCTCACATCCATACATGACTACTGGAAAAACCATAGCCTTGACTAGACAGACCTTAGTCAGCAATGTCTCTGCTTTTGAATATGCTATGTAGGTTGGTCATAACTTTTCTTCCAAGGAGTAAGCATCTTTTAATTTCATGGCTGCAGTCACCATCTGCAGTGATTTTGGAGCCCCAAAAAATAAAGTCTGACACTGTTTCCACTGTTTCCCCATCTATTTCCCATGAAGTGATGGGACCAGATGCCATGATCTTCGTTTTCTGAATGTTGAGCTTTAAGCCAACTTTTTCACTCTCCTCTTTCACTTTCATTAAGAAGCTTTTTAGTTCCTCTTCACTTTCTGCCATAAGGGTGGTGTCATCTGCATATCTGAGGTTATTGAGATTGCTCCCGGCAATCTTGATTCCAGCTTGTGCTTCTTCCAGCCCAGCATTTCTCATGATGTACTCTGCATAGAAGTTAAATAAGCAGGGTGACCATATACAGCCTTGTATACTGTATACTGTATACTCTTTTTCCTATTTGGAACCAGTCTGTTGTTCCATGTCCAGTTCTAACTGTTGCTTCCTGACCTGCATACAGATTTCTCAAGAGGCAGGTCAGGTGGTCTGTATTCCCATCTCTCTCAGAATTTTCCACAGTTTATTGTGATCCACACAGTCAAAGGCTTTGGCAGAGTCAATAAAGCAGAAATAGATCTTTTTCTGGAACTCTTGCTTTTCAATGATCCAGTGGATGTTGGCAATTTGATCTCTGGTTCCTCTGCCTTTTCTAAAACCAGCTTGAACATTAGGAGGTTCACGGTTCACGTATTGTTGAAGCCTGGCTTGGAGAATTTTGAGCATTACTTTACTAGCATGTGAGATGAGTGCAATTGTGCGGTAGTTTGAGCATTCTTTGGCATTGCCTTTCTTTGGGATTGGAATGAAAACTGACCTTTTTTTATGTTTGGGATTCAAAACTAAGCTTCTATGTACTCAGTCACTCAGGTGTATCCAGCTCTTTGTGGTCCTATGGACTGTGGCCCACCAGGCTCCTCTGTCCGTGGGATTCTCCAGACAAGAATACTGGAGTAGGGAGCCATGCCCTCCTCCAGGGGATCTTCCTGACACAGGGATGCAACCCTCATTTCTTGGGGCTTCTGCATTGGCAGGCAGATTCTTTACCACTAGAGCCACCTGGGAAGCCCCAAGGCTACTATAAATGTTATATTAAAAAGGAGGGGAAAGGAAGATTAGACATAATCACTATTACTAGGATACTTTAAAATCCTTGGAAAATCAACTGGGAACTAAGACAGAAATGGTGGCTATCACAAAACCAAGTGTTTGGTATGGGCTAGAATTTATTAGTAGTCAACTTCAGGCATTCATATGGTTCACCTAATGAGTTTTACCCCTGAATCTCTCCTTTCACTAGAGAGAAAGAGCCAGGAACAGCTGCTCTTAAAATGTGAGAACTGATACAAATCAGCCCTGACTGAAAATACTGTCAATCATTCTGTGAATTTGCATTGAATACCTCAAGTGTGCCAGCACTGGGCCCTTGATACAGCAGTAAATACAATGTATCAACTAGACGCCCCAAAATATTAATCTAAAAAATAAATAAAATACAGGAAGAAAATAGATCTTTTTAAAAGGTACAGACTCATTTTTAGGCAGTGTTGAATTTATAGACACTTCATAAAACACTGGGGCTTCTCAGGTGGCACTAGTGGCAAAGAACTCCCCTGCCAGTGCAGGAGGCATAAGAGACTTGGGTTCCATTCCTGGATTGAGAAGACCCCCTGGAGGAGGGCATGGCGACCCACTGAGGTATTCTTGCCTGGAGAATCCCATGGACAGACGAGCCTGGTGGCCTATAGTCCACGGGGGTCGCAAAGAGTTGGACACTACTGAAGCGACTTAGCATGCATGTACATAAAAGAATTTTAATAAATAACAAAATTATAAGCAATTGTCATGGTATTTTAAAGGGACCCACATTCTTTCAATGTTAGTAACCACTGCTTTAAAATGTAGAAAATCAAACCTTTTTTAAGTGCTCTTAAACTTGTAATAAAACCAGCCCCTCATAAAAATCATTATTACTTTTTCTTGCTCTATTTTTAAACATGGTTTCTTGATAAGAGATCTTGTCTTGTTAATAAAATGTTATTACCAGAATTTGCGTAGTATAGTCTCAGATCAGAAAATAGCAAGACAAAAAAGAAATAAACCAAGATAGGCAGGGCCCCTGACCACAGGCTGCTTACAGTATAGAAGGAGATGTGCAAAAAGCAACGCACATACAAATGACAAAATGATTGCAAGTTATGATAAATGCTGGGAAGGAAATGGGCTGATATCAAGAATCATCAGAGGAGATGCGCCAACCAGAGAAGAGCCCCTAAGATCTTTTTTTTAATTGGAGTATAATTGCTTTACAATCTTGAGTTAGTTTCTGCTATGAATGAAATTAATCAGCCCTATATAATACATACAGCCCATATATCCCCTTGCTCTTGAGCCTCCCTTCCACCACCCCTCAATCTCACCCATCTAGGTCAGCACAGAGCACTGAGCTGAGCTCCCTTGGGCTATATAGCAGCTTCCCACTAGCTATCTGTTTTATTCAGGGTAGTGTATATATGTCAGACCTAACCTCACAATTCATCCCACCCTCGCCCTTGCCCCCCACATATCTATTCCCTACATCTGTGTCTCCATTCTTGCCCTGGAACTAGGTTCATCTGTACTATTTTTTCTGGATCCCACATACATGTGTTAATATATGATACTTGTTTTTTCTCTTTCTAACTTACTTCATTCACTCTGTGTGACAGTCGTTAGGTCCATCCACATCTCTACAAATGACTTAATTTTGTTTCTTTGTGTGGCTGAGTAATATCCATTGTATACCTGTACCACGACTTCTTTATCCATTCATCTGTTGATGGTCACCTAGGCTGCTTCCATGTCGTGTCTACTGTAAATCATGCTACAGTGAACACTGGAGTGCATGTGTCTTTCTGAGCTGTGCTTTCCTCAGGGTTTATGCCCAGGAGTGGGGTCACTGGGTCACATGGTAGCTCTATTTTTAGTTTTTTAAGGAACCTCCATACTGTTCCCCATTTTGGCTGAATCAATTTACATTCCCAACAACAGTGCAAGAGAGTTCCTTTTTTCCACACCCTCTCCAGCATTTATTGTTTGTAGATTTTTTTTCAGTGATGGCCATTTGACTAGAAAGTGAGGTCGCTCAGTCCGACTCTTTGCAACCCTGTGGACTGTAGCCCACCAGACTGCTCTGTCCATGGGGTTCTCCAGGCAAGAATACTGGAGTGGGTTGCCATTTCCATCTGCAGGGGATCTTCCCGACCCAGGGATCAAACCCAGGTCTCCAACATTGCAGGCAGACGCTTTAACCTCTGAGCCACCAGGGAAGCCCATTTGACTAGTATGAGGTGTTAATATTAAACTAAAACCTGAACGTTTGAAAGAGCCTGTCAGATCAGCAGTGCCATTAGATTAGAAATAAAGCACACAATAGATGTAATGTGCTTGAATCATTTCCTCTCCCTTTCTACCCTCCAGTCACTTTGGTCTTCTGTGAATTTCTGGTCCTTTTGACCTCTGGTTTTTGCACTTACTGTTGTCTCTCCAATTTGGCTGGGCTGACTTTCAGATTTTCTAAATGTCTCATGATTCACCCAGATACACCCTCTCCTTGCCTCTGAGATTTTATTCTTTCAGTCCCACTCCCTGGAATGTCTTTCTCTTATCCTTTGTGTGCAAAAATCATACTTATTTAATCCTCACAAATCTGCTGAGGGGTAAACACTAGTAACTCTTCGTTATACATGACCAGACAGGACCCAAACATTGAATGCTGCTGCTGCTGCTTTTAAGTCACTTCAGTCATGTCCGACTCTGTGCGACCCCATAGACGGCAGCCCACCAGGCTCCCCTGTCCCTGGGATTCTGCAGGCAAGAACACTGGAGTGGATTGCCATTTCCTTCTCCAAGGCATGAAAGTGAAAAGTGAAAGTGAAGTCGCTCAGTCGTGTCTGACTCTTAGCAACCCCATGGACTACAGCCTACCAGGCTCCTCCGTCCATGGAATTTTACAGGCATAAAAGGCCCTAAATCTAATAAATGACAGAGCTGTAAATTAGATGTCAGGTTACCATCTACTCCATTTTCTAGAGTCCAGGGGACACTGTGATTAGTTTATGATTATTTGATTGTTTGGCCTCTTGCTTTTCACTGGAATTCCTTCAGATTTCAGTTTGTTCCTAAGGAAATGAAACTAAGATTTCCTGGTGCTGCTGCCACCCCTGACGCCACCTCTGGCCTGTTCTCCAGGCAGCAACCACCCCTGAGAGGTCCTCTGAAAATGCACAGCTGACCAAGGCATTCCAGTGGGCCTACTCACACCCTGGGCTACACTCCCTTCATAACTGACTTCCCACTACTTTGGGGAAGGTTCATCAATCTCCCCAAAATGGTCCACATGAGCTTTCTTGCTAAATGTTTCTTGCCTGTCTGTCCAGCCTCATCTCGCACCACCCTACCTTCCTCTTATTTCACTTTGGCCATGCTGGCTTCCTTTCCCTGCTTTGGACCCAAAATGCTCTCTCGTTCCTGACTGTTCTTCCTTCTCTTCTTGTCCACCTTGGTGATCTAATTCAAAAGGCAAGTCCCCCCTGCCACCCCCAACAAAAAGCACTCTTCTTTATGCATCCTTCTTATACACTCTACATATTATCTGGCAAAAGACATCTAAATGCCAAAACCTATCAAGAGTGTCCAATTGGGCAGTACCATTAAAAATGAAGAAAATTGGTAACTATTATCTAGAAACTCCAAAATTGGCCCTGATATTTTGTGACAGTGGCGGGATTGAATAGCCTACTTTTTTTTTTAAATTGTTTTTTCATTTTCTTGATTGCTCCCTTTGCTGTGCAGAAGCCTTCCAGTTGCCTTCCTATACATCACCAACAAACTACCTGAAAATGAAATTAAGAAAACAATCCCATTTACAATAGGATGAAAATCAAATTACTTGAGAAAAAAACTTAAGGAGGTGACTCATACATTGAAAATTATGAAACACAGGTGAAAGAGATTAAAGCACACACAAATAAATGGAAAGACATTTCATATTTATGATTTGAAAGAATTAACTTTGTTTAGATGTTTATACTATCCAAAGTTATCTACATATTCATGTAATCCCTATCAAATTCTCAATGATATTTTTTACAGAAGAAAAAATTCTGGAATTTCTGTAGAACCACAAAAGACTGAATAGCCAAAACCATTCTGAGCAAGAAGAACAAAGGTGGAAGCCTCGTACTTCCAGATTTCAAAATATATTATAGTACTACAGTAATCAAAACAGTGTGGCACTGGCATAAAAACAGATATATCGACGGATGGAATGGAACAGAGTCCAGAAATAAATCCATACGTATATGGTCAACGGCTTTTTGGCAAAGCTGCCGAGAATACGCAGTGAGGAAACAATGCTATTAATAGTCTCTTCAACAATGAAGAAAACGGGACATTCACACGCCAAACCATGAAATTTGATCCTCTTCTTACCCCATGCAAAAAAATTATTAATAATTCAAGAAGGATTAAAGACTTAATTATAAAAGCTAAAAGTAGAGGGAAAGATAGGCAAAAACCTCTATCAGTTTGGGTGATGACGTCTTGAACATGACACCAAAAGCACAGGCAACGAAAGCACCAAACTGAGAACACGTCTATGCAGCAAAGCAAACAACCCGCAAAATGAGAAGGCGGTTAAACTGTCATAAGGGAGAGCCCGCTTTCAACAGGGCCATTCCATTTTCTGGGCTCCTCCTTCATCTAGTGTATCCTGTATATCACCTGACCTGACACTGAGTGAGCGCTTAGTAAAATTTCCTGATATGCTTATTACTGGTTGCTCAGTTGACCAGTAAATGCCATGAAGCCTGGCGTGCTACAGTCCATGGGGTTGCAAAGAGTCAGACATGACTGAACAGCAAAGTTGACCAGTAAATACCATGTATATTCATCACGTCTTTTTTTGAAAACAGTTTGACAGTTTCCTCAACAACTAAACAGGCAACTACCACACAACCCAGAAATTGCACAAGACTTATGTTCACATAACCTGTCCACAAGAGTTGATAGCAGCTTTATTCACAATTGCTAGAAACGAGCCGGATGTCCTTCATCTGGTGAATGACTAAACAGACTTTGGTGCATCCTTACTCAGCAATAAAAAGGTAATGGAGGGAGGTCCAAGGGAAAGGGGATGTATGTATACATACAGCTGATTCCCTTCGTTGTAAAGCAGAAACTGACATAGCATTGTAAAGCGATTATACTCCAATTAAAAAATGAAATACTGGGGAAAAAAAGAATGCACAGGAATGCACATAGCAACCTGGATGACTCTACAGAGAATAATGCTGAGTGAGAAAATCCTATCCCAAGAGGTTTGAAAATGCATGTTTCCATTTATACAGCGTTCCTGACAGCAATGGAGAACAGATTAGTGATTGCCAGGAGATAAGAAGAGGGCAGGGGTGGGAGGGCAATGGATGTGATTATGAAAGAGCAACATGAGGTAATGGAAAGGTTCTGTATCTCAACTATGTCAGTGTAGGCATCCTGGTTCAGATATTACCATACTATGTAGATCATCCAAATGTAACCCGTGGGGAAACCTGGGTAAAGGGTACAGGGGAACTGTCTGTATTCTTTTTTACAGATGCATGTCACTACACAATCATCATAATTAAAATTTTAAAAGGACACATTTAACAAAGTGTAGGTATCTCACCAAGATATTCACAAGCGCGTAATAACTGCTGGGCCACAAATGTCTTTACTCTCTTTCCTGGTGGTTTGTTGGTTATTGATTATTCCTAAGGATTTTTTTTCTTGTATTTAAGACACATGATATTGATCATTCTTAGGGTATTTTTGCAGTATTTGAGGTTTATTATTTTAGAATCCTCATTATTTATACCCCTCTGTTGCTTTTTTTCATGTGTTACATTACTCTGATATGTTTCTGTCCTAAGATACCACTTATAGAATTGTTGGTTTATATTTGGTCTCTGGCAGTACCAAAACCTAAGAAGGTCTTTATCATTTTCATGAGTCAGTAAAAAGTAGCACTTCTGCCATCTGTCACTTTAAATCTCTTCTGGTGCTCAAGATTCCCTGAGTTCAGTGTTAATATTATGCTTGAGCAGGTTGTCATTGTTTGGAGACCTTCAAATGGCTGTGGTTCAGTTTTTTCTTTAGTTCTTTCCTCTCTTTACCATTTCTCTTCCAGAGTTTAATACATCCTCTGGTGTGTATTTCCACTCTGTTTTCTGTTATCTTTGCCTAATGTGGTTAATTTTGGTTTTGACTTTTTTTTTTCATTCCAATATTGGAGTGATCATAACTGTTTCTCAGTTCAGTTCAGTTCAGTCGCTCAGTCGTGTCCAACTCTTTGCGACCCCGTGAATTGCAGCACGCAAGGCCTCCCTGTCCATCACCAACTCCTGGAGTTCACTCAGACTCATATCCATCAAGTCGGTGATGCCATCCAGCCATCTCATCCTCTGTAAATACTTGCTCAGGGAGTCCATAGCTGCTGTTTGGAATTTTGAGTGAGAACAGAGCAAGACCATTACTAATGCTGACTTTCTTTTTGCTTTCTTTTTCAGTGACTAGAGAAAAAATCCAGGAACATATCACCAACCAGGTATTTCCTCACTTCTCATACACCAGGATGTAGAATTTTGCTTCAGATGTTACTAATTAATTAAGCATTTGTAAATATTCTTAAAAGGAGGCATTGCTAGTTATTGGGTATGAGCGATACACATCTTACTGGTTCTGAGAACAAATAAATTGATCATACATGGGTGATCATGCACTTTGCTGTCTCCCCCACCTCATTCCTCCCCTCCACACCATCTTTCCCAAGGATGGGCTCTGCCAGCTCTGATGTGAGCAGCCCTCAGAGCAGGTCATGACCTCTGCATTGATTCTATCATGGCTGCAAAGAGATACTTTTATCAACTTCTCCCTTAACTAAGCTGACTGTCCTCTGTGATTTTCCTAAATTCTAATTCATCCAGTCATTCCCTCCCCAACAGTTAAGAACTAAAGCTTTAGCCATGGAAACGTACAAGTTGGTTTTCTATCTGGTCCCTGATTTCTACCCACACGTAGCCAGTGTCTTCCTGCCTGCCTCACTGTTTTCTTATCCAGTCTTTTTTTTTGATTAATTTTTTTATATTTACCAGGAGATGTACAACAGCTTAAGGGGTTTAAGACATGCAGCCACAGATCCAAACCAAGTTTGGCCGGGCTTGCCCCCCCGCCAACCCTCTTTCCATGGGCCAGTCTGGCTGAGTGTTCCCAGTGCTGCCGCTAGACACAGGGGATGCTGACACACATCTCCAAGACACACATCATTCATAGACACACATCTCCAAGTCTTGCTGTTGTTGTTCTCCTCTGGCATAAATTACACCTCATCCTTGTCAAGGGGAAGAATGGTTCATCTACATTTATACCAGTCGAGGGTACATTTTTCAATGTCTCCTCCTAACGGACTTCAAAATAAATTCCAGTTCTGGTTCCCATTGTCATTCCAACCAAATTAAGTTCTAGCTCTACCTAATCTGTGCCAGAGGCCCTGTAATTCACCAGGCTTTAAAAATTGTCCTTTCATGTGACTGACCTCCTATATTGCAAATTCAGTAGGCAAAATTCAATGCTTATCAGGTACCATTTTGCTTTTGAATAGAACTGTAAATACTGACTCAGTCGCAGCCATCATAAAAACTTGAAAATGCCATCCCAATGTAATGTTAAAGTCAGTTAGTCATTTCAAATATTTATTCACCTATTAAGCTTAGTCTCTTTAGCATCATATTTCAGTTTGTCTATACTCAGGTGGCTTGGTGAGGTGGCTGAACAACAGTTAACCAGTAAAGTTCATTGTTATCATTTTGTTTATTTAAGTCACAGAGGGAACATTTTTCCTAATAAAGAGAACTGTTTTCTTTATTAACAAGGTAAAACAGTTGGTCAAGAAATATATTAAGACTACTTCTCAGGGGTAGATTTTCATTTCCTGTATTTTCTTTCTTTTGTACCCTTGGCTAAACTAATAGAGTGTGCAGACACTAGAATAGAACACCAAATATTTACTCATAATCTTAAACATGGATTTGGTGCCAGATAAAAGCATCATGTCTCCCGGTTCCAGTAAAAGAGTGGAATTCTTTAGTCTTCAGAGGTAAGGGTCTTGAGTGTATTAGTTATGTAGTCATTTCCAGGACAGATAGTTGTATAGTTCAATCAGTGTCTGCCAGCTGGTATTTCTGATGCTACAATGGAATTTCTGTTCTTTCTTCTTGCACATAGGGAGGTGCTCCCCACTCTCAAGAATACACCAGGAGTGCTCTGTGATGATATGGAGGGGTGGAGTCAGAGGTGGGAAGGTGGCTCATGAGAGAGGGTTGTATGTGTACTTATGGCTGATTCACGTTGTTGTATGGCAGAAACCAACATAACATTGTAAAGCAATTATCCTCCAATTAAAAGTAATTTTTTTAAAAAAAGAACAAGATAACAAAAAAGAATGCACTGGGAATATAATTCTAAAAGGCATCTCAAAAAGTGAAAGTCGCTCAGTCGTGTCCGACTCTTTGCGACCCCGTGGGCTATACAGTCCATGGAATTCTCCAGGCCAGAATACTGGAGTGGGTAGCCTTTGCCTTCTCCAGGGGATCTTCCCAGCCCAGCAAGGGGTCTCTTGCATTGCAGGCAGATTCTTTACCAACTGAGCTATCAAGGAAGGCCTTATACCTCTTATATCTCTAATTTATCTTATACCTCTTATAAAAAAACCATCTTATACCTTTAATTTATGTAAAGTCTGGCAAAGAGCCACAAAATGAAATCACTTCTTTTTTAATTATTTTTAAATTGAGGTATAATTGACCTATAACATTATATTAGTTAGGTTTATTAGTTGGGCTTCCCTGGTAGCTCAGCTGTTAAAGAATCTGCCTGCAATGCAGGAGACCCCGCCTGGCTCCATTCCTGGATCAGGAAGATCCGCTGGAGAAGGGATAGTGTACTTAGTCCAGTATTCTTGGGCTAAAATGAAGTCACTTCCTTTTTAATTATTTTTAAATTGAGGCATAATTGACGTATAACATTATATTAGTTACATATATTAGTTATAATTAGTATATTAACAATATACTGATTACATACATTAGTCTGTATAGTATATACAAAACATAATGATTCCGTATTTGTTTATTCTCTGCAGTGATCTACATAGTAAGTCTAGTTCCCATCTGTCACCATCCAAAGTTACAAAACATTTTTCTTGTGATGACTTTTAAGATTTACGCTCTTCAGTTCAGTCGCTCAGTTGTGTCCGACTCTTTGCAACCCCACGGACTGCAGCACGCCAGGCCTCCCTGTCCATCACCAACTCCCAGAGTTTACTCTCTTAGCAACTTTCAAACACACAATATGATAGGATTGACTATAATCACTGTGCTGTCCATTACAGCCCCAAGACTTATTTGCTTTATAACTGGAAGTTTGTCCTTCTTCATCCACACTCCCCTTCTTCTAGCCGAAGAATTTAACCCTTGTAAAACAAGTCTATATACTCACTTTGGCTAATCAATACAGAGTTCTTTATCAGAAAGGAATGTAAAATGGAACACTGGTGTACATTAATCTTGCCCCCAAATCCTTCCCCACTAGGTACTATAGATTGTGTAATTAAATTGAAATTGAAAATCAAGTCCTGTTGTTGGTTTTGCTTTTTTTTCCCCCCCATTAAGCAATCTCCAAGCTGCACACCAACGTGAGAAATCAGGACTGGAGCAGAGGGAAAGTTCTAGCCTGCTGGCTAATATCCAGCATGCATTTTTAGCCCATGGCTATTTTACCACACCTGAGCTCAGAGAACAAACAACTATTTGAGTTCTCTGGAGGGAACGCTGGATTCTTTCCTGTGTAATTCACTGGGGAAATTAGTATGCTTTTTTCAAGTAACTTGTTAACGCTGCTTGTTTACGGGAAGAGGACAAAAATGAGCAGTGAACTGCTTGGCAGAATGAGATGAATGCATGACCCATTTTTTTTTTCAGCTGTCCCTTTGGCAGTTCAATACTGCCATGATTTCCTCTCTGAAAAATGTGCCTTGTAGAGATGAAATCTAGATTTCCCCATAATTTTGACTATGGTAGATTAAAGATAATACCTTAAATACTACCCAGAATACCTTCCAAATCAAAGTAGCAAATGGTCAGTACCAGAATGGGAATACATAAAACCTTTTGACTTGAGATTTAAAAATCGCCTTCTTATTTAGTAGGCAGTTGCAACCTTTAGTAAATAGAATACTTTCCACTTGTGCCTTTTGCATAGTAGATCATTAGAACCTTTGGCGAATTAATACTTTGTTTTTATATTTTGCTTTGTTCCTCAGTCATGTCCGAGTCTTTTCGACCCCATGGACTGTAGCCTCCCAGGTGCCTCTATCCATGGAATTCTCCCAGCAAGAATACTGGAGTGGGTTGCCATTCCCTTCTCCCAGGGATCACACCCAACCCAGGAATCAAAGCTGGGTCTCCTGTGTTGCAGGCAGATCCTCACTTCTATTGAAGTATAGTTGATTTACAGTGTTGTGTTAGTTCCTGCTGTACAACAAAGTGAATCAGCTATAGGTATACATATATCTCCTCTCTTTAGATTTTTTTTTTTTCCCATATAGGTCATTACAGAGTATTGAGTTGAGTTCCCTGTGCTACGACAGGTCCTATTAGTTATCTGTTTTATACATAGTAGAGTGTATGTGGCAATCCCAATCTCCTAACTTATCCCTTCCCTCCCCTTACCCGCCTGACAACCATAAGTTTGTTGTCTGCATCTGAGACTCTGTTTCTGGTTTTGTAAATAAGTTCTTTTGTACCGTTTTTTTAGATTCCACATATAAGTAATACAGTGTTTGTCTTTCTCTGTTTGACTTGCTTCCCTCAGTATGACAGTATCTAGCCTATGCCCTTTGAAACCAGAGAAACAGGAAGGCTGGTTTGGTTTCCAGGTAGCCGCCCCACCCCCAACCCCCCAGAAGCGGGAGGATGTGTAGGCAGACAGCGATCCCCCCATAATGGTACTTCCGCCCTCGCCTCTGCTTGGGAGGTGGGTGCAGTAGGCAGTATCGTTCTGGCTGGTACTTAGAGCTGCCTGACACTCCCAGGTCAGAAAAGTGAGACATGAAGTGAGGGAACTTGCCCTTCCTAGAACCTAATGAGCTTTCCTGCATCATCCTGTCCTTGGTGGCAGCAGATCCAGACGCTGCCTAGGAGTCCAGTTTCTGCCCCGCTCTCCTCCTGAAGGTCCATTGGACCAAGGACCACTCAGACCCCTGTGCAAGGGTAGCCCTCAGGGAGAGGGGGCTTCTTTAGCCTCCAAGCCCAAGTAATCTTTTGGGACAGACTGCAGACCCCAGATGAAAATGAAGGCAGGGTCTTGAGTATCACTTACTTTAAAACTTCTGAATATTTAGATACAGTGCGTGGGCCACCATTCATCCTCCTGCTCTAAGCCCCATAAATGTTATTGATATGATATCAATCAGACATCTACAACTTAAAACTCAACATGTGATTCCAATAAAAAGCCAAGATGGAACCCACTCACCTGTCATCTATAGGATAAAATCCTATCCATGGCCCTGTGATCTGCTTTGGAGAGCATGCCCCTTGCCTCCCTAGCCTTACTTCCCAATCTTCTCCTGTGTGTAAAGCTAATGTGCATATGTGTGTCCTAGGTTGCTTCAGTCATGTCTGACTTCTTGCGAGCCCATGGACTATAACCCACCAGGCTAACATGTCCTATTTAAAATTTTTCCACCAATATACCCACCCTTTTCTTTGCAGGTACAACATTTACTCATATTCCAGCACCTCATACCAGTATCACCTCTTCCATGAAGCTTTCCTCATCTCAGAGCTAAGAGTAATCTTTCCTTCTTCCATGTTCCTGTTATTTTTCTGCCTCTTTGGAATAGGCCCTTGCATTTTCTACTCTATATTATAATTATGGATATTCCTATGTGATTTTGTAATGAAACAGTATTGCACCAAAGGAAAGAAATCATGTTTGGCTCATTTCTGTGTTCACAATTAACATCCTAAGCATCTGACCAGTTGCTGGTTGAATGTAAGTTCTTTCACTCAGTAATTTATTATCCTAGAAACCAGAGGGACTGCTGGATGCAGGCAGACTACATTGACTCTTATAAGGCAGAAACCAGGTGTTGTCCTTTGCCTCCCATGACTCTAAACCAAAAAGCAGAAGGCACAGCTACGGCTGCCCACGGTCTCTACAAATGATGGTCACACAGTCGGGGAATAAAGAATCAAAGAGCAAGGGGACCCCACCTTTATTTCCACATCCCATAACTGCCTAGAGAACACTGAACATTTGCTTGAATCAAGACTTGGCCCTTGAGATTTTTTTTCTCGAATATAAGCATGGCACTGTCATTCACTGCTGCTTCTTTTCAGTGTAGTGTGAACTTTATAACTTCTGAATTTAAAGTGGGATTACATTACCTTGCACTATTCTTATCAAAATGGCCATGCACTCAAGGGGACAACTTTGACCCAAAGAGCGTCTCTCTTGGCAGATTCAGTGCTAATGGAACAGGCTAAGATCCCATTCCCTTCATTCTCTTCCAAGATTGCCTTCTAGAATTGGAAGTTGTGCTTTTAAAAAGCCATCCAATTTATGAGTCTTTTTAAAAATACCTGAAAGCAAGACTGAAAAGTGGAAGCACTAACGGTGGTTAACAAAGAAGCATTTATGAAAGATGGGCTTTATGAAAGGTCGTAAGGCTTCACATCAGGAAGATACCCAGGTGTAAATGTCAAAGGGCTTGCACTCACCTCTTTTATTGGAAGCCGAGAAAGTTAAAACACTACGTGAGGATGTCTACTGGAAAAAGACAATATAGTCTTTGGAACTATATTGTCAAGACAAACAGAGGGAGGAGAAGGCAGCCCTCAGGTGTTTTAAAAGCATGAAAACCAATAGAAAAAATACTGACTGGAATAAGGGAAACAGTTTATTAGCGACACCACGAGAACTATTAGCAATTCAGATATGAGAGAATTCTCACTCACCTGTTCTCACTCGAGATCATTCACGCTTAGATTGTTTCTGAATAATTGTGACCAATAATTGCTCTGGTCACTCATTTATTTGTCATAGCAAGCCTAGGATGGTGAGTATTTTAATCTCCTTTCTCGTCGGGTGGAAATACCCTTGAAAGATTTAGTAATTTTTCAGGTCCTGCCATGCTTAGCACTAAATGAATAATAACAATGGTTAACATAATTATTAGGCTTCCTATGTAGCGCTAGTGGTAAAAAAAAAAAAAAAAATGTGCCTGCCAGTGCAGGAGATGCAAGAGATGTGAGTTCAATCCCTGGGTCAGGAAGATCCCCTGGAGGAAGAAATGGCAACCCACTCCAGTAATCTTGCTTGGAGAATCCCATTGGCAGAGGCACCTGGTGGGCTACAGCCCGTGGGATCACAGAGAGTTGGACACAATTGAAGACAGTGTTAGTAACATGATTATAAAGTGTTTCATGAACTTCTTATACATAGGTATTGTACATAAAATTCTCTCATTTAAACCTCACAGCAGTGACCTTGGAAGCCAGGTACAAATTCAAGGAGTCAAAATTAGTGAAGTTGAGTGGCTTGCCTGAGATAAGGATGCGAGCAGGCAATCCAGCCCTACCATGTAAGCGCCAGCCACTATTCTCTGCTGCTTTAAGTGTCTTTAGTTAAAGGCATACAGATGATGAGTGGCAGAGCTGGAATCTGAATCTGTATGGATGGATCTCATTCTGAAATCCTTTCTCTTTGCTATTGTGCTGTCCTATTACTTGTTCTGAAAGTTCTTCTGTTAATTAGATGATTCCACGTATGACCACCCTAAGCAGTACTCCAATTTTAACACCAGTACTGAAGCAATTGGTTGTGAGATACTAGAATACAGATATTTATGGTGTGGTAGATCTTTTTTAAAAAACTTCTTCTTAAATGCTTTAACTATCAAGATGAGCACGTACTCACTCTGGGGCTCCTGATGAGCATTAAATTACTTTTTTAATTAATTAAGTGAAAAATCAAATGATCTGGTCTAAGAGAAAAGCTATTTGTCACCTGAAAAGAGATTAAAGCTAAAAAAAAAAAAAAAAGGTGTACATTGGGATAATCTGTTGCCCATTGCAATTTTCCTCAGTGGAGCCCAGACCAAATTATCATGGACATAAAACAAGAATTGAAATAGAAACGTGTATTCTCAACAACGATGAAATCTTCTCTTACTCTTCAGTTTTCCAGAAAAGTACTTTACTTCTGAAAACTCTTTCATAAGTTTTTCATACTAGTCATAATGTGTCACTGTCCATGTACTCAAGTGAGAAAAGATGGATTCTGAAACTGCTTAAAATGTAGCTCCTATTAAAAAGGATGAAAACAGTGAATTTACCATCTAGTATAAGTGAATCTTAACGCCTAAGTTGCTATCACTCAGCAGTCCAGGGAAACTGATTCCACAAGGGATTTCTAGTCAATCTGTTTCTTCTGTTTTTCCTCCTCTGTTTTGAGTTTTCTACTCATAGCCCCTCCTATTTGCTAGCATCTGCACCTGAAGATAGGCGTTTCCCAGATGACTCAGTGGGTAAAGAATCTGCCTGCAGTGTAAGAGACACAGGAGACTCGAGTTCAATCCCTGGGTAGGGAAGATCCCCTGGGGGAGGTCATGCCAACCCACTCCAGTATTCTTGCCTAGGACACCCCATGGATGAGGTGGCAGGCTACAGTCCATGGGATCACAAACAGTTGGACACAACTGAAGTGCCTGAGCATGCACACACATACCTGAAGATGAGTTTACCTGGGTAACTGCAGTTTTTCAGCTCAGCAGATGTTATGAGCCAAATGGTCTGCACCATCATTTGGGATTTTCCTCAACACATAGCAACTAACCTCAGTAACCACGTTCTGCAAGTCAGGAGCAGTTAGTGGAGACCCATCAGCATTCAGAAACTCAAACACCTCCTCCCTGTAGAAAGTCTCTTACTTCTTGGGTTAAAACTAGGATCAGATAGGCCAAAGAGTCTATTTGTCATCATGTTTGAGTATACATTCTCAGATACAACATTTTTTAACTCTACCTTTAAACTATTTTATCCATATTATTCTTTCTTCTCATGATAAACCACTGAATGAAGGACTCAAGTGGAAACTTGATATATTCTGGAATTGTGTGAAAGAGGCACTTAAGTAGTCATCATTTTGAATAAAATTTGTTTGTTTGTGTACATAAAGATGTATTTTAAGAAATAAATAGTGATCAAGGAATCAGAAATTTTCTATAATGTATATAGATTAAAGATAATGTTTATAGATAGCTTAAGTTGAGCTCTGTTCCCTATAATGATGCTAAAATGGCTATTTCCTTTGTATTTACAAATTATGATCCTTTTTTGTCTTTATCAGTTTGAATTTCACTATTTACAACATTTGACCACAATAAATATTTCTATAAGCCCAGAAAGAAGAAAATAACTAGTAGTGCCATTAATATAATGCAAATTCTGTAAATCCATGTTATATAAATTGTTTTGGCCCCTCACGGCAGATCCCATGGGCAACTCTGATATTGTTTATAGACTTTAATGTGTCTCTGTATTTTGCCGAGGAGATAGTCCCCATCAGAACCTGAGGAGTGAAAGGAAGTATCTGAGATAGTTTTTCTACCTATAACTAGAGAACGTGATCAATCTCTTTGATTATGCATAAATTAAAACTAATTCTATTGAAACTTTCTTTTGTAAAGTAGCGCTTACCAAAGAACAAGTTTCCAGGAAAGAAAAGATATACAGACAGTTGGTGAAAATTCAGAGGACCAGTAAGGATCCCAGTGAAAGCTGCTACCTTGCTTTATTTCCCTTAATGTGGAAAAAGTTACTATCCACAGAAGTCTTATGTTATATTCTGTGGTTGATCATCAAAACAAGGATGGAATAAACAAGATTCTTCACTATTTCATCACTGGTATGAGCCTTGCTCAAAATGTATTAAAAGGAAATATATCCTTCATACTATTACTGGATAATTCAATTAGGCCAATGTTCCGTGGATGTGGAATAATGAAATTTACTATGTTGACTAATTAGCCAATCAGATGTCTCTCATTTGCTAAGGCAATGGATTGACTAAAATGTGACCATAAACAAAATAGATTTTATTAGGCATAATCTGCTTTATAAACAAATGAAATTAATTCTTTGCCTGACCGAAAGCTTTGAAATTGAAAGACCAAAATTGAACACATGCTTCCAATCTTGGTTCTGTTACTGAGATGACACTTTATATAAAAGTTACTATTTAACTTCCCCTCAAGTATTTCATACTTGAGACTAAATGACTCTTAGAAATATGTTCATCAACAGATGGGAGCCACTTATGGCCTCATAAACTCTGAAGCAAGTGAAATTATCTCAGCAAAATGGAAAGATTACAAGAAAGCTTCATCTGCTGATCTCCGAGATGATTCATGTGTTGTATATTGGCTCAATGGTGCAGTGAATATTGACATATAATCACCCCGTCCATACAAGAGAAATCCTGAAGAAACGAATGCTTGTGGTGTGTGGTTTTCATCAGTCAGTAAGCAGTTTCCACACATACCCTGCATTTAGAGCAGTACTAAATATGATGGAGGATGTAGAGGGAAGGATCAGCAGAGAGCCTGTTCTAAAGGGAGCTTATGTCTTGAAAGAGAAGACGAACACACCATCAATGCTGCACAGAGAGTGTTATTACTCCCTTGCTTATTAACTACACAATGTAGGCAGTGTGAGAGTCTGGTGAAGCCAACAAGCCATGAAAAGTGGCCAGGGAGGAATCGGGGAGAATCTTAAAAACCAAAGTTTCTCCGGTTTGATTCAGCAGGAAATATAATGTGGTGACTCTGAAAATTTTGGAGTCGAGAAAATTAGGAAAATCAATGCACGATCTTGAAACTATAACCTGTATTTTCCTTTTGACTCCATAGCCTCTGATAGCAGCTACCAACCTTTCTCCAAGCTCCTCTGCTTCCACTCTGCAGCCCCGGTCCATTCCCACTTGGCCAGCAGACTGAGCTTCCTACACTGTCCATCACATCATGTTTTCCTCCCATCTAAAACTTCCAGTGGCTCAGAGTACATCTCTGATAAAATCCTACTTCTTTTCTATGACCTAAATCCTAAATTCTCCTTGACCTGGTGCTCCTGTGGCATGTGATCCTGCCCTCCTCTTTGATTTTATCTTGTGTTCTTGAGCCCTTAATTTAAAAATATATTTATTTATGTCTGAGCTGGGTCTTCATTGCTGTGCAGACTTATCTCCAGCTGTGGCAAGGGGGGGCTATGCTCTAATTACAGTGTGAGGGCTTCTCATCATGGTGGCTTCTCTTGTTGCAGGAGCACAGGCTCTAGGGGGCGCAGGCTTCAGTAGTTGTGGCTCCTGAGCTCTAGAGTACAAGCTCAATAGCTGTGGCGCATGCGCTCAGTTGCTTCTCAGCATGTGGGATCTTCCTGGCCCAGGGATTGAACCCGGGTCTCCTGCGTTGGTGGAGCGGATCCTTTCCCACTGAGCCAGCAGGGAAACCTGGGCCCTTCTCACTTAAACACGACAACCACACTGGCCTGCCCTCTGTCCTGACCAGGCTCGTTCTTATTTGGAGGACCTTTGCCCTCACTGACCCTGCCTGCAGTGCTCGACTCCCAGATCTGGGGTTTCCTCTTGTCATTCAGATCCCAGCTGGAGCAGCTTCTCCACAAATAGATCTAGACCCTAGAGCCCTAGTTCATGGAGTCTCTCCACTCTACTGCCCCTCATGCTCTACCGCATCTCTGTTTCAGTGTTTATTTTACATCACGCATATCATCATCAAAACTTTTGTTCACTTATCTGTTCATTATCTGCCTTCACTCACAAGAATATAAGTGTCCTGAGACCAAGACCCTTGTCAGAGTTGTCTGGTCCTCTGTCCCCAGTGCCATTACACAGGGCATATATTAAATGATTATAATAAGTATTCATGAAATGAATGCATCACTTAATTCTGCCAGCAGGCTATGCCAATAGTCTGGGTGTGGAAAAAAAAAAATGTGGCCAAGGAGAAGCATCTGCCTGCCAGTGCAAAAGACACAGGAGACACAGGTTTGATTCCTGGGTCAGAAGGACCCCTTGAAGGAGGAAATGGCAACCCACTCCAGTATTCTTGCCTGGGAAATCCCATGGACGGAGGAGCCTGGTGGCCCACAGTCCATGAGGTTGCAAGAGTCATACACAACTGAGCACACACGCACAAGTGATACCCTGATAGTGGGGATGAACAGTTTAGAGAAAAATGAATAGTTTGGTGTCTGGGAGTGGGAAGCAAATTGACCGTCCGAGACAGGGATTAATGCAAGGTCCCCAGGGTTACTGCAGGAAGATGATTCTCTGGGCAGAAACAAAAGTTGTGGTTAAAAGTCACATTTAATGAGTATATACCATATGCCAGATCACTTCTCAGCCTTTTGTCTAATACCATGTACATGGCAAGCATTGTGTATTTGTTCCATTTATTTTTCATGACTCCATAAAATCAGCATCATTATCTCTTTTACTCTGGGGATGTTGAGTCAGCTACCCCAGGTTGATTGGTTAGCTGTCCTATTCCAGTGAGAGAGATTGATTTGGTAGAAAGTACTGGTGTAAGGTCAGCTGAAAGTTACCAGTAAAGCATGAATAGGATAAAAATTCACTAAGTCTGGTCTCCCTCCCATTTCACAAGTTGTCTGGCTGAAGGAGTGTGAAATGTGTGTCTCACAACGTACCTTGGCACTCAGGGGTTTTGTGCTAAGTGCTCTGGGCCCCTGTGGGCCTCCATAGTTATCTTCCCCATTCTGTTACCACGAGGGCCTGGGAGCTGGAAATACCTTAAAGAAGCATCCAACAGAAAAGTAATTGGATGTAAGAGAGGAGATTAGTAGAGCAGAATGATAGCAGTTACCTTGCAGACCACCACCTGGAGGGCAATAAGACTCCCAGGAAATAACCAAAATGCAATACACAAAACTCTTCTGATTTCTGTCTTTGGGGCCAACCATCTGATAAATTACCAACTTAGAACATAGAAACTAGACTTTGCTGAAAATGAGTTCTATGCTGGGGTCCGGAGGAGAGACGATCCTGCTGATGGGTCTGGGGAGGTAGAAGATGCTGCGGCTCAACACTCAGGCATCCCTTTACTGGTGGCAAGAAGTGGACATTTATCCCCAACGTATAAATCCTAATGGAGACAGCATCATAGAGCCAGTGTCTCAATAAAAAGCCATGGGGACCAGGTTCACTTGTCACTGGGAGTCGATCAGGAAACCTTCTGTTTTCCTCCTTTCATCCCTGATCCAGGCACACAGCTCAGCAGTGCCCATGTATTACGTGTTTTCTCAGACTTATAGTCGCTGAAATGCTGTAATAATATAAAATAAGTTTTCTTGACAAGGCCACCAGGGATGGAGTGAAGACATAACCCCTCCAAAATCACCAAGCCTGGATAGGTGTGTCTAACAGGAGTGTAGAAGCAGGAAAGGAAATAAAGATGCTGTGAAAATAAGGAGCTTCATTCTGAGACATAAAACCTAAGCAGATGATCACTATGTCTGTGTGCTTTATGCAGCATAACAGGAAACCCAAATCCAGGCAGCATCATGGTTACATCATGATTTTCTAGAAGCAAGAGCCCAGGACCCACTCAACCAAGCTAATTATTTGGGACTGTCCAGTAGAGCATCAGTTCTTGGTACCCAACTTATCTAATTCAAATTGAAGAGAAGCAATCAAAGGCTTGGCGATGTCCACTGTCCAGTGTATTTGAAGCTGACATAGATACATCTGGTCACCTCAGGGTAGCTCAGTACAAAAGATAATACTCACTTGGATCTCAGAGCAAGGAAATTCCATCATCTTCTAAATAAAGATGTGGTGGCACTGAGAGCCTTGTGGGGTAAACATGTGCTGTATGAGGATGAACACCAGAGTCAGACAAGCCTGGATTTTAGCCTTAGCTCTAGGAGTTGCCAGCTGTAAGATACTGAGTGGGTGTCATGGGAATGTGTGCATAACCACTGACAGTTGGGGTGAGGATGCACTTGTTTGAGCAGCACTTGACGCAGGTGAAGCCATTTGACAATATTCATCCCCAAACCACGCTCCCCAGCCATCCTTTCCCTTGGTCCAGCAGGCACGGTTTAACTAGGAGACTGGAGCTCTCATAGTCTCCCTGCCACTTGGTATAAATACATCCTTCCTTGCTCAGGAGGGAGCATGGTCTGGACCTAGGAATCTCAATATATGAGTCTCAGGTAAGGCAAGAGAGTCTTCCCCATGGGTCTGATAACTGGTCCAGAAGTACCCGCCTTTTCTGTGGGTTTCACAAGTGAGTGATGCTTATCCATCCACTTTCATCCTGTTAAAGTATTGGCTATAGTCTAGTTGTTAGTGGCTACGGTTATGGGAGGGCCCAAGAGAATCCCCAGTGTGAAGCCTGAGACTTCCTTCCTCCTGCCTTGAGCAGTATTCTCTGGCATGGGGAATAATGGAGTTGATAGACTGTGATATTGTTTCTGAACAAGGTATGTCAGCATGTGTTTATTCCTTCCAAGAAACAGATTATAGGATCATAGCAAGGGGATTGGGGGCAATGATGCAGTGTCTAAAGGACCTTTAGAGAATTGTGCTCGCCTGTTTCCTTGATGAGAGCGGTGTCTCTGTAAGTAGATTAGGCAGAATCCTGTCCATCAGTGTCTCCGTATAAGAGGAGTGTGGTTGGACGTCATCACCAGCCCTGCTAGTGTTACTGCTACTTTGCCAGTGGGCATTGCTGTCCCAGGGGCTCAAGTAGCTCTGTAATGGGTGGAGAAGAAACAGTTCCCCAGGTAAATGCTGCTTCGAGGGTCTGGGGCTCTGCCTAAAGAAAGAAACAGGAAGGGTGGACTGTCCC
This sequence comes from Ovis aries, assembly GCF_016772045.2. Classification (NCBI taxonomy): domain Eukaryota; kingdom Metazoa; phylum Chordata; class Mammalia; order Artiodactyla; family Bovidae; genus Ovis; species Ovis aries. Next base: position 30,330,966 of record NC_056076.1, read on the forward strand.
CAGTTCCTCCTTCCCCACCCCTTCTCTCTCCACGGCTCCTTTCGAACAGTTGCAGTTACCAAGGCTGGTCTGTAGGGGGCAGGCGCCTCTCCATGATCCTCGCAGTCCATCAGGAGCTCATTCCGTACCAGCTCTGGAGGATGAGGTATTCCGGACTGAAAGCTCCCAGCCTCAGACTAAATGATCGGGACCAGTGCCGCTCACACCTGGCCTTGAGAACAAAGAGACCAAAGGAGTTGGCTATGGCCATTGATACGTCGTAGCAGCCATTTCAGTGACATATTGAATCAAACTGTCATATTCAGGAGAAACTACGTCTTTTGGAAACCCCCAAAAAAGCTTCAAATTTTATCACTAATGAAATAATACTCATTTTAAAAAGGTGATAAAGTTTATCTTAATACCTGAAGAGATCAGGGCTTCCCCGGTGGCACAGTGGTAAAGAATACGGCTGCCAATGCAGGCAAGTCAGGTTCCATCCCTGAGTCAGGAAGATCTCCTGGAGTAGGAAATGGCAACCCACTCCAGTATTCTTGCCTGGAGAATTCCATGGACAGAGGAGCCGGAGGGATACACTCGAGGTTGTGAAGAATCGGACTCGCCTGAGCATGCGCATAAGCACGTCGCGTGGAGAGAGACCATCCATACCACCGTCCACTGGAACACATAGATCATCACTTTGTTTTGTCCGTGATTAGTTCACTCTGACCCCCTCCTTAGGTGACCCACTCTTCTCTTGTTTCTCTGCCCTGCTTTGCTGTGAGTTTACGGCTTACAGTCTTTCTTTGCATTCTTTCTCAGCCTGAAATCCTGAAAAGAAATCCCTCTTGGCACACCCCCAGATTCCCCCAGGCAAGATCCAGTGCCCCAGGCCACCCTCTGTTTCTAGCACAGGGCCCTGGTAGCCCACGGTACCACCAAAGGGTGAGTCGCCTGCTCTGGACTGAGAAGGCTGGAGCGGGCTTTGAAGAGGCATCCCTGAGTAAAGCTGAGTTGTCAAATATTGCCGGCGACTCAGCCAGAGGGGCGTGTGTGTCACTCAGAGATGCTGACACTGACAAATCTGATCTGGGTCTGGCAGATGCTTAGCCAAATAGGACAAATGGAATGTGTCCTGCCAGAGTCACGGCTGCTGTCACAGTCGGCGTGGCTGTTCCCAGGGCTCACGTAGCTTCGGACTAGTAGGCAATGGACGGCGAGGAAACAGGGCCTTGACTATACACTGCTTCCTGGGACTGGGCTCTTACTGTGCTAAAGCTCTGCGTGCCTTAAACGGGTTCAGTGAAGGGGCTCCCGTTTCTTCAATTGAAAAGCGGAAGTGGAAGATTTCTCCTGGCAGTGGGGGGTGGTGTGTGCAATGGGTCTGCACATAGCAGGCACTTAGTAAACAGCAGACACTGATCATGTGCCTCTCTATCTAGGAAATACTTTCAAAGCCCATACATTCAGCTAGCACCTCCACCAGCCAACACTTCCCGAATCTGTACACCCAGCTTTAGAGTCCCGATACTGACAGATTTCCCAAGGCACCTCCAACTGCAGAGGTCTGAACTTGAAGATAAAGTACCCACCACACCCACCCCCCAGCCTCCCATAACCGTCTGCTTCTGTGTCCTCTCTCTGGGAGATGGGAATCCGTTCTGTCTACTTCCTTCACCGCCACTCCCCCAGTCTGATCAGTTTCCTAAATTGGCCCCAAATAATTCCCTCTTCTTCATTTTGACCCCCTTGTTTTAGTTCTCCTGAGAATTCCTGATGGACGGCCTCAGTTGTCTTCTGGATGACCCCCTTTCTCCAGGCGTGCCTTCTTGCCGCTGCTGTTTATAGAATGTTCATTCTAAGTCCCTGCCTTCGAAAATCCCAGTCACTTATGTGGCAAAGTCTAGAATCTATATGGGCCCAAGGCCTTCCTGGAATGAATCCAACCCGCTTGCCTCTCCTCTTATATGAATCTGGTCCCCCAAGAGTCCCCCTGATGGTACCTTCCCATCCTGGCTGGTCCACCTGTCAGCTTCCCAGTCATCCTCCTAGACTCTCAGGCATCCGCCTCCTCTGTAAGATTTGCCCCACAAAACAACTCTCGAGAAAAATGAAGTACTATTTTCTTTGTTCCCCAAATACCCTATGCATCCTTTCATTATGGCAACTGTCAGAATTTTTTCACAAGCTGCTCTTTTTAATCAACCTAGTTAAACTTTGGCTTCCTCACAGGACTATAAATTTTATCTCCTTCATCCATTTCTACAATGCCAAGAACAACATATAGCAGAAGTTCACTGTGTATCAAATGAATGATCGAAATCCTTGAGCACATAGTTTCCATCAGCCGCACAATAGCAGATAAAGCATTGCAGGACTGAAACTCATGACAGCATAAAGCCAGTGTAAGTTAGCTGCCTGAAAAACGGGAAGTACAGGAATGATACTGCTTTTGCTTCCATTGAATCAAAACATATGTTTATGCAAAATACTATTCCAGATACTTATGGCAATAATACAGATTTATAAGAATGTACTCTGTATAATTTTATGTGGAAGCCTGGATGAGAGGGGAGTTTGGGGGAGAATGGATACATGTATATGTATGGCTGAGCTGCTCTGCTGAGCACCAGAAACTATCACAGCATTGTTAATCAACTATACTCCAATATAAAATAAGTTTTAAGAAGACAAAGTAAGGCAAAAGCAGTTCCTATGACTGATTCACGTTGTTATATGGCAGAAACCAACACAATTAAAAATAAATTTTTTAAAAAGAAGTTCAATCACATAATAGAATGTCCATATATTCAGGAAAGTGACTTAGAAAACGTGATAGGAAAAATCTAAAAAAAAAAAAAAAAAAGGCTAGTGGGAGTGGGTGCAAACAGAAAGGAGAGGAAAAAAAATTAGACTGTACTCTGACCTTTAATAAACTTAAATTGGAAAGCTAGTCACCTAAATAACCAACTGTAACAACCAACTAGAGTAAAACAAAAAGTGCTAAGCAGAGGACCCGACACGCAAACTGAGCAGACTTGTCTAATACCCTATACTCACATTTCTGCTCTCCCAGCCTCCAACAGCCTCCTGCTGGAGCCTTTGCCACTGTGGCACTATAGTAATTAAGTGTGTAATTATTTGATTTGTTTTTCCTATAAGGATATCAGCTCCACGGGGTCAAGGACCACATTTGTCTTCTCCACCACCGCATCACTGTCATCTCGCACAGTGCCTGATGTGTAGTAGGGGTTCCATGACTTTGAGGGGGAAAGAGGAAGAGCAATTAATTTAAATGTTGGAGATCAGAGAAGACTTCACAGAGGTACAGTAGGCCTTAAAAATTAAGAAGAGTGAGGCTTTCACATTTACTGCAGAGTTCATGTATATTCCACAATTTCTGTTCCACTTCTTTTAATACTCTCTTTTTCATCTGTGGTTACATGTCTTTCAGCTGATTTTGCAGTAATATCCACTCTTTAAAGGCACACTTGGAAAACCCTAGCTTTTTGCCAGAGTTTATAATTTAGCTGTGTCTGAAAAGAGTTTCTCCAGTGAGAAAATCAAATCTCAGTGTATGCTGGAATAAAGTTATTTTCCTTACAGGTGGTACAGACTAAATGCTGAAGTTGTTTCAAAGAGAGTGGAATCCCTCTCTAGAGACCCGGGTGGTTTTAATGAGGGAAGTGGGACTTTCAGCTTAGGAGATTCAGAAAGTCCCAATAAAGGGGGAGAGCATGGCTAGGGGATGCTGAGAGATTGATAGAAGCAAATAAAGGACAGAACACATGAGGAAAGGAGCAGACCACAAAGTGAGCAGCGGTCCAGTGGCGACAGGCTGCCAACGCCAACTAAGGAAATAAGACTTTCATTTATATGTTGTCATGTGCCCAGTCCCTCAGTCATGTATGACTCTTTTGCAACCCCATGGACTGTAGCCCACCAGGCTCCTCTGTCCATGAGATTTCCCAAACAAGAATACTAGAATGGGTTGCCATTTCCTACCCCATATCTGTAGTTGAACCAGTTCCAGATTTTAAGGGATGAAAAATAAAATATTTTAAGAAGACTAATTTGGCAGTAATTTTCAGAAAGACCAATTAGGAGGCTACTAAAGAATATCTCCAATTAAGAAATAATAAGTACAAAAGAAAAGTTTTTTTGTAAAGACTTTATGAGATGTAAATTAACCAGTTTACTTTCTGATTGTCAAAGCATCTCTCAGATTCTGTCAGTGGGGACCAGAATGTACTAGAACCATTTCAGAAATAGAAGATAGTGCAGGAGGAGCTAATTTTGGGAGGAACAGGATAAGTTTGACTTTATATGCATTTGCTTTAGGGACAGTCTGAACCAAGTGCCCTGAAGGAAAATGGGAATGTAAGTTTACTCTTATTATTACTGTTACTGTCGTTACTATCACCATCATGATGGAAATTCATTGGTTTCAGCCTCCAATTTAAAATTCCATTAACCTTGGACTTCTTGTGGTCCAATGATTAAGAATTCACCTTCCAATGCAGGGTACTCAGGTTCAGTCTCTGGTTGGGCAATTAGAATTCAAATTGCTGCAGGGAAACTAAGCCTGCAAACTACAATGAAGACCCAGAATAGCCCAAAAAAAAAAAAATGTGTATATATATATATATATATATATATATATATATACACAGACACACACACACACACACACACACTATTAACCTTTCTATTAGTAGTCCAAACCCCTCGGTCTTTGCTGTGATTTAAAGGGAAGTAGAGTGAGGCAAGGCAGGGGTGGGTGGGGAGAGGAGGGATGTCACAAGATCCTAGTAATTGTTTTTATAAAGGTGAGTGATGGTGAAATGAGGCGTTGCTGGGAGAGGGTCTCATGTCCATTCACCCAGAAGCCTCATGGGGTGCCTGGAGTGAAGCCTTTGTTCCCACCTTGATTTGATCAGAGCTAAGGAAACAGATTGATACTCGGTAAACTTGAGAGTCCCTTGGACTACAAGGAGATCCAACCAGTCCATTCTGAAGGAGATCAGCCCTGGGTGTTCTTGGGAAAGAATAATGCTAAAGCTGAAACTCCAGTACTTTGGCCACCTCATGCAAAGAGTTGACTCATTGTAAAAGACTCTGATGCCAGAGGGATTGGAGGCAGGAGGAGAAGGGGACGACAGAGGATGAGATGGCTGGATGGTATCACCGACTCGATGGATGTGAGTCTGAGTGAACTCTGGGAGTTGGTGATGGACAGGGAGGCCTGGTGTGCTGCAGTTCATGGGGTCGCAAAGAGTCAGACACGAGTGAGCAACTGAACTGAACTGAAACCAGTAGGAGACTGAAGTCAATACAAGCAGTGAAATTTTCCCTTGTGCAGTGATCTCCCCAGCCATACTGGTGATTGGAAAGTGTCTGGAGAAATACGGACCTCCAGCAAAGGGAAGTGGTATTTCAACTGGTCCGTGTTAGGGCCGACAGGACACCCTGCCTACAGTAGAGCATTTACCTCTGCTTACTGAAATATTCGCATCTAGCATATTTGGGAGGCTCTCTCTCCTGAATGGTATGAGATGAACTCTTTTTTTTTTTTTTCTTCTCACCTTCCACTGCTATGCTCCAGTTCAGTGGACCCCAATTGCCATTATTGCTGGTGTTGGACTTCTCAGGTGGCACTACTGGTAAAGAACCAGTAGCCTTCTGCATTGGCAGAAGACTGTAAGAGACAAGGGTTCGATCCCTAGGTTGGAAAGATCCCCTGGAGGAGGGCACGGCAACCCACTCTAGTATGCTTGCCTGGAGAATCCCATGGAGATAGGAGACTGGCAGGCTATGATCCATACAGTCACACAGAGTTGGAAATGACTGAAGCGACTTAGCAGGAAAGCACACCTGTATGTAGAATAAATTAGAGTCAAGAGCCGCCACCACCACCACCACCCCGCCCCCCGCCCAGATTCTGTTTCAGGGCATCACAGTGAGGCCTGGGAGTCCAGATGGCTGGCCAGCCGCCAGGAGTTCCCAGGCAGTACTGAGTGACTTTGAACCAATCTGATCTGGCAGGCCGGTAAGGGTCCCACCTCCATACCTACTTTAGCACAAGCAGCTCTCCTTGTGCCTCTTTTATTTGTTTTCTCTTCTGCCAAAGATTTGTTTGAATACAGATTTTCGGCCCCTTAACAAGAATCAGTCAATTATTTATCTAACTTAACCTTGATCTTCTGATTAGCTCTGGTTTTCTTCAACAAGGTCATAAAATGACTCCTTAGAAGCCCATTGTTAAATTATAATCACATTTACTCATTCAACAATTATTTATTGGTCATCTTCTATGCATCAGGTAACATGCTAGATACCAGTGATCCAACAAAGAACAAGAAAGATGAGACCTCTGCAGTCATATTCTAGGGCAAGAGAGGTGGATGGGGTGGAAATAGCATAGGAGTAAGTAAAATCATTTCATATCGTGATAAGTAGTATGAGAAAAATAAGCAGGGTTCAGTGGGAGAAAATCTCAGAGGGGAACATAAATTAAACAAGGTGTACAAGGAACACCTCCCTACAGAGGTGACTTCTGAGAGTCACCAGGCGTGCTGGCTGCTAAGAGCTTGAATAAGATAGTGACAAGTGGTCACAGATTTGCAGAACTGGAAGCCCCGATGAACTAACTGGATGGTTAGATGCCAGGGGTCAGAGATGTGATGGAGGTGGTGCAGACTCTGGCAATAGCAAGGTCCATGTGAAATGGAGACGCTTCTGTGAAAGGCGAGGTGGTCAAGGAGCAGAGAGCTTATTGGGTGTCGGAGTCACCACACGTGATGACAGAGTGGGGATGAAGAAGCAGAGTCTGAGCCTGGAGCTGAAGTCTTCAGTGCACGAAGTGGAAAGGTCAGTGGGAAAAGCAGATGACCAGATGGGGAGAGGAAAAGCGGGTGGAGCGGGACCCAGGTGCTTCCCAGAAGCAGGAGGGCGAGTGTCCTGGAAGCTGCAGGGAAAGATAAGCAAACAGCTCCCCATCTTCTGGCCTGAGGGACAAGTGGCGTAAAGAAATGAAGTTTCATCTACTTGAAAAAGTGCAAGAGTCATCAGAGAAAGTCATGGGAAGCAAACATTCCAGAGGTCCCTGGAGAATAAAGGGAAATCTGATGACCACAAGCAAAAGGTCCAGAGGGCGATCAGAGGGCTGATTTCATTTTTGTTTTTGTTAATGGGGCAGGGAGAGAATTAATTGGGCCATCTGTAGACACACAAATTACAGCCTGGATAATAATGGACAACTGGGGAGCCTTGAAATTCACTAGTCACTGGGATGAAATACTATTACAACAATGATGACTGTTAATAATAAGAGCAATTACTGCTTATCGTTGGAGTTGAAGCAGTAGCAGCAGAAGTGTAGCGGCAGTTTGATCTCAGGGCTCTGCTCAGGACTTCCTGTGCCACCGTGAATGACTGTGATCTTTCAGACTGTTACCAAAAGGGGGGACTGACTGCTCGATACTCAAATGCCATTAAAGAGGCCAGGCTGATGGAAAGGAAAGTTTGCTTTATTTTGGATGCTGGGAACAGGGACTGCTGGATGGGCAGGTGTCTGTCCAAAGGTCGACCGCCCCGCTCCAAGACAATCAGGTGGCAAGAACTTTCATAGATGGGGGGAATATATGCAGAAACAGCATAGTCAGCTTTGACAGTCATCTTGAAATTGGTCATCAGTGGTCTGACTAGCATCATCTTGATTGTTTTAGGTACAGTTAATCTTCAGTTCCAGGATCTGTTTGTTTCCAGTTCCTTGAGGCCCATTCTCAGAATTGTGGCAGCTTACATCATGGCTGTGGTCTGGTCTTCATGTGGCTGACTTCTCCCAGCTGCTGGGGGTTCCAGTATCTACAAGACAGCTCACAGGCTATGGCTCAGAATATTATCTGTAGCCCTTGAAAGTGAAAATCACTCAGTCATGTCCAACTCTTTGCAACCCCATGGACTGTACAGTCCATGGAATTCTCCAGGCCAAAATACTGGAGTGGGTAGCCTTTCCCTTCTCCAGGGCATCTTCCCAACCCAGGGATCAAACCGAGGTCTCCCTCATTGCAGGCGGATTCTTTACCAGCTGAGCCACAAGGGAAGCCCAAGAATACTGGAGTGGGTAGCCTATCCATTCTCCAGCAGATCTTCCTGACCCAGGAATCGAACCAGGGTCTCCTGCATTGCAGAAAGATTCTTTACCAACTGAGCTATCAGGGAAGCCCAAACGATACTTCTAGTTCCCATACCAGGAGTCGAACCCAGGCCACCTGGGTGGCCCTTGAAGAGGATCTAAAAGTCCTTGGCTTTGCTTACTGACTAAACTATTATTACTTGGTCACCTTTGACTGTTTTCCTTTCCTTCTTCATGTTCTTACTTCCCTGATTAAACTTACTTGTTGGCAAAAATTTTTTCCACAGACAAAAGGCCAGCAGAGGACATGGGAGGCAAGGACCATGGGGTCATGCTCCATTTCAAAACCTCAAGTCAACGTTTATATTGTAGTGAAAACTTTGTGGACTACAAGTTGTTGATCAGGGTAAAGAGGGACTCAAAGCTTTCAGGTCACCTTGGAAGTCTCTGAGAAGATAGCAGACAAATGCTTTTAGAGTTTAACCCCCAAATAGTTGGCTCAGTGGTGTGGTGGAGCTTGACAACTGTTTTATGGGGTTCCACAGGTTGGTGTATGGTGGTCAGGGCTTACCCAATCAACCTTTTCCACCAGAAATAAGCATCTCTCCTTGAAGCTCAGCCAATGGAAAGACTGTGATGCCTGGAGGTGACTCCCATACACAGTGCTTCATTCCTCTGCTCTTTTGCTCAATTTGCTAGAAAATTCCTAATCATCCTTGAAGACCTAATCTGCCAAGTCATACATTCTTTCTTCCATGTAACAAATAATTACTAGAGACTATAGACTGTTCTTGACCCTGAGAACGAAATGGTGAATCCATCTATATCAGTAGCTATCTCCCTCTAGGTATATATACACAAATCTGCTAGGAAACTTTCCCCGCCACTCCCTCCTCCCCCTAGGCTGGTAGTCCCAGGCTTTAGTCCCCCAACACATCATTTTTTTCATTCATCTTTCTAATACCCTGCTGACAACCCCACTTGTATAGCTTCAGTTCAGTCTCCTCAGCCATCCTTTTCTAGTCCAGGTGAGATCATGTTACTTCTTTGCTCAGAATTCTCCAAAGCCTCTGCAGTTTACCCAGGGTAAAAGTCAAGGTTCTTAAAATTTGTGTCACTATCAGAGGAAGCCACCTTGTAAACCCTGTCTCCCATGACTTCCTTTATCAAGTCACTTCTGAGAGTTGTAGGAAGGATATATTCAGATGAAGGACAGACGGTAAGTGGGCTGAACCATCCCACCAAGAGAACTAAATTCTCATCCTACATTTGATACAGTTTTATATCGCAGGACATCAAGTAGACATTTCTGGATTCCCTAGTCTTTCTTCACTTAGGAAAGAGGGAAGGTCTCATACATGAATGGAACTGTATGATACTGTGAAATTATTGTGATAAATGAATTTTAGAAAAATAAAACTTTTTCCAAGAGGAAAAAATTATGTATCAGTTTTTGCAAGTGCCTGGAAAACTGAAGTGGCCATTTAGACTTTTATAATTGGCCTTGCTATATTCTGCACATTATAGAATTTCCCCCAAAAAAAGTAACAGAAATCTCAATCCAAATACAGCTACATTTTGTATCTACATTCAGATGCACTAAGTCAATGCTTGAAGCTCACACACTCTTCAATAGCTCAATAATCATTGACCTACAGAATTATGGAGTTTATTTTATTGCATTACAGGCAAAGTTAAGATAGAAAATTCAGGGCTTTTTCCTTTCTATCTTATGTATACTTTTTTTGCATTTTGTCAGATTGCATGAGGGTTTCTCTGGTGGCTCAGCAGTAAAGAGTCTGTCTGCAATGCAGGAGACACAAAGAGATGCAGGTTTGATCCCTTAGTCAGGAGGAGTAAATGGCAACCCACTCCACTATTCTAGCCTGAAGAATCCCATGGACAGAGGAGCCTGGCGGGCTGAGTCCTTAGGTTCACAAAGAGTTGGACACGACAGAAGTGACTTAAGACGCACGCATGCACAAGATTATATCACTGACAGCCACAGATGCGAAGATGGTACAAAAATAATAACAAACTTACTGTGACCATAGATTCAAATCAATAACCAGTAGTTTGAGGACTTCCTGGTGATCCAGTGGTTAAGCATTCACTGTGCAATGCAGGTGATTGAACCTGAGGATGCAAGTTTAATCCCCAGTCAGGGAACTAAGATCTCACATGCCACGGGGAAACTAAGTCCACGCTGCAACTACTGAGCTTGCATGATGGAACAAAGGTCCTACATGCTGCAACTAAAACCTGACCCAGCCAAGTAAATAAAGTCTAAAAAACAACTAGTAGTTTTGTCCCAATAATATACAGACAATTTTGCATGAGAAAATCTATGAAAGTAATACACTACATGAACATTACATGAATAACATAATAATAACCAAAATACATATACTGTACAACGTGTAGCTTTGGTTCAGAGCGATGCCTGGATACCATTTTTCCTTGTTACATTTTCTATGAAGAAGCTTATGAGCCATATATTCTGCATGCTTTGCTAAACTGTTCTGCCAGCTTATATGAACTGTGACCCCTGGATAACATTTTAAAACAATTATGTTAAGCTCCTTATCAATATACCCATAATTGTGAATGTTCTTTCAACATTTCTCATTCTCTATTTTAACAGAACCCCAAGTCCCACATGCTCAAGGATCCCAAGGATAAACTGGAAAATCTACTCAACTCCAAGAGGCCTACTAGGGTCTTCACGGAGACCAACCACTCCCAAGGAGAGGCTCCAGCTTTGGGCAGGAAGCCAGGGTCCCCAACAATTCAGTTGATTGAAAAACAGCAAGGGACAAAGATCCTTTTCAGGAAGTTCAGTGAAACAAATTGGGCGGTAGACATGCGCCCTTTAAATAAAAGCTTAGTCACAGACAGCAAATGGAAGAGAATTGATGCGACTCAAGAAAAACGTAGGTCTTTCCTTCAGGAATTTTGCAAGAAATATGGTGGGGTGAGTCGTCCTCAATCCCACGTTTTTCACATGGTCTCCAGGATCTATGTAGAAGATAAACACAAGATCTTATATTGTGAAGTACCCAAGGCTGGCTGCTCCAACTGGAAGAGAATTCTGATGGTGCTCAACGGCTTGGCCCCCTCTGCATACAACATCTCCCATGATGCTGTTCACTACGGGAAGCACTTGAAAAAGCTAGACAGCTTTGACTTAAAAGGGATTTATAGTCGTTTAAACACCTACACCAAAGCTGTGTTTGTTCGTGATCCCATGGAAAGATTAGTGTCCGCATTTAGGGACAAATTTGAACACCCCAATAGTTATTACCATCCAGTATTTGGAAAGGCGATTATAAAGAAATATCGGCCGAATGCCTGTGAAGAAGCATTAAATAATGGATCTGGAGTCAAATTCAAAGAATTCATCCATTATTTGCTGGACTCTCACCGTCCAGTAGGAATGGACATTCACTGGGAAAAGGTCAGCAAACTCTGCTATCCCTGTTTGATCCACTACGATTTTGTAGGGAAATTTGAAACTTTGGAAGAAGACGCCAATTACTTTTTACAGCTGATTGGAGCTCCAAAAGAACTGAAATTTCCCAACTTTAAAGACAGGCACTCTTCTGATAAAAGAACCAACGCTCAGGTGGTGGGACAGTATTTAAAGGATCTGACTAGAACTGAGAGACAGTTAATCTATGACTTTTATTACTTGGACTATTTGATGTTTAATTATACAACTCCATTTTTGTAGTTTGCTTTCTTTTTCTAAAACTCTGTATTGACTTTATGTCGATGGCCTCAAATCAGCTAGCTGTAACTTTCCTATAATTCTCTGTATGAAAAAAATTTAACTAAGTGCAGTTGTCTTGATTGAATGAAGATTTTTACCAAATAGTATGAAACCAATTGGCACAAAGTTATAGGAAAATTACCTAACAGAGACATGTAAACAACTTCAGTTACTCTAGAATGTTTGGAAAAGAGCTGCTTTTGCATTATGGATTATATTATAGAAGCAATAACCCAGCCAGCTGCTACATAAGCTACAATTGCCTCTTTCAAGGGTAGGAAAAACGATCAAAAATAGCATGAGTGTATGTCTCCACCCTGGAATCTGTTGTCTAAAGCGCATGGAGATATTTTTAGCAGTCTGTGGCATATGAATCAAACATTGGATAGTTTTCTTACACCCCTGGAAATGTTTCCATCAACTGTAATGATAAATCAATTCTGAAATGGCATTTTGGACCAGAATGTTTTACTTTAGATTGGAAGGCATTATGTGATTTATAATATGAGAATACAGCAGAAAAACCAGATGAGGCAATGGCTTTTTATATTCGACAGCCAATAAAAAATGCACAACATGCTAAGATCAAAGCAACAAAAGCAACCTTCCTCTTCCAGAAAAACTTAAGGGAATTGATTCTGTTTTCTTTTGAGCCCTTTTTCAGAGACAAAATGAATGTCATCACTAAAGGTCTTCCCTTCTGAAGCCCAAGATGGAGAAGTTTAACCTTCATCAGATACAAATGTGCTCCTCATTCTGGTTTAATTGGGCAGAGGGTAAATTGTTTCAGGATGGAATAATCATCAAAAACAAAAGTTGCCACTCTGAATGTAGATCTCAAATGATAACAAAGTTTTATAAGAATAGCATCAAAAACAAAAGTTGCCACTCTGAATGTAGACCTCAAACAATAACAAAGTTTTATAAGAATATTACTTGAATCAAAGCATCATGTGTGTAGCTTTAGATGGGAATGTACGCTAAGAATAGCTTTTGTCTAATTATTCAGCTTGGAAATGATTTTTTAAAAACTAATATACCACTTCAAAGATAGATTACATTCTAGAGAATAAACAGGAGAGTCCCTAGAAACGTTTTTTTAATAGGCTTATGCATAAGCAAAATAAGATATTTTTCTTTTCAAGTTTATTCTCTACTAACAGAATCAAATACTATTGTATTCAAATAGTCAGAGTCTTAGGAAAATAGGACTGTGTGTCACCCCTATGAAAAGTTGTAATGCATTTTGGAAATTTTTTCCAAGAGACCCTAAACTGGTAGATGCACTTGGATGGGAAATCTAATTGACCGACAAAAATTACACAAAGTTAAGCAAACCACACATTCAAACCCTGTTTAAACACTTTTCTTGAATACATTCCTCTCCTCCAACTATCTTTTTTTCTTGTCAGTAAATATTGAGCAATGTCTCTCAAAGAAAAGGAGGTATTAATATTTGAATATTAATAGACCAACATAGCTACACTCATGCTTATTTCATTTTGACTTTCCATTTCATGGCTGAGTTTTCATGAATTGATTCCCTCTTAACACTCGCGTGCCCCATTCCATCTGTCTCCTGAGGAGAGGGGAACTGCAATGGGCTGCCAGATCATAAGCACTAAACCTTCTAAAACCCAACTTTTACTACTTTTCCACTCCATTTACTCTTGCCTCTAAACCATGCACTTAAGCTGTGCTCTCTGTCTTTGAGGAGTTTTACTCGAGTCATCTAAATGGTATCATTTAGATTTTGCTATACCGTGTAGAGAGGATTCCCAGTCACTTAGCAACATTGAGCTTAGCTTTTTATGGAGGAAAATAGCGAAAGAATAGAAAATATGCCAAGAAGCCTAACATTTTATGCCTAAACTACACAAAACTTGTTTTACATGGGATCTTGATATAAAGGAGAGGCAGTTTTCTCAAAGTTACTCCTGAAACCATATAAAGGACAAAAAACCTTTCTGTTCATAACTTGGAAAGAAGGTGGAAATGAGGATCCTATCTCTTATTAGCATCTCTAATGCACTTGAAACTATGGAATATACTCTGTGTATATACACACAATCATATAATATATATATACAATCATATATATATGCACAATCATTTATGTGTATATGTATATATATATATATATATGATTGTTTGGCATTGGTGGTAGAGCAGAGGGGTGAGAGGAAGAAAATGATAGACAGTGCTCGGTATCGAAGCTCTTCTGAGAATTCTCTGGTAGCCCAGTGGTTAGGACGCCATGCTTCCACTGCAGGGGACATGGGTTCAATCCCTGGTTGGGGAGCTGGATACCCCACGCCAAGAGGTATGGCCAAAAAAAAAAAAAGCTGTTATGCTGTAAAAGTTCCTTTCCTGACCCTTTCTATAGAGCCCCTGTAACCATTAGAGGCCCTGTAGACATTCTTTTCTTCAGTGGACTCTCTGATGCCAGCTGGCATCTTGTGTGGTTGAGTTCCAGGGGCCATGTGTATTATTATGAAGGAAGAACATTTTTATGTACCTGTTCTTCCTTCTAAATGACGTCTTTCTGTGTTAGGCTCAAAGAAGTTGCCATAATCCTGGGATTTCAGATACACCTCCCATTTGTGTTTGCGTGCGTGTTAGTTGCTCAGTTGTGTCTGACTCTTTGCCATCCCATAGTCTGCAGCCCATGAGACTCCTCTGTCCCTGGGATTCTCCAGGCAAGAATACTGGAGTGGGTAGCCATTCCCTTCTCCAGGGGATCTTTGCAACCCAGGGGTCGAACCCGGGTCTTCTGCATTGTGTGTGGATTCTTCACCATCTGAGCCATCAGGGAAGCCCCATTTCCCATTCATCTCCCCTGAATTGCTCTATTTCTCAGACCAGCTTACGTTCACCTTTGTCATTTCTGCCTGTGTACAAACGCCAAATGTGGGCATTGCTGCTCCATTGGACACTCACCATTTCTTGGATGTAGTTTCCTACAGGCAAGTGACCAAATCTGGACTAATCTTCCAGATGTCCAATGTTCCCATGTGAACATTAGCATGCTTTAGGTGTAATTGTTAGTCCTCTAATTAAACCCTAAGGATCTTATTTATTTTTATGGGCAGCAGTAACACAGGCTCCTTCACTCTGTTATTCTCCTGTCTGGAATTACTCTTAGGGTAACAAGTGGGCAATTACACCCAGAATCACAGTTATTTAACCTGGTAAACTACCTCTGGATGGGCATTATTGATGTGACTGTGCCCAGAAACTGCCACCAACTTCAATAGAGATGTACACACAGGACACCCAACATTCTGACACCCAACTTGTTATTGAACTTCACAGTCTGGAACTATCCAGCAATTCAAGAACTACTTGTACATCATTTATAATTACAGAGTGCAAAAAAGGACTTACACTTTTTCATGAATAATTATTCTTTGAAAAGGTGTTGTCTCCCAAACACTGTGTATTAGTGTTTAGCTGCAGGGAATTTATAAGCAGACACAGAGAATTTTTGAATACTTCTCTTTGAAAAGATCGCTTGCTGAATTAGTAGTTGGAATTAGTAGGCTGGGTGATGGTAAACATCTCCCTACTCTGAATGCTCATCTAGCCCCTTGGGGTGTCTTTAAAACTAGATCTTATAGAATATGGTGAAGCTGAAATTTTTGTCCCTGGCTAACATCCCCAAAGTGTTCTGATATTCGAAGAATGGTTGACCAAGGCATTTAGTGGTAGATAGGTAGCGCTAGTGGTAAAGAACCCACCTACCAATGCAGGAGACTGGGAGTTCAGTCCCTTGGTCAGGAAGATTTCCTGGAGGAGGACCTGACTACCCACTCCAGTATTCTTGAGAATCACGTGGACAGAGGAGCCTTGCAGACTACGGTTCATAGGGTCACAAAGAATCAGACATGACTGAAGTGACTAAGCATGCATGCAACCACCTCAGACCAGGGCTAACATAATGTAGTCCTACTATTAGGATCATACCGTTAGGGTCTCAATCTTAATCATTAATAATAATATTCATAATCATACCTAATAGTTATTCAATACTTAAGTGCTTTTCATGCACTAACTGAATCTCCATAGTCAATCTAAGTTGTGCTGTGCTTAGTCGCTCAGTCATGTCTGACTCTTTGCAACTCCATGGACTAGCCTGCCAGGCTCCTCTATTCATGAGGATTCTCCAGGCAAGAATGCTAGAGTGTGCTGCCATACCCTCCTCCAGGGGATTTACCCAACCCAGGGGTCAAACCCAGGTCTCCCGCCTTGCAGGCAGATTCTTTACCATCTTTGCCACCAGGGAAGCCCAAGAATATTGGAGTGGGTAGCCTATCCCTTCTCCAGGGAAACTTCCTGACCCAGGAATCAAACCAGGGTCTCCTGCATTGCAGGCAGATTCTTTACCAGCTGAGCTACCAGGGTACCAGCTGAGCTGCCTATCTAATAGAGCTGTTATATGCACCCCCTCCCCATATATAATAAAGGAAACTAAAATAGGGTATGGTTTAAATAGGCATGACTGGTAATTAGGTAGGGTGAGAGAATGATTCCAACCAGAAAATACCACTACCAAACACTCTTCTTAACAGTAGACAGTAAGTCCCCTACATACAAGCCTTCAAGTGTGAATTTTCAAAAATCCAAACATGCATTCTGTCAACATCAGGCATGAGTGAAATTGCCCTCCATCTCCTGTTGCTGACGACCCTTCAGCTCTACCATTTCCTACCTCCTTCCTCTCCCCCAGTCAGGAACTCTTCTTGCCTGTTCACTCAATGCCAGCCCCTGTATGCCAGCTGTTGTACTGTACTACCGTACTTTTCAAAGTACTGTACTGTAAGATTAAAAATGTTTTATTTTTGAGTTTATGTTTCATGTATTATTTATGTGAAAAGTATTATAAACCTATTATAGTACAGTACTATGTAGCCGATTGTGTTCTCTTACCTATATTCAGGACAGCCAAAGGCAAGAAATATATATTGGCACCCAGAAACTTTTTTGACATTTCAAATCAGCTTATTTCTTTATTCCTGCTAAGTTAAGCTAACAGATTCAAAGATTTTATAAAAATTTAGGCTTCCTATCCCTCCCTTTTTTCATTCCTAGCTGATCATGAGTCACAATGTTTTATAAAGAAAGGGGGGGAAAGTTCTTGGAACAAATATAGCCTAACACAAACAAAATGTAATTTTGACACGAAAGTCCAGACAGCTCCAGAAGTAGGTAAGGTCAAGGGGAATATAGTCCAAGAAGGAGGGAATTCAGCCAATTTTACGTAGGTCCGCATTTGATGGCCTTCGAAGATGGCCTTGCTCAGCAGGTCAGTCAAGTGAAAGTTCCATAACTACTGTTAGCAACTGAGCAGTGATGCTGGTCTCTGTCCTGAGTGCTGTCCCCAAATACTAGTTTGGTAGTTGTGTGTGTGTATGCTTTGGTCCTCAGTCATGTGTGACTCTTTACAGCCCTATGGACTGTAACCCGCCAGGCTCCTCTGTCCATGGGATTTTTCAGGCAAGCATACTGGAGTGGATTGCAATTTTCCTCCTCCAAGGGATCTTCCCAATCCAGGGATGGAACCCATGACTCTTATATTTCCTGCACTGCAGGTGGATTCTTCACCTAATGGGCCATTCTGATTGCCTATCCCCCAAAATAGTTTAGTTTAGATAACCCTAAACTAACTCAGAAGACTGTATAAAAGAACAGAGGAGCAGTTTGACTTAAACCAACTGAAAACCACCATGAAAAAGTCAAGTGAAATAAGTGCTCAGCTAGAAGAAGGTGGACTTTCCCTGGGTCAGTGGGGCACTCTACCTGAGGAAGTCCAGCTCTCAGTTCAGCAGAAGGCTACTGTCCTGCATCATTAAACTCAGAATTGCCTTGTTGCTCCCATCTTGGTTCTTCATCAGGATCTCATTCTTCCAGGTAAATTTCTTCAAACCCACTTAAAGTCAATATGTTAGTCATTCAGTCGTGTCTGACTTTTTGCGACCCCGTGGACTGTAGCCCGCCAGGCTCCTCTGTCCATGGGACTCTGCAGTCAAGAATACTGGAGCAGGTAGCCATTCTCTTCTCCAGCGAATCTTCCCTCTAGAGGGATTGAACCCCATCTCCCACATTGCAGGCAGATTCTTTACTGCCTGAGCCACCAGAGAATCCCATTCTTCTCACATCTCTAAGCCTCAGGTCTTCCCCTCTATTTGAAATACTCTCTCTCTCTCTCTCTCTCTCTCTCTCTCTCTCTCTCTCTCTCTGGGCATTGATTTCATATTCACTCACCAAGGAATATTTTTAGATTATTCAATTTTCAAATCTTATCCCTTCATGAGCACTCTTATCAATGGAAAAAGAACGATTTTCTCCTGATACGCATCAGATTCTTATTTTACCAATGAATGCAGGTATTCCTTCCCTTTTTGTTTTCTGCCTTATTAATTTGTTCACTTGCTATATCCCTCTTTATATGCATACAGAGTCTCTGTGGTCATTGGTATGTGTCTTAGTCTTCCAAGAGTGTGTCTGTTTAATTCAGTTCACACAGTTTCTAGCAAAGTGCTGCATGGAAAGCGTTCCTGTAATAAATGTTTTTGTGATGTCGTGTAAAGGTTCACCTACCGCTTCTCTTAGTGTTTAATGTGTGTATTTCTGCCTTACAACTTTCAGGTATCTATAGGACCAATGGATTAAAGAGAAGGGTCCAGAGCTGGGCAACTGGGGGAAGTGACCCAAGCCACATGCTTTTTCTATGCTAATAGTCACACCCTAACGTAAAGTATAGCTGTGGATACAGCAGTCTTGTACATTTCTAAGATTATATATTTATGAAGTTTTCAGAGGAAATTTTGAAAAAAAAAATGTATGATGTTGGTCAACATAAGAGCCATTTACAGCCATTCACTGGAGAGCAGACCCTGGAAAAATATGTACATTAACTTAACTATGGGCTTCTCTGGTGGTTCAGATGGTAAAGAATCTGCCTGCAATGCAGGACACCCAGGTTTGATCCATGGGTGGGGAAGATCCCCTGAAAGAGGGCATGGCAACCCACTCCAGTATCCTTGCCTGGAGAATCCCATGGACATAGGAACCTGGCAGGCTACAGTCCATGGGGTCAAAGAGTCAGACACAACCGAGCAACTAACACCTTCACTTTAACTACATGAAGAGTATGTTCATCCATCCCCCCAAAATATGAAAAATAGGTGTTATCCCACTCATCCTGTTGTAAATGAGGAAACTGAGAGTCATGGGGGGTTAATGACTAGCCCCAGAGCCAGCTTCCTCCCAAGGTCTGGCTCACTTGCTAAGACCACATACTGGCCACCTCCAGTCCATATCCAGCCACAGATATGTTTGGTTTGACCTACAGTGCATTTGATTTAATATTTGAATTAGCTGCAACATTTTAAAATAGGGACTCTTTCATCAATGGTAGGGAATCTCTGTTACCCTGCAGCCTACCTTCCTGCCTGAAAACATGCAGAATCCAGGTCAGTCCTTTTGACAAACCTGGAGGTCTCTCCTGCTCATGCTTACCATCCAGCCATCGTCACTCATTTGCCTCACCTGGCCGATCCCTAAGTGTCCCACTTTTCAACCCCTGCTTGAAAATGTTTGTTCTTTCGTCCACCAAGCTTCCAAAGGAATTTCTGAACATTTTCTTTGTCTATATTTGTGCTTTGCACTCTGGGAGGCCATCATATTCTGGATTTCCTTATCCTCACTCGAAATGCTGTCTGTCCTTTAGTCTTCCACATGGTAGGATGACCAAACAATATTTCATTGTTCAAAGAAACTTGGATTGACAACAAGATGTTGGGAGAAATCCAGTGCCTTTCTTTGGCATCCTCCTGTATTAACCACTGGGTCCTCTGCCCACAGCAGTCCTTCCCACCCCCTTCAGAGATGAGTCATTCTCCCATGTCCCCAGAAGCTGGGCATCTAGTGACAAAAAGTGGCTCACACTGATGCACCCAGACTGTCAGTCCCTGACCTTCCTGCAAAACTTCCTCCTATTTTGAAAGTGAACCCACTCTTCCTCAACTCTGAAAACTGCCTGTTTCCCAGATTTCTCTGAGGATTTCTGTCTCTGGCTCACACTCCTCTCCACCCCATGCCTGCAATTATCCTAAGTGACATTAGCATTCCCAGTGATGTTCTCAACATTCCACTGCCTCTGTTTCTCAGTCCCCTAGCCTCTCTTTCTCCTACTTCTACACTTAGATGGTTGGAGAAAAGAGAAACACAGCCATGGAAAGCAATAGCCAGGACTTCTGTCCCCAAAGAGAAAAAAAAAAATCTGGCAACCTATATAGTGTGTGCATGCATGCACTCTTGGTGACTCAGTAAGTCATGTCCGACTCTGTGACCCCGTGGACTGTAGCCTGCCAAGCTCTTCTGTCCATGGGGATTCTCCAGGCATGAATACTGGAGTGGGTTGACATGCCCTCCTCCAGGGGATCTTCCCAACCCAGGGATCAAACTCAGTTCTCCCGCACTGCACACCCAGAATACACTAAATCAGAATCTCCTGAAATTCACCTGGAAGTTTTTTTAACAATCTCCTGGGATCAGTCTTATATACAGCAAAGTTTGAGCACCACTTATATGTGTGTGATTCTTTTTTTCAAATCCTGATTACAGGTGATAATAAAGCCTGCTCCTTTCATTGTGCTGCTCTGTTGAAAAATTTAAAACTCTCTACTGAGAGATGGGTCAGCAGGTGTTGGTACCAAAGTCCGGCATGGGATTGTGACCAGCGCTGAAGCAGAAACTTGGCATCCAAGGCTGCCAACTGCAAGAACTAGAGCTGAAATGAGTGAGTTATGGGGACAGCCTGGGCACTGCCCAGACTTTTGAAAGCTTTCAGAATCAAATGGGGAGGTGGAAAATTTCTCCTTTTGAGACAAAAAAGACAAATGTGTACTGAGGGCAGTTTTGGCAACTCAACTTCACACTGACCCACGCAAAGGCACTGAGTTTCTCCAATAAAAACTAAAAAGCCTCTTTCAAATCAACCTAAGATAATAGAAAATGGAAAATATTTGCTATTTATGTTATTAGTTTGAAAGCAAGTGCCTCAGGAAATTTTTTGCAATTTAACTTAAATGGAAATGGTTAAGAATGTACATTTCATGACTTCGTTAAAGCATGTCTCTCCTTTCCTTTCTGTGAGGTTGAACCACACGACTGTCAACATCTGACCATTCCTGACGCACAATCCTAGCCTTTTAATGTTTCCACCATGAGTTCTGCTCCCTACGCAATTCTAGTCACACTAGCAGTAGAAACCGCCCCACGAAAAATCCCCACCCCTCACCACTCTTCTCTTTTTTTCTCTATTTTTCTTTTAAAATTCTTAATTGTGGTGAAATACACATAGTCTAAAATTTACCATCTTAATCATTTTTAAGTGGCATTAAGTATATCCAATTGTTATGCAACCATCACAACCATCTGTCTCCAGAATTCTTTTCCTCTTGCAAAGCTGAAACTTCCTACCCATTAGTATTTAAATAACTCCCTCTCCCCTTCCCCAGCCCCTGGTAACCGCATTCTACTTTCTGTCTCTCTGAATTTGACTGCTCTGTGAAAGTGTTAGTTGCTCAGTCATGTCCGACTCCATGGACTGTAGCCTGCCAGGTTCCTCTGTCCATGGGATTCTCCAGGCAAGAATACTGGAGTGGTACTGGGAAAACTGGTCAACCGCCTGTCAAAGAATGAAACTAGAACACTTTCTAACACCATACACAAAAATAAACTCAATGGATTCAAGATCTAAATGTCAGACCAGAAACTATAAAACTCCTAGAGGAAAACAGACAAAACACTCTCTGACATAAATCACAGCAGGATCCTCTATGACCCACCCCCCAGAGTAATGGAAATAAAAGCAAAAATAAACAAATGGGACCTAATTAAACTTAGAAGCTTTTGCACAACGAAGGGAACTATAAGCAAAGTGAAAAGACAGCCTTCAGAATGGGAGAAAATAATAGCAAACGAAGCAACTGACAAAGAATTAATCTCAAAAACATACAAGCAGCCCATGCAGCTCAATGCCAGAAAAATAAATGACCCAATCAAAAAGTGGCCAAAGAACCAAACAGACATTTCTCCAAAGAAGACATACAGATGGCTAACAAACACATGAAAAGATGCTGCTCAACATCATTCATTATCAGAGAAATGCAAATCAAAACCGCAATGAGGTACCATTTCACGCCAGTCAGAGTGGCTGCTATCCTAAAGTCTACTAACAATAAATGCTGGAGAGGGTGCAGAGAAAAGGGAACCCTCTGACACTGTTGGTGGGAATGCAAACTAGTACAGCCACTATGGAGAACAGTGTGGAGATTCCTTAAAAAACTGGAAATAGAACTGCCATATGACCCAGAAATCCCACTGCTGGGCATACACACCGAGGAAACCAGAATTGAAAGAAACACGTGTACCCCAATGTTCATCACAGGACTGTTTATAATAGATAGGACATAGTAGCAACCTAGATGTCCATCGGCAGATGAATGGATAAGAAAGCTGTGGTACATATACATGATGGAATACTACTCAGATATTAAAAAGGACACATTTGAATCAGTTCTAATGAGGTGGATGAAACTGGAGCCTATTATACAGAGTGAAGTAAGTCAGAAAGAAAAACATCAATACAGTATATTAATGCATATATATGGAATTTAGAAAGATGGTAATGATGACCCTATATGTGAGACAGTAAAATAGACACAGATATAAAGAACAGATTTTGGACTCTATGGGAGAGGGAGAGGGTGGGATGATTTGAGAGAAAAGCATTGAAACATGTATATTACCATACGTGAAACAGGTCACCAGTCCAAGTTCAATGCATGAAACAGGGCACTCAAAGTCGGTGCACTGGAACAATCCTGAGAGATGGGATGGGGAGGGAGGGAGGTGGGAGGGGGGTTCAGGATGGGCGACAGCTGCACACCCATGGCTGATTCATGTCAATATATGGCAAAAAAACATTACAATATTGTAAATTAATTAGCCTCCAATTAAATTAATTTTTAAAAATTACAGTAACTAATCATAAACACCATTAAATATATTATGAAAAATTATTATGAAAAATTATCATAAAAATTAAAAAAAATTTTTTTAAAGAATACTGGAGTAGATAGCCATTCCCTTCTCCAGGTGATTTTCCTAACCCAGGGATCAAACATGGGTCTCCTGCATTGCAGGATGGGCTCTTTACCATCTGAGCCCACCGGGGAATCCCTACCTTTTCTTGACTACTCTAAGTCCCTCATATAATTGGAATCATAGAGTATTTGTCTTTTTGTGACTGGTTTCTTTCACTTAGTAAAATGTCCCCAAGGCTTACCCATGCTATAGACATGTCAGAATTGCCTTCCTTTTAAAACTGAATAATGCCCTTTGTACATAAAGCTTCTCTTTTTAATCTACTCTACACACTTTGAAAATAAACTTCCCACATCATTCTGCTCCCAGCTTCTCATTGCGTGGCTTTAAGGCCCTCAACAATACAATTTTTATCCAGTATGACCTGATAAAGGCATCAGACCCATTATTATCCAGCCAAACTACATTCCTTGCTCCTCTCCTAATTTTGTTCATACTATTTGCAGTGTCTAAAGAACCCATTCTTCTCTGTCTCTCTGCTTTTTTATTGGAGTATAACTGTTTTACAATGTTGTGTTAGTCTTCTGCTGTGCAAGTGAATCAGCTTTATGTATCCATATATCCCCTCTCTCTGGTATCTCCGTCCCTCCCAACCCCACCCATCAAGGTCATCACAAAGCACCAGGCTGAATTTCCTATGGTTTTTTTTTTTTTTAATGATTTATTTTTTTTTAATTATTTTTATTTTTACTTTATTTTACTTTACAATACTGTATTGGTTTTGCCATACATTGACATGAAGAGCTTCCCACTAACTATTTTACACATGGTAGTATATATGTTCAGTTCAGTTCAGTCACTCAGTCGTGTCCAACTCTTTGCGACTCCATGAACCACAGCACGCCAGGCCTCCCTGTCCATCACCAACTCCCAGAGTCCAACCAAATCCATGTCCATTGAGTCAGTGAGGCCATCCAACCATCTTAACCTCTGTCATCCCCTTCTCCTCCTGCCCTCAATCTTTCCCAGCATCAGGGTCTTTTCAAATGAGTCAGCTCTTCACATCAGGTGGCCAAAGTATTGGAGTTGCAGCTTCAACATCAGTCCTTCCAATGAACACCCAGGACTGATCTCCTTTAGGATGGACTGGTTGGATCTCCTTGCAGTCCAAGGGACCCGCAAGAGTCTTCTCCAACACCACAGTTCAAAAGCATCAATTCTTCGGCACTCAGCTTTCTTTATAGTCCAACTCACCCATCCATACATGACCACTAGATAAACCATAGCCTTGACTAGATGGATCTTTGTTGGCAAAGTAATGTCTCTGCTTTTTAATATGCTGTCTAAGTTGGTCATAACTTTCCTTCCAAGGAGTAAGCATCTTTTAATTTCATGGCTGCAGTCACCATCTGCAGTGATTTTGGAGCCCAGAAAAATAAAGTCAGCTACTGTTTCCACTGTTTCCCCATCTATTTCCCATGAAGTGATGGGACCATAATCCTAGTTTTTTGAATGTTGAGCTTTAAGCTAACTTTTTTACTCTCCTCTTTCACTTTCATCCAGAGGCTCTTTAGTTCCCCTTCACTTTCTGCCATAAGGGTGGTGTCATCCACATATCTGAGGTTGTTGATATTTCTCCCAGCAATCTTGATTCCAGCTTGTGCTTCCCTCCAGCCCAGCGTTTCTCATGATGTACTCTGCATATAAGTTAAATAAGCAGGGTGACAATATACAGCCTTGACGTACTCCTTTTCCTATTTGGAACCAGTCTGTTCCATGTCCAGTTCTAACTGTAACTTCCTGACCTGCATACAGATTTCTCAAGAGGCAGGTCAGGTGGTCTGTATTCCCATCTCTTTCAGAATTTTCCACAGTTTATTGTGATGCACACAGTCAAAGGCTTTGGCATAGTCAATAAAGCAGAAATAGATGTTTTTCTGGAACTCTCTTGCTTTTTCCATGATCCAAAAGATGTTGGCAATTTGATCTCTGGTTCCTCTGCCTTTCCTAAAACCAGCTTGAACATCTGGGGGAAGTTCATGGTTCACGTATTGCTAAAGCCTGGCATGGAGAATTTTAAGTATCACTTTACTAGCGTGTGAGATGAGTGCAATTGTGCAGTAGTTTGAGCATTCTTTGGCACTGCCTTTCTTTGGGATTGGAATGAAAATTGATCTGTTCCAGTCCTGTGGCCACTGCTGAGTTTTCCAAATCTGCTGGCATATTGAGTGAAGCACTTTCACAGCATCATCTTTCAGGATTTCAAATAGCTCAACTGGAATTTCTTCCCCTTCACTAGCTTTGTTTGTAGTGATGCTTCCTAAGGCCCACTTGACTTCACATCCCAGGATGTCTGGCTCTAGGTGAGTAATCACACCATCGTGATTATCTGGGTTGTGAAGATCTTTTTTGTACAGTTCTTCTGTGTATTCTTGCCACCTCTTCTTAATATCTTCTGCTTCTGTTAGGTCCATACCATTTCTGTCCTTTATTGAGCGTATCTTTGCATGAAATGTTCCGTTGGTATCTCTCATTTTCTTGAAGAGATCTCTAGTCTTTCCCATTCTGTTCTTTTCCTCTATTTCTTTGCATTGATCGGTAGTATATGTATGTCAGTCCTAATCTCCCAATTCATCCCACCCTCCCCTTCCTATCTGTGTGCACATGTCCACTTTCTACGTCTGCAGGTCGATACCTGCATCTCTATACCTGCCCTGCAAATAGGTTCAACGGTACCATTTTTCTGGATCCCATATATATGCGTTGGTGGTGGTGGTTTAGTCAGAAAGTCATGTCTGACGCTTGAGGTCCTGTGGACTGTAGCCTGCCAGGCTCCTCTGTCCATGGGATTTTCCAAGCAACAATACTGGAGTGGGTTGCCATTTCCTTCTCCAGGGGATCTTCCTGACCCAGGAATCAAGCCTGGGTCTCCCGCATTGCAGGCAGGTGATTTACCAACTGAGCTATGAGAGAAGCCCCATATATGCGTCAATATACAATATTTGTTTTTCTCTTTCTGACTTCATTCACTTTGTGTGACAGGCTCTAGGTCCATCCACATCACTACATTCCTCTCTATCTTCAGTGGCCTCCTCACATGCCCCCTCCAACATGATGCTGCGTCCCATCCCCCCATTCTGAGCCCCCCATTCCTTCCCTCATCACCATCCCTCAGTTAGCTGCTTTACCCACTCTGCCTGGGGAATCTCCCTTCCCCTTGCTGTAACTCCACCTCTAGACTGATGGCTCCCATATCCCCATCTTCAGTCCACATGTCTGGAGTGATCCTTGACTCAGATTTCTAACTTCCCACTAGACCTCCTCACCTAGATGGCCCGTTAGCACTCTCAACTCAACAGGACTAAACTTAGACTCATCATCTAGCCCCCGAATCTGCTTTTTCCTTATTTGATGTCATCATCATCCATCTCCTCTGTCTCTCATGATGGGACCCCAGGAGTCGAACCAGACTTCTCCCTGCGCTGACGCCCCATAGCCAGGAGAAAGCACACTAACTTCACCACCTAAATGCTTCCCCAGCTTCTCCTCTCCTCCCAGCCATTCTGCCACTCTCCTAGCTCAAACCCTCACCCTCTCTCGCCTGCAACACTGCAGTACATTCTAAATGGTCTCCCACTCTTGTTCTTCTCAATACCATCCTCTTTTCTGCTGTATTCATTCAGAGAAGTAAACCCAAGCCTGGCATTTCTCCACTTAGAGCTCCTTAGTGGCTTCAGTCATCTAGTTTTGTCTCCTAACACGTGCACAGTGTCTTCCACGGTCCCAGTCCTTCTCCAGCCACGTTTTCTGCCAACTCCCGCCTCCCGGTTCCTCTTCAGCAACCTAGAATGGCTGTGGCCCCATGAAAGTGAGTGGTGTCCTGCCTCCTGGGTCTTTACTCATCCTGCCCCTCTCTGGAGGATCACTCACCTCCTGATACCTGACCTCAGCTCGGGGAGGCATTACCCCCTCTGCCTTGGCTTGGATGAGATGCTCTGCGCCTGTGTTACGGGGAAACATGGTTATAATGCTATGATGGTTAAGAGCCTGGGGCTTGTCATCCTTAAAAACTGGTTTTGAATCTCATGTCTTCAACTTTCCAACTTTTGGATCTCTTCAATTTATTTAACTTATCTGAATGCTAGTTTTCTCATATGAAAAATGAGGGCTGTAATACCTTCCTTATAAAGTCAATGTGAGAAATAAGTGGGAAATTTGTGTAAAGTGTTTGATAAGTGCTCAATAAACTTTAACTACTGTTATTGTCCCATTAGATCCTATGTGTATCTCTTACTTTGCACTCGCAGAATTTTAATCATTTCTGTGTGTGTGGTTCCCCCCAGTACACTGAATTCCTTATCCTGTTCATCTCTGTAACCCCAGAGAAGGCACTCATTAAATATTTGTTGCAGAAATGATTGCAGGAACAGATCTTGCACGCTACCCTCTGTTAGCATCGCAGTGTCCTTTCCCTTACAGCATATCATGACTTGTATTACAACAATATGAAAATGGGCCTTCAATTTTCTGTTAGATTCTAAGTTACCTGAGGGCAGAACCCATGTCTTGCTCAATCAATGTACACATAATTGAACTTCAGAAGACTTTCAAGGGTTGATTCTTTTCAATAAGAATAATCCTTTAAAATAGTGGGCTTCCTAACCACAGTGTTGAAGCAAATAAGGAAAACCTATTCCATCCATCATCTTCAGCCCCTTTCTTTCCGTTAACTCCCACCCTGAGCAGGCTGAGCCTCGGTCTTCTCAGATGAGCACGCTGCTCTCTCTGCAAGGCTTTCTGAACCGCGGGCACCAATGCGTATGCAGCCTTTACGTGGAGGAGTATGTGCGTGCGTGCGTACGTGCTCAGTTATTTCAGTCCCATCCGACTCTTTGCGACCCCATGGACTGTAGCCCACCAGGCTCCTCTGTCCGGGGGATCCTCCCACCAAGAATACTTCAGTGGGTCGCCACACCCTCCTCCAGAGGCTCTTGCGGACCCAAGAATCGAACCTGTGTGTCTTATGTCTCCTGCATTGGCAGGCGGGTTCTTTACCACTAGCGCCACCTGGGAAGTAGAATTAATACCAAATGGGGGGACTTCCCTGGCCGTGCGGTGGTTAAGACTTTGCCTTCCAATGCAGGGGGTGTGGGTTCAATCCCTGCTGGGGATGCTAAGATCCCATATGCTTCGTGGCCAAAAGACCAAACCATAAAACAGAAACAGTACTGTAACAAATTCAACAAAGACTTTAAAAATGGTCCACATCAAGAAAAACTCTTAAAAAGAAATACCAGATGGAAAGAGCTTTTGATCAGTGGGAAGTGTGTCCAAGGGGACATATGATTCTCCCTTTATTTCCTCAATAGGCAGTACTGAGACAGTATTTATACTTTTTTTTTTTCAGTGGTTCTCCTGGCAACCAGCTAGACATCATATCCTGACACTGGCCATCTTCCCATCCCTGATTCCCTGTGCTAGCCCTCACTTCAGCTCCCTGGGATTGTACTGACTGTACTGATACAGGGTAGTTGTTGTTTAGTGTGTCTCAATCGTGTCTGACTCTTTTACAACCCCATAGACTGTAGCCCACCAGGCTCCTCTGTCCATGGGATTTCCCAGGCAAGAATACAGGCGTGGGTTGCCATTTCCTTCTCCAGGGGATCTTCCTGACCCAGAGATCAAACCCACGTCTCCTGTGTCTCCTGCATTGGCAGATGGGTTCTTTACCATCGAGCCACTGGGGACGCCCAGGATGAGCATATAAAACCTCTGCCTCAGAAGCTGCTTTCTTAGGAGCCTGGATGTATTTTAGTTTCCCACAGCTGCTGTAACAAAGTACCTGAGTGGCTTAAAACAACAGGGATTTAACCTCTCAAGGTGCAAGAGAACAGAAGTCTGAAATCAAGCTTTCTACGGGGTTGGTTCCTTGTGGAGACTCTGAAGGAGAATTGTCCCACGACTTTTTCCCAGCTTCTGGGGATTGCCACCAAACTTCGGCGTTTCTCATCTTGCAGCTTCATCCCTCCAGTCTCTGCCTCCATCATCAAATGGTTCTTCCCTGGGTGCCTGTCTCTTCAGGTGGCCTAAAGACCATTGCTAACTCTTTTACCTGTGGATAGTTAGTGGTTAGATAAAGTTCAAGTGGAAGAAGAGTCACTGAAATAAATGATAAGTATAAGGGTTTGTGGAGTAGGCTGGCTTCTTTCAACATTTCAGATTTGAAACCTTGAAGAGAAAAGATGATAGATAGGGTGACCTACTACCAATTCAGGGTGTTCTTTCAAAGCCAGAGAGCCTATGGCAGTTTTGAAGACGACTTTCAATTCCTGAAGCATCAAGGCAGATTCTGCTGAGAAATCAGCCCAAGATCAAGTCGTGATGGTGGCTGAGCTGAACACACATCCTCAATTGTTCCTCGATATCAAGGTGAAGGCCCTGTTTGGGACACTAAGATCTGGGATGGGAGTTCTTAACGTGGAAGAGTTGGAGAGCCTTGAACACCCAGCCAGACAACAGCCTCACCTTCCATGAAGATCACAAGGAAATACACTAAAGGCAGGGATAAGATGAAACCTGTTTCTCTCAAGAACTTTCATTACTCCCTTGTTACCTCCAGCTGATACTAAAGTCAACATAGCCCAAGAGGGGACATACAAAATAGTTTGCATGCTGAAAGTATCACCAATATGTATCAGCAGGAATCACGGGAACACATGTGAGAGTGAAATTTGAAGGTGTTAGATAGGTGGGGACAAGGCAAAATACAAAGTTGGATAAGGCACAACTTATGGACATGATGGAACTCCCCAGGCTGTCTGGCAAAGACTCCTTGAGCTAATCCTAATAGTTGGTTGGTATGGTTCCTTGAATGTTGAATATGCTGATGGCCTACAGAAAATACAATGGAGATGCCAGAACTGTTGGCACAGCACCAAGGAAGGGGTCAGACACCTCCAGATGGGAAATTGTTAAAATGGACTTAATGTGTAAAACCATGGAACTCACCACTGGACTGTGTTAACCAGGACCAATCAAAAAACACTCCTTTCTCTAAGGTGATATGGAACACTTTAGTGAGTAGACACCAGCATTTTTCAGAACCTCAAGAAAATCTTCCATAAGGTAGGATTGACAGTTGAACATGCTGTGAGAGAATCAGACTCTATAATACGGCTGGGGATGATGGTTTGGGGGGTTGTGGAAGCTAGGTGTACACTGGGCTTTCTGAGACAAGTAGATGTGGTTCCATAATGGACAAGAAGACTGGGGTGGTTATCAGGGGGCTTGATTTGCAGTGATCTGCAGCAATGGTTAATAGACAGGTCGTTTGAATGTAGAGGTAAGGTAGATGGCCAACTGATCACCATGTTGCTCTATTTATGTAGTCAAAAAACGTGACACCAAGAGAGCAGATGGTGATATCCTTTGCCTCAGTGAAAAATCACGGATGTTCATGCAGTTTCCAGACCTATGTTGGTTTACAGACAGAGCTTTTTGGTCCAAACAAAACTCTTATCCCCTTGAGAAAGGGCCTTGCAAAGCTATGATAAGAATACATAGTAAATATTCCTCTAATCTTTTCAAAAAGTGACTCGCCACCATTTGTTAAGACAAGTACCCATTAGGAAAATATCCAGACTTTTCCACATCTGTAAGATACAGGGTCTGAAGTGACACCGATACTTAAGGACCCCAAATCCCGTTATGATCCTCCAGTAAGAGTAGAGGCTTATGGAGCTCTAGTGATGAATGGAAATTCATCCTGTATCTGTTTTCCAGGGAGTCCAACAGGTTCACAGACCTACCCTCTGTTTGTGTTTTCTGTCTCCAAGTTTGTAATTGGAATAGATATCCTTAGAAGTGGCATAATGTCTCACACTGGTCCCCTTAGCGGTGTGGTCCTGTCCATTATGATAGGAAAAAATGAGTGGAATCCCCTAAAACTACTTCCATCCCTGACCAAGATGCTAAACCAAAAACACCACCACATCTCAAGAGCAGTGTTAGATTAGCCCTCAAAGACCTAAAGGGTGCAAGGGTGATGCTCTCCATCACCTGCCTATTCAAAGGCTACTGTAATCTGAACCAGATGATAGCTGGCCAGACATGGTGTCTTTGCTGCAACAAAGCAGCACTGCCTCTGACATATGCTTTGTGGATTTTGATCTAGGGAAAGCATTCTTCTCCTTCAATAGAAAAGATCAAACACAGATCACCTTCACACAGAAGAGAGAGAATATTCACTGTCTTGCTCCAGGGCTGTGTTAATTCTGTTGTCTTTCGTTGTAGTATGCTCCGCAGAGACTTTGATTAACTTGGCATTCTGCAAATCATCATATTGGCTCACTTACACTGATAACATCAGCTTAACTTGCTCAGTAGAACAGGAAATGGCAAGTTCTCTGGATGTCCTGGGCTTCCCTGGTGGCTCAGTGATAAAGAATCCACCTGTCAATACAGGAGACACAAGTTCGATCCCTGGGTCAGGAAGATCCCCTGGAGGAGGAAAAGGTATTACCCACTCCAATTTTCTTGCCCGGGAAATCTCATGAACAGGAGCCTGGTAGGCTACAGTCCATGGGGTTGCAAAGAAAATACGTGTGTGCAACAGAGAGATAAGCCCCATGAAAATTTAAGAGTATCCCACTTCAATAAAAGTTTGGGGGTATAACAGTCTGAGAGATGTGGGGCATCCCATCTATGGAAATGATAAGTGGTTGCACCTTGCATCTCCCACCATTAAGAAAGAGGTTGAGTTCATGGACAGACTTTTTGGATTCTAGAGGCAGCCAATCCTGTAATTTGGGACACTGGTATGGTCCATGTTGGGAGACACCCAGGAGACTGTCAGTTCAGTTGAGGCTCAGACCAAGAGACAACTTGGAAGCAACCCCGGGCTTGGGCAAAAGCTGCTCTTCCACTTGGCCAAGTGACCCAGTGTTTCTCATGGTATACCTATGTGTCCACAATGGATAAAGATAATGTAGAGAATTTCTGGAAAGTCCCAACAGAAGAGCTGTACTACATACCTCTTGGGTTTCTGGAGCAAATCCGTGCCTTCGCCAGTTTAAGACTAGTTTCCATTTGGAAACTAGTTACAGCACCTAATAGAAGCTCTACCTGGCCATGGGACTCCTGTGGAACTCCAGTAACTGGCGCTTCCTATCAGAAAATGGGGTGTTATCAGATGCACAGAGTTATAAGATCAGATATGTACAGCAGTGATCCAATATACAACAGAAATGTTCTAGTTTTAATCAGGCCTGGCGGATCTAGGTGTGAGTAAATCACATCATGCGAATGGGTGGTAAACCAGTGGTTTATGTTCCTATCCCACCTGTCTCTATTGCATGGATATTGCTCCATCGGTTCTAAGAAGAGACCACTAGTAGCTCAACTCTGTTCAAAGAAGGCCTGAAAAAAAAAGCAACAAGGTTGAAAGAATAAGGAAAGTGAGATGTGCAGAGAAGATAGGTGGATATATGGGAACAGCACAAACAAAGCTAATTAATGCATGAAGATCTTTGTCTCAGGAGCATTCACCCCAAGGGAAGCTCTCAGCAATAACGTGGTCAGAAGGGCTGTCAGTTTGCCTTTCAGCTTTGCCTCCTCAATGCTTGTGCAACAGGCCCATGAGCAGAGTGATCATGATAGCAAGGATGGAGGCAATGCGTGGGTCCCACAGCCTGACTCTATTACCAAAATAGACCTAGTTCCTTCCGCTACTGATGGCCCTCTCTGCTTGCAGCAAAGACCGGGCAGCTACTTGTTATCCACTGATTGCACCGGACCTGTTCCACTCTGGAGGGCACAACAATTTGAGCTCCTGGAATCCATGCGTGTATGTTCAGTTGCTTAGCCACATCCACCTCTTTGTGGCCCCATGAACTGCAGCTCGTCAGGCTCCTCTGTTCATGGAATTTTCTAGGCAAGAATATTGTAGTGGGTTGTCATTTCCTACTCCAGGGGATCTTCCAGGCCCAGGGATGGATCCTGGGTCTCCAGTGGCTCCTACACCCCCTGTCTATTCCAAATGTAGGTTTGTCTTTTAGGCCATCACTGCACCATCATCCAGGACACTCAAACAGACTGATCTACTAATATGTGTCCCACCTAACACTGCCTCCAATCAAGAGATTCATTTATGGCAAGTGAGGTATGACGGTGTGTGTGCACAACCATGAAATCCACTAGATTTCACCATGTATTGCTTTCCCCAGAAGTAGTCAAGAGAAGATGAAATGGCCTTCTAGAGACTCAGCTGAGGCACTGGCTTGAGAAGTGCACCTGTCTAGGTGGGTTCTTGCCCTTGCCCTTGTAGGTGGGTCCTACAGCATATATACTGAATGAAAGAGCTGTGTCCCAGTAACTGAAATACGAGGCTCTGGGTGGAAAAAGGATTGTTTCTCTCTTTAATAGTCACAGCGAATGACTTGCAGAATTTGTGTTTCCCATTTCCTGGAAATTTAGACCGCTGGGCTGGATTTACTGGTTCCCAGAGAGGAAATTTTCAGTAAGGAGAAATTATAAGTCCCATGAAGTTTCAGAACATTTTGAAATCCTCCTGTCACTGTGGAGGAAAAGGCAAAGAAAGGAGTCATTCCACTGGCAAGGGGGTTTGACTCTGATTCCACAAGAAACAGGGCTTGCCAGGTGGCTCAGTGGCAAAGAATATGCCTGCCGAAGCAGGAGACATGGGTTTGATCTCTGGGTTGGGAAGATCCCTGGAGGAGGAAATGGTTACCCACTCCAGTATTCTTGCTGGGATTATTCCATGAAAGAGGAGCCTGGTGGGCTACAGTCCATGGGTTCACAGAGTCAGACATGACCAAGAAACTGAGCACACACATCGTAAAAAACTAGAGATGCTACTGCCCACGAGAGGTGGGGGGAGGAAGTCTAGAATCCAGTGGACTCTTGGAACATCACTTAACGCTTTCAGGCCTGGTGAGAACAGAAACAGTCGTATCAGCAAACAGCAAATATCTCTTATGATCTTGTTAAAAAAAAAAAAGTGTATCAGAGGAAAGCCTTCTTGTTTTTATTCTTTTAGAAATCTTGGTTTTGTAGATCATGTTGTGTGTGATTAAATTTATAGCTTCTCCCTTGGGGAGCAAGTGAAGATTATAGATTTCTGACAGGTTTCCCTGGGTGTCTCAGTATTGTCATTAGAGTTACCTTCTTAGAACATAAACATCATCCCTCTGTCTAAACCTTCCTGGTGGCAGGAGACACGATGAATGAACTGATCTTACAGCAGAATACTGTACAAGCTCCACAAATCACACTTTTGAGGAATATTCATGAATACTGGAGTGGGTAGCCTTTCCCTTCTCCAGGGGATTTTCCCAACCCAGGGATCGAACCCAGGTCTCCTGCATTGCAGGCAGATTCTTTCCCAGCTGAGCCACAAGGGAAGACCAAGAATATTGAAGTGGGTAGCCTATCCCTTCTCCAGGGGATCTTCCTGACCCAGGAATCAAACCAGGGTCTCCTGCCTTGCAGGAAGATTCTTTACCAACTGAGCTATGAGGGAAGCCCACAAAAATCACACTTTTGAGGAATATTTATGACATGAAAATGTGCTCATGACAAAGGAGAGGGGAGAATCATCAATGAGTCTACACAACAGGGTTTCAGTTTTTCAATATTGTATGTATGTTTTTGAATGTGTATTACTGAGGTAATGTTTCTGAAACACAGTCAGATCCTTTTTCCTTACATTTTTGTGTCTGGAACCTGTCCACAGTCAGCACTGGAGCTGGGTACCTAGGATGAGATCTGTTCTGGCAGAAAGAAGAAAAGCAAACAGGAAGAGAAATACAAAGGCAATATTCAGCTTTTGGTTACTAAAGCAGAATTTTTTGAAATAGTCTTGAAACCTACTGTTTGCCAAGACAAGGACTGACTTTTAAAAGTTCTTTTAGTTCCCAAGAGTGTTGCACTCAGTTGTATCTGACTCTTTGCTACCCCATGGACTGTAGCCTGCCAGACTCCTCTGTCCATGGAATTCTCCAGGCAGGAATGCTGGAGTGGGTAGCCATTACATTCTCCATGGGATCTTCTTGATCCAGGAATCAAACCTGGGTCTCCTACATTGCAGGCAAATTCCTTACCACCTGAGCCACCAGGGAAGTTCCCTATGGCTCCCAACCAGGCTCTAAGTATAAGAAACCAGTCTGGTGACTAGACCACAGAATTGCATCAGAATGAATAAAAACAAGGTCAAAGAGAGAGCCGTGGTTCTCGAACTTTTGGTCTCAGAACACTTTGACAATTCTTTAAAATTATTGAGGACCCTAATCATTTCTGCTGTTTAACTACTGACAGTTATTTGTTTGTGTGGATTGCGTGCGTGCTAAGTTGCTTCAGTCATGTCTGACTCTTTGTGACCCTATGGACTGTAGCTTACCAGGTTCCTCTGTTCATGGGATTCTCCAGGGAAGAAGAATGCAGTGGGCTGCCATTTTCTTCTCCAGTGGATCTTCCCAACCCAGGGATTGAACTCACACCTCTTATATCTCCTGCATTGGCAGGAGGGTTCTTTACCACTAGCTCCACTTGAGAAGACCATGTGAGTTATATCTATTGATAGTAACCATATGCTATAGACTGAATGTGTTCTCCCAAAATTCCTATGCTAAGCCCTAATTTCCAATGCGATGGTGTTTGGAGTAACGTCACTGGGAGGTGACTAGGGTTAGATTAGGTCATGGGGGCAAGGCTCTCGTGATAAGAGTAACATGAGAACTTTCTGTCATGTAAGTATACAGCAGGAAGATGGCCATCTGCAAACCAGGAAGAGACTTCCTACCAAACACTGCCACCTTGCTCTTGGACTTCCAGCCTCTAGAACTGTGAGAAATACATGTCTGTTGTTTAAGCCACTCAGTCTCTGATGTTCTGTTACAGTAGCCCAAGCTTAGATACCATACTAGTGATTAAAACTGAGAGCACTGTAAAATATTAATTCACCTAAGATATAATAAATCTACCACACTAAACAGACTACATATTTCATGGAAAAAAAAAAACTTTCCAATTTCAAAAGAATGAGTAGGAAGTTATTTATATTTTGGCAAATCTATTTCATGTTTGGCTTAAAGGAAGGCAGCTGGATTCTCCTGTTTCTGATCTGTTGTGGCACATTGTTTTGGTTAAGGTACAAGAAAATAAATCCAGCTTCACATAGATATATATCTAGAATAATGATATTTTAATGACCTTTGCATGGATATTCTTCTTTAATACTACATCAAAACTCAACAGCTAATATTTTCTTAAATGCGAGCTACAATTTGGAATTTGATCCTGTATCAATGAATATTCACACTGCTACGTCAGAGTTCATTCATTCATCTTGAACTCTGAATGAATCTTTAATCTATGCATGATTTTAAACATCGTGCATTGATCACTTGGAGAATATTAGTTTGCCGAGTTATGGAGTTTTTTTCTACCATTGACATATTTCATTGTACAATATTAAAAATCACCATCATCACACATCTCATCAGAAAAATGTTGAAGTGCTGGGAAGCAGTCAAGTTCATTGGTGGTGATACACATTTTCTAAACTGCTTTTTGGCTGAAAGTTCAAAGTGGCAGCAAATACTTCCAATTACTTTCCTTGAAATGACAGGCTCACTTCATTCATTTTTGAGAAAATGTCCATCAAAAACGCAACTCTGACTACTCAGAGTTTGTCTATCAGTTGTTCTTTCAAGTAAAAATGGTGTTCCATGGGGGAAAAAAACCTGATAATTCAGTTCACAACTCAAATAATTACATAAATGTGTTTTCTCAGAACACCCACCATGTTTCAACATAAATCAGAAATATTTTATTTGTACTTGCTAGTTAGCCACACAGAAAATTCCAAAAATGTGTAATTGAAAGTTGAGATTATATATATATATATATATATATAATATATCTTTATCAAGGACATTCCTAAGTGAAATAAATTAGGTTATTTTTTTTTCTTTGTCTCTTGAGGTTGTGTGTGTGTGTATTTACTGTGTGATGTTAAGAATACAATGAAACCAATAGAGTTCAATGCCATTGCCTCAATCTGTGCTAAGTTCAATTTGTGATAAGGAACCAGCAGTTTTACCTACATTGCTTTGCATCATGAGTGGAAACACCACACAGTGAAAAGCGGAAGCCATTTCTCAATATTTTTATGGAAATAGTGTTGATCCTCTGCGCCCCTAGAAAAGGTTTCAAGGACTCACAGGGATCTGTGAATCACACTTTGACAACTGCTGACATACAGGAACTAAGCCCACCCTTTCTTGCCGAAAGGCTTAAGGGAGCACATAGCAGAGAGAGGTAGAATGAGCCAGAAGTTAGTCACCTAGGCCTGGGAACTTTGGGAGGAGGCAGTAGGTCTCCTGGAAATGCCCTTCTTTTAGCAATCTCCAGCAGGACATGGGTGACAGTGCAGCCAAGCAGCAGTGGAAGGTGGACAGTAGGTGTGTCTGAGGGAGCATTTCTGGCTCACTGTACCCTATGTGACACCTAGAGGGAATCCAGAGGGGGCTACAAGGATGCTGAGAGGATAAATGGACTCTAAGACTTGAGATGAAGAAACCACTAGGAAATACAGACTTATTACTGGAAGCAAATAAGAAGGACTAGGCACTCCAGCATGGGTACCAATACATGATTCAGGAGACAAGACGGCTACTGCGTAACAAGGGAACTGTATTCAACATCCTGTGATAACCTGTAATGGACAAGGATGTGAAAAAATGTATATACATGTATAACTGAATCACTGTGCCATACAGCAGAAATTAACACAACATTGTAAATCTATACTTCCATAAAAAATTTTTTTATAAAGGAGTAAATGAAGGTAAAATTAGAAAAAAAAAAAAAAAAGAAAGAAACCGGATGAACCGGGGGCATCTTGAAGTCACTAGTAAGGAACAGATTCAAACAGCCCCTCTGCTGCAGAGGTCAGGCTCACTGCCAGAAAGGTAAGTGACTTGCTTCATAGAGTCAGTTGTCACTTTGGAAAGGGGAAGGAAAGGAGCAGAAATCTGGAAGACTGAGTATTTAACTAGAGTCATCTTGTTCAAAGAAACTATTTAAACTAGCCTTGATAGAGTCTTAAACTCTGAAAAGATTGAATACTAAAACAGAAAGTATTTTTAAGACAGAGATATAACTCATGATTGAGCAAAGTTTCCCTACAAGCCATCAGGACCTCATTGGTCCCCAACCTTTTTGGCACTGGGTCTAGTTTCATGGAAGACAGTTCTTCCATGGACCAGGGTGGGGGGGATGGTATGGGGATGATTCAAGTGTATTACATTTATTGCACACTTTATTTCTGTTACTACATCAGTTCCACCTCAGATCACCAGGCACTAGATCCCGGAGGCTGGGGACCCCTGGATTGTAAAATACCCTCTAGAAAAGAGTCATTGTCTAAACAGATTCATAAAGCTACCAAGAAGTATGTACATTGCTACCAGAGGTCACCTCATGGTGGTGGAATTATGGATGGCTTCTATAATCTTCTCAGGCTTATCTGAATGTTGTTAATTTTTCATAATAAAGAAGCATTATTTTAATACTCGTAAGATATGTGGTGATGTCACATTACCTGAAAGGCAATGTTCACATTCCTGAGACTGGTGGGAGAACGTCCCTCTTTCCAACCTGCCTTATCTCCTCATCTTCCTCTCACAGCTACTGCACCTCAAGGCCACGTGACTCCCTGGGCCCCACAGGCCAAGTTTTGGCTCAGGGTTTTGGAAATTTCTTGCAATATATGCACACAATATTAAATGGAGAAACAAATTCCCTAAACAAAGAATAGGTCAAAGCTCATACGTTTGTATTACCTCCCAAATATTTTTACGTAAAAGGATATCAAGCCAATTTCAGGTGCTCACTTGACGAGCTAATGTTTGAAACAATAAAATTGCAGCCTAATAACTTTTTAAAAACTGAGCAGCTTCTCAGAGCTGCATCATTTAATAAGTAGTCACTTAGCCACAGGTGGGCTCCTGAGTACCTGAAATGGAGCTGGTAACGCTGAGAAAAGGATTTCTCAATTTTATTTCATTTTAATCAGTTTACAATAAAAACTGTTACTCAATTCAGGAAATTTTTCAAGTATAGTTGTGCATCTACTCTTTCAAATATGAGTACTAGACATCTGAACACCAGTCAAGGACAGCCATCCCTAAGCATCTGCTGGAGACTGGTTTCAGGACCCGCCATGGACACCAAAGTCCATGGATACTCATATCTGGCCCTCCGTATCCACGGTTTCACATTGGGGAATTCAACCAACCTGGGCTCGTGCAGTACCGTAGGTTTTTATTTTTTAAAAAACTTGTCTATAAATGGACTTGGGCCTTTCAGACTTGAATTGTTCAAGAGTCAACTGTATTTCCAATGAAAATTTCGCTTCCAAATGGAAAGCGACTGTAAGGATTCAAAGCATACAAAATTTAAACAGAATGAAAAAATGTAGTGTTTCATTACTAATTTTTATATTGATTTCATATTGCAATGATGCTATTTTACATGTATTAGATCAAGTACAGTGTTATAGTTTACCTGTTTGGTTTTACTTTTTTTGTAGCTAGTAGAAATGTTTAATTTTATTGGCTGACATTATATTTCTACTTGACAGTGCCACCTTCAAGCTTGTTGAGGTAGAATTAGACATAAAATAGTTTTGTTGACTTTTGATTGTTACTATGCTGCTGCTGCTGCTAAGTCGCTTCAGTCGTGTCCAACTCTGTGCGACCCCAGAGACAGCAGCCCACCAGGCTCCCCCGTCCTTGGGATTCTCCAGGCAAGAACACTGGAATGGGTTGCCATTTCCTTCTCCAATGCATGAAAGTGAAAAGTCTACTTAAAAACCCTCCCATATTTCAGCTGGAAATAGTATTATATTTTCTCAAAAATGATCTCTCATAAATGCTATCATCTCCAAGCTACCTAACCAGGTACCTGTAGGTGTGAGAAGATGAAATACTTCCGATGAGTATATACTTATGAGAAGTATTATTATATTATTGCAATGTTGTTGCTATGACATTTCATTAAACCTAGAAATTTCTGCCTTTCTTTCTAACCCAGGCTAGTGGAAGGCGACTCCAAACTTCGGGCACTTCTGTATAAAGTTAACAGTACTTTTATTTTCTATTTGTCATTATGACTTAATCCTCTTTGACTTGGTTTGTGGCAAAGGGTTGAACAATTAAAATTTCCCAGAGGTCCCCTTTATAATTCTCAACAAAGCTCTAGCAAGTGCTTCTGTGTCTTATTCACAGCAATGGTTTTTCCTTTCAATGCAAAACTAAACTGACAATAGTTTTCAGAGCTTCAGAACTTTTTCCATTGAAATGCAAACAGTTCTCTGGCGCCTCTGAAAATTCTGAGAAATTGTCGGGGTTTGGCGATGTTTCCAGAAAACCTGGCATTCTTCTCTGTTCATGGCTAGTTTAAGTCCTTCTCTTTCCAAGTACATTCAAGTAAAGTCAGCAGCTGACTGTCTCTTGCAGGGCAAATACCCAACTTGAATGCTGAACAAAAGGGGATTTTTTTATCCTAAATTTGGGACTGTGACCAGTGAGCCTCACAACATCACTTCACCACTTCTCTCCAAGGGCAACTTAGCTTCTTAACATGTACCTTCTCTTTAACCCTGTCCATGAATTGCCTTGTAGGTAGTGTTTGCAATGATACACCTCAACAAAAGTGACTCATATGTTGACAGATATTGGTTCGATCTTGGATTCTCTAATGCAGCCATCCAAATTGATCTAAAAATGGTTCATCCGTAATTTTTAGCATGCTACATGGCCCAGGCTCTCTATTCCAAAGTATCAGTGTAAAATGAAGCCCACCCATATTTTCTGTTTTTATTTCCTCAGTAGAAGTAGTCCAAATGGATAAACCAAGAAAGTGTTCAATTAACACATCATCAGCTTCTGATCTGATAACAAATCAACTCAGATACATCCTTCTTACTTATCGTCTATAATAAACAACCTTGCTTCTGTTATGCCATCATATAATAATAATTTGAAAGATGATGTTATTCATTGTTTGACACGTATTTATCTCAACTCATGAGCAGGAATCATGGCTCACAGATTATTTAATGATACTTATTTAATGACTGTTGCTTAAGAAAGAGCTTACCCAACAGCTCCTAGCATGTTGGGGAAACAAAGAGGACCAGTTCAAACAGGGCTCAGATAGAAAATAAGATCTCATGTGGGGTGGAGCTAAAATGGCTAATACACGTGGAAGGAAAGCAAGAAAAAACTAAGAAGGGATAACAGTACCAGGCACATACTATACGTTCAAGAAAGTTTTATCTATGGCAGTGTACATATACCCCTGAGCACTCTGAAAACCAAGGCAGTAGTTCTGACTAATCAGCACAGCTTCTGGATATTATGTGAACAAGGAGAAAGTGGCATCACTGCTGACCTTCCTGTGTTCAGGAAACACTTTCTTCTGGGACCCCTCCTCCCAACCATCCCCAACTCCCCCACCTCCAGCTCTCCAATTCACACCATGGCTGGCCAAGAAATATCTTTCAGAGCATCTTTCATACAGCTTTCATTTTATAAGCTCTGAGATATGGATTTACTGGAGTTCAAACTTGAGACTGTAACTAAAGTTTCAGTATGAACAGCAATGTGCCTGAATACAAATTTAAATTGTAGTAAATCCAAGAAGTCCAAGTACTTTCAAACTATCACTTGCAAGACAAAACTTATCTAGAAACTAGCCATACAGCACAGTAGATTTCCCTTTTATTTCATAAACACACACACACTCCTTTCCATATTAAGCTAATCTTTTTAGACAAGAGGATGAGCATTGGCTACCAATGATCAATGTTGTATTCTGAGAAATGCAGTGAACTCAGTATTTATCACTAGGAGAAAAAATAATTTTCTTACAGTTTCAAGATTATCCATGGACACATAATACATTAGTTAGAAAACAATTTAAACCAGGAAATAAGATTTCAAGTAGGTGACCTACACATGTAAACCATGAAAAGTCTTTAAAAGTCATTTGCTCGGTTCTTACAATCTTCCAAGCAGTCACACTGACTAAGGAATCAGCGCAATTACATGGGCACCAATATTGGGGAAAGAATCTCCTCAGTTCAAATCATAAATTCACTTAAGTTTTAATCACTCACATCTATTTAGAGAGCCATCTTGGGGTAGGTTCCACTATATGGCACAGAACAGTCTAAAGCAAGGGTCCCCTGTCCCCAGGCCATAGATGGGTACTGGCTTGTTAGAATTTGTGCTGGACAAGTGGGTGAAGTGGACAAGTGGGTGAAGCTTCATCTGTATTTATAGCTGATCCCCCTCGCTTGCATTACTGCCTGAACTATCCCCTCCCCAGCCTTCCATTAAAAAATTATCTTCCATGAAATCAGTTCCGAGTGCCAAAAAGTTGGGGACTGCCAGTCTAGAGGGTCACGGGATCCTGGGCAGCGGTAGCTAGCCACAGCAGCAAACCAACCGCTTTAAGTCAGCACTTCTGTTACAAAGCAGAGTGATATGTCAGTCTGCAAAGAAATAATAGGAAAAATTGCTTTCAAAGGCCTCAGAATGGTCCCTGCTTTGAGGCATGGGGAAGAATTGATTTCAGTAATTGAAAGCAAGTTTTGCTGTGCATGAACAATTGACATCACAGATGATTCTGCCTGCACGGTCCACTGACTTTCATGATATCTGAATTAGGATTGTTCCATAGCCACAAACAACCAAACCAGCCAGGTAGGCTCAACTCTGTGTCTTTTTTTCCCACGTGCTTTCTAACAAAAGTCAGAAAGTTAGTTATGATCAATGCCAATTAAGACCTTCTGCACAGGATAGCAAACTCCCCTCAAATATGGCCACGTTAACCAAACAAAAGATGGACCTGATCTGGACTGGGTTTGTTTTTTTCACATG
The DNA here is from genome assembly GCF_016772045.2 of Ovis aries. NCBI lineage: Eukaryota > Metazoa > Chordata > Mammalia > Artiodactyla > Bovidae > Ovis > Ovis aries. The sequence goes on from NC_056076.1 coordinate 30,373,939, forward strand.
ATGAAGGAAATACTTTCACAGACAGCTACAGCTCTCAACCACAGCACAGGTAGCCAAACTATTCTCTTTGAAAATCTATCTTCTCAATTCTAAGTAAATCATTTTTTTTTCTCTATCAGTAGAAGCCTAAATCCAAACAAAACAAAAAGGTACCAGCTTAATTTCACATCCCTAAAAATGGGAAGGAATCTGGGATGATCATCTTGTTTATAACTATACTTCCAAACAAGGCCACATCTAACATACTCCAAAACAGCCAAAATGATGCATTCAGTTTTCAAATGACCTTCAGAGAAGATATTGTATGCATGCTCAATCCCTTCAGTCATGTCCAACTCTTTTGAGACTCTAGGGACTGTAGCCCACCAGGCTCCTCTGTCCATGGGATTTTCCAGGCAAGAATACTGGAGTGGGTTGCCATTTCCTCCTCCAGGGGATCTTCCCAACCCAGGGATCGAACCCACATCTGAGTTTCCTGCTGCTTTCCAGGAGGATACTTTACCCACTGAGCCACCAGGGAAGTCTCTCAGAGAAGATCACTATACTCTATCTCAGGCGTTCATTCTGGGATCGTCAAATCTTTAAATTCCTCACACTGAAATTTCCATTCATCTCCAGTGTAAGTTGAAGCGCTTGGACATAAATCTCTGGAGTCTTCATCAAGCCCTGGAATCACTTTGCCGTCCCACTCTTCCCAGCTTACTAACCTTCTTGTGGTCACATGACTTCTACCAAGTCCAGAAATGATGCATTTAAAGACTTAACAGTGGTTAATACTCTGCTCTTCCAAGGCAGGGGGAATGGGTTCCATCCCTGACTAGGGAACTAAGGTTCCACATGCCACACTGCCAAAAGAGTTTTTTTTTTTTTAATTTAAAAGATAAAAAATAGAACAAAATAAAGACTTAAGAACAGGAAGTATTATATAGTTTTTTTTTAAAGTTAGTGATTTCGATGATGACAGTTAGCCCACGTGGCATGGCAGCCTCTTCAGTGCTGTTCTCACTGAACACTGGATTTTTTTTAAGCTATCACTGTGCCAAACTTGACATAACCGCCTCCACTCAGTTTTCCTGTTCCTTCCCTGACAGCAGATCACTACTAAAGAAAATCACAGAATCTTGCTGCTGCTGCTAAGTCGCTTCAGTCGTGTCTGACTCTGTGCGACCCCACAGACGGCAGCCCACTTGGCTCTCCCGTCCCTGGGATTCTCCAGGCAGGAATACTGGAGTGGGTTGCCATTTCCTTCTCCAATGCGTGAAAGTGAAAAGTGAAAGTGAAGTAGTGTCCGACTCCTAGCGATCCCATGGACTGCAGCCTACCAGGCTCCTCCATCCATGGGACCTTCCCGGCAAGAGTACTGGAGTGGGTTGCCATTGCTGGCCTCCCTACAAATTCATGCTAACTTATAATGCACTCCCAACTGACCCAAAGCTTACTATTTATCTCATTTCTCTTCCCTAGCAAATTTCCTAGACAAATTAATCCAGATCTTTGCTATCTTAAATCTTTTCCACCTGAAGTCTCTTCTCCCGCTCAGTTCCCTCAGGAACTGATTTTCATACGATTTTATGTACATCAGCACCTTGCAAAATACCTGAAAGATAAGAGTCTGTTCAATATATATGTATCTGATTGAAACAAAGAGCAACAGTATTTAGTACAGTCTCTACATGAACTTCTATTTTCTTCTAAAGAACTGGGGAAAATCTTAGCCAGATGCAGGTAAGGGAAGGTTTTCTGGGCTCACCCCAGTCAGGCCCCTTTTGGTCACCCTGTTTCCACTACTTTTGCTGTTGCTCCCTGTCCTACTTACCATGTTTCAGTTGGTTCTGTATTAAAATCGTCATGATGGCAACTTCCATGAATCTTGTCTTGGTACTAATCATATGTAACACTCCATCTCTTGGTCTTTTTTAAGTAGACAAGTTCCCACTTTAAGTAGAGTCTGTATTATGATGCTTGGCACATTGCCAGCTAATTCTCTTCCTTCCAGAGACTGATAAATAAAGGTGCTCATGCTGGAATTTGCAGTACATACTCCCTTTGAACTGATGCTGCTGTTTTCTGGGGATCACTTCTCTCTCCTTGGCTCAGTTCTCTGACTCTGGGGTAATCAAGTCTACCCTCAATAGTTGCATGACAGGGTCCCCCTTAATCTTCCCAGCCATAGTGCCACGCTATACCATGAGAAGCATCATGTGCATGAGTTTGGACCCCACTGTTCAAGCTCCATACACACATACCTACAATCAGCCATTCATTGGGCACGATTGGGACCAAGGTTATGCACATCAGCAGTGGGATCCAGGTCAAGGGAGGGATGCCAGAGGCCAGCCCAAACCCTGAGAGCAGAGAATTCCAGAGTTCCAGTCATGGACCCTGTGGTCTAGAGGACCCTGTGGTCTACAGAGGAGGACAATGCACTCAGAGTTGGGGCTGCTACTGCTAAGTCACTTCAGTCATGTCTGACTCTGTGCAACCACATAGACTGCAGCCCACCCGGCTCCCCCGTCCCTGGGATTCTCCAGGCAAGAACACTGGAGTGGGTTGCCATTTCCTTCTCCAATGCATGAAAGTGAAAAGTGAAAGTGAAGTCACTCAGTCGTGTCTGACCCTCAGCGACCCTATGGACTGCAGCCTATCAGGCTCCTCTGCTGCTGCTGCTGCTGCTGCTGCTGCTGCTAAGTCGCTTCAGTCATGTTTGACTCTGTGCAACCCCGTGCGACCCCACAGACGGCAGCCCATCAGGCTCCTCCATCCATGGGATTTTCCAGGCAAGAGTACTGGAGTGGGGTGCCATTGCCTTCTCCGATCAGGCTCCTCTATCCATGGGATTTTCCAGGCAAGAGCAGTGGAGCGGGTTGCCATTGCCTTCTCCACAGAGTTGGGGCAGAGCCTTCTAAATCAGGGGTCCTGGGTAGGGCCCCATTGGCAGGATCTGAGGACAATACCGCTGCCGCTTCAGTTGCTCTCTGATCTGCATAACAGATACCCAAGGACAGTAGGGCCCGAGCCTTTCACTTGAAAAACGCCATCCTTTATCCCGAAGTAATTAATTCTGTAATGATTTCTGTGCTGCTCTATCAAACATTCCTCAACCTCTGTGGCCTGAAGGGCCAACTATTTTTTACTACCATCAATTGAGATGCACACAAATCTTCATTTTCCTCCCCTTTTCATTCCATCTTGACAGAAGGTACTCCCTCCTGAATCCTCTCTTCCTTACCTCTTTTCTCAAAAATAGTGTCACTCCTTACAATGGAGGTGGCATACATATGCTGATGGTGAGCAAGGTGGCTTGAGGTGATACACGGAATGGACTTTCCTGAAAGTTATATACTGAAATTAATACACATTTTAAAAATCTAGCCAGTGTATCAGATGGATGGTATTGTTGCACAGATTGGTTCTGAGCAAAAATCTGAGCTGACCCTTGAAAAACTCAGGAGTTAAGGCCATCCACTCTCAAAGCAGTCGAAAATCAGTGGACGTATAACTAATAGTTCACCCTCTGGATCCACAGTTCCATATCCATGGATTCAACCAGCCTCAGATCATGGAGAACTGTAATATTTACTATTGAAAAAAAATCCATGTTTGTGGAGCTATCAGTTCAAACCCACATTGTTCAAGGGTCAACTGTATATATATATATACAGTGAAAAGTTGACTTCAATATGGAAAAACATAGTGAAGGTACAACAGAAATGATAAAGGTTTGAGAAATTGATAACAACAGCCTGAAGAATGATGTCATGGGAAAGAGATGTAGGTGTTTCTAGAAGGGGGTAGATTGTGGTGCTAAGACCTGTAGCTTTGGGGTCATGGAGACCTGGATTTGAGACTCTGCACTTCTACTTGTGAGCTGTATGACTTCAGGCACTTGTTTTTTTGGTTTTTGTTTTTGTTTTAATCTGTGACATGGAATAATAATCAGAGCTCCATCATCAGGATGCCACCCAGATTAAATAAACCATCTCGTGTCAAGCACTTAGCACAGACCTGGCACATTATGATGATGGATGAGTGGTGGGCAGGGTCAGGTCTGCAGAAAGTCGGGAGGTAAGGATGGGAGCATTTCCTCTAGAGTCACACAACAGAGGAGGCCCCAGAACATGAGGAGAGCAGTTCACAGGGAGCGACAGGGACAGAAAATTAGATTGCAAGGATAAAGCGTGAGAAAAGAAACAACAAATGGAAATGATCTTTTTAAGGGTATTTGGCTACACAGGGGAAAGTAGAGTTAATGGTCTCTGGTAGGTAATTGCAGTTGAGGGAGGGTTGATTTTGGTGAGCTTTTTCCAAATAGAAAGAGATATTCTGACAACCCATGGGCCATTTGTCTTTTTCTACTCAAAATGTTGTGCAGAGTGAGAAGGGTATATGAAGTCTGCATACTTATTCTGTGAGGTGTGCGACATGACCCGCTAATGAGGGTGGAATAATGTTGGTATTACCAGGGCATCGTAGAGCTCTTCCATTTACTCAACAAGCTCTCAGTTTTAAAATGGGATTCTTAGCAATAATAATAATAAAGAAGAATTGTATTGCTCTTGAAAGTTTATAGACTGATTTTCATATGCCCCCTTGGGTGATGATAAAGACTTGTATGTGGAAAAATATCACAACAAAACTATAAACTATACATTGAGTATGTCTATAAAACTGTTTAGTCCTTGTTACAACACTCTGTTGTACTAATCCCTCTCAGATATCAATGGGTAACACAGTTCATTATGTCAGTGTGTTCCTGGTTCCCTAAACCTTTAAAAGTCACTCTAATTAGAAATAAACATGTTATTTTAAAAAAACAATAATCTAAAAAACTGTATAGTAAAATAATAATAATCATCTAACCAGTTAACAAGGATATAATTCTATGTTTGTTAAAATACTTTGTCAAATGATCCCAAAATTCACCAATTTTCCGACAAACTACTCTATTTTCAAAAGAAAATCAAAACATAAATTTTCATTTAAATCTCTTAAACAAATCAAAAGGTACACTTGTACCTTGACAGAATGAATATGCTTAAAGAGCAGCCAACAGCCCCATAGTAGCTAAAAAAATAGTTGTATAATATATATAATAGGACAAATCTGGTTTGATTAACTTCTGACCTTCTGGGTCACTTAAATTCTCCATCAACTTAGACTGAAACTAGAGAAGTAACACTCTGCTTATCTCATAAACATACTGAAAAATGTGTGAAACCATTTTTGTAAACTCCTCATTCATTTATTTATTCATCCAACCAACCAAAATGTATTGACCATCTTCTATTTTCCAGGGTTGCACAAACAGCTAACACATAATCTCTGCCCCAAGGAATTTATTTCTTGAGTTAGAGACAGAGCTGTAAGCCACTGACTATCCAGCAGTGTAATTATAACTTGTGGTTGTTTAGTCACTAAGTCGTGTCTGACTCTTCTGCAACCTCATGGACTGTAGCCCATCAGGCTCTTCTGTCCATGGGATTTCCCAGGCAAGAATACTGGAGTGGGTTGCCGTTTCCTTCTCCAGGGGACCTTCCCGACCCAGGGATCAAACCAAGTCTTCTGCTTCTCCTGCAGTGCAGGCGGATTCTTTACCACCGAGCCCGGTAATCATAACTAATGCAACCCTATTGGGAAACCCCAGCACAATTCCTATCATCTTTTTTCAAGTACTGGTTATAAAGTCTTTGGTTTTCATATGTTCTTACTGGGGAGGACATACGTTCTTACTTTGGTTTTCATACGTTCTTACTCCCACATCTCTTAGGGAGGGATGTAAAGGGAATTTGGTGTTCACATGCCTGGAAGCAGGAGAAGTACAAAGCTATTTTAGAAGGTGCTGTGAAAAATAAGAGAAATGGCATCTAGACAAAACTATAGAAACAGGGAAGGTTTAATAGAGAAAGTAAAACTTGAATTTTAAAGAACAAAGTCTGAACTATCTAGGCAGGGACTTCTGGCCTGTGAGAAAATAAATGTCTGTCATTTAAACAACCCAGTCTGTGGTTCTTTGTTATGGCAACTCTAACAGACTAATACAGTCTCATATGACCGGAAAGAAGAGAGGATGTCAGGGATGGTAGAAAGTGAGGCTCGGGGACTTCCCCGGTGGTCCAGTGGTTAAAACTCGACGCTTCCAATACAGGAGACACGGGTTCGATCCCTGGTAGGAGAACTAAGATCCTACCTTGCACAGAAAAAAAGAAAAAAAAAAAAGTGAGGCCCAAACGAGTATCTAGAGAAGTGTTAGCTGCCACCGTGATTTCTTCCCACTCTCTGTGTGTGGCCTTGGTGGCAGGATCATTCCTGCTGACTTCCCTCCACAGAAGCCGTCTCTCTCCCCGGCTCATATCCAGGGCTGGGTCCTGGGACTTTATACCTTGAGGCAGTTATGCACAAAGAAAAGAACACCGGACAGCAGACATCCCAGAAGCTGAGGTGCAGGTGTTGCCCCAGCTTTTGACCCTGCCTTGGGCTTCCCAGGTGGCACTAGTAGTAAAGAATCTGCTTCCTGGTGCAGGAGATGTAAGAGACTCGGGTTCACTTCCTGGGTTGTGAAGATCCCCTGGAAAAGGAAGTGGTAAAACACTCCAGTATTCTTACCTGGAGAAACCATGGACTGAGGAGCCTAGCAGGCTATGGTCCATGGGGGTCAAAAGGAGATAGACACAACTGAAGCAACTTAGCATGCATGCACCCATCCCTTCAATGAAGTCCACTTTGCTTAGGAAAGCCAGAGTCATTTCCTGTTTGTGCTAAAGCCCGTGGTTGCAAAAAATTTTCATCTCTTTCCTGACAGGAGAATGCGAGACAGATACCTCTGAACCAATAAGATTGCTGAGTGACATTGAGGAGCAAGTTTACTGTGTTGGTGGTGTTTTTAGAAACTAAGTTGTGTTGAACTCTTTTGTGACTCCATGGACTGCAGCCTGCCAGGATCCCCTGTCCATGGGGTTCTCCAGGCAAGAATACTGGAGTGGGTTGCCATTTCCTTCTCCAGGGGATCTTCCCAACAAAGAATCAAACTCACGTCTCCTGCATTGGCAGGCAGATTCTTTACCACTGATACACCAGGGAAGCCCAAGTTTACTCTGGAAATGATAAATTTGTAAAATGATCAATCCCAGAGGTATTATTTTTCCAGCAATACTCAGCCTTGGTGGAAAAGTGAGAGTCATAAATGTCATTATCATCCCTGAAGAGTTACTAAGCTAATAAGCAGATGACATAAAGGCAGTTTCTTCTTTTTTAAATAAAACTCACTGAGATATTTTGGATTTATCCATAAGATAAGGTTTTTTAAAATATTACTTCTAAAAATAAAATAAAATATTACTTCTGATTTAAACTCCAAAATGTGGTCTTGGAATTATTTATGCCCATATAAAGTTCATAAAATGTTATCATTGATGTTAATACTTTCAGTTATCTAGCTCTTTATTTCAAAGCACTGTACATACATTAAAAACTTACTGTTTCTAAGTTTTTACCTGAGTTGTTGTTGTTGGCCTGTTCAACTAAGTCATGTCCAACTCTTTTATGACCCTACGGACCATAGCCCGAGAGGCTCCCCTCCATGGGATTTCCCAGGCAAGAATACTGGAGTGGGTCATCATTTCCTTCTCCAGGGGATCTTCCCAACCCAGGGATCCAACCACATCTCCTGCATTGGCAGGTAGATTCTTTACCGGAGAGCCACCAGGGAAGCTCTTACTTGAGTTAGAAGAGTTACCGCTTCGTTCTATAAATGGGGAAATTAGGTCAAGAAAAATGACTTCTTCAAGGTTTGGCACAGATAAATTTCTCAACTTATAACTCAATGCCTTTTTATCATAAACATCCATATGATCATTATTTATACTTATCAATTCTGTTGGCAAAACTCTCCTGCTAGTATCACCCTTTTTGAGCCTCATTCACTTATTTACTTATTCCACAATGATTTTCAGTCTTTAAAGGGTGTCTTGGAGAAATACTAAAGACTGAGGATACAGCAATTAATTACCAAGTCTAATTAATTACTATGATTATTGAGAGTGTTCTCTGCCCTCATTTCAATTACAGACAAGTAAACAGATGATTCTGGGATGGTGGGGACAATTCTGGGATGGAATTTGGGAAATTCCTAAATGGAATTCCCAAGCAAGCACACATGAGGTGGTCCAAAACTAGAATGGGTCAGGAGGGCATCTGGACTTAAAACAACTTTACAAAAAGAGAGGACAGAAAATGCTTTGTTCCATTTCACAGATGAAGAACCAGGGTTCAGGAACATCAAGTGGCCTACAGCCAATAAGAATTAAGTGACAGAGTTAAGACTGGCAGCTCTTACCCCTTATCCTTCCACTGCACAATGGTATCATCACCAAAATCATTACTCCATCCATCATAATCATCATCACTGTAAGAAATTAATATGATATATATAGCCCACAAGGCTTCCCGGGTAGCTCAGCTGGTAAAGAATCCACCTGCAATGCTGGAGACTCCAGTTCTATTCCAGGTCAGGAAGTTCCCCTGGAGAAGGGATAGGCTACTCACTCCAATATTCTTGGGCTTCCCTGGTGGCTCAGATGGTAAAGAATCCGCCTGCAATGCAGGAGACCCTGGGTTGGGGAGATCCCCTAGAGGGGGACATGGCAACCCACTCCAATATTCTTGCCTAGAGAATCCCCATGGACAAAGGAGCCTGGAGGGCTACAGTCCGTGGGGTCACAAAGAATCGGACACGACTGAACAACCAAGCACAGCATATAGCCCACAACTTCAGCTCATATCCAAGAAGAGAGGGAAACACGTCAAAACACCACTGAATAATACAGAGACATTGCCTATTAAAAACTGTAGGGTTTCACATAGCTTCACAGGTTGCTATATTTCGAAGTGATGAGAGCCAGTGCGTCTGCAAAGGGCAGATTTCCTGGAGGGAATAAATACTGAGGAATTTTAAAAGAAGAAACAGAGAATCATGTGGCAGAGAGAAGGAAAAGGATTGAAGATGGGTCACCTCAGGTGGCTCCCTAGAGGAGCTGACAAGGTGTGGCCACGGCACAGTCCCCCACAACAGGCATATGGGCCGAGGGTAGCACTGGATATTCCTACCCAGTGGTGGAACCATCAGTGAGCCTTGACACCTCTAAGAGGCCCTGTGAATTTCTTCACACATAGATTTCTTCTGACTGTATGAGAAAAGGAAGTACAGAGGTTAAAGAGTAGTATGAATGATCATTCAGGAAAGAAACAGAAAACTTTGCCTGAATCATAAGGTTCATCTGAGAAAATTCTTAAATAACTAAACTGTTGAGAGTCTATTGTAGTTTTGTATGGTCACAGATTATGACCTTTTCTTTTCCTTTCTTAGAAAATGTTCTGTTTCTAGTATTATTCTAAAAGCATTTCTTTTAATTTTCTTGTTTTTTGGTCTATTCCTCCTGTGAGAGCCCTTTGAATTTGAAGCATTTTGCTCTTTCCTTGAAACTGGGATTATCTTTCTTAGTCTATTAAAAACATGAGGATTCTGAAAAAAAATAAAAATAAAAACATGAGGATTCTGAATCTCTCTGTATACGTGATAATTGCCAAAATGCTGTTTTGGTTCTTAAAACCTTCAAATTTAATTTACATTTTGGAACAATTACTACTACAGACTACACTTTACAGATTATTAACCATTCCAAACATTGTGATCCAACCCATTAGATCCCAAAGTCCTTTACTTCTGAGAAAACTGACTTCGCACTGTGGATGTCTGAGCAGCCTTTAAAACGCCCAAACCAAACTCTGAACTCTCATAGAAGCTGGGTAAAGGATAAGGGCTAAGAAAAGCATTGTCATCCAACCACCTTTCTGCTTTTTTGTACAAGCTTCGGATGAAACACAGTCACTCAATAAAGTCCTTCTGTTTCTCTCCATCCCTCCCGTTCTCTCTGCCCATTTGCCTAGAGAGGGGAACCCTAAACCTTTTGGAACCCTGCCAGTGGCACCAAAAGAATCTCTTGACTATTTTCCCAGGGAATTCCTGCCTTAAATGTCAGCAGAGTACAACTCACCAGCCAAAGCAGGGTCGGCCTGGACCTGAATCAAGGAAACAGCACCGGCTATCACGAAGGGAAAACTTGGCCGGAAGGGGTGACGGGGGAGGGGCAGCGATAGAGCGGAAGGGTCCACACCGGTGCAAAGACCCCGGTTTTGTCAGTTTCACCTCACCGAGAAAGGGAGACAAGTGGAACTTTCTTTGATTCCTTTATGTTTTTTGATTGCTATCTTTTTCTCTTTGGGTGGTGCGCCATATTTCCAGCAACCACTCTGCGTTACTGTAACGATAATAAGGTAAACACCTCTGAAAAGCGGACAAAGCTCCGCTGAAGTCCTATGTTGCGGGGCCTGTGCCTGTGGTTGCCACTGCTGCTGCTGTTGTTTTGTTTGTTTGTTTTTAATGAACTTGCTGATACATAAGTGCTCTGCGGGGATTCCTATTGCTGAGATTCATGAAAAGGAAAATGAGATTTGTGAGTTGCTACTGAGTCTTGTCCCTGCCAGTCTGGAGACTCTTCCTATCTGATCCTGAGGCCTTGCTGGCATTTTTAGTATGTTCGTTGTATCTTCAATCTCTGAACACATGAAGGAATACTAAAAGTTCTGAGGGCCATGGTGGGGAAAGGGGTCTACAAATCCCGCAGATATACATCAGCACCCAAGGATAACAACATAATGTAATAGATTAAAAGTCAGGAGCAAAGTGCATCCATCCACTAGTTTTTGTCAAGTACTTGTAATTTACATTTACCCTGCCTTCATTTTTTTCATATGTTACTGACACCCAAGGATAACAACATAATGTAATAGATTAAAAATTAGGAGCAAAGTGCATCCATCCACTAGTTTTTGTCAAGTAGTTGTAATTTACATTTACCCTGCCTTCATTTATTTCATATGTTACTGACCCACAACTTCACAATGCTAGTTAACTAAAAACTCACAAGTTTGCTTGACATACAAGACTGACTTTAAATCAATGTCCCAGGTTACCATCCTTTTCCTAAAGGTAAGAAAGTCAAGAAAACTTCATCAATAAATTGTTATTCCATCTTTAAATGAATTTAGGCCTTTTTAAGGTTACCAGTGGTGGCGGGGGGTGGGGGGAAATTTAGATTTCAAATCTTTGGTTCTAGTCTTCAGCCAGTTCAAAACAGGTCAACTTAGAAGCTATTACTTATATTCACCAGGGCTCCCACCTCATACTTTTTGCACGATCATCAGTCCAGAACAGCTGATTTCTTTCATTACTGTATCCTGCATGCATTGCCATAAACAATCCTATTGGAAGTTTCTATCCCTAGTTTAAAGAAAAGCCAGGGAAGTAGGTAGACCGAATGTAGCGTAGGAAGGTCAGTGTTACCATCTCAAATATAGAAAGGATAATAAAGAATATCTGAAAAGAAAAACTACCTCCAGGAAGTGAAGGGTTAATCCCTGGTCAATTCTGAACTTCTCTGCTGAGAGTACTAATAAGTGGGAGTTGATGCCAATTAGGGTGGCCCTTCCCTTGATGGGAACAGCCATCGCTTAGGAACTGGACTGTCAACACATTCTACCAGGGCAGTGATCAGCCAGCCAGAAGAAAGGCAAAGGGTCTGAGAAACTGTGGTAACCAAGTGCTGTTGGCGCTTTGTAAAATGGTGCCGGGAACTGCCACCACCATGGAGTGAATGCTAATGAGCTGAGTGCAACTTACAGAGAGTGGATCTGAAAAATGTCCCCCCTAGTGACTAGCAGCCCTAGAGAATGCCACATTTGGTAGGCTTCTGTGGCTAGCACCACAGGCCTCATTCTCAAGGAAGAACATAAACCTTGCAGCACTGTTCCTTGGACTCAAAGACCTCACAAGCACTTCCGACCCAATGTCCAAATCAAAGTTTTCAAATTAAAGAAAAAAGAACATTTTGCACTTTTAAAAAATCTCATTCAAAAATCTGAATAGTAAACAGCTGTAACAATCAACAGGAAATAATTTTTGTTGTTGTTCTTTTTTTAATTAGAGCATAACTGCTTTACAATATTGTGTTATATGACCCAGCAATCCCACTACTGGGCATATACCCTAAGAAAACCATAACTGAAAGAGGCACCTGTACCCCAATGTTCATGGAAGCACTTTTTACAATAGTTATAGGACATGGAGAAGGAAATGGCAACCCGCTCCAATATTCTTGCCTGGAAAATCCCATGGACGGAGGAGCCTGGCAGGCTACAGTCCGTGCGGTTGCAAAGAGTCGGACACGACTGAGCAACTTCACAACCAACTTCACAATAGGACATGGAAGCAAACTAGATGTCCATCAACAGATGAATGGATACAGAAATTGTGGCACATATATACAGTGGAATATTACTCAGCTATATAAAAAAAGGAATGCATTCTAATCAGTCCTAATAAGGTGGATGAACAGGAAATATTTTAAGTGTTCTTTGCAGATTGCCATAAATTATCTGTTGCCCTCTTACCAGAGTTTGTTCTGACTTGCATGTTTTTTCAAAGGCTGAAACCCCTGATGAACAGCCATCAGTATGCAGTCACATTCTTAAAGGATATAAATTCAATCTTTGTTATCTGAGAATGCTGGAAACAGAAATAAAGAGCTCCTCTGAAATTCACACTCAAAATTGTAATCCCTCTTTCTCATGAGAGCTTTTCAACCATTCCCAGTTCTCAAGTATCCAAAAGAGACAAGAAAACAAGAAATTGTAACCAAGATGTGAAAACATAACTATTTTCTTCTTCTCTCTCCTCTATTTCTTTCTTGCCACAGTCCATTCTGGGGGGAAAAAAAGCTCCTATGTGAAATGAGACAGTAGGTAGAGAAGCAGGGGGTGGATAAAGAGGGTCCAATAGTGAGTTGTTATCACAGGTCTAGTTGCCAGTATGATGTTCATTATACTATTAAAAAGTAACATTAAAATATATAATTATAAAATAAATGTACCAGTGATAACAGAGTGCCCTATATCAAGGATGATGATTATTCCAGTTCTAGGCACCTGTGGTCCATTTAAAGAAACAAAAAAATGAGATGGTAATACAGGCACTAACTGTCAGACCTTCCAGAGTTCACCAAACTCTTTAGTCGGGCCTGCCTTACCGGCACACAATCTGTGCACTTAGAAGGGTCCCACACTTTCTTTCATATCCTACTGTTGCAAACTGGAAATTCCTCATAATTTTTCAACAAGGAGTCCTGCATTCACTTTTCACTGAACCCCTCAAATGGTACAGTCAAGTCAGTCCTGTCCTTGGGTTTCTAGATATTAAATTTACTTATAGTTCCCACCTCACTGGAAAAGACTTCAATCCTGGGAAAGATCGAAGGCAAAAGGAGAAGTGGGCAGCAGTGCATGAGATGGTTAGACAGCATCACCGAATCAACAGACAAGAATTTGAGCAAACTCGGGGAGATAATGGAAGACAGAGCAGCCTGGCATCCTGCAGTCCATGGGTTGCAAAGAGTCAGACACGATTTAGCGACTGAACAACAACAAGCTAGTTCCCAATAATTTTGTGCCACCCAACGTTTATCTGTTTAAAATTTGCTACTTCTTACCCAACAATTGTTCACATAACAGTCAGGTGAGACTCTAAAGCATTCTTATATCCTGTTACTCAAATCAGTGCTGCACAGGCTCCAAGGGACCTGAAGTGAGCTGCAATACTTTAAAAACTGCTTCTGTGAGCAAAAACTTTGCATAGAACCCACTGGCTCTGTCGCCACTCAAAAACAAATGCACCAAAGACTGAATCTCACTCAGTTCATCTCAACTGCTGGATAATGCAAATCCGTGCTCAAATAGTCGCCCAAATTCATCTGTACACAGAACAACAACAACAAAAGTTCTCAGCAGTTCCCTGTGGTGGGAGGATTTCAAATAAAGATTTGGGGAAATCCTCATTTTCAAGGATTATCAGCTAAAGAAACCTAAAGTGAGCCAGCATTTTGTGTTCCTGAAATGCCCTGGGTCTTTAGCGATCAGGTAGAGAAAGTCATTTCAAGTTCAAATATAACTTGGCGATTGCCACATGGTGCCGAATCTTTCCACCCCTAAGACTTCAAAAACCCAATCAGACAAGTGGCCGTAATCTGACTCCCCGCGCACTGGGAGCCGTGGGGCTGGCAATGTGAGCGCTGCACTCTGGCTGGGGGAGGCATGAGTGACAGACCCGCAGCGAGGCGGTGGGGGTAAGTCTTTCTTTGCCTTAAGGGAACAATGCTGAGGCTCGGATGAAAGATGAAACTTGGGACTCTTTTATTGCAGATACGTGTGCTGCTCAGGCAGAATCTAGAAGGAAACTCTAGGGCAGGTGGTTCTTCCAGGGCCGGGTATGGGCATATTCATAAGAGAGGCAGAGAGAGGGCAGAAGAAAAAGGGGGATGATTTACAGCAAAATTCCTCCATACACTGGAGACCTATGAAAGCCCAAGAAAATGCCTCTATGGAGTCTATGGAGGTAAATCTATCACCTAGTATTTTTCATCAGAAAAATCACTCATCTAGGGGCTCAGCTGTCCAGAAGTGGATCAGGCTTGGGGGTTCAACTAGAAAGTAATGTTGTCGGGCTCTCTACAAGCCGGTCACATCAACAAACCCCCTTTGTTCTGGAGCAAAACGAAAAAAAGCACAACAAATGGTGTTGATGCGTTTCCAGGGAGTGTGAACAGGGAAGGGAACGTTGACGATAGATAACTCAGAGGGGCTGTGAAAGAGCTGGGCTGAGCGCTTTTCAAGACAGAGGTATGTATGTGCCGCCAGGGGACCCCGGGGTTCACAGCCCTCTGAGGTTGGTCATTCTGCCCTGGAAAGAGATCAGATTCTGTGGATTTTCAAAGAAAGCTAAAGGCATGCTCAAGGTGTCTGTTTGTTTACTTCGGGGGTTAGAGGGGGGTTGTTTTTATTTCTCTGGCTGATAGAGGTTTGAAGCTTTCTGAAAGAGCAACTGAGCTTCTGCAATTGGGTCTCTGGAGAAAGTGCAGAGAATGAGCAGGGAAGGTGAGGGAGAGGGTGCAGGGAGGAGGCGGCCTGTGCCCAGGGCATGCCTCTCCCTGGCTCCCTGTGTGGCTGCTGAGTGGGACCTGCCGAGTCCTGCCCACCTGGCTGCCTTAGCTTCCTGCCTCTCCCTTTCTTCCCACTAAATCTGGCCACAGAGGACCAGCCCCTGACATAGCACCTTGCCCTCTGCCATCCTGGCTACAGCTGTGGGCTGCTGGTAAGTTCTAAAGCCACTTTTGAAACTTCTTTTTTCAATTTGTGAATTTCTCCCCTTTTGGGATACTTGTCATTTCTCCCCCAGGGCACCCTAGCTGGCTGCATGGCTCCAAGCACTGTTTTTGTCTCTTTATTTTCTCTTCCTCTAGGGAGTGTGATGTCAATGTCCTCCCAGCTGGGGTTTCTCCTAATTGCATGATTCGTTTAGAGTTGTTCACTGGGACAGGGGATGCTCCAGACAGACAGGGTTGGCTGGTCCCCTTCTGGAGCCACCTAGGCTTGGGCAGAAAATGGGTTTCGCTTTCCAGCTCTGTAGCAAAGCCCCATGTCAAACCAGGGCCTAAGTCAAGATCCTAAAGGTCAAGGCAGCGTTCCCCTGGCCCTTATGGGCACAGTTCTCACCCACTGGCTCAACCAGACCGGGATCCTGGGGACTCGATGGGGCAGGGAAGGGCCTATGCTCAGGAGAATGCGATAACTCTAATCTGTTAAAATACCTGGCTTTCTTGCCTGCCTTCAGGCGTGTTAAGTCCTTTCGGTCGTTTCCACCTCTTTGCAACACCATGGACTATAGCCCAACAGGCTCCTCTGTCCATGGGATTCTCGAGGCAAGAATACTGGAGTGGGTTGCTGTGCCCTTCTCCAGGGGATCTTCCCAATCCAAGGAAGGAACTCAAGTCTCCTGCATTAGCAGGTGGGTTCTTACCACTAGCGCCACCTGGGAAGCCCACTTTCTCACATCACCCTTTTCATAGTTCCCTGGGATGAGTCCGTTAAATGCTTCCCACATTCCATCATTCTCTCCTACACGATCACAGACCAAGGATAAGGGCAAATGTCTTGAAAAACAGGGTCACTGGGATGATTGTCCCACAAGAGGAATCCTAGTCATTTCTTGCCATTAATATCCTCAAAGCTCATCCCTTCTCAGCTGTGAAGATCCCAAGGTATTAGCAGGAAAACAGTAGAGGAAGAGAGGGTCTTTCTTCCCAAAGGCTGCCTTGCTGCTCCCCTCAACCTTCACCTCCCTCCCCACCAACCCTCCCCACCCCCTCAAGGCACACAAGCTCCAGCAGAAGAAGTACGGGCAGATTTAGAGAAGGCCATCAAGAAGACACTAGAGAAAAACCGCTTTCCAGAGCCTCCTGCTTTGAGGCCCACCATCTCCCTAACCACTCTCCCCTCGCCCAGCGGCCTTCCGCCCCTCTCCTCAAGTCGCTGTCCCCCTCAATTGGCAGCTAGGGTGCCCGGGCCGCTGCCCGCAGGCACTGGCCTCCAGGATCCCTCTGGGAGGTTTTTATCAGAGGTGAACATCAAGGGATGGGGAATTAGCCCAATAAGGGACGGTCCCTCAACCCTGCAGAAGTACCGCAGAGGCCAGGATGCCCTTCTAACCTATCCCCCGCCTTGAGCAGTGCCTGGGACCCCGGTGTGGGCAGGCTGCCCGGAGCCTCCCCGCCCTGGGGGCCACTCCCTGCGCTCGGAGAGGCGCTCCGGGTCCCGGGCGGCCTGCGCTGTCCGTGTCCCTGGCCTGCCTCCTCCTCCGGACCAAGCGGGCTCTCGGACTTCTCCCCACGCTGGCCAGGAGAGCATGGCAGTGTCCCTTGTCCCAGTCCTGGGTCCCAGTTCTGCTGTGCGAGTCCCCACTGCCCGTATCAGTCAAAGGAAATTCTCAAAAGACAGCCTTCCTTGCTTCCTCGCAGAACACCCCTTCATCAGAGTCTCCACTAGAGGAGAGAAGGGACAGCCAGCTCTCAAAATCCATTTCCAGAATGCCATTTGAACCAGAAAGTGCAAAACTGGAAAAGACCTCTCTTTCTTATGGCCGTAGGTTCCAAATAGAAATGACATGTAAAAAGTACATTGAAAACGTAAAAAGTTGCTCAGAGGGAATTAACTACAAAGTAAATATACTTTATTCTTAATTCTTTAAGGAACTTGATCCAGACATTTTCCTTTCTAGGGACAATTCAGATAATTTTTCACTGAAACTGGATGATCTTTGGATATTAAATCAAAGGGGATAAGAATGACAATCTCTTGATTATTAATTAAGGAGATAATTAAGTAGTTAAGGAGATTTTCCAGAAGCATCCCTTCTTTGTATGCAGATGACCTTCGGGGAGGCTTTATATGCAGATACACTTTGGTGGGAGGTGCCCCACAAAGGGGCAAGACTGAGGGCCTGCTACTGCTGTTTGGTTTGGTGGCTCAGTTGTGTCAGACTCTTTGAGACACCATGGACTGTAGCCCGCCAGGCTCCCCTGTCCATGGAATTTCCCAGGCAAGAGCACTGGAGTGGGTTGCCATTTCCCTCTCCATAGGATCGTTGTGACCCAGGGATCGAACCCACGTCTCCTGCATTGGCAGGCAGATTCTTTACCCCTGAGCCACCTGGGAGCCCGAGGGCCTGGCCATCTTCATCTCAGGAGACTCTGATTCGGTAGCTTCTGATGCCAATTTTGCTTTTTCTTTTCAGTAAGTGTGGACCTTTGTGTACAAGAGAAAGTATCATGGTGGCCTTCAAAGGGGTCTGGACACAAACTTTCTGGAAGGCAGTCACCGCAGAATTTCTGGCCATGCTTATTTTTGTCCTGCTCAGCCTGGGATCCACCATCAACTGGGGTGGAGCAGAAAAGCCATTACCTGTCGACATGGTTCTCATCTCCCTCTGCTTTGGACTCAGCATCGCGACGATGGTGCAGTGCTTTGGCCACATCAGTGGTGGCCACATCAACCCCGCTGTGACGGTGGCCATGGTGTGCACCAGGAGGATTAGCATCGCCAAGGCTGTCTTCTACATTGCAGCTCAGTGCCTGGGCGCCATCATTGGAGCCGGAATTCTCTACCTGGTCACGCCTCCCAGTGTGGTGGGGGGCCTCGGAGTCACCACGGTACCGTCTTTAGCTGTTGTTTTCAGTCTTGGACTCCCGGCAGCTTATATGGAGTGCTAAATAACACCCTGGTGACCTAAGAGTCTTTCCTAAAATTGCTAATTTATTCCCAGGGGTTGTCTGATAACTCTTGATAGGGGTGCAAACTGATTCCAGCCACACTGAATATATCATATAAAGTCACTATTTGCTGTTGAGTGACTTGAATAGCACTAAGTCTGGGCAGCACAAAAATTATGTTAGGTTCTTTTTTTCCTCTTTCTCTCCATCCCAGTGACTGCATTGACTATATATATATAACATAAGACATTTTTATTACAATTATTTGTTGGTTCACTAGCAGAAGGAACAGTTTTGTTTGTTGCCATGAACATGAGGTTTAAAACATCAAGGGTCACACTTTAAAAACTGAATTGGCATTTGATCCTGGTTTTGTTCTTAAGCTGATTAAGTATATCATTTGTTAGCTCAGCACAGGGGTTGATTAAAAAACCACACACAGTTTAAATTTTAATTGAAGTATATATTAATTAATTTAAACCTAATTAATGAATTTAATCTTTGCCTTATAAAATTGCAAGACTCTCAAGAAACTCTTTTATAACTTAAGTGCAGCAGTAGCATATTTTGCTTTCTTTGTAGAAAAGAACATTCAGCACAAACTCCCACTTGGTCATTGTAAGAGTAATTAATTATCTGTGCTGGCCCAAAATAAGTATTTATTTTTTGAGGGGGGAGATGCATGTCTCAATCAGGGGTGGAATAGAAGACTCAAACTGACCATCAGTTTTTACAGGAATAAAATGTGCCTCTCACAATGATATGTTATCACAGAAAAGGTTCTCTTGTCAATTCAGATGGAGCATTTTTCTGTCTCCAGGTTCACAGAAATCTTAGCGCTGGACACGGCCTCCTGGTGGAGTTGATAATCACATTTCAGTTGGTGTTTACTATTTTTGCCAGCTGTGATTCCAAACGGACTGATGTCACCGGTTCCATAGCTTTAGCCATTGGGATCTCTGTTGCAATTGGACATTTATTTGCCGTAAGTTTCCAAGTTCCTTTAAATAACGGATCCACGTTGTTTAGCCTCACCCTTCAGCTGGCCTGAAGATGTTGTTTCACAGCTGAGGTTCTTTAGTATCCAGCCTCTTCTGTCCATTTTAGGTTATTGTTTTGCTAATTTTGTGATAAGAATGTTGCTAAGGCTGCTAACATTCCTCTAACTGACTTGGCCAACAGTGACATAATGCCACGAAGGCTACCTGTTAGTAACCCTGTTTCAGCAATGTCTTAAGTTGTATCCTTTTTCCCTGTAGATCAATTACACTGGTGCCAGCATGAACCCCGCCCGATCCTTTGGACCTGCAGTTATCATGGGAAATTGGGAGAACCACTGGGTAACCATCATGTTCTTTGTTCTTATTTTCCTGATGTTGAGGACGATTAGCCATAGAGCTTTTTTTCCCATTATTTTGCTCACTAGTTTCTCTTTCACCCAATTGTAACCCCCCACCACCACTTTATTACATCTTTCATAAAGACTAGGGACAGACTAGGACAGATTTCATCTGCTGTAAAACATTTCATATCTGTTTTGAGCCTTTAGTGATAGTCTTTTTTTTTTTTTTAAGCACTGCTCTGCACACTGTATTCTGACAGACTCTGGCAGAATATATTGTATATGGAGGTTGCCTGGCTGTAACAAATTAAAATCAGGGTGGTGAAGTGAATGTGGTGTTTAAATAATTGAAAGTAAACCCTTCCCAGCAATGACACATAATATGCTTGCAAAACAATAAAAAGAAGAAAAAGAGACATGCTTAAAAGCACATAGTAAAAACATTTGCCCTTTTTGTTTACAAAAGCATGAACCCAGTTAATAGTATAGAAGTTGGAAGCATTTGAACTGCAGATGGTGAGGAATAGATAGTGCCAGTGCTTATGCTATTATCACCATAACCATAGCTGGAAAATAAATGACTTTCAGAAATGACACACTTCTCACGTCTCATGCCTACCCTACTTATTAGTGTGGGGGCAGTGCTTCTAGAGAGCAGAGGTATCCATTAATACCACAGTTGATTTCTTTTCAATTGTTCCTCACCAAAAAGAAATTTAAATCCCTTAAATGAATAATGTGGCAGTTCTGAAGACCTTTTACATACTGACTTACAACAACCAATAACAATAGGTGTATATCAGCCAGCTTCAAACGGGGCTAACTTTTATTTTCATGTATATGTTGTGAATGCTTTTTTACACCTTTTATTTTCAATTCATGAATGTAAGACAATGTCTGTTACGTTTTTTGTTTTATTGCTGTATAGTTGATATACAATTCTGTGTTAGTTTCAGGTGTACAGAAAGTGATTTAGTTATACATACAAATATATGAATGTATATATATTCTTTTCAGATTCATTTCTGTCATAGATGTCGCTTATGTTTTAATGTCATGCATACAGGGGTTATTGACACAGTCACATGCATTCATCTGTGATCTGTGTTGCAAATGAGAAGAAACTGCCCCACTGCTATGTGCATTCACTTTTAAGAAAAGTGTACCAAGTCTTTATGAGTAATCTATCCCATTAAATAAAAGAATGAACACCAGTGATCAAAAGCAAGGATTTGGACCCGGCCATGAAAAAGCTTAGTCAGCAATACTATCCATGCAATTGGTCATTTTGCCACTGAAATTCCCATGTATGTCTCTAAAGACCTGTCACATTAACGGGAATGGAAATGCAGTATATAGATCTCAGGGCTTCCCAGGTGGCACTAGTGGTGACCCACCTGCCAATTCGGGAGATGCAAGAGACACCGGTTCAATCCCTGGGTTAAGACGATTCCCTGGAGGAGGAAATGGCAACCCACTCCAGTATTCTTGCCTAGAGAATCCCATGGACAGAGAAGCCTGGTGTCATGGGGTCACAGAGAGTTGGACACAACTGAGCAACGGAACACAGTATATAGATCTTATGATAAAAGTACAGCTTTTAGTTCAACTTATACATTCAAACAATTTTTTATTTAAAATTTAGAAAAATGAAAAATTTTAATCCATGAGGGCTTTAAAATGTAGATGAAAACATGTGTTTTTATTTATTACTTGAGTTGTGATACACTAGTTAAAATTTGAGTGGCAAAAAAAATCCTTAGTTTGCTGACTGAATCTAAGGTTCCCCTTGTTGCTATAACACTTAATCCTACTGAAAACTAATGTCCATTTTGTAACAATGGTTGTGTAAAATTAACAATTAATTTAAAGTATATCTGTAAATAGGTAGACTGATAGATGAAAGGAGCAAGATAGTCATGATGAATTTTGTGTGTGGTATCATAATATTTTTTAGTCATCTTTTCTGGATTTTCTGGATTTTTCTGATTTTCTGGATTTTTAGCAGTAAAAATTCTTTACCTTCATGAATTTTAAAAGTTAAAGGGCATTATAACTTTGGGAATAGCAACTTGAAACTGAGATTTTTTTTGAGAGCATGCAGCCAGATGTCTTCTGAATAAGTGTTTTGAGGGAACTGTAATTATTTAGCAGTCCTTTGTCTCTCTTGCGGAATTTGTAGCTCATGGAACAGAGCATACCAAATGAGATCTTACCAAAGGAATGTAGCACAAAGACATTTAGAGGAGGGCTCTCATTTCCCCTTTGAAAGGGCATCAAGAAGGTAAACTCTGACATGGTTTCTTTCATGTTCAAGATAAGGAACTTGGTTCTTGCAGCCACTTTGTCAACAATTTCCCTGTAAAGTATATGTGTTCCGCTTCAGCTTAAGTTTGAATTTTCTTTAGACTGTGCAGTGAGGGTGCTAAATGAATTTAATTTCCAGAGAGTGTTTTAACCCAGAAGCATTCATCTGATTTTTTTTTTCAAACGAGAGAAGTGTAGCATGTGTGTGTGTATCTGTGCTAAGCTCTTCAGTTGTGTCCAACTCTTCATGACCGCATTGACTGTAGCCCACCAGGCTTCTTTGTCCATGGGGTTCTCCAGGCAAGAATACTTGAGTGGGCTTCCATCCCCTTCTCCAGGGGGTCTTCCTGACCCAGAGATCGAACTCCTGTCTCTTATGTCTCCTGCATTGGCAGACAGGTTCTTTACCATTAGCAAGTATAATAAACAGCATAATGATTCAAAAGAGCTTTGAAATCAGACAGACCTGAAATCCCAGCTCAGCCACTTGCTAAGCATAAATTTTTAAGCAAGCTTCTCACCCTCTCTGCATATCCATTTTCATACCCATAAAATGGGATAATAATAATATCTATCTCAAAGATCAGTTAGAATAAAATGAGTTAATACAAGTTAAGCACTGAATACAGCCAGCCCAGAGAAAGTATTCAATAAACAGTGTTTGGCGTGCTGCAGTCCATGGGGTCACAAAGAGTCAGACACAACTTAGTGACTGAACAACAACAACTGTTGCTCAAGTCCATCTGTTGAATGAATGTCTAATACTCTACAACCTGAAAGTGAAAGTCTTGGTTGCTCAGTCTTGTCTGATTCTTTGCAACCCCATGGACTGTAACCTACCTACCAAGCTCCTCCTCTTGCCTGGAATTCTCCAGGCAAGAATACTGAAGTGGGTAGCCATTCCCTTCTCCAAGGAGTCTTCCCGAGCCAGAGATGAACCCAGGTCTCTCACATTGCAGGCAGATTTTTACTGTCTGAGATCCTATAGTCTACATGTACTCTAAAGCAAATGTTAGAGTTTATCCAATCTCAAAACTTAGTTTATTCTAGACACATAACTAATATGATAGAAACTTCTAGTTATTGAATTAAAATCCTATGGGATGGCAAATCCTCTACTCACCATCATCCATAAACTCAGCACAGATTTTTCTACCAAGTCATCAGTATAAGAACCATGAGGATAAACGCACTCTGTAAGAAGATTAATGGACAAACCTTGAGGTTTTCTCTTAAAACAAACCACCAAATTTCAGAGAAAAAAAACATGTAACATAAGGAAAGTGACTTATAGCCAGCCTAGTCCCATACATCTTTAAATTGTCTAGGAAACATGGAAAGGAGCAAGTTACTATGAAACTGGAACTCTTCAGTACTTGACAAGTATTATTTCAATTTAATCCTGACAATGGTGAGCTGTGTATTATTATTATTCCTGTTTTGCATCTGATGGAATTAAGTGTTCATGAAGTTATGTAATGGATGCAGGCAGTCACAAAATTGCTAAGTGGTAGACCTCAGAGTCCATTTATCATGCTGTACTGAATAATTAAAGCCCCAAGTGGTACAATCTGTACTGATTGTGATTACGCAGAAAACCAATATAAGATGGCAATATTAAGAAAACAAGTATTGATACTCTCCAGAAATTTTTTTCTCTATTTTAGTTAAATAAGTTTTAGTGTCTTTTTAATTTATAGTACCACCAAAGAGGACCTATCTTTCAGGATTATCTGAAAATGGAAAGAACATAATGAAAGCAGGAAAAGAGAAGAGGAAACAGTCTTCTTATTTTCTGTTCAAAATGTTATTTAGTAATATATGGATCTCAGATGTAGATTGAATGTGTTTTCTTATTTTGTTTCCAAAGGTCTCTTTTTATGCATGCCATATTTGCTCTCAATCTAAATCAGCAAAGTTCTATATTCGTGCATTATTCAGAGAAACAGTTTTACTCTACTTACACTCTATAACTCTTCCATCTTTCTCCCAGATATATTGGGTTGGACCAATCATAGGAGCTGTCCTTGCTGGTGGCCTTTATGAGTATGTCTTCTGTCCAGATGTTGAACTCAAACGTCGATTTAAAGAAGCCTTCAGCAAAGCTGCCCAGCAAACAAAAGGGAGCTACATGGAGGTGGAGGACAATAGGAGTCAGGTGGAGACCGACGACTTGATTCTAAAACCCGGAGTGGTGCACGTGATCGACATTGACCGGGGTGAGGAGAAGAAAGGGAAAGACCCATCTGGAGAGGTGTTGTCTTCAGTATGACTAGGAGACAGCACTGAAAGCAGGCAAGAGCCCTTAGAACTGTCCTCAGATTTCCTTCCACCCATTAAGGAAACAGATTTGTTATAAATTAGACATGTGCAGGTTTGTTGTTTCATGTCATATTACTCAGTCTAGGCAGTAAATATTTCATTATTTACCAAGGAGGACTGGAAGAAACCTATCATGAATTTCAAATCTAAAAAAAAAAAAATCTTTTTGAAGTATCCTCAAAGCAAATGTGTTTCTAATTTATCTATTTGACATTAATTGATAATCAATTTAAAATGCTATCAAGATTTTGTTAAGGCTTGCCTGACATATCTATCACATAGACATAACCTATCAGCTTATTTCCTCTTCCTTGTAACTGGTATTGTCAATCCTCCTCTGAGTATTTATTCTTTTAAATCAAGTTTGTCAATGGCAAAATACAGAGTATGTCACAGAGTCCTGCAACATTCAAGAGAGAAAATATAACAAACTCTTTTACACGCAATCCCTTATGTTTAAACTACCTCGGCAAATGAATATTAATGAGTCATTGCTAATGAGCTGTTTTCATTTATATTTCAAATACCCAACTTTCAACCCAAACTTCAGTTCATAATATTTCTTCCTCCTCCTCACTGTCTCTAGGGTAAATATGGATCTAAAGCCCAGATATTTGAATAATGTTCATAAATTCTTTATGTTTATTCACCTAATAAAACATCTACATCATAAGGCACCTAGTGAGACTCAGGACAAACAGACCTGAAAGACTGTATGTGGGTGGGTGGAAACTTACCGTCATACAGAAATCATATGGAAAAAGGCAATCTGTATGATGGTTTCAGATAGTTGATCTGTTTTCAGTGCATATCCTCAAATACGACATGAGGTTAAACAATCTAAACTGTTAACCACTTAACCATTTGCTTATTTTTTTTCAATTTATTGGCAAAACTGGGGGTTTTTTGTTTGTAATTTTGGTTAACTGTACTTAAACATTAGCTGAGACATATTTTTGATAACAAGAACATAACTAGTTGAGTTCTGAGTTTTTGTTAATTATTAAGCTCTGCTCGTTCTAGAAGGTGTACACACTGGTCCTGCCAGCCCCAATCGCTGCTACTCTCCCACTTCTCCTGACATTTACTGATAATCTTCACTGTGCATTTGTTGATCATCTTCATCGTACATGTAATGAAATTTTAATGAACTAAAATGCACAAGGGTCAAGGAACAACAAGACTGCAAAATAAAAGGGTGAAGATCAAAATCCTCTGTATTCCAAAATGACTAGATGACAGTCTTTCATTTGTAGAGATACTGTATGTAACCCAATGTGGTTTTTAAGTATTTTCATTATTGACTCATTTGTTTGTCAAAATAACTTTTTTTTTTCTGTACTGCTTCGCCTTATGTCGGTAAAATTGTCTCTAGAAATGCCAGTTGCTGTCATCTAAACCCCAGTCTGTTCTAGCCTTTGTTTTAGACAAAGAGCTGCAAAAGTCGATTTCACTGAACAAAAGCTAATAGTAAAGCAAAAACCTATCACTGCAAAGAGTGGCTTGTAAACAGCTGATAATCAAGGGCTTTCTTCTCCCACACACAGTTCCAACTGCGTGTCACTTTTCAGTGTTAATGGCAGTTGTGTGTCTGTTGCAGTGAGATAATGGACCACTATTAAATCTGATTCTCTTCGGTGCTAGGAAAGGAATGCATAAGGTTCCAAAAGAGACATCACACCAGGGGAGTCCCCAGAAGTCCCATTGTCATCTTTTCGGCAGGTGCCTAAATCCCAGGTCCCTTTGGTGGCCGTCCACACCCTCCATTACTGAGGCACACTGCTTCCTGCTTGGGACAGCATCTATAGGAACTAGGGTATATTTCTAAGGATGGTTTATGCCCATCTTTTCAAATGTTTGCTCAGTATATCATTAAAGGCTTAAAACTGGGAGTGGTTTAGCTCAAAAGATAATGCTATCAACCATAGGCAAACATGCCAGTTCAGAAATAAGTGAGGTTAGCAAGGGAAAGGGTCTTCCCTGGTGGCTCGGATGATAAAGAATCTGCTTGCAATGGAGGAGACACAGGTTTGATCCCTGGGTCAGGAAGATCCCTTGGAGAAGAGAATGGCAGCCCACTCCAGTATTCTGGCCTGGAGAATTCCATGGACAGAGGAGCCTGGCCAGCTACAGTCCATGGGATCGCAAAGAGTTGGACATAACTGAGCAACTAACACACACATCAAGGGGAAAAAGGAAACATTTTTTGAATACACTTAAAGTTTACTGGTGTAGGATCATTTTTATTCAGCCATATGGTTTACTTCTTATACAGTCAATTTTACACTTACTGCCAGTTAGAGCATTTGATAAGTTATCACTGGAAAAAAAAAAAAACAACCCTCATGAATTATATTTTGGTCATTGTTTTCCAGCAACAAGCAGAGTACCTGGCACATAGTAGGTATTCAAAACAAGTGTGTTAGTTGAGAAAATATATATATACATTTCATTTATAATTTAAGGATATAAATAATTTTCTTTTCATCTTTATTTTGTTCAATATTTAATAGAAGCATGAGTTCAAGGGCTACTAAGGGAAGGCCATATAAATGTAAAAACCATCGAATATATTTTTGCCTTCTACTATTTTAGGGGCATGCAGCAAATGAAAGCTTTTGCACTTTCCTTTCCCCGCATATGAGACAACATATTTTGTATTTCACTCAAGGCTCTACCAGTAAAAAGTAATGAAATTGTACCTTTCTAATGACATCTATGCAGCAGGGGTCTTTTGCCTTGTGGATGACACCAAATTATCCAAGTGTATTAAGAGACTGGGGCTTTTTCCTTTAATCCCTTCTTATTAATGAAGTGCATCATGCTGCTCCCAGGAGAGTGCTGCTGACAGATATACAGAAAAGAGATCAGAGAGAAAAAACTGGAAGGACATAAATGAATTATACCCAGCCAGGAAACGATGCCAGCCGCCTCTTCCCTAAGGAAAAGTACAACAAGCGCCGCCCCCCCCCAATTGTAAGGCGGTCCCTACATTGCAAATGTATATAGTTTGTCAAAGGAGTACAAAGGGTAAAAGTTATTTTTTAAGTTTTCAGGGCTTTCTTTAAAATTGGGGGTCCAGAGTTTGAAAGTATGTTTTCATTGTAGAAGATGGCATTTTCTTCAAAGAGTTCTCAACTTTTATACTGGAAGGAATATTTTCTGGTATCTAAATAGTTGCTTAAATGTAAGATTCTTACACTTCATTTCTGCCATTTGATGTTTTTCATATATTCTTATACTTTCCCTCTTTTGATCCTTTTCCTGATGCAGTTGGTAGGTTCTGGCTCAGTCTTGAAGATTTTATAAGATTAGAAATATTTTGCTAACATGTTTCCCTGGTGGCTCAGATGGTAAAGAATCTGCCTGCATTGCGGAAGGCCTGGGTTTGATCTCTGGGCTGGGAAGATCCCCTGGAGGAGGGCATGGCAATCCACTCCAGTATTCTTGCTTGGAAAATCCCATGGACAGAAGAGCCTGGTGGGCTACAGTCTCTGGGGTTGCAAAGAGTCCCACATGACTGAGCGACTAAGCACAGCACACAGCACATGACAGAATTAGTCTATCGAATTATGAGAGGTCTCTTCTTAGACCATGAAACCAGAAAACTCACTTACTGATTTAAACTCCATAATGAACCAAAAAATTCCAAAATAGACTAGCACATTCAAATACTAGAATTGATCCCAGTGAAGCTCTCTGTTGCAGCCTGTTGACACTGTTTCCACATGCTGTGGAATAAATTGACAGATAAATTGCCTTTGTGACAGCTGAGAATGACAACGTGAGCCCAATAGACCAACTTATCAGACAAAGAGAAAAAGACAAGAGAAAGCTGATATAAATTCTCATCATAAGCACTATAGAATATGCAAACTCAGGCTATTTGATACCTGAAAGTCATTCTGTCTTTCCCAATATGTTGATGGCGTCAAAATTATTAGAAAAGTGTGTTTACTCTCTGGAAAATGTAATATAACAAAACTCACTCTCTTTACCCCAAATTGTGTATATTTGCATTGCTTTCATAGTACTTTACAGATCACTTCAAGACAGCTGTAACTTTTGAAACCCTCTTCCCTAAAATACATGCAAGATATTTAATCCAGGGCTTTTAAACTGTGGCTACTCACTTGGGCAAATGACAATAACCTATGAAAATACAGATCAAATAAATGTTATGCAACATGTACAATAAACATTAAACTTAAAAGCAGTTATAACATTACCTATGCATGTTAAAATTCAAGAGCTAAAAAATACACTGAATTTATATAACCCATCAGAATGTATTTCTAGATTCTCCTCAGAATTAATTAAATAAACATGCAATTTATAAAACTATATAAACAATTGTTTATCACTTTTATGACTCAAATCACAATAAAATTGTACTTCATGATAAACTAGTAAGAATAAACTGAACATATGGTTATATTCACAATTATTCATTAACTGAAATGTTATTCCAGTGTTAGAGCTAATGTTAAGGAGATTGAAACTGTAATGTCTAATATTTGGGATAATCTATTAAAGTGTTAGCACTGTGGTTAATTTCCATGAATTATGTTTATCTCATATTACTAAGCTTGTGCAAATAAAGTGTTTAATATTTTAAAAGGTAAGCATTGTATTTGATGATTTTGAAAATTCATCCACAGCTTTTGCTCATCTCATCTTGAAGCATCATTTAGAAGGACCAGGAGGTTTAGATATTTGAGTACAATCAACACCAAATGAAATGGTGGTTGAATCCGTATAATAAAATATATTTTTGAGAGCCTAGAGAGTACACAGCATGATAGGTCCTCATATAGACAGTGAAAATGTTTTTGTGGGCTTAATTCTAAATGTTCACATCTGTCCAAAACAGACCATTGAATATCAGCTATCATTACAGAGACTCAAAGAGTGAAGACTTAAACAACTGTGACTCAAATGAGGCTGGTATTGCAAAATAGACGATCCATCCTTAGGGCATTTGGCAAATTCTGCCTACCCAGATGGATAACGTAGCCTCAGTGAGTATCAGTTAACTCTCTTGGGTTCTTGGTTGGAACCTCTCAATTTTGAGAGGCTACAGACCTGCAAGGAAGGATTGAGGACAATCATGTATGTAACATGCAACCCATCGGAAGAGTGGTGAATGCTGCCTTTAAGAGCCAGGTGGATGTGAACCTCATTGCATTTGTCGCATTGTAGTGAAATCATTGGGGTAGGTTTCTCTCTCCCCTACTAGGTTTTAAACTCCTTAAAGGCTGAGACTGTGTCTTATTCTCAGCACTGAGAACTAGGCTTGACATTTCTCTCAATAAATCTTGTTGCATAAATGAATAACTTAAAGAATATCTCAATCATTAGGAAATACCACAAAGCACTGTATCTTGATCTAGTTGGTTTTTACTGTATAGGTGTGTGCAAAATATTTGAATGCATATAGTTCCAGTTAGGAGTCCAAAATTAGCTCAAACGCTAAAGAAAATAAAAGGGAAAAATGCACGTTAGAAAGAATAAAACACTAATTGGATTTCTAAAATTTATACCTAATGTGTAAGCAACAAGACGTGTTTTAATTGCTATATTTATATGATGGCCAGATGTTAGATGAAATTTAGCTCTGTGAGTATTTCAGCAAGAAAAGTATTTTAACAAGCATGGGAAGCTAGAAAATAAATGTCAGCTCGATTTTAGATAATTATGCTGCTTGGAAAATGTCCAAAACAGTATGTCACCTGAATTAATTCTTAATATTTTTTAGTTTTTCCTACATCTTCACTCCTTGGGTTTCAAGAAGACATTAGAGACCCCCAAAACATAGTTGAGCTCTGCTGCCTCCACATGTTCAGAGGTCTTTGAGAAACCATGAGCATAATGTTTGCAACCTCTGTGCATAGAATAGTGATAGCGCATAGCTAGTGCTCAATAAGGGCTTCCCTGGTGGTTCAGACAGTAAAGAATCCACCTGCAATGCAGGAGACCTGGGTTCAGTCCCTGGGTTGGGAAGATCTTCTAGAGGAGGGCATGGCAACCCACTCTAGTATTCTTGCCTGGAGAATCCCCATGGAGAGAGGAACTTGGCAGGCTATAGTCCATGGGGTCACAAAAGAGTCAGACATGGCTGAGCGGCTAAGCATAGCCTCCAACACAGTGCTCAGTAAATTCAAGATGGATGACTGGATGGAAAGATGGAGGGGTGGATGGGTAGATGGATGGATGGATGGATGGATGGATGGGTGAAAGAAAGAAACTCTCCAGTCTGGAAGAAGTAAGTTAATCTTAGAATAGATGGATATCAGAGTCTGTGTGCCTTCTTCCTTTAAAAAAATATTGGCCAAGGACCAGAATGGTAGAGGAGAAATGCACAGATTAGAATAACTATCAATTATGAGCACACATGGGGTGTCAGATTTTCTAAATATTGGTCTCAATCTATTACTCTTCAGAACTCATTGTGGGGCCAGCATTACTATCTTTCTCATTTCCCAAGATGAGTGTCAAAGAGATTAAGCAAACTACTCAAACTGTACCTAGTGGTAAAGCAAAACCAGGAACTCACATCCCTATTAATCCCAATCCCTCATGTTGTTTCCCTAAGTCACACAAAGTTCTCTCTTCCATCCATCAGCCTAATTTCCCATAAACCATCAAGTGGCAAGAAACATCTTCTCCATACTAAGGAAAATCTTTACCAACAGCATCAGTGAGGGATAATAAATTAAGTACTACAGATCTGGAGTACCTATTACAAATCTTAGACAAGATCCCAAATAAGAGAATAGAGTTGACTGCTACAATGTGTTTCCTTTAGACTGGGTAATTTAAGAAATTTTGATTGATTTTTATTTACAAAAATATTATAAAGACCACTATTAAAGATGATTTTCAAGAGTTGAGGATTGATTGCAAAGGTGCTGATTAGCTCTTCCACAATTCAATAATGGTAATAACATGTACTGTGCACTAGACATATATTTGACACTATGTAAAGAAACCTTACAAAGTAGATACTGCTATTATTCCCATTTTATAGGTGAGGAAACTGAGGTCTAAGATGGGTAAGTAAATAGTTCAAAGTCAGCTACCAAGTGGGGGAAGTGAGATTTGAACCCAGGCAGTCTGTCCAACAGACTCAACTCTTAGTAGCTGTCCTGTACTATCTCTTACCTGAGGTTGGGGGGTTTTAGGCCTCCAGTCATGTCAACATTCATATCTGCTTTTTCCAAGCCTTTGATTCTTTGTTACATGCTAGACTTCAGCATGTTTGAATCTCTCAGCTGTTCAAAACTTGACTGCTGGTTATCATTTTGACCACCTCTGAAGGAAGACTGAAACCCTCCAATGCAAATGCTACAAAGAAAAATCAGCTGAACTTTAAAGTGTTTTGGAAAGGGACTGCATAGCCAAAAAAAACACTTTCTTTTATTGAACAGGGGTATGACAGATACTGCTCACTTTTTATCAATAGCCCAGATTTCCTAACTGGTCTTTAATTTACCTAATCTGACAATTTCTCTCTGCCCTTCATTAAGATAATTAATATATATCTTAGTTCATCTTTACCTATTAATCCCCCAATCAATATGTATGCTAACGTACCTATTTTGTTCAGGATCCTATAGAAAGCTTTAATAAATTATAATTTATTTAATTTTATTTAACATACAATTTTAAAAAGGGAAGCAATAAAATGGTGTTTGACAATAAATTGAACTAATTGTATGTGATAACTTATCCTATATTGGACTATAAAATGGACCGATTTTATTTGCAAAAAATAATAATAATAATAAAGGTGAGGATTCCCTGGGAGTCCAGCGCTTAGGAGTCAGAGCTTTCACTGCCAGGGCTCAGGTTCAGTCCTTGGTAAGGGAACTAAGATCCTACACACTGTGCTATACAGCCAAAAATAAATAGATAAATGTAACAATGAGTGAGCTAAGTACTCACACTGTTATAATGGCAACAGCTTTGGGAAATGAATGGGTAGAATGACTGTCATCAGTAAGTACTTATCTCTTTGTGCTCAAGGCTCAGAATTGTAGCTTCAGTTCCCACCTAATTTGACTCAGACTTTCAGAAGACAAAAATCTTTTAAAATACAGGATAGAGATGTACTACCAGTGACTAGAGAACTATCTGTTTAAATCTGGGGCTCCAAATGGTGACCTGAATGGAAAGGAAACCCAAAAGGAAGGACAAATATGATATATATAACTGACTCACTTTGTACAGTAGAAACTAACACGACATTGTAAAGCAACTATATTCCAATAAAAAAACATTAATTAATTGATTTAGGGATTCCCAAAGGGGAAAGATAGGAAAAAAGGATGATCATGGGGGAGGGATGGGAGACAGGAGTCCCTCACTAAGAGCAAAGTCAGAGGACAGGGACTCCTATTTTCTTGCTGCCACAGTGCGGGAGCCCCTGTGTAGAGAAGAGTCCCTTTGCTGAGTTATCATCCTATAGTGGAATCAGTACCAGAAAGAGAACTGAACAAGCATCACCTTCAGCAATTTTAATAGTCAAAACCTCATGCTTCCCTGGCAGCTCAGATGGTAAAGAACCTGCCAGCCAGTGCAGGAGACGAAGATTCAGTTCCTGTGTTGGGATGACAACCCGGAGGAGAAAATGTCAACCCCCTCCAGTATTCTTGCTTGAAGAATCCCATGGATAGCGGAGCCTGGCAGGAGACAGTCCACGGGGTCGAAACGAGTCGGACACGACTGAATGACTATCAAAACTGTGATCCCAGTGCTGCCATTTCAAGCTAAAGGGAAATACCTAGACTCCTCCCATGGAGTAAAAGGACTCACCAAATTTTGATTTTTAGCAACAAATGCAGGATGAGAGCAGGATCTCCCCACATCTCACGCAAGAAAACTTGCCTTTATAATGTATTTCTTTCAAAAGGAAAAATGATGAGCCTCATCTCAGCGCAAGGCTCTTGGAGATGACTTACCATATTAAGCTACTCCAGGATTTCGGTGGGACTTCCCTGGTGGCTCAGTGGTAAAGAAATCACCCGCCAATTCAGGGGGTACAGGTTCGATCCTTGAGTCAGGAAAACACCCTGGAGGAGGAAATGGCAACTCACTCCAGTATTCTTGCCTGGAGAATCCCATGGAGAGGGGAGCCTGGCAGGCTACAGTCCACAGTGCCCCAAAGAGTCGGACATGACTGAAGCAACTGAGCACGCACGCACAGGATTTCAGTGTCCAAACATCACAAAGGATCTTGCTGTTTCAAAAACCAATCTTCTGGAAACGGTGGCAGAAGAACAGAAGAAGGAGAGAGGCTGGCCCTTCTCCAGTGATCTGCTGTAAGGAAAAGTCAGGAAAACTGATGAAGAGTATTCAGCCCTGTGGTGTTGGTACATTGTAGTTAAATCATTCATATTCTTTGAACTCTAATAAAAAATTCTCATCAAACAATGATGACATTTTCATCTCATCCAAGTTTAATCACAAGAGTATTGTAATTCTGATTTTCTTCACCTCCGTTCAAATGGAAAGTAATTGTCAGACGTCATTTTAATTCTAACTATTACATCCCTTCGTACATGGTCTCTCTCACATTATTATGGCCCATTTTGTTCTGTAAGAGGTATGTCATTTTGTTCTGTTATTCAAGCAGTTTTAAAGGAGCATTGTCACTGACCTACAAATAGTGCATTTAAGGCTTATTTTAAGAAGCATTTGGAAAAACAAATGAACATAAATGGAAAATGTTTCCTTGAAACACTGAGAGAATGAGGGGTGATAAATTATGACTATTGAATTCCTAAGGTTGGGAAAACACTTAATTGCCTGAATTCTTGATTGTT
This sequence comes from Ovis aries, assembly GCF_016772045.2. NCBI lineage: Eukaryota > Metazoa > Chordata > Mammalia > Artiodactyla > Bovidae > Ovis > Ovis aries. The sequence goes on from NC_056076.1 coordinate 30,407,946, forward strand.
TCATTTTCTTTTTCTTAGTAACCCTCAGAATGCACAAATTTTGGCTTAAAATGTACAAAAGCAGAGGGAGCTCCCTTTTGGTTCAGTGGTTGGGATTCTACACTTCCAATGCAGAAGGAAGAGGTTTGATCCTTGATCGGTGAACTAAGATCCCATATGCCACGTGGTTTGGCCAAAAAAAAAATTTTTTTTTTTAAAGCACCAGGCAGCAATGGAGATGCAGGCATAGAGAACAGGCTTGTGGACAAGGGCAGGAGAGAAGCAGGAGAGGGTGAGATGGATGGAGAGAGCAGCGTGGGAGCATATACACTAACACATGTAAATAGACAGACAGCGGAAATTTGCTGTGTGACTCAAGGGACTCAAACAGGGGCTCCGTAATAATCTAGAGGGGTGGGAAAGGGTAAGAGGTGGGAAGGAGATTCACGAAGGAGGGCACATATGTACACCTATAGTTAATTCATGTTGCTGTATGACAGAAATCAAACCAACATTGTAAAGCAATCAATCCATTTAAAATAAATATAATCATATATTTTAAAAAGCACAAAAACAGAGAGGTGACTACAACAAACTCATTTTATTTTCTTCCATGGCCATTTAAAAAAAATAACTCTGCTTCAGTTGTGACACTCCTGGGATCTAGGCCAAGAAGTGGGAGCAAGTTTATCCTAATTGAGACAGAACTTCTTTCTGGGGATGGCAAAGGAGCCCTAACCATCACCTCCAAGGATATATGGAAAGCTGTCAAGAAAATCCAAGGGAACCATAGGGTTTGGAATAATGTGTGTGTTATATTTTCTAGGTTTTCCACAAAGGACATATATTAGTATCAGAATCAGAAGAGGGGAGAAAATGAGTGAAATATATAAACAGACCTAAGAGGTCTGATTTAAATAGATGGATCAGAGGGATGATAGAATGCAGAGCCTTTTGGAAGGTAATGGTTCCGTGTCTGTGTTGATGTCCAAGAGCAGAAATGTCCCCCAAGGCAAAAGGACCCTACACTCAAATTTTCAAAATGGTAAGTGAGCAAGTGATGGAAAGGAGCCAAGAAGGTACTGGGGAGTCTGGGACCTGCTGCAGTAAACTTGGCTTGTAGATTTCTGTCATCTAAGACCTTGGACCCAGTGTAGCCAGAGCTTCTTATATTTTAGACAAAATGGAAATTCAAACTTGCATATGAAGTCTCCAAATTTTCTTAAATGTTTGTTCACATGTATTTTTCTAAAATCACAGAAGCAAAGAAAAATACATCTGAGGCTGGACCAGGCTCAAGATCTTTACTCCACAGCCTCTTGAACATCTTCATTTATGTTCTTCAGACACCTTAAACTGAGCCTGTTCCAAGCTGAACTCATTGCCTTGATTTCTTCCAGCCTGTTTGTCCTCTTGTGTAGCCAAACTGCAGAGTCATCTAACCCAAAACATGGCAGTCATCACATGTGGTCCCCCCTTCCCATTCAACGATCTGCCAAATCCAAGATTTCTTAAGTCCTTCTTGCCTCCAGCCCTACTGCCTCTACTTTGGTTCAGGCCAATGAAATCATCACCTACATAATTGTATTAGCCTCTGAACCCAATGGATTCCAACCAGGGGTGACTTTGATCCCCAGATAATAATTGTCAATGTCTGGAGATATTTTTCACTGTTACACTGGAAGTGAACTTCTGACACCTAATGAGTAGATGCCAGGGTTATTTTAAACATCCCACAATGCAAAGAACATTCCTCCACCCTCTAACAAATAATTATCTGGCTCAATATTTCAATAGAACTGAGACTGAGAAACCCTATAAGTAGTCTACTTACATTCAGTCTTGCTTCCCTGCAAGTGAGAATGATTAACTTATTTTTAAAATGAAATCATATTTCAAGGTTATCTTTTTTAAATGAAATCATATCTTTCATCTTATAAAGGTTATCTTCTAAATTAAATCATTATCTTCAAAGGTTATCTTCTAAAAATGAAATTATATTTCTTTAGTAAAATATAAGAGATATTGATTATTTTTCTATCCAAACTCCCTACATATATTTTGCAGTAAGAATCAGAAAATAATGGGTCTTCAGGCCTAGGAAGTCAACCTTTTTTGGGCTTACCCAATCAGGGTAATTTAATCACCTTCTTCAGTGACTGGTTTAGGAAAGGGTCTGAGAACAATTTGTTTAATCTCATCTGAGAAAATATTCTCTATTCTTAAAAAGAAGCTGTGATAGATTTATTTGCAAAGATGGCCATAAGAACTCATACCATTTCTATTTATGTGAACCTTCCCATCATGGGGTGAAATCTTTCTCATCCCTTGAATTTGGGCTGTTCCTATAACTTGATTTACCAGCAGAATGCAACTATTGTGGGACTTTTAAGACTAGGCCTCAAGGTGCCTTGAGCTTCAGCCCCCAATTCCTTGGGACACTGCCTTGAGACCACCATGTAAACCCCAGTCTAGTAAACTGGGAGATGAAGAATCACTGGTATCAGAAGGTCAGCTGTTCCAGCCATCCTGGCTAAGGCCCCAGACATGTAAGTGAGTTTATCTTAGACCATCCAGCCCCAGTTAAGCCAGAAACTGACTCACTACAAGTGAATGTGGAGTCCTGGAGAGAGCTCAGAGCTGCTCAGCTAAGTCCAACCCAAAGCTCCAACTCCCAGCCATAAGTTCATAGTGATTGCTTTAGGACAACAGTGTCTGGAAGGGGGCTGGTCTCAATTGTATTGCTGTTGTTCAGTCCTTCAGTCATGTCTGACTTTTTGCGACCCCATGGACTGCAGTACACCAAGCCTCCCTGTCCTTCACCATCTCCCGGAGCTTGCTCAGACTCATGTCCACTGAGTCAGCGATGCTATCTAACCATCTCATCCTCTGCCTCCCCTTTCTCCTTCTGCCTTCAATCTTTCCCAGCATCAAGGTCTTTTCTAATGAGTCAGCTCTTCGAATCAGGTGGCCAAAGTATTGGAGTTTCTGCTTCAGCATCAGTCCTTCCAGAATTGTACACATTCACTTTATTCCCCTGTTCTCGGGATGTATCTCCACCCTTAACTGAACCCAGCTTCTTTCTCTGGAAAAAGTTAATCCTCCTCCTCTTGCCAGGGTTGTTGGTCAGTGAGCTGGAATGGTGATCTGGAAGTCTTACTACTTCAAAAACTAGCTTTCAATCAATCCTTCTCATTTTAGTCATCCTAACCACCCCACTTTGGGAAGTTCCAGGTGGTACCCCTTTCTAAGCTGTGGAGTCTGAGTAATGAAGCTGGGTTTCGTCTTTATGTCCTAGAACTTAACTTTCAGTTCTCTCTGGTCCTTTCTCACTCATCCATCTGTTTCCCAAGTTCCAAAATTTTGTAGATAGTGCCTCCTCTATTGTTCTTACACATTGGGGTGCTTTGGGGTTTAACACAAAAACATGACAAATGTGTGTGTTCAGTTGTGTCCGACTCTTTGCAACCCCATGGACTGTAGCCCACCAGGCTCCTCTGTCCGTTGCATCTCCCAGGCAAGCATACTGGAGTGGGTTGCCATGCCCTCCTCCAGGGGATTGAACCTGGGTCTCTTGGATCTCCTCCACTGGCAGGCAGGTTCTTTACCACTACTACCTGGGAAGCCCTGGGGGTTAATACTTTTTTAAAAAATCACTTTAGAATTGTTTTATGGGGATTTGGGGAGATTCCCCGTTAAAATCCCCTTTAAAATCTTTAATCTGAAAAAAAAAAAAGAAACTTTAATCTGCCATCTTGGGACAGATTTCTGCTCTCTGTTTAATGTTACTTCCTCAGAGAACCCCCTGGAGCCTACAGTAAATGTCTCTGCTGGAACTCCCATGTTAACAAACTGTGCTTCTCCCATTAGACACGTGGGTGCTGATGGGACCAAAGCACAATTTTATTACTGTCTTTTTTCTGTCCCTTTAAATTTTATTTAGTGAAGATATGCATCCCCTGTTCCTGGAAGGAAATTTGGCAGATTCCCTCGACTTTCTGCTGACTTACATGAAGATAATCATATGATCACTTTAATTCACAAAACCAGATCCACAAATATAGAAAGTATCCTGCTCAACATATTAAGCAGTTCCTCAATTTTTCTTCCAAGTTAAGAGGACTCCCTCTCCACCCCGATAAGGTCTGCGGTTGGCAGCTCCCTGACTTACAAAAAGGAGGTGCACTCGCTTCGGCTCTGTCCTTCTCAGTTCACCCCTCTTTCTCTTTGGACAGTGGCTAATTAAGCTGTAGGCACAGGGCCAACAGAGCTGCCAAATTTAACAAAAAAATACTGGTTAGGTAGCTTTGGTTTCTCTGATTCTGGTAAATGATTACTTCTGATTTTTCCCCCTCCTGGGCTGTATTCTGGTTTTCTTTTGTTTTCTAATTCTTTGGAATCCCCATCTCTAGGAACTCCTCTTCTGTAATTGAACTGAAGGGGATGTATTCTGTCTTTCAGTGTTTTGCTCAGTCTTCTGTCCCTGCCTGTGTGTGCTTACTCAGTCACTAAGTTGTGCCCAACTCATTTGCAAACCCATCGACTGTGTACCTTGCAGGTTCCTCTATCCATGGGATTTCCCAGGCAAGAATACTGAAGTGGGTTGCCACTTTCTTCTTCAGAGGATCTTCCCCACCCAGAGATCAAACCCACATCTCCTGTGTCTCCTGCATTGGCAGGAGGACTCATTACCACTGAGCAACCTCCCTGGGTCAGTAGGAATTAAGATGGTGCAGCCTGGCTCTTTCTCCCAGGGCAAATGCTCTCTCAGTTTAGTTCAGTTCAATCACTCAGTCATGTCCGATTCTTTGCAACCCCATGGACTGCAGCACACCAGCCTTCCCTGTTCATCACCATGCTCCCGGAGCTTATGCAAACTCACGTAACATCAAGTCGGTTGCCATCCAACCATCTCATCCTCTATCACCCCCTTTTCCTCCTGCCTTCAATCTTTCCCAGCATCAGTCTTTTCCAATGACTCAGTTCTTCCCATCAGATGGCCAAACTATTGGAGTTTCAGCTTCAGCATCAGTCTTTCCAATAAATATTCCAGACTGACTTCCTTTAGGATTGACTGGTTTGATCTCCTTGCTGCCCAAGGGAATCTCAAGAGTCTTCTCCAACAACACAGTTCAAAAGCATCAATTCTTTGGCACTCAGCTTTCTTTATAGTCCAACTCTCACATCCGTACATGACTTCTGGAAAAACCATAGCTTTGACTACACGGACCTTTGTTAGCAAAGTAACATCTCTGCTTTTTAATATGTTGTCTAGGTTGGTCATAGCTTTTCTTCCAAGGAGCAAGTGTCTTTTAATTTCATGGCTGCAGTCACCATCTGCAGTGATTTTGGAGCCCCAAAAAATAAAGTCTCTCATTGTTTCCATTGTTTCCCCATCTATTTGCCATGAAGTGATGGGACCAGATGCCATGAGCTTAGTTTTTTGACTGTTGAGTTTTAAGCCAGGTTTTTCACTCTCCTCTTTCACTTTCTTTCTTTTTTTTTTTTTTCTCTTTCACTTTCATCAAGAGGCTCTTTAGTTCTTCTTCACTTTTTGTCATAAAGGCGGTGTCATCGGCGTATCTGAGGTTATTGATATTTCTCCTGGCAGTCTTGATTCCAGCTTGTGCTTCTTCCAGCCTGGCATTTCCCATGATGCACTCTGCATATAAGTTAAATAATCAGGGTGACCATATACAGCCTTGACATACTCCTTTTCCTATTTGGAACCAGTCTGTTGTTCCATGTCCAGTTCTAACTGTTGCTTCTTGACCTGCATACAGATTTCTCAGAAGGGAGGTAAAGTAGTCTGGTATTTTCTTCTCTTTCAGAATTTTCCACAGTTTGTTGTGATCCACACTGTCAAAGGCTTTGACATAGTCAATAAATTCTCTGTATATATAATATGCCAATAAAATGCCACATAGAGAAATGCTCTTTATGTGGCATCAAAGCAGCTCACCACTCTTTCTGTCAGCTTCTAGATTTCCCAAGAAAATCTGGCATCCATGTGGCACTGAAACAACAATCTGTAAATATTTGCTGGCTGATGATTGAATGAATAAATTGACCATTACTTGTTTTCTGCAATAAGCTGTTACACAACAAATGGTCACCAATTCTTTCTCTGCTCTCTACCCAGTAGAGGTATGACTTTTAGATTCAATTTGCAGGAAGAACAGAAATGCTAAATACTGACAGATGTTATCGGTGAAGATCTTTAAAATAAATTTCTTTTTCAAAAGATTTTAACATGCTATCTTTCTATTTCAAGTGGTTGGGAGGTTGACCTTGATAGGGAGTCAAATGAATTATCCAACTGGAGAGACCTTTCAGCACCATAATTCTATGAAAAGACAGTAGCTTTGTCTTATTTCTAAGAAGAAATTGAAACTAGATTAACAGAAAATTAAATTGGCCAGTTTGGTCAAGCAAAATATGAAAAGTAAATAATATCCTGTTCTAAAGTTCTATGATTCTATGATATAAACAGTGGAAAATAATTTGGACTTTTCAAATACTGCCAGTAATCATTTTGTAATTTCTGGTCATAAGCATTTGCAACATATTAAATTAGAATTTATGTACTGAATCATCCCCACAATAATACTTAATTTGCTTTTAGTTATTCACAGAGGAGTAGAGAAGTTTATACCAGGTTATAGAGAAATTTTGGATCACACAAAATGTATCTGACATAAATATCATCTGACATGTTTTCTTTCTAATCTCTTATTATAAAACTCAAGAATTTATCATTTGTAATTCCCCACAAAGAATTTGAGGTGGATTTTAACTTTAAAAAAAAGATATCCAGGGACACAGAACAGATAACTAAGACAGCAATGTATTAATATATACACTCATATATAGACTCAGTCATGTCCAACTCTTTATCACCCCGTGGACTATAGCCTACCAGGCTACTTTGCCCAAGGGATTTTTCAGGGCAAGTGGGTTGCCATGCCCTTCTCCAGGGGATATTCCCAGCCCAGGGATTGAACCCATGTCTCCTGCATTGCAACCAGATTTTTTAACCACTGAATCATCAGGGAAACCATAGACATAATGGTACTTAGTATATTGATTTAGAGATGCGATATTTGCTATACATAAGTACTAAATTTATTAATACCTCTAAAATTTCTGATATCAAGTCAAAAAGAGGAAATGCTATGGACTGTATTAAGCCTGCCATGTTGTAAAAGGAAAAATACTAACTCTTTAGGGGTTACTACTTTAGTTTTTAGTTTTGTACTAAATTCCAGGAACACTTTATCCTATGAGTCCTTATAAAATAATAGCTAACATGTATCAAATGTTTTTTATGTGCCAGGCATTCTCCTAAACTTTTTATGTATCAATAATTTAATCGTCATAGTGGGACTGTGAGAAAGACAACCATCCTTGCTTTTCAGGTTGGAAAATAAAGGCACAAAGGGATAAGCTGCCCATGGCTACAGCTAGAAAGAAAAGACCACAATCCAGACCCCCAAAACTCCTGCTCCTGATGGGCATACTGCAGAAAATCTTTGTCTGTGCTTTCACAAATGACCTCAAAGTCTCCATTTCTTAAACCAACACTCAATCGAAGCCTGGGGCATAATATTGAGCTTAAACAGAGCATTTGTACTACCAAAACTTAGCCAACAGAACTATTGGAACTTAGCTGCTCATGCTCAGTTGCTCAGCTGTGTCCAGCTCTTTGCAACCCCATGGGCTATAGCCTGCCAGGCTCCCCTGTCCATGACATTCTCCAGTCAAGAATACTGGAGTGCATTGCCAGTTCCTTCTCCAGGGGATCTCCCCAACCCAGGGATCAAACCCACATCTCCTGCATTACAAGTGAATTCTTCATCGCTGAGCCACCAGGGAAGTCCCAACTTAGCTGAAGAAATGCAAATCATTCATTACTCAGTTTACTCTAGGAGTAAAGAATTGGAAAACTACAGGATTAAGAATAATTCTGATAACCCATACTTATTATTTTTTTCACTGAAGGGTTTATTTTGTTATTAACTAACAAATGCTCTTGGGCTTCCCTGGTGGCTCAGTGGTAAAGAATTCACCTGCCAACGCAGGAGATGCAGGTTTGATCTCTGGGTTGGAAGATGCCCTGGAGGAGGAAATGGCAGCCCACTCCAGTATTCTTCCCTGGAAAACCCTATGGACAGAGGAGCCTGGTTGGTTACAGTCCATGGGGTCAAACAAAAGAGTCAGACATGTATCAGGAGGCAAGTTCTTTACCACTGAGCCAGCAGGGATATACCAGGTACTATGCCAAATTGCTTAGATGCATTATAAAATATAGTCCTCGATCTTACAGAGGTATTTATTTACCTATCTGCTAAAAAATGTTGATCCTATATCTCTTATGTGACAGACACTATGATAAACAGTGGGCCACCACAGTGAGCAATAGTATAAAACTGGAGGTCTATGTGAATTAAATAATCAGAAATAAACTATAGCTTTGTAACTGTAAACTGTAACAGAAATTCAGTAAAGAATGGATACAGCATATTGTGACATCATTTACAAGGAGATTTGACCTAATCTAGGAGGGCTCCCCAGTAGAAGTGGCATTTGAAATGAGATCAGAAGGTTATATCAGAATTAATTAGGTAAAAGAGGAGGAGAAAGGGCTCTGTGGCATGAGGAAACATGAGCAAATCCAGAGAGATCAAGAGAAAGAGAAAGAAAGAGTGAGACTTAACTTGCCCAACATTAAGAATTAAGAGAGAGAGGGGCTGAATTCATATCTAGTGTTTGTTACATCTGAGTTCACACTATTAACCCTACATTACAAAGCCTTCAACTCTGAAGGTATATTTCTTAGGTATTCTTTGTGTCAGACACAACTGAGCAACTAAACTAAAAACTTTGAGAACTAAAATAGCAGTCAGCCCAAAACTGAGATCTTAGGGAACACCAAAAGTACAAACTGTAGATGTTCCACAGGTATTTGAAAAAGATCTTTCCATTAGAGCTGCATCATTTTTCCCTTTAATTTTCACAAAGTCAACTATAAGCCTTGGCACTAAAATAAAGTGAAGGGTTTGTCATTCAGTTGTGTCCGACTCTTTGTGACCCCCGTGGACTGAGTCCATTAGGCTCCTCTGTCCATGGGATTTTCCAGGCAAGAATAATGGAATGATTAGCCATCTCCTTCCCCAGAGGATCTCCCCAACCCAGGGATCAAATCCAGGTCTCCTGCATTGCACTCAGATTCTTTACCATCTGAGCCACCAGGGAAGCCCCACCACTAAAATGAAAACATAGGACAAATATATATTTAGCAGTAAACACACTTGCAGCCAGCATTCCCCACTAGGAATCTACATCCAAGGAAAGTTTGTCCCTAGGATAAGTCCATTTGAATCAGCTCATCCAGGCAGCTTTCTTCCATGAGTTCTCGCATGAGAACCAGGGCTCTGGAGTTTCCACTCACACTGCCATCTCTTCCCTAATCATAAGCCTCGTTTCCTGAACGCGCATGCTCTTCCCACCTCCAGGCCAAACTGCAGAGTCGATGTCCTCTACCTGGACTGCCCACTCCCACCCGGCAGCCCAGCAGACTCCCCGATCTTCTGCTCTAAAGCCCTCTTCTCTGCGCCCTCATCAGGTGCACAAAGTTTCTGGGTCTCACATTTGTTCCCCATGATGCCTTGAGTTTCTCTGGTGGCTCAGTCGATATAGAACCCACCTGCCTATGCAGGGGACCTGGATTCGATCCCTGGGTCAGGAAGATCTGCTGGAGAAGAAAATGGCTACCCACTCCAGTATTCTTAACTGGGAAATCCCATGGACAGAGGAAGCTGGTGGCTTACAGTCCATGGGGTCCACAAGAGTCAGACACGACTTTACGACTAAACCACCACCACCACACCTTGAGGATTCTTTGAGGATGCTAACAGTGCTTTGGTGACAGATGTGTGTCTCCCTGATGCCCAGGAGATGGGTAAGTCTTCAGTAAATTTTGGGGAATTGATGAAATGTTGGGGAACTGATGAATAAAAATGTATTTACATTGATAAACTGTTTTATCCAGGAGATTCACTGTCTTCATGTGGGCCAGAGAGAGAAGCTTTGACAGAACTTGGCACATAGAAAATGAGCTTCCTTGTCCCAGCCAGGAACGATCCCAGTCCTTCTAAAAGGCTCTGGTCAGAAGGCTCATGGTCCAAACTCCAGACTCTGATCAAAGCTGAGAAGACATACCCATCAGTGTGCGCCTCACATTGGGGCCAAGCAAGACCCTGTCCCCTCCCCATCCTTGCAGTGTGTGAAAGGCAAGAATTACAAATGACAAAGACCTGCCTGGGACCCAAGGGTGGAAATGCTGTATTTTGTGATAAGAATGGACACTTTGTGATGAATTTTACAGCCAGGGATTGAACCCACGTCTCCTGCACTGGCTGGCAGATTCTTTACCACTACACCACCTGGAAAGCCTGCTACAAATATACCTACAGGCAAAATGAAACCAAGTGGAAAAAACTGAATTTCTTTCAGGGACTGCTGCCTTATAGGAGACGAAGGGAAGAAATTCTTAAGTGTGCCTTGTGGCAAGGTAACAAGAAGAGAGGAAGAAAGGAGGTGAGAGGGTGGAGCTGGGAACCAGATAATAGAAACCTGCTCCCCTAGGAAGTGACTCCTAGCAACTCCCCAAATCCTCAAAGCCTTGCGTCCTCCTATCAAAAGAGACAGGAAAGAGGGAGTGAAGGAAGGGGAAAGCCAGAAAGAAGAGTAAAGGAGAAAGAAGAGAAGGAGGGGTGGAAGGAGAGAGAGAGGGCAAGAGGGCAAGCTTGCTCCTTGGGAGTTTCCTCTAGAAATTGACGAAGACACTGAATCTGCCTCCAGTGTTTTCCCAGATCCAGCAGGAGCAGCTGGTATCAACATGGGGGCCCAGAGGTGGAAAGCACAAAAAAGACAGCTGTGGGACTTGTGGGGACTTAAAGTGAGGGTTCTAGACTCTCAAGACCTGAGGGGGTAGGCTTTCAATCCAACTTTAGAAAGATCTCAAAGGTACAGGGTGTCCCAGCAGAACTGGAGTTTCACTGACATGTCACCCTAAGAAAGCCTCGAGGACAGTCACAGTGCTGGAGGCAGATAATTATTGGTAGATAATTGTCTGTTAAAACGTGTTCCCTAAATAACCCGTTTCCAGTGTCTAATGAAAATTTCCTTTAGTAATATTAGAAAGCCTTAGATGTATAACACCCCCATGCACACACGCAGGAATGCATGCATACACTCCTTCCCTAAGAGCAGGAAGTGCTGGCAACAAGCCACATCTATACTGGTAATATGACAAATCTGATACGCATATATTCTGGAAGGACTAAATTGACATGGTGGGAAACTGGAAAAGAAAAGAAAAAATAAATAACCTGATGTAGGGTAATTGCTCTTCTGGTAATCTCTTGGAATTTATATTCTGAATTTTTTTCACTTTTTGACTGTTTTGGGAAGAGGTCAGGTGTTAAGGATCAGAGTGTGATGAACGGACAGGCAAAATGATGTTGATGACAAGAAGCAACAATAGTTATCAGAAGAAATAACTGTGATGGTGCAATAATCCTGGAGGTGTCATCAGAGCAAAATGTCACCATGGCAACGGTGAAAATGGCATGGGGGAAGTGGGGGGGCACGTAGAAAATCTCTTAGAATGGAATGCTGTGTTCCAGCAACTTCTGAGAGTGAGTTTGTATATTGCATCCTAAAGAAGATTCCAATAAATCATGATCTTTTGTGATTATACACAGCAGAGTTAAGGCCAAACTGGCTTGCTGAGATCAGAAACGTGTGATGTGATGAGCTGATACTTGCCCTCAGGTTGTGCCTCAGAGAAACAGCTGCACAACATCTTTTCAGAGAGAATTCAGACCAGCTGCACAATAAGCAATGCACACAACAAAATGAAAATGTTCCAGGCATGGTATTTCTTTTCCATCTTCACAGCTGTCCAGACAGTTCAGGTTTTAATAGCGACAAGCACTGCTCTTTGAGGCACAAGAGAGAAACTTTCCAAGTCCCAGGATTGAAATGTGAACAGATATAAAACTCTCTCCAGCTATTTCCAAGAACATAAAGGAAATGTTGGTGCAGAAAGAGGTCATAAAATCCATCTGGATTTCTTTTGAGCTCGGCAATTCTGTCTTCCAGGTATTTTTTCATTTCATTTTGTTTAAAAACATTCATCACAATGTTGTCCAATTATTTACAAAATCGTTTGTGTTAAGCCACACCCTGGCAAATATGCAAAGGAAATTGCTCTCATTTCTTGGAATGGCCAGCCTGTCTACTTGTGGGCTGTGAGAGAGCTTCAGGAAACAAGTCCATAGAGAAACTGGACCAGAGAAGCTGTGCCAGCCCCTGCCAAACATGGAGCCTATTTATAACGGGACCAAAGGAAAGCTCACTGGGCATGGGGGTCTGGACGAGCACAGTTCACCATTAGCACCCAGCAACTGACATTTGCAATGACCAGGGTGCGTGCCAGTTATTGTGCAAGCACAAACAGTCTTCTTTCAGTTGAGTTTACACTTCATATTATTCTGGAATGTTCTCCATTCTCCATTCTCTTTCCTATCTGTGAGACAAGAGCTACTAATTTATCTTCCTTGTCCTTAAGCTGAATAAATACATGGTGATGATATGTCATCCGTTTGGCAGCATGGAAGACAATCTTCATATATGATCAGGAAAAGTATCTGCCTTTTCATTTTGCTCTCCTTCCCAAGAAATGAAGAAGTTAGATGGAACATTATGTGCTTTCATTTCTCTAACTTGAATAATACTGAGCAAATCTTATGATACTCGGGAAAGCACCAGAATGCCTCCTAGTTAAGATCACTATTTTTAAAACTAGATAGAACTGCAAGTCCCAGCTTCACCATTTACCAGCTGTGGGACCATTATCTTTCTAAACCTCATCTTCCTCCTTTGTAGAAAGGTGATGATTAAATCACTAAAGATACATGAAAGTTTCATGGAAATGTACATGTGCCTTGCCTTGTCCATAATAAGTCCTCAATATGTTTTATTAGAGGTGATAAATGGACCTCTAGTGACTTTTTCTGCTTTTAAGTCATGGTAAGACAATGTGTTCACTCTGATGCAAAGAATGGTAAGCCTACTTCATTATGTAGTTTTTGAGCTGAAGATGCCTTTTCTAACCAAGAGGAAGTACATCCATCACAGGTGGACCAGCTCCAGAAGGCTTGCAGATGGAGGTAATGGGTCCTGCATCCATGGTACCAACCCAGCATGGAGGGGAATGGTCTTCTATCCGTCCCACTTAACCCCTAGTTAACTCCCCAAAGTCACCATCACTTTAAGAATCCCTCCAAAAGCAAGGTAAAGTCCTCTAAGGACAAGAAGCACTCTTACTGCTGCAGCCCAGGGCATCTGACAACAAAGAACACCCATCACCCCAATTTGAGAACATTCTAGAATCACAGATCTGACTCCAGGTTGCTTCTGAAGTTTCACAAAATGATCACTTCCTCTGGCCTTGCTGGTGCTCCTTTAGAAATGTGTTCACACTGTCGGTCACAAGCCTCAGTCCTCTTACCTGTAATGACTCATTCCAGTTTTCAAATTTGTGACTCCATCAAGTTGCAAAAGGAACCCATGAAGTAGTAAAAAACACATATTCTGTTATCAAAGTCTTACTCCTTGAGTCACTTTGATTTCACTAAAAGCAGTCATTCAAAGGACACCTTGTAAGCTGGTATCCCAAACAAACAGGCTGGCAAGAAGCAGGAGTAATTTGAATTCTAAAAGGTTTTCCCTTGAAATAAGCTTTGTAGTAAAGGTTGTGATGCCGAGGAAAGATAAAAGGGAGCAGGGTTGCAGATAGAGTTCAGAATGACTTAAAAATCAGATATAATCATCAGACGTTAAGAATTTAGCCAGATGAGCACACAGCATCCTTTCAGTCCTCTTTCTGTCCTTAAGATTTCTGTATCATGTACTCTGAAGGATGATGTCAAGGGATGAATAAGCACAAGGGGACCCATGGGAAGGTTCAGAGGGCTCCCAGTCAAGGTGGCCCTTTCATTAGTCAGAACAGGTGTAGTCTAGAGCTGGGAAATACTAGAGGCAATGAAAACACGTGTGACTGGATATTCTGTGACTAACTGCAGGCTTGCAGGCACCAACATTTTCTAGTCCACTCAGGGACATATATGTCATCTCCACCTTTCAATTCAATCAGAGGCTTACAGTATTGATTTCCAACATTAAATTACACTCTGGCTTTCTTTTTTACTTTTATGGTTGCATACAGAGATTTCCCATGGTTTATAATGCAGATGTCTTTTACGAAAAAAGATAGGAAAAAACTAAAAGGAATGTGAGATACCCTGCACTCAGAAGTGTCACAGACTTCATTAACTTACACAGTTGTATTGCCTGAATAAAGACACACTAACTCCTGAAGGCAAGACCAGATTTTAAAGGATAGTATATTGCAATTGTTTAAAGGTAAAAGGTGTGAGCTAAGAGCAGCCATTCTGCATGTTGATGCAATGAAAGAATATGAAAGTGTTGATCATGGACTTATAGGGACCTACATAATGAAAGTGAAAGCTGCTCAGTCGTGTCTTGACTCTTTGCGACCCCATAGACTATACCGTCCATGAAATTCTCTAGGCCAGAATACTGGAGTGGGTAGCCTTTCTCTTCTCCATGGGATCTTCCCAGCCCAGGGATGAAACCCAGGTCTCCCGCATTGCAGGTGGATTCTTTACCAGCTGAGCCACAAGGGAAGCTCACATACTTAATGGAAAGGATTTTTTTAAAAAACCCTCTCTTCACCAGCCTCCATCCCATCAGGAAAGACTAACTAAGGCACTCATTGCCCTTGGTAAAACGTACTGCTTGTTGCCCATTGAATATCAAATTCTCACAACTAGTAGACTCATCAGCGTACCCATACAAGTCTGTCTGGACCCCTGCATTGGATGCTTGGCAAGAGGCTGTTCCTAAATCCAGGGTTCCCACTTGTACTTGTTACTGTAATTATGTAATTTAACTGAAGATTCTTTAGAGGAATTAATATGAATACAAAGAGCGAGAGATCTCTTTCAACAAAATCACATCAAGTGTGTTGCAAAGAAACGGTAAAAACAGGGCATTTGTATTAAATGTGAACAAGACAACTGTAAAAGACTGAGGTGTGTTATCATAAATATCTAGAAGAATCCTGATATCAGATTGTCTTTCGAGTTTCTGTAATTTCTCCCTTTACTTAAAAAACTGAAGCTGGGGTCTTCCTTGATGGTCCAGTAGTTAAGAATCTGCCTGCCAATACAGCGGACATGGTTTCGATCCCTGGTCTGGGAACTAAGATCACACATGCCTCAGAGCAACTAAGCCCGTGAGCCACAAATACTGAGCCCATGTGCTCTGGAGACCATGCTCTGCAACAAGAGAAGCCAGTGCAAGGAGAAGCCCCGCTTGCTGCAACTAGAGAGGAGCCCTGGTCACTGGAACTAGAGAGGAGCCCTGCTCAGTTCAGTTCAGTTCAGTTCAGTCGCTCAGTCATGCCCGACTCTTTGCGACCCCATGAATCGCAGCACGCCAGGCCTCCCTGTCCATCAACTCCCGGAGTTCACCCAGACTCACGTCCATCGAGTCCGTGATGCCATCCAGCCATCTCATCCTCTGTCGTCCCCTTCTCCTCCTGCCCCCAATCCCTCCCAGCATCAAAGTCTTTTCCAATGAGTCAACTCTTTTTTTTTTTTTTTTAGTTTTTTATTTTTAAAATTTTAAAATCTTTAATTCTTACATGCATTCCCAAACATGAACCCCCCTCCCACCTCCCTCCCCATAACATCTTTCTGGGTCATCCCCATGCACCAGCCCCAAGCATGCTGCATCCTGCGTCAGACATAGACTGGTGATTCAATTCACATGATAGTATACATGTTAGAATGTCATTCTCCCAATGAGTCAACTCTTCACATGAGGTGGCCAAAGTACTGGAGTTTCAGCTTTAGCATCATTCCTTCCAAAGAAATCCCAGGGCTGATCTCCTTCAGAATGGACTGGTTGGATCTCCTTGCAGTCCAGGGGACTCTCAAGAGTCTTCTCCAACACCACATTTCAAAAGCATCAATTCTTCGGCGCTCAGCCTTCTTCACAGTCCAACTCTCACATCCATACATGACTACTGGGAAAACCATAGCCTTGACTAGACGGACCTTAGTCGGCAAAATAATGTCTGCTTTTGAATATACTATCTAGGTTAGTCATAACTTTTCTTCCAAGGAGTAAGCGTCTTTTAATTTCATGGCTGCAGTCACCATCTGCAGTGATTTTGGAGCCCCCAAAAATAAAGTCCAACACTGTTTCCACTGTTTCCCCATCTATTTCCCATGAAGTGATGGGACCAGATGCCATGATCTTCATTTTCTGAATGTTGAGCTTTAAGCTAACTTTTTTGTTCTCCTCTTTCATTTTCATCAAGAGGCTTTTTAGCTCCTTTTCACTTTCTGCCATAAGGGTGGTGTCATCTGCATATCTGAGGTTACTGATATTTCCCCCGGCAATCTTGATTCCAGCTTGTGTTTCTTCCAGTCCAGCCTTTCTCATGATGTACTCAGCATAGAAGTTAAATAAGCAGGGTGACAATATACAGCCTTGACATACTCCTTTTCCTATTTGAAACCAGTCTGTTGTTCCACGTCCAGTTCTAACTGTTGCTTCCTGACCTGCATACAGATTTCTCAAGAGGCAGGTTAGGTGGTCTGGTATTCCCATCTCTTTCAGAATTTTCCACAGTTTATTGTGATCCACACAGTCAAAGGCTTTGGCATAGTCAAGAAAGCAGAAATAGATGTTTTTCTGGAACTCTCTTGCTTTTTCCATGATCCAGCGGATGTTGGCAATTTGATCTCTGGTTCCTCTGTCTTTTCTAAAACCAGCTTGAACATCAGGGACTTCACGGTTCACGTATTGCTGAAGCCTGGCTTGGAGAATTTTGAGCGTTACTTTACTAGCATGTGAGATGAGTGCAATTGTGCGGTAGTTTGAGCATTCTTTTGCATTGCCTTTCTTTGGAATTGGAATGAAAACTGACCTTTTCCAGTCCTGTGGCCACTGCTGAGTTTTCCAAATTTGCTGGCATATTGAGAGAGGAGCCCTGCTCAGTGCAATTAGGTAAAGCCGTGCACAGCAATAAAAACCCAGTGCAGCCAGGAATAAAAATAATAAACAAGTAAATAGACACAGATAAGAAAAAAGAGAAAAGAAAGGGTGTTGTAGGTCCGCAAGCAGAAAAAAAATTACTTAAAAAAAGAGAAAAAAAACTGAAGCTGAAAATTGTAAATGATGCTGTGTGGGTATCACTAGTCCATAAGCTCCAAGGAAGAACAGTCATCAGCAGGTCCCGACTCAAGGACAAGGTCATGACCCACTTCACAAGGTTGGTGAATTAGTGTACAATTATGAGTTTCAAGTTTAAATAATGCCTATAAGATTTGTGTAAGCTACTTTTTTATGATCCCCTACTTTAATTGGCTTTTTTTTTTTGATTGAGCGACCAACTAAAGGTTTGAAAAAGAAGAATGTTATTATATTATATTTGAAAATGGTATTTTGAGGGGGGGTTATATTGAGGTAATCTATACTTGCTTTTATTGTCAGGGGCATCCTCACTTTGAAAGATACAAAAATACCGTGTACATTCTTGCCAGTGATCTTGCCAAGAGGTTAACATTAGCATCTGTTTCCAGCTCAGATGGCATACAATTCCCTCCTCCGCTAAGAGTTACATTTCCATGCCTCTCACAAAAGATACGATAAAATAAGATGGAGTATGGTCTTTTAATCTTGGAGTCATAAAAAAGCGTTGAGGGATGGGGGCTCAAACCACCCCCAGATGAGACATCACAAGTTGAAAAGTGATAGAACATATGGTTTTCCATGTGTGAAGCTTCCTTTTGCTGAACAATAAAGGCAAACCACAGACAGGATCAGAAACACTGACTCTTGCTTTGGTTGAAGCTATTACATCTTAGAAGCTGAGAAACAAAACATGGCAACATGCTTCCCTCTCCATCTTCATTTGGAGAAGCCGTGACTATTTCTGTGTAGAAGATCAGAGACTGGCCCCTTACAGTTCTGAGGTTGTCTGGCTGTCACAGTGAAAAATGCTCCCACTGCAAGTTGATTTCCAAGTGGCCAGTCCTAATGGGTCACCTTCAATGACGAAACAACTGAAACAAACCTTGTTCTGTTGTAGTGAAGGTGACTGGAGCGTGTCAGCTATATATGATCTGATCAGTTACTCATCAAAGAGAAAGTTGATATCTTTGTTCAAACATCAGCTGGCTATGTCACACATATATTCTATGACACATCAGCAAAAAATATGTTAAGTAACTAACCATTTTATAACTTTTTCCCAATAAATAGAATAAATTTCTATTATGATATATATGCTTAGGAATAGCCAGGTTAAACCACACCCCCTGCAAACATCTGCTAAGCGTGAATTCTGTAATATAACCTTACTTTTCCTTGCCTCCATCTCAGGCTTCATCCTCTCTTCTCATCCTGATATCCCTCTGGTTCTATTTAACCGGCAATGATTCCTGCATCCATTTTTAACTTTATGGTCTTGCTCAAACTACTCTCCCTTTAGATTCTAAGAAAGGATGAGCCACTTTACAACCACACCACTAAGAGGCTCATTTCCGGGATCCCCACAGCTTCCTCCCATCAGACACAATCATCACTGTCTTAGCACAGCGGTACAAGGAACTATTGTTGCTGTTCAATCAGTGAGTCATGTCCAACTCTTTGCAACCGCATGGACTGCAGGGCACCAGGCTTCCCCATCTTTCACTGTCTCCTCGAGTTTGCTCAGATTCATGTCCATTGAGTCAGTGATGCCATCCAGCCATCTCATCCTCTGTTGCCCCCTTCTCCCACCCTCAATCTTTCCCAGCATCAGGGGCTTTTCCAGTGAGTTGGCTCTTCACATCAGGTGGCCAAAGTATTAGAGCTTTAGCTTCAGCATTAGTCCTTCCAGTGAGTATTCAGGGCTGATTCTCTTTACGATTGATTGGTTTGATCTCCTTGCTGTCCAAGGGACTCTCAAGAATCTTCTCCAGTACCACAATTCAAAAGCATCAATTCCTCAGCGCTCAGCCTTCTTTATGGTCCAACTCTCACATCCACACATGACTACTGGAAAAACCATAACTTTGACTATATGGACTTTTGTCGGCAATGTGATGTCTTGGCTTACACTACAACTCACTGCTATGTGAGCTCACCGATGTGTGAAAAGTCTTTGGTTTTTATTCTTGTTTGTTTGCTTGTTTTTATCTTTTTTTGAAGTATAGTTGATCTATAATAATGTGTTAATTTCTGCTGTACAGCAAAGTGACTCAGTTATACATACATAAACACTCTCTCTATATATTCTTTTTCATTATTTTTTTTCTCACAGGTTCTTGAATATAGTTTCCAGTGCTCTACAGTAGGAGTTTGTTGTTACCTGACATGTGAAAATTCTTTGTAACATGGAAACTGTTATTCAAATATCAATGGTGCCTTTTAGCCCAAGCAGTTTCGCTGGTGGCTCAGAGGTTTAAGCGTCTGCCTGCAACGTGGGAGACCCAGGTTCGATCCCTGGGTCGGGAAGATCCCCTAGAGAAGGAAATGGCAGCCCACTTCAGTATTCTTGCCTGGAGAATCCCATGGTGGGAGGAGACGGGTGGGCTACAGTCCACGGGGTCACAGAGTCGGACACGACTGAGCAAATTCACTTCACTTCACTTTAGTCACACCTCAGTGGGTGGAGTCTCAGTTCAGTTCAGTCGCTCAGTCATGTCTGACTCTTTGTGACCCCATGAATCCCAGCACGCCAGGCCTCCCTGTCCATCACCAACTCCCGGAGTTCACTCAGACTCACGTCCATCAAGTCAGTGATGCCATCCAGCCATCTCATCCTCGGTCGTCCCCTTCTCCTACTGCCCTCAATCCCTCCCAGCATCAGGGTCTTTTCCAATGACTCAACTCTTCACATGAGGTGGCCAAAGTACTGGAGTTTCAGCTCTAGCATCATTCCTTCCAAAGAAATCCCAGGGCTGATCTCCTTCAGAATGGACTGGTTGGATCTCCTTGCAGTCCAAGGGACTCTCAAGAGTCTTCTCCAACACCACAGTTCAAAAGCATCAATTCTTCAGCACTCAGCCTTCTTCACAGTCCAACTCTCACATCCATACATGACCACTGGGAAAACCATTGCCTTGACTAGACGGATCTTAGTCAGCAAAGTAATGTCTCTGCTTTTGAATATGCTATGTAGGTTGATCATAACTTTTCTCCCAAGGAGTAAGCATCTTTAAATTTCATGGCTGCAGTCACCATCTGCAGTGATTTTGGAGCCCAAAAAAATAAAGTCTAACACTGTTTCCCCATCTATTTCCCATGAAGTGATGGGACCGGATGCCATGATCTTCGTTTTCTGAATGTTGAGCTTTAGGCCAATTTTTTCACTCTCCTCGTTCACTTTCTTCAAGAGGCTTTTTAGTTCCTCTTCACTTTCTGCCATAAGGGTGGTGTCATCTGCATATCTGAGGTTACTGATATTTCTCCCGGCAATCTTGATTCCAGCTTGTGTTTCTTCCAGTCCAGCATTTCTCATGATGTACTCTGCATAGAAGTTAAATAAGCAGGGTGACAATATACAGCTTTGACGTACTCCTTTTCCTATTTGAAACCAGTCTGTTGTTCCACGTCCAGTTCTAACTGTTGCTTCCTGACCTGCATACAGATTTCTCAAGAGGCAGGTCAGATGGTTTGGTATTCCCATCTCTTTCAGAATTTTCCACAGTTTATTGTGATCCACACGGTCAAAGGCTTTGGCATAGTCAAGAAAGCAGAAATAGATGTTTTTCTGGAACTCTCTTGCTTTTTCCATGATCCAGCAGATGTTGGCAATTTGATATCTGGTTCCTCTGTCTTTTCTAAAACCAGCTTGAACATCAGGAAGTTCACGGTTCACGTATTGCTGAAGCCTGGCTTGAAGAATTTTGAGCATTACTTTACTACCATGTGAGATGAGTGCAATTGTGCAGTAGTTTGAGCATTCTTTTGCATTGCCTTTCTTTGGAACTGGAATGAAAACGGACCTTTTCCAGTTCTGTGGCTACTGCTGAGTTTTCCAAATTTGCTGGCATATTGAGTGAAGCACTTTCACAGCATCATCTTTCAGGATTTGAAACAGCTCAACTGGAGTTCCATCACCTCCACTAGCTTTGTTCGTAGTGATGCTTTCTAAGGCCCACTTGACTTCACATTCCAGGATATCTGGCTCTAGATTAGTGATCACACCATCATGATTATCTGGGTAGTGAAGATCTTTTTTGTACAGTTCTTCTGTGTATTCTTGCCACCTCTTCTTAATATCTTCTGCTTCTGTTAGGTCCACACCATTTCTGTCCTTTATCAAGCCCATCTTTGCATGAAATGTTCCCTTGGTATCTCTAATTTTCTTGAAGAGATCTCTAGACTTTCCCATTCTGTTGTTTTCCTCTATTTCTTTGCATTGATCGCTGAAGAAGGCTTTCTTATCTCTTCTTGCTATTCTCTGGAACTCTGCATTCAGATGCTTATATCTTTCCTTTTCTCCTTTGTTTTTCGCCTCTCTTCTTTTCACAGCTATTTGTAAGGCCTCCCCAGAGAGCCATTTTGCTTTTTTGCATTTCTTTCCGTGGGGATGGTCTTGATCCCTGTCTCTTGTACAATGTCATGAACCTCATTCCATAGTTCATCAGGCACTCTATCAGATCTAGTCCCTTAAATCTATTTCTCACTTCCACTGTATAATCATAAGGGATTTGATTTAGGTCATACCTGAATGGTCTAGCAGTTTTCCTACTTTCTTCAATTTAAGTCTGAATTTGGTAATAAGGAGTTCATGATCTGAGGCACAGTCAGCTCCTGGTCTTGTTTTTGTTGACTGTATAGAGCTTCTCCATCTTTGACTGCAAAGAATATAATCAATCTGATTTCAGTGTTGACCATCTGGTGATATCCATGTGTAGAATCTTCTCTTGGTTGTTGCAACAGGGTGTTTGCTATGACCAGTGCATTTTCTTGGCAAAATTCTATTAATCTTTGCCCTGCTTCATTCCACATTCCAAGGCCAAATTTGCCTGTTACTCCAGCTGTTTCTTGACTTCCTACTTTTGCATTCCAGTCCCCTATAATGAAAAAGACATCTTTTTTGGGTGTTAGTTCTAAAAGGTCTTGTAGGTCTTCATAGAACCGTTCAACTTCAGCTTCTTCAGCATTACTGGTTGGGGCATAGACTTGGATAACTGTGATATTGAATGGTTTGCCTTGGAGACGAACAGAGATCATTCTGTCGTTTTTGAGATTGCATCCAAGTACTGCATTTCAGACTCTTTTGTTGACCATGATGGCTGCTGCATTTCTTCTGAGGGATTCCTGCCCACAGTAGTAGATATAATGGTCATCTGAGTTAAATTCACCCATTCCAGTCCATTTTAGTTCGCTGATTCCTAGAATGTCAACGTTCACTCTTGCCATCTCTTTTTTGACCACTTCCCATTTGCCTTGATTCATGGACCTGACATTCCAGGTTCCTATGTGCTCCCAGTCTACTACTTTCTCAGAGCAGTTACTGGCCACTCTAGAGAAACAGAGAGAGACAGAGAGAACCTGATAAGTTTCACAGAGGTGATAGAGAAACCTCAGCCACTTCCACCTTTAAAAAGATTTTATATAATATTGTACCCACATTAAGAGCAAAGGACTCATATCAGCATCCCAAAAAAGTGGGCAGTCTTGGTCCAGCAGCATCACCTAGTGGCGTCTGGATAGGGCCTGTGTCCTCTGTCTTGAGAAAGTGGGCTTCTGTGTCACTTTCTTCTTGATGGGTTTTAGATATGAGCAGCATGGACAGCGACCTTATTATTTGGGCCAAGGTTAAAAGAGACTTACTACCTGGACCAGCTCCTTAAATGCAGATAGAAAGATAGCTAGACTCTGACCTACTAAGAATCAGTGGTATCACTCAGCCAACCTGAAGCCCATAAACTCAGGGCACCTCAACTCATAAGACTACCTCTTGTGTTCTGTTGAAAGACACCACTTTTGATTTCTGTACAAGCAAGGAAAGAAGAAATTAAAACTTAAGGGGGTAAAAAAAACCTGCTATAACTTAGCATGTGTATGAAAAAGAACTTCAAGGAAAATTCAAACTGAGATTCTATTTCCCAGGTTAACTTCAAAGAACATCATGATTGAGATGAGGGATAATGCCCCCTCCCATCTCCTTGTTACAGATAGGTCTTCAGCTCTTTCTAGTTTAACCATGAGTTATTATCACCAGGCAACAGTCATGTGTACTTGTGCACCAAAAGGTACAAAGGGTGTTATTTATTAGGTTAATCCATGAAAACATCCAGCTTCATGACTTCCACATTTTTTTTTTTCTGGGGAGAAAATAAGAAGAAAGACTGGACCTGATAAGCACACCAAACTTCCCACCTCTTCCATGTTCTCTAACCCCTGCTGAATCTGGTCTTTATTTTCAAGGTTTTCAATTCCTGCATCGTTCCAGTGTGACTCAATCCCTTATTACTCTTGCTCCATTGCTTCAGACATACTTTCAAGAGGCTGGTTTTCAGGAAGTCATTCATCCTTTTTCCATCTCTCCATTCTCCTTCCAATTTGTCATCTCACATGATTCCAGTTACCGTTTTGCTTTTAATCCCCATCTGGGGCCTTGGTGGGGGTTGGGGAGAGGGAGTCACATTACTGAGTAGATCGGATCGAGACACATCCCTGCCTTCGAATTCCACCTGGCCCGAGTCCACTGAGCAATCTTATCGATGTCTCTACTGACCCCTAGTGAGTTTCCAGCTCTTTCCCACCTTCCTCAGGCTCCCACCAATCCACCACCAGGTTGCTATTGTTGTTCAGTTGCTAAGTCGTGTCTGACTCTTTGCAACTCCATGGACTGCAGCAAACCAGTATTCCCTGTCCTTCATTATCTCTCAGAGTTTGCTCAAACCTGTGTCCATTGAGTCGATGATACCACCCAACCATCTCATCCTCTGTCACCCTCTTCTCCTCCTGCCCTCAATCTTTCCCAGCATTAGGGTCTTTTCCAATGAGTCAGTCCTTCATATCAGGTGGCCAAACTATTGGAGTTTCAGCTCAGCATCAGTCCTTCCGATGAATATTTAGTGTTGATCTCCTTTAGGACAGACTGGTTTGATCTCCTTGCTGTTCAAGGAACTCTTAAGTGTCTTCTCTAGTACTATAATTCAAAAACATTAGTTCCTCAGCAATCAGCCTTCTTTGCTTGCTACTAAGCCGCTGAGATGATAGGTGACTCCTGTTTGAACTCCTTCAACTATCCTCCCTTAAGCCTCAAATTTGCTTCCTTTTCATAGTTTTCCTTTTTTATCCTCATTTAACCAGAATAAGCCTAATTTCTATCCCCTCCCCCACAGGGTTTTATCCCCCTCCTTCCCTCCCAAGATTTAATCTATGGGTCATTGCCTCTGTTCACATCTTCTGTCTCTCCTTCGCCTTGGGCATCTTCCTTCCTTGGTTTAAAAATACAACTTCTCCCTTAAACACTTTTTGCCCTGAAGATCAAGCCCATCCAGCCTCTCTTCTTTACCAAACTT
Organism: Ovis aries; assembly: GCF_016772045.2. Taxonomy (NCBI): domain Eukaryota; kingdom Metazoa; phylum Chordata; class Mammalia; order Artiodactyla; family Bovidae; genus Ovis; species Ovis aries. Next base: position 30,432,620 of record NC_056076.1, read on the forward strand.
CTGCAAACAGGGGGTGTAATTCATTGTCACCATGTCCTAAGTTCTCTTTAACTTCTCATCACTGACTATCAGGTGTTTCTGCCACTTTCCAATGACATTCAGACTCTCTAAGCCACCAATATCTTTCTAGTTATCACATCCAGTGTTTTTTCCTTGGGGCCTACCTCTATCTTTCCTCAGACTCCTCAGATTAAGCCTTGCTCATCATCCCCTTGCTGGAACTCTTTCCCACACTGGCTTCCAGAACCATCTCCCAACTTATTCTCCTTCTACATTTCTAATCATTACTGCCCACCATTCCTGCTTCTTTTACCTTGGAGATTCCTCCAAGTAACCATGTGTTCAATATGTGAAAGACATCAGAGAACAATGCAAATAGAAATCTCTGTCCCCATGAAGTTCACATTCAAGGGGGAAACAGAAATGGACACAGACATTAAGCAAAGTATTTCTTGTTAGAAGACAAGGAAGATACGATTATTATCTTTATCCTAAATGAGAAAGTAGAAGCCTAAAGAGACTAAAGAATTGGCACAAGTACACATGATCTGTATTGGGATTATTCCAACCTAGGGCTCTGATTCCCACACCCACATTCTTATCCACTGTGCTACACAAACCCCCAATGCCTTCGGAAGAGGAACCCCAGGTTAAAAAGGATTCTGTGCAACAGATGCTGACTGCTCCCCCAGGCTCTGCCTTCCCACTGTGCTTGTTTCCTTCCAGATCCCGGCTACCACCCCGCTGAGCCCCTGCAATACGATGCTCTTCACATAAACTTCCAACCCAAGAAAGAAAACAGTCTAAAGGGGTTCTTCTTTTCTGTCTCTCACCAAACAAAGACTGGAATTTGAGAAATGCCAACACCTAAGAAAAAAGGTAGCTTGCAAGTACAAAGGAAACACGAGAGGTATAAATACAGCTAATCTTTAAAATTACGGGTTTCTGACATAGGCATAAATACCTAAGTGACTGACTCAACTCTGATTCCACCCCTCCCCCCGCTTTTGAAAAATGTCTGTATATAACGTCTTTAAGACTTTGTGTTCATCATCCACTTCTGAGCTGAGAGATCCAGCAGAGGGAGGGTGGACACCCATGGCACTTTCGTGTGTGACTTTTATAGATGGAGGCTATGAACTCCATTCTCCCTTCTATTTCCACCCCTACATCCCTTTCCCATGGAACCAAGTCTTACTAAACCAACCGATTAGAAGTTCTCGATATAATGACAACTCAACTGCATGAGAATCCATAAAAGTCAGTTTAGTTCAGCCAAAAAAACAGCTGTTGACTTCTACTATATGCCAGGTTCTAAGCCTAGTACAAAATGAGCATTTACTCAGTATTGGTTGAATGGATGAGTGAATGAAAGAGCAAATAAATGAAAACTTGGCCTCTGGCTGAGGCTGAGGTGAATGAGACATAACCTGGTCTTCAAGGAACTAGCATCATTTTCCTGCTGAACATGTACACATACAAAATCCAACATACTCAAAAACAAGTTCTTCATCATCCTTCCTTCCTTGAGGTTCCTCGTTGCATTTAACCCTGAGTGTCATTAGAACCTTCTTCTCCCTGGGTCCCCACAACTCTGAGTCCATAGCCTCTTTGTCCTTCCCACCATCTTCCTAGGTCATGATCTTAGCAGTTCTCATCTGAAGGATTGCAGTAGCTTCCAGACAGGGTCCTCCAGTTTCATTCTGTCATGCTCCCCAACTCCCACCCATACCACCCACTCTATCTCCAAAATTATCTTCCTAAAATCAGTATAAGCGTACCAGCTCCTTTTTCCAAAGATGTTGATTGGTTTCCCACCTTCTTCTGATCTGGCAGTCAGAGCATCCACAGCCAAGCCCAGCCTCCAGCTCCAATCTCCCTTAAGACAGCCCCTCCCATCCTACCTGACCACTACATACCCACACGTGGTCTCGTTGGATTATTCTCTGCTTTGGAGCAGGCCCTGCTCTCTCCAGCCCGTGTGTGTGCAGGCTGTTCTCGTCTCCCTAGTCTGTGTCTGTTACACATCTCCAAATCCTCCAAGGCCCAACTGATATCCCTTCTTCCTCCAGATGCCTTCCAAGTTGGAAACATCCTCTCCCTCCTTTGTTCCTCTTAACGAAATCCATTCATACTTTAATTATAGCTCATTTCACAGTCTTTCTCATGTTAGAATCACTCCTGTCTCCCCTGTGGGATGTTGAGATTGCCAACCCTGTCGAACTCATCTTTATAATCCCTGTAGTGCTCAGTTCAGTGGTGGCTGATTGACTCAGGAAGTAAAAAGTTTTGTCTAGAACTGAAATGAGCATAGCATGGTGCTGTTGAGGCATGACTGAGGTTAAATCTGATTTTTTTTTTAAGGAGAAAAAAAGCAGCTTTGCATGAAGAGAAGTTAGTCCCCCCAATTATAGGTTGTGTCTCAATCTTATCAGTCCTCCAGCAAATACATCCTCTTCCAGGAAACCTCTGTGATTTCTCCACAAATGCAAAGCCATCTTCTCAGGGGAGGCTGGTGAGAGAATTTTACTAACTCAAGCTTAATTCATCATCACTACAGTAAATAAAACTCAATGTACATGCCCTGCAGATGGTAGGTCAATAACATCAACTCACATGAAAGATGACCCTAGCAAAGGACAGACTAGGCTGGGGGAAAAAAAATACATGAAAACAAACTGACAACTTATCCAATGCCAGTTTCTGAACTGTGGCAGAATATGGCTTCTTGATAACTGGATATTGGAATGGGAGTAGAAAGAGGAGAATTGCAACCTCAAGGGGATGGAGACAAAGGGGAAGACCCACAACCACTGCTGATCCCTAGCCAGTGACTTTCCATGTTGCACAACCTGACATTTGCTTCTTGGATATGACAGGTCTTCATATCCTTCTGCCTTGACATACAATTTCTCCATCCCATCCTTGACTACGCACACTGATGGTTGGCCTGCTCTTTTCTTGAATAACTCCACATATTAGTTGGCTTAAGCTGCCATAAGAAAGTGCCACAGACTGAATGATTTAAACCAGAGAAATGGTTTGTAGTGCCTAGAGTTGTTTTTAACCAAACAAGCTGAAATGGACCAGCAACTTCCTCAGCTCCTTCTGTATGTAGCAGGATTCCCGAGCGTGGACTTTGGTGGCTCCTGCCCCCAGTAGAGACACGGAAGAGTCATGGGGAGGAATTCCTTAGGAATGAAACAGAGAGGGGAGGAAGCTTTGCTGGATGAAATTAGTCCATCTTCCAGGAAGACCAAAGCTATAGGAAGAGTTTCCGCACAGGAAATGGTCCATGTGTCAATAAGAGAGGAAGCAAAGGCACACAGATCCCCTGGAGGAGGGCGTGGTAACCCACTCCAATATTCCCACAGGAGAATCCCGTGAACAGAGAAGCCTGGCAGGCTGCAGTCTTGAGATCACACAGAACTGGACATGACTGAAGTGACTACACACACAGGTGAGAGAAGGATCTGGAAAAGAAAGTCAGAGGCAGACAAGAGAATGTCTGAGAAAAGGTCTTTATTTAAAGATACACAAGGATATATGAGGATGCCTTAAGAATATCTGAAAGCTAAAAGTCTGAAACCAAAGTATCTGCAAGGTTGTTTCTCTTGGAGTCTCTTTCCTTGACTATAGACAGCTGTCTTCTTTCTTGATTTTTGCATAATCTTCCTTCTGTACTTGGATGTCCTAATCTCCTTTTCTTATTAAAAAAAAAAAAAACTGCCCTTCATATAGGATTAAGTTTCACCCCAATGGCCTGATTTTGATTTAATATGTCTTTAATGACCCTGTCTCCACATATGGTCACATTGTAAGGTGTTGGCGATGAGAACCTCAACATATGAAAACAGAAAGGGGTGGGGAGACGCAATTCGGCCCCTAAGACTCCATGTGATGTTATGCAAAGTCTGATCTCTGACTCTGACTATTAATCATATCTCCGATGGGAATAAAGGAACTACTGGCCTTCGTTCCAAATCTCTGAATCTTCTGCAGCTTACCAGTCTAGTGATGAAAAGGAACTAGAAAGAACGAACCTGGAGAAAAGACTGCCACGAACAGTGTGTGTTTGCTGGATGTGTTCCCTCCATGTCAAACTCGCTATATAACCAACCATGATATATCCTAACTGTGGCTGAGCCACAGGATGTGTAAAGATCTGGAACTACTGGGCCTCCACTCTATAAAAGACACAAGACCAGAGTGAACTGTGGTCCCTACACGCGGGATGCCCTGGCCTCTTGAATTCAGAGTCACTGAGCATCTTGGGTCATTTCTGAGACTCTATACAGTTAAACTCAACCCCCAATGTAGCTTCATCACTGAAGCTCCTATTGTCAATGGCAGGTCCCTTTTGTCCCACATTTTCCATTTTCAATCTTGTTCCACATTAATAAGTTAGCGTGCAATTACTGTGTTTAAATAGCTTATTGAAAAAATATAACAAAATTTTCTGTGCTTAAATGGCTTATTGAAAAAATAAAACAAAATTTTCCTTAACAAGAGCTCAGCTAACCAAAATCTCGATTAAACCTTTTGCACATGTTATTTTTTATAGAAAAAAAAATGAAAGACAATGAAATCTAGTAGATATTGGAGGTTTGGAAAAATAAACGTCTAGTAAATATCCCAGAATCAATCCATATTTAGCCCAATCTCCTGAAGTTCTCTATGTAAAATACTGTACAATGAGAATTTATACTCTCATAACCCTGAGGCACTGTAAAATTCTTAATCATCAAAAATGCAATTATGCTCACTATACTGTAATTACTAATGAAAGAAAGTGCATTTATACATTTCACAAAGATTTTCTACAGAGAGGAACTAGTAGGTTATGTGTGTTGAAGGGGGAGAGCTTTAATTAATTTCAATTAATCAGAAATTCATTTATCCAGAAAACCTAATTTCTTAAACATTTTGTGAGCTGTATGTGCGGCGAATTACTTTAGAAACCTTCAAGGCCATTTTCTAATTGATAGATGAATGTCTTTCTGGAAATACAATTTAACAAATGGCTCCTCTCTAGATTTGCATATCAAGAGAGGTCATATGTAAATATACAAAGCTTTGCAATGTTTATATATTTCAGGGCATCTAAATACCAATGAAACGGTAATAATTCTCCAACGTGATGTTAAGAAACCATGATGTGTTTCTCTCTGTCATAGGAATGTTTTCATTAGGTTGCATCATAACAATAGAGACAGACTTTTATGATGCAAGTGACCAAAAGCTCAACTCAGATTGCTTTAACAAAGGAAATTTAGAGCTGCAAGTCTTCCCCAGTGGCTCAGTGGTAAAGAATCCGCCTGCAGTGCAGGAGACCCAGATTCAACCCCTGGACTGGGAAGATCCCCCGGAGGAGGAAATGGCAACCCACTCCAGTATTGTTACCTGGACAGAGGAGAATCTCATGGACAGAGGAGCCTAATGGGCTACAGTCCATGGGACTACAAAGAGTCGGACACAACTGAGCGACTAACACTTTCACTTTCAATGGAGATGCAGACAGAAAAGAGACTTATGGACACAGGTGGGTGGGTGGAAGGAGAGCGTGGGATGAATGAAGAGACCAGCATATACACTGCTGCTGCTGCTGCTAAGTCACTTCAGTCGTGTCCGACTCTGTGCGACCCCATAGACAGGAGCCCACCAGGCTCCCCCATCCCTGGGATTCTGCAGGCAAGAACACTGGAGTGGGTTGCCATTTCCTTCTCCAGTGCATGAAAGTGGAAAGTGAAAGTGAAGTCGCTCAGTCGTGTCAGATTCTTAGCGACCCCATGGACTGCAGCCCACCAGGCTCCTCCACCCATCGGATTTTCCAGGCAAGAGTACTGGAGTGGGGTGCCATTGCCTTCTCCACATATACACTACCATATGTAAAATAGATAGCCAGTGGGAATCCACGGTATGACTCAGGGAACTCAGATCAGAGCTCTGTAACACTCTAGAGGAGTGGGAAGGGGCGGGAGGTGGGAGGGAGGGAACATACACGTACCTACGCCTGATACATGCTGATGTATGGCAGAAACCAATGAAATATTATAGAGCAATTATCCTTCAATAAAAATACATTAATTAATTAAAAAAAAAAAAAACAGGAGCAGCAGGCTGATTATTGGCAGCAGAGAAGTCTCTTCCGGTGCTCTGTTATGACCTATACAGGTGAGATGGCAGGGGTATGGGAGTGAGGCCCGAGAGAGAGGGGATATATGCATACACACAGCTGATTCACTTCGTTGTACAGCAGAAACTAACAGAACATTGTAAAGCAATTATATTCCAATTTTTTTTTAAGTCTCTACTTTGAGTGAGACACTGGAGTAAAGAATGCCAGGTGAAGAGAAAAGGCCTCCAAGGAAAGGAGCCAGTGTGGCCAGAAACCTCCAGGAGGAAGGCAGGCAACTCAGACAGTGATCTCCACCCTGATTATTATTAACTGCGCTGTGGAATTGGTCCTTCTAGCCAATGTGACCCGGGAAAGTAAAGGTTGCACATTATAGAACATGATTAGAGGAAAAGTGTTCCATTAGCAGATGCTGAGACTCCTAGTAATTGCCATGATTTTTCCTTTTAACTATTCTTTTCTATTTTTGCCTAACAGTGACAGGCAGGGATGGGATGCTAGAAGAGCGCTGTTCACCAGACTCATTCTGTTCACCAGACTCAATTCCCATTACACTCATTCTCTTGACCCACTGCAAATGTTGCAAATACAAAAAAAAAAAAAAAATAGAGACTTCAATCCAAATTGAACGCAGGTTTGACATGCACTGTGTAGTTGCCGGTGCAAATGCTGCTGCAGCAGAAAGGAAAACGAAGGCAGTGGAGGCAGCCGGCTTGGAAGCTGCGTGGGGGCAAAGAGAAGCAGTCGGTGCAGCTAGAAGCCAAATGTTAAGACAGAAAGTGTCAGGGGAGCATAAAATATGCCTGCTGCCGGTTTCCACACAGATTGTCTCTTGCAGCCTTAAATGGTTAAAGGAAAGGTGGAAAGGTCCGGGAATTTCCGCCTAGATGGCACCGCTTGCTTCCATTCAGCCTAAGCAATCGGTGGCTGGAGTGCGCCACCTAATGGTGACACCAATTGCTTCTGATTTTAGACAGAAGAAAAATCTCACATTGCTTCTTTAATTTAAATGCAATAGGAGCATAAATGCCTTCATCACAGTTACAAAGATTACCCTTGCTTTCATTTTTTATGGCTCTAGTAAAGATCACTTTTTGGTTTTATTTGTTTGGGGTTTTTTGGTCGACAGGATCTCAGTTCAATGACCAAGGATCAAACCCTTGTCCCCAGCAGTGGAAGCTCGGAGTCCTAAACACTGGACCACCAGAGGGGTCCCTGTAGTGAAGATCTTGAGTATGCTTCTAAATTTTAAAATCCAGATCAAGGACCAACTAGATGTGATGACGGCTAAAAAGCATGTAACATTGTTATATGCTTAGTAAACAAAAACAAGAAAAGTCTGGGCTTGCCTGTGTCCCTTCCAATCCAGGAATTTTAGGCTAAATTTCCAGACACCTTTATTTTCCCCATCAGCCTTGTATTTTAAACTAAGCAGCAACCCTGCACAAAGTTTTAAAACCAAACTTGCTAAAGTGAACAGACTGATGCACAATTTTTGCATCACAGAAATTGTTTTCCCTGACCATTTAGTTCTCTACGTTTCATGCACCTGTGATGGATTCTCTGAGGGCTGAGTCCTTAACCGCCTGTTCCCCCTCAGATCTTATCACAGGGATGAACTGTGAAGGAATTCACACCCATTTATAATCAGGGTACATGCACCAGGAAAGAAAAAGGCTAAGAACTTAAAACTAAATAAGGAAAAGTGATAAAAGGTAGATCTGTTTAAAAGTGAAAGTGTTAGTCGTGTCCAACTCTTTGTGACCCCATGGACTGTAGCCCGCCAGGCTCCTCTGTCCATGGGATTTCCCAGGCAAGAATACCGAAGTGGGTGGCCATTCCTTTCTCCACGGGGTCTTCCCAACCCAGGGATCAAACCCAGATCTCCTGGCTGGCAGACAGATTCTTTATCATCTGAACTACAAGGGAAAATGGATAAATGCAGTACTGATGGGATGGAAAAAGATATATCTATAATAAAGTTCTTTATATGTAAAATAGATAACCAATAAGGACCTACTATATAGCAACAAGAATTATACTCAATATTTTGTAATAACTTATAAGGGCAAATTTTTGAAGGTGGGAGAAGGGGACGACAGAAGATGTTATGGTTGGATGGCATCACCAACTCAATGGACATGAGTCTGAGTAAGCTCCAGGAGTTGGTGATGGACAGAGAAGCCTGGTGTGCTGCAGTCCATGGGGTCACAAAGACTCGGACATGACTAAGCGACTAAACTGAACTGATAAAAGCAAAGAATCTGAAAAACTATGTGTGTGTGTGTGTGTGTGTGTGTGTGTGTATAGATATATGTTTAACTGAACCACTGTGCTGTACACATGAAACCAACAAAACATTGTAAATCAACTATACTCCAGTTTGAAAAGAAAAAAGGTGGATCTGCCTAGATCCTCGGAGAAGGCAATGGCACCCCACTCCAGTACTCTTGCCTGGAGAATCCCATGGACGGAGAAGCCTGGTAGGCTACAGTCCATGGGGTCGCTAAGAGTCAGACATGACTGAGCAACTTCACTTTCACTTTTCACTTTCATGCATTGAAGGAAATGCCAACCCACTCCGTTGTTCTTGTCTGGAGAATCCCAGGGACGGAGGAGCCTGTTGAGCTGCCGACTATGGGGTTGCACAGAGTCGGAAATGACTGACATGACTTAGCAGCAGCAACAGCAGCCTAGATCCTGGATGAAAGCAGTCCTGACGGGATAGAAAACAGGACCACCGTGGTCTGCGGTTCTGCAGCTCCACCCCTTGGCAGGTGTTGAAAGTAAGTCATTTCTGCATCAACAACTCTGATTTTTTTTTTTTTTAATATCAGATGTTCTGTGTGGTGTGTGTATGTGTGTATAAAATTCTAAGTTTCTGGGGATGGAGGACGAATAACAGGGTAGTGAAGCTGTTTTTTTGGTTTGTTGTTTTTTTGGGTTTTGTTTTTTTTTTTTTTAGTAAAGGGATCACCGCAGCAACACTGTGAAAGGAGCCACCTGGTGTGTTCCTTTTTGTGGTGTGACTTCCTGGAGAGTTGTTTTCACAGCAATTGCAATGACACTAAATTAGGTGCCTCAAAATAGTGAGTGATGAGGTCAAGAGGTGCTAAAATCAAGCAACTGAAGCACAAGCTGGCTTTTCCTCCTTGCACTTTGGAAGATTTCTTGCCATGCTGGCAAACGCTAAATACTCCCATACATGCCTGTTACTTGTTAGCTTCTGGATGTCTGATAAACTAAGCAAATCACCCAACACGTGCAAGAGCCATGGTGACATCACATAAGACTCTCATTAGTAAGTTTCTATGCAATATCCCTAGAGACGGGAGAAATGATATTTAAGAAGAATAATGCCCTGATGGAAAACAATGGAGAACAAGCCTAGGAGGGGAGAGGGTGGGGAAGCGAGAGGAGGGGTGGGAGCTGTCTGCCCACATCTGTTTGCAGCTACGTGCAGCCCGGGTCAAATTTGTTCCCCATTTTCCAGGAACAAAGAAGGCTAGGCTGCTGAGCCCATAGTGCTGAGATCCAGAGCCTGGGGAGGGAGTCACTATGTACTTTTTCAAGTCACAGCTTATTTTCCTGCCCTTCCAGTTGTGAAAAGTAGACCACTGGAGCCTAAGAAGTGTCTTCCATGAGCTCAGGAAGGCTTTGTATGTGGATGGCACTGGGATTAAAGGTGATGAGACTTGCAATCTACTTACTTGTGACATTATTTTATAAAGACATTTTTGAGAATTTCAGTTGTCAGTTGCTTCAAAGCCTAGGTCTAGCTTGGAAATATTTGCCTTTTCAACCCTTAATTGTCTGGCTTTTAGATTTCAAAACTTTTTGGCACTTGGTAAACCAATTATTATAATTTAGTCACTAGAAAAGCTTTCTGTAATGCAGGGGATGAATGGCACCTCAAGGGAAACAGTCTAACGGGATGTCTAAAGTCTAGATGAGGAGGTTAGTAATTTGGGGGGGGTCTGTGTTGCTTCCCCAGGGTCCCCTAAATATCTTCAATGCAGACTCACAGCATCCTCTTGATATAAAAGATGGCCCTGTGATTGCAGGTAATGATGGGGAGGGAGGGGTTAGCACTTAATTTTAAAAATATTTAAAATCCATAGTCCCCAATAACTCAGAGAAAACTCTGGGGAACTGTTCTCATCCACTCACCTCCCATCTGCCCACCTGTTGAATCTTCTTATCCATCCACCTCTACCCTGTGGGAAGATGCTCACAAAGTTTAAATGACTAAATCTCAACTCCCGCTGCACATCAAAATCACATGAGAACTTTCACAAACTACTGACGACTGCTCCTATTCCAAGAGATGCTTATTTTAGTTATCGAGGGTGGGGCCAGACACCCATACATTTTTCTAATCTCCCCAGACATTTCTACTGTGCAGTCAGAGTGGTGACACCTAATTTTAAACACCTGATTCACACATTCTCTTGACATCTTTCAAGCCTAACCTGAGGGTTCAATCAGGTGTTACTAACGGGGAAGTCCAAAAGCAGCCTGTTTTCCCCTAAAGTGAACCTGGGAGTGGTCACTAGTTTCCCCCACCCCCCCCACTCCCGCCCAGGTTGCCACGTGGCTGGCAGAGGAAGGCTGCATTCCTTAAGGCACTGAGACCTCATTATGCTAAACTGCCTTCATAATAGTTTTGTGAAATTTTGCTCTATTTTCTATGAAGACAAAGCTTTTTAAAAAAGGATGTTTTTGAATTGTTTGCTATATGCCTATTTCTCCCTCTCATCCTTATAGCAAAAGGAAACCAGGCATCAAGTCATTGTCAAGAGTTTGAGGATGAAAACTGAAAAAGCTACAGCTTCTACTGTCGTAAGAAAAGCCTTACATGTTAACGATCATAATAGCAAGTCCCTCAAGACTCCTAATAATGAGAAATAGGCCACACAGTTTCAAAGATCTGGGACCTCCCTGGTGGTCTAGTAGTTAAGACTTCGTCTTCCAGTGCAGGGGGCGCAGGTTCGATCCCTGGTCTGGGAGATAAGATCCCACATGCCTGGGGCCTCGTGGCCAAAACACGTAAAACAGAAACAACATTGTAACAAATTCAATACAGACTTTAAAAAGCGGTCCACATTAAAAAAAAAAATCTTTAAAAATAAAATTAAAAGATTAGCCTTCCATGTTGGTCCAAATTATTTTTGAAGGACTGTCTTGAGAAACAGGAGCCAATACATAAGGGTCTTGGGTCTTTGGCGTGTGTTCTGGAAACAAGAGACCAGATGAGCTTCAGTTCCTTGGGCTGAATTTTAACTCACAAATTAAGTCTCCTTTCCTTTGCTGCAAAATGGGCTGGGGGTGTGGGGGGTGGGAGATTGGCCTACTGGCCTTGCAGGATGGTTGTGGGGGTCACAACCTGATCAAATCTGAAGCCCCCCACACATGGAAGGCTTTCCTATGGGCAGTAAGAAAAGACACCAGACACCAGCAGATGCCTCTGACCGATCAGACTCTGTACCCGGGATGGTTCCAGCTCCCTCACCTATGTTTTGCAAACTATTACTTGTACACATAGGAGAGTCTACAACACAGGTATTAGAAGCTAAGTTTATTCCAAATACTCAAAATGAACCTTAATAAATCTTCTAGATAATTGATAATAATTCATTTTTTTAGGAACATAATATCAGTCATCAGAGATGTGCCAAAAGATTTGTATCTTGTAGTTTATTCATCAAACCCTTATCCAGCATCCACTCTGTGACAAATATTGCTTACACCACAATGTTAGTTATAGAATTATTTATGATACCAAAAGTATGGAAACAATTGAGATGTCAAACATTATAGCAAGTTAGATAAAATAATGATATATCTAAATTATGAAATATTACGCAGTAATTATAAATGTTTTAAAGAATATGAAAGAAATGGGGAAATGTTATGAGATAATGTAAGTAAAATCAAAGTACTAAATGAAAAATACATAATCTCAATTTTTAATATACATATGATTGAAACAGATATATAGATATATATATACATGGGCTTCCCAGGTGGCTGTAGTGGTAAAGAACCTGCCTGCCAGTGCAGGAGACATAAGAGACACGAGTTCCATCCCTGGGTCAGGAAGGTCCCATGGAGGAGGGCATGACAACCCACTCCAGTATTCTTGCCTGGAGAATCCCGTGGACAGAAGAACCTGGTGGGCTACAGTCCATGGGGTTGCAAAGAACTGGACACAACTGAAGCAACATAGCATGCTTGCACATACTTATATATACACTAAACATATTTTTAAATTACTTGGAGTGGTAGGGTGATTTTTTTCGTCCCCTTTCTTGTTTTCTGCACTTTAAAAATTTTCGTTTTTCTATAATTGCTTTACAATGTTGTGTTAGTTTCTGCTGTACAGCAAAGTGAATCAACTATATGTATACATATATGCCTTTCCTCTTGAGCCTGCCTCCCACCTCAATGTTTCTACACCAACCATGCAACATCATTGTAACTCCCAAATGAACAATATCTTATTTTTTGGTAAACAAATAGTATTCAACAATTATCATAAATTATTGTTCTGATTAAACGTTATGGTGAAGGCTCATTCATGCTCTTATTTCGTACTTTCCCACATTATGTTTCCAGATTATATTCACTCAGAAAAGTTTAAATAGATTCTCCTGTATTTGAATGACATCTTTATGCAATTAGCCATTTCTTTGTGTATATTTAAGCTCTTAGAGCTACCTTTTAAATTGAAGTACAGTCCTCCCAACTGAGGTCTTCTGGTTGCTATGACAATTTATTTCTTATCTCTGCTACCCTATGATCCCATCTCTTCAGTATCTGGCAGCATCTTGCTTGAATTGTTTGTGTAGTGATGCAGAGAAGCTTTGAACATTCTTGCCTTTATATAATATTCTTTAGTAAAGAACTAGTCCTCTGCAATGTGCCATTTGAAGAAAGTTCAGAGGAGGGAAGATAAATAATTCATAAGAAATAACAAGAGAACCATGATGCCTAGATAGTTCTGAACATAGACACATATGTCACAGCTCAGCTGTAAAGAGGATTTAAGTAGCAGAGTTGATGTGGATTCTAGACAGAAGCAAGCCTAGGTTTACCTTTGAAATATACGGAAAAATAATGCTACCATCCCATCCTTCATGGATTCATTTGTTCATGAAATATTTAAAAAGCACCTCTTTCACGCAAGGTCTGTGCTATTTGTGTAATGAGGGACACAAAGGACAAGACAGTTCCTGCCTGGAAGAAGCTAACATTTGGGAAAGGTGGCAGGTACAGAGGGCTGTCACTGGGAAATGACTGCCCAGCCCAGATGGCATTTTTCAGTCACCCCTGAATCCAGAGGTGGCCATGTACTACTCCCCACTGAAAGGAGGATAGTCGTCATATGTGTCACTATCAGATCAGTGTTTTTAAGAAGCTGGAGTGCCTTCTCCATGCTTTCAACTTCCATCTGCTGGAAGCTGAAGGATCTGGGCTCTAGGAGATGACAGAGCCCCACAGAATTGAAGGAGCATAGATCCCATGCTCTGGTCCACAGGGAATTCCCTGGTGGTCCAGTGGTTATGGGAGCTTCCCTGGCGGCTCAGTGGTGAAGAATCTGCTTGCCAATGCAGGAGACACAGGAAATGCAGGTTTGATCCCTGGGTCAGGAAGATCCCCTGGAGGAGGAAATGGAAACCCACTCCAGTATTCTTGCCTGGAGAATCCAACGAACAGAGAAGCCTGGAAGGCTATGGCCCATAGGGTCACAAAAATCGGACACGACTGAAGCAACTGAGAATGCACACACACCCCAGTGGTTATGACTCCACGCTTTCCTTGTCGAGAGCCCGGGTTCTATCCCTGACCGGGGAACTAAGATCCCACAAGCCCTCAGTAAAAAAGAGAATAATAGGTCCATAGATTCTTTATACCCTTGCCTTGAAAGTCAGAGCTTGGTTCTCACCCCCTTGAGGGTGAGCTGAACTTAGGGACTCACTTCTGGAATCGAATCAGACTCTTTCTTGTGCTCTCTGGGGTTTTTCTCTCTGGGGGAAGCCAGCTATCAGGCCATTGTTGTTGTTGTTTAGTCACTAAGCTATGCCTGATTCTTTGCAACCCCATGGACTGTAGCCTGCCAGGCTCCTCTGTCCATGGGATTACCCAGGCAGGACTACTGGAGTGTGTAGCCATAAGTACACTCAATGGGCAGTTTGTGAGGATGGTGAATGAGTCATTTGGAAATGGATCCACCAGCCCCAGTCAAGCCTTCAGATGACTGCAGCCCCAGACAACAGCTTGACTATAAGCTCATGAGAAACCCCAAAGTCTGAACTACCCAGCTAAACTCCTAAATCCCTGACCCACAGCATTTGTGAAATAGTAAATGTTTTCTCAAGCCAACAGTTTTGGGGCTAATTTCTAATGCAACTAACTTGTATATATTACAGATAATAGAGAAGATAGATAAAACTAAAGTCAACAGATAAAACTAACAAAGTCCTTGAATCACCATAGAGAGAAGAGCCTCCAGTCAACCAGTAGCACCAGGTTGGACTGTCATGTTAAATCACTAAGGTTTGGGGGTCTGTTTCCCAGAGCAACCAGCATATCTTTAACTAATGTGAGGAGGTTACATATGTTCATGTTTGACTTTCCATGTACCATAGTGTTTAGCACTTCTAGATATTCAAGTAATATTTACTGAAGGAATAAATGATTATATTGTAAAAATCATACATGTCCTAAAAGAGATACAAACCAAGCACAAGAGACACTTAGAGGATAGAGTTTGTCTTCATTTGTGAGAACAGAAACTTTTCCTTGGAACTGGTGACATTTGAACAGTGCCCTGAAATGGAAGATCGTTCAGAGACAGAAATGGGTAAAGGTGTTCCCACCAGGGGTAATATCAGCATAAGGGATGCAGAGGTAAGAAAAATGGAAAGTAGTCTGAAGCCTAATGGATAGTCCAATTTGATTGAAACATTCAGTGATAAGAAGGATTAAGGGTCAAAATTAGAAGCAAAACCCAGGCTCAAACCCATTAGATGTTAAAAGCACTGGGTTTTAATCTCGGGGCCACTGATTAAAGAAACCTGAGTAGAAATCCAATTGGCCATCTTGTGTACACTGATTAGGGTGGGAAGAGTCTAAAAACACTGAGAATATTAGAGGACTGCTGAAGGAAGAAGTGACAGCTCACAGGGTCTTTCTTTCCAAAATGGCAAAAAGGAATAGGTGTTAAGAAACACAGGACCCGCTTAGGCTCTGTCCATCGTTTTCCACTGGGGCTGGTGGCTCTCTCTTGGGCAATCCATCATGTTCTTCTCCTTGTGAGTAAATCCTGTGAACATGGAAGAGATTTTCTTCTACATAAAGTTAAACCACCAGGTTTCAGAGACATTAGCTTCAGTCTCATTGGCAGCATGTTCCAACCAACTAACAAGCCATTGAGGAAGACCACACCAGCATCTTGGGGGCTGCTCTAACAAAGGGAAGCCAAATATCCATTAGCCAGTGTGGCTCACTGCCGAGCCCAAAGCATCACCTGTGCTTCTGCAGCAACAGACCCCAGGGGGTGGGAACTGGATTGGCAGACAACACTAAATTGTTCTGAGAAATTCAACCTTCCACTCATCCCAGTTAAAATAGGTAAGCTGTTCTCATATAAGCAAACTATGAAGTCCTTTAGCAAACTGGGAGATGGCAGACAGGATGGCGGAAAGTCATCTCAGGATTTAAGACCTCCCTGTGCACCTTTGGGCTTCCCTGGTGGCTCAGACAGTAAAGACTGCCTACAATGGAGGAGACCGGAGTTCCATCCCTGGGTCAGGACGATCCCCTGGAGAAGGAAATGGCAACTCACTCCAGTATTCTTGCCTGGGAAATCCCAAGGATGGAGGAACCTGGCGGGCTGCAGTCTATGGGGTCACAAAAAGTCAGACACAACGGAGCAACTAACACTGTGCATCTTCAAAGACCTTTTCTCATATATTTTCTTGTCTGCCTCTGACTTTCCTTTCCAGGTCCTTCTCCATTCCTGTGCCTGTGCTCCCTCTTGTTGACATGTGGGGACATTTCCTGTGCTGAAACTCTTCCTTCAATCTTCCTGGAAGATGGACTAATTTCATCCAGCAAAGCTTCCTTCCCTCTCCATTTCGGTCCTAAGGAATTAATTCCTCCCTGTGCCTCCTCTTTGGGAGGCAGGAGCCACCCGAGCCCATACTCAGGGATCCAGCAG
Source organism: Ovis aries (assembly GCF_016772045.2). Classification (NCBI taxonomy): domain Eukaryota; kingdom Metazoa; phylum Chordata; class Mammalia; order Artiodactyla; family Bovidae; genus Ovis; species Ovis aries. The sequence continues at coordinate 30,448,981 of NC_056076.1, forward strand.
CACACAGGAGATGAGAAAGTGGCTGGTGTATTTCAGCTCACTTGGTTAAAAACAACTCTCGGCATGACAAAGTGTGTGTTATTAATATGCATATGTGATATCTTTGAGGCAGAGCTGCCTTCCAGGTGTATTTTCAGCAGGACAACATTTTCCCACGTGAGGCGGGAACAACAGTGAATCATATGTGTGGGAGGGAAAAGCCTGTGGGCTGTGTACAATGCTGACTCCCTTTGTGGCTCGCCTCCCTCTCCCTCTCGCCCCCTCCCACCCATGTTATTAATGGCTTCTGCAATTACTGGTAACAGTGCATCGCCAGGGAAGAAAAATCGGTGACTGTCTAACAGATTGGTGGAAGGAGAGGCAACAGAGAAACTGTCTGTGAAGAGAAACAAGGGGATTGCCACTGCAAAATGGAGTTTCTCAAGGCAGGGAATTCTAGGGTAAGTGGAGGTTAGAAATTGAGTTCGGTAAGGGATTCTCTCTGCTATAGCACCTGACATTTTAGAAATGAAAAGGGAGATCTTGGAACAGGACCAGTCGCCCTGGAGAGCATTATCTAAGATGATGCTTCTCAAGGGGTGCCAGATGGGAAGCCCAAAAAAACTTGGTGGCACTTTTTAAAGTTTTTATGTTGTACTGAAGTATAGCCAACTAACAATGTTGTGATAGTTTCAGATGAACAGCAAAAGGACTCAGCCATACATATACATGTATCCATTCTCCCCCAAACTCCAGGGGCCCATATTTTTATACTTCTATTATAGGTTAAAAGAGACATGTATTAAGTGAATGCAGTGATTTAAATATCCAAGGAGTAGATTTTTTTTAATTGCTCACTGTACAAAAGAAGGATTTCCTGTTACAACCAGAAATAGAAAGAGTAGCCACTAAAGAAGTGTCACATTAAATAAGTAAACAAATAGATATATAGTCCCTAAGAGGAATATCAAGAAATGTTGTTACAACTTGGCTTGAGTTAGTGGATTTGACAAGGAACGTGTCAGCCCAGCTAAATACAACTGAGTTCTAATTCACAAGGCACAGGAGAATTCCAAAATGCCCAGAAGTGAAAATAAATTCAAATGATGTTGCCGATCACAATGACACTATTACACCTGAAACCAAAAGCTAATATTGAGATTCAGTAGAAGAGTATTTCCATTTATTTGTCTTTTCTTAGTTGACATACATCCAGGGTTAAGTGGACACTATATTTTTATATTTAAAAAATGTTTTAAAAGGGAACTGTTGGTTATAAGGAAATAGTGGTACTTGATAAGGCAACTCTCCCTTATATTTTGTGCATGCAGCATTTATATCTTATTCTTTAAGTGAGAACATGGCAATGATTATTGACAAGTTGGCTTTTTTCAACCTATTGTGCTTAGAGTTTTTAGGATATGTGCTGTGCTCAGCCGCTCAGTCATGTCCTCCTCTCTGTAGCCCCATGGACTGCAGCCCACCAGGCTCCTCTGTCCAGGGAATTTCCCAGGCAAGAATACTGGAGTGGGTGCCATTTCCTTCTGCAGGGGATCTTCCCGACCCAGGGACTGAACCCACTCCACTTGTGTCTCCTGCATTGGCAGCCAGATCCTTTACCACAAGCGCCACCTGGGAAGCCCAGTTGTTAGGATATGTGTAAATACAATAATGAAATGTTCTGCACTCCATTTGGTTCCATCACCAAGTTTTGTCAAGTTCAAGAAAACACATCAAGGTCTCCAACAGGACTTCAGAGATGACTCAAATCCTTTATTATATTTCTCAGTGACCTATAAAAGAATGCATGGGTAATCACAATATCACTAGAATCTTCTCTCCTCTTTAGTTCTCTAGCTTCCCAAATCTGTGATTACTGATAAACTCCAGAAATTTCTCTCATCTGTACTCTTCTTTCACAGACACATCTTCCTCAAACACACACATGTACACACACTCACATGTACACACACACAAATACATGCACACACACGGGTCCCCTTGCATGATGTTCACCAATTGGTAATGACCCCACAACCCACAATCCCTTTAGTGGGGCAGAGACCAGTAAATTTGCCAGCCTGCACCACTTTCATCCTTCTTTTCCTTTCCTGCTCCCCTCCTTTCCTGAATGGTAACTGCAATAATATTAACACATCATTATGTTTGTTTTTTATAATACATAACATACACAAACAATTGTAAGATACAGATAGAAATAAATTATATACATATAATAGACAGATTAAATATATATATGGATGGCTTAGTCACGAAGTTGTGTCCAACTCTTAAGATTCCATGCACTGTAGCCCACCAGGCTCCTCTGTACATGGGATTCTCCAGGCAAGAATACTGGAGTGGGCTGCCATATCCTTTCTCCTTTTATATATATATATTATATCCTTATATATATCCTTTTATATATATATTATATATATCCATAATATATATATGGATGTATATTAAATATATAGGCTTAGATTAAATATATAGATACAGATGATAAGTAAGTGAAACTCGCGCAGTCGTGTCTGACTCTTTGCGAGACCATAGACTATACAGTCCATGGCATTCTCCAGGCCAGAATACTGGAATGGGTAGCCTTTCCCTTCTCCAGGGGATCTTCCCAACCCAGGAATCGAACCCAGGTCTCCCACATTGCAGGTGGGTTCTTTACCAGCTAAGTCGCAAGGGAAGCCCAAGAATACTGAAGTGGGTAGCCTATCCCTTCTCCAGCATATCTTCCTGACCAAGGAATCGAACCAGGGTCTCCTGCATTACAGGCAAATTCTTTACCAACAGAGCTGTCAGGGAAGCCCTTATAGATGATAAAGCTATAGATAATATAGATACCGAGAGATGGTATGTATATACGCACACAGAGAGAGAATGCAAGCCTCCTCCATTCTGGTCCTTGGCTCTCTCAGACAATCTATTCTACAAAATCCCAGCAAGCTCTAAAATTCTGTTGCTCTGACATCTGTGGAACTTCTGATCAATGTATTTCAACAAGCAAAGTTGCAAAATCTACCCTGAATCTCATCTGCATGATAAAGCACAGAAACGGAAAAAGGAAGAAAAGCTAAGGCTGCCAATAGTAAGGGCTGTGGATAAAGCAGACAGGGGAATCTCATAGCTGGCTGGTGGAAGAATAAGTGCTAATCCACTTTGGGAAACAGATTGGCAGTGTCTGGCCAGGTCGAACACTTAACAGACCCTATTCCTAAGTGGTTAGTTAGTTAGTTAGTGTTAGTCACTCAATCATGTCTGACTTTGCGACCCCATAGACTTAGGCCACCAGGCTCCTCTGTCCAAGGGCTTCTCCAGGCAAGAATACTGGAGTGAATTGCCATTCCCTTCTCCAGGGGATCTTCCCAACCCAGGGATCAAATCCAGGCCTCCTGCATTGCAGGCAGATTCTTTACCATCTGAGCCACCAGGAAGCTCTCATTCCTAAGTGGATATGCCCCCAAATTACTGCTCTTGGTTCACATCCATAAAGTATAATAGCAAAAACAACAAACAAGCCAAAGGCCCACCAACAAGAAGATGAAACAACTGTAGTGTTTTCATACCATAGAATATAATGTAGCAATGAAAATTAATGAATTATAACTACATCCAAAAGCATGAATTCATTTTGGAAACATAACTTCAAGTAGAGAAAAGAAAACTTCAGAAACCTAAATGTAAGATGATAGCTTTTTTAAAAAATAAAACTTAAAAACAAATGCAACTAAATACTACACTGTGTAAGCATATACACATTGAGATAAAAGTGTACTTGAGATGAAATGCAATGGACTGATAAACAGGAGTGTTAAGGCAATTGTTATCTATGGAACAGAAGCAGGGTTTGGAGGAGGAGAAAAATATACAGCAAAATGGAAGTTTTTAATAACAGTATACCTCTTAGATTAAGTGGTGGTTCATGATTTTTAAACTATCATTGTTTTACACAGTAATGTTTTATAAATATCAAATAATAGAATAAAATTAAGTAGAATGCTAAAAATGAAATGCTTCTGATTTTTAATTAGTATATAAAATTAAAAGCATTTGTGAAATAATAGTTTTATTGAAAATGTATTGTTACAGTTTTTTTTAAAACAAACCTAACTGGCATAAGGCATTGTGCTAGGCAGTTTAGAAATTCAAAAACAAGAGTAGCCCTTAAAGAGTCAAGCATTTATTGACAGAATGACAATATCAAAGCAGAAGCAGGAACATGGACATTACTGTAGAAACTGGAGTGGATGGATCTGCCCACTCCACTCCCACAGTGTCAGGCACCCAGGGATGAATCAGATAAAACCCTTCTATTGGAGGACTCCACAGATCAGCATAGTTGAGAGGGTTTGGGAAATAAAGGAGAGATGGGACACCCACTCAATCTGCTAGACTTTACCTAGAGAAGGATGTCACTGTCTTTAAACATCCAGGATGCCACTCAGAATTCTGACCTATTTTCCTGGTACCCTGAGCTGGCCTCATCCCCCAGGCTTTCTCCTTTCCTACCCTCAGCACTAGGAGGTTAAATGTTTGCTAACTACTCTACAGAGTCACCTTCTTCCTCAGAGTCTAGCCATGCCCAAGAGCACTGAGGATTCTGAGGAGTCATCCACTTAAAGATGCCCTGGCAGGGTTTCACAGCCATCCAAGAAAGCAGCTCCTTCGCATCATGACACAGCCGGCTCCTTCCCCGGGGTGGCCTCCGGAGTGATCTCCAGCTCTTGAAAATGCAAGAGGCTTTCAGAGTTGACCTGCTTTCTTTCCCACTCTTTCGTTCCCAGTCTATACAACTCGACTCCAGCATCTGGAGGGTGCCTCCAGCACTAAGACCAGCAGAAGACACACAGCTGATGAGAGGTCAGCCCTGCCCTCAGGGGGCATCCATTCCAGCAAAGGAGATGAAGACTAATGAGGGAAAATGTCTAAACAAAATGAGATACTGAATGCTCTAGGACATTCAAAGACAGAGGGGCCATCTTCAAGAGAATTGGAGAAGGCTTTGTGGGGAAAAAAAAAAGACATTGGAAATAGACCTTGAAAAAAGGGCCTTCGCTCTTCCCCAAACACATGTAAATCTACTCATGAAAATTCAAGAATATCTGGATTCAAGCCACACTCCACTGTAGGCAAGAAGTCTTCACCACAGCATTTGCCAGAGAGAGGATGTTTTGTTAATTTGTCTAAAAGCCTCAGATGTCTGGGCTTCCCAGGTGGTGCTAGTGGTAAAGAACCCACCCCTCAATGTAGGAGCTGCAAGAGACATGCGTTTGACCCCTGGGTCGAGAAGATCCCCTGGAGGAGGGCACAGCAACCCACTCCAACACTGTTGACAGGAGAATCCCTTGGACAGAGGAACCGGACAGGCTACGATCCATAGGGTCACAAAGAGTCAGACACAATTCATATGTCTGCTTTCCAAACTTGCCTCTCTTCTCTTACACAGTCATAGACTCTACAGTCTTCTGTTTAAACAATCCCTGCATTCTTTTTCAAACTCTTTCCTTTTGTTCACCTCTCCAAAATCCTGACATCCAGATGACAGCCACTGACTAAGCTGTCCTTTTTTTGCAATGGTAGGAAAAGTCATACCTCAGAAAAAAGGTAAGGGGACCAGGAGAGCTACTTTGTCACTGGCTTTCCTTCCAAGGACCGGCCTTTCAGTAAATTAACAGCCCTACAATTTACAGAGGAAGCACCGAAGTATCCACTAAATGCCAACCCAACATTTGAAAATCATGTCAAATTTTATTTGTACGTAAAACTTCTACCATTAATCTACATCAGTGCCTACTAAAAAAGCCAAGAGGAACAATCATTAAGTAGATTGACAGAGTGGCTGCCGAGAATGGACAGAGAGGGACTTACAGATGCATCCGGTACCCAGGAACTCGGGTGGTGGTTGTACTTCTCATGAATCCATACCAGCCAAGGGATACTAGCAAGAACTGCCTATTGGGATAAATGTAATAGGGCTGAACATGATCAAGATATTTGTTAAAATAAAAAGAGCAGTGTCAGACTTCCCTGGTGCAGAAGATAAGAATCCATCTGCCAGTGCAGGGGATACCAGTTCAATCCCTGATCTGTGACATACCACCTGCCACGGCACAACTGAGCTCATGCGCCCAACTACTGAGCCTGTGCTCTAGAGCCCAGGAGCCACAACTGCTGAAGCCCACACGCCTAGAGCCTGTGCTCCAAAACAAAAGAAATCGCTGCAATGAGAAGCTTGTGCAACACAGCAAAGAGTGGCCCCTGCTCACTACAATTAGAGAAAGCCCATGCAAAGAAATGAAGATGAAGCACAGCCAAAAATAAATAAATAAATAAAGCTTTAAAGACAAATAGTAGTGTCTAATTTATATTGGTCTCCCGTATCAAGTCATACTACATTTAAACTTATGTCAGAGAATCAGGAAAAATGCCCTGAAAAACCACACATGAAAAAAGTCATTTGCAACTTATTTTCATATCTCATCGTCCTTGTCACCAAAAGGAAAAAAAAGTGTTAATTATCTGATAAACTTATCTGATAAATGAATGTGGGTGAAAACAGTCATCCAGGTATACTAAAGATGCAAAAGAACCCAGGTTGGGAAAAAAAAAAAAAGAAGGTAAGCATTTTGGAAATTAAGATACTGAGTTTCTGCTACCCTGAGGAACATGTTAACATAGATTCCTGATCTACTGTGTCTGCACGTTAGCTGCTTATCCCATCTTTTCTCCCTTTTGTATTATCAATTTCAAAAAATAATGTTTTCTAATAACATCTCTCAGCATTCTTGACCTAATCTTGCAAAGAACTGCTGGAGAATCCAAATACATCCCACAGAATTAGAGATTATCAAAAGATGTCTTTCTTGTTTTATGGAAAGGAGCCCCACCAGTACTCCCATAGGAAAATGTGACTTCAGGGAAAAGGGGAAACCTATTGAAGCAGATTCCATTCACGTCAACTCAGCAGGAATTTGCCAAGTACTCACTTGTGACTACCAGATATCTTACTATCTGGAAAACAGTATTTAGCATGGTCCCTTCTCTCTAAGATGATGTTGAAAAAGAATTCAGAGATTTGAGTGCAAATGGACCTCCATAAGTGACAACTGTTAAGTTTTCTGAGCGTTCAGACATCTCCTAAGTTCACCACTGAAAAAAGTGGTGCCATTACTTCCTGCTGTAGACTGGCTCCACTCAATAGGTCCAGCACAGGAATGGAAGTCCTTGCACAGACAGACATTTGTCAAAGACACTAGACTTTTAATTCAGGAAAACTACCTCGAGTAGCCTAGGCTGTTTAAGCTTATCTAGGAAAGCAAGTAACCAAAGTTGTGTTGACTTCAAGGTCCCTTTTAAAAGGATAGAGGGCCCCCAATGCACATAGACATCCTATCAAAGAATTTTAGTTTGAGTACATAAGCTACAATTTTGTGTTTCTATTTTTTAAATTATAAAGCAAATGAAAATGACTCCAGTTGTAGAATACACATTCAATAGTTAATAGAGAAAGAGCTTCAGGGGAATGACAGACTCTAAAAGAGATAAGACCTAGGACAAGGTGCAAGACTGATGCTATAGGAAGGTGGCAAAATTTCCTAGAGACTATAAAATTCACTTAAAAACAAAATGAGGTGCTTTATTAGATGATGAACTCTCCATCATTAGAAACATGCAAGATTAGGCAGCCCTTGTCAGGGATCCATGAGGTAATTCGTACATTGGGGTGGGAGGTGTACCAGATGATTCTAAGGACTGGAGGGGATGTGACTCTGGTATATTTCTCCTTCCTGGCCCTCAGAAAGATGCTGCACATCTGCGGATGAGCACAGCTACATCAAACCAGGTGTTAAACCTTTATTACAGAGAATATGTTAATTCTGAATAGCACAAGGCCCTCGGAGATTAGTGAATGATGATTTTGTTCAGTTACTAAGTCATGTCTAACTCTTTGAGACTCCATGGACTGCAGCACACCAGGCTTCCCTGTCCTTCACTATCTCCCAGAGTTTGCTCAAACTCATGTCCACTGAGTCGGTGATGCCATCCAACCATCTCATCCTTTGTCGTCCCCTTCTCCTCTGGCCCTCAATCTTTCCTAGCATCAGGGTCTTTTCCAGTGAGTTGGCTCTTCACATCAGGTGGCCAAAGTATTGGAGCTTCAGCTTCAACATCAGCCCTTCCGATGAATATTCAGGGTTGATTTCCTTTAGGATTGACTGGTTTGATCTCCTTGCTGTTCAAGAGACTCTCAAGAGTCTTCTCCAGCACCACAATTCAAAAACATTCATTCTTCCATGCTCAGCCTACGTTATGGTCCAACTCTCACATCCGTATATGACTACTGGAAAAACCATAGCTTTGACTAGATAAACCTTTGTTGGCAAAGTGATGTCTCTGCTTTTTAATATGCTGTCTAGGTTTGTCACAGCTTTTCTTCCAAGGAGCAAGCATCTTTTAATTTTGTGACTGCAGTCCATCCACAGTGACTTTAGAGCCCAAGAAAAGAAAATCTGCCACTGTTTCCACTTTTTCCACATTTATTTGCCAGGAAGTGATGGAACCAGATGCCATGATCTTAGTTTTTTGAATGTTAAGTTTTAAGCCAGGTTTTTCACTCTCTTCTTTCACCCTCATCAAGAGGCTGTGAATAATAAACAAAGCATTTCTCCTTTTGTTGATAGTGTCTGTCCCTGTTCATAAACTTTCTCTTTCTGGGCAGCCGTGGGGGTTGTGGGGGCCTTGATGACTTCGGTATTCTCACTGTTAAGCAAACTACTAAACAGCTTAGAGCAGGCTGCCTCCACTCCCCAAGAGGAAAATCCAGAGTTCTTGCCTTTTTTTTCCACCCCCAGCACCTCACTCATCCTCTTTCTCTTGACCTCTATAGCAACTATGATACCCATAATCTATCCACAGACTCACAACCCCCATTGGTTAGCTTATCCTTGTAAATGACTTAAACAGTGCAAAGACAGCTAATTACAGCCTCATTTATAAGTTATTCATTTTCTTTTTCAAGGTTGTATTATGGAATGTCAATTTTTCATGAATCTGACTTGAAATTTGAGAATCAGAGACTGTTTTTCTCCTCAAAACACAGGAGTCTACCCGGTTTTCACTGCAACTGTTTTGCGTTTTGACAGATGAGAAATGACTCAAGTGAGACCTGGAGAAGGGTTCTCCAGCCCAGGAAAAGAGCTTGCAGTAACTTCAACAGTGCCATTCACTCATGACCCACCAGCCACTACACAGACAAGCCAAGCACAGGAGAGTCCACTCAGCCTGGAAGCTCCAGCCTCTCCACCCACAGCACTTTGCGCAGCACTCTGCACCCCTCCTCCCCAGAACACTCTTTCTTGGTTTTTGTACCACTGAGTTCTTCTCAATCTCCTTTATTTCTCAGATGCTAATTCTATGCCTCTTTTGTTGGTTTCCAATTTTCTTTTCATCTAAACATCACTCTCCCTTTCCCTTCCACATGCCTCCCTCGCCCTCAAGTCCTCACTGCAAATTATTCTCAGAACTGGACTTCTCTCCCTGACCTCTCTCCTCAGCCTCAGACCTGCCTGTAAACTGCCCGTTGGACATCTGCACCTGGACACCCCGCTGACCTCAGAATCACGACAGCTCACTAACTAATCAGGTAGTTGTCACAGGTCAGTTCCTTTAGGGCCTCCTCTACTGGAAAACAAATATAACTGAATTATCTTCAACGTTCCTCCTGAATCTAAAAGATGGCGATATTGTTTGATACGGAATGCACACTTTCTCCCACAATTAGCTCTTTTTCTCGTCTTCCGCTAGACTCCTCTTCCATCACAAGCAGACTAAAAGTCCCAAAGAGCTCGAGGAACCATTAACAGCAGAAAGACCAAACTTGAACCAGGTCCACCTTGAGCTCAGGGTCCTTCTCGCCTTACTTACCCCACGTCTCTATTACTCCGTCAGCCTCTTAGCTTGAGTTCTCCTGTATTTGGGATGCTCGCACACGCGCAGGCGATGCGCTCCGATCATAGAGACCTACTTCCGGTTCCGGGTTTCACACTTCCGTGATTGTTCTCGTGTTTCTCCTCTTCTCCTCAGACATTACCTTTCACACCCCAATTCCTCTACATACTGAAATCACACCCACGTTTCAAGGGTTCTTCTCAAGTGCTACATTTGAGCCTTCTCCGCTCCCAACCAAGCCAAAATGTGTCCTCTGAGACATCTCTTGGACGCCCTTTGCTAGTACTTCTTAACCTTGGCTGTGTCTTTGAATCACCTGGCAAGCTATTCTGCAATCCCAGTCTCCCGGCTGCACAGCCCCCTCAGACCAATTAAATCAGAACCTCCGGGGAGGAACCTCCGGTGTTTTTATAGCTCCCCGGGTGATTCCAATCTGCAGTCGAGGTCGATAACCACCGCATTGCACCATTTATCACTTTCTCCCTTGTAGTTGTAATTACGCTGTATTTGTCTTATTCCCACTACTAAATTTGAAACTCCTTGAGGGCACAGACCATCTTACCACATCTGCTTATCCCCTGCAGTTCTTAGTGAATCTGAGAGGCAATAAATATTGTTGAATTGAATTTGGAAACTGGAAATTAACCATACACTTCAATTTTATATCTCGCATATAATTTTAGAAGAGGAATCGATTAGTGAGGAACTAATCCGAATTTTTTTTTAAAGGTGCCTTTGCCATTACCAAAAATACTCTGATATGACTTTGAAATCAGAATAGCTCTCACTCGAGACTGATGACCTGCAAATGTGTGCAGCTGATGCATCCTTTGCTTCTGACACTTTCTGAACTCTTCACAAATAAAATGAATATGTTATGATTCTTTGAGAACTGGCTGCAAAATGTGACTGTGTGTGTAGATGTATCATTTCTCACTGAAGTAAACAAAAGCAGTCAGTGACTTGCACAAGCTCTGCCTTCCCCAGCTATAAGACAGAAGGTACCGCAAAGCAAAACTGCAATGTGAACTTAACACAGAGCATCTGACCTCCTTTCAGGAACTGCAGAAAATGAAATGAAAAATGAGACAAGGAATGCTTGCCAGCCTTTCATACGGCTACAGTTGCTAAGGAAACAGCTTTTTTAGCTTCAACCTGTCCAGCCCAGCCCGTTTCACATATTCTTCAGGGTTTTTGAAAATAAGGAAATCAAAGAAGGAAAAGATGAGAGGGAATGAAAGTCAGGGTTCTGCCAGTGCGGACAGAGCCCTCGTGCCCTTTCTCCCTTCTCCCCTCTTTCCCGGTCACCTAGAATATTTGCCACCTGGCAAAACCCTCCTGGAACTCAAATCACAGAATTAGACGAGAAGGTAAACAAAGCAATAGGAAGCCCTATTTGACATGCAGCAGTGGCTAAAAAACTGCTTCCTCACCGCAACCGGGCTTTCTTTCCTGCTGGGAAAGTAGGAGGCAACTCTTCACCCAGCAGGAGAAGCGCCTCAGCCCTCACCTGCCCCACATCTCAGGAGAGAGTGCCACCATGAGTACAACCCCGAGCGGAGGCAGCATCCGGATTGCACACGTGGTGAGATGCAGGCAAGCAACTCCAGACTCTCCAAGTCAAGGTAGGGTGTGTGTTCAGGGAGCAGGGAAATCAAAGGTCAGGAGGCCCAACATGCCTAATATAGAATCTCTACAGAGGATGTAGAAACAGGAGAAAGTACACAGAAGATGTGATATATAAGAAAGACAGCATCCTACCAATAGCCAATTAAATGAGCAACTATTTCTCCAGCATCTCCTGACAAGGCACGATAGTGGAGTAGCCACTGATAGAAATTGAAAAGAGTCATTTGGAAGTATACACTGCTATATTTAAAATGGATAACCAACAAGGACCTACTGTATAGCACAGGGAATTCTGCTCAATGTTATGTGGCAGCCTGGCTACGAGGGGAGTTTGGGGAAGAATGGATAATATATATGTATGACTGAATCCCTTTGCTGTCCACCTGAAACTATCACAACATTGTTAATTGGTTAACTCCAATATAAAATTTAAAGTTTGTTGTTTTTTTTTAAAGTAACTTGGCAGGACTTCCCTGGTGGTCCAATGATTAAAGACTCTGCACTACCAATGTAAGGGGCATGAGTTCAATTCCTGGTGGGGGTACTAAGATCCCCACATGACACACAACGCAGTCAAAAACAAAAAAAGTCATTTGGTGATAAGTATTGCAGTACTCATATTCAGAGATGATGTCCCTGAGGGGTGCAGGGAGGGGGAATCGGAGAAAGACTGTCAAAAGCTTATAAGAACTTTCAGTTATAAGATAAATAAGTACCAAGGATGGACTGTACAACATGAGGAATATAATGACACTGTTGTATGTTCCACATAGAAGCTGTTAAGAGAATAACCCTGAGTTTTCATCACAAGGAAAATCATTTTTTTCTATTTCTTTAATTGTGTGTCTATATGAGATGATGGATGTTCACTAAATGTGTGATAATCACATCATGATATATGTAAATCAAATCACTATTCTGTATGTGTGTGTGCTAAGTCACTTCAGTCTTGTCCGACTCTTTTCGACCCTGTGGACCATAGTCCATCAGGCTCCTCTGTCCATGGGATTCTCCAGGCAAGAATATAGGAGTGGGTTGCCATGCCCTCCTCCAGGGGGATCTGCCTGACCCTGCATCTCTTACATTAGCAGGCAGGTACTTTACCACTTGGGAAGGCTATTCTATATACCTTAAAATTATACAGTGCTGTATGTTAATTTTGTCTCAATGAAACAAGAAGGAAAAAAAGAAAAGATTATGCCATTTTCTCCCTCCATTTGTCACTAAATACTTTTGTTTTTTTGGCTTTCAATGAGAATAAGACCTTTTTATCCTCCATTTCTACTTAAATATACTATAAATAAAAGTTCTCTTTACAAGAGACTAGTAGCACTGTTCAAATCCAGGAAGAAGAAATGGGGAGCTGGGAGAGGAATGGAAGAAAAGGTTTTTACCGTTAATCATTTACATCTTTCAAATTTTGAACCTTGTGCATATTTGTAAATAAGTAAATGATATTTTGAAATCAAATACTACTTACCTAAAATGTCCAAACTGTATTATGATTAATTTTTAGGATGTCATAGGGGAAATCTGTATTGGTTTTTCTTAAATTTATAGGATCCAGACCATGTATGCAATGTTATCATCTACTCACTAATCCTAGGAAAGGCAATTATAAATATTTTTATTCTATTTTGTATGATATGTATTATATATTACACATATAACTTTTAAAATGTGGGATTCTACTGTATTATGCAACATAGATTAATAAATTCAGACTCCTGGAATTGTACAATTGAGCCAGAAATAATGCCCTAAGATTTGAAGACATTTGGGGTTTTCTCAATCCGTGTGTCAATAAGCCTTTCTCTTGAGGCTTGAGCAGAGAGCCATGTGGAACCAGGGAGAAGGACTCACTGTGATCTGAAACTGACTTGGCTCATCCAGTCATAACCAGGTAACTCTGATCAAGTTACCCACGTACTTCCACATTCTCCACTAAAAAAAAAGAAATAGAAACAAACAAATATAGATACTGGAAGCACAATATAATTGTGGTCATTTGAAAAGGATAATCACTGACCCATGGAATTTTCTCAGAGAGTAAAGCCCAGTCAAATATTGATTATATTTGGTTTTCTCTTCATTTCACAGGTGAAAAAAAAGATGCCAGTATGTTTTCTCTGATGTATGTCTCCTGACATGAGAGTTGGCATCAATGTTACAGCAAGAACTGACATCACCTGTGAACCCAAATGTTTCCACATAGCCACGAAGGACTGTGGAGCCTCTTTAACATATCTGGAGACCTGCTCCACAAAATCAGTAGGTCAGACTGATTTCCTGTATCTGAAAAGCGTGATGTTAAAATACACAAGAAATCCTCAATACTGTCATAAGAGTGTTTGATAACCTGGCTTGAACCCAGAGTTCCACCCCCATACTCACCCCTAAGCTCAGTAGGAATGAGGCAGGAAGTAACTGAGGATGACCTGTAAGTGCTTCTCCGTAGATGTCTCAGCCCCACCTGAATGTTAGAACCACTAGAGGAACAGGTAAGTAACAACCCAAAAACCCCAGACCTTCTCCAGAATCATCAAACCCAAATCTCGGCCTAATAGTCACTGGCTTAGGTGAATTTTAAAATGTGATTAGTCAAAGATAAAAATCTTTCTGAATGCAAGGACCATCTTAAGAAGGTATTAAGATACTAGTCATTGGGATATTAGCTGTGACCCCAAGGTAGGTAGTGGCCTTCCCTGGCGGCTCAGTGGTAAAGAACCACCTGCAATACAAGACACGCAGGTTCAGTCTACAGGTCAGGAAGATCCCCTGGAGGAGGAAATGGCAACCCACTCTGGTGTTCTTGTCTGAGAAATTTTATAGACTGAGGAGCCTGGTGGGCTGCAGTCCATGGGGTTGCAAGAATCTGACATGACTTAGCGACTAAACCACCGCCAAGGTAGGTAGGTGTGTGCATGTGTACATGTGTATCTATGTTTTATACTATAACGTGTTTCCTAATGGGCTTTCCTGGTGGCTCAGCTGGTAAAGAATCCACCTACAATGCAGAAGGCCCAGGTTTGATTCCCAGGTCGGAAAGATCCCCTGGAGGAGGGCATGGCAACCCATTCCAGTATTCTTGGGCTTCCCTGGTTGCTCAGACAATAAAGAATCTTCCTGAAATGTGGGAGACCTGGATTCAATCCCTGGGTTGGAAAGACCCCTTGGAGGAGGGCATGGCAACCCACTCCAGTATTCTTGCCTGGAGAATCCCATGGACAGAGGAGCCTGGCCAGCTGCAGTCCATGGGGTCACAAAGAGTCAGACATGACTGAGTGACTAAGCACAGCACACATTCCCTAATATTACTTTTCTTTCATCTATTTGCTTGTGTTCACAAAGTTGCCTTGGATGGAAGCACCCATCCATCAAATAAGTAAAACTGCAGCTTCACACTGTGGATGCTTTCATTGCCTAGGTGCCAAGGACGTTGCCAGCCTGAAGGATGCAAACTCCCATAGCAAACCTTGGCCAACCCTTCCCGCATTGGCTGCAAGATTCTACTTTGGGCCAGGAAGCATTTTCTGTTCCCCCACAGCAACCAGTTGGCAAAGACTTTGTTCGCACACGCAGATTCTCCCTCTCCAGTCCCGTGGCCAGGAGCTTTTTTGGGGCGCTCCAAGCAAAACCTCTCCTTGCCGGCTTCCTCGTCTCCAGAATGCACATCTATGTGCTCTGCACACATATGTATCTTGGCAGGGGAGAGACTTCCTTTAGGATTTCCTTTGAGGGTGCATTTAAAGCACTGGCTTTGGGCCAAGCCAAAATGACCTGTGGACGGAGGCATCTGCAGGCAGCCTGTGTGTTGTTTTCACCTAGCGTGAAATGCGATCGAGCATCTTTGGGTCTGGGGGAAGAAAGGTTGGGTGGGGAGCTGAGGAATGTCTTCATTTCCTTTCCTGTCCTGAAGCCCCTCTATAGCTTGGGCTTTGTCAGCTCCAGGCAGACTCCCATCTCCAGTGGGAGGCCAGCCTGCTTTGATTTCGCTTCGTTTGGGATCTAACTCAACCTTGTTATATGCCAAATACCCTCCAGGCTGTCCTACTTTCCTGGATCTTGTCCTGAGTCAGAGCTCCCAGTAGCTTCATCTTTCTGTCCTTTAGGAGAAAAGTGCCCCTGCCATCACCTCAGCCCTTCCCAGAGAAAGGACTCCAGGCTGCTGATGCAAACACCAGGCACACGCATTTGGTGATTTTAAGTGAAGATCATGAAAATCTGAATTACCGTGACAAAATTATACCAGCCAGGTTTGAAAATAAATGGAGCATGTTCTGAATTTGATTGAAAGAGGAACAAACAAAGATTCAAAAATCATTTGAAAATTGGGTTTAGGGGGGAAAAAAATCCTTTCTCTGACTCTGCCCAGATTTTTTTTCATGGTTTGTTTCTTTTCTCTCAGTCCAAATGCAGCTTATTTCTGCTTCCAGTGGGTCCATAAGTCTGAGAACTAACAAAGGTGAAAGTAGGTTTTGAGAAACCAAAAATATTCCAAATTGTACAGGCTCCAGAAGAAACTGTGGTGCACTGGAATTTTGTGGGCTCAAAGAATCCGCGTGCCAATGCAGGAGACGCCAAGAGACATGAGCTCAATCCCTGGGTCAAGAAGATCCCCTGGAATAGGGAATGGCAGCCCACTCCAGTATTTTTGCCTGGAAAATTTCATGGACAGAGGAGCCTGGCAGGCTACAGTCTGTGGGGTCACAAAGAGTCAGACACGACTAAGCAACTGAGCATTAGAGTCAGACTGAGGATGAGATTCCTTTTTGAAATTTTTTTCCTTTAACTGTCTTCATTTCTTTCAGTTTGCCAGGAAATACAGCTGTGGCATCATGACCCACTAAAGCAGATTGCCCCACACACTTTAGTTGCTGTTGTAGGCACTGTTGTTTTTCAGTCGCTAAGTCATGTCTGAGCCTTTTCGAGCCCATGGACTGCAGCATGCCGGGTTTCCCTGTCCCTCACTATCTCCTGGCCCTGTATAGGCACGGTATTTACTCTTTTAGAAAAATGAAATATAGTTGATGTACAATGTTATATCAGTTACAGGTGAAAACATAGTGACTCATAATTTTTAAAGGTTATACTCCACTCAAAGTTTTGTAAAATATTGACGATATTCTCTGTGTTGTACAACATACCCTTGGAGCTGATTTATTTTACACATAATAGTTTGTGCCTCTAATTCCCTCCCCCCATCCTGCTCCTCCCCCTTCCCTTTCCACACTGGTAACCACTAATTTGTTCTGTATATCTGTGACTGTTTCCTTATTGTTATATTTGCTAGTGTGTCTTATTTTTTTAGATTCTGCATGTGAGTGACATCACACAGTATTTGTCTTTCCTTGTCTGACTTATTTCATCTAGCATAATACTCTCCGAGTCCATTCATTTTGCTGCAAATAGAAAAATTTCATTCTTTTTTATGTCTGAGTGGTATTCCTATATATATATATATATAAACATACACATATACACCACATCGTCTTTATCCTCATCTGTTGATGGACATAAACATCAACAGATGTTTGCTTCCATAACTTGGCAATTGCAAATAATGCTGATATGAACATTGGGGTGCATGCATCTTTTCAAAAAGTCAGTGTTTTTTTTGTTGTTGTTTTTTTTCCTCCAGATAAATAAGGGTTAGATTCTTGATCAGTCAAACAATGACCACGCACGTGGAGCAGTTCCCTTGATCTCTTTAGGCCTTAGTTTCTCTGTGAGTAAAAGAAGAACAACTCAGAGGGTCACAATGAGTATTAAATGAAATTTTGTGGTTCCATGGCATATTGTTCACAAAATATTATCTTTAAAACATGCAAATTGGTTAAAAGTGAAGGCTTTAGATTTCAATTTCCATCTTTGGAACTCACTGGCGATGTAACCTTGGGCAAGTTATTTAACCTTTTTAAACCCCAGATTTTTCCAATATATTCAAAAGGAATTTAAAATTTATCTCACTGCATATGGCAAATTCTAACTACTCATAAAGTCATAATTTTAGAAAACATTATTTTAAGCCACTTTCAGATTTATAAAGATAATTATAACATTTTTCTATTAATGTGTGTATATCTCAAAATATTTGCTTTACTGGTTTATGGGGAATTTGCTTTAAAAATATGTTTAGTTATCCAGTTCTTTTTTAGGAGGAGTATTTATTTGGAGCAACTGAATCAAAGACAACACTGTACTGGTCGATAAGTCATGGCCGCAAAAATATTTCTGTCCCCGAATATAACTAAATGAGAAAATCAGCTGCTCCATAATAGAATAGGTCCTTGATGAGCCTTCTAAGAGCCAAAGTCAACAAGAGAGAGGTCTCAATGGAATTAGAATTTTGGCAGGCCAGTGGGAAGCTTGCCTGGTTCTGATAGAAGCCTGGGGGCAGGCAAGGAGGTGAGGGGGCATGGGCACTGTAGGAGCCCACATCCCAACCATACCAGGGCCAGACTGCCACATCAGCCAGCACCCCGAGACCCCATCCACCCCATTGCTTTGTTAGCAGAGACTCTTTAATGCCCAGCTGTGAGCCTCAGCCACATCTACCCCAAGAGGGAGCATGCTCAAGAGAGAAGAGTCTGACCCTGGGAGCAAAGAAGGAGACTGGGGGATAGCTGTCAGCAAGCCCTCTTCTTTTCTTTTATTTTCTTGTCTGGTACCAAGAGTTTGCAGTTTGGTTCATACCCACCATGGCTTCCCTGGTGGCTCAGATGGTAAAAAATCTGCTTGCAATGTAAGAGACCTGGGTTCAAGCCCTGGGTCAGAAAGATCCCTGGAGAAGGACGTGGCAACCCACTCCAGTTTTCTTGCCTGGAGAATCCCATGGACAGAGGAGCCTGGCAGGCTACAGTCCATGGGATCACAAAGAATTGGACATGACTGATCTAGTAAAGAAACTCTGAACTCTTAAGTAGGAATTTTATGTTATTATTTTCAGGGAGGAACTGAAAATGGAATCCCTGAGTCTCTCGTATCCGAGTCAAAGGCACTCAGCTCATCCGAACCTCTTCCTCTCTACCACATGCGGACCATGAAAATGTGTGCACACATACACACATACACTCACACACGTGCACATTCTCCCCTTTCAGCTACACTCCACACCCATCTCAGGTCAATGGTGACCTAATTTACCTTTCCTGCGAGGCTAATAATCCCAGGTAGCCACCACCTCCACTCTCTCACTGAAACTAGGCAAGCTGCAGTCCTCTCCTTCTGTGATGTGTTTATTAAAGTGGGGACTAGCACTTGCTTACTGTTATTCTGTGGGCTTGCACACTGCCTGACATGCAGTTGGTGTTGATTAAAGAGGGGAGGGAAGGAAGAAAAGGGAGAGAGGAGAGAAGGGAGGAAGGAAAAGTTTTACAGTTTAATTAACATTAACTGCTTCAACTTTAGTCATTATCTTGTTTCTTTTCTCACTTTTGCTCCAATTCCAGTTTCCCAAGGGGAAAGAGTGAGTCAAAAGTAAGATCAAATGCCTGATTGCTCAAAATAAATGCATTTCTAAAAGAAAGTCTACAGGTATAAAAATAGATGCTATATTATCCATATGCATATGAACTATATAAGTCAGAATTCTGTTTTAATTCCACAAAAAAAATGGTTGAGTAAATATGTACAGGAGACCACTGCATCCCTTTAAAAAAAAGCAACTGTATTTTAGAAGTGTATTCAATCGCATGGGAAAATTCTCACAATGTATCTTTAAGCAGAAAAAAAAGAAAAGACTGTACAACAAAATGTATAACACATCCCAATTTTAAATCTATATATAAAAGAATGGGTGAGTATACCCCAGAATGTCAATAACAATTATTTCTGGGTAATGAATGATCATTGATTTTTATTTTATCTTTACACCTTTAAACATCTTCCCCAAATTCCTGCAAAATTTGCATGTATTAAATTTATAATCAAAAAGGAAGCTATTACAAGAAAATAACAGCCATGTGAATACTAAAACGAGAAAGAAATAATTTAAGAATATGGTTGCATGAAAGTCAAGATTCTCAGAATGGGATGGTTAGTACCAGATGCCATAAAGGCAAGAAAGGTTGTTGTAATTATTGTTTTCCAGACCAAGATTCCCAGACACTTCCATTCCTGGGTAAGTGATTTCTGATTCCCCTGTACAACAAACAAGGCTCTTCGTCTTACTGCTCATTTTCTGAGCAGAGCTGACCACAGTCTAGTCTAGGGAAAAGAATAGGACTTTATCCTTAGTTTCTTCTGCAAACTGCAGTGCCGCTGGAGCTAGTTTTGTTGCTTCTATTGTTGTTACTATTGTCTGCTTATTTGTATGTTTGTGAGAGTTGCACAAACACAGCCACACGCGGGGGCAGGAAACCATTAAAAGACACGACCCCCCTGTTTGGAACCCCAGGAAGACCTGTCTCTGGATATACCATGATAACATCTGCTTCTAATTGAGATGATTTATCAAAGTGGCCATCAGCAGGACGGGTCAGCAAGAGCATAAATCTAGTACAAACACTTTCAGCTCTGAGCCTGGAAACATAAAGTCTGGTCTTGTTTCTGGTGTTAAGTAGCTGGCTGGCTGAGCCTGTGTAAATCAATTAATCCCTCCATAACTCAGTCTCTCCATCTGCAGAATGAAATTCATGTTAGATGTAGATTGGCAATTTGTATCTCTGGTCACAGAGACGTTTCCCTTCCATTCATTTATCCTTCCAAGAACCACAGATTGACAGTTTTCAACATGCCAGGCATTCATCCTCCAGGCCCCCAGGTATCCAGCATTCCTCAGTCCCCACAGACTGGCTGCCTGAGGATGCCTGGGCCCCCACTAAGCCTGTGCTCACTGCCTGTCCCTTAGGCCAGCAAGACGGAAATGGAGGAGGAAAGGGAACTTGGGAGAAAAGCACAGAAGGCGCCTGGCACTTGCTGGGTGTGTGATAAGGCGACAGATGGCTTTTGTTAGGTAGAACATGGTTAGTTTCTCAGAACGTCACCCAAAAAGCTGAGAGTCGTCTTACCATCAGGGTGATCATACCTGGAAATGATTAAAGTCCTTCTTTTGTTTTGTTTTGTATCCATTTGTTTGTTTGACTTCCTTGTCTTTGTTTTGGCTATGTCTCCAGGACCTACTACATTTCCTTGGAGAAGGAAATGGTGACCCACTCCAGTATTCTTGCCTAGAGAATCCCATGGACAGAGGAGCCTGGCTACAGTCCATGGGGTCGCAAAGAGTCGGACACAACTGAACGACTAACCCTAGGACTTACCTAAATCAAAAGCAAATATATGGTAAACAAAAAGATGACCCCACAAGCTGCAGCAGGGTCAAAAGAGGAACGATTTGACTTCTTTTCAAAAATGTTGGAACTGTTTCCCTGGTCTCACCAGCGGGAGATGAGCAGGTTTGTTCTCCTCCTCCAGAGGCTCAGCTGCACAAGAGGATGCTGGCACCAGATGTCTGCAAATGCTAGTGCCTGTGACTTCATAGCTCAAAGGAACCCTGGTCTTCAGATTTAAGAAAAAAAAAAAAATCAATTCTTGGATCTCTGAATACTTTACAACAGAGCTGGGGCTGCCGTATGCTCTCTGAGTCAGAGCATCAGAGCGGCCAGAACCCTCTCCTTGTAAACAACGCGGAAGTTGGATACCAGTTCAGAAGGCAGCACATTGCTGGCCCAGGGTGGGGGATGTTACGTTTCCAGGATGTGTCTGAAGTGAATAGGACTGTGGCTTGTTTGAAGTTTGTCTGATTTTTCACATTTTTCTTTCTTTGGACAAACCCAACCCAAGCAGACAATTGCCAAGCTTTGATTGTTAAGCAACAAGGACTCTTCTTAAGTGTTTCTCTGAATAAGGGAATTGGAACAGAGGTAGAATGGCCAAACTCAAGGTGTTATGGACACGCTTCATGCTTGGTCGATGGGTCATGGCTGACTCGTTGTGACCCCGTGGGCTGTAGCCTTCCAGGCTTCTCTGTCCATGGGATTTTCCAGGCAAGAATACTGGAATGGGTTGCCTTTTTCTCCTCCAGGAGATCTTCCCAACGCAGGGATTAAATCCGAGTCTCCTGCGTCTTCTGCATTGGCAAGGGGGTTCTTTACCACTGAGCCACCTGGGAAGCCCGTCTTGTGGACACCAGTCCTTATAAGCAGGAAAGACTTCATGGAGTGATTCAGGGAGAAACAAAAAGGGATAACTACAGGATGGTGACCAGAATAAATCCTTACAGGAAAAGAACTGAGCTGACAGTTATGCAAGCACACAATAACAGTCTATACTACTCAAAAACAAAATGTATACATCCATGTTCAAACAGCATTGTTCACAACAGCCAAAGGCGGAGGCAACCCAAGTGTCCATCAACAGACAGATGGATGGATAAACAAAGTGTGGTATAGACATACAATGGAATATTATTCAGTTCTGAAAAGGCAAGAAGTTCTAACATATGCTAAAATATGGTTGAAACTTGAGGACATTACGTTAAGTAAAATAAGCCAGTCACAAAAGGACAAATGCTGTATAATTCCACTTACATAAGATGCTTGAAAATGAAAGTGTCAGTCGCCAGTTGGTCCAACTCTCTGTGACGCCATGGACTGCAGCCCACCAGGCTCCTCTGTCCATGGGATTCTCCAGGCAAGAATGCTGGAGTGGGGTGCCATTTCCCTTTCCAGGGGATCTTCCCAACCAAGGGATTAAACCCACATCTCCTGCATTGCAGGCAGATTCTTTACCATCTGAGACACCAGAGAAGATTACATAGATGCTTAGAGTATTTAAATTCATGGAGATAGAAGGTAGAATGTTGTTTGCCAAGGGAGGGGAGAATGCAGAGTTATTTTTTAATGGGAACAGAGTTTCAGTTGGTAAAGATAAGAGAGTTCTGGAGATGATAGTGAAGTTTTCACAACAACATGTGTGTGCTACCTGTGTGCTAAGTCACTTCAGTCATGTCTGACTCTGAGACCCTAGGGACTGTAGCCTGCCAAGCTCCTCTGTCCATGGGATTCTCCAGGCAAGAACACTGGAGTGGGTTGCCATGCCCTCCTCCAGGGGTTCTTCCTAACCCAGGAATCACACCTGTCTCTTGTGTTGCCAGGGAGGTTCTTTACCACTATTACCCCTTGGGAAGCATTAAGGCACTTAATGTTAGAGAGGGAATTCCCTGGATGCCCAGTGGTTAGATCTCTGCACTACCATTGTAGGGGGCCCGTTCAATCCCTGGTGCCAAAAATAAATAAAAATGGGTTGGGTTTTTTTTTTAATGTCACAGAATCGAACACTTAACATAATTAAAATGGTAAATTTTACCTTTTACCACAATAAAAACAAAGTTAATAGTCATTGAACATCTTTATCCACAGTTAAAGTAATAAGTTCCTTTGACCATGAAGATCATGGTCAAAGTCATCAGTAACAATGATGTGTTGCCAGTAACAATGATGTATTTATATCTGTTCATCTGCATGTTTTCATACAATGAGGATAAGAAGGGGTGAAAGGACCAAACAGGATGGACAGTGAAGTCTCTGACCATAAAGGGAAAAAGGACTTCCCCGGTGGTCCAGTGGTTAAGCCTTCACCTTCCAATGCAGGGGGCACAAGTTTGATGCCTCCTCAGAGAACTAAGATCCCACGTGCTATGCAGTTCCGTGTGCCCCCAAAATTTAGAAGACAACGGAATTCTTTCCTCCAGCAAACTTCAAGCATTCTCATGCACATAAAGCCTGAATCTCTGACCTTTGGCTTCTTTGTACCACATACTGCTATTCAACCACCATTTCCATCAAGCAGCACTGAATGAGCACCTACAGTATACAAGCCACCAGTTTAATGACAGTGGAAATTACAAACCAACGTGAAATACAGTCCCTCCTTCTAAGACATAACAGAGCACTTGAAAGAATAAGAGGTATATGAAATGATAAATACCAATAAAGAATGGCATATAGTAAGCATGAATCAACTAAGCAACTTTGAGAGATAAGAAAATAAACATTTATGAAATAGGGGGCCAGGACTTCCCTGGCAGTCCAGTGGGTTAAGGCTTCACCTTCCATTGCAGGGGGTGCAGGTTTGATCCCTGGTTGGAGAGCTAAGATTCTACATGCCTGGCAGCCAAAAACCCAGCTATATTATAACCCAGAAGCAATATTATAACAAATTCAGTCAAGACTTTAAAAATGGTCCCCATAAAAAAAGTTTTAAAAAATAAAAGTAAAATGGGGGGAGCTAAATAGCTTCTGCAAGGTCATATAGCAAGATTATGTGCACTGTATATATTTTTTCACAAATAATATCTATTATTTATTAAGTCTGTCCTATGCCAGGGACTGTGCTGAACTGTCTCTATAGATTATCTCATTTATTCCACGTTAGAACCTGTCTAAGTAGTTTATCACTATCCAACGCTACAGATGAGGAAAAAGAGGTTTGGTGAAGCTAAATGAGGCATACAGCAGAAACAAGAAAGCTGGATTCTTCTCCAAAGTCTGTCCCGCTGTACAGCCTGTGCCCTTAATTCCTATTCCCTACTGAACTTGTAAGATCATGCTCTAAATGTGATTTCCTTTTTCACACCCTTTAAATGTGACTTCGAGTTGCCATTTGGCTATACAAAATACAAAATATTTGGCAGCTGTAATTACTGGGTGTGTAAATTATGTGAATCGTCTTGAGCAAACAATGTTTCGATTTGGATACCCAGAGTCAAGTAAAAAGAAAAAAGAAAAGAGAATCCCCAGGTTGCGATTCTGTATCAGAGAATGACAATTAGCATTCCAGGAATCACCCCTGCTAATTAATCATGGATGTCACTGATTGCTTTAGGACACATGGATAAGAAACTGCTTTTAATATCCAATTCTATATTAAGGGTAGTGCTTTTCATGATTCTAGGAGAAAAGATAGGTATTAACATCTTTATAATGACATCCATTTATAATGGTTACAGAGCTAGCCTACCATTTGGAAGTCAGAATGGTGGCTTTAAAAGATGTCTGGAGACTGGCCTTTTGCTTTGAAAAGATTTGGTCCAAGGTTTCTGAATTTCTACCTCTCACCACCAAGAAAAGTGAGCAGTCTTTCACAGCAGCTTTTCACTCCTAATGCGATACCATCAGCAGTGATGACTAGAATATGTGATTCTGGTCATTTTTGTAACAGCGAGCATCCACTTGTGCTGATTCATCCACAGATTTTCCGGCCAGATGCCCCATTGGCAAAGCCCTGGAGCCTTCCCCTCATTAGTTCTCCGCTCCAGCCATCCGAGGTAATTCCTTCCTCTCCTCTCTCCTGAGCTGCCGGTTGCAAACAGAATCTATCCAAGGAATAAACAAACCTTTGGGAATGGCTAAACCAGGCTGCTCTCTGAGATCCATGTGGGAAGTGTCTGCTAAGGTCAGAGCCTGACCTTGAGAGGGGGCGGCCTTCCCCTGTGCACGGTTGAGAGCAGGAAACACAAGGTCACCAGCAAAAGGAAGAAAATAAAGGAAACATTTGCTACTGTGGAGAAAAAGCTTCTATGTGCTTCACAGTCTTCTTTCTGTTCAAATTTGGTTTAAGTACTTGGTTCTGGTTAGTTTTTGTTTTGTCTTAAAGATTTATGTATTTTTATTTTTGGCTGTGCTGGGTCTTCGTTGCTCAGGCTTTTCTCTAGTTGCTGCGAGTAGGAGCTATTCTTTATTGTGGTCTACGGGCTTCTCATGAGGTGGTTTCTCTTATAGCCGAGCACAAGCTCTAAGCTGAGTGGGCTTCAGTAGCTGCAGTACATGGGCTCAGTAGTTGCAACCTTCAGACTCTAGAGCACTGGTTCAGTAGTTGTGACGCAGGGCCTTCGTTGCTCCACAGCCTGTAGGATCTTCCCAGACCTGGGGTCGAACTGGTGCCCCTTGCATTGTAAGGAGGATTCTTAACCACTGGTCCATCAGGGAAAGGCCCAGTTTTCTATTGTAGTAGAACTCTGCAACAAGATTTTAAGTGAGCTAGACTTTGCGTCTCACCACTAAGAGGACAGAGAGAGAAGTACGCAGTGTGTGTATGGCACCATGCATGAGATTTTTTTTAACCAGCAAAATCGTGTTTCAGCCCCAAAGGTTTCAAAGGTTGCCAGTCACTGGGGGTGATGGTGAAGTGAGGACTATTGAAAATATGCTACCATTCCCACATGGCTTTCTTACAATTTTGCCATGAAAGACACCAACCAGTCAGAGCCCGGAGAAGAGAAAGGAGACCAGACTTCGTTGAGTACTTTCTGTGTGTACAGGTGATTCACTTAAGGTAGCGTATTACATCCTCCAAAACATCTTTCCAGTTAGTATTGTTATCTGCATTTCTGGCTGTGAAAAAAGAATCCCAGCTAGGTTAACTTACCCAGTGATCCCTGGAAAGTAAGTTGGTTTAGAAGGAATTTAAACCAGGTGCTTCCTGCTTCACCCAGCAGCGGAAGTTAACTAAACAGCAAGAAGGAGAAAGCAAAAAAGACATCCGGTCCTTGGCTAACAACTGAGTAAGCATGATTTTTTAAAATATGCCTTTGACAATCATGATAGTCAAAGAAAGCACTTCCAAGGGCTCTAGATATGAAGTCGGATGCTATTACAATCTCCTAGAACATGAAATGGCTTCCTTGGTGGTTCAGTCAATAAAGAATCTGCCTGTAAAGCAGGAGACCCGGATTCAATCCCTGAGTCTGGAAGATCCCCTGAGGGAGGAAATGGCAGCCCGCTCCAGCATTCTTGCCTGGAAAATCCCACAGAAAGAGGAGCCTGAAGGGCTACAGTCCATGGGGTTGATAGAGTCAGACAGGACATAGTGATTAAATCACTACCACAAGGGCATAAAAAAATCCTCCTATGATTCGGTACCTGATGAAAGAACAAGGTTAATTACAGGGCTATTGATTTTTTTTTAAGTTTTAAATATACAGGATCCATATATAATTTTGGATTTATCGAATATTTATTTGATACCCAAAGTTTTATTCTTAATTATTTAATATAGACATTGTTTCTTAAAGAAAATATATAAGCAAGGGAGAAATGTATAATCTGTTAATAAGCCCCGTGAGTTAGTCAAGCCATAAATTCACAACTAAGTCAGCACTTCCCATGACCTCCAATGTCAACACATACTAATAATAGGAAAAATCTGCAGGCAATAATCAACCTTCTCTAGGACACTGGACTTAAAGATAGAAAATTATAAAATGATGGCATGTGATACATCAAAGATAGCTACTTCAAAAAAAAATTAAGATTCTTCCCATCAAGAGCTGGGCTTTTGACCACTCTTGGACTAAATACCCTTGAATCTAAGTGGACTTGACTTCTTGATCAATAGAATATGGTAGAAGTGACTCTTCTGATTTCTCACCCAGACCTTAAAAGCCCAGCAGTTTCTTGAAACCTAGTCACCATGCTGTGAGGAAGCCCAAGCAGTCCCATGAAGAGCCTCAGGTAGAATAGAGATGAGGTCCTCAGCCACAACCCCAGCTGAGCTCCCAAAGAACAGCCAGTGCCAAGTCTGTGTCAGTTGTCTCGGAACTGATGCTTCAACCCCATCAAGCCACCTCAGCAGATGCTGTGCTCAGAGTATGTAGGCACTAAGTCACTTTAGTCGTGCCTGACTCTTTGCAACCCCACTCACTATAGCCTGTGAGGCTCCTCTGTCCATGGGATTATCCCAGCAAGAATACTACAGTGAGTTGCCATTTCCTACTCTTCCTGACCCAGGAATAAAACCCATGTCTCTTATGTCTTCTGCGTTGATTGGCAGGAGGGTTCTTTACCACTAGTGCCACGTTCAGCAGAGATAAGCTGTTCCCACTGTAGTCCTGCCTACAAATGGCAGATTTGTGAGCAAAATAAATGACTGTGGTTGTTTGAAGCCACTAAATTTTAGTTTGAACTGTAATTCAACAATAGACAACAAAAACACATTTCACTGTATCCTTAGCATTTAATAAAATTTGAAATTACATGGATATTTGTCTGTATCATGTTTATCATCTGTCTCTCCCTCCAGAGAGTCACCCGTTTCATTCCTCTCTCAGTACACAGCACCAAGCCCGGTCCCTAGCCCTGGAGAGCTGCACATTAAAGTCGCTGTTAACTGAATAAATGAACGAATGAAGCCTCTCTTCTGGGTACTTTCTGGGGTGTCAATGATCTTTGCAGTGTGTTACCCAGGACTGGGTCAGTTCACTAGCTGATATCAGGGCAGGATTTCTTGCAAATACTTTCCCCATCTGTCAGTGCCGCCTAACAGCAAATAAGCCATTTCAGCAACCACATTCTAAGCTTCACTCACGTCATGCTTTCAACTCAAATGCCTGAGCCTTTTTTCTATATACTACTCCTAGATACAGTTTCCCTTTTCTGTAATTATGCTTGTCCACACCTGGCAGGTGCCTTTAACTGTTCCCTCCCCACCCTTGCCTAAGGTCATTGCAACAGATAAAACCAGCGATCAGCACAGGAACTGCCCTGGGCTCGGCCTGCAACCTGCCTCCTGCTCCCTCTTCAAGGATTCTCTGTCACAGATCTCTATCTGGCTGCCTTTGTAGTCTGATGCTCCCTCCCCACCCCACCGTCAACCTCTTTGGATGTTACTGTTGAGTGGCTTGGCCAGCCTTTTTAAAAATATATATATATATATTTAATTAATTTGGCTACACCAGGCCTTAGTTGCAGCATGTGGGATCTAGTTCCCTGATCAAGGATGGAACACGGGCCCCTCTGCATTGGGAATGGACCACCAGGGAAGTCCCTTGGCCAGTTTTTCATTCAGCATCTCCCTGGGACAAGGCCACCCTGCCCTCTACACTCCCATCCCCCACGCCTGAATGCCACCCGAAGTCCAGGCTTTAGAACACATCTCCCTCACCTCTTAGAAGACAAGAACCACCGATAGTACAAGTGTGTGTGTGTATGTGTGTTGAACCCAAGCGTGAGACTTTACATTTACCCCTATTGAAATCTATCTTTCTAGACTCCTGCAAGGAGATCCAACCAGTCCATTCTGAAGGAGATCAACCCTGGGATTTCTTTGGAAGGAATGATGCTAAAGCTGAAGCTCCAGTACTTTGGCCACCTCATGCGAAGAGCTGACTCACTGGAAAAGACTCTGATGCTGGGAGGGATTGGGGGCAGGAGGAGAAGGGGACGACTGAGGATGAGATGGCTGGATGGCATCACTGACTCGATGGACGTGAGTCTGAGTGAACTCCGGGAGTTGGTGATGGACAGGGAGGCCTGGCGTGCTGCGATTCATGGGGTCACAAAGAGTCGGACACGACTGAGCGACTGAACTGAACTGAGACTCCACCCACTGACCCAGTATTTTTAAATTTTTACTCTGTCATTGAATGTATTTGCTAAATTCATCCTGCTTCCCATAACCAACTAAATCAGTGTGCCAGGAATGATCTCATCAGGTCACTGATAACTGATGCTGAACAGGGCAGATTAAAGACAGAACCAGGATGAAGATGACTAACCAGCAATCCAGGAACTGGTGGTTCCATCAGTACTGCCTAAACACTGGATCATCCAATCCACATGACCCCTCAGATTCTCAAAAGAATTTGCCGAGTGTCTTACTGAGATGGAGTAGTCTGTTTGCCCATGTAGTTCTCGTACCCCACATGCAGGCAGCACAATTAGAGCTGGAAATTTTCACTCCCATGAGAACTGGGGCCGCAGTTAACTTTACTCCCTTCTACCCACTAGGAAAGAATGTGGAAAGAGATCAAGATTCAGAATAGGGTGTCCTGAGCTCAGGCTAGTGATAAAGAACCCACCCGCTAACGCAGGAGATTCAAGAGAGGCAAATTCTATCCCTGGGTTGGGAAGATCCCCTGGAGAAGGAAAGAGCAATCAATCCACTCTGGTATTCCTGCGGGGTCACTAAGAGTCAGATACAATTGAGCACCTACGCAGACAGGCATGCACACATAAGCTGTCCTCACTAAGAGGTTCTCTGGAGACACCTGGAAGCGATCATGGTCTGCTTGATGCTGACCAGTGCTTGCCCACCGCTCAGAGAGCCACAGAGCATCCAGATGGATTCCCCTGCTTGCTCTGGTTGGATTTCTTGAGCAGGACAGATTGATCACACACCCATATGGCTGTAGTTCATAACAGTGAGTGAAGCAGCAAGGTGCCCAAGGGACAGAATGCCTTTCTGCCAGAGCAAGAACACAGGCAGTTATAAACTTCAAAGTCTGAACCTCAAAATGCTGCTATAATGGAGTAAAAATAGGGAAACCATTCAGGTAAGTCAATAGTAATATCCTGCACTATTAGTATCTTTTGAAAACATCTTGCACTATAAGGAAAAAAAGAGAAAGGGAAAGATTACTTCCTCTAGAGAAGAGGGTGGAAAGGCTACTTTTAATCTGACCTTCCTGGTCCTCAGTCTCTAAAAGAAATGCACCTAAAACCTGAGAAATGGGCTGGGGTGGGGGTGGGGGGCAGCAACTAGTAATTATATTATGATTTATTGGTTTTATATTGACATTTTTATTGATTCTCCCACATTGACTAGATAATACTGGTTAATCATTGATATATGTCTTCCCTAACAAAGATATTAGCTACCAAAGAAAAAGACTAGAACACTTTTCTACTGTTTGAGGAATTAAACACTTAACATACTGCAGATACATCTTCTTCTTAGGTGGCCAGCTCTGATGACCATTTAGGGTGAGTACTGTGAAAAATGTGAGCAAAGACAGTCAGAAAATTATCAGGACTCAGAATTTGTAGCTGAAATATATTTTACCCCACTTTCTATAGCACATCCAATTTGGCTCTTAATTAAACCTGAAAAATGTAGAACCATACTCCAAATTTTTCTCCTAGAAAAAAAAATTGCAATGTTTTGTGGGGGAAAAAATCACTTTCTCTTTATTAATTAAGAAATAAGCATGAGTCTTTCAACTACACAAACATAGAATTATAGATGCCAAATATCAGAAAGCATGAATCCAAACCACTTTTTGAAAATACAAAGAACAAACATACCTCTGTTCATTCATTCAATAAGTATTTAATGGGCATTTGCCATATGCAAAGGGACTTCCCCGATGACTCAGTGGTAAGGAATCCACCTGAAATCGAGGAGCTGCAAGAGACCCTGGTTTGATCCCGGGGATCCCAGAAGATATTCTAGAGGAAAAAATGGCAACCCCTTCCCATATTCTTGCCTGGAAAATCCCATAGACAGAGGAGCTTGGCAGGCTAGAGTCCGTGAGCTCACAAAGAGTCTGACTCAACTGAGCAACACACACACAATACACAAAATTCATTACTAAATATTTCGAGGGTGATCCCAAGGCATATAAGAAATCATTCTTCTTTTCCAGAATTGTAAAATATTCTCTTAGAGGTAAAATAAAATCAAACATCTATAGCAATAGAAGAATTGTATTTCAGTTCAGTCGCTCAGTTGTGTCCAACTCTTTGCGACCCCAGGGACTAACCCCAGGGACTGTAGCATGCCAGGCTTCCCCGTCCATCACCAACTCCCGGATCTTCCTCAAACTCATGTCCCTTGAGTCGGTGATACCATCCAACCATCTCATCCTCTGTTGTTCCCTTCTGTTCCCACTTTCAATCTTTCCCAGTATCAGTGTCTTTTCCAATGAGTCAGTTCTTCACATCAGGTGGCCAAACTATTGGAGTTTCAGCTTCAGGATCAGTCCTTCCAAAGAATATTCAGGACTGATTTCCTTTAGGGTTGACTAGTTGGATCTCCTTGCTGTCCAAGGGACTCTCAGGAGTCTTCTCCAACACCACAGCTCGAAAGCATCAATTCTTCGACGCTCAGCTTTCTTAATAGTCCAACTCTCACATCCCTAAATGACTACTGGAAAAAACAAAGCTTTGACTAGATGGACCTTTGTTGGTAAAGTAATGTCTCTGCTTTTTAATATGCTGTCTAGGTTTCTCATAGCTTTTCTTCCAAGGAGCAAGGTCTTTTAATTTCATAGCTGTGGTCACCATCTGCAGTGATTTGGGAGCCCAAGAAAATAGTCTGTCTGTTTCCATTGTTTCCCCATCTATTTGCCAGGAAGTGATGGGACCGGATACCATGATCTTCATTTTTTGAATGCTGAGTTTTAAGCCAGGTTTTTCACTCTCCTCTTTCACTTTCATCAAGAGGCTCTTTAGTTCCTCTTCACTTTCTGCCATAAGGGTGGTGTCATCTGCATATCTGAGGTTATTGATATTTCTCCCGGCAATCTTGATTCCAACTTGCACTTCATCCAGTTCACATATAAGTTAAATAAGCAGGGTGACAATATACAGCCTTGATATACTCCTTTTCCTATTTGGAACCAGTCTGTTATTCCATGTCCGGTTCTAACTGTTGCTTCTTGACCTGCATACAGATTTCTCGGGAGGCAGGTAAAGTGGTCTGGTATTCCCATCTCTTGAAGAATTAATGTATTTCAGAGCATGTTAAATAATGCTTGTAAAGTCTTGACCATCCGTTCACATTGTGGCAATTTACCAGTCAATACAAGGGTCAATGGCGAAGAAACATGCAGAGAAAACAGTTTTCCATGGCTTATTTTTAGTGTCTCTAAATGAAACCTAAATCTATTATTGGTAACATTCCCATGAAGGGTCATATGTAATTATTTTTCTCCTTGCTTTTCTCCCCTTTCTGTTCCCCCGGTCTCTCTCCTTCCTTGACTCCTGACAATCTTTAAAACAAAGTATCATTCTCCCCAGAGAGCAATAATGGGTCTACTTGGAGGCTGCCATCCAGAACAATACAGAGAAGTCGATGTGTCCTTTAAGAGCAAAGGTATAGGTCCAGGAATCAGTATTGGTTTTTTAATTTTCTTCTTTCTTTTGGGGAAATCGGTATTTTTTAAGTTTCTTGAGTAATGATTCTCTTGTGAGGCCAGGATTGAGAGCAACTCCCATACTTGGTCTGACTCTCTGTGTTTGTTCTCTGCATTTGGAGTAGAAAGAGGGAAAAGCTACGAATGTTAGAATAACACCAACAATATCGATGGACCCTTAATACAGTGGGTTCAGTGAGAATTATGAATGTCAAACTTGGCACACATTAGTATCACTTTGGGGAGTGTCTTCAGTACTGATGTTCCGTCCCACCCTAGGCCCACCAGGTGGGAACCTTAGGAAAGAGGACCCAGATTTACGGCTCCCAAACAAACCTATTCCTCTTCCTCTGAGACCAACTTGCCCTTGGTACTTTTTAATGATCTCCTGCTGCTGCTAAGTCGCTTTAGTCGTGTCCGACTCTTTGCGATCCCATGGACTGTAGCCTACCAGGCTCCTCCATCCATGGGGTTTTCCAGGCAAGAGTACTGGAGTGAGGTGCCATTGCCTTCTCCATAATGATCTCCAGGTGATTGCAAAGTGCAGCAAGGCTGAGAATTACTAAGTGAGGACCATTTCACTTTGCAATCTAACCAAGCATGACATTTTTAAATTTTCATTTATTTATGGCTTCGTTGCATGGGCTTTTCTCTAGTTGTGGAGAGCAGGGGCTACTCTAGGTGCAATGCATGGGATTATTACTTCAGTTGTGTCTCTTCTTGCAGAGCACGGATTCTAGGCCAAGCAGACCTCAGAAGTTGCGGCACATGGGCTCAGGAGTTTCGGGCCCTGGGCTGAAATGCACAGACTCAAGAGTTGTGGCACGCGGGCTTCGTTGTTCTACAGCATGTCAGATCTTCCTGGATCAGGGTTTGAACCCGTGTCTCCTGCCCTGACAGGAGGATTCTTTTAACACTGAGCCACCAGGGAAGCCTGACTATGACATTTTGAATCAAGTCTACCTACTAACATAAACACTAACAACTGGCTAGCCTTCGGCTCTCTTCAGCTAGCCTTCAACAAACTTCTGCAGGACTCAGAACCAGTGTATCAGGAGATGGGGATGAAAAAGTGATTACAACCTCTACCTGCCAGACCCTTCGGAGAAGGCACTGGCACCCTACTCCAGTACTCTTGCCTGGAAAATCCCATGGACGGAGGAGCCTGGTGGGCGACAGTCCATGGGGTCGCTAAGATATGGCTAAGCGACTTCATTTTCACTTTTCACTTTCATGCATTGGAGAAGGAAATGGCAACCCACTCCAATGTTCTTGCCTGGAGAATCCCAGGGACGGGGGAGCCTGGTGGGCTGCCGTCTATGGGGTCGCACAGAGTCGGACATGACTGACGCAACTTAGCAGCAGCAGCAGCAGCAGCCAGACCCTTACAGTCTAAAAGGAGACAGACATAAATACGTTGTGGTAAACGCTCTGACAGGGACTTAGGGAATATAGAGAGGGGTACTCAGTGTAAGGCAGTGGTAGTAAGAGAGAGGACAAAGACAATGGCAGTAAAAGAACAACTTTAAAAATTTTTAATACAGTTTTGAAAGGTTACTTTCCATTTACAGTTATTACAAAATATTGTAGGAGGGTGTGGCAACCCACTCCAATATTCCTGCCTGGAGAATCTCCATGGACAGAGGAGCCTGGTGGGCTATAGTCCCTGGGGTCGCAAAGAGTCAGACACAACGGAGCACACAGCCATGTATGTGACTGAGCACATACACAAAATACTGGCTATATTCCCCATGCTGGACAACACATACCTGAGCCTGACCTCCACCCAATACACAAAATACTGGCTATATTCCCCATGCTGGACAATACATACCTGAGCCTGACCTACACCCAGTACACAAAATACTGGCTATATTCCCCATGCTGGACAATACATACCTGAGCCTGACCTCCACCCAATACACAAAATACTGGTTATATTCCCCATGCTGGACAATACATACCTGAGCCTGACCTCCACCCAGTACACAAAATACTGGCTATATTCCCCATGTTGGATAATACATACCTGAGCCTGACCTCCACCCAATACACAAAATACTGGCTATATTCCCCATGTTGGATAATACATACCTGAGCCTGACCTCCACCCAATACACAAAATACTGGCTATATTCCCCATGCTGGACAACACATACCTGAGCCTGACCTCCACCCAATACACAAAATACTGGCTATATTCCCCATGCTGGACAATACATGCCTAAGCCTGACCTCCACCCAGTACACAAAATACTGGTTATATTCCCCATGCTGGACAATACATACCTGAGCCTGACCTACACCCAATACACAAAATACTGGCTATATTCCCCATGTTGGACAATACATACCTGAGCCTGACCTACACCCAATACACAAAATACTAGCTATATTCCCCATGTTGGATGATACATGCCTGAGCCCGACCTACACCCAATAGCTTGTAACTACCACCCCTCCCCCAGTGTTGCCCCCGAACTGGTAACCACTAGTTTATTCCCTATATCTGTCAGTCTGCATTTTTCTGTTTCATTCTCTACTTTATTGCATTTTTTAGATTCTACATATAAGTGATATACAGTATTGTTATTTCTCTCTTTGACTTCTCTCACTTAGCATAACCCCTTCCAAGTCCATCCATGTCACTGCTAATGGCAAAATTTCATTCTTTTTTATGGCTGAGTAGTATTCCATTGTGTATATATACCTCATCTTCTTTATCCATTCATCTGTTTGATAGACACTTAGGTTGCTTCCGTATCTTGGCAATCATAAACAGTGCTGCAATGAACATTAGGATGTGTGTATCTTTTCAAATACACGTGTTTTGGTTTATATATATATATTATATATATATATACACCTATGAATAGATTTAGCTTCTTGGAGACTTCTTGTTTTCAAGCTGGCCATGCATAGAGGGTGTCCTAGGTAGAGGGAACAGCTTGAAGGAGACAGGAGGTGTGGAAGTTCATGATACATAAACTTTCAGAATGTGGTTTAAAGCTACAGAGAACAAATATAGGACCAGAGTGGGCGGCAAAGCCCTAGTTAGAAAGTAAATGGCAGACTGTATCCAAGGGCCATGAGTTTGAGCAAACTCCATGAGATAGCGAAGGACAGGGAAGCCTGGCGTGCTGCAGTCCATGAGGTCATAAACAGTTGGATACAACTGAGAGACTAAACAACCCAAGGGCTGGACTTTATCCACAGAATGTGCAGGGGAGTGCCGGGATCAAGTCTTGATTTTAAAGAGGTGACTCTGGTAGCATCCTGTTGGAGTTTGAGGATCATGAAAGTTAGCAAGAGAGAAGTTACAAGGGTTGGACTAAGCCTATGGCAGCAGGAAGAGAGAGGAGAAAGGTGCCTTGCGATCTTGGGATGCGCAGCTGACTCATTGTGCCCTGACTTTCTGGACTGAGCAACAAAAGGAATCCGTGGAGCTGTATTAAGAGAAGAAGGGCATCTCTGAGGGGCACTGGTCCCAGGAAAAGATGAAGCCTGTGCATCTTCTTGGAAGAACTTTATGATTATCCAAGATATAACATGTAACTGATGTTCAGCAACTCCCCAGAGTGAGGGACACAGCTGTTGCCTTGGTGAGCTTGGTTGAGTGCTTGTTCATCCCCTTGACTCTGAAACCAAACTGTAGAGCCATGTTGAGTGGCTACTGGAATTCTTGACTGTGTTTTAGGATGACTATCCTTTTTTCAATCAGAATTCAGATGAGGCAAAAAATAAAAATCAGTCCTTCGGTGCTGCTGAAATGTCGCTTTTCATCCTGTCCCTAACCTCAGAATTCCAGAACCCAGGGCTCTTATGATTCTCATCCAGAGAGAGGTCTTGGATTCACTATGACGCCCCAGCCCAAGAGGCATATGAGGCTCTGGATCACAGCTGGGTCCACATTACTTCTCAAGCATAATTTGGTGGCTTTGGCATAGGAGAGGGAGAACGGCAAGGCTGAGGGTCATACACCTGTATCCTTAGCTCCTTCTCCAAAAACCGGTTCTCTGGACACCAGTTACCTGAGCTAGATCGGACCACCCCAGGCCAGTCAGGAACCCTTATTTCATCTGGAGAATACCACACCATCCTCTCCTCCAGGAAAATGAGAGTGGTGATTTAAAATGCTAGAAAGTGAATTAACAGCTCCCCAGATTCCATGCAACACTTCACATTCACATGTGGTCCCATGGTGTGTGTATGGTGGTTCTGTTTTTGTTTGTTCATTTTTTTATTCTGACAAATGTGCAAAACATTGTCAAGGCAGAGAGAACTGCAATCATGCCTTGTTACACTGACATTATTCACACTTGCTAATGATTAACTCCCTTTGACACTGTAACATCGTAGACTGCAGAGTTGAACAAACAGCTTCAGGGGGCCCAGAAATGAGTTACACTGCGCTGGGCCAACTGCCTTGGAAGAGCTCCAGTGCTATTTCCCTAGTTTAGACTTGTCCTGAGGGGCATTTCCATTTGGGGACCTGAAGTTCTGGAATTCCTTCCTCTTCCTGGTTCAACAAAACTCTAATTTATTGACCTTCAGGGCACAGTGTAAGACATCTGTTAAGTCTGGCATTTCCTTGACCTACACAGAGAATTCTACTGGATTAAAAAAAAAGTTCACTTTTTAAAATTTCAGGTTTGTTATTTACCACGTACAGGCATTCAGACTCTGATCAAAAGGAGGTATCTTTTAATAAACCCAGGAAACAAAAACATGTTACTTCTTTGTGTCAAAGCTGCTCCCTTTGAAGCATCACCTCAATGTAGTGCTCTCTTTCAATGTAACAAAACTTTGGATAAATAATCAAATTTATTGTACTTGGGGAAGAGATGAAAATTTATTGAACAACAAATTTTTGTGCTTTGCATGGAGAAAATCAGTCCTGCAAGAATGTAAGAAAATTCTTGTATTCAAGCCAAACAGTTGTTTTCTGAGCCCTGCCTAAAAGCTCATGCTCACCTTGAATGAAAAAGATAATGAAACCTGAACAAGGAAAAGGAACAGATAGGCTCACAAAGCTGCCACTCTGCATGTGCTCTGGTCTGAAACTGACAATGTCCGTTTCAAAGATCGAGGAAAGATAGGCTAAAGGTGATGGGTTCTCTACTTAAAATGAGGTGTCCCCTGGGTAACAATATTGTCTCCTCTCTGATTCCCTATCACCTGCCTTTGCCAGCATGGGAGATGTCCATGGAATTTAAGCTGAAAGAGGCTTGAGGTTAATTTCCTTTCTCAAGTCCTTCCTTTAGCTAAAGAAAGAGGTAGGGAGAAAAACAGATACGGTATATTAACACATATATGTGGAATCTGAAAAAAAATGGTATAGACGATCTTATTTACAAAGCAGAAGTAGGAGACACATGTGTAGAGAACAAACGTATGGATACCAAGGGAAAAAGGGAGGGGATTGAATTGGGAGATTCGGATTGACATACATACACTATTGATACTATATATAAAAGAGATAACTAATGAAAACCTACTGTATAGCACCAGGAACTCTACTCAGTGCCCTGTGGTGACCTAAATGGGAAGGATACAAACAAGAGGGGATATGTGTATACATATAGCTGATTCAGTTTGTTGTACAATAGAAACTAATACAACATTCTAAAGCAACTATGCTCTAGTAAAAAAAATTTCCTTTAAAAGAAAGAGGTGGGAAACTTGCAGGGTTGGTGGACTCCCAATTCCACTCTTCTATCAGGAACAAGCTTCACTAACTTAAAAAAAAAAAAAAAAGGTCAAGCTTCTATCCCAAAATGAGAAATTTCTTTTTTAGTATATCCAGATCAAAAGGGGAAATAATTCCAATTTGTTTATAGAAAATGCAGACATGCCTGGGGGTGATGATAAATTGAGATCTAGGTTTCATGAGGGATTTGAGTCTGCACAGCTTACAATAATGCCAGACTGTTTGCAATGTCTTTAATACAATGTCCTCAGACCTTTCAAAGCCAGTATAATTGAAAATCGTAGACAGGGGAAGATTAAGCTGTTTGATCAAGGATAGAAAGAGATACATTTTCACTGAACTTTAAGAGGATCCAGGAAGTTGAAAAAGATATCCAAAAGTAATCTTGGGACTACATATAAGAATTTCAGCAGTGACCACATAACCCTCTTCATGCAACATGTTCATTATCTAATCATCTGAACTAAAGATAGCATCAATGTTTGGAGAAAGAAGGAAGACATCTTAAGATGTTTTTTTCCCTATATGTCAGCATTGAAAAACACTAAAATTATATATCTTAAACGTGTGATCCCCCTGGGGAACGAAATGGCAACCCATTCCAGTGTTCTTGCCTGGAGAATTCCATGGACAGAGGAGCCTGGTGGACTACAGCCCATGGGGTTCAAAAGAGTCAGATATGACTAAGTGACTAACACACATGTATGCTTTTTGCATGTTTTCTGAAGTAAAAGAATCCATGGAGAAAGAAGAAAGGGAGTCTCTTGTGGTTCACATGAAATCGCTAACAATAATAAAAAGTTATTAAGCTTAGTAGAGGGTCAAAGATACTGCCCCAGTAGGCTATTTTCTTTTAGATTTCCAGGTGCAACAATGAAACTACATTGACCTGCCTGTGCTTTTTTTTTTTTTTTTTCCCCTAAGAATGACTGCAAAGTTGGCTACAATCTACAGACAAGAGACTGCGGCTAACTGGCCCCTGCCCAGATCTAAAACATCAGATTGGTTTTCACCAGCATCCTTAATTACACCAGAGTCATCCAGCAAAACAGAGCAGGGCACCACCGCCCCCCCCCCCGCCCCCCCACCACCAATCATTGCGTGTGGTTTTTGCTGATCAAATGCAAAGCAGTGCCAGGACCTTCTTAAATACTTTAGCCTAAACCCTGTAGCCATTTACAGTGGTAAGAAAAGATTCAAAGCCAAGATTCATCTCACTTTCAGGGTTGTTTCAGCATTGTATGTTCTGCTCCAAATAGCAAGTTTTGCAAGGCCTCTGACTGCAGAAGCCAGGCAGGAGAGCAAGTTTTGGCTGCAAAAGGAATGAAAAAATAAAAAAGAAGAATCTGTGATAAGAAACAATGTCTGAAAAATCCATGGTCATCCTATTGGCGACAGTTGCTGTAACACAGACTGGTGGCTTAAACAACAAAAGTTGACTTCCTCTCATTTCTGGAGGCTGGAAGTTCAAGATGAAGGTGTCTGCTGGGTTGGTTCCTTCTGAGCCATATTTCGTTGATGTCAGTCCTCTCCCTGGGTCTCCATTTGGTCTTCTCTCTGAGTGTCTGTGTCCTAACCTTCTTTTCTTATAAGGACCCCATGTGTACTGGGTCACGGCCACCCTATTGAGTTCCCTTTAACTTAACTAGCTCTTTAAGGACCTTAACTCCAGCAGTCACATTCTGAAACACTGGGTTTGAAGGCTTCAGCACATACCTGCGGAGTGGACGCAATACAGCTCAGAACCTAGTTAATACTCTAATGTCTCCACCGGGGACTACTGCGAGGAAGACAAAGAATCACATACACAGAAACCTGGGAAACTGCATGAGATTTCTTGGAAACAATTCAATATGCCTGCACTTGAGATGGAAAAATTCAAGAGCACTGCTTCCTCCACCCCACCCCACCCCAAAAGCCTTAAATCAATCCCTGAAATTATAATAGAGGTTTTTCAGAATGAAACAAGGAAGAGCACAAAGAAGCATGCTCCAGAAGACTTCTCTGGAGGTCAGAGGTTAGGACTCTATGCTTCCACTGCAGGGGGGCAAAGGTTCCATTCCTGGAGGGTGAACTAAGATCCCACATGCTATGTGGCATGGCAAAAAAAAAAAAAAGTAAAGAAAGAAGAATATTCCATCCTTTCTCCAGGAAAAGGGAGTAAGAATTTGTTGATCAATGCAGATACCTTCGTATGGCAGTTGAGAAACAATGAATGACACCTACCATAATATACAGTGTGTAGCACGCCCCCTCAGTACAAGTTAACTGTATCAAAATTACACAGTTTGAAACAAACATGAGTCTTGTAATTACCAACATTACAAATAAATTATTTCTAAGAACTCAGAAAATCTATGCCTCCCTAAGATCAGATGACTGAAACACATTTCAGTTTCCTTCCCTGCTTCCCGTTTTGCAATATTAACTTACTAAATAAACATGTATACAACATCTACTAAATTCCAAAAACTACCCTGGACACTGGAGGTGGCGGGAGACAGTTCAATTCAGTTCAGTCACTCAGTCGTGTCTGACTATCTGCGACCCCATGAACTGCAGCACTCCAGGCCTCCCTGTCCATCACCAACTCCCAGAGTTCACACAAACCCATGTCCATTGAGTTGGTGAGGCCATCGAGCCATCTCATCCTCTGTCGTCCCCTTCTCCTCCTGCCCTCAATCCCTCCCAGCATCAGGGTCTTTTCCAATGAGTCAGCTCTTCGCATCAGGGGGTCCAAAGTATTGGAATTGCAGCTTCAACATCAGTCCTTCCAATGAGCACCCAGGACTGGTCTCCTTTAGGATGGACTGGTTGGATCTCCTTGCAGTCCAAAGGACTCTCAAGAGTCTTCTCCAACACCACAGTTCAAAAGCATCAATTCTTTGGCGCTCAGCTTTCTTTATAGTCCAACTCTCATGTCCATACATGACCACTGGAAAAACCATAGCCTTGACTAGACGGACCTTTGTTAGCAAAGTAATGTCTCTGTTTTTTAATATGCTATCTAGGTTGATCATAACTTTCCTTCCAAGGAGTAGGCATCTTAATTTCATGGCTGCAATCACCATCTGCAGTGATTTTGGAGCCCCCCAAAATAAAGTCTGATACTGTTTCCACTATTTCCCATCTATTTGCCATGAAGTGATGGGACCAGATGCCATCTTCGCTTTATGAATGTTGAGCTTTAACCCAACTTTTTCACTCTCCTCTTTCACTTTCATCAAGAGGCTTTTAGTTCTTCTTCACTTCCTGCCATGAGGGTGGTGTCATCTGCATATCTGAGGTTATTGATATTTCTCCCAGCAATCTTGAGTCCAGCTTGTGCTTCTTCCAGCCCAGTGTTTCTCATGATGTACTCTGCATATAAGTTAAATAAGCAGGGTGACAATATACAGCCTTGACGTACTCCTTTTCCTATTTGGAACCAGTCTGTGGTTCCATGTCCAGTTCTAACTGTTGCTTCCTGACCTGCATATAGGTTTCTCAAGAGGCAGGTCAGGTGGTCTGGTATTCCCATCTTTTCCAGAATTTCCCACAGTTTATTGTGATCCACACAGTCAAAGGCTTTGGCATAGTCAATAAAGCAGAAATAGATGTTTTTCTGGAACTCTCTTGCTTTTTCCATGATCCAGTGGATGTTGACAATTTGATCTCTGGTTCCTCTGCCCTTTCTAAAACCAGCTTGAACATCTCAAAGTTCATGGTTCACGTATTGCTGAAGCCTGGCTTGGAGAATTTTGAGCATTACTTTACTAGCGTGTGAGATGAGTGCAATTGTGCAGTAGTTTGAGCATTCTTTGGCATTGCCTTTCTTTGGGGTTGGAATGAAAACTGACCTTTTCCAGTCCTGTGGCCACTGCTGAGTTTTCCACATTTGCTGGCATATTGAGTGCAGCACTTTCACAGCATCATCTTTCAGGATTTCAAATAGCTCAACTGGAATTCCATCACCTCCACTAACTTTGTTCATAGTGATGCTTCCTAAGGCCCACTTGACTTCACATTCCAGGATGTCTGGCTCTATCTAGGTGAGTGATCACACCATCGTGATTATCTGGGTCGTGAAGATCTCTTTTGTACAGTTCTTCTGTGTTTTCTTGCCACCTCTTCTTAATATCTTCTGCTTCTGTTAGGTCCATACCATTTCTGTCCTTTATTGAGCCCATCTTTGCATGAAATGTTCCCTTGGTGTCTCTAATTTTCTTGAAGAGATCTCTAGTCTTTCCCATTCTGTTGTTTTCCTCTATTTTTTTGCATTGATCGCTGAGGAAGGCTTTCTTATCTCTCCTTACTGTTCTTTGGAACTCTGCATTCAAATGAGTATATCTCTCCTTTTCTCCTTTGCTTTTCGCTTCCCTTCTTTTCACAGCTATTTGTAAGGCTTCCTCAGAGAGCCATTTTGCTTTTTTGCATTTCTTTTTCTTGGGGATGGTCTTGATCCCTGTCTCTTGTACAATGTCATGAACCTCCATCCATAGTCCATCAGGCACTCTATCTGTCAGATCTAGTCCCTTAAATCTGTTTTTCACTTCCTCTGTATAGTCATAAGGGATTTGATTTAGGTCAAAGCTGAATGGTCTAGTGCAGACAGAAAGACACATGGGTAATCCAGCCATAGACAAAAACTATAAGGCAAGTGTGACAGTTACTTTTATGTGTCAGCTTGGCTGGGCCACAGTGCCCACATAGTGAGTCAAACATTATTCTGGATCTTTCTGTGAAGGTGTTTTGGGGATGGAATTAACATTTAAGTCACTTAAGTAACACAGATTACTTTCCATAACATGGATGGGCCTCATCCTATCAGTTGAAGGCCTTAACAGAATAGAGAGGACCTCCCCCACCACCCAGAGCCACAAAAAGCAATTCTTCCAGCAGATGGTCTTTGATTCAAAGTGCAGTTCTTCTCTGAGTCTCTAACCTACAGTCCTATCTACCAGATTCGGAGCTTATCACCCTCTACAATGGCATGAGTCAATTGCTTGCAATTAATCTCTTTCTTTGGAGAGTCCTGACTAATATGGTAGGCTTAATTTTTTTTTAAACACCCTCCCAAATTACACACAGTTTCACAGAGGAACTAAGATCTGAGTTAGATCTGTAGAAGAGAATACATTCTAAAACCAGCTAGTTATAAATTTGATTGTATACTAAGCCAAGCAGTAGTATTTCTAAAACCAGTTTCCATAAACCAGCCAAATATTCTGGAATCCAAAGATCTCTATAAAAGATTGTTTCTAATTTTATGTT
Organism: Ovis aries; assembly: GCF_016772045.2. Taxonomy (NCBI): domain Eukaryota; kingdom Metazoa; phylum Chordata; class Mammalia; order Artiodactyla; family Bovidae; genus Ovis; species Ovis aries. The sequence goes on from NC_056076.1 coordinate 30,492,366, forward strand.
TCTATTTTGATAATCTTTATAAATATTAATGTGAGCATTCTTGGTATCACTGGGAAAGCTGTGTAATATAATAGAGCACTTTCATGCCGTTTTAGCATCTCCAATCACGTTTATGCCTATAAAAACTTTGCAAGAAATAACATTAAAACTGGATCTATAAGTGACATGATAGGAGAATTTAAACACCACATGGCACACCCTGCATTGCTATGCCCAGTAGTCAGATCCAAAGAAAGCAGAGGTACATGCATGTAAATACACATATTCATTCACGTTTCTTAAAATTACTTTGATGTTTCAGTAAGTCTAAAAAATATTCAGTTCAGTTCAGTCACTCAGTCGTGTCTGACTCTTTGCAACCCCATGAACCACAGCATGCCAGGCCTCCCTGTCTATCACCAACTCCCAGAGTTCACTCAAACTCACGTCCATTGCGTCAATGATGCCATCCAGCCATCTCATCCTCTTTCGTCCCCTTCTCCTCCTGCCTCCAATCCCTCTGGCATCAGAGTCTTTTACAATGAGTCAACTCTTTGCATGAGGTGGCCAAAGTACTGGAGTTTCAGCTTTAGCACCATTCCTTCCAAAGAAATCCCAGGGCTGATCTCCTTTAGAATGGATTGGTTGGATCTCCTTGCAGTTCAAGGGACTCTCAAGAGTCTTCTCCAACACCACAGTTCAAAAGCATCAATTCTTCAGTGCTCAGCCTTCTTCACAGTCCAACTCTCACATCCACACATGACCACAGGAAAAACCATAGCCTTGACTAGATAGACCTTTGTTGCCAAAGTAATGTCTCTGCTTTTGAATATGCTATCTAGGTCGGTCATAACTTTCCTTCCAAGGAGTAAGCGTCTTTTAATTTCATGGCTGCAGTCACCATCTACAGTGATTTTGGAGCCCAAAAAATAAAGTTTGCCACTGTTTTCACTGTTTCCCCATCTATTTCCCATGAAGTGATGGGACCAGATGCCATGATCTCCATTTTATGAATGTCGAGCTTTAAGCCAACTTTTTCATTCTCCTCTTTCACTTTCATCAAGAAGCTTTTTAGTTCCTCTTCACTTTCTGCCATAAGGGTTGTGTCATCTGCATATCTGAGGTTAGTAATATTTCTCCCAGCAACCTTGATTCCAGCTTGTGCTTCTTCCAGCCCAGCGTTTCTCATAATGTATTCTGCATATAAGTTAAACAAGCAGGGTGACAATATACAGTCTTGACATACTCCTTTTCCTATTTGGAACCAGTCTGTTGTTCCATGTCCAGTTCTAACTGTTGCTTGATCACTTACCTAGAGCCAGACATCCTGGAATGTGAAGTCAAGTGGGCCTTAGGAAGCATCACTATGAACAAAGTTAGTGGAGGTGATGGAATTCCAGTTGAGCTATTTCAAATCCTGAAAGATGATGTTGTGAAAGTGCTGCACTCAATATGCCAGCAAATGTGGAAAACTCAGCAGTGGCCACAGGACTGGAAAAGGTCAGTTTTCATTCCAATCCCAAAGAAAGGAAATGCCAAAGAATGCTCAAACTACTGCACAATTGCACTCATCTCACACGCTAGTAAAGTAATGCTCAAAATTCTCCAAGCCAGGCTTCAGCAATATGTGAACCATGAACTTTGAGATGTTCAAGCTGGTTTTAGGAAAGGCAGAGGAACCAGAGATCAAATTGTCAACATCCACTGGATCATGGAAAAAGCAAGAGAGTTCCAGAAAAACATCTATTTCTGCTTTATTGACTATGCCAAAGCCTTTGACTGTGTGGATCACAATAAACTGTGGGAAATTCTGGAAAAGATGGGAATACCAGACCACCTGACCTGCCTCTTGAGAAACCTATATGCAGATCAGGAAGCAACAGTTACAAAATATTAGATTAAACTAAAACAGAAATGGTTTACAACCTAGAAGTAATGCAGGCAAACTGCATAATTGAGTTTTGAAAGAAGAAAGAAAAAAGAGAGAGGGAAGAAGGATGGAAGGAATGAAGGAAAGGAAAGCAAGGATTTTTTTTTTTTTTACTGAAGTATAATTGCTTTACAGAACTTTGTTGTTTTCAGTCAAACCTCAACATGAATCAGCGATAGGTATACATATATCCCCTCCCTTTTGAACTCCCTCCCGTCTCCCACCCCATCCCATCCTTCTAGATTGATACAGAGACCCTGTTTGAGTTTCCTGAGACATACAGGAAATTTCTGTGGCTATCTGTTTTACACATGGTAATGTAAGTTTCCATGTTACTCTTTCCATACATCTCACCCTCTCCTCCCCCTCCCCACATCCATAAGTCCATTCTCTGTCTATTTCTCCATTGCTGTCCTGTAAATAAATGCTTCAGTACCATTCTTCTAGATTCCATATATATGCATTAGAATACAATATTTATCTTTCCCTTTCTGACTCACTTCACTCTGTATAATAGGTTCTAGGTTCATCCACCTCATCAGAACTGACTCAAATGCATTTGAGTATTTGGCTGAGTATTACTGAGTAATGGCTGAGTATTATTCCATTGTGTATATGTACCACAATTTCTTTATCCATTCATCTGTCGATGCATATCTAGGTTGCTTCCATGTTCTGGCTATTGTAAACAGTGCTGCAGTGAACAGCGGGATACATGTGTCTTTTTTAGTTTCGGTTTCCTTAGGGTATATGCCCAGGAGTGGGGTTGCTGGGTCATATGGTGATTTTATTCCTAGTTTTTTAAGGAATCTCCATACCATATTCCGTAGTGGCTGTATCAATTTACATTCCCACCAACAGTGCAAGAGCGTTCCTTTTCTCCACACCCTCTCCAGCATTTATTGTTTGTAGACTTTTTGATGATGGCCATTCTGACTGGTTGAGGTGATATCTCATTGTAGTTTTGATTTGCATTTCTCTAATAATGAGCAATGTTGAGCATCTTTTCATGTGTTTCTTAGCCACCTGTATGTCTTCTTTGGAGAAATGTCTGTTGAAGTCTTTTCCCCACTTTTTAATTGGGTTGTTTGTTTTTCTGGTATTGAGTTGTATAACCTGCTTGTATATTTTGGAAATTAATCCTTTGTCAGTTTTATCATTTGCTAATATTTTCTCCCATTCTGAGGGTTGCCTTTTCACCTTGCTTATAGTTTCCAGAAAGGAAGGATTGTACAGAAAATGGTAAATATAATGCTTGCTTGTAAATATGGTCTGGTCAAAGAGTTATTTTAAAATTTTAAGGATAGCCACTAAACAAATAGAAATCAAATATGTAACAACAAAAAAAAGCTAGTAAAAAAAAAGAAAAAGCAGATAGAAAGCATAAAAGGAGATGGTAAAAATAAATTTTAAATATCAGTAATCTCCTCCACATAGTAAATTTCATTTACTAAATAATACAAATGGATCAAACTCACCAGTTAAAAGATAGAAATTCTAATATTGGTTAATTTTCACTCAAAGAAAATGCAGGGGATTGTAGAACAAGATAAATGATATCACAAGGGAAAACACAGACTTCATAAATGCAGAATACAAGGCATTCTATAGGAAGCTAACTTGTTTCTGAAATAAGTCCAGAGCATGAAAGAAAAATGAATGCTCAATATTAAGGGAGCTAAGAGATATAACAAGCAACTTAAACATTGACCTTGTTTAGATCCTGATTTAAATTATCAACTGTAAGAAATCAGGAGAAAACTGGAGGAACTAAACTGTATATTGGGTATAAATGATACCCAAGAATTATTATTAGTTTCCCTGGACGGAATAATGGTATTCTGTTATGTAAGAATGAAAATATTCATACTATTTAGAGGTACATATGAAATAAATATGATGAAATGACATGATATATAGCAAGTGCCTTAAAATAGTTTTGCAAAGAAAATAAAAGATACATTTTTAAAGGGTTGGGGAAGTAATGTGATACTCCCTTCACCAGGGTATCTTCCCGACCCAGCGATCGAACCTGGGCCTCCAGCACTGCAGGCAGATTCTTTACTATCTGAGCCGCCAGGGAAGCCCAAATGTGATATAATTTTGATTATTAATGAATCTGGTTAATGGGTGCATGGGGGTTCATTGTATTACATTCTCTACTTCGAATATGTTTTTATAAAGTTTTAGTTTAACTCTAAGCTGTTCTCAGAAAACACTTCTAAAAGTTAATAAACACAAAAAAATTAAATAAAATCATAGAAAACGATACAACATTTATTAACACTCACCCAAAGAAAACTAGAAAAACTGTATTCATATCAGAGAACCAGATCTTAAAGCAAAAAAAAAAAAAAAGAAAGAAAGAAGAAGGTGAGCAAGAGCATAAAGAAGATCTTTCATAATAATAAAAAGAAAAATTAGGGACTTACTTAGCAATCCAGTGGTTAAGACTTCATGTCTCCAGTGCAGGAGACACGAGTTTGATCCCTGGCCAGGGAGTTTAAAGTCTCACATGTCACATGGTAAGACCAAAAAATTATTTTAAATAAACAACAACAAAAAACAATTAATGGAGAGAGATCCTGAACCAGCAAGTACCTAATAACAGCACCCCAAAAATACATGAAATAAATATTGGCAGAGGCACAAGAAGTTGAAAAGCAATGGGCAGAGTGGGAAATTTTATTACACTGTAATGGGTTAAATTGAGATTTTCAAAAGAGTGGTCCTCTCCTGCCTCCCCTTCAAAATTTGTTCATGTGACCTTATTTGGAAAAAGTGTATTTGCAGTCAAAATCATGGATGAAACCATTCCGGATTATCTGGGTGGGCCCTGATAATAAATTCAATTAGACATCTTCTTGTGAAAGACAAGAGGGAAGACACAGAGAAGACAGCCAGGTGAAGATGGACACAGTGGTCCAAGAGATGCAGCCACAAGCTAAGCAAGTTGGGCGCCACCAGAAGCTGGAAGAGGACAGATTCTTCCCTGCAGGTTTGGAGGACTCGGAGCCCTGCCATCACCTTGATTTCAGACTTCTGGCCTCCAGAACAATAAAAGAATAAATTTCTTTTTTTTTTTGAGCCATCAAATATATGGGTATTTGTTACCATAGCCCTAGAAAACCAATACATATACCCCTATCAATAGTTGTCAGATTAAGCGGACAAAAAATAATACGAATATATAAAAGACTTAAATACTATAATTAGTGATTTTTGTCTAATGGGCATCTGTGCAGTCCTGCAGTCAATTATTTTTAAAAGTACACATTTTTAATTGCACAGGAACTGTCTATATAAATTTGAGCAATATTATAACAGATAATAATTTAAGTCAATATCATAGAGCTGAAAAAAGAGCAGGTACATTGCCCAAGTGTGAGAAAAATTGGCTTAGAACTTTCTGACCCTTTAATCTGCTGGAGACAGCCTGTCTTCTTTGTGTTTAGAAGAAGAGATAGTTCACTAATTAGCCACAAAGAAACAACTACACCCAGGCTCTTAGTTTTATCTATTTTGAACAGCTCTTACAGGAATTCAAATTTTCAAGGACACATAGATTCTATTGTCATTTCAAAATAAGCACTCATGTTGGATTCATTGTCACCATTACTAGCAGGATAATTACTCTTAAAGTAACAGTCCCCAGAAGCAAGAAGATTTTTTAAATTTTTCCTTCTTCCTGGTGTTGCTGATCAACCCTGAGGCTTCATAAGTAAAGACACACAAAGTTAACATGCTTAAATAAATTTCACATGAATCAGATCGTACATTTTATATGCCTCTCTCAAAACAAAGTAGGTTAACAAGCGTAACACCTGGACATTTACATGGTCAAGATAATGTTCAAAAATCGTGATATCTATCTGTCTTTCTTAACAGGCTTCCTTGGTGGCTCAGATGGTAAAGAACCAGCCTGCAATGCCAGAGACCTAGGTTCGATTCCTTGGTCATGAAGATCCCCTGGAGAAGAGAATGGTTACCCATTCCAGTACCCTCGCCTGGGAAATCCCATGGATAGAGAGGCCTGGCAGACTACAGTTCACGGGTTCACAAAGAGTCAGACACGACTGAAGCCCTTCTTAACTAGTATACTAATGTGAAACAAGAATCAAAATAGAGCAACATGATAGGTGGGTACCAGGATTGTGACTATCTTTTCCTTTCTTTTTGCAGTGCATTACCTCCTCGGGGCAAACACTAGGTTGTTATGTTTTTTCAGCACATTTCTATTTAACCATGAAATGTGTGTATACTTCCAGCTTGTAGAAATATTAGATGATCATTTTATTACAGGAAAAAACTCTTTGCCACTTCTGCAACCTATTGTGTCTCCTGGCCCCCAGTGAGGGCAGAAATCTTTAGAGCTGAATCCATTTGGAAGGAGAGATGTTTGCCCAGTGAAGTGTGAAGTGTGTCCTAGGATATCTGGGAGAAAGGTCACTGTGCCAGGGTTTCTATTTCATGAGCTGTACACTGTCACGGCATTTCCTGGAGGCATTATGTAATGTTTTTGGATGAAGACTTCTCTGGTTGCCCACTCTTCGTGAAAAGCAAGCTTTGGAAGGGATAGGGGAAGGCCTGAAAAAGACAATTCCTTAGGGCAGCTATGCAGATAGAGCCACAGAGTCTTATGACCCATAAAATACTTTAAGTTCTAACCAGCTCTTGCCACAGAACAGTGTCAGAATCACTTCTAACGGTAAGCCGAGTCTGCCAGCAGATGTCATGTGGTGGGTTCCAAATTTCTCCTGCATCCTCACTCTTCCTCAAGTTGTGGGGTTGTTGTTGTTGTTGTTGTTTTTTTTGAAACTAGATTGCCTGCTTTTGAATTCCCAGCCTAGAGACCTACGCTAATGTGCATGACTGCCTTAAAGGGGTGGGATGATACCTGCTGAGAAGCCATCTCCAGTGTGAGGGAAAATTGAATCTGGAACCATCAACTTTTAGGCTAGCCCAACCCTCTCCAAAGATAAATAGTTTCCAAATCCTTTCTGTCCTTTTTGCTTCCTTTTGTCAACTCCCCAAGAGTTTCTGCATCTCTGCCATATGCTTCCTTGTCCCCTGTTATATTCCCATAGAATTCCCACTCCACTGGCTTTCCCTGCTCTTTTCACAGCTGTTTGTGCTGTGCTCAGTCACTCAGTCGTGTCCAACTCTTTGTGACCGCATGGACTTTAGCCCACCAGGCTCCTCTGTCCATGGGATTCTTCATGCAAGAATAGTGGAGTGGGTTGCCATGCCCTCCTCCAGGGGATCTTCTGGACTCAGGGACTGAATCCAGGTTTCCTGTGTTTCTTGCATCACAGATGTATTCTTTACCCACTGAACCCCCTGTGAAGCCCCCTTCAGCTGTTTAGCAGGTGCCTAGTGGAGTGAGGGGGTGGGGTCTCTACATTCATAAGAGAAACATGGCATGTCTCCCACAGGATACAATGTGTCTCCAACTGAAGATGGGTTGAATGAGGGGGAAGAAATTCAGCTATTCACCTAAGTAATTTGAAACACTACTTCTGTATTAAAACAAACAGGGATGTGTTATGGATTCGAATGCAAAAGCCACATTAATTTTTAAAATGAAAGGGAGACTTCAAAGAAGTTTAGCATCTGTGGAGGGTGGCTCCTGGCTGCAGCAGCAGCCTCTCTGCTCATCCATTCTGACTTTCTTCTACCTGCCGTGTGAGCCACGGCACCTGGAAACATCTGCCCAAATCCCAGACTGCTCTCAGCTTATTATAGACTTCATTTATCGCCTTGTGCGCCTACTACGTGCCAGAGTGCAGGACTATAAATACATTTAAACACAGCCCCACCTTGAAGTAGCTTGTACTTCAGAGAGACTAACATACCTAAGTGGCTATGATAGAAGGTCATAACTTTTTAAGAAATGCTCAGTATATCCATTCATTCATTTATGTAGTTTTGGCTGCACTGGGTCTTCACAGCTGTGCACGGGCGTTCTCTAACTGCAGAGCAGAGACTCCTCTCTCACTGTAGCGGCTTCTCTTGTTGAGGGGTATGGGCTCTAGGGCGGGGGCTTCAGTAGCTGTAGCACAGGCCGCAGTAGTTGTGGTGCACGGGCTTAGCTGTCCTGGGGTCTGCGGACTCTTCCTGGAGCAGGGATCAAACCCAAGCCCCCTGCCCTGGCAGGTGGACTCTTAACCACTGGACTGCCAGGGAAGTAGAGAATGTAGGTTTTATAGGACATGATTATAATAAAGGTAGGTCCAAAAGCTATAGCATCACACATAAGGTGGCAATTCACCATTTTGGACAGTACCAAAGAGAGTTCAAAGTCTGGCCATCTGTGTGTATATTTAAACTGTGATTATTTCTCTACTACATCTCCTGCTATCAGCAAAGACTGCCTTAGGCATTACATTTCTGTGTCTAGTTAATTTATTTTCCAATAGTACCCAATGCATATGGACCCTAATGTATTATTTTGATGCTACGAAATGGTATTGGTTAAACACAATATTATGGGTTGAATTGCGTTCCTCCAAAGAAAGACAGGCATCATTTCTAACCCCCGGTGCCTCAGAATCTGGCTTTATCCAGAAATAGTGTCTTCACAGAAGGTAAGCAAGGTAAAATGAGGTCTTTAGAGTAACCCTAACCTAATATTACTAATAATACTGTGGACAGGAACCCCTTAGAAGAAATAGGGTAGCCATCATGGTCAACAACAGAGTCTGAAATGCAGTACTTGGATGCAATCTCAAAAATGACAGAATGATCTCTGTTTGTTTCCAAGGCAAACCATTCAATATCACGGTAATCCAAGTCTATGCCCCAACCAGTAACGCTGAAGAAGCTGAAGTTGAGTGGTTCTATGAAGACCTACAAGACCTTTTAGAACGAACACCCAAAAAAGATGTCATTTTCATTATAGGGGACTGGAATGCAAAAGTAGGAAGTCAAGAAACACCTGGAGTAACAGGCAAATTTGGCCTTGGAATACGGATTGAAGCAGGGCAAAGGCTAATAGAGTTTTACCAAGAAAATGCACTGGTCATAGCAAACACCCTCTTCCAACAACACAAGAGAAGACTCTACACATGGACATCACTAGATGGTCAACACCAAAATCAGATTGATTATATTCTTTGCAGCCAAAGGTGGAGAAGCTGTAAACAGTCCGCAAAAACAAGACCTGGAGCTGACTGTGGCTCAGATCATGAATTCCTTATTGCCAAATTCAGACTTAAATTGAAGAAAGTAGGAAAAACCACTAGACCATTCAGGTATGACCTAAATCAAACCCCTTATGATTATACAGTGGAAGTGAGAAATAGATTTAAGGGCCTAGATCTGATAGATAGAGTGCCTGATGAACTATGGACAGAGGTTCATGACGTTGTACAGGAGACAGGGATCAAGATCATCCCCACAGAAAAGAAATGCAAAAAAGCAAAATGGCTGTCTGAGGAATAGCTGTGAAAAGAAGAGAAGCAAAAAGCAAAGGAGAAAAGGAAAGCTATACCCATTTGAATGCAGAGTTCTAAAGAATAGCAAGGAGAGATAAGCAAGCCTTCCTCAGCGATTGATGCAAAGAAATAGAGGAAAATAACAGAATGGGAAAGACTAGAGATCTCGTCAAGAAAATTAGAGATACCAAGGGAACATTTCATGCAAAGATGGACTCAATAAAGGACAGAAATGGTATGAACCTAACAGAAGCAGAAGATATTAAGAAGAGGTGGCAAGAATACACAGAAAAAGTGTACAAAAAAGATCTTCATGACCCCGATAATCACGATGGTGTGATCACTCACCTAGAGCCAGACATCCTGGAATGTGAAGTCAAGTGGGCCTTAGGAAGCATCACTATGAACAAAGTTAGTGGAGGTGATGGAATTCCAGTTGAGCTATTTCAAATCCTGAAAGATGATGCTGTGAAAGTCCTGCACTCAATATGCCAGCAAATGTGGAAAACTCAGCAGTGTCCACAGGACTGGAAAAGGTCAGTTTTCATTCCAATCCCAAAGAAAGGCAACGCCAAAAATGCTCAAACTACCAAACAATTGCAATCACTTCACACGCTAGTAAAGTAATGCTCAAAATTCTCCAAGCCAGGCTTCAGCAATATGTGAACCATGAACTTCGAGATGTTCAAGCTGGTTTTAGGAAAGGCAGAGGAACCATCAAATTGCCAACATCTGCTGAATCATCAAAAAAGCAAGAGAGTTCCAGAAAACATCTATTTCTGCTTTATTGACTATGCCAAAGCCTTTGACTGTGTGGATCACAATATAACTGTGGAAAATTCTGAAAGAGATGGGAATACTAGACCACCTGACCTGCCTCTTGAGAAACCTATATGCAGGTCAGGAAGCAACAGTTAGAACTGGACATGGAACAAAAGACTGGTTCCAGATAGGAAAAGGAGTACATCAAGGCTGTATATTGTCACCCTGCTTATTTAACATATGCAGAGTACATCACAGGAAATGCTGGGCTGGAAGAAGCACACGCTGGAATCAAGATTGCTGGGAAAAATATCAATAACCTCAGATATGCAGATGACACCACCCTTATGGCAGAAAGTGAAGAGGAACTAAAAAGCCTCTTGATGAAAGTGAAAGAGGAGAGTGAAAAAGTTGGCTTAAAGCTCAACATTCAGAAAACGAAGATCATGGCATCTGGCCCCATCACTTCATGGGAAATAGATGGGGAAACAGTGTCAGACTTTATTTTTTGGGGCTCCAAAATCACTGCAGATGGTGATTGCAGCCATGAAATTAAAAGACGCTTACTCCTTGGAAGGAAAGCTACGACCAACCTAGATAGCATATTAAAAAGCAGAGATATTACTTTGCTAACAAAGGTCTGTCTAGTCAAGGCTATGGTTTTTCCAGTGGTCATGTGTGGATGTGAGAGTTGGACTGTGAGGAAAGCTGAGTGCTGAAGAATTGATGCTTTTGAACTGTGGTGCTGGAGAAGACTCTTGAGAGACCCTTGGACTGCAAGGAGATCCAACCAGTCCATCCTAAAGGAGACCAGTCCTGGGTGTTCATTGGAAGGACTGATGTTGAAGTTGAAACTCCAATACTTTGGCCACCTCGTGCGAAGAGGTGGAAAAGACCCTGATGCTAGGAGGGATTGAGGGCAGGAGGAGAAGGGGACGACAGAGGATGAGATGGTTGGATGGCATCACTGACTAGATGCACGTGAGTTTGGGTAAACTCCAGGAGTTGGTAATGGACAGGGAGGCCTGGCGTGCTGCGATTCATGGGGTCGCAGAGTCGGACACGATTGAGTGACTGAACTGAACTGAACTGAACCTAATATTGAACTGTGGTGTTGGAGAAGACTCTTGAGAATCCCTTGGACTGCAAGGAGATCAAACCAGTCAATCCTCAAGGAAATCAACCTGGAATATTCATTGGAAGGACTGAGGCTGAAGCTGAAGCTCCAATACTCTGGCCACCTGCTACGAACAGACAATTCACTGGAAAAGAGCCTGATGCTGAGAAAGATTGAGGGCAAGAGGAGAAGGGGGTGGCAGAGGATGAGATGGTTGGATGGCATCATCGACTCAATGGACATGAGTTTGAGCAATCTCCAGAAGATGGTGAAGGACAGGGAAACATGGTGTGCTGCAATACATGAGGTTGCAGATTTGGACACGACTGAGCCACTGAGCAACAACAACAGCCTAACATAACTGGTATTCCTATAAAAGGGAGAATTGTGGACACCAACCCACAAAAAGGAAAAATAATGGGAAACGAAACTGAGAGCAGGCCATAATGGGACTGGAGCGACCCATTTACAAGTAACCCTAAGGATGGCAGGCACCCCTCCGAGAGCCATCCGACAGAGCCCGGCCCTGTTGACACCTTGATCTCAGACCCCCAGCCTCCAGGACTGTGAGGCAGTAAGTTTCTGTGGTTTTGAGCTGCCCAGTTTGGGGTTCCTGCTACAGCAGCCCTAGGAAACTGACACACACATGTTCTCCATTTCAGAGTAAGTTTATAATCTCTTTTCTGAAAATAAACCTCAGCTTTGTCATCCTCGGCACATTCTCTGCTCAAAGCTAGCCTCCAGGTAAATGTCTCTACTGCGGTGGTTCTCAAAGTACCATCTCTGGGCCAGCAGCAAAGAGCATCAGCAGGGAACTTGTTAAGAAATGCTGGTTCCCATTGACATATATACATTATCATGTATAAACTAGATTGTTAGTAAGAAGCAGCTGTATAGCACAGGAGCTCAGCCCAGTGCTCTGTGATGTCTTAAATGGGTGGGATGTGGGGTGGGGAAGGCTCAAGAGAGAGGGAATATGTGTATACTTTAAGCGATTCACATTGTTGTACAGCAGAAAATAACACAACATTGGAAAGCAATTATCCTCCAATTAAGAAAGAAAGGAAGGAATAAAGGAAGGAAGGGAGGGAGGCAGGAAGGGGGAAAAAAAAGAAAGAAATGCTGGTTCCACCCTAGATCTATGAAAATCAGAAACCTAGAGCAAGCCATCGGGATGAATGTGGCTTGCGAACCTCTGCTCTACTGCACGTGCCAGCCAATCTCACTTGCCCGTTAATCATATTCTGGTCCAAGTATTAAGGATTATTAAGTATTTATTCTCATCTTCTGAAATATCACAAGAGTAAAAATAAGCGCCAGCTTTCACATGATTGTCTCCCAACTGAACCTGCAAACGCCCTACAGAGTTTCTTTGGAAGATTCTTTAATTCTGTGATAGACAAAACTGGCAAGTGAATAATGTGTAGAGATTTTTGTAATTTTCTCCCACACTTGGAACTGGAATCCCAGGTGCCCTGATACCCAAGACCCTCACCTACATCAAATTCAGCAGACCACCCCATCCAACCCTACATTTTCCCGTGATATCCCAGCTCCCAAAACTCCTTCTCTCTCCTCCTCCAGAAAGTGCCCATTCACTCAGAAGACTGGAGGCAACAATGTAGAGGAAACAGTGGATTCATTCATTATTAAAATATGAGTGACTCACAGTCCTTCTTTAACTAGCCTAGGTTGTCTGATTTTATTTTAAAGGTGATATTTCACCCAAAAGAACTCTGTTTGTGCAGAACTCTAGTTGAAAAAGCACAATGTAGAAATAAAACAAAAATCTGTTTGTTTTACTTATTTTTGAGGGTGGGTTTGAGGAATGGATGACCAGTGCCCTTTAAATTACAAGTTCTTGAGCAAACACTCAGCTCACAAGAGGCCAGTCCTGTTTGGCAGCTCCTACCCATTCCTGGTCACCAGGCTGCCAGCTTGTTGACCTTAAAAAAACGGCACCAGACCTATCCTTCTACTTTCGCTACATTCTCTATCGGCGTTGGGTTTTTTTGTTTTTGTTTTTGTTTTTTGATATTTCAATTTCTTAACAGGAAATTTTAGCTGCTGGTTTGAATCTAATTGAAGTATTTTGTATGCACACCCTGAGACCCCGAGGCTAGGGTGTATTTTTAATAAATCAAACAAATAAATTCCAAGCTTTGTACTAACTGAAATGTCCTCATGCCTTTAACAGTGACCCCCTGAAATGGAACTACTAAGAAATGCAGGAATAATGTCCCTTTTAGTGGCAAACAAACCCAAGGAAGCACGGGCGGAGGTAGCCCAAGTTTCAAAGGAGTATGAAATTCATGGCATAAATTGTCCTGGAAATAGGCCCCCAGTTCTCAGCTTGCAGAGATTATTCTGAACCTAAGGCAATGGATGGGGAAAGGGAAATTAATGTGTAATGAACATTATGCCAAGTACTTTACTTCTATTGTGGGACAGTTGGGTTTAAAGACTTCAACCAGCCTTTGGTCAAATTTTATGACTGATTTCAATTTGTTACTATAAGGTATCAGGGCTTCCCAGGTGACATGATTAGTAAAAAACCTACCTGCCAATGCAGGAGATGTAAGAGATGTAGGTTCAATTCCCGGGTTACGAAGATCCCCTAGAGGAGGTTATGGCAACCCACTCCAGTATTCTTGCCAGGAGAATTACAGGAATTTCTGATTGGCATGTGTCTGGGTGTACCTGGTGAACTGATCTCCAGGCAATGTCTGTACAAACTGATTTGAGTTCAACAGAAAGAAACATTCTAAAAGATGTTTTCTGAGTAGGCACCTAGAAGTAGAGAAGGCACCTAGAAGCAGAGAAGGCACCAGAAGAGGGAAGGACTTACCAGAAGACAGATGCTTCCTCTGTCCAGACACACCATCTAGCTCGGTGCCCCATGGAGAGGCAGGGTGCAAGCCACCACCAGGGACAAGCAGAACTACTCGAAGCTTAGGTGACAATTGGCTGGAACATCCTCTGACTCTATGTAGAACTCAGTGAGTTCTGGCTCTTCCTTTCTTGGGTCTTGCTCTAATCTGGCTTGCATTTCCATCATTCCACCTAAACTGCTCTTGTGACAGTCACAGGTAACTTCTGTGTTGAGAAATGTCAGCTCTCCTCTTACTTCAATAGTGACATCACTCATCTTTTATGTTCTTTTCCAAAAGTTTTCATTTTACAGATATCCAGCGCCTCTGAATGAATGTCAACCAGCTAAAGGAAAATGATTCCATTCAATAACTGAACTAATAAGACTGATTACAGCAGTAATATCTCACACTGTTGAGCATTTACCATGGGCTTCATATAACCCAGGGTGTCCCTGGTGGCTCAGATGGTAAAGCATTTGCCTGCAGTGCAGGAGACCTGGGTTCAATCTCTGGGTCGGCCAGGAAGATCCCCTGGAGAAAGAAATGGCAACCCACTCCAGTATTCTTGCCTGGAGAATTCCATGGACAGAGGAGCTTGGGGGGCTACAGACCACAGGGTAGCAAAGAGTTGGACGTGACTGAAGCTACTCAGCACACATGCACGAACTCACATCAACAAAAATTAATAATAAATTTTTAAAAAGAAGGTCAGGTTCTCGGAAAGGTTCCCATACTACTTTGCTTCCCCACATTACTGGCCTAGCTCACCTATAGCCTGAGGGGCAGAGCGCCAGTCGTAGGAGCCAGGACAGGCATGCAGCCCAGCAGGCAGGAGGTCTGTGGGTGGCCATCAACATTGGAGATGCCCAAGCTTCCCGGAGCAGAGCAGAAGGAAACCTCAGGACTGGCTGCTGCACTCATTAAAGGCTGAGGGGGAAACTGGAGGGTTGCAGACACTCGGACGTGAGGTTGGAGTTCAAGGGTAGAGATCATATCCCTGAAGAAGGAAGTGGGAAAACAAAGCAAGACAGTAACACTAAAAAAGATTTTTCAGCAGATTATAAAAGTTGAAAGTAAGGAGCAGTGAACAGAACACAAAATCATCGGCTCCTGGGGTGGCTGGGGATGGGGGGAGAACAGGAGAAGGGATAGATAAGGAATTGGGGATTAACAGATATACACTACTATATATAAATATATAAACAACAAGGATCTACTATATATCACAGGGAACTATATTCAACATCTTGTAATAACCTATAATGGAAAAGAATAATATATATATATATATGTACATATATATGTGTGTGTGTGTGCATATATAATCACTGGATCACTTTGCTATACTCCTAAAACATTGTAAATTAACTATACTTCAATTTAAAGGTTTTTTAATTTTAAAAAGTCGCATGAAAAATGATATTTTTTTTCCTTTTTAAGCTTGATCTGACTTGAATATTTATGGTAAATACATTATGAAAATCAACTTATATGTTTTTCAAATAAAGACATATATTTTTAATTAAAAAATAATAGAATCCTGAAAGGCAAAGGAAACCCCTTATCCTGTGCCATCATGTCCCCCACACAACCTGGCTCATGCCCCAAACTGTTCAGTGGGTTCCAGCTATCTAATCTCAAGCCAAAGACCTGGCATTAGAGTACGTTCAAGGAGAAGGCAATCGCACCCCACTCCAGTACTCTTGCCTGGAAAATCCCATGGATGGAGGAGCCTGGTGGGCTGCAGTCCATGGGGTCGCGAAGAGTCGGACACAACTGAGCGACTCCATTTTCACTTTTCACTTTCATGCATTGGAGAAGGAAATGGCAGCCCACTCCAGCGTTCTTGCCTGGAGAATCCCAGGGATGGGGGAGAATGGTGGGCTGCTGTCTATGGGGTCACACAGAGTCGGACACGACTGAAGTGACTCAGCAGCAGCAGCAAGGTCATAGTCAGTGGATGTGGAGTACAAACACAGGTTCCCTCATACTGAATCATACTGAGTGCTGGACAACAATTTCCTGACCCTTTCCAGCCTAAGGTTGTGTGAGTACTGATGACTAACAGCTCATGTAGTACTGAGTACTGTGTGAGTACTAAAGATCAGATTGAGGCTGAGTCTGAAGTTTGGGGGTTCAGCAGACAAAAATTGAAGGAATACAAAGGACAGAAAGTAGATCAGCTGAACACTTTTCTTTCTTACCATGAACACTCCTCATATGTCTTAATTTCCATATAATTGTTCATTCAAGTCATAGTACTGACAGCTAAATGTATGACCATACAGTCCTGAAGTCTGATAAAAACCAACAGGATAGTCTGATAATTTTTGAATAACCTTGGCAATGGAATTAATTTAGATCAGAAGCAGATTATTTCCAAAAATCCATTTTTCCCCTGTAAATATCCTTTATTGATTTCAATCTGGTTAAAATGTTACTTAGACACTTTTTGACTCATTTGAATTCTCCATGGAAAGTGAAAATGTTAGTCATACAGTCCTATCTGACTCTTTGTAACCCCATGGACTGTAGCCCACTAGGCTCCTGTATTAATGGAATTCTCCAGGTAAGAATACAGGAGTGGGTAACCATTCCCTTCTCCAGGGGATCTTCCTGGAGATCAAACCCAGGTCTCCTGTATTGCAGACAGATTATTCCCACAAGGGAAGCCCATACAAAGGACTAATTACTAAAATTAAATGACCTCAGTGATCAAAACAAAATACCCAAATGACAAGGGGATCATTCTCATGAGGACAGAGGTAACTTATGTTTTTATAAATACATTGATCTCCTGATAACCAAAAATGCAAATGGTACAAACTATGAATTTGTTGCAACACAATTTTCCAGGGCTCCTAAAATATATTTCTGTTTCCTTGTGACAACAGTGTACCTCTGCTTCTAGCTAGTTAGTTTTATCATGCCATGAACCATAAAGTCTTTGCTTCAGTTCAGTTCAGTTCAGTCACTCAGTCGTGTCTGACTCTTTGCAACCCCATGAACCACAGCATGCCAGGCCTCCCTGTCCATCACCAACTCCCAGAGTTTACTCAGACTCATGTCCATCGAGTCAGTGATGCCATCCAGCCATCTCATCCTCTGTAGTCCCCTTTTGCTCCTGCCCCCAATCCCTCTCAGCATCAGAGTCTTTCCAATGAGTCAACTCTTTGCATGAGGTGGCCAAAGTACTGGAGTTTCAGCTTTAGCATCTTTCCTTCCAAAGAAATCCCAGGGCTGATCTCCTTCAGAATGGACTGGTTGGATCTCCTTGCAGTCCAAGGGACTCTCAAGAGTCTTCTCCAACATCACAGTTCAAAAGCATCAATTCTTCAGCACTCAGCTTTCTTCACAATCCAACTCTCACATCCATACATGACTACTGGAAAAACCATAGCCTTGACTAGACGGACCTTTGTTGGCAAAGTAATGTCTCTGCTTTTCAATATGCTATCTAGATTGGTCATAACTTTCCTTTCAAGGAGTAAGCGTCTTTTAATTTCATGGCTGCAATCACCATCTGCAGTGATTTTGGAGCCCCCCAAAATAAAGTCTGACACTGTTTCCACTGTTTCCCATCTATTTCCCATAAAGTGATGGGACCAGATGCCATGATCTTCATTTTCTGAATGTTGAGCTTTAAGCCAACTTTTTCTCTCTCCTCTTTCATTTTCATCAAGAGGCTTTTTAGTCCCTCTTCACTTTCTGCCATAAGGGTGGTGTCATCTGCATATCTGAGGTTATTTTTTTTAATATCTGAGGTTATTGATATTTCTCCTGGCAATCTTGATTCCAGCGTGTGCTTCTTCCAGCCCAGCGTTTCTCATGATGTACTCTGCATATAAGTTAAATAAGCAGGGTGACAATATACATCCTTGATGTACTCCTTTTCCTATTTGGAACCAGTCTGTTGTTCCATGTCCAGTTCTAACTGTTGCTTTCTGACCTGCATATAGTTATCAAAATTTTAATTCCATGAAGCCTCTGCACCATCAGAAACCTCATGTCACACAAAAGATGGCATTCAGAGTAAGCTGTCCTTGCTCATATTCTATTTTAACATTTCTCTCTTACCAAGAAAACTCCTATTATCAAGAATGACAGAAGAAAGGACTAGATCAAACGGGTGGACTAGAAATCTTGCCTGTCCTAAAGTTGAATTAGAAGTAACAGTATAAATTTAATATAAACAAAAAAGCATTAAAAAAATTATGAGACAATTAGAAATAAAAACACTGGACAGTTGATAATATTAAGGAATTGATGCTAAATTCCTTGGTATGATAATGATATTCTGGTTGTATTTTTAAAAAGCCTTTATCTTTTTGAAAACTATAAAAAAGTATTTTTCCATAAAATGACATGATATCTGTGATTTTCTTAAAAATGCTGCACCATTGGAGGAAGCAGGTGCTGGATTTGGACAATCAATTTATAAGATGTTAATGGTACTAATCAGCTTAGCTTTGCCTGTGTTTGAAGTATTTAAATTACTGGAGAGTCTGACCTAACTTGCCTTATAGTTCAGCAGTGTTTTTCTTGAGAAAACTCTCTTCCCATCTCTCTGCAAATTAAGATACTGAATTCTCTTACTTTTAAGTGAGTTTTCATAGGTTTCTTGTCACAGATTTACATCCTCCTCTTCTGCTCATGGGGAATCAGATTGAATATGAGTAAAAAGGACTAAGTTAGACAACAATTAGAAAGGAAGTCAATTATCCATGTTGTTTGGGGCCTGGAGCAATAGTAAAACACTGGTTATTTTTCACTTTCTAAGGAACTTATTACTGGTCTTCAACACTGGGGAGGAAAAAAAAAAAAAACAAAACGTTGACCATCATAGAGCCCAAGAGAGCCCTAAAATGTCCATCTGGCAAAACATTAACTCTACAAACTCTAGTGGTCAAAACACTGAGGAACATTACCATGCTATTCACTGCTCTTCTAGAACTTACCTCCCAATTCCCCTGGGAATCCTTAACAGTTCATTAAGGAAAATAAATGCCAGAGGCAAGTTTCAGAGGACTAACCTCAGTCACTCTGAATGGAAATAATAATAATGATTAAAATGGTTTCTGGGAAACCTCCCTGGTGGGGCAGTGGATAGGAATCCACCTGCCAATGCAGGGGACACGGGTTCGATCCCTGATCTGGGAAGACCCCACTTGCCATGGAGCAACTAAGCCTGTGCAACCACAACCACCGAGGTCACACTCTGGTGACACTCAGCTGACTGGGTGTGACACCCAGCTGCTGACTGTCACCAGAAAGAGCTCACATTCCTGTTTCCGCTTTAAATTCTTGACCGCAAATCCTCAGCGAGTGCTCAACTCCTTGGGGACATGCTGCTACACTGCTATATGTAGTTCACACTCCCACTTTCCAAAAAGAGGACTTGACTCTTTTTTCTTGCTCCTCTAATGTCCAGTAACCCCTTCCCATTCCTTCTCTCATAACAAATGACTTTGCCTCAGGCTTCTTTGGGAAAATGAAAGCCATCAGAAAGGAAATCCATTTTCTCCCCCAAACAAATATGGCAGCCCACTCACATCTCTGCCACTGATATCTGCGCTCTCTGTTACCCACAGAGACCGCTCTTGCACATGAACAGACCCTCCTTCACCCATCTCCAATTCTGGAGGAGTTTGTTCTTAATCACCACATCCCTGTGCATCTCAAAGACTGTCTGCCAAAGCAGCCCATCAGCAGAGAAACGTGCTCTGTTATCCATCATCTATAGCAAGTAAAATAGCATCACTGCTCTTTCCCACACATCCCCCTTCAGCTGTTGCCCCATCTCTCTGCTCGCCTTCACAGCAAAATGCATCAAAAGAGTTGCCTCTGCTCACCTTCTCTCCTCCACCCACTACAATGAAGCTTCTACTCTCATCAGGGAAACTGCTGAGGCTCCAGTGACCTCCACGTTTCTGAAGTTGGTGTGTGATTCTCTTAAACAACGTACTCATGCTCTCAATAACCTTGGCACAGCTGGCCAACTCCTCCTTCTTGAAACACTCTTCTCCTAACTTCCACAATTCCAAACCCTCGTGTACCTAGGCAGGGATTCAAGGAGCAGAAAAGAAAACCAGTGTGAGTGGAGTGGAGTGAGTGACCGCAGCAGAGGATGACCTGAAGTTGGAATGCCGAGGGGACGCTGCATCTTCTAAGATCTTTTAGAGAGGAAGGAATTTGGAAGATTTTTATGGGATTTTATGGAGAAAGCAATGGCAACCCACTCCAGTACTCTTGCCTGGAAAACCCCATGGACGGAGGAGCCTGGTAGGCTGCAGTCCATGGGGTCGCGAAGAGTCGGACAGGACTGAGCGACTTCACTTTCACTTTCACTTTCATGCATTAGAGAAGGAAATGGCAACCCACTCCAGTGTTCTTGCCTGGAGAATCCCAGAGATGGGGGAGCCTGGTGGGCTGCCATCTACGGAGTCGCACAGAGTCGAACACGACTAAAGCGACTTAGCAGCAGCAGCAGTAGGGGATTTTAATCAACATGCTCGTAACTTAAGTTTGTACAGGTCGCACTGGGTGTCGGTGGAAAGTGCACTGCATAGGCGTGAGAATAGGATTTTGGAAGACAATTAGAAATCTCATAAATTCCAAATAAGTGTTTGTTGTCTCACATTAAATCAGGAAGAAGGAAGGAAGACACCAGTAAACAGACACGTCTGGAGGACAGAAATAAAACCAAGGAATGAAACTCCGAGGGACAGATAAGGAGCACTTAGGAATTAGCAAGAAGACAATTTCACCCATGAGATTGGGCCCACTTCCCTGCAAACCCAAGAAATCATCAAACAAGGACCCCTGTCTGAACGTGCCCGTAGAGCACGTGCATGGCTCCTCCAAACGGTAAACATGCAGCCTTCTTCTGCGCCTCCATCCCTGTCAAGCGACGTTCTGCACCAGGGAGAATCGGCTCATTATCCTCACTGTGTCTGTCCTGTCGTGTTACTCTTCAGGTCCTGATAGAACACTCTAGATGCATGATACACAATGCTTGACACCAGGTACCTAGCACCCTGGCTCATTAGAGGGAACAGAGGTGACTTAATTCAGTAGTAACTCACTTTGTACAACCCTGATCTCTCCACAGTTTCATTAGTCTCTGAATCTCTTTGTGGTCGTCATTAGAGGCCCAGAGTTTTACATCCTGGTCAATTTCTAAATGACAGCTCTTAGTGTCAAAGTGATCAAGGAGAGCTGCTTTCCCCTCTCCGCAGTGACAGCAGCAGACAATCACAGGAAATTGATCATGTTGGGTAAACTCACCTGATCCTAAAAATGATATTGGCTTCATGCTCCAGGGCAGGGCAAAAACAACTGAAAAATAATTGCCAGTAGACCCCAGAGGGAAATTCTTTTCCTTCCCCAAATTTGACAATCAATCTAACCTGGTGCATGTGACTCAAAATCACTGCTTTAAAGAATGTGATTCCATTTATACATCAAAAGACCATGGCAATTTGGTTTGAACTGGAAGGGTCATTCTATCTGTTTTATTTTTCCTAATGAAAGATTACAAGAGCAGCAGTGCTTACCATACAAAAAGACAACCATATCTAGAACAAATAAGCATGTCCTGCTGGTTAGATTATCAACGGATTATCTGACCAGGTATCAATCCTGGTTTCCCAGGTGACACAGTAGTAAAGAATCTGCCTACCAATGCCTGAGATGCAAGAGACAAGGGTTCGATCCCTGGGTTGGGAGGATCCCCTGGAGGAGGAAATGACAACTCACTCCTGCAGTATTCTTGCCTGGGAAATCTCATGGACAGAGGAGCCTGCGGGGCTACAGTCCATGGAGTCTCAAAGAGTCAGGCACGACTGTACACACAGCACACACAGCCATCTTTTGATTATTCTCTCAATTTTGAAAACATTTTTAAAATGTGGCACCTTGTAATCTTCTTTTCAAACTAGTCTCAGAGTTAAATGTGCTATCTTTAGAAAGCATACCACATTTTGTACTAACATAGTCTTGAAAGTCTCTGTGAGCATGCAAGCGTGCAAAGTCCCTTCAATCATGTCCAACTCTTTGTGACCCCATGGACTGTAGCCAGGCAAAAATACTAGAGTGGGTTGCCATGCCCTTCTCCAGGGGGATCTTCCTGATCCAGGGATCAAACACATGGTTCTTACATCTCCTGCATTGGCAGGTGGGTTCTTTACCACTAACGCCACCTGGGAAGCCCTAGAATGGGTTTATTCATATCTCTAGAAGTGAGGGGTCCAGCCTGACCAATATAATTCAGAGACACACTTTCTGTCACCAGAAAAAATAGTTTGCATTCCTTTACATTTAATTTTCAAATGCAACCTGGGCTTTTAATCTTTGTATCCTTTGAATTTTCAGGGAAGTACTGGAGAAGGCACTTTGGGTAGCTGCTCTCTGAATTAGTAAAAAAGCCTGCGGGTTAGGTTGTGGCTGTACGCAGTGCTGTCCTTTGAAGATCTTGAACTAATTAGGGCATGTCTGCTCACCACTTACAGTACCTGACCTTCCATAGCAAAATGACCTGGCGCTCATTTGCATGTTATTTTGAATATGCTCGATTGATAGTTTTTCTCTCAGTAGGCTCTGCTCTCTCCCCAAGCCCTTCAAAGACCAGAGGTCCTCAGTCATCATGCTTTCTTCTCAGGAGCCACGGCCATACCAACTCTCCTTTATGCATCTTACCTAGGTATTTCCAACTAGGGAAACGACTCTGATTAGTATGCCAGACACCAAGCCATTTGGAAAAGAAGGCCAGGTTCAGCATCCTGGCAAACAAACCTGGATCAAATGTCAGAACTGTGTTTTCTAGACTCTGTTAAATAGTTGGTAGGAGATTCAGAAACCAATAAACATACAAGAAACTGTAAAGCTCTTGATAAGAAGATTAATTGATAAAGGACAGGGAGACACCGGAAGACAAATGTCAGGCTTGTCTGATGTCATTCAAGGGCAAGAACTGGCTTGTGTCAGCAGTGTCCCCCATTCATTAAATGTGATTTATTTATCTACATCTGTCTATCTATTTCAGAGAAGGCAATGGCAACCCACTCCAGTACTCTTGCCTGGAAAATCCCATGGATGTAGGAGCCTGGTAGGCTGCAGTCCATGGGTCGCTAAGAGTTGGGCACGACTGAGCGACTTTACTTTCACTTTTCACTTTCATGCATTGGAGAAGGAAATGGCAACCCACTCCAATGTTCTTGCCTGGAGAATCCCAGGGATGGGGGAGCCTGGTGGGCTGCCGTCTATGGGGTCGCACAGAGTCGGACACAACTGAAGCGACTTAGCATCAGCAGCAGCATCTATCTATTTACCTAGTTATTTATAAGATGAATATCTCTGTTTTTCTTCAAATACATTTTCCTGAATATATTTGTTGTTTTGTTGTTATTATTCCGTCACTCAGTCATGTCCAACACTTTGCAACCCCATGGAGCACTCCAGGCTCTCCTGTCCTTCACCATCTCCCAGAATTTGCTCAGATTCATATCCATTGAGTCAGTGATGCTATCTAACCAACTCATCCTCTGCCATCTCCTTCTCCTTTCCCCTTCAGTCTTTCCCAGCATCAGGTCTTTGCACCCCATCCAGCAGCCGAATGGAGCTCAGCTTCAGCATCAACGTATAACTAAGGCCAAAAAACTTAGACAATAAGAACTATGATTGGAAATTGCATGATGTCCATGGTTTCTTGATTTGTATTAGAGGGCTTTGTGGTCAGGTATTTTGGACACATCTGAGGTTAAATCTACTTGGGT
Organism: Ovis aries; assembly: GCF_016772045.2. Taxonomy (NCBI): domain Eukaryota; kingdom Metazoa; phylum Chordata; class Mammalia; order Artiodactyla; family Bovidae; genus Ovis; species Ovis aries. The sequence goes on from NC_056076.1 coordinate 30,516,236, forward strand.
ACAGGGTAATCTAAAATATTGGGATCAATGAAGTTATGTTAACCTGGCTCAGGAAGAATCCCAACTCCACTATTGATTTATCACTGGGTTAATTTTGGACAGGCTTCCTAATCCCACTGCATCTCTGTTTCATTAATTTTCACTGGGCCAATTATAACACTCATAAGTTATTGAGGAGATTTAATGAATAAGACATGTGAAGCAACTAACACAGTTTCTGGTACATTTTAGGTGATCAATAATATTAGATTTTCTCCCTTTTACCTCCCATTAGATCCCCAGAGACACACATCAATCCAGGTTTATAAAGTTCTTAGAAGTCCATCCTTACATCTTAATATGATCTGTAATAAACTTGAACATAATTATGAAGTGTTTCTCTTTACTCTAGAGCCCAATTTACACTTTCTTCTTGCTCACTGGAGGACCAAGGCCAAAATATCCATACCATTGTGACAGCAGCCACGAGCACTTGAGCCATTGAGCACTTCAAAAGTAGCTTGAGGACTTCCCTGGTGGTCCAGTGGCTAAGACTCTGTGCTCCCAGTGCAGGGGGCCTGGGTTTGATCCCTGGTCTGGGAACTAGATCCCACATGCCCCAACTTAGGGTTCTCATGCTGCAATTAAAGATCCTGAATGCTACAATGAAGACGGAAGAGCCTGCATGCCACAACTAAAACCCAATGCAGCTAAGTAAATCAATATTTTTTTAAAAAGAAAAATAGCTTGTATAATTTGAGGGATGCTATAAGTATAAATACAAATCATATTTCAGACATTTGATGTCCCTCAACATGTAAAATACCTTTAATAATTTCTGTATTTATTATATTTTAAAATGATAATATTTTGTATGTTGAGTTAAAATAGATTATTAAAATAGACCTGGGTGTTTTTTTCCCCCTTTTTAATGTGGCCGCAGGAAAATTTTAAATTATATATGTGTTCCACTTTATATTTCTGTTAGACAGTGTTCATCTAGAGGATAAAGACCCAGAGATAACTCAAAGGATCACAAAAGGTGAGTTGTTTACCAAGCCCACCAACATCCTCAGGGACAAACTCAAAGAATTCAGGGCCCATATATTTATTTGCTTCAAACATCTGTGGCACCCACATATCCCCAAAAGTGCTTTGTGAGACTTCTCTGGTAGTCCAGAGGTTAAGACTCCTAGCTTCCCATGCCAGGGGTGTGGGTTCGATCCCTGGTCAGGGAACTAAGATCCTACATGCTGTGTATCATGGCCAAAATTTATTTTTAATTTAAAAAATAAAAAACAAGAGTGCTTTGCCTCTGGTGCAGCTGATCCCTCCCTTTCTATCCCTATTTCTGATGATGACAAGTAAACGACCATTCCAAAAGAAGCCCTAAGCAGTGCTGTCTCTCAGTCCAGATGAGCCACACTGACAGTAATCAATGACCAGACTCATGTGGCCACTAGACTAATGACTAGTCTATCGCATAGATGAGCTGCCAAGTGTAATTCCTATTCTATATTATGCTATGTGGCTTCCCTGGTGGCTCAGCAGTAAAGAATCTGCCTGTCAATGCAGGAGACAAGAGTTTGATTCCTGGTTGGGAAAAATCCCCTGGAGAAGGAAATGGTAACCCCCTCCAGTGTTCTTGCCTGGAGAATTCCATAGACAGAGGAGCCTAGTGGGTTACAGTCCATGGGGTCACAAGGAGTCAGACACATCTTAGCAACTAAACAACAAGAGCAATAATATTATATTGTATATTATTCTATATATTATATGTACCATATTTCCTTGAGTATAATAATTGGAGTGAATCATCAAAACAACATATAGCCTCTTCAAGAGGACTAATCGCAAGCTTGTCCCTTAATCCTAATCAAACTCTACATTTTCATAGGTTACAATCACCTTTATTTAAACATGGCCTCTATTCAATAGTTTGGAGTTGGCCTGTCAATTAGAAGTGTTTGTCCCTTAGTAGGTTTACAAAGCAGACATATACACAGTCTAAGAGGAAGCAACTTAATATCGCATTTGCTACTAGCTACCAGATGATGCATTTCAACCCTTGAAGAATTCAGAGGCATACAACTTGATTAATTGCAAATTGGGTATGGAACAAAATAATATGGAAAAGACTAACCACATGAGGAGTCTTGAATCAAAGGATCTTTTTAAGTATTCAGCTGCTCTTCCTGCCTTTCATTAAATGACAAAAGACTTATAAAAATCATAAAACACCAAGTAGTGTGCTTCTCAGGTTTCTAAGGCCCCATTGGCAGAGTAGTTTTGAGTCTGAAATGGTTGTACTCTGTACAATCCCAGAAGTTTATTTTGCAGTGAAGATTATATATAATTTTCTAAGTGACACCTTCAAAATGTTGAGAAAATAAAGGTTAAGTCTTTCCATACACACTTCTGGTAACAAATCTTGCAAAGGCATGAATTAGTTATTACCTTGGGACAAATGCATTTTGAGATTTTTCCCCCACAGAGAGAAAGCTCAAGAACAGGAAGAATGAGGAAGCTACTGTGAACTACTGTTATATTCTGCTCTGAGGACTAACTTTATGGCTCCCTATTTTTTAAATTTGACTAAATATCTTAAGTTGATTTATCCACTTCATGAGATGTATTCACTTTAGAAAGGCAAATCTGTATTTTTTTTTTTAAGGGCAGATGTCATTTAGTTGAGTTGCTGGACCACACAGGAAGCACAACGGTAAGAGCAGCGGGATTAGGGGGACTGTGGTCTTCTCCATCTCTGAACCCTCCCCAAATAACCATGGACTAAGCACTTAACCCCTCTGGGTCTCTGTTTCCCATTAGTAAATTGAGTGTAATGACTCTAGCTCTTCTCTACCACACAAAGACACTTAGATGGCTACAGAAGTAAGAGTTTGACTCATTCCTTGGTCTTAGCCACGCAAGAAACATAGACTACCCACCCCATCCCCTAACACCCTTCCTCCTCCTGCCAACCCATCTAACTCAAGGAGAGAGGCAATGATTGTACAGCAAGACTCAACTGGGAAAAGTAGTGAACTGAAATCAGTGAATTCTTAATAGTTTCAAGAAAATTCAAAATCCCTAGCTAACTTCATGTCATTCCATAAGTCACTAAATGCCCAGTGCCTCTTCTGTCTGCAGCACTGGACTGGTCTCTGGAGGCAGTGCAGGAGATCCTCCAGACATGGTCGTCACACATTGTTCATTATCTTGTCACATGGAAGACACTCATTCATGAAGCCAGCAGAACAGGTGTGGGCAACTGTTGGAACAGGAAGTAGCACATTGTCTGTTCCTGTTCTACTGTGATGCCAAGAAAGAGGAGAGCAATCACCATGCCTAAACTCACATCTGGTTGACAGGGGTGGAGAAAGCTCTGCCTAGGCCAGGTCTTGAAATTTATTGTGTGTCAATAGAGAAGTTCGATACTATGGTGCATCCAGACCCTGACTATGAATAATATATTGTTTCAAAATATAAAACATACCATTAAATTCACGGATATTTTAATGTAAAATAATAGATTTCAACAAAATGTTCATAGCTTGCAGCTTCAGTTTATCCTGCTCAAGGGGGCATGGTTACCTTTCCTTTGCCCTTGGGGGTTCTTTGGTGTACATTTTGGAGAACTCAACTTCCTGAATTTTTCTGATACCACAAGTGATACTTGTCACCCAACTGTCTCAACAGAGGGTCCTCATGGAGGCACTGGGAGAACGAGCTGCCCTTCACTTTTCTGAGAAACAAATGCAAGCAAGTCAAATCAAAGAATATTACTTGCCTCTGTGAGGTCCTCAGATGCATCAGAGTGAGTTATGTGGAGCAACACACACCCGTGATGCACTCAGTGTGCAATGAACATACCCAACACATCTTTTTTTATTTTCAATCTACTTGTTAATAAAATTGAGTTCAAAAAGTCCTGGAGTTCTGGCAGGCAAATGGGTCACACTAGAGATTCTCTTTGGAAGTAAAGAGATGAAAAATAAAGGATTTGCCTCTGAACTTGTTATTTACCAACTTTAAAAGGCTTTTAATAAGAGGAAATAACACATAAGACAGGACTTCTGCTTATATATGGAACAACAGAAATTGAATTTATCCTCCCACCTTAAACAATAACAATAACAACAAAAAGCAGAACAAAACTTATGACTGGTTTTCAGACATTAGACAATAGACAGTGTGGGACCATGATCCCTAAGAGAATGGTGACTATTGATGAAGGCAGTGTTCAGGCTGTAGGACACAGAGGCAACAGAGACCAGCAGTCCTACTAAGTCGGAAAGACAGAGATCAGACTTTAGAGAAGCCAAGACAGCTATAACCTGAGACATAGAGAACCAGGGGTAAGGGAACTGCCGAGTGAGGGAGCTCCAGGTTTCTGTAGAGGCAGTCTCCTTGACTCATAGGTCTTCATATGCAAGAGAAGAGACGATCAGAGTTGAGAAAAAGAATCACCAAAAATGAATACATAGAACAGTTTTTAAAGTTCACACAGGGCTGAAAATAGTCTGTGTCTCCCACTCCAGACAACTTGGAAAGACATTGCAAAATGGGGCACGAGAGAGAATCCATGAAAGGGCATTATTATCTTGAAAGTGAAAGTGATAGTCGCTCAGTTATGTCTGACTCTTTGCAACCCCATGGACTGTAGCCCACCGGGCTCCTCTGTCCATGGAATTCTCTAGACAAGAATACTGGAGTGGGTTGTCATGCCCTCCTCCAGGGGGTCTTCCTGACCCAGGGATTGAACCCAGGTCTGCCACACTGTAGGCAGATTCTTTACCACTTGAGCTGTAAGACCTAGACTGAAAGCTGCTCTGGACCTGCCATAACAAAGTTTATAAGCAAATCAAGAAGACAACTGATTTCAAGTTGCTTAGCTGTGAGCCAGAACAAAATCAACAATATTATAAAATATAACAAGATACAAATGTCAACATAAACTCATAATGTAGAGTATCCAGCGAAAAATTATAAGGCAAGAAAATAGGTTCTATAACAAAAGAAAAATGGAAACAAGCCAAGAAATAACAGAGGAGATGGGATAAGCAGATAAGTATGTGGAAACCAACAAATCATAATAATAAAATGAAAAAGTATAGCTAATACGTAAACAATAAAGATAAAAGTAATCCTAAACGTTTGATCTAAAAGTAGGCAGGGAAATAAGATTAAAGGAACAAAGAACAGTTGAGATAAATAGAGAACAACTAGCAAGATGAAAGTTTTAGACTCAGTCAAATAATTATACTAAATATAAAAGGTCTAAACAAATACAGATTCTGGGATTAAGTTAAAAAAGCAAGATCCAATTATATGCCATCTACAAGAAATCTTAATTTTTTTCCATTTCCTCTTCTATATTTTTTTAATTTTCACAATGTTGCGTTGGTTCCTGCCATACAACAATGTGAGTCAGTTGTAATTCTATACATGTCCCCTCCCTCCTGAGCCTCCCCCCATCCCACCCCTCTAGGACATCACTGAGCACCAGACTGCACTCCTTGTGCTACCCAGCAACTTCTCACCAGCTATCCATTTTACACATGATAGTGTATATATGCTGATGTTACTTAGATAAGTTAAAAATAAAAAGGATGAAAAATTATATACCTTAAAAATATTAATCAATTATTTGATCATAAATATTACCCCAAAAAAGCTGTAGTGACTATATTAGACAAATTAGACTTTAAAACATAGAACATTACCTGGAATAAAGGAGAAATTTCATGATAAAGCAATCAATTCATCAAGAAGACATAACAATCCTAAATACCTATACCCAATAACAGAATTTCAAAATAAATGAAGCCAAATCAACAAAGTTCCAAAGAAAAATAAACAAACCCACAATTACCATTGGAGAGCTCAACTGTCTTCTCAAGTAATGGACTGAACAAGTAGACAGAAAATTTGTACAGATACAGAAGATTTAAACACTCTTATCAATGAACCTGACCTAATGGACATTTATAGAATACTCTACTCAATAGTACCCAGAACAGTCACCAAGACAGGCTATACTGTGGGCCACAAAACAAGCCTGTGTATGTGTACAATTTTACATGCATACAGAATTGAAAAAAGAACGGAAATGGAATGGAAAAATTATTCGAAAGACACAAACAACCAAAGCTCATTTGAGAAATAGACAAACTGAGCAGCCTTACTTACAAAAAAGAAATTCTAATCCATAGTTTAAACCCTCCACATGTAGAAAACTCCAGAAAATTTGACACAAGAAACTCATTAATGAATTCTCTCAAACATGTAAACATTATTTAATAAATAATACAAATTTTATGCTAAGGTTTTTCATAAAAACAAAAGAGAAGTGAACATTTTCTATCTCATTTTATGAGGCCCACATTACCTTGATACAAAAACCAGATAGGATATTACAAAAATATAATTACAGATCAATTTCCCTTATAAACATAAGCATTAAAATCTTTAACCAATTTGTAGAAAATCAAATCAACAATACATAAAAAAGATATCTTACAACTAAGCAGAATTTATCCCAGGAATATAGGACTGATTTAATATTCAAGACCAATTGATGTAATTTATCATCTTAACAAACTCAAAAAGAGAAACCACCAAATCATCTCAGTGCATTCAGAAAGAGCATTTGACATAATACCACATCCATTCATGATAAAAGCTCTCAGCAAACTTGGAATAGAAAGAAAATTCCTCAACTGGATAAAGAGCAGCTACAAAAACCCTATAGCAAACATTACGCTTAATGGCAAAAGACTAAATGCTTTCACCTTAGAATCAGGAACAAGGTGGACTTTCTCTCACACAGACTGAAAGAAAATAGTTGCAAAATCTATACTGGAAAAAAGCCTTGGATCTTCAAAATTCTATTGTTGTTCAGTCGCTCAGTCCTGTTTGACTCTTTGTGACCCCATGAACTGCAGCACTCCAGGCTTCCCTGCCCTTCACCATCTCCCAGTTCAGTTCAGTTCAGTTGCTCAGTCATGTCTGACTCTCTGCAACCCCATGAACCACAGCACGCTAGGCCTCCCTGTCCATCACCAACTCCCAGAGTCCACCCAAACCCATGTCCATCGAGTTGATGATGCCATCCAATCATCTCATCCTCTGTCGTCCCCTTCTCCTCCTGCCCTCAATCTTTTCCAGCATCAGGGTCTTTTCAAATGAGTCAGCTCTTCACATCAGGTGGCCAAAAGTATTGGAGTTTCAGCCTCAACATCAGTCCTTCCAATGAACACCCAAGACTGGTCTCCTTTAGGATGGACTGGTTGGATCTCCTTGCAGTCCAAGGGACTGTCAAGAGTCTTTTCCAACACCACAGTTCAAAAGCATCAATCCTTTGGCACTCAGCTTTCTTTATAGTCCAACTCTGACATCCATACATGACCACTGGAAAACCATAGCCTTGACTAGACGGACCTTTGTTGGCAAAGTAATATCTCTGCTTTTTAATACGCTGTCTAGGTTGGTCATAACTTTCCTTCCAAGGAGTAAGCGTCTTTTAATTTCATGGCTGCTATCACCATCTGCAGTGATTTTGGAGCTGAAAAAATTAAAGTCAGCCACTGTTTCCACTGTTTCCCCATCTTTGCCATGAAGTGATGGGATCAGATGCCATGATCTTAGTTTTCTGAATGTTGAGCTTTAACCCAACTTTTTCACTCTCCTCTTTCACTTTCATCAAGAGGCTCTTTAGTTCTTCACTTTCTGCCATAAGGGTGGTGTCATCTGCATATCTGAGGTGATTGATATTTCTCCTGGCAATCTTGATTCCAGCTTGTGCTTCCTCCAGCCCAGCGTCTCTCATGATGTACTCTGCATATAAGTTAAATAAGCAGGGTGACAATATACAGCCTTGACGTACTCCTTTTCCTATTTGGAACCAGTCTGTTGTTCCATGTCCAGTTGTTGCTTCCTGACCTGCATACAGGTTTCTCCCAGAGCTTGCTCAAAATCTTGTCCATTGAGTCAGTGATGCCATCCAACTATCTCATCCTCTATTGTCCCCTTCTCCCCCTGCTTTCAATCTTTCTCAGCATCAGGGTCTTTTCCAGTGAGTCAGTTCTTCACATCAGGTGGCCAAATATTGGAGCTTCAGGATCAATCCTTTTAAAGAATATTCAGGACTGATTTCCTTTAGGATTGACTGGTTGGATTTCCTGGAAATCCAAGGAAATCTCAAGAGTCTTCTCCAACACCACAGTTCAAAAGCATCAATTCTTCAGTGCTCAGCTTTCTTTATGGTTCAACTCTCACACCCATACATGACTTCTGGAAAAACCATGGCTTAGACTAGACGGACCTTTGTTGACAAAGTGATGTCCCTGCTTTTTAATGTGTTGTCCAGGTTTGTCATAGCTTTTCTTCCAAGGAGAAAGTGTCTTTTAATTTCGTGGCTGCAGTCACCATCTGAAGTGATTTGGGACCCCAAGAAAATAAAGTCTCTCATTGTTTTCATTGTTTCCCCATCTATATGCCATGAAGTGATGGAACCGGATGCCATGACCTTCATTTTTTGAATGTTTTTGAATGAGTTTTTTGAAACTCAATAATAAGAAAAACAAACTAGCTGAGAAACAGGACAAAAATTGTTAGACACTTCAGTAAAAGAAGATATACAAATGGCAAATAAACACAGGAAAAGATGCTTAATATCATTAGTCTTTAAGGAAATGCTCATTAAATCCACAGTGAGATACCATTACATGCCCATAAAATGGTTAAAAATGTTAAACTATGCTGACTAGAATGCCAAGAAGGATGTGGAAAAACCAGAGCCCTCATTCATTGTTGATGGGAATGCAAAATAGTAGAGCACCATTGGAAAACAGATTAACAGTTTTTTATAAAGTTAAGAATACACATACCATTTGTTGCTGTTGTTGTTCAGTCTCTAAGTCTGCACAGACTTTCCAACCCATGGACTGCAGCACGTCAGGCTCCTCTGTCCTCCACCACCTCCCAGAGTTTGCACAAATTCATGTCCATTGAGTTGATGCTGCTATCTAACTACTTCATCCTCTGCCACCCCATTCTCCTTTTGCCTTCAATCTTTCTAGCATCTCAGTCTTTTTCCAGTGAGTCAGCACTTCACATCAGATAGCCAAAGTATTGGAGCTCCAGCATCAGTCCTTCCAATGAATATTCAGGGTTGATTTCCTTTAGGAGTGACTGGTTTGATCTCCTTGCAGTCCAAGGGACTCTTAAGAGTCTTCTCCAGCACCACAATTCAAAAGTATCAAATTTTAGGCACTCAGCCTTCCTTATGGTCCAACTCTCACATCCATACATGACTACTATTTAAAAATTTTCACTATACAAAGCTTTTTAATACACTGTCTAGGTTTGTAATAACTTTCCTTCCAAGGAGCAAGTATCTTTTAATTTCATGACTGTAGTTGTTGTCCACAGTGATTTTGGAACCCAAGAAAAGAAAATCTGTCATTGTCATCACTTCCACTTTTTCCCCTTCTATCTGCCATGAAGTGATGGGACTGGACGCCATGATCTTCATTTTTTGAATGTTGAATTTTGAGCCAGATTGTTCCCTCTCCTTTTTCACCCTCATCAAGAGGTTTTTTAGTTCCTCTTCACTTTCTGCCATATCATCTACATATCTGAGGTTGTTCATATTTCTACCATATCACTCAACAATTCCTCAGATATTTACTGAAAAGAAATGAAAATATACATTTGTACAAAGTCTCATACTCAAAAGTTCATAGCAGTTTTTTCCATAATAACCAAAAGGCAGAAACAATACAAATGTCCACCAAGTGTTGAATGGATAAACAAATTGCAGTATATTCATTTAATGGAATACTACTCATCAATAAAATGAACAAACTAGTGATACAAAACACAATATGGAAAATTCAAAAGTGTATGAGAAACAAAAGAAACCAATCACAGAAGACTGCATACTGTATGATTCTGTTTATATGAAACTCTAAAAAAGATAAAACTATAGAGACAAAAAACAGATTAGTGATTGTCATGTAAGAGGTAGAGAAAGAGGAATGCTTACAAAGGTAAACAAGGGAAATCTGGGGGGTGATTAAAAGGAAACTTTTGGGGTGATGCTACTACAGACATCTGTATCACAATTTTTGTGTGAACATGTTTTCATTTCTCTTGGGTATGTCCCTGTGAGTAGAATTGCTGGATTTTATGATACCTCTCTGTTCAACTTTTTGAGGAACTATATCTATGTCATGATCACAGTGGTGGTTACACACTGTATACATTTGTCAGAACTCATCAAACTGGACACTTGTGTGGTCAGTTTTATTACATAATTTATAATTATGTAAATTACAATGCCATAACGTTTATTTTTCAAGCAAGAAAGAAAAGAATTGGGACCAACCAGAAAAAAAATTGTAATTAATCTGGAATCACACACTTCACTGATGCACAGTGCTCAAATTAACAAAAGGCTGCCAAATCTCTATTCAGTTTGTGCTGTGTAGATGGAGCCAAGCCCAAAGTGTCCTGAGCTTGTTTCAGAAGTTGTGACAGGAACACTTCAGGCAGAGAGAAAAGGTCTGATCTCGCTCCTGGAACTATCACCTACCAAAAGACGGGTATGTGGTAACACTCCCAGCACCCCTGCTTCAAGAACCCCCTACCTCCACATGGTACCTCTCTGTGAGCATTCCACATCAGGGTTTCCTTTCTTTCACTTTCCATCTTCCACCTTTCCAGGATTCCTCATATTTTATGGTTACTGAGAAGATTCCTACTCTTGTCTTTGAATGTGTATGTGTATTTTTGAGGTCTGCAAAAGAACAAGGTGTGTTTAGTTTACCTTCTTGTATCTCTCAGAGCTCAGTCTCCTGACCTAAAAATTATAATATAGTCTTCTCCTCTCAATTTTGTTGGAAGAACCAAATAACATAATGATGTAAAAGAACTGTGTAAACAGAAAGCCAACAAAAGGCTTATAATAAAAGCTAATGTGTTCTCTAGAGCAAGTTGAAAGCCAAACATGAGATTTCCCATTAAGAATGTAACTTTTTTACTAATAAATTTTTCTTGTCTACGTATGTTCTGCTTGAGGTCCCCCACTTTTCCCAGGAAAATCCTACAAGGTAGTGACCCAGAAAGACAAATTAAATTAGTGCTGCATTTTTAGAAAGGCAGATTGATAAATAGATTGATAGATGATGGATATAGATGATAGACAGAGACAGATGATAGATAAATAGATGCATGGATAGAAAAAGTTGTTTATTGCCCAATGGTTTTACAGAAGCATTAAACACACTTGAATGTGTCATTATTTTAAAATGATGAAATGGAAGTCCTTCCCCTTTCCCTGAGTGACCTTCTAAAATTCTGCCTTAAAGCACAAATGGAAACGCATCTGTCATCTTTTCTCCACCGTACAACACACATTCAAAATTCTTAGAAGCTCTCTTAGCTTCTCTCAAATAAAAGTGGGTGCTCAGCTCCCAGCTACACAAAATTGCACCAGGAACACTCACCTGATGGTGTCTGCTCAGTCAGGCCTGAAGTTGCCCTGCCAGAGGTTTTCTCAGGACAAGAGAATGGTGCCAGAGGGGAGAGGACTGGCAGGGAGCCAACGTCAGGCACTGGAGACAAGAGTGACCATGTGGGCTGCCTGAGTCACCCTTGCAGGGCGCTGAAGTCTGGGTTCCCAAGGGCCACAGACCATTGCAAATGTTAACAAGTAAAGCTCCTCTCGCACAAAAACATGCAAAAATCAGGTCTCAGTGCCAACCGTATTTAGCTAACAAAGGGAAGGTGGGACTTGGCCAGAATTATCGAACACGAGAAACCAATTCACGATCTTTGAACAGGCCAGCAGATGCGGGACAGCGCCCACAACCAGGAGACAAAACCCAGTCACCAACTCAGACCTCTGCCCCACTTCCGGGTCTGCCCCACTTCCGGGGGGTGAGCCCCTCAAGCGGAAGCGAGAGGGCAGCTGTGACCAAGACATTTGCTTACAGGGCTTCCAATGCAATAGAGACGCACGCAAAGATCAGCTAATAGAGAGTGACAGTCCTTATGTTGTGTCAGTTTTCAAATCCAGCGAGACGGAGATATAGATGTCAGCGCCGAGGACAGGCCGGCTTCCATGCCCAGGGACATCACACTGCCAGCACCTGTCCGCTCAGCAGGTTGTGTGCCCTAAAGTGGGGGAAGATGCGTGATTCCACCCCAGCCTCTCCTCTGCGGGCTGCAGCGGCCGTAAAGGGGCGCCTCCCCTCCCTCTGTGCCGGCACATGGAGAGCAGTCAGGGAAGACGGCTTCTAATTATTCGATGCAGATGGTCACTTCATTCGCATATACGCCAGGCAGCCCGTCACAGGGTGTCGCTGCGCCTACCAGCCCTTCCTCCTGCACGAGTTCTCGGGCAATATATTTTAAGTAAAGAAAAGTCTCTCTCATCGCCCTGGAGGCTTATGTCGTGAGACAGGCAGAGGCATTTCAGGAAACCCCAGAATAATGACAAGTGTCTGGGTTTGTGTGACTTCAGAGTCAGATGGAAATCTGAGGCTCACCCATTCCTGAAGGAGGTCATCACGTGCGTGAAACCCCTCATCCGAGCAGGTAGGTTTCCTAGCCCCAGTCCCACGGGTTTAGACCATGTGAAGCATAGCAGATTCTGAAGCTGTAGAAACGGGCCTTCATTATAACAGGGAGCTAAGATTCATTTCAAAAACTCATCAGAACAAAAAAGGAAAATCAGGGTTTCCAGAACAGCTGGGGGACTTGGATCTCCAATTCCCCCCAACCCCCAATTAGACTACCTGATGGCTCAGCAGTAAAGAATCCACCTGCAAACACAGGAGATCCAGGTATGATCCCTGGGTCAGGAAGATCCCCTCGAGAAGGAAATTGCAACCTACTCCGGTAATCTTGCCTGGAGAATTTCATGGACAGAGGAACCTGGTGGGCTACAGTCCATAGGGTCATAAAGAGCCAGACAGGACTGAGTGACTAACACTTTCACTTTCATAGTTGCTTTTCAATGTTGTGTTAGTTTCTGCTGTGCAGCAAAGTGAATCATTTATATTATATATATATTCCCTTTTAAGGATTTCCTTCCCATTTAGGTCATCACAGAGCATTGAACAGAGTTCCTTGAACTAATAGTGGTTCTCAGCAGTTATCTATTTTATGCATAGTAGTGTGTATATGTCAATCCCAATCTCCCAGTTCATCCCACCCTTCTCTTCTCCACTTGGTATTCATACATTTGTTCTCTACATCTGTGTCTCTATTTCTGTTTTGCAAGTAAGTTCATTTGTACCATTTTTCTAGATTCTACATATAAGCATTACTACATGATATTTGTTTTTCTCTTTCTGACTTACTTTACATTGTATGACAGTCTCTTGGTCCATCCATGTCTCTGAAAATGGCATTATTTCGTCCCTTTTTATGGCTGAGTAATAGTCCATTGTATATATGTACCACGTCTTCTTTATTCATTCCACTGTTGATGGACATTTAGGTTGCTTCCATATCCTGCCTATTGTAAATAGTGCTGTAATGAACATTGGGGTGCATGTATCTTTTTGAATTATGGTTTTCTTCTACATATATACCCAGAAGTGAAGCTGCTGGGCTATATGGTAGTTCTATTTTTAGTTTGTTTTTTTCAGGAACTAAAGTGAGAAGAGAACTTAAGAGATGCACCAGGCTAGTGGTTTTTCAAACGTATTTGGATAGCACAGTTCATTAGCAAATAACATCTTTGAGTGAGTGCCCATGTACAGAAGAGGAAAAGCAAAATGCTTTTGAAGGAGAGTTCAGGGTCCAGGGCCTAGGAGGCAACAGGAGAACACTCAAGGGAAAAACCCAGGTCTGCTCAAAGTGCAATTTGGAAAACCCATCAGAGATGCTGTTACTGTAGTCAGGAAATGGGGTCCCAGCAAAAAACCTCATGATCTGTGATGCCATTTCCCTCTCCTGCCAGGCAGTGCTCCATACTGAGCCACAGACTCAGAAGGGTTGCTACAAAGAGCAGCGACCTTCTTGGTCAGAGAGCAATTCAGTTCATCCTCAGCCCTGAGTTCTCTCATACGTACAAAATGGGGTCCCCATTGAGAGGATACAACATACCCACCACCCAGCACAGCTTGCGTAGCCCCTCAGAAAGGCACCTTAACCTTACCACCTGCCCAGCCTTCCAGCTGTGAGCCACCAAGAGGGCACACATCCAGCCCGTGCTACAAATTCTGTGGCGAATTTATAAGCAGGTCTCACCTTCCCAAGACTTCCCTGGTGGCTCAGTGATAAAACTCCACCAGGCAATTCAGGACAGGCAGGAGACTTGAGTTTGATTCCTGCATCGGGAAGATCCCCTGGAGGACGAAATAGCAACCTACTCCAGTATTCTTTCTGGAAAATCACATAGACAGAGGAGCCTGGCGGGCTACAGTTCATGGGGTCGGTCGCAAAAGAGTCAGACATGACTAAGCCACGAAGCACATTCACTTGCCTTCCTAAGGAAGAAGAATTGAGGAGGCAAGCGTTTGAACTCGATCAATACAGACAGACTGTCTGTAAAAATCTACTGCCTCCATTCCTTCCCACCCTCCCCTCAACAGGACTTTGAGGCCCCAGTTATCTATATAATTTCACTTTGCCTGACCTTCCATAGACTCAGCCGAAAAAATCATTCCTATTCATGAACAGACATCTTCTCGGATTCTTCTCTGTCTCCTATTCATTTTAAAGTCTTGTAACAAAACTTGCACCATTCTTTAAAAGTGCCAGCTATCCAGAAAACCTATCTTAATCTTGGAGTACAAGGTTGATCCATATTCCTGGGCAATCATGACTGAGATACCAAACCCCATTTATTTAATGGTTCACAGAAGGCCCCTCGCTCAGCACAGTCGCCATGCATCTTTCCACCAGTCAAGTCAACATCAGTGTCTTTTTAAAAACACAGTAAATCTCTTTGATTGGGACTCATTCAATTTGTGTTCAGCTAAACTGTCTTATCTCCTCGTGTACCAGTCTGTCCCTGGCATGTCTGAAACTGCATCCCGCCATGCCCTGGGATGCCAGTGCATAGAAGCAGCAAACAGGAGCATTCAAGCAAGACAGACAGGCGCGCTCTGGCTTTCCCATTCCTGGAATCCCAGCGATGACAGACAGGCAAAGGTCACGTGATCATTACTCTAAAAATAAGAAGGCTGTTTCCCCCTATGCAGAGACAGACAGCAGCCTGAGCACAGACCTATTAATTTCAAAAAGGAAGAGACAGCTGCACATATGTTGCCTGTGAGTGATCTTAGGCAGAGCCTCCCAAATACCGGGGAAAATATATCTGTTGAAAAGTTCTTTTTTAAGAATAGCAATTTTCCTGCCTTTGTAACGGTCTTTTTTTTTCCCTTTTTTTATCCATTCAGTCCATCGCCTGACATCTATTGAACACCACCTATATGCAAGCATCATTGTGCTCCTGTGTGCCTTTACTCACTCCTTCATTCACTCATTTAATGACCAAGTGTATGTGTACTCATTTGCTCAGCCATGTCCTACTCTTTTGCAACCCCATGGAATGCAGCCCTCCAGGCTCCTCTGTCCATGGGGTTTCCCAGGCAAGAATACTGGAGTGGGTTGCCATTTCCTACTCCAGGGGATCTTCCTGACCCAGGAGTCAAACCCTAATTTTCTGCACTGCAGGCAAATTACCCCTGCACCACCTGGGAAGACTAACATCCAAGTACCAAACAAATATTACTGTCAGGAACCTTGCCAGGTGCTGGGTACCAAGAGCAGAGACATTGTGCCTCTCCTAGACAAAGTCAAGAGCATTAGTGCAGAGCCAGTGTCTGCTCAGTGCCAACCTTTTGCCAAAAGTTCTATGACCATTGTTTCATTCCTGGTTCACCATTTTACAGATGAGAAAACTAAGGACCCAGAAAATTGAAGGCACCATCTGTGGACTTTCTAACTTCAAAGCTGAAATTCCTTCCAGCTCACTAATGACTAGAGCACAAAAGGAAAAGGAGCATACTCTAAGAGAGATATATAAAGAAAAGCATTATAGCACTGTTTTTTCCATCCAAAGACTGCATGTGGTGATCACATGATATCATTCATATCTGAAATCCAACTCTAAAAAATGATACAAATGAACTTATTATAAACAGACTCACAGATATAAAAAAACACAAAAAGGAGGCATGACAAAGGGGGATAAACCAGGAACTTGGGATTAATGGATAGATACTCAGTTCAGTTCAGTTCAGTCACTCAGTCATGTCCGACTGTTTGCGACCCCATGAATTGCAGCACGCCAGGCCTCTCTGTCCATCACCATCTCCCGGAGTTCACCCAAACTCATGTGCATCGAGTCACTGACGCCATCCAACCATCTCATCCTCTGTCGTCCCCTTCTCTTCCTGCCCCCAATCCCTCCCAGCATCAGAGTCTTTTCCAATGAGTCAACTCTTCACATGAGGTGGCCAAAGTATTGGAGTTTAAGCCTCAGCATCAGTCCTTCCAATGAACACCCAGGACTGATCTCCTTTAGGATGGACTGGTTGGATCTCCTTGCAGTCCAAGGGACTCTCAAGAGTCTTCTCCAACACCACAGTTCAAAAGCATCAATTCTTCGGCACTCAGCCTTCTTCACAGTCCAACTCTCACATTCATACATGACCACTGGAAAAACCATAGCCAGGACTAGATGGACCTTTGCTGGCAAAGTAATGTCTCTGCTTTTTAATATGCTATCTAGGTTGGTCCTAACTTTTCTTCCAAGGAGTAAGCGTCTTTTAATTTCATGGCTGCAATCACCATCTGCAGTGATTTTGGAGCCCCCCAAAATAAAGTCTGACACTGTTTCCACTATTTCCCCATCTATTCCCCATGAAGTGATGGGACCGGATGCCATGATCTTCGTTTTCTGAATGTTGAGCTTTAAGCCAACTTTTTCACTCTCCTCTTTCACTTTCATCAAGAGGCTTTTTAGTTCCTTTTCACTTTCTGCCATAAGGGTGGTGTCATCTGCATATCTGAGGTTATTGATATTTCTCCCAGTAATCTTGGTTACAGCTTGTGCTTCTTCCAGCCCAGTGTTTCTCATGATGTACTCTGCATATAAGTTAAATAAGCAGGGTGACAATATACAGCCTTGACGTACTCTTTTTCCTATCTGGAACCAGTCTTTTGTTCCATGTCCAGTTCTAACTGTTGCTTCCTGACCTGCATACAGATTTCTCAAGAGGCAGGTCAGGTGGTCTGGTACTCCTATCTCTTGAAGAATTTTCCACAATTTATTGTGATCCACACAGTCAAAGGCTTTGGCATAGTCAATAAAGAAGAAATAGATCTTTTTCTGGAACTCTCTTGCTTTTTCCATGATCCAGCAGATGTTGGCAATTTGATCTCTGGTTCCTCTGCCTTTCCTAAAACCAGCTTGAACATCTGGAAGTTCATGGTTCACATATTGCTGAAGCCTGGCTTGGAGAATTTTGAGCATTACTTTACTAGCGTGTGAGATGAGTGCAATTGTGCAGTAGTTTGAGCATTCTTTGGCATTGCTTTTCTTTGGGACTAGAATGAAAACTGACCTTTTCCAGTCCTGTGGCCATGGCTGAGTTTTCCAAATTTGCTGGCATATTGAGTGCAGCACTTTGACAGCATCATCTTTCAGGATTTCAAATAGCTCAACTGGAATTCCATCACCTCCACTAGCTTTGTTCGTAGTGATGCTTCCTAAGGCCCACTTGACTTCACATTCCAGGATGTCTAGGTGAGTGATCACACCATCATGATTATCTGGGTTGTGAAGCTCTTTTTTGTACAGTTCTGTGTATTCTTGCCACCTCTTCTTAATATCTTCTGCTTCTGTTAGGTCCATACCATTTCTGTCCATTATCGAGCCCATCTTTGCATGAAATGTTCCCTTGGTATCTCTAATTTTCTTGAGGAGATCTCTATAGTCTTTCCTGTTCTGTTGTTTTCCTCTGTTTCTTTGCATTGATCGCTGAGGAATGCTTTCTTATCTCTCTTTGCTATTCTTTGGAAATCTGCATTCAAACAGGAGTATCTTTCCTTTTCTCCTTTGCTTTTCACTTCTCTTCTTTTCACAGCTATTTGTAAGGCCAAAGGTTAATAGAGTTTTGCCAAGAAAACGCACTGGTCATAGCAAACATCCTCTTCCAACAACACAAGAGAAGACTACACATGAGCATCATCAGATGGTCAACACTGAAATCAGATTGATTATATTCTTTGCAGCCAAAGATGGAGAAGCTCTATACAGTCAGCAAAAACAAAACCAGGAGCTGACTGTGGCTCAGATCATGAACTCCTCATTGCCAAATTCAGACTTAAATTGAAGAAAGTAGGAAAAACCACTAGACCATTCAGGTATGACCTAAATCAAATCCCTTATGATTATACAATGGAAGTGAGAAATAGATTTAAGGGACTAGATCTCATAGACAGAGTACCTGATGAACTATAGATGGAGGTTCGTGACATTGTACAGGAGACAGGGATCAAGACCATCCCCAAGAAAAAGGAATGTGAAAAAGCAAAATGGCTGTCTGAGGAGGCCTTACAATAGATAGATACTACTATGGATAAAATAGATAACCAACAAGGAGCTACTAGATAGCAGAGGGAATTCTACTCAATATTCTGTAATAATCTATATGGAGAAAAATCTGAAAAAGATGAATATTTGTATACGTATAACTGAATCGCTTTGTTGTACCCTTGACACTAACACAACATTGTAGATCAACTATACTCCAATAAAACTAAAAATAAGTAAATATGTGTGTATGATATATATACACACACACACATATATATAAGGAAAGGACAAACCCAGCCAAAAAAAAGATGACATGTGGTTACAAGGAGATAAATTATGTGGGAAAAGATTTGGAATTTATCAAAAAGGTAAACATAATTCTCAAATAACCCAGCAACCCCACTCCTAGAAGTATGTCCAGAATGTATTTCTTTATATAAAGAAGTGCCCATGAATATCCATAGCAGGACTATTCATAACAGCCCCAAAGTAAAAACAACCCAAACGTTCACTGAATGCTGAACAGATATAAAATATGATATGTTTATCCAATGGAATATTTTTTCATCCATAAAAAAGAATGAAGGGACTTCCTTGGTGGTACAGTGGATAGGACCCCACCTGCTGATGCAGGATTGGATCCCTGGTCCGGAAAGATTCCACATGCCATGGGCAACTAAAGTCCATGTGCCCCATCTATAGAAGCCTGTGCACCCTAGAGGCCACGCTCTGCAAGAAGAGAGGCCGCTGCAACGAGAAGCCCATGCACCGCAGCTAGAGAGTAGCCCCCGCTCACCGCAACTAGAGAAACGCTCTCTCAGCCATGAAGACCCAGAGCAACCAAAAATAAATAAATATTAAAAAAAAAAAAGAATGAAGTACTGATACATCCCACAAGAAAGATGAATATTGAAAACACTGTGCTGGGTGAAAGGAGCCAGATATAAAAGGCCAGGGAATGTATGATTCTATTTACATGAAATATCCAGAGTAGGGCAAATCATTGGTAAAGACAGAAAGTAGATTAGTGGTTCCCAGGGGCTGGGAGGAGGGAGCAGAGAACCGTGACTGCCGTTGGGTGTAGGGTTTCTTTGGAGGTCATGAAAGTGTTCTAAAATTCATGGTTTTGGTTGCACAATCTCAGGAATACACTGAAAGCCACTGAATTGTACACTTTTAAATGGTGGCGTCTATGATACATAAATGACATCTCAACTGAAAGAGAGCGAGAGACAGAGGAGAGAGAGAGTGAGTAGTCAAGTAAAGAGTCAAGATGCTGGTGAGGATTCTGATTCCTCCTCCCCTCTCGGCCCAAGAACTTTGCTAAAAGGCCCCTCTGCCAGCTCCTGCTGCTTCAGCTGCTCACAGCGGGGGACAGAAGTCACTTTGTGGGGGAACCTCCCCATTCCCAATGCAGAGACTGTGGTGGAAGAGGGGGCAATGTCTGGGAAGGCTCCAAAGCAGGTGATATTTATCTCGGGCTCTCAGCTGTCCTTTTCCTGAGCCGGCCCTCAACTGAGTATCAGCAGACTCTGGACCTGGTCTCAGCCCAGCCACCAACTTGCTTTTGACTTGAGACAAGTCTTAGTGCCTATTTGAATCAGCTCATCCTTCCAATTTTTTGCTTTAAATAAATGAATGGGAAGGTAGATGGATTATCTTTATCCATGGTTTTTCTCCTTTCATACAATGGCAGCTGCAAATGTGACCTTG